>NW_026622797.1:51006188-52258688 GCF_023065955.2 Ursus arctos | reverse complement strand
TCCCTGCTGAGCAAGGAGCCCAACGTGGGGCTGCATCCCAGGACCCTGGGATCTTGACCTGAGCCAAAGGCAAACACTTAACTGACTGAGCCACCCAGGCATCCCTCAAATACAAATTTTAATGAAGCTTTTTTTGTGAGTGTCCTACTGGAAAGACTTAAGATACTCTCACCTGTTGTCCTATTAAGTCGCTATTGACTAAGGGTTTGGTGTTTTTTTTGTTTTTTTTTTTCCCCTGAGGCACATAAAATTCTGATTCTTTTGTACCTGTGTTCCTATGATTCAGTTCTCTTATAAACAATAACAATTTCTTGGGGGAAGTGCTGGGGAGGAAAAAACTGCATGTTTAATGTTGGGATTTCCTTATCACAGAGGGACCTGATTCCTTCTAAGCTGAGTAATAGCCTTTACCTTCATGGTAATCCGACGGCGGTCATTCAAAGCATGTGTTCCTGATATCGCAGGAGGGCTGGAGGCCAACACACGTGGTATTTTCCTTCCTTGAACATTTTCACACAATGCTGTCTAGAGCCCCTAGGACATTGGTTTCACAAATCACAGGAAACTGCAAGAGTATTTTGAAGGAAGTGGGACTGTCTCTGATGGGGGAAATTAGGACAGAACGTGCAGGTGCCAGTCCTGCGTAGGGTGGTCTCTGAGGGGGAGTGGGGAGCCCCGGGCCTGCGAAAGACAGCCACTGAGGGGCAAGGAGAACACGCTGAAGCTTCTTTATATTTCATTTAAAATCTCCTCCTTTTACGATTTTAGTTTTGTGTATGTTTTCTATTAAGGTCATAATGTATTACATGATCATGTATATCCTTTATACAGATTCATATATTCAGAGAAGGCTTGGAAGCTTTTGTCAATGGGGTACGCATAAGGGGATACCTGCGCTAATGTGTCAGAGGGTAAATACTACAAGAAGCATGAATTAGAGGAGCCGTGGCAGTGCCATTTTAGACAGGATGGGCAGCAAAGGTCTCTGGTGACTTTTTTTTTTTTAAATTTTTTATTATGTTATGTTAGTCACCATACAGTATATCCTTGGTTTTTGATGTAAAGTTCCATGATTCATTGTGTGCATATAACGCCTAGTGCTCCATGCAATACGTGCCCTCCTTACTACCCATCACCGGCCTATTCCAATCCCCCATCCCCCTCCCCTCTGAAGCCCTCAGTGTGTTTCCCGGAGTCCATAGTGTCTCACGGTTCATTCCCCCTTCTGTTTACCCCCCCTTCATTATTCCCTTCCTTCTCCTACCGATCTCCCTGCTATTTCTTATGTTCCATAAATGAGTGAAACCATATGATAATTGGCTTTTTCTGCTTGACTTAAGGGCTTCATCTCCTGCTGCCTTTAATTTTTTCCCCACATCAAAGAGATCTGTATATCTCATTTCTCAACGTATTAATGTTACACTGAGATGACCACTTTCCTCAGAAAAGAATGAGATCGGCATCTGCTGTAATATGTTAATCGCAGTGTCTGGAAGGTTTCATGCTCAGGCTTGGGCTCTGTCGAAGCATGAGCTACACCTGAGTAACGTCTCTTACCTTGCCGGGGAGTTTAGCTCCTCTCACAGGCACCAGTCACAAACCTGCCATAGTGTCCAGTTTGTGATGGCCGTTCATTTCTGTTGCCATTAGGGTAATAGAAAGCTGCTTTGGAGGTTAGTTTAAAGTCGGGGTCCTTGAACTTGGTTGGCTGGCTTTGGGAACAGGTCATTAGTACTTTTACAGATCTCCAAGGGGAGTCTTGACGGGTTGGGAGAATTCAACTGATAATAAGCCCCTGAGCTCATTTTGCTTCTGTTGATGCTCTGGTCCCCTGAACAGGTAGAGGAGAAACCTTTGTTGTGTGAGGGGCTTCCTTGCATTCCACTAGATTTATTCCAGGCCCTGTTTCCTGTGGGTTAAACTCTTCGACACAGACACAAAAGAAGGGTATTGCTTGTCAAAGTCTTATAAGGGAGGATGAGGAATTTCTAAAATTTTCTTTCAGATTCTATTGAGTGTAATTTGTTTTTAAACTTTTAATACCTGGCTAATACTATATCCCATCCTTCAGAGGTGAGGGTATGCTTTTGGGGGGAGGGTGTATTTCTAAGAAAAACGATTCAGAACTTTAAAGGGAGCGTAAAGAACATGTGTTCCAACACGATTGTTTAAGGAAGACTGGCTTTAGTCATTTTCGCAGGGTTAGGATTAGTTGTTAGAACGGGGACCATTTTTAATAACCAAATATCCTCTGATCAATTTTGCTGTGAAATATTTGATACATACAGAAGAAGATATGTATGAATTATGAAGCCTGGTACTAAGGTCCCCGTGCGCCCGCCACCTGACTCAGGACCTCACCATTACCAGCACTGCCACAGCGCCCCGTGTGGCCCTCCCTGGGCCCGTCCCCCTGACTCCTCCAAACACATAACCTCTCTCTGGAATTTCCTGTTTTCCTCATACCCTTATTTTACAGTTTTGTCCCTGCAAGATTTTAGGTCAGCTCTCGTAGAGAATATGCCATAGTTTTGTCTCTGAGTATTTCCTCCTATCATTTCACCTGCCCCTGTATTGCCTGAATTTTCTGTATTGTACGGGTTCAGTCTAGAGGCCTGATCAGATGCGGCTTTGGAAAGGACCCTTCGTGTAGGTAGCGCTACATACTCGCGTCGCATCACAAAAGGTGGCACGTGCTAACCAGCTTCGCTCGTAACCGCGGTGAGCTTGGTCCTTGGTGAACCTGGTGCCTCCCGCACGTCGCACCGGATGCATCAGTGACCGCTACCTCTGAAACTAGTGATGTACTGTATGTTGGCTAATTGAATTTAAATAAAAATGGTGCCTCCTACAGCTCTCCACTGTAAAGGGACATTTTCCCCTTGGAGATTCATAGCTCGCCCTCTTGAGAATAACCTCAAATTGGCGTATTCGTATTTACTCTTTTGAGTATCCAGTTGGTTTCTGTAAATAGCCAACACTTCTATGTAGCCCTGTCTGGAGAACAAGACTGAGGATCCAGCTGCAAATACTGTTTAAGAACAAGTGAACAAGAGAAGACCAATTTTTCTTGGGTGGCTGAAAGGTATTTCTGAAAGAATAATTACAGAATGTTTTTAATCAATATATAGATAACCATTATAAACATACAAATGGATATTGTTGAAACATTTATTTTTTTAACATTTATTTTTAAAAAGCTCACGCTTTGTACTGTTTATTCATAATGTAGGTAAAAGCTCATTATGTAAGTACATGGGAACATATGAGTACCTTTAGAAACTGAAATAACACCGCCTGAAGATAGTCCCCCCTCCCCCGACGGCCTCATGAATAATGTATCTTGTTGGAATAGAACTTAGGAAGAATGAATCACGCTCTGTGTATGAGCGTACCCAACGCTGATAAGTGTGGGTTTGAGTTTCCTTCCTGCTCATCAAGGATGCTGTCTTTTCTGGTGTGTCTGTGTGTGTTCAGTCTTTTGACAAATTCCCCTTTACCCCAGATTACCTCCCTTCTATAAATGTTACGTGACTAAATCACATGCTTCGAGAAAAGTGTTTAGTATCAGATGAATAAATGCCCTCAACTCAGACAGTAGAGGGAAGACCTGAATGGGGTCCTGCGCTCAGCAACGCCTCCGAGCCTCACGAGCCCCTGCTTACGAGCCGTCTGCTGCGTTTACAAAACGTTCTACCCGTTCACTTGTGCGGAGTCAGGTGCCAAGGCCCTTGGCCCTCGGTAGCCTAAGAGCACCGTTTCTGTAACTGTAACTCTCAAACTGCCATTATTCGGTCAGGGTGTGAAATCCCTGGGTGGTGTGCCCGCACGAGCTTTGAGCTCTAAGAACACGTCACGCATCCCGACCTGTCGGGCCTCAAGCCTGTGGAGGCTTAAAGGACCCCACTCAGCCTCCGTTTTCTTGTGGGTTAAGGCATTGTAGTGCTATTTTTTTTTTAAATAAGCCTTTTTGCCCTCAATTTTTTATTGAAGTATATTTAATATTTGTACAAAAAAGTGCGCAACAGATCATAAGTAGATAATCTGAGTGAATTTTCAAAGTATAAACACCCTGTAGGTCAGGAAGTCGCACACAGCCAGTACTCAGAAGTGCCCTTACTTGTGCTTCGTCCTGCCGTCCTCACTCCCAATCTGACTGTTACCCTGGCTTCTAACAACGTGGGTTAATTTGTTTTGATCACGCACACATACACCACTCAGTCTGTCAGCGTGTGCGTGTGTGTGTGTGTGTGCGTGTGTGTGTGTGTGTGCGTGTGCGGGGACAGGCCTTCAGTAGGATTTTGAATGTAAGTCCCTATGTAATTCGTGAGTCTAGAGTGTGTGTGTGTGTGTGTGTGTGTGTGTGTGTGTGTGTGCGTGCGTGGAGACAGGCCTTCAGTAGGATTTTGAATGTAAGTCCCTATGTAATTCGTGAGTCTAGAGAAGCTACTGATTCATTCAAGGGACTCTAACAAAACCCATCACCCAAAATGTACCTTGGGCCAAAATTGGGAACAAGAAGGCAAAGAGGGAGAATCAGGCCCATTTTGCTGGTAAACGCTTGTATTTATGGCCACTCTCTTCTCGGCATGGTGTTCTGGGGCTAATGGAATACGCCAGCGAGGACTCTTTAGTCAGACTAACAAGGAACTGGAGAGGCTAAGTGATCACCAAAAATTCTACATTTGTGTATAAAGGGGGTGTTTTAATACCCCCCCCATGTAAACATCCCATCTCTACAGCCTCCCCATTCCAGAACTCTCCCAGGAACTGAGAAAGTGACAAGACTGCCGTGTGCAGAAGCAGCTCTAACAGGCGTGATTTTCTGGTTTTCTGGTTCGTAGCACTCGAAGGGAGGGTGGGGCTGCTGCTTCTCTGACCGCCGCAGAAGTGACAGCTGACCCGCCTGATAAATGGGTGTGGTTCTGAAAAGCCATAAAAATCAGATCCAAGAACTCAAAAAGCTTTTGGGCCTGGGAACAAGCAGCCTTACAGACTCCCCAAGCCCCCAGGACACCACTGTGCATGGTCATGCTCACAGTAATGATCCTGAGTCGTCGTAAAAAGCGTAAATTATGTGCACTTTCTGGAATGAGAAAAATTGCTACTGAAAAATGATTAGGAGGCTGGCTCTGCCGTCAGCGTGGCTCAGCCCTGCACCTGGTACTCGCAGCTGTGTGGCCCTGGGCAATTTACTTAACCTCATCTGTAAAATGGGGCCAGTAGCGTTCCTTCCTCATAGCGCTGCTGTACGGATTGGATCAAATTCCCGGTGGCATTCCTTGTAAGCTCGAGGTAGATGTTACCTGTCGTTAGTTTTGTGACAAATGAGTAGGTGGAACATCTGATTCTTTGGTTACGAGTGAGATGTTGCCTTTTAAAAACAAAGCTTGAGTTTCCTAGCTCGGGCCTCTCTAAATACATACAGTGCTCCAAAACGACTGCCTCTCTTTCTTGAAGTGATAGAGACATTTACGCTTTGAGGCAATTCATAATGCAAGTTGAAGTGGACAAAGCCACAAGGAGACAAGTAAAAGATCAAGAGGAGAGCATGTAATGGCATAGTCCTCCTTGAATGTAACGTTGCTCTAACTAACGTCTGAGCGTAACCGTTCGGGGTCCACGCGCACATCTGCCCCTTCGTTTCCTTTCTTCTCAGTGGGGTCCCGTGTGCCACAGAGCTAAATGCCGCGTCTCTCTTTTCTTCCCTGGTGCTTATTTAGGTGGCTGATTTATGAAGAGCCTGGATTTCAGGGTGTGCCTTTTGTCCTGGAACCTGGTGAATACCCGGACTTATCCTTCTGGGATACGGAAGAAGCGTACATTGGATCCATGCGGCCTCTGAAAATGGTAACAATGAAACCTAACGAAATGTTCTTGGAGTCTGATTCTTTGTCAGCTTGACATTGATAGTTCACAGGCTGTGACTTTGAAGCAATAAAACAGACTTTTAAAACCACAAATCTGTAGTAGAGGGAACCTCTTGCTAGACAGAAATAATAGAAAGGATAACTTCTGAACGCTCTAGATGGAAAAGAAGGTGGATAAGCCCACGTTGTCTGCCTTCGAGGCGTTCTCGGTCTTGCAGAGCCGCACGTGTGTGCACAGAGCTGCAGTCCAGGGCAGGTGTGAGAAGTGAAGACAGTGAAGAACTAAACCTGTGTGGAAAAGCAGGAAGGACAGATGAAGTCCACGATGGAGGTGATGCGACCGAGATGCGGGATGATTAGGAGAGCTTCATGCTAAATCAAGTTGGGTCTTAAAAAGCAAGCAGGACCGTGTTAGATGGAGATGTCAGGAAGTGCTCTGTGTGAGCCCGGGCGGAGCTGGGGAAGGGCCGGGCAGGTGGGTGCCAGCCCAGCTGGAGCGACCAGAGGCTAGGGTGGGGGGCAGCTTTGGGGGCCCTGGGGCTGGATGTGTGAGTATTGTCCTCCCCAGCATCTGCCTTAGAAAGGAGCCCATTGCTTCTTCTGCCCTGCCCATGTCTTTTGTCTTGTTCCTTCTGTCTCTTCTGCTGCACTCCAAGCCTTGGGAGGACCTGGGCTGTCCCGCATGCTACGTGGAGCACGGGGCATGCTATGTGGTAGGAGGGGCTTGCTAACCACCCGCGGCATGAGCGAGGCTCTCCTTACAAACGTGTTTTTGAATTGGGCTTTGCGGTTGTTTTCTAGAGTCAGTTTGAAACAAATTAGAAAGTCATGGAGGTAATTTTTATCTTAATTTTACCTCTCCTGCCAAAGCCCGTGGTTTACTTACCTCCAGTCTTCATGCAAAACTCATTTGCATTATAAATGACTTTTTCATTGTAGATGATTTGTTTCTAAAATTTACTTTCAAAGAACAGAGTTCAGTTAGTTTTGTGAATATATGAAAGAATTGTCCCAGGTTTTGAAGGTTGTTTCAAATGATTTAGAAAACTGTGAAGTTAATGGCACTGAAAAAGGGTGCTTAGTAGAACCCCCCACACCCCACCCCCACCACAGAGGATGCCTTCCAAGACCCCCAGTGGGGGCCTGAAATCATGGATGGCACCAAACCCTATATATAGTATTGTCTTTTTCCTCTATGTATATGACAAAGTTTAATTTATAAATTATAAATTCATTATAATCTAGTTTATAAATTAGGCACAGTAAAGATGAACAGGAACTAATAATAAAATAGAACAAGTACAACAATACACTGTCGTCGAAGCCCCGTGAATGAGGTCCCTCTCTCAGAATATCTGCCGTACTGTCCTCGCCCCTCTTGGGACGGGCGAGGGGATAAGGCGCCTGGCTGACGAGGTGAAGCGGGGCCATCGGTGTTGGGAGGCGGCCTTAGGCTACTTCCGACCGGCTGGTCCGTCGGGAGGGGAGCGTCTGCTTCCAGCCTGAGTGAGCGCCGGTGAGAAACTGGAAAGTGAGATGCAGACAATGGGGGGCTCCTGCGCTTGGTTGTTTAAGCTCTGGTTTGTTGATAAAATCCGCAACATTCCTTTATAATTACAGTTCCTTTGGTACATTTGAGCACCTCTGGCTACACTTAAAAAAAAAAAGTTGTTCCGTATTGGCGGAAAACATTCTCCTGACTTTCCCGCTGCCGATTTTAACT
Organism: Ursus arctos; assembly: GCF_023065955.2. Classification (NCBI taxonomy): domain Eukaryota; kingdom Metazoa; phylum Chordata; class Mammalia; order Carnivora; family Ursidae; genus Ursus; species Ursus arctos. Next base: position 52,251,095 of record NW_026622797.1, on the reverse strand, counting down.
GTGACCCCATTTATTATTTCTGTGTAATAATACCTTTTCGTATGGCTTCTTTTTAGTGAGTTTTTTGGTGATTTACAAAAACCTTATTATGAAAGTAACGAAGACCGATCCTCGGGGCTAGTTTAAATTCTCTCCAGCAGCTCTGCTGGTGATTCCAAGAGTCCTCCAGATCATATTGTGAACTCGTCGGAACGCCACGGTTTTGTAAGCCACGGGTTGCCAAATGCAGCGCCTCCAGGGGCTGGGCAGCAAACAGACAGGAGTGAGGGTGGCAGGGAGTTGACCTGAGACACTAGTGGAGACAGGCCCGCCCGGCGCGAGTCCCGCCTGGAGCCTGAGCCCAGCGGAGAGGTGGCAAGTGCACGAGGGGAAGGCTGCTGCCTCCGGGAACTTGCTTCCAGAGACGTCCGATCCTAGGTCTGCTTTTTAAGGGAAATGAGAGAGAGGCATCTTTGTGAGACATTTTCTGAATTAAAAACAACACTGCGTATTGGGTCACAAAGCACACGTACCACGCCTATTCCGCTCACAGACCACCTGTGCTACACGGTACCCTCATTCTTCATCCGCATCGCTGCGTCTCCCCACCTGTCGGGACCTCACTTTAACCAGAGGCACGCACGCTGGGAGGTTCGCTCGCTGACCAGCAGCTGCCATGGGCCATATAAAGTGGCGATCTATCCACGAAGAGCCGTGTTTCTTACTATATTATTTTTCTTTTCAGGGTGGACGTAAAGTTGAATTCCCTACAGATCCCAAGGTAAAAATGTTTATTTTTCAAATTTTATTCTCATTCCATCCCCACGAAGGTAACGTGGTTTTACACGTGACCATGACACATAACTGCAGCTGAAGGAAGTCGTCCCAACTGACACTCGCCTTCCCTTAGACTGGACGATGATGCTGGGGCACTAGGAAGCCCGCCCGGCATGTGTAGCCATGGCCTAAAAGGTTCCTCGTTGTATTAAGTTTATAATTTGTGGTTGTATTTACTAATTGCGGGGCTGGTTGCTGCTTGCCAGTTAGCTAGGAAGAAAGGGAGTTCTCAAGACAAGATCTCCCTTTCTGCTATTTCTACTTTGCACATTAAGACACATTTATGTTTCTTTCTTTTTCTTTTCTTTTTCTTTTTTGTTAAGTAGGCTCCACGCCCAATGTGGGGCTTGAACTCATGACCCTGAGATCAAGAGTTGCCTGCTCTACCAACGAATCCAGTCAGGCACCCCTGTATTTCCTTTTTAAAGCAACTTAGGATCCTCTGGTTCCTTAGTTTGTCCTAAGCAAAATTGTAAATACCAGTTCTAGGCATTGAACAAAAACCAATTTTTTAAAAACAATTTTTTATAAACTGTCTTTGGAACCTGGCTTTGGGCTGCACCACATCAGGATAAAAAAATCTGAATTTTAAAATAAGATACTGCTATTTAATTTAAAAAATATGATCAGAAAGTTGTGTGTCCTAGGACTGATATTAAGTGACTGATTTAACATTTAGCTGTTGAGGTATTTAACTTCTTACAATTACTGGTCTATCTCATTTCTATCGTAGGTAGTTATTTATGAAAAGCCTTTCTTTGAAGGAAAATGTGTGGAACTAGAAACAGAAATGTGTAGTTTTATCGCAGAAGCAGGTGAAACAGAAGAAACGACAGATGACAGTTTGCCGTTTACGTCCGTGGGCTCCATGAAAGTTCTGAGAGGAATGTAAGTAGGTGGGGGTAACCGGAGGCGTTTCTTTTTCATCCCTTTAATAAAGTCATACATACGCTTCCCCCTCTTACCACCACCACCACAAAACCATTCCAGACAGTAGAGTGAATTTCAAACATACTGTCAGCCAACTGTGACCTGGAGTTGACACAGTGGCTCGAGGGGCTGGTTTGGGGCCAGTCAGCTGAGCAAGGCTAATAAATTGGCCCACACTGATCAAATCGACATCTTATTTGTTAATATGTTTTCTTTCTATCTCTATATTTTACACTTTATAAATCTTATATATTTCCTTCAGAAGTATACACTGAAAATGGTCTTGTAAATAGGCAAAAAAAATATTTTAATTACTCATAGAAGAAAGTTTATCCAGTTTTATTTGCTGAAGTTTTTTTTTTTTTTTTTTAAGATTTATTTATTTGAGAGAGAGCGCACATGTGAGTGGAGGGGGCTAGCAGGGGGAAGAGAGTGAGGGAGAGAGAAAGAGAGAAAGAATCTCCAGCAGACTCCTCACGGAGCATGGAGCCCAATGCAGGGCTTGATCCCCAAACCCTGAGCTCAGGACCGGAGCCGAAATCAAGTCAGATGCTTAACTGACTGAGCCACCAAGGCGCCCCTGCTGAAGTTCTTTTGAGTCCATTCTTATTAAACACACACACACACACACACACACTCTCACACACTCACACTCTCCCCCACACTCCCCCTCTACTCCTTTACAGAATATTGATGTGTATTTCTTAGGTTGTTCTTTAGGGGGCCATTCTATTAGTCTCTTAAATTTTATTTTATTTTTTTATTTTTTAAATTCTTTTTTTTTTTTTTAAGATTTTATTTATTTATTTGACAGAGAGAGACAACCAGCGAGAGAGGGAACACAAGCAGGGGGAGTGGGAGAGGAAGAAGCAGGCTCCCAGCGGAGGAGCCTGATGTGGGGCTCGATCCCAGAACGCCGGGATCACGCCCTGAGCTGAAGGCAGACGCTTAACGACTGAGCCACCCAGGCGCCCCAGTCTCTTAAATTTTAGAGAAGAATTCCAATAGTCATAGCGCATGAAGTCTGTGTCTAGCTTCATAACTATTAGTATTTGTTAATGAAACTGATAAACACATGGGAAAAATCTTAGCACTGATGAAAACTACTACTCCTTCATGTTTTGTTTTGTTTTGTTTTGTTTTGTTTCTGTTGCAGTTGGGTTGCTTATGAGAAGCCTGGATTTACAGGTCATCAGTATTTGCTTGAAGAAGGAGAGTACAAGGACTGGAAAGATTGGGGAGGTTACAATGGAGAACTTCAGTCTTTACGACCTATATTAGGTGTAAGTTAAAGAAAAGCTAATAGCTAATACTTGATCTTTTTTGAATAATAAATGGCTAGCCTTTGAATTTTGATTTTTTTTTTCTAAATAGGATTTTTCAAATGCTCACATGATAATGTACAGTGAAAAAAACTTCGGATCCAAAGGTTCCAGTATTGACGTATTAGGAATTGTTGCTAACTTAAAGGAGACCGGATATGGATTGAAGACACAGTCTATTAATGTACTGAGTGGAGTGTAAGTGAAATGACCCAGTTGGGATTTTTTTTTTTTCCCAGTTGGGATTTTAAACACTTTTACCTTGGGTTGTATTAAATTAAGTGTCTCTGACACAGAGTAGGCAGGCACTCAAAAAATAAGCATATCAATAACTAAACATTAAATCAGTCATTTAATAGGTACTGCCACAATATTTTCATAACTGCTTTTTAAAATCCTTCTCATATAATCTTTTTTTTCATGTGCAATATAATATTGCAGTAGACTTTGGGGTTCCATGAAAAAAACCCACAGATCCACTTCTCTTATCATTCTGCATGGAAAGATCTCCTGGATTTCTTATGATAGGAATCAAATGAAAAATAATGATCTAACATTAGAAAACTGAGGTTGAGATAAAGTCCCATTCGATTTTCCTGTAGTCCTTGCAGGACTTTCTTTTACCCATCAAGCTTCTTCTAGCTGGTCTGAGAATTAAATTGACCTAGATTAACGAGAGGGAAAAAAGCATCAAAGTTAGTTACAGGCTTATGGAGGTCTAATAATGAAATTGAGACCCAAAGAAATAACCAAGGTAGGCAGTTTTTTTATATTTTAGACAGAAAGTACATTTGTTAGAAATTGACAGGATAAAACTTGTGTGGAAGCTTCAGTTAGTAAGGAATTCTAAACAGAATTTGGGCTAATGTAATTAGTAAAAAGTAACAAGGTTTGTTTATACAGCCTTCTCAGCTCTAAATTCTCTGTCTTTGTCTACGAGGGTATGTCTCTACCTCCTGGTACAGGGAGGGTACCTTTCACATGAGAGATTCACTTCCTGTTTTCAGGGAGGCAGAGGAGGGTCTGAGAGTCCTTTGTGCATGACTGTTTCTTAAGTAACTTTACTTTGAAATAATCGATAGCCATTGTGGTCCTTTTTGGGGTGGCCTGCCCTGAACCCCTACATCCTACATTTGCTCTATTTTATTTCTTCACTATTATTTTGACATAATTGTTTCACTGTACCTGGACTTAGCAGTTGAATGCTTTATTAATGCTAATGTCAGCTTTTGTTGAAAGATGATCAGTCAAGATTCTTTGCGATGCACACGACTGCAAGAGTGGAATTTATCAGACTGTATTACCTAAAAGTCCTGGAAAAGATTTTTGCTTCCAGTCATGGCTGGATATCGGGTTTAGACACTGTCATTAGAACTTGCTCTCTGCCTCCTGATGGGCTTGTTTCCTGCGCTGACTTGGTTTTAGGCAGGCCACTTCCATCTGGTGGCCTGAGGCAGCAGCATCTGCTTTTTGTTCTGTGTCCAGTGGAAAGAGCTTCTCTTTCCCACAACAGTTCCAGGTTTGACTATGATTCTCTCAGCTTGCGTCATGTGTGCCTGCCTGAACCAATCTCCATAGTCAAGGAGATGATGGTGCCTGCGTGATGTGGCCAGTCCCAGACCAGGGTAGGGTCAGTCCCACGGGATCCACTTATATGTGATTGGGGTGAGTTGTTCCCCCAGGAATGGCAGAAAGAATGGGGACAGATATCGAATGGGCAAAACAGGTGTCTATTAAAAGAAGTTATACAGTTATTCTTATGATCCAGGTTGACGCCAGTTATAATTTGTTTAAAGTGAGAGTATTCTTAAATAGTTACATGAAATTATTTGACATGGGTTCTGTCAAAAGTGTTTGATGTTAGGTTTTTTTATGTCATGAGTAACTTAGGCTATTTGGATCATTCTAACCTCAATTCTACCATATTTCATGGAGCCTCCTGTAGGATCCCTGGATATCTGAGATGTGTCTACCATGTAATGTGCTTTTACTGTTAGTCACCTTCACCAAATCCTTGTATAGGTTGTTGCTTGTGGCACCATCTTGGCAGGGTGACATCCGGGACTTCTGGGTCTTCATTCTTAGCAGGAAATGCCTTCTACTGGGTCCTGCTATGGTGTCTTAACATTTTAGTCTGCCATAGACAAAAGGTATGGTATGGCAGAAGTCATGTGTCATGTGAAATGTTGCCGTGGCCCTATAGTATTTTATTTTAGATTGCCTTTAAAGTTAATTACTTAGAAGGAAAATAGTTCAGTCTGGAAAAACAGTTGTACATTTTGGTACTCGCCAGGTGTGTTTGTTCCATTAGTCAGAGTCCAGTCATGCATCCTTGCAGAAGAAGCAAAAGGATGCTGGGTAGAACTCCCCTAGGGCATTTATGTAGATTATACTGTTAGCACAGGTAGAATCGTGCCCAGAGACAGTCTTTTTTTTTTTTTTTTAACCCAGCCTTTGTTTACTTGAAATTAGTTTCCTTTACAAAATGTTGCTTTTAAAGGTTTCTATTTTTAGTCATTTCTAGTTGTATTTCCTGGCTTAGGAAATTTTCTTCTGGTGATAGCAGTTGAGTTGTGGTATTGGGGGAAGTTGAAGGGAGGTGTGCACACATCACTCCCCCCCCCCACACACACCACTTCCTTTTAAATTCTGTGGTTGTGGAAGGGCTTCTGTATTTACCAGGGCCAGCTGCTTCCTCATAGTTCATTTAGTTGGTTATCTGACAAATATTTATTGAGGTCTGTTACTTGCAAAGCATTATATTATGTCCTCACAGAAGTTACAGTATTCGTATAAAACATAATCACTGCTACAAAAGACCTAGAGATTAAGTGCTCCGGAATCTACTGAGCAGAGAGAGACTAATTTCCAGTTTGTACACAGGGAGGACTTTGGCCGAAGAGGTGGCGTTGGACCTGGGCCTGGTGAGGTTGATAGATGGAGATGTGCCAACACTAGGGAGGAAGACTAGCCTGTTTGTTTTTAAAAGTTTCAAGGAAAAATGATCTTAATGACTTTTGTCTTCTTGGTAAAATAAGAATTGTAGTTTGGTTCTTCATTTCTCAGTATGGAACGCACAAACTTTTCAGAAAACTTTGGGTGTCTGGGGTCTCCCAGGAGGTTCACTATCACATGGGTAATAAATTCCCTGGGAGGTAAACTCATTTTTAGCTCAGAAACAGAGACCAGCCTTCAGGAAGGATGCTCACGAATCCAACCATGGAGGTGCTGGGAACTGCATTCCGTTTCTTACCGCAACATCAGAAGAAACTCCCTCTCCCAGCTCTACGAAGCAATTTCAAGTTCTGTGCTCTGCTCTTGTTCACATGGTGGAAACTGGGCTAGTCTTTTTAAAACTAAGAACAGAAGGAAATATTTCTAGACTGCAGCTAAAAAAAATTAAAGTGCCATCGTTTTAATTTTTTTCCTTTTCTCTTCCATGGAAGGGCCGGTTTGCCCTGCCGCCCATAAGTTCCGAGTGGTGATCCCAGCAGGCTGGGACCTGCCAGTACTCGTACTCGCTCTCGCCCCACCACCCCCTCCAACCTTACAAACAGGGAAGTGTTGATTCATGTGTACAGAATGTGTTGAAACAAGGACAGTAAGGGATTTTCTTATTACTCAAGTATGAGTTATTGATAGATTGTAGAATCTCAGATCTGCATTTTGGGGCTTTATTTTTACCCTCATATTCATGGGTGATTCATCTGGGGCTGCATCTCGGAAGGAAAACAGCACTACCGTCAATTCAAGTAACATCTTAATAAGTGGTTTGTTTGTTTGAACCTCCATGAATTCAATAGGTTTATGTGGTATTGGGTATTTCCTTACAATTGATTTAGTTTTATAGGGAAATAGAGTATTCTCACTTGTTATTAAACAAAAAAAAAAGTGCTCGGTACAGCTTCCTCTAAGGCTCACTCAGTTGCCTTCTCCTGTGGTCCATCTCTCCCCATTCACAGCCTTTTTCCCTCCAAACCCTGAAGTCAGTCAAGCAAAAAGGCCTTTTAACTCTCTGCTCTCCTTTAACTTGTTACGGTTGCAGAGACTGCGAGGGGTACTTTTTAATGATATGGCTTAACCTCTTTTTCTTTCTTTCTCTTTCTTTTCTTTCTTTTTTTTTTTTTTTTTAAAGTCCTGGTTTTCATAGAGTAGATATTCTTGCTGTGCAAATACTCCCCCCTCCCCAACATAAATTCCATGCCGTCGCTTGGCTGTCACTTCTCTCCATAAGCCAAAGGCTCTCAGGCTCCGTATAGCCTGACGCGTTATCAGCACTGGGATCCTGGGCAACCCCTTACCTATAAATGAAAATATGATCTTTCACAAAGGTTAAGCGACCCCTTCAAAATTATCTGGAAGTTAATGTCATGACCATAGCTGGAACTAGGTCTCCTAATTCTTGACCTTACAATGTTAAAGAATAGGTTTTATTTTATTTTTTTAAAGATTTTATTTATTTATTTGACAGAGAGCCAGCAAGAGAGGGAACACAAGCAGGGGGAGTGGGAGAGGAAGAAGCAGGCTCCCAGCGGAGGAGCCTGATGCGGGGATCGATCCCAGAACGCCAGGATCACGACCTGAGCCGAAGGCAGACGCTTAACGACTGAGCCACCCAGGCGCCCCAAAGAATAGGTTTTAAAAATTGCTGCTGAGGTTCTGAGGTGGGGGAGCAGTATTTTCTGAAACAGACTGGCTGGTCTTCCAGCAGTTTCTCTGTTTAGACGGCCAGAAGGGCACGCACTGACGTTAGCTGTCCTAAGCTACTTGACCCTGGAGATTTTTGTGGTGGTCTTTTTCTCCTTGATTGCTGTTCATTTCCTAAGAGTGACTGCATTTGAGTTTTTGCCTCAAGTCAAGCCCTTTTGACAGTAAAATCAGAATCTGTTCGAGTTCTGCAGCGTGTGGACTGTTTTACGTGTAGCTGGATGGAAGAGTAAACGAAAGGAGACTTGGCAAGTGGCAGCTCGGGTCATGATGGAGCGTGGGGCGCCTCGGGAGACTCGGGCAGGAGCGCGGCCGTCCTTGGCCACTAAGTAATCAACTGTGTCATCCCGGACAAGTCACTTCCCATTCAGAACAAACATAGGGAAAGAGAGTATATTCCTTGTGCAACAAATAATTGCACGTGCTACTTCTCAGCCATGTGTAAGTTCAAGGGCAAGGGTCACCGTTTTCATCCTTGCGTTGCCCTTCAGTTCCTGGCGCGTGGTACATGGCCCGTCGATGTTCGTTGAAAGAATCAATGAATGAACTTTCCTGTGTCTTTAGGTTTTCCTTTCTATAAAATGGGAAAACCTGTACCTGTCTAGATTAAAGGGGTCATAGATGTGAAAGCATTTGGAAAGTTCTGAGTTTATCTACAGGCATATAGGCATTATTCCTTCCAGCTGTGAGTCGATCAGGAAGGGCAGCGGATTAACTCAGGAGGAGACGCTGAGTTATCTCCTGAATGAATACAGAAGAACTGAAGAACTGTCAAAGACTATCTTTAGCTAGGACGTAGCATCAAGAAGTTGGTTTTGTTGATTATCCTTTGAATGTAGCTCACTTGAAAGGTGACAAAAGAAAGCATCCCAGAAGAGATCTTAGTATTTCTGAGTGTTTGTTCAATATTGCCGACTCTACTAGTCATGTCACATCGGAAATCCTGTTCCAAATAAAATTTTAGTTACTTAGCTGTATTTTTTGCTTGTTTTTTAATGGTAAATTTGGAGGAATTTTTTTATTATGCCAATGGACATAAATCCACTCAGGATACGAATTTTGTTTTACAATCAACTTGGTTAAAACCATAACTGTTTGCATAAGAAAACTTATAACCCAAATAATTCTTGCAGTGTTGTGATGACCTTGCAAAAAGGAGAGCAATGTATTTATAAAGACACCCAGCTCTTGAACTTTGATGCGTTATACATAAAGATGATTACACAGAACATCAAGATAGCATAATTGTTAATCATCGTTATTTCAAGTAATATTTGAACTCGGGTATTTCACTACTTCCCTGGGTTTGAATTTCCTGCACACAACGTGAGAGTTCTTATCTCTCTGTGTATACCTGCCAACCCGAAGAATGTGTTTTTCACCCAAAGACTTAAATTACTGTGATTTGTAAAAGAGGTATCATACTTCCGTTCTGCCTCTGATCCTTTCCTCCCTTCCAGCCTTGTCCCCTCCCCCATTCACAGTGTCTCCTTTTCTCCAGTAATGCCCAGTTTCTTATGGTTTCCCAATACACCAGAGTCTGTCACATCTCTGGACCTTAGTACATGCTGTTTTGCCCTAGCTGTATTTTTTTTTAAGCATTTCTTCTATCAGCTTTTTTTCCCCCACTGTGGTTTGTTGTGTAATAGAGACATAGTTTCTTGTAATCATTCTGGAAAAGTATTAATGTTGATAACAAAAAGAACTCTTGCTTGCTTACTAAGAGAACTTTATAGGTACTTCTTGGAAGTCCAGGTTGTTTCCTTAGAATGGAATTAGAAAGAAATACAGACAAATATACCCATTGACACTTTCTCAGGGAATAGGATTTGATAACTGAGAACACCAAAAGGTTCAGGTAAAGATATTCTTTCACTTGTCACTTTTATTTGTCATATGGACAAATCTCCCAAAAGACTACTAGAGAATCAGAAAAATTAAGATTACTGATTATTAAAACAAATGGAAATTTCTTATGATACATATTTAAGTAGGTTTGCTAGTTTTATTATATATGTAAACTTCAACTATAACAAGTCCGTGTTTTTGTTTCTTTAGATGGGTAGCCTATGAGAATCCTGACTTCACAGGAGAACAATATATACTGGATAAAGGCTTCTATACCAGTTTTGAGGACTGGGGAGGCAAAAATTGTAAGATCTCTTCTGTTCAACCCATATGTTTGGTAAGGAGTTATACTTTTATATGAGAATATTTAACTGAATTCTGGATTTCCTTAATGTGTACTTCTGGTTCATGTAATATGTAACATTATAGAAACTATTCTGAGATTATTTTTAACAGTAATTGCTAATGATCTGGAAGGAAAAGCTTTTTCGAGATGTCTGCTCTACTCATTTCCTTCTCTATTCCCTTTAAAAAATTTTAGGATTCTTTCACTGGCCCAAGGAGACGAAATCAGGTAACTTAAAAAATAATCTATTTTTTAATAATTAGGGGCTTCCATTGAAAAGCTGATCTTATGTGTAAAATGTGAGATATTTGGGACATTTTGTTTTACCAAGTTTTATACCTGAAAGCATAATTGTGTTTTAAAATTAGATTTAGGTTTCCTTTATAAATGCTTGATAGCACTTACCCATATCTAAATATTTCTTATAAAATGCTCTTATTATATAAAGTTAAATATGATTATCATTATACCAGATCAGTTTACATTAATACACTAAGATTACCATCTCAAACAATACACAGAGTTATGATAAACAGTAAAATGAATTTTCATATTTGCTGTGTCTGCATTAGACAAACACTTTTTTATATGGTCTCTTTTATATGGCCTCTCACTCAAGCCTTTGAATGCTGACTGTCTGCATCAACTGAAGTGTTACATTTGTTATTTAGGCTTTTTAATGGAAGTGCTCAGAGTTCAGACAGCCCTAATTACAGAGGCACAAACACCCCTGCAGCCTCCTTTACTGGCATACACAAGAGTCTAATAAGTCAGCAAGTATCTTCCATTGAGAGGGAGGAAAACTATACTATGTTTCCAAAATGCAGTTCCTTGTAAATGTTAGAACTGATGAACAATTACTTTTGGCCACAATAAAGCTTTCAAATGCCTCACAGCTTGTTGTGACAGGGTGTTCTACAGAAACCCGCCTCTATTGTTGGATTGTCCTTTGATGTCTCTGAATTAAATAAGCCTGAACGGTGCAGCCAAAGTATTTCTAATTGATCATTAATGTAGAAGTAGAAAATTAAAGGATTTATAAAATTCATAGCAGTTTATCTTAACAAGAGTTAACAGGTCATGTCTGCATCGTTGCAAAGGCTGAATGGGTTAATGTGTTTAGGAAAATAATCTGACGTATTTGTTTACTTTTTTGAAGATTCGGTTGTTTTCGGAACCACAGTTTCAAGGTCACAGTCAAGGTTTTGAAGAAACAACAAGTCAAATTGATGATTCGTTTTCTACCAAGTCGTGCAGGGTTTTAGGAGGCAGGTAAGTCCAGCAGTGGACTGGCAGAGCCTAACAGCGGGGAGAGGGGAGAATTCACATATCAGCAAGTATTCGGTGACACCTTGGTGCTTGGCATTCTACGAAACCACCCAACGATACAAGACCGTGTCAGTACAAAACCGTACCTTGCAGTCTCTGAGCGCCGGACATCAGAGAACATGAGGTCACCATGCCATGTACAGTGTGATTCAGACAAGGTTCTCTACTCTCTAGCCTGTCCTGTCACCTGCAGCGGGACTCCAGATAATCTCTAAGGTGCCTCCCAAGGTAGATTTTTTTTTTAAAACAGGAGTAAGACAGGCATTCTGCATGTCAGGCAGTGCACGGCTGGTGTGGGGCTGGTCTGTATGTGATCAGGGAGCACGCCACCCTAGAGCTGGGGAGAGAGGACGGGATCAGGTCGTGAAGGCTCCCCCTGAGCGTAGGAGTTTAGATGGCTGCCGTAGAAAACACAAGAAGGGAAAGGCAAGGAACTCAAAGTGCCGGGCTGAAAACAGTCTTAAGAAAGCTTTAGAAGGAGGGGAGTCCAAGGTCAGGGAAAGTTGGCCAGGACACCCTGGGAGCCACCTGTGCAGGTGATGAGGAATTACGTCTAATAATAATAATAATAGTAAGGGTGCCTTTAATTGTATAGTTCTTTATGGTCTAAGCAGCACGATCCTATCATTTAGCATTGCACAGTGGAAACTGCACTGGCTTTGCATTCAAGCGCAGAGATGTACCGTAAAATTCCACAGCGTATTAGCACACGCCTCCGTCTCTGTCCCAGTTCCTCTTTATCCCTGGCCCTGCTGCACTTAGTAGGACCAGATATGTACTTTTGTTTTTCATTTATCGTCTGTCTCAGCTCACTAGAGTGTAAACTTTATTGATAGCAGGGATTTCGTTTTGTCCTCGCTTCCGTCCCCAGCAATGGAAAAGTACCCGACACACAATTAGTCCTCAGTAAGCATTTGTTGGATTAAAAGAATGAACAAAAAACCTCACCTCTTCTGGGCAAGCTGGTAAATGACCATGTCACTAATAATGCTGAGGCCCACAGGGACTAAGTGACTTGTCTAAGGCACTGTGGTATTTCGACTCCTGGCCCGGTTCAGACGTGCTGGAAATGAGGATAAGGGAGAGAAATTCCAGGAGGAAATCAGTAGATCCAGGTGGCTGACTAGCTGTGACGGCTGAAGGGTTATTCAGAGAGGACTCGGGCTGGAGAATGGTGGAGCCCATGAGAGGCGCAAGGAATACTGGAAGGTGTGCAGGGAAAAACGTTTCCCAAATGCAAACTAACAGCTGACTTCTTATGAATATTAATTTGCAGCAAGATGGACAGCAGTAAATAGGTCTAGGTATTTTTGAAGAAAGAACAGTTAGCCATATTCATTGTGCTTTATAGTAGGCTACCTCTCAAAATCATACTTCTTGAATAGGAATATTCAAATTACATATTGTACATGTATGTGGTTTTTCCTGTTGTAGCTGGGTTGCATATGATGGAGAAAATTTCTCTGGTAATCAGTACGTGTTGGAGGAAGGCCACTACCCTTGTCTCTCCGCCATGGGATGCCTGCCAGGAGCAACTTTCAAGTCTCTTCGTTTTATAGACGTTGTAAGTATGTCACTGTGAATACAGCGTCACAGAGATGAGGGGCTCACGGAGCTGATGGAGACCAGCAGGTGGGCTTCCTCGGGACTTAAAGTCAGAGCAGAGAAAACGGTTGCTGTAGAACTTTCCATCCTATAACTTTTTGGTCTCTTTGTAGTTTTTCTTTTTTAAGATTTTATTTATTTGAGGGAGAGTGAGAGAAGGAGAGGGAAAAGCAGACTCCCTGCTAAGCAGAGAGCCCGGTGTGGAGCTCGATCCCAGGACCCCAGGACCATGACCTGAGCCGAAGGCAGACGCTTAATCGACTGAGCCAGCCGGGCACCCCTCTTTTCAGATCTGTTTTGGTTTGCTGTTTTCTCAGACTCCATGTGTAGAGTGTTGAGTCATCAGGGGTTAGTTCAAGGCCCCTCTCCTGTCTTGTTGTTTTCCACTGCATACCTGATCCCTATTTCTATTCCTCTCTCCTTTATAGGCACCCATTCTAATGTGTTTGGGATACAGCTTGGATATTCTTACGTTGTTTTTTTTTTTTTAAATCTGCATGTTGGCTTTTAGTTTATATACGGTATGATCTATAGTTGTCATCATTATAAACAACCTAATACTTAACATTAAAAAAATTTTAAGAGCTGTCCATTATGCTGAACGTACATCTAGTTTATTGATTCTAACTAGTGCAAGTATTCATCACCGTATTTTACTTAATACACACACACACACACACACATCCCCATTGACCTGTGTGAGAGTCTCCTGGTGTGTATTTAAAAAGAGTGGATTTGCTGGATTTCACGGGCATGAATATGCAGTTTCTCTAAGTACGGCCAAATTCCACTACTTGAAATCTTTGCTAGCAGAGCATGTGGGTTTCTGTTTTCTACATCATTGCCATTACTGGGTTTTCTCTCACTTTTGAGAGTTTGAAGAAACTGAGCAAAAAGTATCATCTCGCTGTGTTATGTTTCATTATTAGTGAGACCAGTATCTCATAGACTAATTAGTCATTTGGGTTTTCTGTGCAGTGAACTACCTGTTTTATATCCTTCGCGGAGCTCTTGTTTAGTTTCCTGTATCTGTTGCTGTTGACACCAAGTTGCAGAAAGTCCTCGTAGTTGTTCAATCTGGCACTCTGTTTCAGAGACTTGCAGTCCTGTCTGCTCCCAGTTTATCACATATGTAGCTAGTTCAGATGATAGTGTCCCTTTTTGAACAGAAACCTCTAATTCTGATGCAGCCAAAGCAATATTCAGTACAACAAAACATCACGGTAACTTTCAGACGGTCAGGTCCGGGTGTGTCTGTAGTTGTGGAAACGCTGGTTAGTTTTTTGTAGCCGATCTCTCCTAACAAGCTTTAAACATATGTAGTTGGTGACTGGAGTTTTAAAAGTAGGGAGAACATACATGAGGTGGCTTGATCGCCTCCCTTCCTGCCTGTTCAAATAACTAAAATGTTGACCTTTCTTGAGATATGAAAATAGCAGCAGAGAAACATGGAATGATGTGTAAGATTCATTAGCTTATAAACAATAAAATATCTAAAACTTTGATAATCTAACCTGCCTAGAACTCTAAAAGCTATCTCCAAATATATATTAAAACAACAACAACAAAACAAACCCACTTCAGTTGCCAAGTTTTCAAATGCCTTCCTTTAATTAGAACTTGGCATATATGCTCACGCCACTTCTCCTAGTTATGTCGTTTCCTTATATGTTTTATGTAACCTCGTTCCCGCACCATACGAACCTCCTCTCCACCCTCATCTGCTGTTTCCTGCTCGACAGAAATCTTTGTACACGTCAGGGCACATCCACATAAATGAAGCTGTAAGTTGCCGCACCCTAACCACAAAACTTTAAGCAGGGAGGGAATTTTTGATGTATTATTTATGATCTTAGGATTATTATCATTAGAGCTTAGACTGGGGTCAGAAGGGTCTGTAATTTGAAAAACAAGCATGAGCTGCCAGCTTTTTATTTTCTGAAAATGAGTGGACCTCTCTGCTCGTCGTCTTTCAAATGAATGAGGGCTTGAACGTGGGGCTTCCTGGGGTTTTTTGTTGTTATTATTTTATTTTTCTCTCCTTCTAACAATTATTCCTACAGGAAAGCTTAGGAGCACGAGTACACAGAATCTGTTGTCTTACTAACAAAACAAGAAGAAAAGACATTTGAAAAATGCTTATAAGGGGAAGGTTCCTTGATTAGGTCATTACCACTGTCCCCCTAGACCCCAGACAGCCAACATCCTTAGACCCTTACCATTTACTTACATACATGGCTCTCTAGCCCCTCCTTACCCCCAATAAAAAAATGGCAAAATTGAAAATAAGTTACAAGTGTTGATGATTCAAATATCCATTCCTTTGTGCTTAGGATATGTTCCCTCCGCTTTAAAACACCGTTATATTTACCTACCTTTCTATGCCGTAGGAAACCTTCCTGCTCCTCTGTCCTTCCTCCCTTTAGCTCTGGAGAACAGGACCACCGAGATCTCCAGGGAAAGGGACTTTAGGACAGGCTGAGCCTGGTCAGGTCCCGTGATTTGTCCTTAACAAGGTGTTTCTGTATGAGTCCAAATTATCATCAAAGCTGAGTAGCAGAACACTATTTTTGTTCCTCGACAGGAATTTTCTGAACCAACAATTATTCTTTTTGAAAGAGAAGACTTCAAAGGAAAAAAGATTGAACTTACTGCAGAAGTAGTTAATCTCCGATCCCTAGGGTTCAACACACAGATACGCTCTGTTCAGGTGGTTGGTGGCATGTAAGTGACTTACCTTCTTATTCAATAAAATACTTGATTTTTAAAATTAGGTCTGACATTTCTTTCTCTCCTGTGCTACCTTAAGCAAACTGAGATATAACCTCTTATCCCCTTATTTCCTGTAAGGGGTAGTAATTATGCACCTTCACAGTACAGTTTGCCCACTGGGAAAAGCCATGTGCGAGGTCGTTTTCATCTCTTTATCTAGATTTTTAATTTACTTAAGGTAAGGACTTTGACCTTTAGCTCCTCTCAAGTTCCTAGGGGAACCCTTTGCAAACCAGTGCTCAGTAAACACATCGAGCACTCTTTTAGCAAGTAAGAAAGCGAGCTGATTTTTCGTATCCCTTCGAAAGACCAAGTCCTTTGGCTTTGGAGTAAGGGATGAGATCTTCCTTTACCGAGGAATGATTAGAAGATGCTGTCTGTGCACAATGATTAAAGGTCAACGTGGAAAGGTTTTTCTCAGCTTTGAATAATTTTGAAATTAAGATAGAAAAATGAGTAAGGACTACCCACATAATTAGTATACTTTTTAAAGATTTTATTTATTTGACAAAGCAAGAGAGGGAGAAGCAGGCTTCTTGCTGAGCAGGGAGCCTGATGCAGGACTCGATCCCAGGACCCTGGGATTATGACCTGAGCTGAAGGCAAATGCTTAACGACTGAGCCACCCAGGTGCCCCCATGTAATAAATATTTTTAAGAAATTATTTTTCTTTCCCTTATAAAAACAATAGGCATAATCTATCTGTATGCATCAGATATTGGAGGGGCCTACAGTTATTTACAGAACAATTATGGGTTATTATTTTGTTTTTATGATAAAATGGCTAAAATGATAACATTTTAGAGATCCAGGATTAAAAGTAGAGAACATTTTTCATTGACGTCCTATATCAGCCCGAGAGAAAGGCTGCTGGGCTGCCTGCACGCCAGTCTGTACTAGAACCTATACTTTTCCAGGCATGGCACCAGCATCTTGGGGCAGAGACCAGAGTATCTTCAACAGTTTTCCAGATTGAGGAAGATTACACTTGTTTTAAATATTTATCTTTAACCCTTATGTAATACTTAGCATGTACCACACGCTAAGACCTTTACAAATACTATTTAAATAAAAGATTATTACAACTGGGGGCACCTGGGTGGCCAGTCGGTTAAGCATCTGCCTTCAGCTCAGGTCATGATCTCAGGGTTCTGGGACTGAACCCCATGTCGGGCTCCCTGCTCAGCAGGGAGCCTGCTCCTCCCTCTCCCTCTGCCCGTGCCCCCTTTCAAGTATTCTCTCTAATAAATAAAATTTTTTTTTTTTAATTACAACTGAAAATGTTTTACGAAAGCCTCATAGGAAGTACGGGGCAGCCTGTGGAAAGGACCGTATTTCATTGCCTTATTAGAGGGAAACACTTAACCTGTTTCTATTCCGGAATGGATCTTTTGGCATACTCACGTACCAAGAATTTCCTACTGGTCCAGAAATGGGTGCTTTAAGTGTTTTAGAAAATAAGGTAGTTTCCTTTTCTCCCCCAATGTATATTTAAAGCATAAAGCTCAGCGTAAAAATGGGAAGCGCTGTATAAATAATCAGGGCTAACTGTGAAATGGATATTGCCACTTACTGTGGTTTTCTACTGTTTTCCCAGATGGGTTGCTTACGAATATGGCAATTATAGGGGTCGGCAGTCCCTACTGTCGCCAGCAGAAGTCCCGAATTGGTACGAGTTCAGTGGCTGTCGCCACATAGGTTCTCTACGACCTTTTGTTCAGGTATTATTTGTTTTCCCTCTCCAGGTTTTCAATACTCTTCTCTGAAATCTTTTTCTTTTTTGTAAATGTAACTCAACTTTTTAGTTTCAATTTTAAGTATGAAATTGGTCTGCCCCCACCCCCTGAATTTTTGGATTTGGGCTCTGATTCTGGCGCTAAGAGGCGGTGATGGCTTTTGGAAATGCTCCCACCCCCAACATCAGACTGTGGGCTGTCCACAGGCTCCCCGTCTCAGGCACTTTGAAATTTTGACAAACTCTCCTCCTGGAGAAAATCCTACAGCCTCTGAGGGATATAGAAATGATCCCTAGTCCCACCTCCCTCTGATTCCGCCCCTGCTGTCCATGCTTACTCTGTGCTCCTAACAGTACTGCCTGTATATGACTGTTGCCGGCGTCTTTGTCTTCCAGAAACGAATTTATTTCCGACTTCGAAACAAAGCAACAGGGTTATTCATGTCCACCAATGGAAACTTAGAGGATCTGAAGCTCCTTCGAATACAGGTCATGGAGGACGTCGGTGCTGACGATCAGATTTGGATTTACCAAGAAGGATGCATCAAATGCAGGGTGAGCTTCTAGGACTAGATAAGGGTTTGTAATAGTCTCTTTCTTCAGGTAGATGCTATTTAACACTTCCTGGAGCACTTTCAGAAATAAATTAGAAGCTTTTCCATGAAAGTATTTTTTAGCCGATAGAACCAATCTAGGAACTTAAAACGGGAGCTAAATCTAGCACTGATCCAAGAGGGAATATTTGCATCCGTGCCTGATTTCTAGGTAGTAACAGAAGGAAGTGTCTGTGTTATTCTCTCTTTCCTTAATCTACTTAGTATGGTTTATTTCAAGAAGCCCCAGCACTATAAATGCAAATCATTCTTGGTTTGGTTTGGAGGACCCCACAGACTAGGGCGATGAGATATGACCCTGTGTACAACACAATCCATTGCCTAACTGTCATACCTTATAAAATGGGAAATGGCCTGTCTCCCTCTTGCATCACTCCTGCCTGTATATACAAGACATGGCAAAGTTGAATGTAGCGTAAGACTTTATTAGAGAAGCTCACGCTTCTGTTGTAGATAGTCTTTTTAACTCCTTCTTGGTTTTATGGGCTTGACTGTTTGCTCCCGATTTTTTTTTTCTTAAAACTCGGTGCCCCATGAGTCAGCAGAAGGCATACAGCCCTGTGGAAGGGAGCACAGCCTGTTAATTGGGTCTGTGATTGAGGGAGAATCAGAAGTACTGTTTAGACAGGCATTGAAGAGACAGCATGAGAAACAGAAGTGGCTGGACTATAGAAACATAAAAAAAAGCCAGCTTCTGTCTTTGAATTAAATACTTCAAGAAAACAGTGCCTTTCAGCAATTCTAATAAACATTTTAGTGATGTTAACTGTGAACTCAGTAGGTCAGTGAGAAACTATCCTGGATTATCACTCTTTTTATCTCCTATATACTTTTCATAAGCATTTTCTATAGCAGGAGGTGTTACCGTCACGTGAACACAGGACTATACAGTTTGTATATAAAGGATAGATTCACTTCAGAAAAGGACCCTTAAAATCGCTGCATTAAAACACACTCCCCTGCATTTGTATTTTATCCTTTCTCTTTTTACAGATGGATAGCATGCCTTTTTAGAAATTTGTTAGACATTTCTCATGACAAGAGAGTAAACGCAATTTCAAATTTTAAAATAGCAAAATGCCCTCTAAGCCACTTCATTGTTACGACAGCCTTTCAAATTAGAGATGTAGTCACGTTCCAGAAGGGTCAGGCTGAGCAGAGATGCTTAGGTCAGGGGAGATACAGCAACAGACCCCCTGTCTCTGATCATGGTCATTTCTGAAAGGGAGAACTAATGTTCTAAGGTTTCCCTGACTCACAAAGGGCAGAAATCTTACAAGAGACAAGAATGGAGAACTTTCCAGCACCCGTGTCATCTGAAATGAAGGTATAAGTATTTGTTGTTTGATCCCAGTTCCTCTGGCTAACGCTGAAAACAAAGACAACTTGAAAAATCAATTTGTGCCAAGAACTGATCACGGTCCTTGAATGTGTCTCCGTCTCTAAGCTGCCTTGTCTGTCCCATAAGCAGATAGCAGAAGACTGCTGCCTGACGATCGTGGGGAGCCTCGTGACCTCTGGCTCTAAACTGGGCCTAGCCCTCGACCAGAATGCCGACAGTCAGTTCTGGAGCATGAAGTCAGATGGCAGGATCTACAGCAAGTTGAAACCGAATTTAGTTTTAGATGTCAAAGGTAAGAATCCTTTATTTTCTCTGTTGTCTGTACTTAACTAAAAATGAATTTTTTTACTTGTGAAAACGAGCATACCATTAATAGTAAGAGATCCCTTCCTGCGTACCAGCCACTGTGAACACTCCACATGCATTTAGCTCATGGAACCTGCCAGCAACCCTGGGAGCCCCACGTTACCCCCTCCTCCCCTGTCCCATTTTGTAGCCCAAAGAGTGAGGCTCAGAGGGGTTGATCACAGTCTTATACCTGTAAGTGCGGAGGTAGAATATGGTCCTAGGCTGACTCTGAACCATCTGTTTTATTGTAATAGACTAAAAATCACCAAAGGCTCTGCTCTGAGTCCAGTTGAAGATTCTCGTGCGTATGCATGTATCACCTTGTTGAACTAGAGCTCCCTGGTCTTACAAGACAGTTTCAAAACCAAAGAAATGTGACCACATTGACATCATTTTTTTAAAAATATAGATTCATGTTTCTTACGTGATCAGTTTCCTGTCTCAAGGTTAAGAGGTTCCTGTAATCCTTATGAGCTAGTCTCATAGAGCATTTTTTATTCTTTCAACATGTATTTATTGAGTACCCACTATGTGGTGGACTCTTGGCTAGACACTGGGTACCAAAGGGGGGAGGGAAATACGGCCTTGGCTTCAGAATTTCCAATATAGAAGTTCTAAGCACATAGGACTTTTTGCCCCTTGCTACACTGGCACTGGACAGGGAGTAAGATACCTGGCTTCGAGTCTTGACTGACAAGAACTGTGGGACTCAAGGAGCTTCCTCCTTAGGGCTTTGATTTAAAGCTCCAAGATCCCTTCCTGAGTGAGGATTAGTGTTCTGGACGCTTGTGAACTCTAAGTATATCTAGGTAGGGTAGCTGCACTAGTCGCTTGCCTTGTTAAACTGAATTTCAATTGCTCAGAACGTGAGAGAGTGATGCCACCTTGTGGACAAGAGGGAGTAGGGCCTCACAGCCCCCACTGGTGCAGGGGAAATACAAATACTTCTCTGGTCACTTAACAGGAGACTGGGATTTTCATCAACTACAGCTGTTGAACCATTTGTTACCTGCTGACCTTGCCCCAAGATTTGTCAGACCATGGGGCTCTCTTGTAACCTATCTCCTGGTGTCTGGGGAGGGAGGCGTTTTTTGATAAGAGCCATGTATTATCTCAGGCCCTGTCCATTATGACAACCATGGAAGCGGATTCCTCCTTGCTTTAAAAACATCAAGAGTTTGGGATGATCTCCATTCTCCCCAGAGGCAAAAGAATGAAATCAGATGATTTCTCAAGAACTTTCTAGTCTTCCTGATTATAATTAAGATTATGGTATCTTAACATTCTTTCTGCATGTATTACATCATAATCCTAAAGAAAGAAGCAAGACGGCACTGTGATCCGAATACATCCCCAAATCTCAATGGAGTAGAGTATGTGTGGAGAAAGTGGGATTTTGGTGGTGGTAACTTTGTTCCCCACTACACACTTACACATACAGGCCCAGGGCACCTTGCTCTGGTATCTATCTTCTCCTGCCCCTAGATGGGTAGACACTCTAGATTATCAATGATGATAAACAGACTTCTTTAAAGAATAAGAACATTTAATTCTTCTTGGCTTGAGGATGCAGTAGGATTTCAATACCAGTCACACTGTCTCACATCTAAAGGAACAGATTTTGATTTCGATGGAGTCCCTGTGATACAACCTTGGTACAGAGGCTTATGCTAAGAAAGGATAAGGTATTTGAAACGGTATTTATTCAATACTGAAAAAAAAATCAGATAACTTACTTTATACTTCTCCATCAAAAGAAGAGGCCATGAGGCTGTTTTTTTAGCACCCACGTATCTAAATATCGAGTAGGCACCCTTGGAAAGTATTCTTACATTCTGGTGAAAGGGAGTTTAAATTATACTAATTTTGCAAGTACAGTTAAACCACATCAAGTGCTATGAAGTTTCACGTACCAAGTGCGTTCCCAGGAGTGGGCGTGGTGCCCAGTCCGTGTATCTGGGTATCTTTCAAACCTCCCCTTTGCCCTAATACAGCATTTGTCATTGTTCATGCAAAACCTGTTCCAGCTGCCAACCCTTCCACTACTTTCAAGGCCTGGTATAGCGAATCCACAATCACTGAATACATTTCACAATCTCTTTGTACCTTTCCCCTTTTCTAGATTCTTCCACCACTCCCCACCCCATTTCAGACACGTAAAAAGTGAGTGCTTCCTACCTTTAAGTCTTGGGTAGGAAAAGGAGCCTGGAGAGATAGGACATCCTGTGTGGAGTTGTTGGTGCCCATCGGATGGGATGTTAACATAGCCGAGTGCTGATTCACCCTCTCAGCCCAGGCCTTTCTGCTCTGTTTCCTCCAGGCACATTTCCTTTTATTATTTTCCTTTTCTTTCTTTCAGGGGGTTCACAGTATGACCAAAATCACATTATCCTCAACACTGTCAGCAAAGAGAAGTTAACACAAGTGTGGGAAGCCATGGTCCTGTAAACCTGAAGAAAGCAGGAGGACTACTTCTGGAGGGCTTGCAGCTGCTTAAACACAAAAATGGACAGAGCCAGGAGGAAAGGGGACCTGCTCCTTCTTCAGTAACTCTCAGTCCTCCCCTGAATGACTGCCATGACCAGGACTACGGTTTCATCTTTTCAAAAGACTGTAATAGTCTTCGACCAACCATTTGTCCTTCTTTCATTTCCTGCCTTTCTTTCCTTTCAGTAGCTGCTTAACAGGTTGCCTCAGCAGCTTTTGGGTGTTTAAAAAAAAATGTTATATCAAGACTATGTACATTATTTCCAAAGATCGTGACAGGAGAGAACAGGACCAGACTTCGAATAGTCTTTGTGTGCCTACCAGTGCCTTAACAAACACTTTCCAGGGAAGGATAAAAGCTCAAGTTTTAGCATCTGAGGAGAAATAATGTATCAGGCCAATGATTTTGGTTCTGTTTTCTGGAATCAATGATGCTTTATAGCAAAGTGGGGAAAGGCTGATCGAATAAGACATTTTAAGGAACCAAAAAAACAAAATACTATTTTCTTTGTTAGTACTAAGTTTACAAGATTTCACGTCATGTCCGCTAACATTAGCAGGATTTGGAGTATTTAACCCACTTGTGGGCTGCCCTGAAATGTGAGGGACGAGTGTCGTTTAATGCTTTTCTTACAGATGCCCGTATCCTATTCCCATGACCTAGTTTATTGGTCCATTCTCGCTCCTCTACAGTTCGTTCTGAGGCAATGTTCTCTGACCCTTCGCTAAGCTCAGGCCTGTCGCCTCACACGCAGCCTTCCTACCCAGCTGCACGGGCGCAAGGCCTGCGCAGAGCCGCCTCTGGTCTGTGACCTGTTGTCCCTGTGGCCACAGACTCCGGCAGACCTGAGAGATGGGGGAGGGTCAGGAGGGTGACCAGCAAGTCTCCAGAATGCGAACGAAAGAAAGCCTGGAGAAACACTTGTTCAAATCACAGAACGCGGGAAACCCTAAAATGCAGCATTTGAGCGAGTTTACCTGCTGACGACACCCTGGCCCATACGGTGCTATTCAAGCAGTGCATTCTGGTTTTGAACAAAACTGCTAGACCTTCTTTGCAGACGCTTTCCTCTTGTCCTCATTTCATCATCCTTGTTAATAGCGGTGCGCTCATCCCAGGAAGAGCAAACCTCGTTTCCTTCTCATCTGCTCCCGTGTTTCCAGTGCTCAAAGGAGGCTCCTCTCTGGAGTCTCGGGTAGGCAGTTGTGCTCAGGAGCTTAGCTTCTGTTTTACAGTAACGTTTGCACATGTCCAACAGCTGCCAGCAGGTCTGTCTTGTTCTTAGCTGTACAGCTGGGCCTTCAGGCCTTTGTGCGGATCACTACAGCGTGTGGGGGTCAGACATTCTACAATCGCCAGTGTCGAATTCCTCTCTTGAATAAACTTGTTTCTGGTTAACTGTATGCATGAGCGCTGAGCGCGTCCTTACCGTGGACCCTTAGACACGTCACAGGTCAGAACCGGCAGACTGACGAGGAAGAGGCAGGTTTCAGGGTGCTGGAAGGAGGCAGGGCGTTCCAGACTCACTC
Source organism: Ursus arctos (assembly GCF_023065955.2). Lineage (NCBI taxonomy): Eukaryota > Metazoa > Chordata > Mammalia > Carnivora > Ursidae > Ursus > Ursus arctos. The sequence goes on along the minus strand of NW_026622797.1, from coordinate 52,227,364 downwards.
AGTGGTGGAGGGGCACGCTCCGCTTTCCGAGAGAGGACCCGAGGGTAGGTGAGGTCCTCCCTCGGGAGTCCTGCCCCCTCACTGTACCACCTGGGAGCCCGCCAGGAAAAGAGCGGAGGCTGTTCAGAGGGCAGTCAAAAGTGGCTGGTACCGACAACAACAAGAACATTTTCTCTCTTCTGAAACATATTTGTACTGGTGAGACCAGCCCTTCCAGAGAGAAGCCCTCATCCAACACATTACCAAACGAGTGTCTAACAGGACGAAGCCGAGAAGCAAGTTACAAGACAAGTCTGTGTCCAAAGCTAAAAGCCCGTCGCTGAGGTGCGGTAACGAGGAACACACCAGGAGAGAGACACTTACCTTGAGCGAAGGTCACAGATTCAACAGCTGCAGTGGGCTTACTGCTGGGGTAAGTGCAGGCATTTAAGGTCAGAAACTGGAGAAGGGTTGCCATTTCCATGGAAAAGTCCTCAGAGACGCATGTTTCAATTGCTGAAAAAGGCCTAGCCCTCATGCAAAATGTAAGGGTTTTAAAAAGTTAGGAACTTTAGCGTCCCCTTTCATTTTCTTGAGAGTCAACAACCAAATCACCAGCCCGATGTTATATGTGACCCTGAGGACGGATTCGGCACTCTGAGGGTGGTCGTGACCACAGCAGAGCACAGGAAACCGTGCCCAGCTGCATGCACCAAGGAGCACGGTTTTAAAGCAGGAGTAGCCGTAAGGAGCCACTTCCCGCTGCCATCCAGCCACAGGCCCGGAGCGTTAGCGTCTCACGTGAACAGTCTGAGCTACTGCAACAGAAGATGACCCAGCAGTGGGAAAACCTGGTGTGAAGAAACAGCTGGAAGAAAGCTCTGCAGTCTTCCCGTGCAATTCCTAGGGCAGGCCAAGCGCGGATAGTTGCATATCCTGTCTTGTGTGTCCCTCTGCTTGGCTCAGAGGACTGCTCGGCAAACAGGAACGCAGGGATGTCGGGCAGGGTACTAGGCAGCGCTCCGAGCAGGGTGACAGACTGGGGGGGGGGGGGGCGCTATAAAACGAACCTGTGCTCAGTTCAGAACACAAATAACTGGTAAAAAGGTGTCTGTTTTTTTTACACTTCTATCATGGAACTTATCATCTAATCTGGAAAGCAACGGTTACAGAAACGTCTGGGCCGAGAGGCACTCACCAAATAAGAGCCAACAATCACCACACTGAGTGTTTATTTAAACGACATTAATTACGGTCTTTCCTCTTGCGTGTCCTCTTTCTACCTTCAGGAAGGCTTCCGGAACTTGAGAAAAAGGAAACGTTTTTTCAATAACTGGCTGAATCTGTAAAACACAAGAAGAAGTTGACTGGTGGGGAGGAAAGATGCAGGTTTTCAAGGCAGATCCGTCCACAGTATCCTCACTGCGTCCCTCCAGGCCAGCCTCTCAGTTCTGTCACGTGCTCCTAGGTAAGGCACTGACCGCCACGCCTCTGCCCCGTCTCTTCTGCCGCCTCACTACATCACTGACGCAGCCCAACTGACCGTCGCTCAAGTCTGTCTTCTGTGCTGGTCATGTCATTCTCCTATGCAGAGCCCCTCCACAGCTCCCAGGCCAGGCATTCCAAGGCCGCCACCGTCCCAACCTCGGCCCTCATGCAGACACTACACTTCATCGAAATGACCTACTTATCATTGCCTGAACGTGCTATGTGTGTGCCGCTCGGCCAGCCACCACCCTTCCAGGCCAGGTCTCACACTACCCTGCCTGAGCCCCCAGCCTGCAGTGCGCTCCCTCTGGACTTCTTGGGATGTGGCTGGCCCTCTGCACAGACGGCCTGTTCCAGCAGCACGCATCTCAGCCACCCTGTCGTGTAGGGTAAACACCAAAGGGAGCATCCCAACGTCTTGCAGGATGGAGCTCGGTGGCCCCCTTGTAGGCACTGGACAGACTGACAGATTCTTGAGAATCTGTTAAATGTCTGACATATCTACTCAGCCAGAGTTTGAGGACCTGTGGTCCAGGCCGCCTCTTCTGGACCCTCCACCCCAGGACAGGAGCTTAATAAAGGTCACTTGGGTGAAAACCAGTAAGACAATTGGCAAGCAAGAGTCTTACGTGGGCTCTCCGGGTTTCAGGAGAACCTGTCCCAGGGTGGGGCTGTCCTGGGAGGGTTTGCTAACCGGCCAAGCAGCTGGTTAGAATTTCCAGGACCGCCACCTCGGCCAGCTCATAAATGCTGGAATGCTGCTGGTTCTTGTTCCTGCATTAGTGCTGCCTTTTGAACACAGGTCCCACTTAGCACCGTCTCTCCTGATGCAAAAATCCAGCTGAGCTCCTCCTCTTCAAAGCTACAAGCGAACGTCCATAACTGTCCCCTGGGCATTTCAGCGGCCTGCCGCCCACCACTCCACGGACAGGGAGAAGTTGTTAGAAGGCCTAAGCCAATGCCTACATTTCGTGACCCCTCTCCTTTCACAAGAGGAAGACATGTTCTTGGGGGGTTCGGAGCCCCCGCTGTACCCTCCTCTTGTGTGAATTTCACAGCCCCGTCACCAGAAGAGGATCTCTGACTCCAAAAGTTCCTTTCTCCAGAGAGTTCAAAATGCTGCTCTACCCACAGATCGTGGTAAGCTCCGAGGAAAGGTAACAGCCAGCACATACTGTCCTATGTGCCAGGCGCTCTCCTGAGAGCTGATGCGTTTCACCTCATTTCATCCCTAGGAGGGAGGTACTATTACTATGTCCATTTGCAGACAAAGAAATTAAGACCCAGAGTTAAAGGCAGCGCCCAATTTCACACAACTGCTCCGAGGTAAGGCAGGACTCGGTGTGGTGCCAGGGTCTGTGCTCGCAGCCCCCCCCCCCCCCCCAGCCTGTCAGGTAGCACTGGCTGCTTTCTGCATCTACTCCCGAAATCTAAAGAGAAGGAAAGGTAGCCAGGGCTTGTAATGATCTATCACAGTGTGCATCTGGCTGGCCCGCCCTGTGCCCAGACCATACCAGCTGAGGACCCAGTCTCCAGGCCCTGTGTCCAGGCCCCCGAGACGGCAGGTGCATGGCACATAGGCCCCACTCCCATATGCACCTGCAGACATCACTGATTATTAACCACGGTCCTGTCCTCCCCTCCCGAGCAAGCTAAGCATGACCTCAGAATCTTCTACTATACCACAGACACTATGAACAGATTTGAGCTGACTTGGCAAATGAAACCTAGCTGCCTTCTCTGGTAAAAATGGAATGCACTAAAGGTGTTTCCTGCACGTCCCACAGGAAACTTCCCGAACCCATCACTCTCTTTAAAGCCCCTGGGACGTTGTTTGTTGAATGCTAATTACCGAAAAAGGAATCACCTGAATGTATGCTTAAAGTGCAGAGTCCTCTGTCTCTGGTTAGAACAACCCAATCGGAATCTCTAGGGGCTCGGGTGGAGACCACGCATTTTCAGTATTCAGATTCAGCACACTGGCGTGGGGATCACTGCAGCCTTTTGCCTTACTCTTAGGGTCCCTGACTTGGATCAGACCACATTCAATCATCCCACAAGGACTGACCAGGTGGCTGCCTTCTAAGTGCTAGGCACTGACCCAGAGCACACACACACAACAGGCCCCTGGGGGTAAACCAAGGAAAGAAAGGGGGCAACCACATCCACTTCTCACTGCGCTTCGAACACCGGCAATGAAAGCACCCCAGCCCGGTGTTACCAGAGCGTCAGGGAGGAGGGACCGGGAAGCCACCTGCTCCACTCTGGAATGAACTGCGCAGGCCCGTGCAGCTATGTTCACGTTCGAACTCTGACCGGAGCCACGGATCCCGAACTGATGACACAGCCAGCCTGCAGTGACTGCACACTTTAATCTGGCTGGTCAGGCCTATTGTGGCCAATAAGCCCAGAGGGCTGACTGGGCCAGAACGAGTCATTCAGCTCTTCCCATAAGCAACAATGAAAAAACAAGGCGTTCGATTAACAAGCAGGCAGATGCCACTGCTGGCTGAATAGGTGACAGCAAACGGAGATTAACTGGATAATGAAGCAGTGTCTACACAGAGCCTCACACCAGACCTAGAATGCGTGTTTGTTACGGACAAAGAGATCAGAGTAAAAACCCGGAGAGGGGAAAGAAAGGTTATGGACAGTGAGGTGGGGACATTTATGTGATGACACTGCTAGAGTCCAGCCGGCACGGGGAGCCCCGTTATAAAGCGGGCGGGCTCAGCGCCGCACTCCCCGCTACGCAGATGCACGGGGCCGGCAGCTGACTGGGGGACGCTCGCGGCCGCGGCCTTCATTCCAGTCCTGGACCCAAATTCGGGCTCTCCTGGTGGTGTCTCACCTTCTTAGACAAAGGCTGTATAAAGCCAAGCCCCAGGACTTGGCGTCTGTGCCCACATCCCTCTTATGAGAACACAGGGCCAATGGGCACCTCAACTTCCCTGGTGCGGCCGCGGAATACTGTTGTTTCCAGCCGCGGGCCAAGCCTCCTTGCCTCTGAGGGCAGAGGGAAGAGAAACCCTCTGCGGGAGAGCTGGTGGAGGGACGACACCATCTATGCAGGCAGAACAGCAGGCAGAGAGGTTTTCCCTCAATCCCCACTTGCCCAGCAAGAACAACACAATGACAGAGCTTCAAAGGGACCTAAATATCTGAGCAAGCCCGTTGGATAGATCAGGAAACCAAAGTGCAAGTGGCTAAGTGCTACGAGCAGGGTGAGAGCTTCTCGCAGAGGAGCCCAAGGTAGGGTCCAGGACTCCTGACTGCGAGACTGCACGGCGTGGGTGCAGTCCGGGGACAGAAGTGTGAGTCGCCGTCTGTCCCCCTCTTCCCTAGACCCTCTACCTTCGTCTCCACTGGGCACAGAAACTGTAGGTCTCAGAGGGTGAGGTGTGTGAAGACAGATGAACAGATGACAGACGCAAGGGAGACCTAAGGAAGGGCTCCTGGCAGAAGGCCAAGTCCATACACGTGAGCCGGGCACCAGGGACCCAGGGCAGGGGTGGCAGAGGCGGCAGGGACGCAGTTGCGGCCCCACCTCTGGGACAGGCACGTCCCTGACCTCTGAGATAGGGTCAACATTCCCAGGCAGAAAGGGGCTTCAACTAAGGAGCTATGAAGAAGACAAAAGGAAGAAGTGGGCTTTATTTGGATTTGCTATTTCTGGAACTTTCTGGCCCCAGAAAACTCAAAGCTGGAAGAGAGGTGGTAAGAAGGGGTTGGGGGTAAGATAATGGAGGCTACACTCCAAGGGAGGAAATGCGGCCGTTCTGGAAAGCATCTGGGACTTGTCCCTAGTTCCCCCTGAAAAAGGCACTCCTTCCAGCCAGGTGAGAGGAGAAACTTGGCCCACATTTCCCCAAAGAAACAAGTAGCAGCATTAGAGAAACAGCAGCAGCATCAGGGTGATGGGATCCATGAGGTCCCAGTTGAGTCTGGCAAGATAAGGCTCCTCTCGGAGTCCTAGGCCTTCCATCCCTATTCATTACATCCTCTCCAAGGAGGAAAAAAATCCAGTTGCAAATAAGGAGCTCAGAGTTTTAAAATGTAACTCACACTGCTAAACGAAGGCCTCAGATCTCAGGAAGGGCCTGGGAAATTGCCAGCCTCCAAACTTCTATTACATGTTTCTCTAAAGCTGCAGCACCCAGTATGGTGACCTCTAGCCGCGTGCGGCTATTTCCATTCATCAAAGGTAAACAAAATGGAAAATTCAGTCCCTCAGGTGGACTAGCCATTTCAAGTGTTCAATTGCCACATGTGGCCACTGGCTACCACACTGGACAGTGTAGACCGAGAACATTTTAATTACTGCACAAAGTTCTAGTGGACGTCACCGCTCAGAAGCTAACTCAACGTGGCCAACCCATCTTTCCACATCTTTCACCCTATTAGGCAAAGCAGAGCACTCGTGGGCCCTCAGTAAATGTTTTAAATTAAATTCAAAAAAGTTACATTGGAACTATCCTGATACTGGCTAAAATAAAGAAATAGAGGTCACCTCTATCATCGCTCAACCAAGAAGCTTGGCTGGTCACCTAGGATCTTAAACAGACCTGTGAATGTTAAGAACATGACATCAAAGGCTTTAATAATTACGTGAAGAATATATGTGTACAGAAAACCATACTTGAAAAGAGGAAAGGGTTTCAAAGAAAAATCTCCCCCCCATACTTGATGCCCAGCCATCTAATTCTACTCCAGGACAACCAATATCTCACGTTTTTTTCATATCTTTCGGTATACTTTATGCATTGTGGTAGGCAGAAGAATGGCTCCCAGAGATGTCCAGTCTAATCCCCAAACCTGTGAATATGATAACTTACAGGGCAAAAGGGGCTCCACAGACATGATGAAGTTCAGGATCTGGAGATGGGCAGGATTACCCGGATGGGCCCAGTGTAATCAGGAGGGTCATTAGAAGAGGGAGGCGGGACAGTTCGTCCGAGGGAGACAGGATGATGGAAGCTGAGGTCAAAGTGATTCAAGACCGAACCGAGAAATACAGGTGGTCTCCAGAAGCTGAAGAAGGCTGGGGAACAGATTCTCCCCTACAGCCCACCCCCAGAAGAAACGCAGGCCTGCTGACCCATTTTAGACTTCAGGCCTCCAGAACTAGAAGACAGTAAGTTTGTGTGGTTTCAAGCCACCACATTTATGGCAAGTTGTTACAGCAGCAATAGGAAAGGGACACGTGCACACACAAGCAGGCAGGAGCATGTATCTTCCCTCAAAGCGCACTCATTCTTATTGGGAGCTGACTATAGTCCAAAAAATCTGCCTGCCCACCTCCTCTCAGGCCTGGAAGACACTGAAAAATACACGAAGATTTCTGTAGATAGAATTCAAACCCCACCTTTCTAAATGTTTAGATGACTAGTTAAGCAAGCAAAAAACAATGAAGGTTGTATGAGGGATTTTTTTTTCACTATAACTGCCTCCATCTTAAAGATAGAAATGGTGGTGAAGGGACTGCCCTAGAGGTCAAGAAACCCGAGCTCTTGAACATGTCACTTAATCTCATGGGGCCTCTATCTCCATGATGAGACACAAGGGCAGGATGGGGGTGCGGGGGGTGAGTAAACTAGACATGTGCTAGGTTTTCCTGTTTCTAATCTTTGCATATGCTAACTCAAAAAAGTTTGCTACATAGTATAAAGACAAATGTTTATTGTGCTTAGGAAAAAAATGCAAAAATAACTATAGGGAAAAGGCACAATTTTCATAGCAGGCCATTACACTCAGTGTGATCATTATAAATCATTCTATCACCCTACTGATACACAGAACATCTCAGGAATACCCAAGAAATTGGTAACAGTGCTTGTGTCTGACAAGGACAAGCTTGGTGATGGATGGACACGAGTCAAAGAAAGATTTCAGGAAATAACTTTTCCTACCTTTTGGATTTTGAACCTTAAAGTATTTCAGAAGAGCAGATTCTTTTGGTTCATGGCTTCACACTGTCAAGAAATAAACAGAGCTCCTCTATCAGGTACCTGTTAGATTCACCAAACACTTAGCCAAAGCTGGCAGGGATCTCAATGTCCTCGTCCAATTTGATAATCCCTACGAGCCACACACCAGAGAAGCTGATGTGCTCTGTCATCTGCTAGAACTTCCCAGCGAGGACAGGCACCTTCCCACACCCAGAATATGCAGGACACATGTGAAGACAGCTGGCCTTATCATACATAGCACCCAATGTCACACACCAACTTCCACAGTCCCAGAAAGGGGACTTCACTGTCAGAAAGGACTCCCGAGCCCAAATAACCCTGGTCAGGAGAGAGAAAAATCAAAGGCCAAAAGCGTATTTCCTCATTCGCCCTCGTCTGAGGACACACCAAGGGCATCTTTATTTTTACCTTGTCCTCTTTTAGCCATTCTACCAGTTATCTGCCAAATTTAATAGTTACATATACACAAGTCTCCTCTCTTCTCTGTTGCATAAACAGTAATTTCCAGGTAGAGAGAGTCACAATATTTTGAATACAAAAGAGCAATGGTAAGCACACGGACAGCCTGGAGCCGATATCGGGATGAGCACAATTATACAGTGTGCTTCTGGAGGATGGGGACGTTTCTAACAAGGGGGCTCCAATCACATGGAAGAGCGTCTAAAACTATGGGCCACGTTATTTAACGACAGTTCACTTCCTTCTTCCTGGAAATAAAATAAGCACCCCATGGGAGGTGAGAAGAACCCTAAAGAGGCACTTACATACAGTCACAATAAGGCTGAGACCATCTACCCAGTACTCATTAAAACTTAGAAGTCCGACAAAAGGCACACAAACTTGAAACCACAAAATCTGGGAAACAGTAGCAGGCCATTTTCTATAATATAGTTCTGTGGTGTAACAATTAAAAAAACCTAAATGCACAAAAAGCAGCCAGTAGGTCCTAAAGACATTCCTTTTCAAAATCAGAGTGGAAGTATGAAATGAGCCAGCAAGGGGCAGGTGCCAACACAAGAAACCCATCTCAAGGGGCTCTTTCCAAGTGGCCCAGCGTAGATCACACAGTGGCAAAGCTGGCCTCCTCCATCCCCTTTCCCTGCCTTTTGTAAAATGACAAAGACAAGACAACTTAAGCTGAAGTCAAGGATCAGCCTCCAGCACTAAGGATGCAGCTGAATGATGGAGAGGGAAAAGCGCAGGACCGGGAGTCAGGAAGTACGCATCCTGGTCCCACTTCTGCAAACCTGAACACGTCCCTTTCTCTCTCTGAGCCTGTTTTCTCCTCTGTAAACAATGAAAATCATTTTACCTATGACTTCATGCAACCCTCTAGGGTATATAAGGGTCTCTACCCTATAATTTCATATAGTCTCTTTATAAAATCATAAACATGAGCACCAGGATAGGAATTTTCTGTCCAGTTATTCTTCCAGAGACTGAATGTCAGGGCTGTTAAGACCATGTAAAAACCAAAATAAACAGTGGTCTGAAAGGCCTTCTGACACCCAAGAAGGGATGATCCAACTACAAGCAGCAGTCCCTTCGCCACGGAGTCCGTGCAGGACAGACGCGGGCCGTCAGAAACACCGACCAGCTGTCCCCAACAAAATCTCCATCAGTCCTCACCGGCGTCCCACCCACTGACCCTCTCAGACATACCTCAGACGCACCATTATCTGCCCTCCAAGTGTGTTACACTAGCTGGGGAACAGGAGACCTGGGGACCTGACTTCTAGTCCAGTGCTGTTAGAGCTGAGATTCCACAGTATTTGCTCACCGGACTCATCTGGAAATCTGTTTCCCCCCAGAGCAGCCTTACCCTTGGACTCCAGACGCTCCAGAACAGTTCTACTGTAAACTCACAAGTGTGCCCCTACCTTTGTGCAGAGATGACCTTTCTGGTGCCTTCTTTTCAGGATCGTTACCAAAATATTAGCAACCTAGCTGTAAATTCCAGCTCTGCTAACCGTCTAAGTGTGTTTGAGAAAATCACATAACCTCTCCGGACCTGCCTCTTCGCCTATAAACTAAGAGGGCTGAACCAGATGGTGTCGGCACTTTTTCAGATGTAGCAGTCTAGGTCTAGGATTCCCATGGAGACAGACCAAAATACAGCACTTAAACTTGGCCGTGGAAAGCAGCATGTGTACTGACCACACCTGCCCCCAGGGAGCTCCCACGGACTAGGCTTGGTAGGCGGGTGGCCAAGATTCCAGGGGATGCTCTAGCAATCTGAGGGGCCGCACTTACCTTTCCCTCATCCACCAGTTTCGCAATGTCATCTAGATACACACCACTGGCCATGAAAAAGGCCCAGCGATAATGGACTCCTTGCCAGAAATGCTAAAAAGAAGAAAACACATTCAAATATAGGAAAGGATAAAAATCTCACTGAATACAAATTTAGGGGACAAGTATTTTTCTGGACGACTAAGACAGACAAACCGATTTCCTATTCATTATGAATCAAGGAGCTGTACGCCCAACACCTCAGCACAGGGACCAACAGAGAGTGGGTGCTCCATTAAGTATTTAATAAATTAATGAATGAACAAAAATATATCCACGTGAACTAAGAATTTTTTTACCAAATTGTGAATGATGAGCAAATAAGCATAGGAAAGCTGTCCTTAAAAAGAGCGTCTAAATAGTCTCACACACTCAATTTCTTCCCTAGGAGAAATTAGAGGTGAGACCTCTAGGCTTTCTCTCCTAGGGTTTTAATGAAGCTCAGAGGGGCCACAGAAGAGCTTTTTTTTTTTTTTAAAGATTTTATTTATTTATTCAACAGAGATAAAGACAGCCAGCGAGAGAGGGAACACAAGCAGGGGGAGTGGGAGAGGAAGAAGCAGGCTCATAGCGGAGGAGCCTGACGTGGGGCTCGATCCCATAACGCCAGGATCACGCCCTGAGCCGAAGGCAGACGCTTAACCGCTGTGCCACCCAGGCGCCCCCAGAAGAGCTTTTAAACCTAATTCAAGAAGGCTTAGGGGGCAGTACAGCACCAAAATATGATCTTAGACAAGAAATCCAATCACAGATTTTTTTTTTTTTCCTTAGAATAGAGTAGCTTTAAGGGCAAAACACAGTGTAAAGTTCTTATGCATCATGGTTGGGTCTTCGTCCTACAGTTATAACAAGTCCCAAGCCACCAAATCTACTATGGGATGATATGTCCCCAAATAAAAATAAGCAAAAATCTACCAAGAGGGTTCAGGACCACTTTACTGCCACACCCACTTTTTTTTTTTTTTAAAGATTTTATTTATTTATTCGACAGAGAGACAGCCAGCGAGAGAGGGAACACAAGCAGGGGGAGTGGGAGAGGAAGCAGCAGGCTCCTAGCGGAGGAGCCTGATGTGGGGCTCAATCCCAGAACGCCGGGATCACGCCCTGAGCCGAAGGCAGACACTCAACTGCTGTGCCACCCAGGCGCCCATGCCATACCCACTTTTAATTGACAGTTTTTCTGTCAAAGGTAGGGTAGGCCATTATCAAAACAACTGAACTGCGGTTCTCTAGGATACATACCTCAGTGACCTGCCCAACTAAACTTCACCAGATGGGAGCTGTCCAGAGGTAGTATGCGGTTAGCCAGTACCAGGCGGCCTGCCTCCCTGCACCTGCCTGTCTCACAATCCCTCAGTGTGCTTGTCAAGGGCATTAAGTGGTCAAGTGCAATGGAACTGCCCTGCTGCTCTAGCTCAGGCACTTAACAGCTGTGTTGTTGAGGTCAAGCCACCTCTTGCAGCCAGTTTCCTGACCTGAAGAATGGTGATACCACTACCTTGCTCACAGGGTTGCTGGAAGGATTAAATGAGAATGAATGCAAAGTGCCTAATACATAGAAAGTATCATCCGTATAAATATTTATACTTATTATTCAATAGATACTTACCTAGTGCTGAAAGCAAACTTTATTGAGGAAAGGTTGGGGCCATAGCAAATCGGAGTTTCGGACTATAGACAGACAAACCAAGCTGCTGTCTGGGCAGAGCTTTGCAATGACTGTGTCAGGAATGGCTTACTGGTTTGGATGCGTGACCCTGTAATTTATTATCTAACCTGGAACAATTCTAAGAGTTAAATGAGTCATCATTGATAATTATGCCAGGACCACAGCTGCAAACAGAGCCAATCTCACCCTAGAATAGGTATGAGGAGGTTGAGTGCCCTCAGCCCTCAGGGTAGTAAGGCAGAGCCTGGGCTGGCATAAGTCTCCAGGTAGTTTGCTCTTCGCCCAAAACGGCCTCAACATCTATTCAAACATGAACAATTTTCTATGGGTGTCATAGCATGAAAGAAGTTGGGGAGCACTGCTCTGGGCAAATGAAGTTAAAAAACAAAAGGAAAAAAAGCACCATTTGAAGGCACTGAGGCGTCCCAAGCTTACAGCAGGCCCGGTTAATTACAATCACAAAAGATCTGTCCGTGTACTTCTCCCTAAGGCCCAGCCTCAGACAATTAAAACATTCTGGTTACTGTTTAGGGTTTTAAAGAAAAGAACAGCAATGGTCAAAAATGCCATGTCTATAATTCTTTATAGCATGTTGCCCTGTAAAGTGAAACTTTCTGGTTGGCAACAGCAGAATTTTTATACTCTGCTCTAAAGGGCCTGTGTATTTTTTCCAGGCCATTACAGGAGAAAGTAAGCCAAAGCAGGCAGGAGTCTGGAGCATTACAATGAGGCTTTAACTGTGCACATTCTCAGAAAGACATCAGAAACTACTTAAAAGGTTTTCACATGAGATTACCACTATCCTCTTTCAAGTAGGAGGAAAGAGAAGATGCCTGTTTTACTCTCAGAGGACAACTCAGAAGGTTACCTTGTAAGAGGTCTCACTGAAGTACAAACTGCGAAATCTTAAAGAAAAGTTAAACTTATATTTTGAAGCACTTGGAAAGCCTGGGTTTTCCGAAAAGAGAAAGAAGAGACAAAGGACAGCTAAGACTTCTTTCTCCACCCCAAAGGACCCTGTGGACACTGTTTCCGGTTGCCGCCTGAATCAGATGAAAATAAAGAACTACGAGTACAGGGCCTGGTTTGTTCACCACTAGTAACATGCACACTTCCTAAGAATGGAGTATGGTCGCCACTGTCACGGCCCGCTGAGTATGTAGTTAGCTCAGGGAATTCAAGAGGCCAAAGTCCTAAATTTCACACTCAAAAAAGTCCCAAATATAATTTCTAGAAGCAGCAGCTAATCACTGAGCCATTCATTCCATACGTACGGGTCAGTGTTGGTTAGCTTGGCATAATGACTCACGACCTTTTCACCCACTGAGGAAACATCCACCGTCTTTTTCCGGAGTGTGAGGTATTTTGTCTAATTAAAAAAATTGAATTTATCTTTTTTTTTTTTTTTTGCCTATCACTTATACCATTTTAACATTAATAGATTTCAAGCCAATGATCTAGGATTACCAAGAGTGGATAACATGAAATATCTAAGCCTGTCCCCACCGGGAGGACAACAGGCGGTGGTGTTAAGTAGAGAGCTCACGCGCAGGCTCTGCCGTCAGCCCTGCGGCTATGGCTGCCGTGCGCTCGTCCTGGGGCCCACCACACACTGCCTTTGTTCGGCTGGGCGATGTAGCTTCTTATGGCTCTGGTAACAGTAGCCCCAGTTAGCAGAGCAGGCAGACTAATTCAGTCTCAGAAATGCCCAGAATGCCATCAACAGCTAGAGTATCTGATTCACATGGGATGTGCGGTGTTAGGACAAGTTGATATAATTCTAGAAAAAACATGATGGTTCTATTTGCCTTCGTGGTCTTTCTAAAGTAAGAACACAATTTCCTTCAAGTATCTGAAATTCAAAAAATGCCCATGGACCTCTACAGGTCTGAAGGCCCCGGGCTAGAAATCACCGGCATATTCCAATACTACTACCATGAAAACAACCAGCTCTATACTGTCTTAATAAAGCTTCCACCCTCACATAGAAGAGCCTGTGTGTGTTAAGACTGGTGAAACAGAGGGGCGACTGGGTGGCTCAGTCGTTAAGCGTCTGCCTTTGGCTCAGGGCGTGATCCTGGAGTCCTGGGATCGAGCCCCGCATCGGGCTCCTCTGCTGGGAGCCTGCTTCTTCCTCTCCCACTGCCCCTGCCTGTGTTCCCTCTCTCGCTGGCTGTCTCTCTCTCTGCTAAATAAATAAAATCTTTAAAAAAAAAAAAAAAAAAGAAAAGAAAAGACTGGTGAAACAGAGAGAAGACCATCAGCGATAGGCAAGAAGGACGCAGAGGGTATATCTGATGGAATCAAGAAAGGTAACTGCTAATAATAAAGTTGAACATTTAGCAAGTTTTATGTACTAGGCATAATACCAAATTCTTTACATGGATTACCTCATCTAATCCGTACAACCTGCAGTAAGGAAGATATCCTATTAGTTTCATCTTATACGTAAAGATATTGGGGTTTAGTGACATTAAGTAACCTGCAAGTTACACAGCTATTAAGTGGAGACCAGAATTTGAATCTGGTCAGTGTGGGACTCCAGAGTCCACACTGCTGTCACTGTGCCATGCTGCCTCCGAGACAAAAGAAACTGACTAGGTGGAAACCAATTTCCAGAAGCAGGAGGCACCTGCTTGCTCTCACCAACCAAGCCTCTCCTCCCTACCTTCAATGCCTTAGAACCCACGGTGACTCCTGTCTGCAGCATGCCGTCTGCGATGCCCAATCGGTCCATGTTCAGGAGAAAGGGGGTCACCAAAGTCACATATGTGGCTCCTGACCATTTCTTGAGAAAATTTAGAGCCCATGTTTCAGTGGATCCACCAACATTATCAAGAATGAAATCAAACCTGGAGAGATAAAAAAAAACAAAATATCCCTGTCCGTCTTTACATACAGCTCCAATCCCCTTTCCTTCCCATCGAGCCATGGATCGGGTTTATTTCAATGACCGCTCACAAACCACGCTGCACCATGCCATCCAGCAGAGGGGTGGCTGCTTTGACAAAGGAGAAAAGAGCACCCCGAACTCACCCACTCTGGCTTTTCTCCAAAATAGGTCAAATGTGACTCATTTTATGGTCCTAAAATCGTATCATTTTTCTAATACTAATTCTCAACCAAGGGCAATTCTCTCTAATTCTCAACCAAGGGCAATTTTGACCCCCCGGGGACATATTAGGCAATGTCTAGAGACATTTTTAGTTGTCACAATTGCGGGAGGTGGTGGGAAGAAACGACTGGCACCTAGAAGTCAGGGATGATGTTTATACACAGAATAGCTCCTCACAACAAAAAACTGTCTAGTCCAAAATGTCCACAGTTCAGAAACCAAGCTTGCCAAGGTTGAGAAACCCTGACCTAAGCTTTATGGAGAATTGCAAACCTATCCATCCAATATAAGTCAAAGTATTCTTCAGTGCACTTGAATACTTAAAAGAAAAGTATAAAAGCTTTTCACCCATAGAGTGATTTGCTTTTATTCCCTCTGTTACCAGAACTGCTTATAGAAGCATCCTCTTCATCTGGAATTTACTCCTACTTTTTGGCTTCACCCACAGCATCAGGACAACATATAGAGAAATCAGCAATCTGCTCTCAGTCGTCAATTCTGCTCTAACATGCTATGGACTCTTAACCGGTCCTATGGTATCTACAGGAACTGAGACACGCAACTCCTTAAATCTAACCTAAACCTGCTGTAATCACTGCATTCTACTTATAGGTGATAAAACCCAAGAACGCTTTTAAATACTTCCATAAACAAATATCTATTTAGAAAATGCATGCTTATCAGTTAAGCAAGTTAATAAATGAATTTTGTTTTGGTAATTCCTTTTTCCCTTCTAAATTCATGTGGATGAAGTCAAACATCAAAGCTTCTAAAGCCAGCTTTGGCCAAATTTGTGGATCTTGAGCCTGCCTTTCATGGGACCAAACTGAAGAAAGATAAAAACTGAAGGAAAGGAGAACGACCTTACTTGATGACTACTCTTCTCATTAGAAAAGAACAGAAAATTATTTTAATGAATTTTTTTCTACTTCATTCCCAAGTTTTGAGCAAACAAACATGATGATACTTAATTTAAATAGAACTTAGAGGCAGGCAGCCTGGTATTCTAGAACAGACACTGCCTGAAAGAGAGTCCAGACACAGGCTGTAGACTCAGGTCTCCCACTAACGCCTAAGTGGTGTGACCTTGAGCATGCAAAAATTCCTGAGGCCCCTGCCCCTTAGTTTCTCAATGAAAACATGACCAAGTTGAACCGAAGGATTTCAAAGCCCCTTCCTACTGTAAAATTCTAAGATTCACATCTAAAAAGCTGCTATTGGAAAGGAGAAATAAATGTATTCTTTCTTGGATTCAGAGACCAAACTCTAGGAAAAGTTTACAAAGATCAACTAAAATGGTCAAAAATAAATAAAAGTAACAGCCTGGCATCTGCAAGCTAGAGAGATTCCCCTACCAGAAAAGGGTGAGAAAAGCAGCAAGACCATGGCAAGAGAGGCAGAGGGGCAAACTGTAGCATACTTCTGGGGGCCAGCCTGAGTATGCTCCAGATTTCCATCGGTCAGGGTCTCCGTTCTCTGGTGACAAATTCCAGACCTGCATAAAACTTAAGGTAGATAGAGGGGAATGGGTTGCCCTCGGCCTCAGCCTCATGCTGCCATTCCTAGAAGCAGAAGACAGGCGATGAACCGAAACTCCACTATCTAGAAGCCAGCTGTCAGAGGCCCAGAGAGACCGGGGTCCTGATGCACCGGCAGGAAGTAGCTGACGACATCTCTGCAAGGGACAGTGGGATTCCTCAAATATATCAAGCGTGTTCCTGCCACGGGGGCTTTATACTTGCTGTTATCTCGACCTGAACAAGTGCTCTTCTCCTAGATTCCCTCAATCACGCATTAAACAAATTTTTATTGAGCACCTACCATACATTACTACACTGTTCCAGGTGGAGGCATGCATCAGGGGACCAAAAAAAAAAAAAAAAAAAAACCATTCTCCTGGCTTGCCCTGCAAACCTTCTGCTCCAATGCCCCAGAGGCCTTCTTAAACTACCCCCCCCCCGATTTTTTAAAAAGATTTTATTAATTTGTCGGGGGGGGCAGGCAGAGGGAGAAGTAGGCTCCCCGCTGAGCAGGGAGCCCGACGCAGGACTTGATCCCACCTGAGCCGAAGGCAGATGCTTAACTGACTGAGCCACCCAGGTGTCCCTTAAAACCCCTTTTAAAACATCCTCCCGCAATTATTTTTTTTTCCCCTCTTTTCCCTAGATCAGTGTTCTTGAGAGCACTTACCACGGACACCTCCCTGACTAGAATGGAAGCCCCATGGAAAGGGGCGGGGTGGGGGGGTGTGTCTTGCTCAGCATCGCATCTGTGCACCATGTTTGGAACCCTGCCTGCAGGGCAGGTGCCGCAGAGTTGAAGGGATAGGGATTCGCTGGCTACTGGGGGCTGCGCCGCCACACCACTGCTGGGAGTGGGTACTGCTGGCTAAGAAAGGCTGGGTAGTGTTCTGGGGACTCCCCTTTGTTTTATTTATTTATTTTTTTAAAACCCATGAAAATACAATTGACCCATTAACAGGTTTGAATGGCACAGGACCACTTATACCCAGATTTTTTTTTCAATAAATACAACACATACTGTAAATGTATTTTCTCTTATGATTTTCTTAGTAACATTTTCTTTCCTCTAGAATGCAGTATATAATATATACAATGTACAAAATATGTGTTAATTGACTGATTATGTTATTGGTAAGGCTTCTGGTCAACAGTAGGTTACTTATAATTAAGTGTTGGGAAAGTCAAAAGTTACATGCAGATTTTCGACTACAAGGGGGTCAGTGCCCCCAACCTCCATGCTGTTCTGGGGTCAACTGTATACTTCTATTCAAAGTGGGCAGGAATAACTGGCTTCTGAAAACGAACAGAAAAAGGGAAAACCCTCTGAAAAAGCAGCAATAAAACATCGTTCCAAACACTCCTTAGTTGTGTTCTCAGCTACAGCTCTGTCTTGGCTAGATGAAGACCAGGTTAATAAGCACCCTCTCTGTCTCTGCCCAAAGCACGGTCAGGAACAACAGGGTCTGAATGAATCACTGAGTCTGCTCCTGTTTGGCACGTTAAACCAAACCACAGCCGGCATTCAGATGCACTGAGAACATCCGCAGTGCTCTGATTACCGATATTTCTACTGCCTTTGTTTCTCTGATGCCCTTCTTAGGCCCAAACACTGAAAGCATATTTAATGTGAATCGAGTATTTACATGCACTGCTCTATTTGCTCTTGTGGTGGCAGATGCCACTGAATGGAACACACCTTCCCATTTTGTCTTCGACCTCTTACAAACCAACAAGTGAACTTAAAAATGAACAAAAGACCATGCAAGCAAAATCTTTTCCTCGATACATACCACATCACGTCACTGTGCTGAACATCTGGAATTAAGACAGAAACCACCCCAAATGACTCTTTATGGGGTATTTTCATAGATTCTAAGAGTCCAATGCGATTTCAAAGTCACCAAACCATTCAGACCTGCATGATCAATTGTCCTTGTTCCCACTTCCCAATGTGAACACTGTCCTAATACATACGGTTTTAAAGATTTCAACTGCTCTTCCACATTTCCAGATTTGTAATCAATTACGTCATCTGCCCCGAGCTTCCTTACAAGTTCGCTGGCATCCTGGGAGCAAACTGCCGTCACATCAGCACCCCATGCTTTCATTACCTGTCCAAAAAAAAAGGGGGGGGGATAGTAGAAAAACCAATTGCATGTTTTAAAAAATAGTTGGCTCCCGTGTATATGTTTTTCAGACTCTCTAGAGAACTCCAAGTGCTTCATCTTACAAGACTACAGGAAGCCACCTGTCAGAGACCTAGTAAAAATTATTAAACTTTGATTCACCAAGAATAAAAACAGGAGATCTTTTAAGCCTCTGTTTACACGACAGGCTCCTCTTCTAGCCCTTCACTTTCTTAGAGTTTATTTGTGGAGGAATCCAGGCCAGGTGACTCACAGTTTCCCACAGTCTGGGATTTCTGATTGCACACTCAGGGGGCAATTCCACAGGCTGCTCGGTCCCCTGTGTTTTCTGTTTCAGTCTCCTTACAAGACTATGGATAGCGTCTAGAAAAAGCGCAGGAGGCACGTAACGCCTGGTTATTGCTCTTAGGGTCTTAGCAGCTGTTTAATGGTGGTTGGAAAACAGTGATATTCTAATTCTTTTTTCATTTGTAGCTGAAATACTTTTATAAGGAAACACCTCTCCTCATAGATTATTTTGCTTATTCGGGTGTACAATTCATATAGGAAAGGCAAGACAAATAATTATTTCCTCTTTACCAGTTCATAAAATAAATTGGTTCCCTATCGTTTTCCAAAAGTGACCATTTTTTTTGTTTTAGATTTTTATTTATTTGTCAGAGAGAGAGAGAGAAAGAGAGTGAGAGAGAGCACGAGTGGGGGAGGGACACAGGGAGAAGCAGGCTCCCCGATGAGCAAAGAGCCGGATGTGGGACTTGATCCCAGGATTGGGATCATGACCTGAGCCAAAGGCAGACACTTAACCAACTGAGCCACCCAGGCATCCCCAAAAGTGACCATTAAAAAAAAAAAAAATGAACTCATGGATTTAAATTTATTTGAAGGGTTTTAATCCACTATATATTACTATTTTTGAAGCTCAAAGTGTCACATCTTTGAGAATTGCTTCAAGTTGGCTCCTAAGTCTCTAATAGTTTTCTTGCTATTTAATATATTCTAGGCTCATTCTTGTACACTTTGTGCCTTAGATCTAGAATCTACCATTTCTCCAAGAAGTCCCGCATTCTTTTAGTGAGCAATGATATATCGAGAGATAGCTTTACATAAAGTATCTCTTGAGTTCATATTGATACTTCCAATTCAAATTTAAGACTACAAAGCTTTTACTTAACTTCTTTCCTGTTATCTCTGTATCTCCTTCCTTCCACACCTAAAATCCTGGCTGTCAAACACACAGGGGATGACAGAATTAAAATATGCTATAAATATCCGTCTGTTCTACTGTAATATAACACACAGAATTGCCTCTGAATAATACTAACATTATTATTAATACTACGGAGCTGATTAATGAAAGCATTAGAATTTTAACTACGCTCTCCCAGTTCTCCCCCACTTTTAATAAACAGTTGTGCTGTACTTACCTCATCAAAGGATATAGCTGTTATACAATGTACTCTCTCTTTCTAAGCCCTTGGTTTTAGCTCTACAGATAAATTTACATTTACCGTTTACCATCAGTCCTTAACGTGATGTCTCTCTAGTCATTTCGGTTTCAGAAGCTCATGTTCTAGTACATTTCTCAGAAACGGAGAAGAACATATTCCCTGGGTTCCTACAAGTTATTAACAGTTCGTATGTGACCTTTATACATGAAGGCCAGTTTTGCTGTATATAGAATTAGTACAGTCTTAGTATACTCTTGCTGGAGGGTCTTGAATATGTTACTCCCATTTTTCCCCCTGGCCTTACGGCACTGCTGTCAAAAAGTCTGATGTCTATCTAATTTTGCTTCTAAGTCACATCATTTTTTTTTTTTAAAGGTGTCCCAAGGATTTTTTTTCTTTCTTTTTCAAGTAGGCTCCACGCCCAGTGTGGAGCCCAACACAGGGCTCGATCTCACGATCCTGAGATCAAAACCTGAGCTGAGATCATTCAACCGACTGAGCCACCCAGAAGCCCCTTTTTCTTTGAAAGCCGGTAGTTTTACTAACCAGGGTTTTCCTTGATATTGCTCAATCTAGGCCCATGTCCTTAGATAAGCGCTGTGGTCATCTAATATGTAGTTTCAAATCATTTAATTTCAGGAAAATAGGGAATTTTCTTGAATTATAGATTTTAGTATTTGTTCTATTCCCTTGTTTTGGTTTTCCTCTTCAGAGCCTCCTACTATCCACATATCAATCTTCTTTCCTGACTTCTGTATTTGGCACTTCCTCTTGAATCTGTTTTTCTTGGTTTCTTTTGTAATTTAAAATTTTCCTACTTATACATTCTATTTCTATTTAGGGCAGCATTATGTGTTCTATTTGCTATTGAATTCCTTCTGGTTTAGTCTTCATTGCTAAATAATTTGTTTACTTTTCCTGAGTTTTTCCGATTCTGTTTTATTTTTTTCATGTCTTGTACACTTTTAATTTTTTAAACTTATTTTGAAATTGTAGGTTACATGTGGGGGTGTCTGGCGGGCACAGCCAGCAAAGCATGTGACTCTTAATCTCAGGGTTGTGAGTTCAAAACCCACATTGGGTGTGGAGCCAACAAAAAAAAAATTAGAAACTGTAAATTACATTTAATCTGTGTTGTGGGCATGTTTTCTGATGTGTTATCGTCTGTAAATGTTATTCTACTCTGTATTCTCATAATAACTTTGTATGAGATCTAACCTTGACACTGTCCTATTACTGTTTTTTATTTTATTACAAAATTTTTGTGTAAAACAGGACACAGAGAAGTGCATGGAATATAAATGTA
The DNA here is from genome assembly GCF_023065955.2 of Ursus arctos. Taxonomy (NCBI): domain Eukaryota; kingdom Metazoa; phylum Chordata; class Mammalia; order Carnivora; family Ursidae; genus Ursus; species Ursus arctos. Next base: position 52,206,428 of record NW_026622797.1, on the reverse strand, counting down.
TTACAAAGCAAACAGTATTCCAAGCATTACTTTAGAGTAAGAACTAGAACACGCACCATGCTCCTAAGCATCCTTACTTTCCCCTTCCCAAGCAAAGCTCCTTCACTCCTATAGAAGTAACACCACCATCTGGACTATTACATGACCCTTTTTGCCGCCACTCCCCTCCCTTAAAAAAAAAAAAAAAAAAGTTTTGCTGTCTAGGTAGGCATCCTTACACACTATTGTTTAGTCTCACCTGTTCTGGAATGTCATTAAATGGAATCATACAGGCTGTCTCTACCTTCGTTCACTAATTATCTGCTCATGAGATTCATGTACCGATTGCGTGCAACTATGGTTTGTTTTCATGACTATACAATATTCCAGTGTAAGAATTTACCACAATTTACGGGGCGCCTGGGTGGCACAGCGGTTAAGCGTCTGCCTTCGGCTCAGGGCGTGATCCCAGCGTTATGGGATCGAGCCCCACATCGGGCTCCTCCGCTATGAGCCTGCCTCTTCCTCTCCCACTCCCCCTGCTTGTGTTCCCTCTCTCGCTGCCTGTCTCTATCTCTGTCGAATAAATAAAATCTTAAAAAAAAAAAAAAAAAAAGAATTTACCACAATTTACTTGTCCATTTTACTGCTGACAAACATTTGAGTTGTTTCCACTGGCAGAGGATATCTCTAATTCTGGTACGTATCTTTTGGCAGACACGCATGTTAACTGTGCAATAATTATACGGTATATTCATAAAAGTGGAACTGTTGGGTTGCCATCGGGCAATTCATATTCAGATTTAGTAGATGGTACCGAGTGATTTCCCCAAGTGCTTGTACCACTTTACACTCTAACCAACAGGATGTGGTATTTCTTTTTCTCCCACCCTCCCTCTTCTTCTTTTCTACCATTTATTTACTCATTAAGCTACACTTGCTCAGTCTCCGGACTAGGCCCTGGCTGTCTCAGTCCGGGCCGCTCTAACAAAATACCGCAGACTGGGTAGCTTATAAACAGGACTGGATTGTCACAGTTCAAGAGCCTGGAAGTCGGAGATCAAGGCATCAGTATGCTCACATTCTGCTGGGAGCCCTCTTCCTGATTCATAGCCACTGCCTTCTGTGTCCTCAACATGGTGGAAAGGCTATGAAGCTCTGTTGGACACTTTTGTAAGGGCGCTGATGTCATTCATGAGGGCAGAGCCCTCATGACCTAATCACCTGCCAAAGGCTCTCCTAATCCCATCACATTGGGCATTAGGACTTCAACACAGGAGTTTAGGAGGGAGACAAACATTTAGAACATAGCAGTATCTAATGATGAATTAAAAAGAAGTCAAGGTGTGCATGCACCCCCTAGGAGTCCTCTCTCCTTGTCCCTAATTTAGTTAGCAGGTAAATGGAAAACTCCAGCACTATCTGGGTCCTCAAAAGATCCGAAACGGGGTCTGGGTGGGAGATCATAGCACCCAAAGTCTCCCTCCTGGAAAGTGATGTGGCAGAGCCTCTGAGTATGCTCACTAGGCCCATATTGAGAAAGGGCCTATCCCTGCATATTGAGGGAGGCTTAATCAAGCTCCCTTCTCCAGAAGTCAGTTAAACATTCAACCATAATGGGAATGGCCATTAGGTACCATCCTGTTCCTGGAAGCTCAGGGCACTATTTTGTTTTCTTCTGTTTGAGACAGAATTCATATAAAAACTTAAAATTCAACATTTCATCAGTTTTGAAGTGTACAATTCATTATGCACATCACAAAGTTGTGCAACCACCACCACCACCGTCTAATTCTAGAATATTTTCCTCACCTCAAAAATAGACCCCGTGCCCATTAAGCAGTCATTCACCCTTTCTTTCTACCCCAACGCCTGACAATCACTTTTGTCTCTATGGGTCTGCTTCTTCTAGACAGGATATAAATGGGATCATACAAAATGTGACCTGTTGTGTCTGGATTCTTTCACTCAGCATGTTTCGAAGGTTACTCAATGGGGTATCACGCATCAGAACTTCATTCTTTTTCATGGCTGAATAAGATTTCACTAATGCATAAACCATATTTTGTTCATTCATCAGTTGACAGACATCAGGGTAGCTTCCACTCGTTGGCTACCAGGAACATGGATGCTGCTATGAACATCTGTGTACCAGTTTTTGTCTGAACAGGTTTTCATTTCTGCCAGGCATATACCTATGAATGAAATTGCCAAGTCATACGGCAATCCTATGTTTACATTTTCAGGAACTGCCAGACTGTTTTCCACAGCAGCTGCTGCAGCATTTTACATTCCCACTAGCGAGGACGAGGGTTTCAGTTTCTCTATGTCCTGGTCAACACCAGGTTTTAATAGCCATCCTAGTAGGTGTGAAGTGGTACCTCACTATGGGTTCGATTTGCATTTCCCTAATGACTGATGATGCTGAGTATCCTTCCATGGGCTTACTCTCCATTTGTATATTTTCTCTGAATAAAGTCTATTCGAGTCCTTTGCTAAATTTTAATTGGGTTGTCTTTTGTTGAGTTGTAAGAATTCTTACATATTCTGGGTATTTTTTTTAAATTTTAATGTTTTTTTATTATGTTAGTCACCATACAGTACATCCCTCGATGATTCATTAGTTGCGTGTAACACCCAGTGCACCATGCAATACGTGCCCTCCTTACTATCCATCACCAGTCTACCCCACCCCCCTCCCCTCTGAAGCCCTCAGTTTGTTTCTCATAGTCCATAGTCTCTCATGCTCCAATATTCTGGGTATTATACCCCTACCAGAGAAATGATTTGCTAAGATTTGCTCCCTGTGTTGTCTTTTTCCTTTCTTGATGGTGTCTTTTGATGCACAAAACCTTTTAATTTTGAGGAAGTTCAATTTATCTGCTCATTTACTTCTTTTGCTTGTGCTTTTGGCAACATACCTAAAAATCTGTTGCCAAATCCAAGGTCATGAAGATTTACTCTTGTTTTCTTCTAAAAGTTTGATAGTTCTAGCTCTTATATTTAGGTCTTTGACCCAGGCTGATTTAGTCTTCACGTATGATGTGAGGTAGGGGTCCAACGTCATTCTTGTGCATGTGGATATCTAGTTGTTTCAGTGCCATCAATTAAATTAAAAAGACTACTCTTTTCCCTATTTAATGGTCATGTCATCCTAGTTAAAAATCAACTGGCCAGAGATGTATGGTTTTATTTCTGGATGCTCAATTCTATTTCATCGATCTATGTTTATCTTTATGCCAGTATCACATTGTTTTGATTACTGCAGTTTTATATTAAGTTTTAAGATCAAGAAATGTGCATCCTCCAACTTTGTCCTTTTTAAAGACTGTTTGTCAATTTGGGGTCTCCTGCAATTCCATATGCATTTTAGAATCAGCTTGTTCATTTATGCCAAAAAGGCAATTGTCATTTTGATAAGTTTGCCCTGAATCTGTAGATCACTTTGGGGGAACAGTGCCATCTTTACAGCATTTTGGCTACTGCATTTCTATATACGTTTTAGAATCAGCTTATTCATTTCTACCAAACTGCAAACTTCCATCCACCTGCACTGTCCCCACCCTTCCTAAAAGCCTTCCTACATTTGTTACGGAGGACATCCACAAACTAGCTCATTTATTAAACCACTAAAAAGGTTAAGGCTTCCTTCTATGTTAGGAAATTTCCTTTTTAGAAGAGCAAGCTGAAATTACAATGAATTTACTGAACCTACCTTTCTCTCAGCTTTTAAGAAAAAATAATTTATAATATGTGAGTTTATAAATTCATGGAAATACTTTCTAGTCACAAGATTAAAAAAAAAAACAACTGTCTTACCTGAATAGCAAAAGTACCAACTCCGCCCGAGGCACCCAAGATTAAAACACTGCAATGCAAAAGAAACTACAATTAATGAAAATATTAGGTCAACATAACCGGATAAATGACCAAGAGGTTTTCAACATAAGCTGGCTCAAAGATAAATAATCCCAAAAGCAAATAATCATTCACCTTCCTAAGATTATATTACACAAGGATTTTCATTTTAGGTTCGCCAAGAATCTATAAATGCTTAAACATTCTATGAACTCTTTACCAAGAATACCAAGTACCAAAAATACCAACATATTGCATTTTTTTTTAAGTCGCACAGACGGTTCTTGGTAACATCTGCCTTACAATTTTTCCAGGCTAAAATTACCATAGCTTTCTCTATAGGAGGGAGCTTTGGGGTCCTTTTCATTCCGTTACAGTAGATTCAGTAGCTCTCTAAGAAAAATCACATTCCCAGCCACATTCCTGCCAAAGTGGAATAAATGTCTTTTGTTCAGACGTGTCCCGACAAGCTCATCAACTTTCATAAACGGAAATCAATCTTATCCTCAATTTGGCTTCCTGTTAAAGCAGATGAATCTGTCCTATCAGCACAAACAACCTTGGGCTCCAGGTTTTTACCACGTTTGCTTACTGTAACCTTCTTGTCCCTCTGGACCAAGGGTGTTCAGCTTGCAGTTTATGGATCAGTTGGGGTGGGGTGCATGGGGGTGTGAACCCTCTGAAATTGTGAGCTGACTCTAATTAAACAGGCAAAATTTGGTGGGACTCTGCAGGCATGCATGGGGAAGGAGAGGGATCTAGACTAATTTTCCAAAGAAGTGCGTGACCCAAAAGAGAATCACTAGTCAAGAATCACTGCTTTATGCATTCTTACATTTTCTTCTAGAATGAAGACAGAGCACCAGAGAATTGCCTATCTGAACTGCACAGTTCCAGGTCCCTAGAAAATCGTGTGTATTGAACTGCACTTTGGCGTTATGCTACCAACCTAGAATGAGGAACATTATCAAAACTGTTTGATACCACATTAGCTAAGGAGATACTGCTGAGAGAATTCTTCATTTGCTTCATGACTATGCATAGAAAAACATTTTTCTAAAGACTACATGGTGGGAGTAGCTGAGCTTCTATGTATCTGTCACTGTAAACTTCACAGCTGCTGGCTGTGAGTCCCTCTCCCCCCTTCCCTCCCTCTTTGCCCCCATCTCCTCAGCTCTGTATCTCAGTCACTCTACTCCAGCCACACTGGCCTCCCCTGCTGCTTCTGGAACATGCCAGACAAGTCTTCCATGTCAGGGCCTTTTCAGAGTGATTTCCTTTGTCTAATTTGCTGTTCCTCACATATCCTCAAGGCTCTCTCCCTCACTCTGTCTGCACTCCTCAGCTTACCTTCTGTTCCATTTTATTGCCACTGATACCATCTAACGGCCTACATCGTTTTACTATTCTGGGAGTTTGGATTCCATGCCTCTCCCACCGCCCTTCACATGCCAGTCCTGGGTTCCCATCAGCTCAGTCCCAACCCAAAAGGACTTCCTCTCTCTCAGATCCAGTTTTGTCAAATACGTGCGTCCCTCTTTGACTTGGTGGCTAGAAAGTGCAGAGAATTTTGCCACCTATCTCTAGCAAGTGCACAGAACCTTGGGACATGCATTCAGTCTACAATTTTAAGCCTAGTTTCATTTTGTGTTCTTGTCTAACCCAAATCACAGAAGGCTGTTTATCACCCCTTAGATCTTTTTTTTTTTTTTTTTTAAAGATTCCACCCATTTATTTGACAGAGACAGCCAGCGCAAGAGGGAACACAAGCAGGAGGAGTGGGAGAGGAAGAAGCAGGCTCATAGCAGAGGAGCCTGACGTGGGGCTCGAACCCAGAATGCCGGGATCACGCCCTGAGCCGAAGGCAGACGCCCAACCGCTGCGCCACCCAGGCGCCCCTATCACCCCTTAGATCTTAAAAGTTACTACTAAAATTTCTGAGCCAGCTATTCCCTTTGAAACTGATAACACTAAATGTAATTAAAACAAGTCTCCCTGTAAATTGTGTTCCTTCCAGAAAAATTACTTTTATTTTTCAAAGAGTTATAAATTGCACAGAATGGAAAAAATTTAAAGATGAACTCCTCTAAAATTTTTCGATTCATACATTAATAACTCGAGTCCTTCTTAAATGGGGGGGGGGGGGAAGAGGATAGGAAGCATTAAAACTGCCTCACAGATATATCCAAAAATTAATTCATCCAGGGGCGCCCGGGTGGCTCACTCGGTTAAGAATCTGACTTCAGCTCAGGTCATGATCTCAGGGTCCCGGGATCAAGCCCTGTATAGGGCTCCACGCGGAGTGGGGAATCTTCTTGCTCCCTTGTCCCTCCCCCGTTCATGTTCTCCTTCTCGGTCTTCCTCCCTCCTTCCCCCCGCCCCCATACAAGATCTTTAAAAAAAAAAAATTCATTCTTCCATGAAATATTCTGGCCGCTTCCTATTTATAGAAATGTAACAAGTCAAACACTCATTTAAATCCTTCACAATCTAATCTTTATCTCAACTCTGACGTCTCACCATTTTCTGAAAAGAACTCTCCATCTCAGTCACCCTGGCCCCACTCTTATGCCCAAGTCCTGTGCACACTGGCCCATTCCTCAGACTCTCAGAGGCCTTCGCTGCCCGCCGAGGCCTCCGGCCCTTGAAGCCAAGTCCCAGCTTTCGTGCACAACACCCCTATGAGCGTGTCAAACGGGGTATCAATGCCACATGTTTGGCACTTGCCACGTTGTTAACTTTCACCCTACGCTTGTGTCCCAAGCTATTCTGGAAGGCTTCGAGGGCAGAGACCTCCTATTAGGCCCAGGACTAGGCATACTACCCTGCATGTAGCAGATGGCTGATGTTTCTTGACTTTAAAAGTCATCCGAATCAGCATTATGTCCTGCAATCAAGACAACAACTGCTACTACCTCGAGTGAGGAAATCACCCGGCTATTTGAAAGACTGCATTAAAATTCCCTCCAATGAAGGAAAGCTTGAAATTCATTTCTACTTCTTTCCCTTGGAAGGCTGGATTAAGAGGGTACCAAATATAATGGCTGCTTACGGATCCAACCGCCAGATATATCTCCAACCTTATTACTGTCAGTTCATCGCTCTCCCATAACTCTTGATCCAAAGCAGCCTTATTCCTCCAAATAAAAAAGCAAAACTGTTGTTTCAGAGCAGTGCTTGGCAGGGGCAGGTCTACAATGGCAGCTTCAGTTCCTCATGTCGCCACTTGATGGCGGCCCCAAGTGCAAAACGGGTGAGAAGCAGGCCCATTGAAGTACCACATACAGTCAGCTTGTAAAGAAGACCTGGAGACGCATCCTTCTCTGGTCCTGCAAACTCCATCTTTTGTGCAGATTCAACCAGGGCCTGCACTTGTCTTCAAAGAAAGTCCCAAAAAATGACAGCAGGCAAAACGAATTTTCAAGCCAGCAATAGGTGGGTTAGTCCTCCATGGTTTGAAGTCCTGTGGCTGAACTATTCTTGTACTCTTCAAAGCACTCTCAATACAGAGGGAAAATAGCGGCTGTTGCTTACCCCCAGTGGCCCTTCACTGAAGTGCTATACAGTGGAAATGCTTTCTACCCAGCTTGCTATAATGGTTACACTGTATATTCAAGCCTCGTTGAAGTAGAAGTCTATTTGCTAGAGTGAAAAATATTGCTTATTGTATAGAGCGAGTGCCCAGGAAATACTCTATTTGGAAAAATCACTGTAATTCAAAATTGCCAAGCTTTTTAATCACGTTTCTCCCTAAGTTCACATGTGGAGCTCTTTTTGAAATCAGTGAGATGTGGACTGTGGCAGATATAAAAAATATGGGAGAAAGTATGAATTCTGAGATCTTATAATCTGATTTTCTGTCACTTCTGCCCAATCTGTCAATTCTGCCAAAACATACATTAAGGTACTAACTCAGTGGTGGCTTCTTTTCCATGACTGGGTCACTTTTTACTTCTTATTTGGGCACCTAAGTCCCTCTACAATCACACTGTCAGTATTCCAGCTGTAAGAGTTAGGCATCAACACCCTGACTGCCTTGCAAATAAAAAATATATGAAACCTACTACAAAACAGCTTGAGATCCAGAAGTAAGGAATTATCTTTCAAATTTCTATATCCTGGCCTCGCCCCAGAAAGCAGAATGCCAGGGTTGGGGATCTAGAGACCTGGGTTCTAGTCCCAACTCTCTCACTAACTGCAGGCCTCATTTTCATCTCCTGTGAAATGAGGATCACCCTAGAAGTCAGTAAAAAAGAAAACTTGGCATTTTCAATCTTATTTAAGCTTCTATATACTTTCCCTATCTTTCTAACATAGAAGTATATGACCTTCATGATTCCCCCCAGACCATGTACTTGTGGGAGGAAAAAAGCCACGTCGCAAGATTAGAGTACCCTTTAAAGTCCTAGTGGAAGAGACACCTGAGTGGCTCAGTTCGTTAAGTGTCTGCCTTCAGCTCAGGTCATGATCCCGGGGTCCTAGGACTGAACCCCAAGTCGTGCTCCACGCTCAGCAGGGAGTCTGCTTCTCCATCTCCTTCTATCCCTCCCCCCTACTTTGTGCACACACTCTCTCTCAAACAAATAAAACTTAAAAAAAAAAAAAAAAAAGTCCTAATGGCTCAGAAACAAAGATGAGTTAAATTTGGTTAACTCTTCCATAAGTAGAAATAAATGGTCTTTAAAAACTAAGGATGCTGCTGAAAATCTATAATTTCATTTTTTAATTTCTCAAACCACTTTTAAATTTGGGGAAAAAGGGGGGGTGAAAGATAGCAAAATACAACATAATATGCTAAGTTTACTCCCTAAAGTGAGTGAGAAACTTAATCTGAACAAGTAGACCAGAACTACAAAACAAATCAACCACACTTGGCCGAGATAGCCCGGATTTGTGTGTCCCCTTCTAAGCCTCTGTAATTCATGTAGACATTCCCCAATTTGCAGGAGAGTTCATGTGTGAATTAGTTGTTTGGAACTTTAAACACATTTTCCCATGAAAACAAAGCTATTTATATACGTTGGCTCAGTGCCCAGGGTAGCCATTTATTAAGGTTTAGTTAACCCATAATGGACCAAGAACCTCATACACAGTATAACAATTATTCTGTGGGAAACGAAATTCAGAATTTTAACCAGGAGTACTGGGAACACATCTCCCTAAACAGACACGCAGTGGGAACCGTATCGAATCACCAGTTCCTTCAATCTGGTGTAGAACAGAGAAAAGAAAGGAAGACAGAGGATGGAATGTTTATGATAGCAATAACAGGAGGGGTAAGAGACAGAAGGAGCATAGTCAGATTCACCACGAAGCTGACAGGGTTCAGGACACACCACCCCAAAACATGGCACCTTGGCATACTGAATATTTTAACCTAAAGGAAGTTGAGAAACAGCGTGTACAGGAAGGACTCCCTGACCTTCATCCCTGAAGCAGGTCCTAAGACCCTCACATAAGAGGTGTGCTCCTATACCTGGAAGACAGGGACATCCTGTCTCCAAGACAGAATACAGCGAGAAATCTGAATGAACAGGCCTTGCTAAACTTCCCAGTTGACTATGCTTAGCTCATACCTTCTTTTTTTTTTAAGACTCTTCACTCTTCATCAAACACAGCATAAAAACACTCAGGCTTAACCACTTCTTCAGATCCTCATTTTCTTATGAAGGTCTCCCCGGGGTCACATAAGACTCATATTAAATAAATGTGTGTGCTTTTGCCTTTTTAATCTGTCTTTTGTTACAGGGGACCCAGGTAAGAATTTAGAAGAGTAGAGGAAAACCATATTTTCCTTCCCTACAGAGCCAATGAAGCTTAAGCTCCAAGCCCTTTACTTACATAAGGCCCTGAGAGGAACCCTAGCAAAATACTTGCGTGAACATAGATTTTTGTAAAATCTGCAAAAGATATGCTAATGAAGGATGGCAGAATATGCTGCCCCAAAATATACCACTTTGGCATAAGGATTATTTTGAGCTGAAGGCAGCTAAGAAGAAGCAGATACAAGAAAGTGCTCTACCCTTCCTCTTTAGCCTAAAAGAAGGACATAAATTGATGAAGGCGTACTTTCTCTCCTAGCTACCAGGAAAGACAAAGGTTAATCCCAGGAGATAACTTTAGACCCTTATCGGTGGAAAAGGCACCAACTTAAATCTGTAAAAATTTTACCATGCATTTCCTGGTAACCTCTTCACAACTGGCCTTCCCCACCTCTTCCTCCTCTTTTGTCTTCAGCTAAAGATGGTATGTTAGCCTGAATTCTAAGCTACCCATTTGAGTGCCTCATTTTCCCCCAGGTATCTCACATGCCTGAGGTATACATGTTAATACACTTCTGTTTTTTCTCATCAATCTTTTATTACAGAGGTTTCAGTGGAGAATTCAGAAAGGTAGAGGGAAAATGATTTTTCCTTCCCTATTAACCACAATCACTTAAAATTTCTGTCTCTTTCCATTTCTACACCCTCCATTATCTTCCTCTCATGACAAGTAACACTAGATTTGGTGGGAGGGAAGCAGATTTGGAAATACAAATACTGTGGGTTTAGCGGAAAATACTGATGTGGTTCATAGTCCTTTGTGAGTAGAGTTACATTATTGCAGGCTGTCCTGGCTTAAGAATGCCTTCCAGGAATATTCCTACTTCCCACTAAATTGACACAACAAAGTATCAAGAAATTACTGTCTTATTAGCATAAGTACCATGGTACCTAGCACTAGATTATACAAGTAGTGAAGAAGAAAAATGGTTAAACAAGGTTTGAGATATACAGAACCAGAAGTTCATCGGCAGAAAATTCTTCCAATTACGAGACACGTAAAAACTTACAACACACCACTAGTAAAGTTAATTCGTAGATCAGGACCCACAAAATGGAGGCTACCCCAGTGGCCTGGCCCACGCCATAAATCTAAACCTAATTCGTTCTGCCCTTACAAAGAACGCATCGCGGTTGAGGAAACCTAACACCAATCACAATCCTCCAACTCAGCTTTAGCCAGCTTCCCTTACCCTAGAAAACGGGCCCTGCTAGCCTTATAAGGAAATCACTGACCTCCTAGGCAATCATGCCATTTCCGTGCTGCCTCTTCTAATGCTCTGTAAAACTCGCTCTTGCCCAAAATCCCTCAGGAAGAGTGCTCCCCTGCTCGTGAGGCACTGTGCTCCGCAATCTATGCGTGCTTGTGCTTTTCCCTCGAGTAAAGGATAAACGCATCACTAGGGGGTATTATTTTTGTCATCTGACACCAGCACATCAACCACAAACTAGAAATGAGGGTTGTCAATTCAAATGCAAAAGTATTTTAGGCCTATTCACTGCAGAAGAGAACTGGAAATGCCTTGAAATCTTACAGCCCCCATATTAAAAGAACTTGGAAGACATTTTCCCCAGTTTGACAACCAACTTCTTAGCGGGCAAGGAGTTGTGCTGTAGAGGGGGAGGCAGCAGGGTCTGGAAACAGTGTCAGGTTTTGGCTGAAGGGAAATGCCAGTTAATGGACGTTGGCGAGTTAATGGACGTTGGCACTCCAGAGGCGGACTCGGCGTGGCAGGCAGGCAGTCTTGTCATGCACCAGTGGAGTCTCAAACAAGGAGGGATATCTAACTGAAACTCAGCAGAGAGGCTACGGTGAGAAACAGATCTGCAAGCTACCATAATAGGAACAGAAGCTGGGAGCAGGTGACAGACCTCTGGCAGACAGAGAGCCGTGATGGAGTGACTGGACACAGGGAGAACAGCAACAGTTAAGGGCTGGAGAAAGAGACGGTCCTCTAAAAGTTACAAGAGATAGTCAAAAAGGCAGGAAAACTAAAGGAGTCTGGTATCCTGAAGCCATGGAAAAAGTGAGTCTTAAGGAAGTGGTCAGCAGTGCCAGATACTTCAGAGAAGTGAAATGCTAAGAAGTGAAAAAAGATCACAGGGTTGGCCACTTAGTCAGCTATGACCCCAGGGGGCTGGGGGCTGGAGTGGGGGGGGGGGGAGAGACACCTTGGCTCACTGGCAAGGCTGGAGGCTAAGTTACAGAGCCCCGAAGAGCAGAGGGCTTCTGAGCTTTACAAGATAGCACCGTAGTCACCCAGAGAGCTGGTCTGTAAACCACAAAGTGCCAGGAAAGAGCTTCCTACTATTCCTTGAACTGAGCCCTTCTGGGGCCCCAGCAAAATAGGTCTAGAAGCGGTGGCAAGACTCATTTGCATCACACTGGCCAGAGCCTCCACCCTCCCTCTCTTCTTCCTCCCAGCCACCGGATTTTCTTGAAGCAAGTAAGCTGCTGAGGTTTCTTTCTTCTTCCCCTTATCCCTCTAACCATACCACCCAGTCAAGTGCAAAAGAAAACCCGAAGTCCACAGGGGCAGTGGGAGCAGAGAGTGCGGAGAAACAGGTGGGTGGTGGGGTACAGAACAGGCAGAAGGCAACTGAAGCAATGAAGCTGTATTAATAATTACCGCGTAAGCACAGTGAGTGGTTGTGGGAGGGCGGGAAACCTAATGGTTTCAAGTTGGAGCCTGTCTAATTAATTAGAATTAATCAGACATCCAATTTACAATTACGTGACAAAAATTTACTGTCATAAAGCCTAATCTCAAATAAGAAACAGTGAAAAGCATTTCTAAATTCACTGCACTGAGTTTCAAGTACATACTATTTGAAAATGAAATTTATTTTGTGGAAGAGGAATGGTTCAATTTCTAACACTTTCTAATACTTCTGTCAGAGTGAAGTACAATTTTCCCAGTAAAAGATGAATTTCAGGTAGATCATGAAATATTCAAGATGTACCATGACACTACCAATAAATATAACCATCAGACTAAACTGCTTTCAAAAAAATACCTGGTGTAACCACTTTTTAAAACATTTCTATCATCTTGAGAGCCCTAGGTTATCTATGTTTTCCAACTTAATAAATCATGAAGAAACTATGGATGGGCTGGTAAGAAAAAAAATCATTTTATCTGACATTTCTAGTGATATCAATGTGTGAGCAAAAGTGACATATTATGTGACATCAATATTAAACTATCACCTCGGTTAACAGATACTCAGTTATTGCAGAAATACTATTATATAACAAAAAAGGAAAAAGTAAACACATTGAACCCTTACCTTAGAAAGCTTTAATTTGAAAAAGCTGTTTGTTATACAGAAATCCTGTAAAATCTTCCAAGGTGCTGATGGTTTTTTTTTTTAATTAACTAGTTAGAAAAACAGACTATTAGCCCTTGTTAACAAACACTGACCTGCATTATTGCAGACTAAAACACGCCTTAATGTCAACAGCTAATAGAAAGAGAATAATTATGCCTTAGAGAAACCAAAAAATGACTATTCATGTGGATGGTGGAGCAAACTGAAAAAAGCCACTTTGGACACTGGAACCTCTGAGTTTACACATAATAAAGTCCCACTTTAGTCATAATTTCTTCATGTAAAAAATTTTTTTATAGTATTTTAAGGTGCTCACACCTCTCATTTGTTTCCCGCAAATAAGGAATTGGGAGAGGTAGGCCATTATTACCACCCATGTGCAATAACTTCAGGAGACAGATTTCCTGTAGCACCATGGGCCAAAGCTCTCACTGCCACTGGAGCAAAGGCATCCTGCAGGTCAGGTGAGAATGCAGGAGGTTCAGGATATGAGCTAGTGAGGCTCTTTACAATGCATTTCACTCCAGTTTGGTTAATATGTGGCTAAGTCAATAAACATTCCTAACTCAATACACTATGTAATTGCCTTATGAAGTATGAAACTTTCCACTTCTCAAAGTTCCCCTAACAACCTATACTGTCCTCCGCTCAGCACCCTGGAGGAAACTGCAGAGAGACCAGAAATGGCATACTCGCGGTCACCTGATGAGTCAGCAGCAGAGAATAGGACCATGGGTTCTATTTCCCCAGTTCCAGGCCATTATTGCTTAAACAGAAAACAACACAGTACCAAAGATTTACACACAAGGCCAACGATAAAATGGGGGCACAGATCCATGTACCTGAGGAAAGACAACTAGAATGGTTTCTAAATTGTTTTCTTCTAGGTACTAAAAACAAATATGCCTGGAGAGCCCTGAACTGGCCAAAAGAATGAGAGCTTTCTAACCATAGCATACAGAGTTGGTCATGCAGGCATGGAAAGTCTAATGTTTTAAGGAAAAACCAAACAATAAAGCATCAATGTCAATGTGGAGCCTACAATAATAATAAAGGTCTAAAAACCCTGAATTTGGGGCACCTGGGTGGCTCAGTCCTTAAGCGTCTGCTTAAGGGCTCAGGGCGTGATCCCGGAGTTCTGGGATCGAGCCCTGCATCAGGCTCTTCCGCTGGGAGCCTGCTTCTTCCTCTCCCACTCCCCCTGTTTGTGTTCCCTCTCTTGCTGGCTGTCTCTGTCAAATAAATAAAATCTTTAAAAAAGTAAGTAAATACATAAATAAATAAAAACCCTGAATTTTGCAAGGTTATTAACAAAGACAGACCATTAGAAAAAGCTATGCAGCCAGACTAATTTAATTTAAACAAAGTAGTTGACCTAAACAGTAACTTCAAAAGCTTAAAAAATAAAACAGGGTTGACCTTTAGAATAAATATTTGTCTTGAATTCTACAACAAAGGGTAGCAGCTCATTAGATGAATCATCTTCACACTGTTTTCAGAAACACAGCTATTAAGCTTTCATTAAATTCAAGCCTTTATAGTCCAACACATTAAAAGTGTAAGGTTTCACAAGAGTATAGTTATTTTACCTGCGTTAATTCATAGTAATCAAAAAACTTGTTTTATTAAAAACTGACCTACAGATCTCTCTCCTTTATCACAATCATTAAATGGTTCTTGGTACCTAGCTTTCTCACCAAAAAATAAAATCAGTTTTCCCTATCACGCCAACTTTCTAAAATATGAAGAATACGGTCTCACTGCTAATAAGAGTAGCCACCATTTACTGAGTGCTTCCATGGGCCACAACACGTGCCACTAGTTTTACTTGTGTTTTCTCATTTAACCCTTAAAACAAAACTCACAGAAGAGAAGTGACTGAGGTGGGCCCCTCCAGCTAGAAAGCAGCAGAATCTGGATACGGACTCAAGTACATCTAAGACATTCCTACTCACTGTCCTGTGGCTGACTCAAACAGTAAAGACCTTGAAGCACAAGAAGTGACCTAAAGGATGCCAAGCAGGGGCGCCTGGGTGGCTCAGTCATTAAGCGTCTGCCTTCAGCTCAGGGCGTGATCCCAGCGTTCTAGGATCGAGCCCCGAATCAAGCTCCTCCGATGGGAGCCTGCTTCTTCCTCTCCCACTCCCCCTACTCGTGTTCCCTCTCTCGCTGGCTGTCTCTCTCTGTCAAATAAATAAATAAAATCTTTAAAAAAAATAAAAAAGGATGCCAACCATTAAGCTTAAGAGAACTCAAGAATATTCATCAGTGTTCTGCAGTCCCTTTATATCTGGCCTTCACAGAAATCTACAAGTCAGAGAGCAAACCCTAGCAGAGGCAGGGAAAAAAAACACCTGTACCTTGACATCATTCCTTAGAAAATGTATAAGGTGATGCTTAAAACTTCAAGAATCTCAAAGCTATGGATCTTCTTTGCAGAAATTTACATACAAAATTTTGTATTATTTCATGAAGTTCAACTCCTGACGTTCACCTACATGTTTCCATTTAAAAATTCCCATTTGCTTGGGCTAAGAATCAACACAATGAGGTTAGAAAGTACAACCTGGGGGCGCCTGGGTGGCTCAGTCGGTTAGCTTCCGACTCTGGGTTTCGGCTCAGGTCATGATCTCCGGGTTGTAAGATCGAGCCCCAACCCCAGCTCAGGCACTCTCTCTAAAATAAATAAATCTTTAAAAAGAAAAAAAAAAAAAGTACAAACTGACACAAATAGAGTTTTTTTGGAGATTGTTTTAAATGTTACCACAACTCTGCTCATGCAAGTGGTCTGAATTTTAATACTCTTCTCACAAGTCTACTGCAAAGAAAGACCTTACAGAAGAAAAGAAGGGAGGTTTAGATGCCACATTCAATACTTACCGTTTTCCTGTGCAATTCTTGTCATTCAAGCCGCCAACCTTGTTTATGGCAGACCAGGCTGTGAGAGCTACATATGGCAAAGAGGCAGCTTGGGTATGAGTGAGTGATTTGGGCTTGAGAGAGACCTAAATTTGAAGACAACAGTGAAAAATAAGCAATGACGTGCAAACCTATGAACACAATTAAGTATATTTATCTGCATGGGAATCCAACTACTTTCATCGATAGGTCTATAACATTCTGCCAGGGTCCGTGTTTACTACATATCCTACTCCAGGATTATCCCTAAGGAATATTCTAATGACTCAACCTGCCTCACAGAGGTTCAGTAATATTTTATAGGCTACATTATCAGATAAAGCTGCTTAATTCTTCATAAAGAGACCACATTCAATAATCCCATTAGTTCTGACTATACCCAGAAATAAATCCAAATAAACCTTGAGCCCTCATAAACACATTCTAATTTGTTTTTGAGATCAGCTGCTTCCTTTACTCCCATTTAGTGGAAGATAATCTTGCCAGCCTTTCTCTAATCTCAGTAATACCCCTTTTTCCCTTCCTGCCCTCCCTTCTGTAGCCAATTTCCTCAGTGTTAACCCCTTTCTCTCTATTCAAATTGTCAGGCCACCTGACTGTATTTGATTAGACTGTTTTTAAAGTTATTTGAAAAAGCCTGATACTCCCATGCTTCTGTTGATGATTAACTGGTATGCTCCATTTGCTATATTGGGTTTCAACTGCTTATTCTGGGTAAAACTGAGAAACCCAGCAGGGTTTCTAGATCTCACTCCAAATCCCTGCTCCGTGAGACAAAGAGCCACTTTGGCAGGCCGTGTTACTAAAGGACATCAAATACTTTTCTTTTTTTACTCATTTCGAAAGTTCCTATTCTCTATCTTAGCTCTTTCAAACCTACCCATAAAACACAAACCCGATGTGAAAAGCAACCAGTTATTTCAGAGATATTTGTCAGTCTTTGTTTATCCTTTCTAATGGCATTTCAGCATGGAGTTGGGGAGTTACCTCATTCCCACTGACTACAACAAACTCCGACAGCGTGCCTTGTTTCCAGGGAGGAACTGCAGCCCAGACCTGCAACACACGACTTCATTAGAAACGTATTTTCTGACCAAAGCTCAGCGTGAGGGCTTTCCCCAATACAGACCCCACCCTGTGAAAAAGCACAAGTCAGCAACAGGCCAAGCAAAAGAGTTATTTTTACACGATATAAATGTAGTACTTAGCATGATTCTGAATTTATCAAGTCAAACCACACTGGAAGCAGATGCTAATAAATCCTACCATATTTACGGACTACTGAGAGTACTGGTAAGAGCACAGCCTCTGGGGCTTGAATTCTGGCTCTAGCACTTACTAGCTGTGGGACCTCTTTACAGCTTGGCTTCCTCATCTTGTAAACTGCGCCTAACTGTACTTACCTCATAAGGATTAAATGTGTTCTTTTATGAAAAGCAACTAGAACAGTATTAGCTATTATTATGAGCTCAACTTTAATTTCTTGGTATAAAAGTTCAAAGTGACAAGTGACAGGTGATTATACCAAACTTTAGCTATTTTAAAACCATCTAACCCATAAGGTAGAAATTGCCATTTAAAGACTTCAAGAAAAAAAAAATTGTCCCAATCCTACATATTTTAAAGTCTTGCAATTCTTAAGTACTAGATTTAGAAAGCTCGAGTACAGTCAAGCTCTTTGGAATTGTTTGTGAAAAATATAACAACAGAACCAAGAAAATGAGGGTTCTAGCCAAAGCTCAATATACTTGAAGGGAAAAAAAAAAAAAAAAAGTCAAGAATACGGATACACTTCCAAAAGAAGGAAAATGAAATCTCTATATTTAGAAAAGGAATTAACTCACCTCATCTCCGGGCTTGAAGTACTTCACCTCGAGTCCACATTCCATTACCACACCAGAGACATCCCGACCCAGGGTCAGGGGAAATTCTTCTCCTTTGGTTTTAATATGTAAAGGATCACGTTTCATATTTAAAGCCGTAGCTCCATAACCACCTGTGAAATACAATTTATCGGTTTCCTCCAAAAGAATAAATGATTTAAAAAACCCCTACAGAGTTACACACCAGATTCTAGATCCTCAAGATGTGGATTATAAAATAATCAACCTCACCACTGTTTTTCATCATCGCACTTGAAAGCACAAAAACAAGGAATGTTGTTCTTTACAAAGAAAATTACTTGGAAAGTTATAACCACTCATTCAACTAAAGCTACCATTGCTCACAAGGTTTTTGAAATTTCAATTTTGAAACTGCCTTCAGAACTTTTGGTATTTTCTTTTATAGTTTTATTCTTTGAAGATGGTTTCTTTTATTCATTCATGAACTTTTTAAACAAAATCATTTGGTGCAAATCTAGTGAAGAAGATAAATGTTCAAGCTGTTTGAAGTTAACAAATAGTATCAAATACTATATCCATGCCTAACATCGGTCTAGGAATAATGTTCCCCACACCTCCAAAAATGCTTCTAGAACATCTCTGAAATAAGTGCATAGATTTGAGAGTGGAAAAGAAAACAAAAACAAAAAAAACCATTTGCTACCTCTATTCTAAGTCAGTTAACTACTTTATTATATGTATTTTTATTTATTAAATATTTACATAAATACCAACTAAGTAGAGCTGAAAACATTCTAATCATAACTTCCTTGTTTCAAATGAATTGGCTATCTAAGATAACCCAAAGTAGTTTATTACAAAGTTTCAACATGTAAGATGACTTTTCTAAGACACGAAATTGTTATAGCCACTTCCGCTTGACATTTCTCTGAGAACACTTCTGCTAGGTTAGGCTCTTCAAGATAAGCACTCTTTCCACCTTTCTCGTGTCATGTGCCACAATTTATGTTCCGAAATCACTAAACCACTCCATGAGTTTCCCCTTTCCCCCCACCCATCCGAAGAGGTAACACATTAGATCTTAAGGATGAGAAGAAACCAGCAAGGGAGACTGAGAAGGCCTGACTAGAGAAGAGGGGGTCCCTAAAGGCCAAAGGAAGCGGGTCATTTCAAGAAGTCAAATGCTGGGGCACCTTGGTGGCTCAGTCCGTTAAACCCCTAACTCTTGGTTTCCACTCAGGTCCCGATCTCAGGGTCTGCACTCAGTGGGGAGTAGGCATGGGGAGTCCCTCTCCCTCTGCCTCTGCTCCCTACACCTGCTTGAGGACTCTAAAAATAAATAAATCTCAAAAAAAAAAAAAAAATCAAATGCTGACAGGTAAGACAGTTTTTCAGATAAAGTCAAAAGCTGCCAATAGGTTTTTTTAAAAAGCCAAACCAAACCAAACAACTGGATTCAACAGCACAGAGGTCTTTGGTGACGTTGACAGCAGTTGCTGTGGCCTGGAGTGCTCGAAAGACAATGGAAAGGGAGGAACTGGAGACCCGAGACCCTTCAACTCTCTCAAGTAGTTCTGCTATGAAGGGGAGCACAGAAATGAAACTGGACTGGAGGGGCACAGGGGAGACGGAGAAAGGATTTTTAAGTGTTTCTTCTCCCTCTTTAAGAGGGGAGAAATAACAGCAAGTTTGTGTGCTAATCACAATGATGTGGTAGAAAGGGAAAGATTGAGGATACAGAAAAGAATTTCTGCGACAGTGCTCCTGAGTTGATAGAAGGGGATGGAATCAGGAACCCACATGGAGGGCTGCTCTTAGACAGGAACCAGGAAGTTAATCCATATAGCGGGAGGGAAAGGTGGGTGGCTTGCAGAAGTTGTTTTTCTAAAAAAAAAAAAAAAAATCAAGACACATGGGAGAGAGTGTTTGAAAAGGTGGGATAGTCCCAGAAAATCTAAGCTGATGGCCACCATGCCAATACAACACATCTGCCATCTGGCTAGTCAGGAGTGAACCCGCCATCGGGGGGACAAACAACTTCACGTGGAATACTCTCGGAAGGCACGTTTCACTCTTCCTGTCTTACATTCCTCTTCCATAATTAAAACACAAACAATTATTCACTGAAATTCCTATGTGGTATGAGCAAGGTGGGTATTTAGCTATGTCAGAGTGTAGCTGCTGTTTCAGAGATACACAAAAGGCTTTAGTCCTTTCTGAGGTACAGAGCCTGCAGGACAAGGCTGCCCAAGTTTTCTTGGTCAACTGAGCAGCCCTGCCTCACTGGTACTAGCCAAACAAGCCCCAAGTCCAGAACGCAGCTGACAGTGAGCGAGAACCTGCTCAGGGACACAGATAAATGGGGGCCCTTAGGAGCTTCATCCCATTGTTAGAGGTTGCCAGTTTAACTGGCTCAGAGTTGGGACGATTTGGAAAATCCTAAGGTCATCAATTTCAGAGACTTTAATCCTATCTAAAGAAATCAAACATTGTTGGTATGATGCTGTTGGCTATATATTTTTTCTATGTTAAGATTCATTTATTTAGCCATTTACATGATTTATGATTTTATGGCCAATAATAGTGGCTATCTTCAGAAAAACAGCCTGGCTTCATTGGTCCTTGCATTCTTGTTAAGGGACATAATGGCTTCCTACAGTTTATAATCTTCTACTCACTATTTTATTTCTGCAAGCTGCCATTTCAGGTATCTCCTTCAACAACAATCACACATTCTCCAAAAAAGGATCCATGAGCAGGAAATAAGATAACTTACAAATAATATTACTTGGTTAAGTTATAAAAAAAACTAGTAAGATGTCTCAAGAATACCATATAAAAGTAAAACAATATTACATTGTTAAATAGGAGCCAAGAAAGTCAAGATCCAGGCACCCTACTGAAAATTAAGATGTACACAAAACAAATTGTGCACGTGCATTCAGAGAAATTAAAAGTTAACAGATATAAAAGAAGACAATAGGTACAAATTACTCAAGGCTAAAACACCACTAATTTTAGTTTGCAATCTTTAGAATGAAAATATAAAATGACGCAAAAAGAAAGACCGAATGACAACTACATATGTGAAGCACTGAAACAGGCAGTGGTTGGCAGAAGGTGGGATCTATCTCCAAAGGATTCACAGTCAAAGGAGATGAAAAAACATACTGATCGTTGGATATAAGCCTACCACTTAAAGACAAAGCCTATAGAAACTAAATTATCTTCATACCCAATGTAAATGAATAAAGTAAAACAACATACCCAACAAGTAGTAGCACCTCTTACTTCAGAGCAAACAAAAAGAATACAAATGTGGATTTCATGGGACAATCATAGCAAAGACATTTCAACTCATCCTTAATAGGAAGCTTTCTAGCTATAAGCACTTGAAGAGTCCAAGTCTTTCCTCAAACTCCTGCCCCACAAACACCTGTGTATTAGCTATTCCTCACACTGTCTAGATTGCCACAGTCCAACAGAAATATAATGCAAGCCACATATGTAATTTTAAGTTTCCTAGTAGCTACTAAAAAAGAATACAATTAATCTTAATATTTTATATAATATATTTAAAATAGTATCAGGTCAACATGTAATCAATATAAATTATGAGATAGCTTACATTTTTTTCTTACTGTTTGAAACCCAGTATGTATTTTAGACTAACATCTCAATTCCAACTACCCATATTTCAATTGCTCGACACTCACCTGTGACGAGTGGCTACTATATTGGATAGCCCAGGTCTAGACATAGTCACTAAGCTAAAAATGGCAACATTAAAAATTGGAGTCAAAAGACCTAAAGACCAAAGGGGTACCTGGCTGGCTCAGTTGGTAGAACGTGCAACCCCTGATCTCAGGGTTGTGAGTTCGAGCCCTGTGTTGGGTATTGAGATTACTTAAAAATCAAATCTTAAAAAACAAACAAACAAAAAATAACCTAAAGACCACAGCACTAGACTTTATTTCCCTGATCCAGCAGTTCCCCAAGTTTTTTTTACATCCCCAAGATCTTTTTGAGGAGCCTAAGAGGTTTTTGAGGGTTTTGTTTTGTTTTGAAGATTTTATTTACTTGAGAAACAGCAAGAGTCAGAGCCAGAGGGCACAGAGGGAGAGGGAGAAGCAGACTCCCCACTGAGCAGGGAGCCTGATATAGGGCTCGATCCCAGGAACCCACGATCAAGTCCTGAGCCAAAGGCAGATGCTTAACCAACTGAGCCACTCAGGCGCCCTGAGGTCCTTTCTTTTCAACTACCTGTATGAGGCTGGATTTCTTCACTAACTTCAAATAACATATTGCAATAGGTTGAATACAGAAGTTCATGAAAATCCATCTGTCTTGCTTATCTGTTTGCTTTCTGGTTTAATAAAAGTATAAAATAATGATACTCTTCTCACTAAAATTTTTTTTGCTTATTTTGGAAATAGTTATTTTTCATTGTAAGCACTTGTTTTTCATTGTAAGCACTTTGAAGTAGACCCTATGCTCTACCAACTACTACTTGTTTCAGTGATTCACCTTTGTAGTTGTCTCTCATTTTTGTCATTTTTTTAAAAAGATTTAATTATTTGCGGGGGGGGGGGGCACGCACACTTGGAGCAGAGGGAGAGGAAGAGAGAGAATCCTCAAGCAGACTACCCACTGAGCACAGAGCCCGACATGGGGCCCAATCCCAGGACTCTGAGATCATGACCTGAGTCGAAATAAAGAATTGGCCACCTCATCCGCTGAGCCACCCAGATGCCCCTTTATATCATTTTATACTTCTATACTGATTTAATTTTGTAATGTTAACACCAAAGGAGTTTACTGCATTTTTAAAGGAATAAAAAATTTCAATTTGCTCTTCTAATTTCTAGTAAGGTAAATACTGATAACTATAACTCGCACAAACAAAAGCCCATTGTAATTATCAAGAGGCTAAAGAGATCTTAAGACCAAAGAACTTGAGAATTGACATCCTAATCATCACACAGCTCCTGGTAAATAGGAGGAAGAATGAAGAAATGTCACTCTCAACACTTTCAAAGTTCTCCATAAACTTCACAAAATGATTCATTCTATCATTAATTCTAATTTTGTAATTGGTTTATATAAACCAAGAAATTTAATTAATCTCGCAGAGTTCACATACAGTAACTGTTACAAGGCAATCTGATAAGAACTCTAAGTTACACACAGGCTTCAAAACACAGACCTAGGTTAAATTGAACTGCATAGGGCCCCTTATTTATTTATAACACAGAGGTTAACTAACCAATCATTCCAGGAAAGTTTTTAAATTTTTTCAGAAGACATGGGTGAGGAATATTTTTCTCATTGTTTTCCCAAAGTTAAATTCACAAATAGTAATCAATCTTTTCAGCACTATACTAATTGCATGGTGTATATATTTTTAAGGAATATAGTGCTCTCCAAGCTTTGTCAATATTCCCCAGCAGAAATTAAGATGGTAACATTCCCATTTAGGATAAAGCGCACAGGAAAGGGTATTTTAACTGCCGAGGTCAAAATGTAACAGCAGAAATGAGGAAAGTACTGTGTCCATACCATATCTGGCACCTGTCCTGCTTCCACCACTGCATCAATAAAGATGTGAATAGTGGGAGAGCAAAGAATTATTACAAAAATGCAAATTCTGAACTGATGTGAAAACAATCATACCTCCAAAACCTACAATGGCCCTCAGAATACCATCAAGTTCCCAGGAGAATATAAACAAAAAGTTAGCTGTGGAACCCAAATTAACTCAAATTCCAACTTACATTTTAAGGAAGCATGGAAACATTTCAAAAGGTGTATTTACTTATATTTTGCAAAAGACTAAAGCATACCATGAACACTGCAATTTCAAACACTTGATTAATAGTATCTGAGATACTGTCAAATACTTAAACTATTCCTTCGTGTTAACCAGTGTAGTCAAATAACAACTGATTTTTTAAAACTGATCCCTGATGAAATTCTGAATTAAAGAAAGGAAGGAAGGTAAGGAGGAATGTCTTTCAAAAACTTACTTCTCATATTAACATCTATAGGATTTACACTTGCAGCGTGAACTTTGATAATAACTTCATTTGGATAGTGTATAACAGGTATCATCATGTTCTGAGTAAATCGAAGGACTTCATTCTTCCCATATTTATCTATCACCCAGGCGGGCATGACAGTGCTCCTTGGAGAGGTAGTACTGATCTTTCTAACTGAAGGCATTTGTTCGGCGTGGCTTCTCCAGAAGCAAACCGCAGTACGTGGATTTCTTCTAAGTACAAAGGTCTTCAGAAATTCCATCGTGAACGGTTGAATTGCGTGCCCTAATTAAAATGCATTTAAATGGGATCGAACTCTAACCCGTGAGTTAGGTCAAATTCTGCCAAAGACACCAGCCTATTTCAAAGCTGTGAATTCAAAAATGAAGTCAGCCTAACGAATGGAGCAAATGAAGGAAGAAGAATATGGAATTATTCTGCTCTTCCCATCTGAAAAGCCCCAATTAACGTTCCAGTCAACATTCTGTCCATTCTCCTCCTTCCTTACATCCCCACCCCTTTGAAAAGCAAAAGCAAAACCCCTAGAATCAAGCCCTGTCCCGGGAGCCCCCGGCAGCATAAGCAAACTCCGCTCGCGACGCCACAGAGAATCCAAGGCTCCCCGACACCCTCTGAGACCCTAACCCGAGTATCCTTACGACCCGCTCTCCTTCGCCGTAGAACTTGCTTTGCGGCGCCAACCAATCGCGTGCAAGGATCATTTCCCCCAGCTGCAATTCGACCAATCTAAGTACTCGGTGTTGAAAGGTGCAGTGACGAGCGAAGATGGCTGCGCCCGTGTAATCCCGGCGCAGGTGTTGACCTCCCTTATTCCTCCTTGCCACCTGGGCCTTGTGGTGGCAGGCTGGGCACGAGGACCATGCTGGGCCGGACCCTCCGAGAAGTGAGTGGAACTGGCTGCTGAGGGCCCAGGGAGGTCAGAAAGATACGCGGAGTCCGTGGACAAGGAGCCCCCGGGTCTGACCCGCATCTTGGTCAGCCTCGCCGTCTCCTTTCCGGAACTGGGTGGGGGCTTCAGACCTTTGGGGCCTTCAGCTGTACCCCCCCCCCGTACCCATTCTGGAGTTAGGACCTCAGCAGGGGAGACTTACGTAGCGCGGAGCTGTGCGGCAGTGTACACCGGCTTCTCTCAATTAGACATTTGCTAAGGCCTGGGTCAGATCCCTGATGGATGGCCTCTCAGAGTGGGCTCCGCCCGTCCACTTCAGTCTCCTTCTGTCCCCGGCACTCATCTGAAGCAGTTCTCGCTAAGAGGCTCAGCAAATCTGTACTTTGCAAAATACAACCGAGTAATTTTTAGTTCCCCTGCCTTGACCTGTTCTTTAGACTTCAAGTACCACCAAGATACCAGTGATTTTCTCACCTGCGTTTTCATGTCCTAGACATCATTTTAAAAAACTCTAGGCTAATATTTGTAAGTGCTCTCTGGACGGCTCTTCCAAATGCCCCATAACCACCTCACTTAATTTAACCAAAGTTGACTCAGCATTGTAACACGACCACTTCTTCTCTCTCAGTCTCCATCTTAAAAAAACAAAAACCCTGATTTCTGAATTCTTAATATTCTCTTTTTAATGGCACAATTCTTATCTCAGTTGCCCCTACATTCTTTTTCATCTGCCAGATCCAGTAAATCACTAAACCCTGTTAATTCTGTTTTGAATTTATGTCTGGAAATTGTTTTTTACACTTACTCTGCTGTTAGGGCTTCAGTTCACGTCTTCTTGCTTCCTGGCCGGTATCTCAACCTTGAGGACTGTCTACAGGCCCACTCTTATAAGAATCACATCAGGCTCTTGTTAAAACCACAGCTGTGTCCCACTTGGGCAGCTCTGTGAGTTGAGGACCAGAGTATATGGTTTAACCAGAGCTGCAGGTGATTCTGCTGATAAGTAGGAGTTGAGGACCTACCCTGCCTTCCATCTTCCTGTTGTATCTTCACCTGGGAAATATTCCACCCTCACCCCCATATGGTAGCCTTTTAGAGAGCTATAGTCATAACTTAAAATTGACTGGCATTTAATAATAAATAGTCCTTCCCCAAAATACATTAGTATTTTACCATCTTAATATGGGTTTTGGCCTTTACTACATTTTTCTGTGCAGCAAATTCCTCTACTAAAGAATCCGGTTTGTTCTTAAAAACAAAACAAAACACACCAAAAACATGTTTTAAAATGAAATGCAACCTATAAAAATACAGTATTTCCTTTTTCTGCCCTTTCCACCCTCAACACCCCCCCGCCTTTTGTGCCACCCCTTTCTGATGTTGTTGAATAAGCCACTGTGAGAAACAACTTTTGCCTCCAGGGGGAAAAACCAATTAAAGCTGACCTAAGGTACACAAGAGGTTGCCTGAGCAGGATTACTTTCACTTAATAACACCTTTAACAAATATTTGTTGATGCCTACTGTGTGCAAAACGTTATTTGGTAGTCATTTTCCCAGCCCAAAAAATATCTTCTCTCCACTCTGTATTTTTTCCCACATTATTGTACTGATGTCCCAAATTCTACCAATTAGAGGCTAATTAATTTAGTACACATTCTCTTTTAAATATATAAAGATGCCTTGGAGGGTTGCATAGTTTATTCACCCATTGTTGTGAATTACAGTAGTTTAATAAAATTTCTCTCCATCACACCCTAGTTGATATAATCAATTGAAGAAAGGGAAAATTTGCTGAGGAGGAAATTTGGGAGAGGAGCTGGAAACTGTAGAGTTTTGAGGCAATGTTGGACACCTAAGCTAGGCTTAGGGTAATAGAGGAGGCCTAGAAGGAAGCACTAAAAGGAGGTAACATGCCAAATAGGAGATAAAAAGTCCTATTTGTTAAGTTTTATGTAGGTACATTCAGGAAAGAAGAGTCTCACTTTCACTTTCCTCTTGTGGCATAATGCCAGTGTTTATAGGAGCCAGACACCAGGCTAATCTTAATCCTAAAGTTATTAATTACATTTTCAATAGGCTTGTTGGGGGTCTACCTAAGAACACTTAATTATTGTTCTATGGGAAAACAGTTTCCAAATATTAAACAACTCAGTTATTCATTCATTCAACTAATATTTAGTGAGCACTTCTGTGTTCCAGACACAGAATTAACATTGAAGACAAACAGAAGTTCCTGCCCTCATGAAGCCTGCATTTTGTGGGGAAACAGACATTAAAGAAGTTTTTTTGTTTAAGTAAACAATATAATCACAGGTAGTATAAATACTACAAAGATTAAGCAGGCCACAGCATGAAAACTATTGTGGGGAGCCAGATGTCTTGGAGTGGTCAGGAAAGGTTTCTCTGACTGAATATAGTTAAAGTCCTAAAGGCTATGAAGGGTGAACCCTGCGAAGGCCTGTAAGAATAGTAATCCAGGCAGAGGGAACAGTAAGTGCAGAGAGTCTGAAGCAAGAGCAAGCTTGACATATTCAGGAGTTGTAAGAAGGCCAGCATGCCTGGAGAAATAGGGGAGGTGAGGTTAGAAATATAAACAGCAGCCAGATCATGGAAAACTTTAGGCCGTACTAAGGAGTGTAGATTTATTCTAAGTGTAATGGGAAGCCTCTGGAAAGTTGTTAGTATGTGGATATGATCTGATTTAAAATTTAAAAAGCTCCTTCAGGTTATTCTTAAAGATACGGTCTATGGGAAAGCAAGTGAGGAAGCAGGAAGATCAGTTAGAAGGCAAGAGATAATGGCAGCAGAGATGGGGTGGCCATAGAGGTAATGTGAAATAGGTGCTGTTTTTTAAGTTAGGGCTTGCTGATGGATTCGATTTAGAGTTTGAGGGAAAGAGAAGAATGAAGGAGGATGGTTAGGTTTGGGGCCTGGGCAGTTGGGAAAATGGTAATATCAAGTTGGGGAAGAGGTTCCCCCCCCACTTTTTTTTTAATTGAGGTATAATTGACACAGAACATTATATTAGTTGCAGGTATATGACATAATGATTTGGTATTTGTATACACTGCAAAATGATCATAAGTCTAGTTTTTCCATCACCATATAAAGTTACAGTACAATATCGTTGACTGTAGTCACCATGTTGTACATTATATCCCCATGACATTTATTTTATGACTGGAAGTTTGTACCTCTTGTACCTTCTTCCATTTTGCCCATCCCTTAACCCACATATAAGTGAAATCATATGGTATTTGTCATTTAATGACTTGTTCCACTTAGCATAATACTCTCAAGGTCGATCCATGTTGTCACAAATGGCAAGATCTCATTCTTTTTTATGGCTAATATTCCACTGTATATATACCATATCTTTATCCATTCGTCCATCAGTGGACACATTGGTTGTTTCCATATTTTGGCTATTGTGAATGATGTTGCAATGAACATAAGGGTGCATGTATCTTTTCGAATTAGTGTTTTCGTTTCTTCGAATAAATACCCAGAATTGGAATTGCTGGATCATATGATAGTTCTATTTTTAGTTTTTTGAGGACCCCCATACAGGAAAGATTCTTTTTTTTTTTTTTTTTTCATACAGGAAAGATTCTTAAGAAACATATTTGGAAGAAGGAAAGTAGTCAAGACTTCTCTTCTGGGCATGTTAATTTGGAGATGCCTGCTAGCTGTCCAGGTGAACATGTCAGTTAAGCAGGTGGAGATCAGAAAAGCAGCTAGCTATGACATAAATTGGCCAGAGTATAGAAGATAATAATTAAGTGTGTGGCCAGATAAGAACACCCAGGGAGTTGAGTACAAAAATAGAAGAAGGCCTAAAACTTTCCAACATTTAGAGGTCAGCAGTAGGAAGCAGAGCCAGGAAAGAGACGTGAAGGAATGGTCAGTAAGGCCAGGGGAAAACTGGGTCTTAGTTTCCTGAAACACAAGTGAAAAAGCTTCAAGAGGAGAGTGCTCTCAAGTTGAATGCTGCTGAAAAGTACTTGTAAGATGAGGACCGAGCAGTGACTGCTGGACTTAGGAATGTGAGGTTGCTAGTGATCCTGACGCAATTTCTTGAAACATTGAAGACAAAAGCATGAATGGAGTTATGTTAATGGGTACCAGTCAGCGGGACACTCAGGCCTCAAGGGCTCTCCTGTACCTTCAGCATTTATCAAGGCAATTCTTTTTAAAAGATGGTTCTTTTCCTAAGTGAACTTCTGGTGCTCTCTGTAAAGTTAATAGTATAGTGGTCCACAATATGGGCTTTGGAAACAAGAACAGGCCTTGGTTGAATCCCAGCAGCTCCGCTACTTTCTAGCTTTGTGACCTCAAGCAGGAACTTTAGTTTTTTTATTTGTAAAAAGAAAATAATAATATCAGCCCCTCATAGTGGATGTAAAGATTAAATGAAATATAAAGCATCGGTGGGTGGGGGGAAAGGTGAAATAGATGATGGGGATTAAGGAGGCACTTGCTGTGATGAGCACTGGGTGCTGTATGGAATTGCTAAATCATTATATTGTACACCTGAAACTAATAGAACACTATGCTGACTATACTGGAATTAAAATAAAATATTAAAAATCTAAAAAAAACAGATATAAAGCATCTAGGATAATGCCTAGAACTAAGTGCTATGGCTGACATAGGGACAATTTTGTTACAGGGACAAATTTACTAAATTATATGCATTTATAATTATCTCTTTCCCTAGTTTCTGAGAAGAGTGGCTCCTGAGGAGTTCTTAATTTTTCTAAGAAGGTATATTATTTTTCTCTTGCTGCCTTACAAATTAATATAAACTTTTTGGCTTAAGATAATCCTATTATCATCTTACAGTTTTGTGGGTCAGGAGTCCAGAAATGGAGTAGCTGGGTTCTCTGCTCACAAGAGTCTCACAAGGCTGAGATCAAGGGGTCAGCCAAGGCTGAGGCTTCATCTGAAGCTCAGGGTCCTCTTTCAACCTCATTGGTTGTTGGCAAACTGTTTCTTTGCAGTTGTAGGACTGAGGTCCCATTTTTTTGTTGTTGTTGTTGACTGTGTGGGTGGTTGAGCAATGAGCTGAGTAGACAGGAGGTGTGGTATAACTAAAATTGAGGTTTTGGAGGTTTTAGAGATACTGGTAATGATGTAGTCTGAGCTGAGTTGGTAACTGGGGCAAGGTGAAGGAAAAGTCTGTCTGAAATGAGGTCAAGAACTGAGAGGCCAGGTGTCAGTGTACATTACTTGAAGTCTGAAGTCAACCAGAATAACAACAGGAGCCACTGTAAAGATGAAAGGGAGCTAAGTGCAAAAATCTTCAATGAGTGCAAAGGAGTACTCCGGAGACAGTGGATTCACACCCCAGGGAGAGTGCTATAAGCTCCTCTAAGGCCTGTGCTTCAGCTGAGCTGGGATTCTTTTTTTTTTTTTTTAATGTTTTGTTATTATATTATGTTAGTCACCATACAGTACATCCCTGGTTTCTGATGTAAAGTTCGATGATTCATTAGTTGCGTATAACACCCAGTGCACCATGCAATACGTGCCCTCCTTACTACCCATCACCAGTCTATCCCATTCCCCCCCCGAAGCCCTCAGTTTGTTTCTCAGAGTCCATAGTCTCTCATGCTTCATTCCCCCTTCTGATTACCCCCCCTTTCTTTATCCCTTTCGTCCCCTACCAATCTTCCTAGTTCTTATGTTCCATAGATGAGAGAAATCATATGATAATTGTCTTTCTCTGCTTGACTTATTTCACTTAGCATTATCTCCTCCAGTGCCGTCCATGTTGCAGCAAATGTTGAGAACTCGTTCTTTCTGATAGCTGAGTAATATTCCATTGTATATATGGACCACAACTTTTTAATCCAGTCATCTGTTGAAGGGCATCTCGGTTCCTTCCATGATTTAGCTATTGTGGACAATGCTGCTATGAACATTGGGGTGCATATGGCCCTCCTCTTCACTACGTCTGTATCTTTGGGGTAAATACCCAGTAGTGCAGTGGCTGGGTCATAGGGTAGCTCAATTTTTAACTTTTTAAGGGACCTCCACACTGTTTTCCAGAGTGGCTGTACCAACTTGCATTCCCACCAACAATGTAGGAGGGATCCCCTTTCTCCACATCCTCTCCAGCAATTGTTGTTTCTTGCCTTGTCAATTTTTGCCATTCTAACTGGCGTAAGGTGGTATCTCAGTGTGGTTTTGATTTGAATTTCCCTGATGGCTAATGATTTTGAACATTTTTTCACGTGTCTGTTAGCCATTTGTATGTCATCATTGGAAAAGTGTCTGTTCATATCTTCTGCCCATTTTATGATTTATTTGTTTCTCGCGTATTGAGTTTGAGAAGTTCTTTGTAGATCTTGGATACCAGTCTTTTATCTGTAACATCTTTTGCAAATATATTCTCCCATTCCGTGGGCTGCCTCTTAGTTTTTTTGACTGTTTCCTTGGCTGTGCAGAAGCTTTTTATCTTGATGAAGTCCCACAAGTTCATTTTATCTTTTGTTTCTCTTGCCTTTGGAGATGTGTCATGAAAAAGGTTGCTTTGGCCGATGTCATAGAGGGTGCTGCCTATGTTCTCCTCTAGGATTTTGATGGATTCCTGTCTCACATTGAGGTCTTTCATCCATTTGGAGTTTATCTTTGTGTATGGTGTGAGAGAGTGGTCAAGTTTCATTCTTTTGCATGTAGCTGTCCAGTTTTCCCAGCACCATTTATTGAAGAGACTGTCTTTTTTCCACTGGATGTTTTTTCCTGCTTTATCAAAGATTAGTTGCCAAAGAGCCGAGGGTCCATTTCTGGGTTCTCTATTCTGTTCCATTGGTCTATGTGTCTGTTTTTGTGCCAGTACCATGCTGTCTTTGTGATCACAGCTTTGTAGTACAGCTCGAAATCCGGCAACGTGATGCCCCCAGCTTTGTTTTTCCTTTTCAACAGTTTCTTGGCGATTCGGGGCCTTTTCTGGTTCCATACAAATTTAAGGACTATTTGTTCCAGTTCTTTGAAAAATGTCATTTTGATCGGGATAGCATACAAATTTAAGGACTATTTGTTCCAGTTCTTTGAAAAATGTCATTTTGATCGGGATAGCATTGAAAGTGTAGATTGCTCTGGGTAGCATGGACATTTTAACTATGTTAATTCTTCCGATCCATGAGCATGGAATATTTTTCCATCTTTTTGTGTCTTCCTCAATGTCTTTCAAGAGTGATTTATAGTTTCTAGAATATAGATCCTTTATGTCTCTGGTTAATTCCAAGGTAACGTATGGTTTTTGGTGCTATTGTAAATGGGATGGATTCCCTAATATCTCTTTCTTCAGTCTCATTATTCGTGTATAGAAATACAACTGATTTCTGAGCATTGATTTTGTGTCCCGCCACATTACTGAATTGCTCTATAACTTCTAATAGTTTGGGAGTGGATTCTTTTGGGTTTTCCATATAGAGTATCATGTCATCTGTGAAGAGAGACAGTTTGACTTCTTCTTTGCCGATTTGGATACCTTTTATCCCTTTTTGTTGTCTGATTGCTGTTGCAAGGACTTCTAGTACTATGTTGAATAATAGTGGTGAGAGTGGGCACCCTTGTTGTGTTCCTGATCTTAAGGGAAAGGCTTCCAGCTTTTCCCCCTTGAGAATGATATTTGCTGTAGGCTTTTCATAGATGGTTTTTATGAGATTGAGGAACGTACCCTCTATCCCTACACTCTGAAGGGTTTTAATCAGGAAAGGATGCTGTATTTTGTCAAATGCTTTTTCTGCATCTATTGAGAGAATCATATGATTTTTGAATTTTTCCTTCGGGATAAAGTCTAAGACGCTGATA
Organism: Ursus arctos; assembly: GCF_023065955.2. Taxonomy (NCBI): domain Eukaryota; kingdom Metazoa; phylum Chordata; class Mammalia; order Carnivora; family Ursidae; genus Ursus; species Ursus arctos. Next base: position 52,173,902 of record NW_026622797.1, on the reverse strand, counting down.
GATTTGCAAATGTTGAACCACCCTTGCATCCCAGGGATGAATCCCACTTGGTCATGATGGACAATCCTTTTAATGTACTGTTGGAGTCTATTAGCCAGGATCTTGTTGAGGATTTTGGCGTCCATATTCATTAGGGAAATCGGTCTGTAATTCTCCTTTTTGATGGGGTCTTTGCCTGGTTTGGGGATCAAGGTAATATTGGCCTCATAGAATGAGTTTGGCAGCTTTCCTTCTGTTTCTATTTTTTGAAATAGCTTTAGGAGAATAGGTATTATTTCTTCTTTGAATGTTTGGTAGAATTCCCCAGCTGAGCTGGGATTCTTGAATGAAGGGGGAAGAGGAAGGCATTGGGGAGTGAGGAGGATGTCTGCCTGCACATTCTCCCTTCCCCCACTGGACTCTGGTCCATGGTGGGTAGAAGCTAAAATGGTCATCTCTTGAGAAAGCTGCAGGAGAAGCAGGGGTCTCAAGGAAAAGCCTACTTTCCATTAGAGAAAAGAAGTCAGGGAGAACGAATTTGGTTTAACAAAAACCTCTACGTAGTGGATTTCATCTTATATTCAGATAACGCCACCTTCAGTTTCGCCCCAGGGAAGTTCCGCTGTTCTATTTCACACTCCTTATGCGCAGGCCTTCTAGCTAGTTAGCATCTTTGTTTTCATTTCTCTTCTCCAATTCTCTTATTGACTTTCTCAAATCTGATTTCCTAAGAATGGTCCTAATGAAGATCAGCACCATTTAATATGAGTGCTCCTGGACAATCTCATTTCTTGCCCTTGTAACCACAACCGTAGCTCCTTTTCGCTTGTATTCTTATCCCAGCCGGCAAGTCAGAAAGCCGCCTGAGGATGGCAGGCATTAGGAGACGTCAGGGGAGGAAAAGAAGGAAAGAAAGTGAGGCATAATTTTCGTCATTATTACAGTTTGGCCATGGCATAGCCCAGCTGCCCTGCCCCTCCCTGAGTCCAGCCCCCAGCCGCCCACTGGCAGTGCTTTCCTCCTCTTGCGTATCAGCCTTAGGGGACCTCTCCGTGGCCTATTCCCCCTGCTTTGCTCCTCTAAAACCCTCAGCCCTAAGAATACCACTGCTTTGATGATTTATTCAACAGCTGAGAGCAGATGATTTGCAGATTTTCCCCTCAAATGCTAACTCCTGTCGCCTGGTGGATGTAGGACACCTGGTGATGCAGTCAGCTCCGAGGATAGACGAAGCTTGCGCTAGCGCAGAGAGAGATGGTGAAAGAGCACGTGTGACGACGTTCCCTCTACCCTGTGCTGCTGTGTGGCTTCAGACAAATCACTAGCCTCTCTGAGCGTCAGTTTCTGCATCTGTAAAATGAGCTTAGTAAGGTCTAACTTACGTGGTTGCGTTAAGGCTAAGCGAGGTAGTAATGCACATAAAGCAACGGCATCTGGCCCTTGGTGAATGCTCAGCAACTACTCCTCCACCCAGCCACCTTCTCTCCGAGCCCCCATCTCATCCAGCTCTGTTCAGATGATCTGCAAAGCTTTGGTGTCATCTTTGACTTGTTATTCATTGCTTTTATCTGATTAGCAAGTACTTATTATTACTTCCTCCAGGAAGTATTAGTCATCACTTCAAGCTTCGCTTACTATAAACATAGGTTCTGGTCACTTGTGGTGCAGTTTATCTTAACACTTTCTTTACTGGCCTTTCTAATGCATCCAAGGCAGGATTTTGGAGAAGTTTGTTTTTAGTTTGCTTTTGAACCCATATTTTATAAGCATTTCTCTCAGTTTGTAGTGGCTCTACCTGAATTCTGCGGTAAAATATAAAGATCTCACTTCGAGCCACAAGGCCCTGCAGGGCCGTGTCCCATCTGTTACTCTCGCTCTAGTTTGTCTGCGTTCCGGCCACGCCACCCTCCACACAATCTACCCCCACCCGTGTCCCACCCGCGCTAAAGCCTCTACTCCTGCTGGAGGGGATGGCACCTAAACCCCTGCTCTTGTGGGTGCAAACCTGACTTAGAAACAGCCCGTTGCTCAGCTCGGGCGACGACTGTCGTGCCCCCCAGCCCCTACTCAAGCTGATGGGCGCATTACCTCATTCACGACACTCCCGAGGTGTAGAGTTCTCTTGGTTTTGAATCCAAGCTTCACTTCAAAGTTTTACACTTTGCCACTCTATCTGCCCACTCAGTATAATACTCGAAACTTCTGCAGCCTCCGTAAAAGGTTTCTGAACTGTATATATTACAGGTTTCTGCAGCACTGAAACAAGGCCAAATTACTCCAACAGAGCTCTATCAAAAATGTCTCTCCCTTATCAAGAAGACAAAGTTTCTAAATGCTTACATTACTGTATCAGAAGATGTAGCCTTAAAGCAAGCTGAAGACTCGGAGAAAAGATACAAGAAAGGTAAATTACCCTGAATTATACTTAATTGGCATATCCCTAGAGAAAGAATTTAATTGACTGTAGCAGTCTCCATTTGGCAAGTGAGGCTTTTTAACATAAAACCGTGATTTAAAGAACTTGCCATGGTACAATAAAAATAAGGCTAATGTGTATGTGATGCTTTCTAATGCCCAACTGTAATAATTTCTAACATCGACTTGATTTATGAAGAAGTATCTTTACCAAACTAACAGTTGTTGTAATAACTAGTATTAATGTGTCTTTATATTCTGCATATAGCTCCCATTCTTTTGGCTTTTTAACGCAGGTCACTCACTTGGGGATTTAGATGGAATTCCCATTGCAGTAAAAGACAACTTTAGCACTTCCGGCATTGAGACAACATGTGCATCAAACATGCTGAAAGGTAAAGTTTAATCCCCCAGAGCACTAATAGTTTTATGAAACTACTTTTTCAATTTAAATTAAAGATAAGATACTAAAGCACCAAGGTATTCTCAGACTAATTATACCTGCAAAAGTAGTACTTAGGCTGGAATATTCTTACTATTGGCTCTTCCAGAATGCAGAATTATTCCTTAGAGGTAGGCCAGCTTAATGGATGTATCCTGTTTAGGATGTTTTAGAAATCTTACTTAGGAAGATTTACTAACTGACCACCACACACACACTCAGCGCCCTCTGACTCCCTCTCATCGGTACCACAGGACTAGGGAGGAAGTGGCTGTTATCGCCTCTCTCGAGGGTGGTGTGAGGATTCACTTCTATTGTCTAGTTGTTTTTTGCCTCCCAACTCCTCCTGTCTCTTATATCACTGTATTTCTCTGAGTATATAGTGATGCTTAGTTTTATTTTTTACAGTTTGGTAGGTCAAAAGGAAACCTGTTTCTCAAGGTTTCTGGATCCTAGAAGGAAAAAGACATGGCAAAATCTTATTCAGAGTGCTACACGCTAAAAGAAAGTCTATAAGGAATATGCCCCAGGTTCCTCTTATAGGTAGATTGTTGTTAATTGTCTTGGAGTATACACTAGAAGAAATTTCAATTGAGAATAAAGATCTGTTTCTGTCTGGAAATAGGTAAAAAATTACTATGGGATATAGCATTTCAAGTACAATGAGCAAAATAATGATGTGTTATTAGTTTCAAATGAATTGGGTACATCTCTATCATTCAGTATTATGTAGTAGTAACTGTTAAAGTCAATGTTTTTAGATGATAAAAATAGTGAATATACCAGCTGTCTTTGGAAAACATAGCAATTAGCAGTAGAAAAATTAAAATTAACTAGCTTTTGGAAGAAAGTACTACCTACTACTCAAATTAGGAATAATTAATATCTGTCAATATGAATAGCTTCGTTGTAGTTTAAAATATTGTTTCTTGCATGTGATTTACATGTCCACTGTTCTCTCTCCTACAATAAAAATAACTGAATGTTTTTCAGGTTATGTACCACCTTATAATGCTACAGTTGTTCAGAAGTTGTTGGATCAGGGAGCTATCCTGATGGGAAAAACAAATTTAGATGAGTTTGCAATGGGGTAAGTAAAATTAAAATTTTCTTTTCTTGTATTTCTTTCATCTTTGTTTTTAATTTCATTAAATGTAGGTACCCAAAAACCCTGAGGTGATTTCTTGAGGACTCTAATGCCAGTTTCTCAGTCTCTTTGTGAGATTATGTTTTATTGTTTAATAGGTATATGGTCAGATCTCATTTTGGTTTTAGTTTGCACTGCCCTGATGACTAATGATGTTAAACATCATGTGTTTATTTTGCTACCCATGTATCTTCTTTGGTGAAGTATTTATTCAAATCTTTTACCTTTTTTTTTTTTTAATTGGGTTGTTTGTCTTACTGAGTTCTAAGAGTTCTTTTATATATTCTGGATTCAAGTCCATCGTCAGGTAATTTGCAAATATTTTCTCCAAGTCTGGCTTGTCTGAACATTCCTTTCAAAGAGTGAAAGTTCCTAATTTTGATGACGTCCACTTCATTTTTTTATTTCTTTTATGATTAATGCTTTTTGTATCATTAATTAACTAAGAAATTTTTACCTGATCCACAGTTAAAAAGATTTTTCTCCCGGAAGTTTTATAGTTCTTACCTTCAGACTCATGATCCATTCAAGTTAATTTTCTTGTATAAGGTGTGAATAAAGCCAGGGTTCGTTTATTTGCACGTGTGTCCAATAGTTTTGGCACTATTTGTTAAAAAAAAAAAAAAAAAAAAAAAAAAGATTATCCTCTCCTGATTAAATTACCTTGGTTCCTTTGTCAGAAATCAGTTGGCATACATGTATAGATCTGTTTCTGGATTCTGTTCTGTTGATCTGTGTATCTCTATTTAATACCATGCTATTTTGATCCTGTAGCTTTATTTTTTTTTTTAAGATTTTATTTATTTATTAGAGAGAGTGAGAGAGCACGAGTGGGCAGGGGGAGGGGCAGAGGAAGAGGGAGAAGCAGGCTCCCCACCGAGGAGGGAGCCCAACATGGAGCTCTGTGGGATCCTGACCTGAGCCAAAGACAGATGCTTAACCTACTGAGTCAGCCAGGCGCCCTGATTCCTGTAGCTTTATGTATGCCTTGAAATTAGGTAGCGAGAGTCCATTAACTTTGGTTTTCTTTTTCAAAATTATTTGACATATGCTAGGTCCTTTGCACTTCCATAGAAGTTTTAGAATCAGCTTGCTGATTTCTACAAAGAAGCTTGATGAGATTTTGATTATGATTGTTTCGAATTTATAGATCAAGTTGGGGAGATTTGACATCTTAATATGTATCTTCTGATCCGTGAACACCTTATATCTATCCATTTATTTAGATTTTGTTTAATTTTTCTCAGCAGTATTTTTCTGATTTTTTGCATATCAATCTTATATGTAATTTGATTTATTCCCAGTTATTTCAGTATTTTTTTTAGATTTTATTAGAGAGAGAGTGCACAAGTTGGGGGGAAGGTCAGAGCTGCTGAGCAGGGACCCCCGACAACTACAACGCAGGGCTCCATCCCAGGACCCTGAGATGATGACCTGGCCAAAGGCAGATCCTTAACCGACTGAGCCACGCAGGCACCCCCCAAGTATTTCAGTTTTTTAATGGTAAAATGGTATTTTTTCAATGTCTAATTGTTAGTATATAGAAATAGAATTTGTTTTTCTGTATTGACGTTGTATCCCATGACCTTGCTAAGCTCTCTTATTAGTTCTAGTTGATCTTTGTCCATTCTTTGGTATATTGTATGTAGATGATCATGTCGTCTACAAATAGAGACAGTTTTATTTCTTCTCATTTCTCTTTCTTTTGTGCTGGTTAGGACTTTAGTACAACACTGAGTAGAAGTAGTAAGAGCAGATACCCTTGCCTTGTTCCTGATGTAGCGGAGAAAGCATTCAGCGTGTCACCAAAAGCACTTTCTATTTTCCCTTTTATAACACTTGTCACGTTTGTAATATTTGCTTTGTCTATGCTCCCTGTTTCATAGAAGCAAAGTCTTTGACTCTCTTACTTACAGTGGTATCTCTTGGCACTCAGTAAATATATTTTGAATGAATTAATCCATGGGAGTAAACTTGAACGTAGGTTATTAGGATATTGCCTTGAACAGCTGATCAAAATGAACATAATCAAAAAGTGAGGGTACGAGGACATCATGTAATACGAGATGTGATTCCCTGAGGTCACACCGTCATCTGTGCAGTATTCCAGCTGAGAATGTGAAACCTGAAACTAAGAACAAGGTAACAAAAGATAAGTCTGAAATGAGAAAGTCTATTAAAATATGAATATCATAAAAAATGAAGAAAGGCTAAGAAAATATTCCCAGATTAAAAGAGCCTAAGGAAAGTAAAACTTAAAATTTACAGAAGAAAATGTAGGAGAAAATCTTTGTGACCTTGAGTTAGGCAAAGATTTTTTAGATGTGACACGTGAAGTACAATCCGTAAAATAAAAAACTGATAGATTGGACTTCACTAAAATTAAAAACTTCTCTACTTTAAAATACACTACTAATAAATGAAAAAACAAGCCACAGTCTGGGAGAAAATCTTTGCAAAACATGTATCTGAGAAAGAGCTGGCGTATATATATAGTATATATAGAACCTTACCCAACTCAAAAATAAGAAAACAGCCCAATTAAAAAAAAAAGGGGGTAAAATAAGCAGACATTTCATTAAAGAAGATATATAGTTGGCAATAAACATATGAAAAAAAAGCTGAACATGGTCATTCAGGAAATGCAAATTAAAACCACAAGGAGATACATACACCTGTTAGAATGGCTTAAAAATGACAGTATCAAGTGCTGACAAGGACGCAGAGCAATTGGGTTTCTCATACAGTGTCGGTAGGAAATGCAAAATGGTGTAGCCATTTTGGAAAATAGTTTGTCGGTTTCTTATAAAGTTAAACATCATATGATCCAACATTCTCAGTCCTACATACCTACCCAAGAGATGAAGACTTTTATTTACACAAAAGCAATGGCTAAGGTCTTTCAGTACAATATTTATTGTGGCTTTATTCATAATTGCCAAAACCTGGAAATAACTCGATGTCCATTGGCTGGTGAATGATTTAAAAAGTACAGAAAAGGGGCTAAAGAGACGATGATAATTAGATGCAACACCCGACTCGAGACTCGATCCTGTAGTGGGAGGGGGTAAAATGCTGGAAAGGACATTATTGGATCAGCTGACCAAACTGGATTACATACAGTGGATCAGATAAAGGTATCGTACGGATGTTAACTCTACTGAGATTGGTAACTGTACTGTGACTGCGTAAGGGAAGGTCCTTTGTGTTAGGAAACGCACACTGAATACCCTTATGTGGTTCAGGAACAAGAAGTATTTGAGTCTGTCACAGACACACACAGAGCACACAAATGGTAAAACAGATTGGGTGATTTGCTAACAACAGGTGAATCTGGGTAAAGGGTATAAAGTTCTTTTCATAATATTTTGGTTTTTACAATTTACCTGTAAGATTGAAATTATTTCAGAACTTCTAAAATAAGTTAGTATTCAACTTATGCTTGTCTTAAAACATCTGGTTAAGAGAGGGAATCCTTCAGAGGACTTCTTGTTAACTCTTTGAATGTATATGACACTCTTCAGCTGGAAGACCTTGATTTACAAGGGAGGTCATCATAAGCGGAGCTGGATGATCGACCGGGGTAAAGATCCTCTTTTCCTAACAGACTAGTTTTCTCTACTTTCTCGCACATGCTCTTACTTCCCGTCCTCCACCTCCTCAACAATCTAATTAATGAAGGCTACATCTAAGCAGGTTTCTTGCCTTTTCCAGTTCAAGTTCCAGTGGATTATACAGTGTTAGAAGCAAATAATATAGTCAGGAGGTGAAATTTTCATATAAAATGAAAGTTTCATTAAGATATCTTGCTTCACTTCATCTCAGATCTGGAAGCACAGATGGTGTATTTGGACCAGTTAAAAACCCCTGGAGTTATTCAAAACAATACAGAGAAAAGAGGAAGCAGAAGCCCCACGGTGAGAAGGAGGATTCAAACTGGCTTATAACTGGAGGAAGCTCAGGAGGGAGTGCGGCGGCGGTAGCAGCGTTCACATGCTTTGCGTGAGATGCTTTTTTCTGTTTGTACTGTAAAGCCCAACCAAATACAAATAGTCATAAACCGTCCTCAGAATCCAACAATAGAGTACTTCATACCATGCTATTTTTATTTCCTTTTAGTGAGTTATCTGTGCTCAGTGGTATATAACTATATCTTATAAATACGCTCAACTGTACAGTATATGTAATGTGTATTTTATACATTTAACATTAAGATAATATTTAAACTCTTCCTCTATAGTATCTGGTTTTCTTAAAAACATGACTTTATGGATCTTGCAGACTAAACCAGCTAGCATAATTGAATTCATTTTTAAAATAATTTATTTTGGTGTCTGCTCACCGATTATAGGGCTAATACCCCATGGCTTTAGTTGAATGCTGCTGAGATGCTAACTATGGTTTATCCTTCAGCTAAATCAGACTTTTGTTTAAAAAAAAAAAAGGAAAAAATGCTCCTGATATGTATCAATAGGATATTTAAAATAGTGTTTTCCTAAGTCTGCAACTAAAATTGTGTAGCACTGAGTAAAGTTTTCTTCATGTTTGTTAGGGGCTGTTTGTTCAACTGTCCTATTTCTGTATTTGGGAAGAATCCATCCATCATGCTTTATGTTTTAAGTCCCATTTGTAAAGCATTTCTTAACCACCTAAGGAAGAGTAAATAAATACCACTGTTATTTACTTTCTCAGTTTCGGTAGAAAATTGAATGTGTTTCTTTTGTAGTACTGTGTGTATTTTATTTCTCCTTAACTATCTGCTGAAACTAAGCTCTTTCACAGACATTGCAACCAATAAATTATTTATATTTTTTAGAGCTATGGAGATTTAGATTCTTCAGATTTTTTTTTTTTTTTTTTTTAGTTTCTCTGAAATCTTATTTACAAGTAAAACCATTTCATTTTATCTCTGTGGAATTTCATAGCATTGCATTAATATTAATGAGAGTTCTGACAAGTTAGGACTGCAAGATTAGGTGCTTTTTTTCTACCCTCATCACACTACTTAACGTTCATCTTTCTGAATGTGCTTTGAGAAGATGGCATTTTGACACATAATTCCTATGGAAATGTAGGTTTTACTTTTACACAGCCGTCAGTGAATCCTAATAAGAAAATGTGTCCTTTTAGAAATTGTGAAAGCAACAGCCTGATTTTGTAGCTTATATGGACTTGGTAAGAAAGACAATCTAATTTGCATTTTCTGTAGAGCTCAAGGGCCATGCAATTGGTAGGAGCCTTGTTCAGTCCAAAGCTTTCTTCTGGGTACAGTCAAGAGAAGCACAGACCCCAAGTAACTCCAGATTGAATGGGTCCCAAACTATCAAGTGTTCTGCTTTGTTTTTCCCCCCCTTTTGATTTGCTTATTTTATAATAGTTTTAAAAACAGGAAGGTTCTTGGAGTATTATGTACCCACTAAAAGGAATGAGCTAGAGTGCTTTGTAATGTCAGGGAAAGATATCAAAGATACCCTGTTAAGTGGAAAATAAGTTGCAGAATACTATGTACGGTATGACCTCCTTTCTGTTAAAAGTAATAATTACATACATATATATGTTAGTTCCATGGACATGTCTGATGAGTATATCAAAACGGATAATGGGATTATTAGGGAGGCAGTGATTATAAGAGAAATTTCACTTTATGCTTCATATACTTATACAATATTTTAAATTTTGTAGTTGGCACATACACTTTTCTAATCAGAAAAACCTTTTTTTCTCTGAAATAGTTTTAAAAAATTAATTATGGTAAAATGTACATAACCTAAAATTTACCATCTTAACCATTTTTAAGTGTACAGTTCAGTGTTAAATACATTCACATTGTTGTGCAACCGATCTCCAGAACTTGGTTCATTTGCAGAACTAAAACCCGGTGCCCTTTAAACAACAGCTTGCCATTTGCCTGCCCCCGCAGCCCCTGGCAATCACTCTTTTCTTTCTGTCTCTATGAACTTGAAGACTGGGCACCTAGAGTGAAAATTATTCAGTATTTGTGCTTTTATAACTGACCTGTTTCACTTAGCAAAATGTCCTCAAGATTAGTTTTTGGATTTGTTTTTAATGAGAAAAACATATACTCTATAGGTAACTGAGCAAAGAAATGGACACTTCATAGTTGGGTAATGCAAATACACATAAATGTGAAAAATTAGTCAGAAATGCACATTAACAAAGCTTTTTGGTTATTCAGATTAACCAACTTTAAAGAACTGCTAGTACTCAGTGATGATAATGAAACATAAGACCAAATCTGATTCACTGCAGTTGAAAATATAAATTGGCAGAGCCTCTCTGACAAGTCATTTGACAATACAGATTAAGAACTTAGAATAACAGGCAGACCCTATGGCTCATTAACTCTACTTCTTGGAAGCTAGCCTAAAAAATAATCAGACATATGGGCAAAGATTTATGTTTAAAGGTGTTTATTACAAAGTAATTTATTATGCAGTTATTATCCTAGTTGGCAACAACACAAATGTTTAAATAAATTAAAGTACATTTCTATCCATGATTCTAAATGAGGTAGTGGAAGGTTCTGTGTATGAATTTCTGGGAAAGGTGTGATTCGTTTGTAAAGGCATACTGTAAAACTGCCATTAAAGCAAGGTATAAGGTGTCTATGTATACTGGTAGGAGAACGGGCTTTAAAATCCTGGGACTCACCAGTTGATATGATGGAATATTACACATAGTTTAAATTTTCAGTAATTTTAATGGCCTAGCACAAGGCTCATGATAAGAAAAAAAGAGATGGGAACTTATAATTACAGAACGACCTGAACCATGAAAGAAAACTGCATTTTAAAAGTCTTGAAGTTAATATGCCGAAATGTTAACAGTGTTTGCCTCAGGCGGTAGAATATTTTGTTACCTCTTTACATTTTTCTATATTTTAGTTTTCTGAGACAAGCGTCTCTTACTTTTGTATAACCAGGGGGAAATAATGTTTAAAAGTATACACTTAAAAATTGATTCCAAATATAATTGGAGATATGTCATTCTTCTAAAGAAAATTCCGTTTAAATTCCAGGGCTTTGGGATCCGATACAGGAGGATCGACCAGAAATCCAGCTGCCCACTGTGGGGTTGTTGGTTTCAAACCAAGCTATGGCTTGGTTTCTCGTCACGGCCTCATTCCCCTGGTGAACTCAATGGATGTGCCAGGAATCTTAACCAGATGTGTGGATGATGCCGCACTTGTGTTGGGTATTTATATGATGCCGTGGTTTCAGAACATTATAAATTTCACTGTAAAACAATATGTCTGTCATTCCTAAGTATTTTTCCTTACAGGTGTGCTGGCTGGCCATGACCCCAAAGATTCTACCACAGTACAAGATCCTGTTAAACCATTTACACTTCCCACTTTGACAGATGTGAGCAAACTGTGTATAGGAATTCCGAAGGTAACTCTTCCCTTTTATTACTTTACAGAAATGCTGTCAAGTTAAACACAGATCACAGACTTGGGAAACAGACTGGTTGGGTTTGAATCCCGCTGTGCCACTTTTATTAGCTCTGCAACCTGAGCACGTGACTTAATCTAAGCTCAATTTCCCAATCTACAAAATGGGGATAATAACAGTGTTGATGTCAGAGAGTAGTGAAGTTTTAAATTTGGTAATCATCATGGAAATATAATATACAACATGGCGACTGTAGATAATAATACCGTATTGCATATTTGAAAGCTACTAAGAGAGTAGATCTTAAAGTTCTTATCACAAGGGAAAAAACTCTGTCACTGTGTATGGTGATTGATGTTAACTTAGATTTACTGTGGTGATCATTTCTTAATATATGCAAATATTGAATCATATATTGAAACCATCATAATGTTACATGTCAGTTATACCTCAATAAAAAAAAATTAATCATGCTAAGCAGAAGTCTGTAAACTTTTTCTGTAAAGGGTCATTAGGTAAATATTTTAGACTTTGTGGGCCATCCAGTCTTCATTGTCACTATTTAATTCTGCCACTGTCATATGAGAGTAGCCACAGACCATATGTAAATGGAAGAGTGTGGCTGTGCTCTAGTAAAACTTTATTTTCAAAAATAACTGAAGTTATATCTGGCTGGTAGGCCATAATCTGCTGATCCCGGATGTAAACAACATAGCCCAGAGCCATACCTTGCATAGTAAAGGCTTAATACATGTTACCTTCTTTACTACCATTAGTAGTGTTACTACTACATTTATTACAGTAGCAACTGAGTAACTCATATATTATGAAAGTAAATGCGTTCAATTACTGACCTTTAAAAAAACTTTTTATTTTTTTTAATTAATTTTTATTATGTTATGTTAGACACCATACAGTATATCCTTAGTTTTTGACGTAGTGTTCCATGATTCATTATTTGCATATAACACCCAGTGCACCATGCAAAATGTGCCCTCCTTAATACCCATCACCGGCCTAAATTTCAAGCTTAGCAGTCATTTTTTGGATAATTTGTTGTTGTGGGACACTGTCCTATGCATTGTGGGATGTTTAACAGCATCACTGGCCTTTACCCTTAGAAGCAGCCCCCACACCACAGCACAACCCCACAAACAAAAATGCCTGCAGACATTACCAGATGTCCCCTGGTTGAGAGAAAGAGGATGGAATTGCCCCCAGTTGAGACCGCCGCTGTAGAGAAATACTTTCTTTAAAATTTTCAGTTAAGATAATAGCTGTGCCTTCCTTTAAGGATTTAGAGAGAGCACAGGTTGTAGAAAGAGACCTAGTTTAGAATCCTAGATCCTCTACTCACCTACTGCCTAACTTTAGGAAAGTTACTTAACTTGTCCAGTCTCAGTGTTTTTCATTAATAAAATGAAGGATGATAATATCTACATCGTGGGATTGTTAAAAGCATTAAGTGAGGGGGCAGCTGGGTGGCTCAGTCGGCTAAGCATCCAACTCTTGATCTCAGCCCAGGTCTTGATCTCAGAGTCATGAGTTCAAGCCCCATGTTGGGTTCTAGCGTGGAGCCCACTTGAAAAAAAAAAATGTTCGATCTGAGACTCCTTATACAAAAGTTTCTGCAAAAACATTAAGATGCTTTGAAAAGCATCTAGCAGAGTATCTGATAATGAACATTTAACAAATACAGGTTCCCCAGCCATTTCTCTGATCTTTTATATTGTGATATCCAGCTCATAAATAACTAGTACAGTGCTTGTCATGCCATAAACACTCTAAAATGAGTTCGATCTTTCCAGCTCCTACTAGCAATTTAATTAGATTTTCTAATGTATTGCCAAAGGTCCTAAAGTACATATTTTTATAAAACCATCTATACAAATGTTCTAATTTTTATATCTTGACTTTTTCCAATAAGGAATATCTTGCACCAGAATTATCAAGTGAAGTGCGATCTTTTTGGTCCAAAGCTGCTAACCTCTTTGAGTCTGAGGGGGCCAAAGTAATTGAAGTGTCCCTGCCCCACACGAGTTACTCAATTGTCTGCTACCATGTATTGTGTACATCGGAAGTGGCATCAAATATGGCAAGATTTGACGGGCTAGAATATGGTAAGATGGCTGTGTTTGGGACTTTTAAGGTGGTTGTCTCCAGCATTCAGAAGTTTTACTCATTCATGACAAAAACTGTCCCCGGAGATAATGTTAATGATTCGGACGAGTAAACCAGTGATCCTCTACCTTTGTTATTTGGCCTTCTGCTTACACTGTTCATCATAAATGTCTCTGTAGGTTTGGCTCCCCTCTCTGAACTGTGAATATTTTACAAGAACAGTATCTTATCTTGTATTCTCAGTCTGTCAAATGTAGTGCCTGGCACATGGTAGGAGTTCAGTAGATATTTGAATGGAGGGAGGGAGGGAAGGAGGGAGGGATGGATGAGGAGGTGAATAAATGAAGTTTCCCTCTTGGTTATTTTCTCCTCTCTCCTTGATTCTTGGCAGATAAAGAAGAGGAACCACTAAGGACAGTCTCCCAAAATTTTAGTATTGGTCAGAAATGTGAATCTACATTTGCTTTTCAGCCAAAACTTTCCTTTCATATAATGTTTATCTCTTTTTTGTTTTTAGGTCACAGGTGTGACATTGATGTGTCTACTGAAGCCATGTATGCTGCAACCAGGCGAGAAGGGTTTAATGATGTGGTGAGAGGAAGAATTCTCTCAGGAAATTTTTTCTTATTAAAAGAGTAAGTAATGGAGCACCTGGGTGGCTCAGTTGGTTAAGGGTCTGCCTTTGGCTCAGGTCACAATCCCAGGGGTCCTGGGATCGAGTCCTGCATCAGGCTCCCTGCTCAGTGGGGAGTCTGTTTCTCCCTCAGCCTCTCCCCCTGCTTGTGCACTCTCTCTCTCTCTCTCTCTCAAAAAAATAAATAAAATCTTAAATAAAATAAAAGAGTAAGTAAGCAGAAATTTTCTCCATTCTTAAACACTCAAGAGTACATTAGTAGCATGTCTATCAGGTCTTATAAGTTGAGATATTTGCTAAAGGAGCAAAATCCTTATGATTTGATTTAGAAATCTTAATTAAAGACCTGTTTATAGTACTTTTAGTTTCTGGCTATTCAGATGCAGAGAAAACATTACACTCTAGCTAAATGATTAGTACAAAACTAGGTAGGAAGCCCTGAAGAATTTTAGCCTCATTAAATGTCCCCTGACTATTATTGCCATATTGACTTATGTTGTTAGAGACTTAAGCAGGAAGTTACATTGGTGTAGCTTGAAAAATTTAGTAAATCAGCTTAGTCTTCCCCTACATTATGTATCTGCTCCAAGAAAGAATTCTAAATTACTAGGACTCTTACTTAGACTGCTTTCAATATAAACTTATTCATCATCTTGTGAATAGGATTCATCTTGTATACCACCAAGTGTGCCGTAGAGGACATGAGAAGTGTGAAAAGGCAAGAATGATTGTTGTAATGAATAGCTTCCTGGAGTTTTTCTACATTCCCTCAAGGATAGAAAGCATTTTGTTCATCTGTGTATCCCTTCAGGGCTGATACTTAGGATTACTTTTTCCAAAAATATTATTTGAACAGCCATGATGAAAAACAGCATGGAGGTTCTTCAAAAAATTAAAAATAGAACTACCGTATATGATCCGGCAGTCTTACTTCTGAGTATATATCCAAAGAAAATGAAATCACTATCTCAGAGTATTATTCACAATAGCTAAGACATGAAAACAACCTAAGTGTCCGTCATCAGATGAATGAATAAAAAAAAAAAGTGGTATACACACACACACACACACACACACACACACACTGGAATATAACTCAGCCATAAAAAAAGAAGGAAAACTGGCCACTTGTGACAACATGGGTGGATGCTGAGGTCATTTTCCTAAGTGAAATAAGTCAGAGAAAGACAAGTACTGTATGATCTCACTTATATATGGAATCTAAAAAAAGCCAAACTCACAAAAACAAAGTAGAATGGTGGTTGCCTGGGTCTGTGGGCTAGGGGAAATGGGGAGATGTTGGTCAAAGGGTACAAACTTGTAGTGATAAGATGAATAAGTTCTGGGGGCACCTGGGTGGTTCAGTCAGTTAAACACGGCTTAGGTCGTGTTTCCAGAGTCCTGGGATCGAGCCCCACATCAGGCTCCCTGCTCAATGTGGAGCTTGCTTCTCCCTCTGCCCCTCACCGTGCTCATGTTCTCTCTCTCTCCCCCTCCCTTTCTCTCAAATGAATAAATAAAATCTAAAAAAAAAAAAAAAAGATGAATAAGTTCAGGGGATATAATACACAGCAACGTTACTATAGTTAACAGTACTGTGTTGTATACTTGAAAATTGCTGAGAGTACATCTTAAATATTCTCACCACACACACACAAAATTGTAATTATATAAGGTGATAAATGTATTAATTAATGCTCTTGTGGTTATCATTTCACAATATATACATACATCTAATTATCATATTGTACACCTTAAAATTACACAATTTTATGTCAATTATATTTTAGTAAAGCTTGAAAACAAAAAACCTAAAAATACTTGATTATGTTCCATATTAAAAGACTCTTTTCCTGCAGATCAAAACTATAATATGATATTACCTCACACTTGTTAGAATGGATAAAATCAACAACACAAGAAACAACAGGTATTGGCGAGGATATGGAGACAAAAGAACCCTCCTGCACTGTTGGTGGGAATGCAAACTGGTGCAGCCATTCTGGGAAATAGTATGGAGGTTCCTCAAAAAGTTAAAAATAGAACTATCCAGCAGTCACACTACTGGGTATTTACCCAAAGAATACAAATACAGTAACTCAAGGGTACATCCATCCAGTGTAGCAGCATTATTTACAGTAGCCAAGATATACAAGCAGCTCTAGGGTCCATCAATTGGATGAATAGATAAGGAAGATGTGGTGTGTCCACATAATGGAATATTATTCAGCCATAAAAAAGAATGAAATCTTGCCATTTGCAATGACATGGATGGAGCTAGAGAGTATAATGCTGTGTGAAAGAATTCAGTCAGAGAAAGACAAATACCATATGATTTCATTCATGTGGAATTTAAGAAACAAAACAAATGAGCAAGGGGTGGGATTGGGGGGAGCAGCAGAAACCAAACCAAGAAACGGCTCTTAACTATAGAGAACAAACTGATAGTTAGCAGAGGGGAGGTGGGTGAGGGGATGGGTTAAACAGGTGATGGGGATTAAGGAGCACACTTGCTGTGATGAGCACCTGAGCACCAGGTGATGTATGAAATTGTTGAATCACTACATTGTACATTGTATGGCAATTAACTGGAATTAAAATAAAAACTTTTTAAAAAGCAATGAAAAAAGAATGAAAGACTCTTTTCTATATTGACCAGATGAGTGTAATGATTTTGGAATAGGAAAAGAAAATGAAATGTTGCTGAGAGGTTTTCTAAGCAAAGCCTTTCATTAAGTGGAAAATGTTACATTTGCCAAATATAACTGATTGGAATCAAATTCTGTATCTCAGGGCACAAGTTGGTAGACTGTCTAGGTCACTGTAACAGCATATAAAGAAACTGAAGGAGAAGAGTCTGAAAGCTGCTTCCATGGTCACCAGTTGGGGGGATTGACAAAAGGAAGTGAGAATTTCTGCTTGATCCCTATCTTCTGAGTCAGCTTTTTTGTTTTGAGGGGTTTTGTTTGCTTGTTCATTTGGTTTGTGAGGGGAGGACAGACATGAGTGATAGGAAAAATGGAATTTGGGTGTACTTTTTTTTAGTCTTAAAAAGTCCATTTATGTGCCAGAAACTATAACAACTCCTCTAACATTTTTTTTTCTTCATATGTGGTACCTCAGTTTACAGTTTTGTCATTCTGCTACCTTTTTTCAAAAAATACAAATTTATTGAATGAGGAATCCACAGTTTATTTTTAATGAACATAATTATTTACATTTGAGCCACATTTAAGTCTGATTTTTACTGTTTGTCTTCAATGTGTCCCATCTGTTCTTTCTTTTAACTTTCCTGCCTTCTTTTATTTTTTCTTTAATAACTTTTCTCTTAAAGAGATTTAAAACAAGAAAAAAGTCATGTATATTGGCCTAAATATTTACTATTTCTGGTGCTTTTTATTCCTTTGTGTACATCCAAATATCCATCTGCTATAATTTTCTTTCTCCCTAAAGAACTTTAATATTTCTTGTAGTACAATCCTGCTAATAATGAATTCTTTCAGCTTTTGTTTGTAAAAGTCTTTATTTTATCTTTAATTTTGATATTTTCTCTGGGTATCAAATTCTAGATTGATAGTTTTTCTTTCAGTACCTTAAAGATCTTGTTCTATTGCCTCCTGACTTGCGTAGTTTCTGAGAAGTCTGTGGTCATTCTTGTCTTTGTTCCTCTGTGTACAGCATGTCTCCCCTCTCCCCCCAGCTGATTTTAAGACTTTGTCATTGGTTTTCAGGAATTTGTGATGTGTCTTGGTGTGGTTTTCTGCATATTTCTTCTTGCTTAGGGGTTTGTTGAACTGCTTGGATCTGTGGGTTTATCATTTTAATGAAATTTGGAAAAGTTTTGTCCACTGTTTCTTAAAATATTTTTTCTGACCTCCCCACTTCTTCTGGGACTCCATTCATATGTATGTTAATCTGCTTGCTGTTGTCCCGCAGCACACTGATGGCCCCACCCTGGTTTTTCCTTCTTTTTTTAGTCTTTTTCTCTGTGCTTCCTTTTGGATAGTTTCTATGACTATCTTCAGAATCCCTGACCTGCTGTGTCACCTGCTGTCAATCACATCTGATGTCATTTTTATTTCCTATTTTATATTTTTCATTCCTAGAACTTCCAAGTAGGCCTTCTTAGCTCTTCAGTTTCTTCATGACACCAGTTTCCTTCTATCTTCTTAAACATATGGAACATATTTACAGTAGCTGTTTTAATGTTCTTATCGGCTAATTCCCACATTTCTTTTGTTTCTGGATCTCTTTATGTTGATTGCTTTTTACCCCCTAGTTATGGGTTATATTTTCTGCTTTTTTGCATGGCTGGGCGTGATGACTTTTACATTATCATTTGCTGGATTTTTGTTGTATTCCTTTAAACAGTATTGGGCTTTGTTCTGGGATGCAGTTAAGTTACTTAGAATCTGTTGGATCCTTTCAAGGCTTCCTTTAAAAAAAAACTTTGCAAGGATGAGTCCAAAATGACCTTTGGTCTAGGTTAATGTAACTCGAATTGAGGCAGCACGCTTGAAGAATTCTGCCAGATGCCTCATGTGTTATGAAGTCTTTCCACTTTGGCTGTTAGGAACACACACTACTCCCAGCCCTATAGGAGCTCTTTGCAGTTGTTTGACTTTTCAGTGATTCTTCCCCAGCCTTGAGAATGTCTTCTCCCTCCATGCACAGATAGTACTCAGCCAAAGACTTGAGGGATCACTCTGCAGATCTCTTGAGCTCTCTCTGTGTGCTATTTTCTCCTCTCTGGTACTCGGTGAGCAAATTCCAGTTGTCTTTGCCTCTCTGAACTTCCAGTCCCCGTCTCTAACTTCCTGAAAACGGTTTAGGTTCCTCCTGTCTGGGCTAAGGCCTGGAAACTGCCTCCAGGCAGTACGCTGGGGAAATTAAAGGGCTCACTTATTTGTTTCCCTTCTCTCAGAACTCCCTCTCTTGAAGCTAAGTTCTAGTCTTTCCTTTACCACTGCCCATCTTCGTAACCTTTGGAAAGTCATTTAATTGCTATGCACTTGGTTTTTTTCCACCTGAAAATAAATGTTCTGGTTGAATGATACCACTATTTTGTGATTATATGAGTAGAATTATATCTAGCAATGAATTCTGATTAAACTCCTGATACACAAATTTTTAGAAATAACAGCACAGTTGAACAAAAATCATTTATATGTGTTGTTAGGAATCTTAGTGGTGCTTGCTTATAAAGGTCAAGAATCCAGTCATTCTTTAACAAGCCTTGTGTGTGAAAATTGATTCAAAGAAATTAAAAAATCTTTAAAATATCATCTGTTTTTCCACAGAAACTATGAGAATTATTTCATTAAGGCACAGAAAGTGAGACGACTCATTGCTAACGATTTTGTGAATGTTTTTAACTCTGGAGTGGACGTCTTACTGACTCCCACCACGTTGAGTGACGCAGTGCCATACCTGGAGTTCATTAAAGAAGACAACAGGACGCGAAGTGCC
This sequence comes from Ursus arctos, assembly GCF_023065955.2. Classification (NCBI taxonomy): domain Eukaryota; kingdom Metazoa; phylum Chordata; class Mammalia; order Carnivora; family Ursidae; genus Ursus; species Ursus arctos. The sequence continues at coordinate 52,154,280 of NW_026622797.1, read as the reverse complement.
CAGGATGATATTTTTACACAGGCTGTAAATATGGCAGGTGAGGATCCCTTGGGAATGTTCTGGTTTTCTTCAAATTTTTAGACAGGCACCCTGGTCTTCCACTTAGGTTCTAGCTAGATTGTTCCCTGAAGGCAACAGCTTGTCCTCTTGGAATGCTTAGGAATGTGTGTACGTGTGTGTGTATGTGGTATGTACACTGCTTAGGCATGCGTGCACTTGCAGTCACCATGCACACATATACTCACAACCTACTTAATAACATGATTTTAACTTTTATTTTGGAAATACTCAAACCTGCAGAAAAGTTGAAAGAATGGTATATTGAATACCGATATGCCATTTGCCTGGAGTCATTCATTTTGCCTTGTCTGCTTTCTCCTTCCTCTTTCTCCCTGTACACACACACACACACACACACACACACACACTCTCTCTCTCTCTCTCTCTCACGTTTTTTTAGCTGAATAATTTGAAAGAAAGTGTCAATATCATGATACTTCACTCCTAAATACTTTAGCATAAATCTTCTGAAAATGATGGCATTCTCCCACATAACCACAATTCTGTTACCACACCTAGGAAAACTAACATGAGTATAATAATGTTCCCAATATAGTCCATATTTAAATTTTCTTAATTGTACCAAAAATGTCTTCTATAAAATTGTTTTTTCCCCTGATATAGTACATTTGTTTATGATCTTTTTAAAATTTACAACAATTTCCCAATTCTTGCTTTGGGTTTTTGGTTTTGGTTTTGGTTTTTTTTAGAACACATGAGACTGTTTTATAATTTGTGTTTCAGTCATCAAACAAAATGTAGAAAACTGAAGAAGAGAAGGAGAGCCTATTATATTTCCCCATACTTTTGTTTACTATGTTCATTTCTTCCTGGTATATGAAGATTCTTTGTTTTATCATATCCTTTCTGTTTAAATTCCTTTAGCCATTCTTTTAGGGTAGGGCAGCTGTTAACCAATTCTCTTAACTTCCTTTCTAAGAATGCTTGATTTCCCTTCATGTTTAAAGATTATGTTCACTGGGTACAGGATTTTGTCTTGACATTTCTTTTCTTTAGCACTTAAAAAATGTTACGCTACTTTCTTCTGGCCTGCATAGTTTCTGATTAGAAATCCCCACCTTTTAAAATTTTTGTTTTAGTTGACGTTGACTTTTTTGAAGAGCCTCGTGCACTTGCCCTCTAGGATGTTCCATCCATAATCTAGATCTGTTAGATTGTTTCCTCATGATTGGGTTGAGTCAAACATTTTGGCAGAAATACTATGTACTCTTCATGCCAGGAAACAGTTAATGTTACTTTGTTCCACTTCCAAAGACTAAGTTGATTCCTTAGTTAAGAAAGTAACTGCCAGGTGTTTTCTGTGTAAAGGTACATTTTTCCTTTTATCAATTAAACCAGTTGGTGAGGTGATAGTTTGAGATTGTGTGAATATCCTATTCCCCGAAAGTCTTTGACCCAGTTTTAGATCTGTTGATGATCCTTGCCTGAATTATTTCATAGAGAATACAAAATGCTGATTTTTCTGTCATTCTTTCTACATATGTTAGCTAGCAGTTTGCTTTTTTAAAAATTCACTGTATTATAAACAATTACTGTCATTATTGGTTTTGATGCTCAATTGTTTGGCCAACAAGAGCCCTTGCAAGTTGCATGTAACCTTTAAACCTATCCCCATTAATTTCTAAAAACTTCCTTATTTTATGGCGTAACAAGATATCCTAGGATCTTGTACTTGCTTTCCTCCAGACCTGGAACTAAAACTGAGCTACTATTTCTTACCCAACAAATTGGCAAACATTCAGAAGCTCAACGACATACTCGGTAATGCTGTAGGGAAAAAGCATTTTGCTTTTTACAACTTTTTTGGAGGGGAATTTGGCAATATCCAGTTACATATGCATTTATCTTTTGATGAAGCAATCCCTATTCATCTGAGAGACTTTTAAGAATACCGAGAAACATGGGGCACCTGGGTGGCTCAGTCGGTCAAGCATCTGGCTCCTGATTTCGGCTCAGGCCATGATCTCATTGGTGGTGCGATTGAGCCCTGGTCATCGGGCTCCATGTTCAGTAGGGAGTCGGTTGAGATTCTCTTCTTCTCTCCCTCCCCCTGCTCTCTCTCTCTCTCAAATAAATAAATCTTAAAAAAAAAAATACCAAAAAACATGTACACAAGGTAATTCACCCGGGCATGGTGTGAAATAGCTCAATACTGAAAACAACCTAAGTGCCCAACCATAGAAGAATGGGTGAATAAATTATGGTACAAACCACATAATGGAGTGCTATGCAGCTATAGAAAAGGAATGAAGAACGTCTCTGTGAGCTGATACACAGTGAGTTCCGAGATATATTGTTAAGTGAGCAAAGGAAGATACAAAAGCATGCATATCGTATGATTTTTGTCATTTTTTCAACCTTATCTGTCTTGTACCTACTAGCACTGGAAAGCAGAAGAAGTCTCCCTTTCTTAGGATGGAGAATTAGTCAGCTAATAGGTTTCTTTCTTGTCTTCAGGATTGCCGGCAGTGAGTGTCCCTGTGGCCCTCTCAAACCAAGGACTGCCAATAGGACTACAGTTTATTGGACGTGCATTTCGTGACCAGCAGCTTCTTACAATTGCCAAGTGGTTTGAAAAACAAGTACAGTTTCCTGTTATTCAACTTCAAGAACTAATGGATGATTGTTCATCAGTCTTTGAAATTGAGAAGTTAGGTTCTGTTTCTCTAAAACAGTAGTGATAAATATAGCATGCACATTAAAATAACTTGAAGATTTTCTATTTGAGAGATGTCCATGATCCTGCTTAATTCCTGTGATTTGGTTCATTGTCAACACAGTCATTCCTTGGAATCACTTTTTAAAACTCTTGTGATACAGTTAATTAATTATAAATTATCTGTCAGCATTTATGAAGTACCCACTAAGTGTAAAGTACAGGATTTTTACGTTAACACAGACACATGTTCCTGGAAGATGACGCATTCTGCAAAAATGTTCATTAATAAGAACAGAGCTTAGAGTAAAACTGAGCTTAGGGATAAGCCTCTCAGAACTTGTACATCTTTGTAACCAAAGTGCTAATAAAAGCTGTAATATGTACCTCCAGAGAGAAGCTGAACAGCCAGGCAGATAGGCAATTCACATGTAGTGGAGGCTGGCTCAGGGGGTGTTAAAAATGCACAAAAACAATAAAATGGGAATATTTGCATCTGAGTGCTGAACAAAGGAGGTAGAAGAGGAGCTCTGAGCCCTGGAGGAAGTGTGACCTGCTGGGGCCCAGAGTCATGCAAGACTGGGGGTGTACCTCCCTGGGGAAGAGCCCAGGTGCAGACGCTCTTGATTTCTCTAAAAATAGAGCTGCAATGACTGAAAACTTTCTCCTGTTTTGCTAAAGGTGAAAATTTGACTTCTGCCAAACCAGAACAACTCCGTGTGACTTCATTTTCCTAGTTACCAATCACAAATGAACTTGCTGGTTTCATAGAAACATTTGTTGTAACCTAAGAGACCATACTGGACCTGAAACTTGGGAGATAGTGGAGCATGATTTTACAGAGAAAGTTTCAAGATATACAAGTATATCTAGTATGAGAAACTGGTAGATAATTTGGTAAGGATGCCAAAGATAAGAGGCCCATAACCTTCCTCCCTTACCCCAGATTCTCTATTCCTCATGGTTTCCTTACCCCCTTAGCTTTCTTCACAAGTGCTCTCTTTGGGTCCCTTGAGCCCAAAGAGACATTAACAAGAATCTGTATTCAATGTGAAAAAAAAGATGAAAATCATAGATGTACCCACTACAAAGTTTCGTCATTGGACTTGTCTTTGCCAGAGCACCGCTGTCCTCTCCTGTTGATCAGGTCTTCTAATTGGGCACTTACATATTACTGATAAGTATAAGGAGGAAGCTGAATTATTATTTAATAGATTCACTTTGTTTAGTAAGGAAAAAGTCTTTTCTAAATATGAAGTACATGAGGGAAAACTCTAAGTGGCAGAACCTTCTGCAAAGAGCCACTGGAATGTGGCATGGTAGAAAGGGACCCTGCCTGTTACTTTTTCAATAGTTTTCTCTCCTCCCAGGATCCTTCCACTCCCAAATAGTCTGACAAACTTTGTGTAAAATATTTCTGTGCCAGGACTACTAGTTTTCTTACAAATCATGATTCTGAATCCCTGAAAGAGGAAGAAATTCACAAGAGAGAACTGCATTTTTTTATGACAAGGGAAAACCATCTTAGTTGAAGGAGCTAATATGGTGTAAAAAGCAAATAAATAATAAATCTTTGCCCCAGTCTTTTTTTAATGTGTGTATAATTTGAAATGATTTTTTTTCAAAGAATATGTAATTTCTCTTATTCCTGTATCTCTGCGTGAGCTCTACTGATGATTTGAATCTGGAAATAGGGAAGTGAAACATTGACTGTTCTCACATAATACTCAACTAGCATGAAATAATACCTAATTTGTTTCTCTTTCTTCTCCATCTTTCCCTAAATCTAGTAGATCTTATTTTACCAAATCACTGTCGGGAATTTAAGTGGGAAATGGTCTTTGTATCTCAGCTAATCAAGTCCTGAAATTGTTAGCAATTCTGAAAGGCGACGGTGGCTACAAGTGTAAGAGGAGTTCCCTGATAAGACCCAGCAAAAACCAAGAGAAGTTAGATTCAACCACAAAAGCATCGCTGGAGTGAAAAAAATGTGATGAGATCACAAAACCTGGCACCCCAACACCACCTAGAGCCAGGGAGCAAGTGGGAAAGTCAGTGTTCCGTGTGGGCCCCCAGCGTTACCAAGAAAATCACTTGAAACCAGGGAGGCAGAATGTTCTCTTTGGCTCTTTGCTACCAGGTCATCAGGAACACAGAGGACCTTGAGCCAGCTAGAAAAGACAGCATGGTACCAAAAAAGGAGCTTCTAAAAATGACAAGGAACAGTGACTCCTATTAGGAAGTCACCTGTGCCTTCTAACATAAACAAGAAATACCTTCAGGATTTTCTTTTCTTTTTTTTTTTTTTTTAAGATTTTATCCATTTATTTGAGAGAGAGAGAATGAGCGAGAGAGAGCAAGCATGAGCTGTGGGGCGGGGCAGAGGGAGAGGGGGGAGCAGACTCCCCTGCCGAGCAGGGAGCCCGACCCAGGCTCCATCCCAGGACCCCAGGATGACGACCTGAGCCCTGAGTGGAAGGCAGACACCCAACCCACTGAGCCACCCAGGCTTTGAGGCCCCCTTGAGGATTTTGGACTGAAGGACTGGGAAGAGAACCGTTACAGGACACCAGTAGGTAGAGCGCAGGGATGCTGCAAACTGCATACCCTGCTCCGCTCAAGGGAGGGGAGCAAGCGGATGGAATTTTCACAATAACTTCTGTTAGGAATTTTCATTCATTAACTACTTTTGCTCTCCCTCCCCTTCCTCAAGCATCTGATTATCTACCCCAAGGTTAGATGCGTGTTGAGTGGGCAAGCCTGGGGTAAAATGTGTTCACTGTATTTAGAAGCACCAGAGGCCAGTTCAAAGTAGGTCTTCCTCAGTCATTTGGTGACTTAAGCGGTGTGTACACTAGAACATAAACCTGAAGATTTAATAAAGGCAAAGAACATGAGAAAAGCCCAGCCAACATTAAATAAAAGTAATTATTAGAGGATTTCAGAGGGTTTTTTTCATTTCTTTTTCTTTACACCTCAATGGAATATAAATCTGAAAGGATTTTAGGGAATTTATTAAAAACATATTATTACAATGGTATAAAAGTAGTTGAGGAAATCAGTAAAGTGATAAAAGTAACAAAAAATGATAAAACCAGGAATAAAGTTTGAAATAAAAATGCTTCTCAAGGTATTTATATAGATGCTTAAAGCTGTGTAGTATGACACAGTGGGAAATTTTCCAGTAGCTTACCTAGTGGATAAGGCTACCAGATTTAAAAATGAAATGAGGGGCGCCTGGGTGGCTCAGTCGTTAAGCGTCTGCCTTCGGCTCAGGGCGTGATCCCAAAGTTCTGGGATCGAGCCCCACATCAGGCTCCTCCGCTATGAGCCTGCTTCTTCCTCTCCCACTCCCCCTGCTTGTGTTTCCTCTCTCGCTGGCTGTCTCTATCTCTGTCAAATAAATAAATAAAATCTTTAAAAAAAAATGAAATGAACTTGGGTTTGAACCCTATTATTGCCATTTACAAGCTGTGTACCCTGTCTGAGCTTCCGCATGCTGACTTTTAAAATAGAGATAATATTTACTCCAAGGGATGGTTGGGAGGATTGCATTTAAATCATGCACTGAAAGCACCTAGCATGATGCCTGTTAGACTAAGCGCTTAGTAATTTGTAGCTGTAAGTAAATGCATACAATTATAAATTTCAGTTTTCTTATACAGTCGACCCTTGAACAACAGGTTTGAACTACATGGGTTCACTTACATGTGAATTTTTTTATAAGTACAGTACAGTACTATAAATGTATTTTCCTTATGGTTTTCTTAATACATTTTTCTCTAGCTTACTTTATTATTAAGAATACAGTATATAATACATACAGCTCCCCAATGATCTGGCTTCCCCTGAGGATGAAGTTTAAAATATCAGGAAGGACTGATGGCCTGCCTATTTCTAAAGCAATTTCCATGAGCTTTTTTGTTGATAAAGAATTGGCTAACACAGCGTTCAAAGACCTGAAGGTCTTCAAAAGGCCTCTGTGCTCTGCCAATCAAATGAAGAGCAAGACCAACATGCTCTTTTAAGAATGAAACCTCCCAAAATAGGGTTATCCCATGTTCCTGGGGAGGGGGGGCAGAGGAGGGGGCGGGGAATGTTTTGACAGAGCCAAGTTCTTCCTCATAAAACTCAATTCCGTTCCAATGTATAGATAGAAACACAGATAATTGAGGCCCCAAATTACAACATCTTCGCTGCAATCATGTTAACATAGGAAAATTTTAAGGTCGATGTTAACAATGACCTGCTAGTATAGCCATAAGGGGGGAAAAAGTTAATAAAGTACCCATAGGGTGTCTAATGGTAACTATTTTCCAAGATAAATTTTTTTTTGCAAAATGCACCTGCAGAATAACATGATAGAACTGGTGTCGGATACCTGCCACAGAGGTAACTGACAATTTTAGTAGAGTTCATTTCACAGGACTAGTTGTCGATAGAGGCCAATCACAGTATAGACTTCTTAGCTCTCTGATTTCTGTGAGAGGGGTGAGGGGCCTATGCATCTAAATCATCCCAAACTGGTTTCAAGTTATTAACATACAAGCTAAAAGGAAGCGAGGCTGGAATTCAGAGTTTCAAGACTCACATTAACAAAGTAAATTCTAACACGGTATTCTCAGAACCATTTTACAGCATGCATGTAAAATATAGAGAGCATCAAATTACATGCAAATTATTTTCTTAGCTATACCAGTCTATTTCTTCATGGAAATGGCAGGTAATTGGTGCAGAATTAAGGTGGTGCTAATGGGAAAGAAGTGAGATATCATAAAGTGAAAATTAGAATTTAGAGCTAAACTGCATTAGAGGGTATGAGAGAAAGGAGGGAAAGAAACATGATTTTTATCCCGAGAAACGCTCACAACTAGAAGAATGATGCCATTCTTATTAAAAACAAGGAAAGGTAAAATGACTTGTAGGGGCTGAAGATGAATTCTACATTCAAGTGGAAATACCTAATGTTGGGAGAAGCAGCAAGTACAATGGAGTTTTAGGAGTTAAAAGGATAATAAATAGTGAAGTCTTTATATTGGGTCTCTTCTTCCCCCATGTTTTATGATGAAAATTTTCAAATATAAAACAAATCCGCCACCTATATTCTACCATCGCAATTTCACTCTATTTCCTTTGTCTCATATCCCTCTATTATCTCTATTCATCCATTAACCTACCTTATTTTTATTTTTATTATTTTTTAAGATTTTATTTATTTATTTGATGGAGAGAGAGACAGCCAGCGAGAGAGGGAACACAAGCAGGGGAGTGAGAGGAAGAAGCAGGCCCCCAGTGGAGGAGCCTGATGTGGGACTCGATCCCAGAACGCTGGGATCCCGCCCTGAGCTGAAGGCAGGCGCTTAACGACTGAGCCGCCCAGGCGCCCCATAACGTACCTTATTTTTAAAATATATATCTCAAAGCGCATTTTGCCCTGAATATTTAAGCATACCTAGCATTGACTTGAGTTCAATATTTGTTTATGGGCTTTTTTAAAAGTAAAACTTATATACAATGAAATGCACAAATCTTAACTATACATTCCTTGAGTTTTGACAAGTGCATATACCCGTGTAACCCAACCTTGTCAACATAGAGACCACAGTACTATAATTTCTGTCACTCCAGAAAATTATCTCATGTCCTCTGTCAGCCCCTGCCACCCCTCCAGAGCCAACCATTCTTCAGATTTTTCCCCAACACAATTTAGTTTTGTTTATCCTAGTATTTCATATGAATGTAAGTGGCATTGGGTACTTAAAAGATTATTAGGGGAATGCAAGATCTTAGCTTTTGAATCTGATTTGGACAGGTTTTAAGAGGTTTTCATTTTTAAGTTACAAAGGTAATGTATGTTCTCTATGGTGGTGGTCAGAGAGAAAACAGAAACACACACACACACACACACACACACACACAAATCACTTATTATCTCACCATCTAGAAATCTGTATGTACATATAAATACAGATGTAGAGATACGTACTTTAACAAAATTGGTGTCCTATTTCACACAGCTGTGTAACCATCACCCATAGAGTCCAGAACTTTTTCACCAACCCCATGTCCATAAGCAGTCCTATCCCATTCCACTCTCTTCTTAGCTCCTGGCAACCACTAATTTATTTTCTGTCTCTATGGATTTGTCTTTTCCGGACATTTTGTATCAATGGAATCGTACAGTATGTGACCTTTTGTGTCTGGCTTCTTTTACTTAGCAAATGTTTCCAAGGTTTATTAATGTATCAATATCTTATTGTTTTTTTGGGCCTAAATAATATTCCAATGTGTACACATATCACATTCTATTTATTCATCACTTTTGGATTATTTTCATTTTGGGAAGGAGTGATGTTGCTATAGACATTCATATACAAGTACTTGTGTGACTGTGTTATCATTTTGCTTGAATATATACCTAGGTGTAGAACTAATGGGTCATATGGTAACTCAGTATTTAACTTTTTTTCCCCCTATATTTAACTTTCTGAGGAACTGCCAAACTGTTTCCCAAAGTAGCTGCATCATTTTATATTCCCACCAGCAATATACAAGGGTTCCAGTTTCTCCTCATCCTTGTCAACACTTGGTATTGTCTACCTCTATTATAGCCATCCCAGTGACTGTGAAGTGGTATCTCACTGTAGTTTTGATTTGCATTTCTCTAATGACTAATGAAATTGAGTAGCTTTTCATGTACCTACTTTATATATAAAACTTTTTTGGAGAAATGTTGATTCATATCTTTTGCTCATTTTAAAATTGGGTTTTCTTTTTATTGAATTGGAGTTTTTTTAAAAGATTATTTTGGATAGAAATCCCTTATCGGGCATATGATTTGTCAACAACTTTTCCCATTCTGTAAGTTGCCTTTTCTTTTTCTTGATGCTTTTCTTAGAAATGGTAAAGTTAGTCTAATTTATCTATTTTGGCTTTTGTGATTTTGCCTTTGGGGTCATGTCAAATGTATCTAATATATTTTAGTAAATGGTATGAAGGCATCTAACTTAAAAAAATACCAATTAACTCAGTATCTGTTCACACTATTATTATAGTCTAAATGCTTATATGTATAGTTAGGTCTGATTTTGGCTTGTTGTCAAAGCTTTGTTAGTTTTTCTCAAGGTGACCCCCAGAGTAGCCTGAGTGTAGCATTCAGACAACAGTGAGAACAAAGTTTTGCTTCTGCCCAACTTTGTATAGCCAGGTATCTCACGCTCTAAGGCATTTATTAAATGTTTATTGAATTGAACTTAACTGAGTTGCAGTGAATTGAATTGGAAAATGGTTTGAGGAAGGAGAAGTATGAACAATCATGGAATAGCCAACACTGTGTCCCAGCACTGCTCACATTGTTTTTCCGTTTCTGCTGAGGTAATCTCTGCTCTTGCCAAAACTGCTCTTTCAACACTTTTGTTTAAGTTTTTATTTAAATTCCAGTTAGCCAACATGCAGTGCAATATCAGCTTCCGGTGCACAGCTGAGTGATTCAACACCTTCTCAATCCAACTGTGGCAATTGCTAATGTTGTTTGCCAAATATTTCCAGTTCTCTCTACTCTCAGACCATCCTGTGGTGAGGTGTACTCATGTGCCTAATTCCAGTCATGTGCCTTGTGAGTGGAAGCATCATGTGTTTGGGCCAGAGTTTGCCAGGTGGGTACTCTCCAGAATTCTCTGTTCTCTCCAGCAGTGTTCAAAATGGTGGCTGCCCTAGCAGCTTGAGGCCCTGAGTGACTAAGGTTAGTAGAGCTCTTCTGTCCATCCAGTGGATGGGTAACATGAGCAAAAAATAAAAATGTTTTAAACTTTTGTTGTTTTAAGCCATTAAAATTTGGGGCAGAAAGTTCATGAAGCAAAGCAGCCTATGTCAACCAATACTCCAGTCTTGGTCCTCCTATTCTTGAGTCACTGGTCTACTTTTTCAAATGGGAGCTAAAGGAAGAGCTTCAGCTAGCGCATGAAGAAATTGGGCCTGAAGTGATTTCACATTTTTGTCCTCATTTATTCTACTCAGATGCAGAACAACTTCGACTACATTTTAGGGTAAGCCCACCATTTGTATATAGAAGCGGAGTGTTCCAGAACTGTTCCAGTGTCCAAAAAATGAAACACCTGGTAAATTAGCATTTCCATAAAAAGTAAAAGAAACATTTACATAGTTACAATAAATAGGTAATAATTTACAGAGGAAAGAAACCCAGTTTTCAGTAAGGGCAAAACGTTCAACATGGCCTAGAAAGATCACTATAAAGAAATGTGAGATTAACTCACCAAATGTGATACATATTTACCATTTTTCAATCTATTCTGTGGCCTTGTATGCTTCTATTTAGTGGACATTTACAAAACTCTTAACATTGATGTTGTGCCCATTATCCAAATGCATTAAACAGTGAGGTCTCAGCAAAATATAAATTGGTATAAACTATGAGCAATTAGTATAAACAAAATGGATGTCTATAATTTCATAAATTGATCACTTGGCAACTTACTGGCTTGACCTAGAGCTTTTATAATACTGGAACTTTTATAACCATAATCTAGGTAATATTAGGGAAAGAGAAAGAAGTAGCATTTTGTATCAAAGAGTCTCAACACACTTTTTTTTTTCTTGACAATGATTAATTAGAATTTCAACATTTCTAGAAGAAACAATTTAGCTAAGAGTTTCAAAGGGAATTTAAACTTATCCCATTGGCTCTGTGTGGGACATAAAACCTTTGGTTTTATGGGAAAGGATTATAGATTTGAAGCTTAGTGAACTGCCAGTATGAAATACTTACTAGCAAAGAAACTAGGACTACTACAGAATTAACTTGAAATTGGAATAAACTTTGGAATTAGTCTAACAGCTAAATTGTATTGCCACCATTACAGGCAGGCAACTTAAATATTAGTTGAAAATAATTTTTTTATTTTTGTTTTTATTTTTATCATGCAATATTTTTATGAAAACTCTCACACTTTCCAAACACAAATGATGTTTCAAAATATGCTTGACCAGTAGGTTATATATATATCTATATATATTGGAGCAAATGCCAATAACCATATCTAAAGAGTAAATACTTAGGTCAAAAGAAAGACAATATTAAAATATTTACTTTATAGATAAGTTACTATCATCTCAGTCTGAAATCCTTATCTCCTCTTCTGTTTTTTTTAATTGAAGTATAGTTGACACCCAAGGTTACATTAGTTTCAGGTGTACAACACAGCAGGTATTTACCCAAAGAAAAAGAAAACTCTAATTTGAAGAGACGTATGCAGCCCTATGTTTATTGCAGCATTATTTACAACAGCCAAGATATGGAAGCAACCTAAGTGTCCATCGATAGATGAATGGATAAAGATGTCTATCTACACAGTGGACTATTACTTGGCCATAAAAAGGATAAAACCTTGCCATTTTCGGCGACATAGATGAAGCTAGAAGGTGTTATGCTAAGTGAAATAAGTCAGACAAAGACAAATACCATATGACTTCACTTATATGTGGAATCTAAAAAAATAAAATAAACAAAAAGCAGAAACAGACCCATAAATACAGAGAACAAATGATGGTTGCCAGAGGGGAAGGAGGTGGGGGGATGGGCAAAATGAGTGAATGGGAATGGGAGATCCAGGCTTCCAGTTATGAAATGAGTAAGTTGCAGGGATGAAAGGTGCAGCATAAGGAATACAGTCAGTGGTATCGTACTAGGGTTATATGGTGACAGATGGTGGCTGCTTACGGTGCGCATGGCATAACATATAAACTTATTATTATGTCAGACACCTGAAACTAATGTCAACCATTATGTGTAAACTATGCCTCAATTAAAAAAAAAAAGGAGAATAAAAGAATTAAGGTGGCCCGGTACAAAATTAATATTCAGAAATCAGATGACATGATACTCTATATGGAAAACCCAAAAGAATCCACTCCCAAACTATTAGAAGTTATAGAGCAATTCAGTAATGTGGCGGGATACAAAATCAATGCTCAGAAATCAGTTGCATCTCTATACACGAATAATGAGACTGAAGAAAGAGAAATTAGGGAATCCATCCCATTTACAATAGCACCAAAAACCATACATTACCTTGGAATTAACTAGAGACATAAAGGATCTATATTCTAGAAACTATAAATCGCTCTTGAAAGACATTGAGAAAGACACAAAAAGATGGAAAAATATTCCATGCTCATGGATCGGAAGAATTAACATAGTTAAAATGTCCATGCTACCTAGAGCAATCTACACTTTCAATGCTATCCCGATCAAAATACCGATGACATTTTTCAAAGAACTGGAACAAATAGTCCTTAAATTTGTACGGAACCAGAAAAGGCCCCGAATCGCCAAGGAACTGTTGAAAAGGAAAAACAAAGCTGGGGGCATCACGTTGCTGGATTTCGAGCTGTACTACAAAGCCGTGATCACAAAGACAGCATGGTACTGGCACAAAAACAGACACATAGACCAATGGAACAGAACAGAGAGCCCAGAAATGGACCCTTGGCTCTTTGGGCAACTAATCTCTGATAAAGCAGGAGAAAACATCCGGTGGAAAAAAGACAGTCTCTTCAATAAATGGTGCTGGGAAAATTGGACAGCTACATGCAAAAGAATGAAACTTGACCACTCTCTCACACCATACACAAAGATAAACTCCAAATGGATGAAAGACCTCGATGTGAGACAGGAATCCATCAAAATCCTAGAGGAGAACATAGGCAGCACCCTCTATGACATCGGCCAAAGCAACCTTTTTCATGACACATCTCCAAAGGCAAGAGAAACAAAAGATAAAATGAACTTGTGGGACTTCATCAAGATAAAAAGCTTCTGCACAGCCAAGGAAACAGTCAAAAAAAACTAAGAGGCAGCCCACGGAATGGGAGAATATATTTGCAAAAGATGCTACAGATAAAAGACTGTATCCAAGATCTACAAAAAACTTCTCAAACTCAATACGCTAGAAACAAATAAACAAATCATAAAATGGGCAGATGATATGAACACTTTTCCAATGATGACATACAAATGGCTAACAGACACATGAAAAAATGTTCAAAATCATTAGCCATCAGGGAAATTCAAATCAAAACCACACTGAGATACCACCTTACGCCAGTTAGAATGGCAAAAATTGACAAGGCAAGAAACGACAATTGTTGGAGAGGATGTGGAGAAAGAGGATCCCTCCTACATTGTTGGTGGGAATGCAAGTTGGTACAGCCACTCTGGAAAACAGTGTGGAGGTCCCTTAAAAAGTTAAAAATTGAGCTACCCTGTGACCCAGCCATTGCACTACTGGGTATTTACCCCAAAGATACAGACGTAGTGAAGAGAAGGGCCATATGCACCCCCAATGTTCATAGCAGCATTGTCCACAATAGCTAAAAAGTGGGAGGAACCGAGATGCCCTTCAACAGATGACTGGATTAAGAAGTTGTGGTCCATATATACAATGGAATATTACTCAGCTATCAGAAAGAATGATTTCTCAACATTTGCTGCAACATGGATGGCACTGGAGGAGATAATGCTAAGTGAAATAAGTCAAGCAGAGAAAGACAATTATCATATGATTTCTCTCATCTATGGAACATAAGAACTAAGAAGATCAGTAGGGGAAAAAAAGGATAAAGAAAGGGGGGGTAATCAGAAGGGGGAATGAAGCATGAGAGACTATGGACTATGAGAAACAAACTGAGGGCTTCAGGGGGAGGGGGAATGGGATAGACCGGTGATGGGTAGTAAGGAGGGCACGTATTGCATGGTGCACTGGGTGTTATACGCAACTAATGAATCATCGAACTTTATATCAGAAACCAGGGATGTACTGTACGGTGACTAACATAATATAATTAAAAAAACATTAAAAAAAGAAAAGATATCAATAATCTTTCTATATACAAACAGAATCTGCTAGAACTGCACTGTCCAGCACAGTAGCCACTAGCCACATGTAACTGTTTAAGTTTCAATTAAAATTAAAGAAACTTAAAAATCTGGCTTCTTAGTGACATCAGCCATGTTACTTGAAGTTTTGGGGGAAATAGCCAATCTGTCACTATTTTCCACAGGTCACATGAAAAAATAAACAAGCAGTAAAGGTCAGGAAAACTCTGAAAAAATAGTAAGAGGAACAGCCCTAGATTGACATAAATAAAACAGAACAGAAATTCCAGAAACTTACTCAAACACCTATAAAATTTTTGTTATGTGATAAAGGTAGAATTTCAAAACAATGGTAAACATGAATTATTCAACAAATCATGTTAGGACTTAATAACCAACTAGAAAAAAACAGATTTGTATCCCTACTTCACCCCTTACTCCAAAATAAATTCCAAGTGTAGTAAAAATGTAAACATAAAGAAAGCTATATAATAGCATTGCTCGTAAGAGCAAAAGATCGGAAACAACCTGATAATACTATTTAAGCTCTAGAAAAGAAAATCTGTAGCTCTATTATGTTCCGATACGGATTGCAGAAGGAGTATGTGTGGAAGAAGCATGTAGTAAGATACCACTTGTGTAGACCTGTGTGTGTAGAGAGCATCTCTAGAAGGGGGAACACAAAAATTGGTTTCCTCTGGAAAGGCAAACTAGTACCTCTAGGACAGGGGTGAGGAGAGACTGTTTTCACTGCTGCCTCTTCTGTACTACTGAATTGGGTTTTTTTAAGATTTTATTTATTTATTTTTCAGAGAGAGGGAGGGAGAGAGAGCATGGGCAGGGGGAGCACAGGCAGATGGAGAAGCAGACTCCCTGCTGAGCAGGGAGCCCGATGAGGGACTGGATCCCAGGACCCTGGGATCATGACCTGAGCCGAAGGCAGCTGCTTAACTGACTGAGCCACCCAGGCGTCCCCCGAATTTTTTTTTTTTTTAGATTTTATTTATTTATTCGACAGAGATAGAGACAGCCAGAGAGAGAGGGAACACAAGCAGGGGGAGTGGGAGAGGAAGAAGCAGGCTCATAGCAGAAGAGCCTGATGTGGGGCTCGATCCCAGATCACCGGGATCACGCCCTGAGCTGAAGGCAGACGCTTAACCGCTGTGCCACCCAGGCGCCCCCCGAATTTTTTTTACAATATATATGAATCAACTATTTAGGAAATACATGGATTAATTTATTCTAAAAACCCAAACCTAAAATTTACAAAAACATCGCATCTCCCCTGTCCCAAATTTATTTTAATTTTTTATGTAAGAGCAGCAAAAGGTCTATGGGCAGTAATTTCAGGCTTCGGAGCACTAAACTCTTGTCTAGAAGGTTAAAATTTAACAAGCTACTCAGTAAGTGTTTAGTAAGCAGTGAGGACCTGCTATCAACGCACTCAGTAGGTACTTGTTCAGGGGGGATTTTATTTTAAAGAAGACTTTTTAAAAGGGGGCACGTTGGATTACAGCAAAAGTGAAGAGCCAAAGTGTGTAGTCATTCCACCACGGAGAAATATAAATGGATTGAATGAGAAGCAGGATGAGTTCAGGGAATCCTAAATAAAAGAGAGTTTAGAGAGTGGAACTAAGGTGTTTTCCAATCCCTGCCCAGCACTCGCAGGTACGCCGCTGTACGCGACCCCAAGGCTACTGCTGTGAGCCTCCTCCACCCACCCAAACACTTCCGTCTGGCTTTAAAGCGTCTACACTCACACCCGCGATCTTTAACACAAATCATACCCCACTTGCCGATAGAAATGGAATGTCTATTTCCACCATTGGCTGCTGTTTGACACTTCAGACAGTTTAGATCTCTTAAAAGGCAGAGTGAGTTTTTCTGGGTATTGACAAGATGTTCTTCAAGCCTGAAGAAATTACTCTAGAACAAGTTTATCTGTCAAAGACTACCCTAGAAAACCCCTGGTAGAAAAAAAATTGGCCATGTAACCCAATTTAACATTTAACAATTTCTTTTATCAGCAGTTGTTTTAAAACTCAAGACAATCAACTGAAAGAAAGTAAATCTATAATTACATTTATTGCCCAGTATTTATATACGGATTTCTTTGGTAAAACATAGCTCCTCTGGAGTCTCAGTTACTTCATCCATGAAATGGGGATAATATTATCTGCTCTACTAACACTGGATGATTACTGTAAGAACTGAAGTTGTGAACGCAATTTGAAAGACGTCAAATAATTTTCAATTGCCCATTATCTTTCTTTGTTAAGAATGAGGCAACCAATTCCTCCTAAATATTTCAGATTTAACTTGTTCTATCTTTACTGCTGCTAAGGTTGCTCAATGTCCAGCTCTGAACTGATAATTTAGCTTTCTGTCCAGCAAAATGAAAATTTATAGATTAGATGCAAAAATGCTTAGTCATTAAAAAATTACTGAAAACATTTTTAGAAATATACACATTATCCTGGTGGGTAGACAAAGCAGCATCTTTAAGAAGGGGAAGATAGGAATACCCGAGGTAAATGACATCATTTTCATAGCCTGTTTCATAGATTTGTTTTGTTTTGTTTTAATCTTTTAAACAACATTTGAGGTCTAATCTATGGGCTTCCAAACATGCAAAGAGAGGATTTTCTTTTGGACACACCTCAATCTCACACAGACACAAAACCACACACATTTCTTTTCTCAATTATAGCACAATTTTTCGTTAGACCAAAAGTTAGTGTTTACACAATTATAAGTAAGCTGCCAAGGATGCTGTGATGAGCCACCTTCTTCAGGACGGAAGAACGTAGCCTCCTGCTGCTGGAAGTGCCCTTGGCAGACACTTCTGCCCTGGCAGCCTGCTTTGGAATTCGTTCAACTTCTGAGAGCTGCCTTTCCCACGGTCACGACCCCTTCCCAGAGCAGCTGCCATTCAGTGACTGCTCAAGATGGTGGTAAAAGGCCCTCCCTGCAACTTGGGACAATTCTCAAGGGCCAGCTCAGCTTTCAAGCTCCCCATGGAGTCAGCTGAGGTCTTCGTCATGGTCGGATTCCCCCTCTGTGCAATCGTGCTTCCTTTCTTTTCTTCCTACCCGCAGGTGCTGATCCCAAGAGTACTCCCTAATGAGGCTTCTGCCTGTCTCCAAGTCGCCTTCCAAGGAATCCATCCTGGGACAGTTGATACCAAAAATGGTCTGAGAAAGCAGATGCTAAGATGGGATTTGGGAGCTGGATCCCCTGCCATCGGGTTGGCAGGACCACCCCGCTGGTGGAAGGGGAAGCACGCACGGCCCAAGGGAATGACGCAGTTGTGAAATTCTCACTGGTGGTAGCAAGGCACTAGCTGGCGCGCTGTATCAGACCTTTGAGCAATACAGGGCAAAGAGCAACTAGGAGGACAATAATGGCGGCTATTACTAAACTCAGTGAATGGTCTGGAAAAAGAAAAAAGATAATGAAAGACGAAGCGTGACTGATGGACTTTAGAAAGTATAGAAATGTGAAAGCCAAAGGTAGCTTAGAAAGAATCTCTTTTCTCCTGCAGCTGAGATGAAGAGAAAGCTGAAGAGGAGGGTCGGGATTTAATCATAAGGGTCGCAGAGCCCCACAAAAGTTAAGCTATCCCGCTAGGCAGGTTGGCTATGCCAAGGTCAGGGCCCGGTTGAAAGAGAAGAGGAGCCTGACGGTTGGACGGGGACATCTGGATGGAGGACCCTGCCGAGCTGGCCCTCTCCTCCCTCTCTTGGGCGAGTACTCCCCTCTTCTTGAGAGACAACACAAGAAGGCCACTCGCCTAGGAAACAGCATGTGCCCCCTCCGATCCGCCCCCACCTTTTTGCCTGACCCCTAGGCCAATAACTAGAGGTAAGTCATAAGGTAGCTCGGCCGGGAGGAAAGCAGCTGCACACCACGGGAGCTGCGGGACTTAGCCCACAGGAAGTGGCAGGAGCGAGGAGAGAAGCCGTGGGCCAGGACTCAGAGGTGCTGAAGCCGAGCAGCCACTACGGAACTTTGGGGCAGAAGTGCTTATTTGGAGCACTGTCCTGGAATATAGCACTCGACACTGACGAGAACCCCAGGCATGCTGTTAAGAGGGTCCCAGTAGGCAAGGAGGAAGCAATGATCCGCAATGAGGCTGAAATGCCAGAACTGCCCTGGCAGATGGTAGGAGAGGTACACGGCTCGGCAATGTGGGCGTGCGAGGGTGGGTATACTATCTAAGGCCCAGATGACTGTGCTCCATGGGACAGTCCAGAGGATACGTGATTCACCAAAGCAACATGGAATGTGCTGGGGAGGGGAGCACCCACAGCTCCAGGAGTTCAGTGCTAGCTCTCCTCTGTGGACCAGGGATGAAGCTCTGTCTTCACACAACTGGGCTCACTGACAGCAATGAGAATGACAGGACCACTGCCCCCTTTCCTCTATCATCCCCCAGCCCCCCAACCCCCGCAAGAGGCCAGTTGGTAGCACTTAACCGTAAGTCAGGTAGATGCAATTATTATAGTGAACGGTAGGTCTGGAGCAGCAGCAAAGGAGCTGACCTGCATAGAATTTACTAGGGGTAAACACACATGAGTAGCCCCCCCGCAAAAGGTACTACTTAACCTGTGCAAACAAAAGAGATTAAGGATGGAGGGTAAAGGCAGTCATCCTATCCCTCACAAGAAAAGTCAGGATGTCCTGCCCATTTTCCAGAACTGAGCTAGTTTTGGGACCCAGAACCCATCAACTGAAAGAGGCTATGTGGCCAGGAAGACCCAAGTATTCACTGTAATGATTTTCTGGTCCTTCCCCAAAGGATCCAGGGCCACGTACTTGGGTAACTCTACACTGAGGCAAGGGGAAGATCCAAACATTATGACGACCGTTGGACACAGAGTCCAGGCTGACAATAATACCCAGAGCCTGGGATGAGCATCATGGTACCTTGTTAGAGTAAGGCCAAGGCCAGTGTCACAGACGTGTGTGGGACCTGTGCAGTCACACAGGATTTCACATTTAGAAGATTCTAATTGTAGTTTAATTCCTGGTTTAATGCCCAGATGGCGCCCTTTTAGAATTCTTAATACTTTTTGAACAAGGGGCCCAGTACTTTCAGTATGTGCTGGGTGGTCTCTGCGGGGATATATGAGGGTCCTGGTAATAAATGGAGCTCTGGCTCAGGTGTGGCTTACAGTGCAGGTACTGGCTCTGCAGACCCATCTCTAGTACTTCCTGCTCTCTCAATGTGTACTTGGGACACATATGCCCAGTACTGGCACAACCTCACACTGCCTCCTGGGCCCGTGCGATAAGAACTCCCATAGTGAAGACAGCCAAATGGAGAGTCTGAAACTGCCACTCTCCTACACACACACACACACACACACACACACGCACACACACAGCCAAGATCGTAAATCAAAAGCAATACTGCATCACAGAGGGTCTAGCAGAAATTAGTGCCACTCTTAAGAACTTAAAAGAACGCAAAGGTAGTAAGTGGACCTCATAATATTGCCATTTAATTCACTGGTCTTTTGCCAAAAACCACAAACAATGTTCAGGGAAACAGTGGACTATTTAATCAAGAAGAAGCCTTGAGTATAGCTACTGTGCCAGATGTGGTATCCTTGCTAGACCCCGTACAAATGTTGCCAATGGTCCAAATGATCCCTTTTTCTTTTAAGGTCTAGACTCCTAATGGAACCATACACTGAATTTTTTTTTTAAAGATTTATTTTAGAGACAGGGAAAGTGAGAGAGCACGAGTGGGAGGGACAGAGGGAGAGGGAGAGAGAATCTCAAGCAGACTCCATGCTGAGTGTGGAGCCTGACATGGGGTTCCATCTCACGGCCCTGAGATCATGACCTGAGCTGAAACCAAGAGTCAGAGGCTTAACCAACTGAGCCACCCAGGCACCCCATATACCAAATTTATATGACAGTCCAAAACACTTCTGCAGTCTTTCTCTCAAGTCATCAAGTCTTTTTTTTTTTTATTAAGATATGTTTATTTATTTGAGAGAGGGAGAAAGAGAGCCGGGGGTGGGGTGGATGGGCCCAGGGAGAGGGAGAGAGAGAATCTCAAGCAGGCTTCCCGCCCAGTGAAGGACCTGTACTCTTAAGACTGTTGATGACTCGAGGGGCACGTGGGTGGCTCAGTCAGTTGCGCTGCCAACTCTTTTTGGCTCAGGTCATGACCTCTGCGTCATGGGATCGAGCCCCTCATAGGGCTCTGTGCTGGGCAGGGCGTCTGCTTGAGCTTCTCTCTCTCCCTCTCCCCTCCTCACCCCAGTACTGGCTTGCTCTCTCTCTCTCTCTCTCTCGCTAAAATAAGTCTTTAAAAAGCAAAACAAAAAATGCAATTCCAAAAATTAAAAAAAAAAATGGAGTACTGGCCTTTCATTCCGCAGGACGATCATCAGCCTGGGTGTGTCCAATGTTCCCTGCGACCAGACGTGAGCCGCGGACTCTTAGAAATACTACGAAAATGGTGCTGTGTTCTTTCTTGGTGCCTTCCCTCAACTCACTCCACTCCTGGTGGTATTAACCCTGATCTCCTGTCATTTGGTGTCTGCCAGTTTTCTCCGCAGTAAAGTCATGAATTCCCCTCTGTCTTGATTGGTATTTTGGGCAGAGATATTCTGCATATGTCAATACCTGTCCTACCAGCAGCCTCCGCATCCCTTGACGACCTCGTCTGTGTCAGAGGTGACTGCCTATTTCTGTCATTTCTTCTCAATTGCCAGCTGATATTCTACGGAAAGGAAGACCTTTCCCTCTCTCCCTGATTTGCTTGAATCAGTATGGATTCAGGGGTTCTGATTTTAATCGCGGGTCATAATCCTACACTTCCGTTATTTATTTTTATGCTCCAACTGCCCCCTTTTAGGCTAGAGGACACCCATTCAAGCGGCTCATGTTTTCTTTCTCAAAGCCTCATCACGCTCAAGGCAGTTCTTTATTTTCTGGCACAAGAGGACGTTGCTCTCCATTCAGCCCAGTGGAGAACAGTATTTAGAAACCAAGATCTGGGAAGGGAAGCTTTACATATGATGTTCTCGATGTTTTTAGGTGCTCCCCACAATATTTCTGTTTTCTCTAAGTTCCTTCTTTCTTCTTCTTCTTCTTTTTTTTTTCTTTCACACTGGAAGTTTTCTTAAAACGGCTAGTTTTCCCTGGCTGTCTGTTTCATGTGGGCAAGGCACTGAAAACTATGAGTAGAAGCGTTGGGAGTGGGGGCTCCAGGGAGATAACTGACTGGTAGACTTGACATTAGGGTTTACGGTGGTCTGGCCAGGTCAATTCACTAAATCTGAATAACATTTTTTTTTTCTTTTTGTGGCTTGATTAGTTTTTCATCAGATGAATCCTCCAGTCTCCTGCCTGGAAAACACATACCTAAATGCCAGTGTTCTTTGAGCTGAGTTGAGCAAGGGGCTCGAATTCCACCGACTTTATTAGACTGTCACATAATACCCACATTCAGTATGGAACCTTCATCCTCAACTGTGCCTGATGTCTCTGGGCCTGGAGTCTCCCAGACTCAGCCTCTTCGAAGAAGGAAGCTCTAGCAGAAGGGATATCAAGCGGCTAATCCAGCTCTTATACAGATGGTCAGCCGATCCTGTTTTCTGCCTGCGACCTCTAGGTCCTGAGACTTTTGGGTGTTCTCTGGCCAGAATAAGCCTGCTTTTGGACTTCCCCTAGAGATACTTTCAGATTTTTCTCCTTCCCTAAATCAGTGATTATCAATAGGGGCAATTTTATTCCCAGGGGGCATTTGACAATAAGTGGAAACATTTTTGGTTGTCACAACTGGGGAGGGGACACTCCTGGAATCTAGTGGGTGGAGGCCAGGGGCACCGCTAAATGTCCTCCAATGCACAGGACAGCCCTCTACAACGAAATATTGTCTGGCCCCCAATGTCAGCAGCACTGAGGTGCAAAAACCCTGCCCTAAACCAGTTAGTACAAATACTGCAGCTCCTAGTGTTTTGATGCTACTTCATTTTTTTCTTTTATTCTCTTTGTTTTTGTGCTTTTATGCCTTTTAAAAATCCTTTGCTGTCATTTAAGAGTTATCTCCAGCAGGAGTGATAGTAAACATAATCGCTTAATTGGCATATTTAACCAGAACTCAGTTGGTGGAATTTGAATTTATATTTGTTGAAAATATTTCAATTTCTGTCTCAAGTGTTGACACAGACGAATGTTCAGTGTTAAGAAGAATGTGTCACCCAAAGAGTGAAACAGAATGCACGTGGAATCAGCTAGGAATGGACTTTGGGTCTCAGAGAACATTCCATATAGTTGTTCTGAAGGTAAGCAGTTGTTTGTTTTTTAAATAAAGAAATGAATAAATAAAAGCTGCAGTCAACCATAACTGCACATTATCAGTTGAAATGTATAAATACTTTTTAATCTTCACAGAGGTTGACCAGAATTTTTATAAAGGACATTTAGCACTCTGCCACCTCATACATTATTATTTAAAACTTACAGTGCTTTTCTAGGGATTATTGACATTTCTCATCAGTAGTTCAGTGCAGCCAAGTTTGCTTACACTGAAGCTAGATTACATAGGACTTACTGCACTTACTCTGATCTTAAGACAGGAGGCCAGGAAGCCAGCAATAAAGACGATTTTAAGGAACTAAGTCTAAGCATAAAGGATGGAGAGTCTGGTTTGTTCTCACAATAGGGATGAACCCACCGCGTTCTCTAAAAGCTCTGCGTGTCAACAGAAGCTTTTGGGCATATTAGTATATTTTGGTCTTTTATTCTGCATCCTGTTTAAAGGTATATCATTTGCATGAAGTCCCTGACCCATTAATAAACCCATTTACTTATTTACATAGAATCAAGACTGGTTTTGCAGAATCTAATTAGAAATGCTCTGGACTAGAAAACAACTTTAAAAACACATTGTTTCACCATTGTTACTTTACCAATAGACTTTGGGAAATTAAGATAAAGGAAGGAAAATATTCTCTGTTGAAAAACTCCAAAACTGTGGTAACAAGAATGAATTTTGCACACCCATGCAAGGAAAGTTTGGTGAGTTTTTGTAGAATTGAATATATAAAATATAAGTTAAAGTGAGTTAAAGAGCAGTTTGTAATTTTATTCTCTACTTTTTCTAATCATAATTTAGGCTTTTTCTTATTCTTAGTCAAGATTTTTTTTAAAAGAGTTAATCAAAATTGCCCTTCATAAAAGTTAAGTTTTTAGTTGAAAACCATACACATACTCCCCTGACATTTCTGAATGTGTCCTTTTCTGTGAAAAACCTCCATGGTTCTCAAAAACACAAGAGAAATATCTCATTCAGTAAATCTTGATAAATTTGTACATTCAATATTAAATAATTCCTAAAAATGTGTAAAGAATTGTATTTGCTATTATTTGAAAAGAACAGTATTTAGGTGGCCTGAAAAGGAATCATAAGACTCAGTCATCATAGTGTTTATTAGAGATAAAATGATTCTGAAATAAATTATTTTAGTAGTTCTTAACATGAAAGTAAAGGCAAAAACAGTATCATTTCTCTCTGATGCCATTTTCCATTCTCATACAGAAAGAAAGTAAAAACAACAGCATTTCAAATCAAATATATTGGTTGGCTGAGATTGACCAGTTTTTAAACTATCAGGAAGTGTCTTCCTCTTGACAAATGAGAAAGTCTAGCTGTAAACCTGGAAGTGAAATACAGAGCCGCCATACTGCACCACCACCAAAACTCTATCTTCCAGGGCTAAGCCAAAGTCATCCCTTCCAGTCACTCCCCTCTGAGACACACGTAGTTCTTTAAATTCTAACCCAATCGCATCGATGAGCAAAGCCTGTCTTCCGGCTTCTGCGCGTCCGGCTTTCTGCCGGAAGTCATCCTGGGAGAGAACTCCTGAGCAGCGAGGCCATGGCAGCAAGTGCGCAGCAAGCGTCTCATGACAACTTGCTCCAGCCTCTCCTGTGTCCCTGGCTCTGGCTTCTAATACTACACAAGACACCTCTCAAGACAAAAGACTAGAAATGTGATGCATCCCGAGACTTACGGAGAAACTGTAGTTAGCAAGCCAATTCCTGTCCTACACGCAAATGAAAATACTGTGATGTGCCCTCCCACGGGGTTCCCCAGAAGTAAGCCTACAGGACTTCTGAAAAGATTGTTAGTCATTCAGTCATGGTGTTCTTGCCTCGTTGCCCACCCACAGCCCGCCCCCATCAAATGACTATGAAATCTCATTTCTTGTACTCTAACAAATGGAACAAGGGAAGGTCAAGCAATCTCAAGGGAGAAAGAAGCAAAGCAGGGAGGGCCAAGCACCCTTGGAATGCCATCCATAGTCACACCATGCCTCCCGGAGCTCCCCACACAACCCCCTTACCTGTGTATAGCCTATTCCTGTTTCAGTAATCCTGGGAACTGGCAGGAAGAGTGGGTGAGGGGGAGAAAGGATGTCGTTATTCACCCAACACAAAGTATTTAGCAAACCTCTGTAGGGGAAGCAAAATTTCCCATCTACCCTCTTACAGTCTCTGGCTGGGCCTGAGTATTAAGTCAATAGAAGGCAGAATAACAGGAGAAAAGCATACAATTTAACATGTTCACATGTACACAGGAGCCTTCACAGGAACATGAAGACCCAAAAAGCAATTAGGCCTAAATGCTTATATACTAGGTTGAATGAAAAGTAACAGTTGTAGAAAAATAACTAAAATGCATGGAGAGACTAATGGAAGACAGGGTTATTTTAACAAGATCTGTTAGAACAGATTTCTCTCAGCCTCGAGTCCCCATCCCTGGTGATGAGAGTATTTCTTACCTCCCGGTATAGGGAGCACATTTTTCAGAAGGAGAGGTCGGCACACCCTTTTTGCATATGCTGTTTTCTAAGTGCCCTTAACTCAGAATAATCCTCATGCCAAAATGGTACCTTTTAGGGTGGTATTCTCCGCTACTCGTCACCTCCACAAGCAAATAAGGTACTGTGGACTGAGCTGAGCCCCCCTGCCCCGAATTCACATGTTCTACCTTAGAATCTGACTGTATTTGGAGACAGCGTCATCTAATGAAGGTTAAATGACATCATGGGGTTGGGTCCTAATCCAAGATAACTGGTGTCCTTATACAAAGGGAGGGATACCAGGTGAGCACACACAGGCGGACGACCATGTGAGGACACAGCCAGAGGGCCGCCATCTGCAAGCCAGGGAGAGATGCCATGGAAGGACCCAGCCCTGCCAGCTCCTTGATCTGAGACTTCCAGCCCCCAGCACTGCAAGGAAAGACAGTTCTGTTGTTTAAGCAACTCAGTCTGTGGAATTCTGTTACGGCAGCCCAAGCAGAGTAATATACAAGGCGAAAGAATATCATATAAAGTAGCCCCCTGAAGAACGATCCAGACTTTCCCCTTGATAAATCCCCTTCATTCAGCAATCTTACACAGCACAAGAAGATATATCTGGAGAAGTTCAGTAACTGCTGAATGATTACACTTAGAGCCTGACTATTTACAATCAATGCTGTCTTCCAAAAGGTTACATCTTAGAGGTTCGTGTCCGATACGTGTGTGTTCTCCCTCCCGGGTTTCTGATAATGCTCTCCTGAGTCATTCCGCAGCTCCCTAATTGGTTTCTGTTTTCCAAGTGCCAGTTTTCTGATGAAAGCTGTTTACAGCCTCACCACTTTGGGCAGAGGAGGGGGCGGGACGGAGACTGACTGTTGACACAAGCTGTTTCTAAGAAACTCATCTCTTGTTTTCCCTCGGTACAGTCTGTGATGGGAGAAGGCTCCAAAGGGACAAACCCGGGCAACAAAACAGAAAATTCCAAGCTGGGTGTGACTCCTTGCAGGGGGATATTCACGCATCATTCAGCAGCCGTGGCTGGAGCACCTACTCTGTGCTGCACTCTGTGCCAAGCCCGGGGGGCTGAGCCAAGAACGAGTTAACATTCTAGTTAAGTGCGATGTCTTAATTAACGAACCCGGAGGCTAATGCTGCTTTCAAGTGAAGCTGGGTACATTTCTCGAAAATCTTACGCTCTGGAGGTACCACAGAGAACTCTGGAGATGAGAATGAAGGAAGGGGGTCTAATCCCTGGAGAGCTGAGCGGCAGGTGCAGGATGAAGAGGCAGAGGCGGTGGCAGATGGGGGCTAAGGAAGAGGTGACCTCTGTGAATGGAAGGGGCCCTGACCTTCTCTCAGCTGTCCCCTCAGGGCAGGCCCCAGCTCCGTACAGACGCTGAGGCTTCCTCTGTGGCAGAAAGCCCTACCGTTCATGGGCTCCACTGGCCCTCCAGGGAGGAGAGAAATCCAGAAGGAAGGCCTGAGCTCTCCGGTTCGGGGGCAGGAGAGGGAAACACTGATGCATAAATTGCAAGCCCCACCTGAGCAACCACAGAAAAGCCGTCACAGTCCACAGTCGCTCTACACTAACCTCAGACTTTCCCGGTAGCGACCCCACCCCACCCCCAACCGTGGGGACAGAAAGCGGATCCCCAAACAATACCCTGGGTCAACCAAACTGAAAGCTGGTTCTTTGGGAAAATGTCCAGATCTACCCACATGGAAAATAATCAGCCCACAGAAAATTAAAGGTTTTACTGCTTTAGGAAATAGAGAAATAGATGGAAAAATTGAGAGGAAAAAATGCTAATGGTAAGTGATGAAGAGTGACCATGGAAATAAACTTATTAGAGGTCTGACCCGGAGGCCTTGTCCACTGTTGGGCCCTGCCAGTGTGCATGCCAGTTGGAAAGCCTGATAGGAGTTCAGTGGATTTGACCTGGTGCTGGAAGGAAGAGATTACTCAAATTCCCCAAAGATGACAGCCTCCAGGGATCCTTGTGGGGTAGAGGGCCTGTTGTGTTACTTCCTAGTTTGAACCTTTGAACGGTGAACTTCTTGTCAGTCTCTTTCATCTGTGGCC
Source organism: Ursus arctos (assembly GCF_023065955.2). Classification (NCBI taxonomy): domain Eukaryota; kingdom Metazoa; phylum Chordata; class Mammalia; order Carnivora; family Ursidae; genus Ursus; species Ursus arctos. The sequence continues at coordinate 52,126,732 of NW_026622797.1, read as the reverse complement.
CCAGAGAACCAAGCTTCCTGATATCTATGCCCTTTTAAGTCGCCTCCCCTTGAAGCTGGGCTGGTCCTGGGACTGCTTGGACTGATAAAATGTGGTGGCAATGACATTCTGGGACTTCTGAGCCCAGGTGCTAAGAAGGTCTGGAAGCTTCTGCTTTTGCATTTTGGGGAAGCTGGCACATTGTAAGGAGTCTGACCACTTTGAGTCTATCATGATGAGAGGAAACCCATGCTAGCCACATGAAGAGGCCACATGGAAAGGGGATGCCTGACGAGCCCCAGCTGATGTGCCAGGCATATAAGCAAGGAGGCCATCTTGAATGGTCCAGCTATGTGGAGCCATGTGGAGCAGAGATGGGCCGTTTCTGCCAAGTCCTGCCCGAACTGCAGAATAATGAGTAAATAAATAACTGTTGTTTAAACCACTAAGTTTGGGGGTGGTTTGTTATAGTCACTGAAAACCAAAACATCTCTCTTCACCAACTCATTTCAGTCACTTCCTCTTAAGACCTAGGTCAAGTCATCTGCTCTGAAAACTTACCCGACGAACTCAAGGCAGTGTTTAAGTCACCTTACTTTAGAACTTGATAAAGTGTTTAGATTATACAGTTCTATGCCTGCTCTCGGTCAGTTTGATAAATTCACTTCTCCTGAAAATTAATCATGTTAATGGCTAATGTTGAGCATCAAGGACCAGACTCTATGGCTGGGAATAATATTGTCCCCATTTTACAGATGAGGAAACTGAGACACAGAGGTTAAATAACTTGCCCAGAGGTGGTTCTGTCAAAGCATGCTTCCACATTTGCTTGTCATTTTATAACTTTGGTGACATACACTCTGAGCTTTAAATGCTGCAGAGGAAGCTGATCCGGAGAGAAGGGCATTGCACCTACATTCCAGGCAAGAGGACGCAAGAAGGAAAGACATCAGACAAAGACACACAGAAACTGCGGTACGCGGTATGAGACCAACACAGTCCTACAGACTCGGGGATACTGGCTGCGCCAGTTTTGTGATATGTGGGCTTGTGGGGTGTATAAGGGAAAAATAAACCAGGAAGCCATTGAAAACCAGAAAAAGCACCACTTGGATTCTGGAGGGTTCCCAAAGCCAGTTGCTTAAGGGGCGATTCTACTTTGATTGGACTGCTCACGAGATGGGCTGCTGTTTTTTTGCTTTTGTTTTCGCAACAAGCTTTCTCTGAACTGACCTGGATGGGCGTCCGCCCTCCATAATGAAAAGATCTTTGGCTAAGGCCCCCTCCAAAAGACCACATCTGGATGGCCAAAGGACATGGCCATAAAATAAGACATTTCAAAATATATTTATAGGCTCTGCAATTTTCTCCTCAGTGAAACATAGGTTTCCTGACAATTTTATATTAGGAGAGAAATGAAAGACCATGCCAGGAAACATGAAGTTCTCAGGAAGTAATTTGGTTATAAACATATTTCCTTAATAAGATACAATTGGATTCTAATGCTCATTACCTTTTGACAAGAACAGTAAGACACTGGTTATTTAGTAAACAATTCATGAAGCTTTCTCAAACGCTCACAGCCCAGGAGGGTACACAGCAGATGCCGGCATCCATCCTCATTGTACTGATGGGGCTGAACTCTAAGGGGCTGGAGAATGTCTGAGATCACAAGGGCGGAAGTAAGAAGCTGGCCTGGTCTCCGGGCTCCTAGTCTAGTGAATTTGTACCACTGTGCACTGCTTTGTTTTGTTTTTTAAAGATTTTATTTATTTATTTATTTGACAGGGAGAGAGACAGCCAGCAAGACAGGGAACACAAGCAGGGGGAGTGGGAGAGGAAGAAGCGGGCTCCCAGCAGAGAAGCCCGATGCGGGGCTCGATCCCAGGACTCCGGGATCACGCCCTGAGCCGAAGGCAGACACTTAACGACTGAGCCACCCAGGCGCTCCATGCGCTGTTCTGTGTGCTGCCCTTTTCTGTGCTGTGCTGCCATGTAGGCACCAAGGAGATGTCTTTCCAACCACACAGATCTCCAGGTTCCATGAAAGCCTCTCCAGGGCGAAGTGTTTTGTAGCGGTCGCTGTTATATCATGGTCAGTGGGGGAGCTCTTCAAATATAGTGCTTATCATAAAGTCATTTGCTTGCAGATGTTTCCTTCTATAACCAAAAGTTTCAGGCCTCTGAGGAGCATTCTGGTCTTAAACTATTTTATTGAATCTACTTCTATCAATATTACGAAGATCGCTTGAACTCCCATTCTTGCAACAAAGGTGACCAGATAATCAGACTTTTTGGCACAGCTAACAATGGCACGGCATTCAAATGGGACAGGAGGGTCATCTTTATTCACTTCCCAGGGACATTCTAGAACATTAATTTGTAAGCTCACACCTGCTTTCTGCTCATAAAGTGGCAAGGTCAGTGTGCCCCTAATGCGGCCATCACCCCCTCACAAAACCAAGAGGCTTATTCAATGTTTGTGTCCCTCAGAAATGTTTTCCACTCTAAATTGCTATTGGAGAACTTGAACTCTTGGTTAAGCTCCAACAGAAATTTAAATGTGAGAAAATTTCAAGAGGATTTCATAAAAAGGAATGAGCCAGAATGACAGCTCAAGTGGCTCACTGACCTTCCAAGTTTAACATGGGAAGGTCATGGGCCCTTTTGCTGCGGTTTTTCCAACTCTGCTCTCTGGTCAGGTATGCCATCCTTCCAGCTCCTTCACTAGCCCTACAACCGGACCCTACACAACTCAGGCAAATGCCAAAGAGGCTGGGGCCTGAAGGGCTTCCAACCTGCATGCTAGAGGGTCTTTTTATCTATTTTATTTTAAAGATTTATTTATTCATTTGAGAGAGATAGCACACACGAACGTCAGCAGGGAAAGGGGCAGAGGGAGAGGGAAAGAAGCAGACTCCCCGCTGAGTGCAGAGCCTGATGCTGGACTTGATCTCATGACCCTGAGATCATGACCTGAGCCAAAACCAAGAGTCTGAAGCTCAACCAGCTGAGCCACCCAGGTGCCCCCACCGTAGAGTTTCTGTTGCTGCCTGGCCCTCTCTCTCTGCTAGAGTGGCTCAGAAGGACATAGGTTTGCATGTCATAAGAACAGAATGGTCCACTGTCCATTGAACTTGCTCCTTGGGAGAGAATAGGGAAGACGGTCACACCTGACAGTCTGTGACAACACATGATGGCAGCTCCCTTCTCAGCCTCTTTCTCTGCTTTGTGTTTTTATGTTTTGATCACAAATTGAAGGTAGGATATCTTCAAGACATAAAGGTACACTTTCTCCTTTGGGGCTATTGTCAACAACAACCTAGAAAGTCTTTAGATCTGATTTGTGCAAATTTGAGAGAATCACCCACAATTTAGTATATTTGTTTGAATCAAAAAAAGCCTTCCTGGAAGGATCCAATCTGATTTATATTTACTTTTAAATAGGTGTAATAAATTATCAATCAAGATGGTCCCCTTGGACTCAGCATATCAGTGCTTTAATCTTAAGACCTAGGTTAACATCAAGATTTTCTTTTGCCACCAAAATAAATTCTTCAAAGTGAGTCTGTGCTCTTATTTGTCTAACTCGCCCTGTGGGCCTCTGGGCTCCCACATATTCGCCTCGACACTGTAAGCCGGGAACAGTGGTAAATAAATACCAGGCCTCTGTCTCCAGCATTAACCACATTTCCTAACTCTGCCCAAACTCTTTGCCAATTGGACCCTTAGGGAACCGAGACTTTTCTTTTGTTCTCTTAAGACTCCATTGACAACTCTTTGTATGGATCTCAAGGCCATGGGTTCAAGCCCCACATTGGGTGTGAAGCCTACTTAAAAAGTAAAAAAAAAATATGTAAGAGTAGCCAACTTTGGAACACTCTTGTCTTTCACCGTCTCATGTCCACACAAGCTTCTGAAAGCCAGATGACAAAAAAAAAAAAAAAAAAAAAAATCACAAACCTGTTCACATGCAGATTAATACAACTTTTTTTAGAGCCATGAAGGAAGGTACAGCCTCTGGACCTAAGATGTAAAAGGGGCTGTGCTAGGTCCATTTTTGTTGTGTTTTTTTAAAGCTTGGCACAAGTGGCATCTGGGGCCAGGCACTCCTTGGTTGCGGGGGCTGCCCCGGGCACTGTAGATGTCCGGGAGCATCCCTGCCCTCCCCCCACTACTGGCCCATGCCACCTCACACACACCTCAGTCTGACAACCAAAAATATCTCCAGGCTTTGAAAATGCCCCTCCCCCCAAGGGCACATCGCTTGCCACTGAAATCTGCTGTGTTTCATATATGGAGGTAAAGGCCTACGGGACTTCTCTTGTATGGCTTTCCTGGAACTCTGCCAAAGACTGAACCCTGGTTTACTTGCAGTAACTCTATTCATGTCGAGTTTCGTGATAAAATGTATTGAGCATTCCCCATATGACACGCCTTTTAGTAAGTGCTTGCCACACATTACTTCCTTAAATCCCGACAACAAGCCTGAATGGTAAACCCCATCGTGAATAATCCCAATTTATAAGAGGAGACTTGGACACGTGAAGTGACTTGCCCAAGGTCACACAGTGGCTCAGCGGCAGAGAGCCCTCTTGACCACCATGCTCTACTGTCTTGTTTCTGCAGACTGTAACGTTGATAGGTTAGGATTCATCATGTTGGCAAACTCAAAACAGATTTTGTGGGGATAATGGTTTCTGAAAACTCTTCGAGTCTGTATGAGTCTGTTTCCTTCCATTTCATATGTTTTTATAAACACCAGGGGAGCAATAATCATTTGAACAGTTAAATTGAGTTAGCACAGTAAAATCCACTTTTTTTCAGCCTTGAAATTACAGTGAATCATTTGCCAGTCTGACTGAACTACGGTCCCTCCCTGCCCCCGCCCCACCTCTCTCCTCTCCTACGGCTCCTCAGGCCCCATTACCGGCACTTCTATTTCTTTTAATTTTCCAAACAACAAGATTGCATTTTATACTTAAAATATTACTCCAAGGGACAATAATGGGGGAACTCCACAGCCAAAATGCTCAGGAAAAAAAAAATCAAGCGAATCAAGAAGGGAAGAAAGAGAGGGAGAAAGGGAAACTGAGAATACAAATATTTTCCAGACCCCTCGATATTAAAGCTTGAAAAACCACAGTGCTTCGCAAAATATCACATTCAATTGTTAGTTTTTAAAAAATGTTGGAAGCACCCTGGGTGCGCTAAAGGGGGGGAAAGAGCTGTTGGCTGGCCTCGGGAACCACACCCGGGGGGTCAGGGCCAAGACCTTGAGGCTCAGGCTTTTCTGATTTGGGTCGAAAGTATTAAAGAATCTTTTTTTTTTTTTTTTAATCAATCATCTTTCTCACTTTTCTCGGGGCACCAGGAGACCTTTTGGGTCCGCTGTCCCTCAGGGGATAAGCCCCGCCTGGGGTCATGGGGTGACAGTAAGACACTAACTGTGAGGCGAAGGGAACAAAGAGCCGGTGTCGGTGATGCTACTAACTCGTCATTACCTGGGAGCCCCGGACACGCGGTAGCTGGATCCGTACCGTCCGGTTATCTGGGTGCTCGCCGGTGATCTCAGTTACAATAAATATTGGGAATAGCTGTGGATTGTTTACAGAACAAGATTAAAATGTAATCACATTTAAGATTTGAAAGCACTGTTTTAAAAACAGTTTTAATCACGGTTTTCCCTGTTCTTTTCCAAAAGTGGGGGGGCCTAGTCAAGAGCTTGGAGTGCATGAAGGTGTGAGGTACCACCTTTCCCGAAGGAAAAACCTGGTCCCAAGTGTTCTCCGACTCCCCTTTGCCACAGGAGACCACGAGCACAGAATTCATTGAGGGGAGAGGCATAAGAATTTTTAATCTGCTTCAGTTTAGATAGAATTTAGTATTTTCCCAATTGCAAATTGCAACCTTTTGGAGATTAACAAAATCAATTTGGTAAGCTGCGAACAGCACTTTTTAGAAAAAGCACTTGACTCGGATGGCAGGTCTCATTCGAAGCTTTGCAGTGAGAGCATATCCAGTAAAGGAAAGCTCGAATTCTCTGGTCTGGAGGGACGCATCCTCTTCGGGTCACTGTCACAGCTGGCTTTAGAGGCTTGAAGAAGTTTAGTATCCATTTCAAGAACTCACTAATCCAGTGGTGACCAAGTCTTTCCCTACTGATCTAACAAAATCTGCTTATAAACAGTCACACTTAGCCCAAAACCTTCTTCTCCACCATAGGTGCAGAGAGACAAATGGGCTTAGCGCAGATTTTTCTAACGTGGGTTCTTTGAAAAAGGCTTCTTATAGACAAATATTTGAGAAACACTCTATCCTGAGGTCCTTTCGTAGATTCGCAGGGCATATGAGCCTATATAAGAATAAAGGTTAACCTCTGTTTAACCTGATATGTCCCACACATATCTGATCTTGGGACCCTTTATTAAACAACCTCTATGAACAGTTCCAGGACCCTAGACCAAGCCCTTAGCCTGAGGGCTACTCCCTTGGACGGCACTTGCTTACTGCAACCTAGCACTGCGACTGTAGTCCCACCTGCCGTCCACAGCAGGTCTTCAACGTGCCAAACTACCTACTTGAAATTAGGGGGCTTTTAATGTTGGGGACCCAGTTATGAGGACCACACTTCAGCTTTCATTGGGAGGAGGATTTTCCACTCTAAGTTGACTTCTACCATTACTGTTTATGGACCCGAACTGCATCTAGTTGTTGGTCACTTGATCACGGTGGGTGAAGTCCGTGTATTGGCTTCAAGATGATTTTATATTCCTTTCCACCTCTCTTCACTGGGGTGCTGCTGTGCTATGAGGCGTGACTGAAGCACCTGCCTTGTGCTCAGTGCTGCGAACTCAACCGTTCAGGTGCCTGGTTTTATTTAATGTTCAAATATGAGACAAGCCACACTGGCCAGGGCGTGTGGACTCTCTGTGGAGTTCATTAATGGACTGGATTTATCTATTGCTGCAAAATCATCAACACTGCAGCCTGTCCTTTAGAAACAGGTGCCAAGAGAGGAAATGTTTCATATGTTCTGTGTGGCATAGACCCTATCAGACAGGGTTTCCAATGAAACAGAGCCTGTTTCTAGAGTTAAATTATAGGCCAAGTTTCTTCCTTTTGCCTCAGGAGGGTGTCTGCTTGCTGGCTCCTGGCCAGCTTCTCTCTGACCCCGCATCTTTGGTGCCACCATGCTGCTGTGCCCGCTGCTACTCCTGGGTGACAACCGAGCTCTGGATCCCTCCAGTGTCAGTTGGTTTTGGCTATATGAAAGCTACTCTTCTTTTTTTTTTTTTAAGATTTTATTTATTTATTTGAGAGAGGGAGGGGGAAGGAGAGAGAACATGAGCAGGGGGAGGGGCAGAGAGAGAAGCAGACTCCCCGTTGAGCAGGGAGCCCACCACCAGACCAGATCCCAGGCAGACGCCCACCCAACGGAGCCATCCAGGGCCCTGAAAGCTACTCTTTCTGACTAACCCTTCCTTATCATTCCAGAAACCCTGCTTCCCAGCAGCCATGCATGCTGACCGTAGTAGCTGTTTTCTGCCCCCAGTAAGAGTCCAGGCGATATACCCACCCACTTAGAGCCATCGTTGCCAGGAGACTTGAGGGACAACCACCCCCAGGGCCGAAGTGAGTGGTGCCCCTGCCTGCTCCCTCCCCCCAGCCCCTAGTTTCCATCCTCTCTTTGTTTTAATTTCTATTTGTTTTCCTCCCTCACATTTCAACAGCTCCAATGAAATAAGCTGGATGGGAACGATTTTTTTAAGATTTATTTATTTGAGAGAGAGAAAGAGAGTACGAGTGGGAGGGAGAGGAAGAAGCAGACTCCCCAGAGGGCAGGGAGCCCAAGGCGAGGCTCCATCCCAGGACCCCAAGATCATGACCTGAGCTGAAGTCAGATGCCCAACCGACTGAGCCACCCAGGTGCCCCAGATGGGAATAGTGTCTTAGTCGATAGGCTCTACTCATGTTACCAAATCCTGCACGTCCCTGCAAAGCAAGGCTTGGCGCTCGGGAGGCTTCATTTGTTCATTTTACCACTAAGTACAGACTGTTAACTATGTACCAGACAGTTCTAGACTCTAAGGAAACGATAGTGACGTAAGCCCTGCCTTGTGCTGCCATGCTAATGAGGGAAGCAGATAATAAACAAAACAGAACAAAACAAAACATACAGATGTCAGTGATAAGTGCTCAAAAGAGAAAGTGAAGCCCAAAGGTGGGAATGGAAGTTTGGGGGCTAGGGCGGTGGTGGAGATTCTAGGAGGGGGTGGCCAGGGAAGGCCGCTTTGACAAGATTGTATTTGAGCAAAAGCTTAGAGTAGAGGAGAGCTTGGGGTGATGGGAGTGCACGTTCTAGGCCAAGGGTCCAGCCAGGGCCAGGTCCCTGAGAGGGGATATGCCTGGCAAGGTCTGGAGGGAGTCAGAGGGCTGCCATGAAGTCTGAATGTCTGTGAAGTGCCTGGCATACAGATAGCACTTAATAATGGTGGCTATAACGATGACAGTCATTCATCAGATGCTTGCAGTTTGATGAATGTAAACAGGTGCGATGGTTATGTGGCCGACGAAGCCCAAGTCTCTCGCCTGGCCTCAGGAAGGGTGTTTAATTCCAGCCCTGTGGACGTGGAAGCGTGGCCCCAGCAGGCATCCCACCCGCATCTCCAGCTTTTGTCCTACTGTAGAGTCACAAGGCCACTGCACCCAGCAAAAAAATGTTGCTGAGCAGACTTCCCTTACCGACCACAGACCAGTAGTTCTCAAAGTGTCGCCAGAGCAGCAGCAGCCCCAGCAGCACTGGGAATGTGTTAGAAAGGCCAAATCTCAAGCTGCACCCAGATCTCCTGAGTCGGGAACTCCGGGCTAGGGCTCAGCACTCAGTGTTTCACGGGCCCTCCCAGTAATTCTGCTGCGTGTGGAGTTGAGCAGTTCAGAAGGTCTCCCAGGTGGAGAAGGCTTCACCAGGTCCCCGCAGTCACTTCCTTAGCTCTCCATGGAACCACCTTCTCAGGCGGCTTGCTCTTGTCACTGTTACTTCCGTTTCCCCAGATGCCCGTGGCTCTCCAGGGCTCGAGAAGAAGCCCATCTGCCTCCCTAGACAGATGTCACCAAATTCTGAATGAAAACGGCTCCACACGGGCTCTGAGGGCTACCCAGAGGACATCCCCTGCCCTGGTTACTTCCTCCTGCACTGACCATTCTGAGGACTATTTCAAGTTTTGTTATTATGGAATTAAAAAAACAACAACAAACCTTTGAAACAAGACAGGCCAGCTACGTATTTGCAGACAAGACCAGCATGCACTTCTCTCCCCAGCCCAGGAAGGTGTTTCCTTGGTGTTTGCTGAGAATCAGCTACAGCAGGGAAACTCCAGGAACCAAGGCCACTTCCAGAAACTTTTCCAGCACTGAATGGCAACGTGACCCAACTTTTCCATAAGAAATGGCGTGGCTGACTTAGAGGGACAACCCTATTAGGCCTCTATTGTAATGACGCAGGGACAGGTGGGCTGCAGGGAAGAAGAGGAAGAAGGAGGTCTCTGAAACTTCGATTCGGTTGCTTCTCAGTTTGAACCCTCTGGTACCTTCTGTTGGCCTAAGCTGCCGTTCCCGAAGTTAATCCAAAACAGAATTACCCAGGGCTCCTGTTCAAAATGTAGATTCTGGGGACCCTAAAACAAGTGCTTCTAATGCAGGGGGTCCTTCATGCTTTGAAGGCTACAGGAGAGATCCAGATTAAATGTCTTAACCTCACAGGAAATGAGGTTCTTAATGATTTGGGAGCTGCTACCCTCAAGAACAATCTCCTATCATTTTCCTTTTGCCGTTTAGGATAATATTTCTTTTATCTTCGTAGTCTTCAATAGACCTTATCGTTTTTATAAACTATCATTTTTTATTTCTATTTTACTTAGAAATTTTGGGAAATGTCTGCTAAATTTTATAAAAATGATTTTTATTGATAGGATCGTGTGAAAAAATTCAGTTTGTTCATATGTTGTGGTGATAGATTTTTTCTGATATTGACTCCTAGAATTCTGGTATTGAATTTCTGATATTAATTTCCCAGGAAAAATCCTGCGAGCTCAAGAATACTGTTCTTTGAATGCATTACTAGATTCAAGGTAAAATAAAATTTGTCCCATTTTTAAAACTTTACCTTTATTTTTATGAAGGTCAATAGTTTTAAAAAGCCAAATAGTTATATACCTATTATAATACGAAATAGTAGTACACACCTTTGCCCCTACCACCTCTCAATTCCCACTATCTAGAAGACACCACTTACAACTTTCATATCTGTTCTTTCTGGTATTTCCTTTTCCATTTCTAAACGGTATGCTTTTACAGCTATTTCTCATTATTTCAGTTTTTGATTATCATGTAGAAACTCCTGACTAATACATTATAGGATCTGGCTTCTTTACCCTCACAAACTCTATACACATACATACACATACACACACACACACACACACACACATACACACCTGCCCATGGCATGCTCATACAAACACACTCTTCTCCATACCATGTAGTTATATCATAATTTTGTTGATTAATACTGCATTTATACTATTATGATTATGTAAGTAATATCCCCAACTAAGTCATGAAATGAACTATAATTAAATTTCCTTCTTGTACTTTGGGGTTTTTTTTTCCTAGAGTTAATAAGTTTCTCACTTTCTTAATTTTCTGGTGTCCAAATTACTAATTTGGACACTCAAACTCTCTTATAGAATCAAAATCTCATCTCGATACTTCCAAACATCAGATATTCTATAAAATTTATCGTTTTCAAATAGCCCATCCGGAGCCTTCTGTCTTGCTTCATTGAGGCCTGACCATTCTCTAGGCATGCTGGAGAACTGTCATCCTGAAGTCTCCCTTTTTTATCATCTCAGGGATTTACAGCCTCTCTCTCCTGGGGCCCTTATCTTGCTCCTTGGTTAACTCTCACATTTTGATGGAGCATATGTTCTAATAGATTCCTCAGCAAGCATACTTGGAAGATAAGTTTTTTAGGCTCTTGAAGCTTCTAGGAAAATCTTTATTCTGCTTCCAGATTTGATGGTCTTTTTGGTTGGGTGTAGAATTTTAGACTGAAGATCAATTTTCTCTGAGAATTCAGAAGGCATTTGCTCCACTGTTTTCCACAGAAAAATTTTGCCATTCTCATTCCTGGTCCTCTGTATATGGCTCAGTCTTTCACTGTTTTATCATTGGTGCTACGTAAGTTTGTAATGATGTGCTTTCTCAGGGACTTTCTGTCTTCTGTGCTTGGCTCTGGGTAGACTCTCTCAGTCAGTTGTGGGAAATTTCTTCGATAACGTATTTTCTCTGCTCCCCCTTTTGGAACTCCTTATCATTCCCAATATTAGAGTTCCTCAACAATTCCTTGAATTTTGTCCTCTCTATCTATCCAATTCTCTCTCTGTGTGTCTCTCTCACTTTACCTATCTATCCATCTTTTTCTCTCTCTTTCTCTGGTTGTATTTTCTTGGAAATTTCACCAACTTTGTCTTCCAGGTAGGGTTACTAGATAAAATACAGGATACCCAGGGAAATGTTGATTTCGGACAAACTAAGTATTGCTGGGGACATATTTACACTAAACACTATTTGTCATTTATCTGAAATTCAAATCAAACTGAGGGTCCTGTATTTTTGTTAAATTTGACAACACTTCTTTCAACCTTGCTCTTGAATTGTTCCTTTCGGCTATCCTGGTTTTAATCTCCAAGATCTCTTTCAATTGTCCTTTCAGTATTCCCTTTTAACCACTTCTTTTGTCTCTTGAATATGATATCTTCTCTTTTCTCTCTGGAGATATTGAGAGTTCTTTAAAGTTTTTTACAGTTCTTTAAAGTTTCCTTATTTTTTCTTTATTTACAAATTTCTTTTCATTTATAATTTTTTTGGTTTCTGCTTTTCCTGCTAGATATTCTTACATGTCTGGTAATCCTTGGTTGTCTGCTCATAAATTTAAGAGTGATGCACTAACTGAACCAGAATTCAGAGGATGTGGGTGGAATCTGTTGACTGGTGGGGTTCCCTCCAGCACTGTCTGCTTCACCAAGGGGTTCTGTCAGTATCTTTAGGTCTTCTCTCCTGAGCTGGTCAGGTCCCCAAAGAGGAAACCTCTAATTTCCGTACTAGGAGGGATAAGCATAGAAACTAGCATTCTGGGAGGTGAGGCACAAAAGACCAGGGCCCAGGGATCTCAACTTTCTGTAATCAATCCTCCTCCTAATCCCCATTTTCAGTGTGGTATCCTTGCCTCTGTGAGCCTGGTGTCCTTGAGTCCAGAACCCCTATGGCTGAACTTCTCAAGGAGATTCCTGCCAGTAGAGTGCCACTCATACCATGTAAGGCAAGAAGGTGACCTGGGAGCCTGCTTCTTATGCAGCTTTTTAAATTCATATATATATATATACATATATTTTTTTTTCCTGAAAACAAGATATCATTATCCTCACCGGTATGCATTGTTTCTCCACAGAGATGCTTCAGCTCCTTCCTGACGCTCCCTCACTCCAATAATGTGAGAGCTTTAGAATCCTTTTTCTTTCTCTTCTCCCTTCTGTAGACCTTTAGAATCTTGTTTATTTCTCCCTCTCTTTCCACCAACAGGTTCCATTTTTTCATTCAAGCTCCTAACCCGCCCCCCCTTCCCCACCCAGACACTCCTCTCCCAGCTTTGTGATTTGCTTTTTCTGATGATCTTCTCTCTGGCTCCTGGCCCTGTTTAAATGGTATGGTATTTTACTGCACGGGCTTTTTAGGCCTTAGGGTATGGTGGTTTATATGGACACTCACAGGTGGCAGAAGGTAGAGAAATCTCAGTCCCTACAGGCTGAATTATAGAAACTGCCAGCACTCATTAAGGTACCTGCAGGAAACCCCCTTCCCTGGAGACTTCCCACACTTGCCCCAAATGAAGGGGAGGGGCCTCAGTCCCTATTCAACTCCTTCATGGCCTCCTACGGGTAGGAAAACCCAGTGCAGTCACACTGGGACTATGATGAATTTAGCCCTAACAACCCAAGTCTTCCCGGAACTTACTGCCCTCCATTCTTTAAAGCCTTTGACATGATTCTCTAGGACCTGCCCAGCCCACTCAAAGAAAGAACCTCACCATTCTCTCTGCTTGGAACGGACCAAAGCTGAAGGCCTCACTTGCACCCAGCCACCCATGGACGTTAGCAGCTGTTTGGCTCTAGAGAAGAAGAAATTTGGGGTTTGGGGGTGGGAAAGATGGAAATTACATCTGGGTTGTCATATTCCCAGAACCCCCTTTAGGCTCCCATAAAGTATTTCCAAGGCCATTAATCACACAGGGGGAACCTGGATTAAAAGAGCAGAGATGGAACGAATAGCTATAGTACTGGTTCAGCACCTGAATACAGGCTCACCCCATTCCTGAACTTCAGGATGGTACACATAGGAGACAAATGCCAACTCCTGTGGTCCGACACCATGGTTTTAGCACCACTGCATTCAGAGATAAGAGAGAGTTACTGTGGTTTCACTATGAAAAAAGGCAATCCAAATGGCTCTGAGTAAGTCTTTCCTAACCCGGCTTTATCTGATAAGATATCCACCTGCAATGAGGAATCACTGCCAGTCTCCCCTCAGAAAGTTTAAAGATCAAGCTGGTTCTGGAAAGGAAGATTGAGTGGGCATATTATTAACCTAAATGGAATTAGGTTTCTGTTTCAATAAAGATTCCCATTAAAGCTGAAAGCAATACAGCTACAGCAGTACAGCCAGAACCACCCACTGCCTGTAGGAAGATGTGCTTAAATTACACCTGGCTGTGCACCCCATTATCACTTTGCAAAAGGCAGTAACCTGAGGTGGACCTCTGTGGTCACAGTGTCCTTCAGGTGAGCGCCTCAAAGGAATCCTAGTTTGGATGCAATCAATACACTAAACATACATTACTCATGTATCAGCACCTGATAAGAGGCTGACAATGATTAATCAACAAATTATGATAGGGTCTTTTTTTTCCAAGAAGAGCTAGAAATCCAGACTTTTATGTTAAGTTTTCTGATTTTAAAGGCTAAGAGTTTGTTTTATTTGTTTTAACCCTGCTGCTCATACAAAACACATCCGAGGGCTGGATGCAGCCCATGGGCTGCCAATGTGTGACCTCCTTCTTAAGTCTTTTAAAAGAGGAGAATTGAAATTTTCATCAGACCAGAAATAGGCAAATGAGACAGCAACTCTTGAATTGCTGCTTGCTCCAGCGTGGCAGGCCCTGGTGACAGCTGCCCAAGGAAGACAAAGATGGTGATTTCGACCCTTTCTAGCTGGACAGGGTTTGAATGAAGTACTGCTGTCCTACCTTTACATTGCAACTAAATACCAAACCGAAAATATTCAATAAGTCAAATATTCTGGGATGAAAAGACCCTATCATAATTTCTTCTTGGAAAAAAGATTGGCCAGCATGGGCCCTGACAACTGGCAGGGCTGAACGGAGACTGCCCTTTTTTGATGATGCAAGTGCTCTCCTGTTGGCCCCAGACCCAACACTTTCTTATGTTATATCCAGAAATTTCTCTCATTTTCATCACCTGCTTGGCTGTTGACTTAGGAGTACAATTCAGTAGGAATGGCGACCAGAAGGCCATGGTTCTTGTCCCCACTGCACTGGGAAACCCTGGGAGCCTTTCAACATATAAGGGAACAAGGAACTGGTAACAGAGAAGTGATATGACTTGCCTGAGGGCATTAGTCCAGTGTTCTTTCCTTCACCTGTGATGAAGACCCTAAATGTAGGGCACAAACGTGCTTCTGTTGTTCAGAGGCAAGGAAGGGTACCAGGAGCTGAAGGGGCAGGTGGCAGGATGCCTATTAATCAGGGTGCATCCTTGGGTTACCAGATGTGTCTAAAGGACAACCCTAACTCCCTTTGTGTTTCCTCGATAGAGAGAGGATGTTAATCACTCCACTTCTCAGTTCCTCCATGCCCGTTACTTTGATCCAGATAAGAAGTTCTAAGAACCCCTGAGTCTCCAGCCTAACTGGCTTAGAAAACCCCCTGCCCAGATTAGAGTACCAATGGGAGTGACACATCTTGGATTGTGGACCCACCCATTTAGTGGAGAAATCGGTTCTGATAAGTTCAGAGATAATAAGGTGGGGGGGGGGCTTTCCTTTCGATTTGACTCTGCTCAACCCTTAGCTGATGGAAACAATATCAACAGATTTAGTGGACGTAGGAATCACCTGAGGATCATGTTAAAATGTGGATTCTGATTCAAAAGGTCTGGGGAGGGACCAGAGACTCTGCATTTCTAACAAATTCCTAGGTAAGGCCAACGCTGCCGGTCCAAGGACCACACTTGCGCCCAGCCACCCATGGACGTTAGCAGCTGTTTGGCTCTAGAGAAGAAGAAAAAATTTCCTCCTCTCCTCCACAGTGCCAGAAAAATAAAGGCCACCATTTACTGACAATTGTGTGCCAAGCACAGTCCCAAGTGTGTTACCCATATTATTTAATTCTCATGACAACCCGACAAAGCATGTATTATTGTCATTTCAGAAATGAAAAAATTAAGACTGTGCAGTTAAAGAAACTTTGTCCTCAACTAGGAAATAATGAGTTTAGAATTTGATCTAAGGCCAAAATCTACAACCTTTATACGACATTCCGCTCAGATAAGGGGAAATGGTCTAGAAGTCAACTGGTAGAAGTGGAGAAAAGCAATGAAGCGCCCCAAGCATCACTCCAGTTACGCACCCTGTACAGTTCTCTGAACGCTTATTAAGCAGATGCCCTATGGGACAGCTTGACTTATCAATAATAAAAGATGTTTTAGGAATGCCCAGATTAGCTGGGGTGGGACGGGATTCCATATAGCAGAGTGGCAATATTAAAACCCAAATTTGCCAATATGCCCAAATGTTCAATGTAACTCTTTAATAGGCCCATAACTGTACCCATAGAACCTATTACAAAAAAAAGAGATTCCTATCAATAACCAATCACTCAACTACGTGGAGTCTAAGGAATGGTGCCAAGCCTTCTATCAGTCCACATAGGGTCCTCCTTCTCTCCAGTTTCCTTATTTATTGTTATATTGCTGTTATTATTCTCTGCCCTGTCCTCAAGATCCCTCCTAAGTATCGTAGCTTCCAACCTGGGAGCCTGTACCTGATCTTAAAAGCTTTGTATCTTTCAGATTCCCCAAACTGCAGCATCCAAAAGACAAGTAAATCCTGCGTGTCGGCCATCTCCCTCCCCTGACTTTTATTAGGTGTTACTCTCCCCTCTCCCTGAAACCTTTACATTCCTCCCAAAGATCCCACAAGGTATGTGGAGAGGAAAAAAGGCAAGGGCTAGAGACCAGAAAAATTCCATCTTGATAAAAAAAAAAAAATTTAAAGATCTATATTCATTCAATGGGGGAGAGTCAGAATTTAAAAATATGGAGTGACGAGGGAAACTGGGGACAGTATGGTGTGGGGGAAGGAGCCCTGGCCCAGGAGTCATGAGATTTGGTTTCTAAATCCATCTTTGCCAGTAACCCAGCTATACAACCTTGGAAAAGCAGTATCATTTTTCTTGACACCAGCTTCTTTTTCTTTAAAGTGAGGGGGGGTTTGGGGGCGCCTGGCTGGCTCAGTCAGTAGAGCATGTGACTCTTGACCTCAGGGTCTTGAGTTCAAGCTCTCTGTTGGGCATGGAGCCTACTTAAAAATAATTATAATAAAGTAAAACAAAAATAAAGTGAGATGATTGGATTGAATGATTACTAAAATTCCTTTGATCTCTACTTTTCAGTATCTTTCCTAGTACCTGAAACAAAATGAACCAGAACATTTTTGTGAAATAATGTTGCATCTAAGCAGAAATTCAAACACAAACTAGGGTGAGTTAATATAAAAACAAGAAGGTAGAGAAACAATGTTTAATAATGATAAATTAATAATAATGATAAAATAAAAGATCAGTAAATTAAGACAAAATGGCTGATTCTATAGTTCTTCTTTTTAAAAAGATCTTAAATTCTCTACTAAGTGGCCACCCACTATCCATAATTATCAGTCGCTTATAAAATATGTAATTGGGACAGGCGTATTCTATTCTACAGTATATTGCCATTTTAAAAATTGTTTTTCAATAAAAGCATTGAATTATAAAGTCAACCACCAACATTTTTACTCTAAACAATGGTAGGTAGATCAGAAATAAAATTAGGTCAACATGAATAATTTCCTTCCTGGCAGGTTATGGAATTTAACGTACATGGTATTTTCCATCTTTGAAGTTAACATGTAATTATGTTTGCTTTATGCCAACTCTTCTGCCCTCAAATGTTTCAAGCTGAAAAAGAGAAAAACAAAGTCTGCCTCTAGCTGTCTCTCCCTTCATACACTTACCAGGCTAGAAGGCACAATTGCTGGGGCACAGGCCCCCACCGGACTCTGAGTATGCGTTTTGGGGAAGGCTCCTCCCCCAATAAAATAAGGGCAAAGATAATATCTGTGTTTTCCAGTCATCTGGATCAGTAAAAATATATCAATCCTTCTGTGCAGTCATCACCCTGCTTAGGCCCATAAGCAAGGTTACCTTCCTGCATCTGGCCCTTAGAAACCTGATCTCTCCTAAAGGGTCGTTACTTATCTTCTAGGAATCACCCTTCATCACCCCAAACATTTGTGTACAAGGAGGCCTACTCTACTCTACTCAGGGGGTGCTTTGGCCAGGAGGAACATGTTCTGTGATGGTGCTGTCGTTTGAAAATTCATCTCATTATCTTCCTTCTGTAGCCCCATCCTGGCCTCAGGTAGAAATGGCCTCTATGCCAAAAATTACATTTAAATACAATATTCTGATTCTTTGTGCTGGATTCCCCAGGCCTGACTTTCACTAAACATTGACAGAATCCTCCTTTATTCAATAACAGTTATTACCTTGGAAAATTCAAGTAAATCCTACCATTTTGTGTCCACCATATTCCCAGATGAAGGAAATAAAAGGCACCAATAAGTCTGAATGTCAGAATCCTTAAGTAGACCAATGGACAAGTTTGAGGGCAAATTTTACCTCTTGTCCTCCTCCATGAGCCACTAAGACCTATTCACTTTTTATCTTCATCAAGAACAATGGTAAAATATGGCTGAAGATGTGGGCTGCAAATTGACCTGAGCCAATTCAACCATTCAGTAATTATTCATTTCCTGTGGTAAATACCTGGGGTGAGAGGAGGGTCCAGTCTCTACATCCCTTTCTTCCACCACCTTACCCCCAGGCACTTTGTTATGATGAAAGCTAGTCTTAGGCCAATTTCTGCCACACATGCAAACCTTCATTAGCAAGCAGACACAAACCCCATCATCGAACCCTGCCTTTAATCTTGGTCAAGTCCCCAAACTCGGATACCAACAGGCATTTTACAAGAGAAGGAGGCAGACAGCCCAATATTCTGACAGCAGACAAGCTGGGATTCTGGTAGGATCACGCAGCAGAGCCTGCCCACCAACAACACCTCCCCCCAGCCTTGCAGTTGAAGGAGGCAGGACTAGATGGCTTATTTCTGGACCTGGAGCACTATCCCTATGTGTAAGGCTCATGGGCTGGCTGCGAAGGTACACTATTCCCTTGCAAGGATAAAGAGACCTCATACAGTTTTCCATCCCAGTGCATAGCTCGAAGACTATTCATTTAGTCACTAACAAAGTCTTTCTTACATCACTTATGCTAACTGACGCACCCTCTGGAACAGATTTCTATAACAATATTTATAATGCTTACATAACTACTTCTAGATGGTGGCTTCCTGATTACTTTCCTTCACGTGCTATCCATGACTCCCAGAGTGAATATTAGAGTTAATTTATACATATGTGCATCCTTGTGTTTATAATGAATTATTTTAAATTAGCAAAGAGACAACTTTCTGACATATCCTACCGGCAAATTTGATATCTAAAACCCCTCCACCACTCCCATCCATCATATTACTGGAGAAATTATGGAAATATGCAAACGAAGTAATACCATTCTTTCTGAGTTTGCATCCCAGCTCCATGTCCAGCCACTACAGAAAAGGTATTTGAATAGAGCACAGAGAAAGGAAGGCACATGGGAAAAAAAGTGAGGGAAGAAATGACCAGGGGACCTAGGAAGTTATTTTAGCTTAATTTAGTTGTTTTAGCAACAATGTTTGCTCCCCCAAATGGAGACAGATGGGACAGGGGAAGGGGCAGGAGAGAGATGAGGAAGGGGTGCTCTTCTCCACAGGTATTTTCTCTGCAGAAAAGCCCAAACTACAGCCTAGAGGAGAGATTCCCTTTCTGAGCTTTGTAAGATAGACACTGGGCTTCTTAACTGCGGCTCCTGGAGTACAGAACAGAGTGAAAGGGGGCATTCAGCAGATCCTTCCCTTGCCTGTTCATCAAAGGAGCGAACCGACTTCTTTACCAGAGTCATTTATCTTTGCGGACAACTTAGACCATTGTTCCCTGGGCAGGACAATGACTCACCTGATCAGTAAGTAGCACTGTAAGTATAAAGAAGTTATAACATGCCTCACCCCCTTCTACTCACCATTGACATTTGCTTTGGACGCTAAGTTAATAGATTCAAAGAACAGCAGAGTTTTATTTGGCAAAATGTTCAGGAACATGTTCAGTACTATTCCCTATTATTTTACTTCATTATCAGTTATCAGTATTGAGCTTCCATCAGTGAGTAGAAAGTAGTGGAATGGGAAGAACAACAAAGCAGGAAAACAGAGACCTGGGTTCTTGCCCCAGCTCTACCACTCCCTAAATGTGCAGCAGCCTGAACGGAGACCAGACCTCTCCGGACTGGGATACAGCATTCATTCCTTCTACAGTTATCTTCTGAGCATCTCCCAAATGTGAAGCATCATTCTAGGCTCTATCTACAGGACACCATAGAGAATAAGAAAGACAAGGCTTTTAACCTATGGGACCTACATTTTAGTAGGGGACAAGGAATAATAAATAAGAAAATGTGACACAATATGTCACTCTATGTGAAAACTGGTATGGAGGGAAATGAAATGGAGTAAGGAGGACAGCGTGTTGTTTTATGTTGAGTGGTAAGGGAAGGCCTCACTAGTAAGGGGGGCATTTCAGCAGAGACCAGATGGAGCTGAGGGAGTAAACCATATGTTTATAAGTGTCTAGTCGAGGGAACAGCAGGTGCAAAGCTCCCGAGGAAGGAATGTGCTCAACACAATCAAGGAACAGCGAGGCGGCCAGTGTTGCTGGAGCAGATTGAAGAGAGCAAAATGGTGGGGGATGGGTCAGGCAGGTTTACGTTAGGGGCCAGGTAGGGCTTGTAGGCATACTAGGTCTTTGGCCTGTACCCTGGGAAACTTGGGCAATCAATCACTGGGAGATTTTCGACTTGAGAACTGCCATGTTCTAACTTATATTGAAATAGGATCTCTCTAGCTGCTGAGGTCAAAGTCTAGAAACAGGCTGGAGATGATGGTGGCTTGGACCAGGTTGATAGCTATAGAAGTGGTAAAAAGCAGTCAGGTTCTGCATATAGCTTAAGGACAGAACCAACAGAGTTATAATAGAAAGAGAAGAATCAAAACTAGCTCCAGGATTTTTGTAGTTGGAAGAATGCTGGATTTTTCCTATTTATTACTGGTGGTGTGGAAGAGTAGAAGTTTAGCTTGGGACATGTTAAAGACAAGATGCCTATTAATCATGCAAGGGGAAATATTAAGTAGCCCATTGTATACATAAGTCTGAAATTCAAGACAGATTTAGGACAGACATACACAGGAGGCCCTGTCAGTGTCTTGCCAATATCTATTTGGCACACTTTGGCGGTCACCTTCAGCTTGGTAGATAGTTCCCAAACCTGCTATGGCAGACAGACTCCTAAAGCAGCCCCCACGAGTCCTACTTCTTGGTGTTCTCACTCCTGTGGGATGCCTTCCCTATAAATGTGGGACCTCTGCCTTGAATAGAATAGAGCAAAGGTGGCAGAATAAATATGATTATGTGTACATGATTATGCAGTTTCATAATACTGCAGTGCCCATCTCGCTAAAGCCTTTTTTTCCCCTATGAAAAAGTAGGTGGTTATGTTTGTTGGGCAATCCAAAGTAATAAATAATCGTAGGCATCTTCTAGGAACTGAGGATAGTCTCTGACAGCAGCCAACCCCAACTGAAGCTCTCAGTTCCACAACCACAAGGAACTACATGCTGCCAAAAAGCAAGTGAGCAGGGAAGTAGATGGTGAGCTTTTCCTGGTTGTAGAACTGTTCTTGGGTTGTGCGTGGAGCAAGGCAGAGTGCCAGGGAGCTAATGTCTCCAGGAACAACCTCGAACCAGTGAGTAACAGGACTTGGTGACCAAAGACTCCAGCTTCCTCAGCCCTTGGTGGGACAAATCTGGAAGGTGTAGTCAAAGTCCAAGAACAAATAGACCAAAGCAACAGAAGGACGAGAGTCCAGAAACAAATGCACCCTTGAATGACACCTGATTGTGGCAAAGATGACACTGAAGATTAGGGAAAGAATGGTCATTTCAATAATGCTTCTAGGTCAGTAAGATATTCATATGGAAAAAACTAAAACTTGACCCCTATGTCACACCATACTCAAAAATCAATTCCAAGTGGATTGTAAATCTAAATTTGAAAGGTAAAACAATAAAGATTCTATTCATGAATGTAAGAGAATAATTTTATATCCTTGGGGGTAGGCAAAGATTTCTAAATCAGGAATTGTAAAGCACTAACTACAAAAAATTTAAAAAAAAAGATCGACAAATGGACAACCTAAAATCAGGAACGTCTGTTCATCCAGACACCATTAAGAAAACAACCACTGAGAGGGGAAAATTATTTGTAATACATATAACAAAAAGCTATATAAAGACCTACAAATCAGTAACTAAAAACTGACAGCACAATAGAAAAATGGGCAAAACTCTTCACAAGAGAGGAAATACCTGAAAATATGTGAAAAGGAGTTTAACCAACAGTCATCAGGGAAGCCCAAATGAGATATTACTATACCCACTAAAAGGCTACAGTTTAAAAAGATGTAAAATAGTGAATATTTTACAATATTGAACAACAGGTACAACTACTTCAGAAAATAGTTTGGCAATATCTACTAAAGCCGAACAGACACATACACTGTGACAGGAATTTCACTCCAAGGTATACATGCAAGAGAAATGAGTGCACTTGGTCACCAAGAAGGTGTATAAGAATGTTCCCAGTAGGATTAGTCGCGATAGCCAAAAAAGGAAAATAACTCACATGGCCATCAACAGTAGAATGAATAAAGTGGTTCTATTCACACAACAGAACCTTGTTCAGCACTGACGATGAACAAATGACAGGAGCCAGGATGAGTCCCACAAGTACAGTGCTGAACAAAAGAAGCCGGTAGGGGAGAGGATGAGGAGTCGAGCAGAGAAGGTCAACTCTAAGGAATTTTCTTCATTTTATATAAAACTATGTCTGAAACAGGGGCACCTGGGTGGCTCCGTCAGTCAAGCGTCTGACTCTTGGTTTCCGCTCAGGTCGTGAACTCGGGGTCCTGGGATGAGAGCCCCACGTCGGTCCCCCTGCTCAGCGGGGAGTCTGCTTCTCCCTCTGCCCCTCCCCACCCCAGCTCGTGCTCTTGCATGTGCTTGTTCTCTCTCAAAAAAATAAAAAAATAAAATCTTAAAAAAAAAAAAGACACTCTCTCCCTCTGCCCTTTGCCCCCCACGCACTCATGCTCTCTAATAAATAAATCTTAAAAAAAAAAAAGTCTGAAACAAAAGTGAAAAATTTCAGCATTTAAAAATTCTGTGAAATGAGAACACAGGTACTTACTATATTATTCTTTGCACTTTCTAGAATTTAAAAACATTTACCCTCTTCAAAACACAAAAACAAGCCAACCTGTGGTGCATGAACAGAGATGGTAAGGATGTCTACACTAAGGTCTATTTTTCCTCTCTCTAATGCCCTTTATTTTTTAGACCAGTTTAATAACTGATCATTCATTATTTTGCCTCATTGGCCAATCGCTTCATACACACACTATTTTTGCAACTCAAACTGGATTGCAAATTCAGGTCACAGATTGTTACATTTCTACAATATTCCTCCGTGGTTCTCTGCATCAAGAAAGGTACATCTTGAAATAAACAATAAACACCTGAGTGATTTATGGGTTGACTGGCAGAAATAAATTTGGTAATCTCAGGCAAGACATGTACTTGACTTTCTATGCCACATTTTCCCCTTTCATATGAATTCTTTCCTGTGCACCTGTGTATTCATCCTATATTTCCCTAAGGCTTTACTGTAATAGGCATCAATAAATACTTATTGAACAAATATATTAATTTTAGGGAGATTCCACACCCAAACTCGCATACTTTCCCCATCTGACAGATGCAAGAAAATTGGTTTTCTTTTTGTCTCCTTTCCTGGAATCTGAGTATAGGCTTGAGCAAGGCCACCTACAGTCGTAAGTCCACATTATAAAGTCACCACATCAAATCCTCAGTGAATGTCTTCATCTTCGACAGCAGATATGAGCCACTCACTCAAAGAAAAGCGAAATCACTTTTACCAGGAACACACGATCAGACAAAGTATGTTGTGATTCCGCTAAACTCACTCGGAAGCTGGCTCAATGCAACTATCCTCTAATACGTACTAGGGCTCTCCAGCCTTTCAGGATGACTACTCCTTCCGTCTCAGGCCTCCAACACCTGTTCTGCACCCAATCCGACATCTTTCCATACTCTGAAAGTCACCACACCCTACCCCTACCAGATTTCCAGTCTCCTACAAGTTCTGCCAGAATTTTATTAACAAATACATACATATAGGCGTGCCTGGGTGGCCCAGTTGGTTAAAGCGTCTGTCTGCCTTTGGCTCAGGTCATGATTCCGGGGTCCTGGGATGAAGATCCGAGTAGGGGCTCCCTGCTCAGTGGGGAGTCTGCGTCTCCCTCTGCCCCTCCCCCTGCTTGTGCTCTGTCCCTGTCTCTCAAGTAAATAATATCTTAGAAAAAATACATACACCCCTGAAACAAATAATACTTTATATGTTAATTAACTAAATTTAAATAAAAAATAATTTTAAAAATGTATACATATGTATGCACACACACAAACGTCCATGAGCTGACAAAACCAAGGCCTGGGGCCTAACAAATCCGGTTCCCCTCCACTGTCAGAACTACAGCGTCTTCACAACCCCTTGATTCCCGTGAACCCACTCCTTTGGCTCGGAACGTCTGCGCGGACCCTTCGGCTTCCGTGGCCCCAGCTAGTTCGGATTCCCGTGGCCCTTACCTGTTCCCGGCTTCGGGTTCAAGGCGGCAGCTCACATTCACACGTTTCCTCGGCTGTAGAATCCTTGACGTTGGAGGAAGGCCGAGAAGGCCCCTCCAAGCGACTTCTGGTCAAACTGACTGGACCCAGTGTCCGCCTCGACTCATGTTTCACGGTCCACACCCCAAGCTCACTGTCTTTACCTAGGCCCCAAGACCATGTTGACCACCCTGACAGCGGTACACAGCCGCCCAGGCTCGCCCAGGCCCTCCCGGCCCCTCGCTCCCAGGCCTCCCCGGCCTTCTCCTTCCGCTCCTCAGCCCCTCCCACCTTCACCAGCTTCACCTGCCCAGGCTCGGGCCCTCCGCGCCGCTCGCTGTCTCGCAGGTTCACCAGATGCAAGAAATTTTCAGTTGCATCTCTTCCACTGGCCGTTGCCCCCGGCAAAATGACAATACAGTCACAGAAATAACACTTTAAGGTGTTGTTAGTCCGTTACACTTTAGCATGAACAAAGAAACCGACACTAAGTTCTGATAGGAGTAATTGAGCCCCTGGAGTCTGAGAGAGGACAACTGTGAGGGACCAGAAAAGAGAGAATTGAAGACATCAAAAAATAAAAATAGCTCCTTTGCAATTTTGCCCAAAGCTTCAGAATGTTGGTAGGCAAAATAATAAAGTTTGAACAACTGAATTTACTCTCGTTTGTATGGGCCCACAGCAGTGATCGGTAAAGCAGCTAGTCAATCATCGCTGAAGCTCTTTCCCAGCTACGGGTTTCTGGTTGTTTCTACATACTCAGTCTTGACTTTCTCTGAACGTTTATCCTGCACCCACGTGACTGCTATAATGGTGCCTGGCCCTGTTCCCTTCCCTATTCAGCCTTTTAGAACTGGAGCTGGGAGCCCCCAGGCAGAAAGGAGACAGAGCCAGAGAGCCCTTGAGGTTGTAAGGCGAACCTCTGCTGAATCCCTGGGGAAAGTTGCAAGGGAGGTTGTGGCAACAGCGGGACATTTGTCAGCCCCGTGCTGCTTTCACCTGGGCGACCCCCCTCCCCCGCGCCGCCTGCCCGAGGTCAGCCGATTCAGCTCAGCCCCTGAGCCCCTGTTTCAGGCACTGTGTGGATGGGGCAGGAGGGTCCAGGGCCTGGAGAAGTAAAGGCCTGTCTTGATACCAGGAGCTTCATTAATTTGGACAAGAAACACAAAGATAACAATGTCTTTGAAACTGGTATGTAATTGGGACCCTCCCTTGTAAACAAGATGCCTCCAAGAACATGGATTCTGTGGCTGCCCTCACACTTTAAAGGATCCGAGGACGATAAATACCAGTTAATCGAAAACGTATTCTCCATATTCCTGCCAAAAATTGTGTCACTTGAATCTAATCACAAGGAAAAAGGCAAATCCAAACTGAAGATGTTCCACAATACAACTGGCTTGGAATCCTCGAAAATGCCATTGTTGTGAAGGACAATAATAATAACAATGGTAAATCCGGTAACTGTTCTAGATTAAAGAAGAGAGATGTGACAACTACATGCCATGTGTGATCATTGACTGGATTCTGGCTCAAGAAAAATAAAAGAGACAAAGGACATTACTAAGACGACTGGGGAGATTTGAACTTGAACGGTATATTAGCATTTCCTCAACGCTAACCCTTCCGAGTTAACCCTGTACTGACTGCGCCCCTGTTACGTAGGCGTGTACGGAGCGCGGATCTCTTAGGAGATACACACGGAGGAAAACCGGAGTTTGGTCTTAGGAGGTCTGTAACTGCCAACCTCGCTGGCCCGGTTCCTTTACCTGCGAAGGAGGGACTATGATACCCGCTTGGCAGGGGGGGGTGAGGATAAAATGCGAGGCCAGTGAGTGCAAGTCAAGCTTCCTTTCCAGCCTCTTATTTTGTGCTTAGCCTCCTCTTCCGGGGCTCCTACGGCCCCCCACTCTACTTATCCTGCTGGAAGCTGGCCTTTGAAGGTATGTGGAGCTGGACTCCGGCCTTGGCCTGGAGGGCCCCAAATCCCCATCCACACCAGTATGACAAGGGGATATTGGTTTAGGCTCTAAGGAAGACCTCATGCTCCTCGCCTCCCTGACCTGAGATTTCTTACTTTTTCTTCACATCCTCCTGTTTCTGCATCTATAAGCCTGAACACTGGACTTTTGTTCAACTGTAACTCATTTTGCTCTGGAGAAATTTATAAGGGCTTTGAGCCTGCAGCTCGGATTAAGGAAAACTAGAATGTTGGTGGACTTTGCTGATTTTGCTGATGGATATTATAAAAGACAACCAGACCCTTCCACACCACTTCTCTCAGGTGGCTCTTAGAGGCAAGGGCAAGTCAGCAAGCACTGACCGAGCTTCTGTGGGATGACGAGGGCTGTACCAGTACTATTGGGTACAAGGAAATGGATGGCACATTGCCCTCAAAGAGCTTACAGGAGGAGGAGATCTAATTTAGAGAGACAATAAAACATGAAGCATCACTCATGGAGAGAGCAAATACTTTAAAATCCTGGGTTGAATAGAATCATTTCCTAAAATGATTGGTGCTGCTATGTGAGTCTTGGTGGAAAAAAGCCAAAGCCACCTAGAGTCGTAGGGAAGGCCATCATAGTCATTCTTCACCAGTCTTGTGCCATGGACCCTTTGGCAGTCTGGTTAAGCCTGCCGGCCCCTCACAGAACAGGGTTTTTTTCAAAATAAAACTTTAAAATGCAGAATATAATCATGAATATATATGATTATATCTTGTATATCAATTTTGTTGAAATAAAACTATCAAAATAATTTTAAAAACAGAGGTGCCTGGGTGGCTCAGTCGGTTAAGTGTCTGCCTTCAGCTCAGGTCATGATCCCAGGGTCCTGGGATCAAGCCCCGCATCAGGCACCCTGCTCAGTAGGGAGCCTTCTTCTCCCTTTCCGTCTGCCCCTCGCCCCTGCTCATGTGCGCGCGCGTGCTGTCTCTTTCTCTCTCTCAAGTAAATAAATAAAATCTTGAAAAAATAATTTTAAAAACAAATTTGTAATGTAATTAATATGTGCTTCCTAGTTAATGCATTCAAGTTCTAGCAATGGGTCTAATAACTAACAAAATTTGGAAGTAGTGATGAGGATTAATGATATTTGAAATCAGACCTAACTTGCCCATTAATCACTGTAGGCACAGTGCCTAAGGGTCCACAGGGGCCCTAAAAATGTTTTCATTCTTTAAAGTCCAATGAAAATATAAATTTTAGGGAGAAGAAAGTGTTTTAATGTATATTTATACATCTGTCTTTATACTGATGCAGAGCCAAATATAATTTTCGTGGAGCAAGGTACCCACAAAGACAAAGGTGCTTAGGGGCTAAGAAAACCATTATGCAGCCCTGTTCATCTCCAACAACCAAAATGTAATATGAACATATCCACGATTTCTATTAGGACCAATTCACAGGTTTTACTACTATCACTGAGGCTTGTTGCCTACATTCCTAAATCAAGGAAATACTAAATTGCAGTTACGCATGCAGTTTTCATGGACCCTTGAATTCTAGCCACAGCCCCCTGCCTGCCAGGGATCTGTGTCCCTCAGGTTAAGAATGCCTGGGTCACTTAGGAAGCTGTTGGCTGTCATTGCCCAAACACTCGAACTCAGGGAGGCTTACACAGTAAGGAAATGCATTATCTCACCCAATGGTAAGTGCAGAGATAAAGCAGCGGTTAGAATCTCAATACAGGAGTTTTCCATCTTTCCACTCAGCCATTCTCAGTGTATTTGGTAGTTCCCCACCTGAGCGCAAGATGGTGTCCAGTTGAAGCATCCAAACATGGCAATGCCCATGACTGAAAGAAAGGGGACAGCTTCTTAAGATGAGGAAAACTTCTCAGAGGTGTCTGGGCAGACTTCTTTCCCTACAACTCATTGTCCACCCCAACTAGTCATGGTCAAGGGGAAGAGACCACAGTGATTGACTTAGCCAGTTAGAACTTACCTTGAGCTGGGGGCAGGTCACCATCCTCTGAGTGGGGGACAGCTGGACCCCTGAACAGGTCTGAGGTCTTATTTTCCAGGGAGAAGGGAAACATGGATATGGGGAGGCCACCAGCATGGTCAGCTGTGGAAGGGCTGGGTCCATATCTGAAACTTGATGTATTAGGGCAGGTAGAGAAAGAGGGAGGTGGTTAGGGAAAGCTGTATAAACAAGAACGCAAAACAGAGTGTAAAAATAGGAACGAGCTTGGAGTCTGGTGTCCCGGGGGATCAGTAAGATTACAGGCTGGGCTAGAATATATGACAGAAGTTCACAGGAGTGGGAGACAAAATTGAAGAGACCACTCCTTATGGAGAGTCTTGAAGACCAAAGAGAGTTCTCACCAAATCCAAAGGCTGTAGACAGTTACTGTGGGTTCCTCAGCAGTGAAATGGTGAGTAGAGAGCAATGTTTTAAGAAAAGCCCATCTGAGTGGAGCTAGCAATTTTAATGCTTTTAAAAGTTCAAATACTATTTTGATTTTATTCTTTTTTGCAAGCCTGGGACATGGAACCTGGAGATGAAGCCATTTCTCTTTAAGTGTGGTATTGCCAAGTGAAGCCGGCCTGCCAGGGAATGCAACCTACGATACAGAAGAAACCAACACATGCGTTCTAGACTGCTCCTGTGGAATGTGGAGGCCTCTTGACATTTGCTAAATCAATGCCAGGGTTTTTTCCCTTTCAGGGAATTTGAGTTTCGTATTGGCTAGAAAAATTGTTTGTCGACTCCTAAGTATAACACCATCACTGCATGGATTCCCTTCTTCCTCTCACTTGTCTGCTTCCCTTCCATTTGCCCCCAGCAGAAGCCTTTGCCTTCTAGTAGCCCAGAGAGAGTCGAGGCCCAGATTGGAGTAACATTTGTTGTGCTTCCTTGCCAGAGGGCTCCCGCCTCAGCCTTGGCTCTGTCGTCTACCTGGGACTTAGTTCATGGTCGAAGTCAGCACATCTTGAGACCCTCCGGGGGTGGGGACAGCCAAGGCAGAAAAAAAGTTTGAGGGTACTTCTGCCCAAGCAATTTACTCCCCAGAGCAGATTAATTTTATACTGGAAAAATCCATATGCTTAGTAATGATCTAGACCGGGAGCAAAGAACTCGTTAAATCGATTGCCACATAAAATAGAATTTAAGAACAGAGCACAGAGAAAAGAAATCTGGGAGTTTAACTTCAGCTATTCTAAACCAGTATTTGCTTAAAATGATCTCCAATCTGTATCTTCTGCCTGAACTTGGCCTGGCAGCTCCAGACCTGTGTTTCAACCCTGAACTTCAGCGTCTCCTACTTGCCTTCCATAAGCCTGCGGCGTGGGGGTCCAAGCTCTTTGTAAGCTAGCCTCACTGAAATTCCCTCACACCAGCTACACACGGCAGATCCTTTGCAGTTCCCCCCAAAACCCCCATGTCTCTTGGGCCTCTGGGCCTTCGCACATATTGTTCCTCCTGCCTGGAATACCTTCATTCAGCTTTCCTGCCTGGCCCACTCTGGACATCCTCTAGAACACAAGTCACGGTCCATCTCTTCTGACATCCTGGCCACCATGCACAGTGAGGGGCTTGTCCATGCCTCACCACAGTCCTCACAGGCTGTGTCTGACATTGTATTCATCTGTTTTCTCATCTTTCTTACACTAGGTTTAGTGGGGAACTGGGATCTTCAGATCCCCTTGTGCCCCTGACTCAGGTGCTTGTTATCTCTTCCAGGGACGTGGGCAGGCACCTTCACAGTAGGCCTTGCTGCTTCAAAACCCCTCCCCTCCCCCGCCCCTCTCTTCCCTGCCTCCTGAGTTATGTCTCTAAAACGTCTAGTTCTGCCTTACTTCTCTTTAAAAATCTTCTATTGCTCCTCATTGCCTAAACTCAGTGGTCCACAATCAACTCAGTGGCCACACAATCCTGTCAGTGACAGGAGATTATTGGAGCTAGTTCAGGGATCTGGATCTCCATCACTGGAAGATTACATTTTTTTTTTAAGTTTAGGTGGATGTCTTATTATTAAAGAGAATGCTGAGCTGCTGTCAGCCATTACTTACCCCAAGGAGCCCAAGAGGTGTGGTAACCAAACTGGCTTCGAAGCTTCGAAGGTCCTTGCCAATCTGACCCCAAATTTCTCTTCCGTGATCTTCCTCCACCATTTTAAGCCATATAGTCCATGCCACAGTCAGGGGTTCCCCAAAGGGCTCAAAAATGTTTCTCCTCTACCTTGGCTCATGGGGTTTTCTCCTCCATATCTAGGAGGCAAATCCTAGGTGAAATGTTCCCAGTTAATTCCCTCAACTCCTAAGCCAGAATTGACCCCTTCTCTAGGGTCTGGTAACAATCCCATTCTGCTCAACTAGTCTCTCATTGTAGGCTGAGCTCCTGACTAGAAGCCAGCAGGTGGCAGCTGGAATTTGTTGAGTTATCTTTGACCTTGTGCTCTGAGCCAGAGGTGAGCCTGGGGAGCCGAAGCAGCAATGGCTATCCCCCAACACATTTCTCTCTGTCTCTCTCTCTCTTTCTCTCTCACACTCACACACATACACACACACACACACACACACCATTGACTCATAACACACATGATGGCCCTTTTAAAGGGGTGAGCAATCTGTCGTCCTAAGCATCGGCCAACCAACCACTCCATTCCTCCATGTCACTGGGTGTCTGTCCTGAACCCCATCTAGTATGCCCAGCAGTGCCTCCTTACATGCTCGATCACAAACCCTATCAGCCCAGCGCAGGGATCCAGTGCAGGCGGCCTTCACAAATGCCCCTTTCTATAGTGGGTCTTCGTCCGTTTGCGCTGCTGTAACAAAGTACCATAGACTGGGTGGCTTATAAACAGCAGAAATTTATTGCTCCTGGTTCTAGAGGCTAAAAGTCCAAGGTCAAGGTGCCCACATGGTCAGATTCTGGTGAGAGCCCCCTTTGGGGTTGCAGATGGCTGTCTTCTCATTATATCCTCGGGTGACAGAAAGGGCAAGGGAGCTTTCTCGGCCTCCTTTGTAAGGGCACTAATCCCATCTATGAGAGCTTCATCCTTATGACCTAATCACCACCCAGAGGCCTCACAGTAGCGATCCCTAGATCTAGCTCCGTGGAGGACAGGCTCATGTTCCTCTAGCTTCTTCCTTTTCTCTGGGGACCTTGCTTCACAGAAAAGCCCAGTGTTTCCAGCTTCCACTGCCCTTCCAAAAATGCTGGCTGGGGCAGACGAACCCAGCACACTGCCCAGGGCCATGACCTGGACCCTCAGTCTGAGAGTGGAACAAGCCCAGCGTACCCCAGGGGCTCTGACGAAGCCTCTTCTTCTAAGCACTCTCCTTAGTAGAAAGGCATTTCCAAAAATAAAGAAGCAAAATATTCTCTCTCTCTAGGTACAGCTGACTTCTCCCGCTATGCCAGAGGCATGGGAACTTCCTGACTATCTCTCTGGGTGCACTTGCATATTTATATCCAGTGGCCCCCAGCCATAGTGACAGGAGATTATTGGAGCTAGTTCAGGGATCTGGATCTCCATCACTGGAAGATTACATTTTTTTTTTAAGTTTAGGTGGATGTCTTATTATTAAAGAGAATGCTGAGCTACTGTCACCCATTATTTACCCCAAGGAGCCCAAGAGGTGTGGTAACCAAACTGGCTTCGAAGCTTTCAACTCCCCACTCTGCACACGTTGCCGTGAACTTCCTCATGTGCAGAGACAAGTTCACGGACAGGCTGATAAAGCCTAAGCTTGGAGGGTCTCACTTGCCAAAGGCCTTTCCAAAGCTCTGCACCCAATTTTATATTCATGATTTGTACTCTTTTTCTTAGCTCAGTTTTCCCGGATTATACAAACTTCACGTCCCACAAATCCTGGATTGACCTCTGCTTCTACATGTCCCTTTAAAGGACATGTGTGAGAATTTCTAAAGACCTACATCGTAAGCGGAATTGCGGGGTCATTAGGTATCCACACTTAATTTGATTAGCTAGTGCCAGGTAATTCTCCAAGCTGGACTCCTACCAACCGCACAAGGACTCTCTATGCCTGCACCCCTGCCGGCACTTGGCACTATCCAGCTTTCTAACTTCGCCAAACTGACAACTTAACGCACCCTTAGAATGTAAGGTGATTTCTATCATTGCTTTAATTTGCGTTTCTCTGATTGCTAATAAGCAGTTTCTTTCCTATCCTTTTAAAGCTTTGGGGTTTCCTGTTTTGTAAGTTATCTGTTTACACATTTAATCCATTTTTCTTTTGGCCTACTCTTTTCTTGTTGAATCACAGGAGTTCTTTGTATATTTTAGATGCCTCTCCTTTATCCCTTTTAGACGTCGTAAATCTCTTCTCCCCATCTGTCATCTGTCTCTTAAATTCAGCTCAGCTGTGGTATCACTTGTTAAAAGAAACCCTTAATTTTGATGTAATCAGATCTATCATTTCACTTTGCGGTTTGCATTTTTAAAGTCTGGTTTAAGAAATCTTTACCCATCTATTGGAAATCTTCTTTGTATATGGGGTTAGATGGGGACCCTACTTTATTTTTCTCCATTCTTTCTCTGCCTGTTTCCCCACCACCATCTACCAAACAATCCATCCTCTCCCCGTTGAGTTGCGGTGCCAACTCTAGGCTAGATGAAGTTCACGGGGAAACATAGGGCTACCTGTGAGCTCTCCATTGCACTCTACTGGCACATTAAAAACAACTTCGAAAGTGTCTCAATATCTGTTAGGCAATTTCCCCCTCTTTATTCTTCTGTTTCAAGATTCATTTTGCTCTCTGTGGAACTTACTTTTCCCTATATATTTTAGAATAAGTAAAACAAGTTTCAAAAAAAAGAATTACAACTAGAATTTTGATTGGGGTTCCACTGAACTTATAAATTAATTTGAAGATATTTGACATTTTTAATTTAAGTCACGCAGTCCAAGATCTAATAATATGTCTGGGGTGAAAGAACTGTGAGGAGAAAGTAAAATAGATAGGAATAAATGTCTTTGAGAGGACCTGTGACTCTATCTTCAGCACGGGCCTCCTCACTTGAGCCTGGGGAGGTGGGGCAATAAAAACCCCACGTCGGTCAAGGACAGAGCAGTAACAGAGGGAGCTACGCTTCGCTTCCCTGCGTGGGGCTGGGAGCTCTGCAAGCACAGAAGAGCTGCCCCAGTCTGGCATGGCACCAGCAATGACTGGGGAGGGGGGGGGAGCAAGGGAGTGTCTCAAAAACACCTACTCTCTAACGAAGGGAAGAGAAAGCAGCCAGGTGTGCCCAACTGACCAAGCATAACAAGCTTGCAGAGCCAAGGGAAATGGAGACTGGCATCAAGAGAATGCAAATACGTGGGCCTGCTGACTGGAGACTGTGGTGGGATTTGGGGCATGAATGGTAGACGGCAGCCCATGGCTGTGAGGACAAGATGTGACAGCTTCGGGCTAAGTAGATGCCTGTGGAGCACGAAGGATAGTGGTGAGCCAGGAACTCTCTCTACAAGGCCTAGGTGCTGCACCACTCTCTCTCCTTCGTAGGAATGAGATGGCCTCTAGGGAGAAGGGGAGGGGGGCAGGGAGGGTCCAGAAATGGACTATTTAGAGAAATCTGAAGTTTAAAGCAAAAGTTATCTTGAATTAGGTGCACCCGGGTTGCTCAGTCGGTTAAGCATCTGCCTTCAGCTCAGGTCATGATCTCAGCGTCCTGGGATTGAGCCCCGCATTGGTCTCCATGCTCAGCGGGAAGCCTCCGTCTCCCTCTGTGAGCTCTCTCTCTCGCTCTCTCTCGAATAAATAAATACAATCTTAAAAAAGAAATTATCTTGAATTTACAAGTACAATTCTATGGAAATAAATACTTGCCTTTTTGAATTTTTTAATACCTAAGATGTTGAACTACGGTGGTTCTACAAAGTTCATACCCACACTACAACTTTTAATTTCGGCAGACTGAATTTCAGCAGTAGAAAAAAACCTGGGAAGGAGGGGCTGGGAGAATTAAACAAATAAATACGACATAACAACACTACGGCAGGTAAAGACATTGAGGCTAAAAAAACCAAAGCTTTGCTTCTCGTCAAAGAGAATCAGTGTGTCACCCCCCTGAGACTGTGGCCCTGCTCACAAGAGCTCTTTGGTCCAGGAAGCTGAACTGCAGAAAGGAGAGGTTCTCTAGGAGGCCTTCTATCTCCAGGGCGCTGTCCCTGCCCCACAGGAAGCCAGCACACTAGGGCTGCCCGGATTTCCTGCCGCTGCCCTGGCCCCCGCCCCATCTCAGAATGTGCAGCCCCTTGCACTGTTTTGGTACCACCCGCTAGGTAAAGATCGTTCTTAACATTCTAAATGATTGAAAATAAATCAAAAGAAGATTAATTTTTTATGACACACAAAATTACATAAAATTCAAATTTCAGTGACCATAAATAAAGCTTTATTGGAAGACAGCTGTACTTGCTCATTTACATACTGTCTGCGGCTGCTTTTGCGCTCTAACAGAGGGTTTGAGTTGTTGAGATAGAGATGGTAAGGCCCACAAAACCTAAAATATTTACCACCTGGCCCTTTACAGTAAACATTTGCTGACCTGGTCTAGCAGGAGCCTCCCTCTCCCTCCGCCTCCTGACGCCCAGCCAGGGCCAGCTGTCGTAGGGAAAGCTACCACTGCTCTCAGAAGGGCGGGGAAAAGCAGGTGGAACAACTTCCAGCACTAGGCTGGCAGCCGCCAGAGAGGGCCATGGCTGTCCCCACGGTGTGAGGGGATCAACACGTGGTCCCCTATGGTAAATCATTTCCAATAGCTCCAAGTTAAAAATTTCCCTTCAGAACCAAACCGATGTGTATAAATACCTTTGGAAGAAAAAGTTACTGCTTTCTTATAATGGATTAACTTTTCTTCTAAGTGGCAGAAGTGTGAATTGATTAATAACTTCCAAACAGGAAGATGATCTCAAGCCAGTTCTGGTTAATTTTTAGATGAATCGATTAGAACCACAAACTTGGGTATTAAAAATATTAAGGACTGTCCAAAATTAAAGTGATTAATTCCTCTGTGTGTGTGTATGTGTGTGTGTGTTGATCCGTTCAAAAAACTGGATTGAGAACAGGAGTAGGAGAATTTACCTTCTTGAGAGAGATTTTGAATCTGACGAAGGATTTATATTTTCAAACATTAGCAGTGTGTCCAGAATCTCATGGCATAGGAAAGGCTTAAGAGGTGGGATGCTAGGAAATGTGGCGACATCCTTTGCTCAACTTTGAGAGCCAAACTGAAGACACTGCAACATAAGACAGTAATTGCGTGAACTTGACTGTTCATTTGGGCTTTCAAAAATTCTTTTATTCAGTCTTCATTTACTGAGAACCCATTGCTTACCATGTGTTGTACTGGGGTGCAAAGCTACAAAGTACATCCCACCATCTTCGCACACACTGAGAATACAGTTAAGCTGGACAGTTTTCTTTTTTTTTTTTTTTTTTTTTTTTTTTTTTTTAAAGATTTTTTTTTATTTATTTATTTGACAGAGATAGAGACAGCTAGCGAGAGAGGGAACACAAGCAGGGGGAGTGGGAGAGGAAGAAGCAGGCTCATAGCAGAGGAGCCTGATGTGGGGCTCGATCCCAGAACGCCGGGATCACGCCCTGAGCCGAAGGCAAGCGCTTAACCGCTGTGCCACCCAGGCGCCTGGACAGTTTTCTTGAAGGTCAGGAGCAGACGCAGGCAGGGTAACACAGGAGGGGGAATTTTTGGTAAAACTACATGTGCAGCATTAATGGACTTGGTCTTCCGCAGACAGCCAGGCTCACAGCATCACGGCACTGGGACCAGGGAGCTACTCCAGTTTCGGGAGACTCTGGGGCTCGGTGGCAGGAGTTGGAGGGTCACGCCCATTGACCTAGCTCGATTTCCTCTGAGCTGCTTCTTTCCCTTATCGAAACGCTTCTCTCCACCACTTTTGCTTGCCCATAGTTTCAATATTTTGTACCCTGGGCTCATTGAGATCCCACTGTGGCCTCACTCTTCTTGTTTCTAAGCATCCTCCCGAGTCTTCTTTTCTTGACATGTTTCTATTTAAATTTCCGAGAAAGAAGCGAGGAGTAACCCAGGTTTTCTGAGTGTGCCCACCAGGTTATGAAATGAGTTGGTGACCAGCCTTTTGATTGGCCACCTGTTGGTGAGGGGTCCCCCCTGGACCAGCCAGCTCTAGGAGCGGGGTCCTGCAGGGTAAAGCACAACCACTCAAAACTGCTCCTTTGGGTTTCCCCAAGCAGGGTTAGTGGGAATGACAGATAACGTGAATAACTTGTTTCCCGTGGAGAGAGACACATAAAAATTAACCCTACGCCGGGATAACCTATGAGCCAAATACACTGGGCTTGACAGCACACTTTGTGGGAAAAGAATCTATAACCAGGTGGAATTAGGGCTGGGGAACCTCCTGCCAGCAGGGCTCATTCTCCCAGGGGTAGCTGGGAGGAAATATCCAGAGGAGTTAGCAGCTTCAGGCTGTGTGCTGTATCCAAAGAGGTCCGTGACAGCCAGTGAGGCGGGTTGGCATGGTTCTGGGCAACAGGTCTGCTGAGAGCCAGCGATCCCTTGTACCGTGCTTGGGGTAGATTCTAATTCTACCGGGAGGAGCAACGAGAGCCAGGCAGGAGCAACGAGAGCCAGGCAGGATCTCCATGTTGTCCGAAGTTCAGAGCAGACACCCGAGATAGAGTTTCACTCTATGGAATGTGTGTGCGCGTGTGTGTTTGTAGAGGAGAACCTGGGTACAACTCTGGGACACATATCAGCCACAATAACACAAAGGGTCAGTGTGGCACAAATAACTTCCGACCTCCCCCCGTCACATGGCTTAGGCTCCTGACCGTTCTGGAGTGGGTGTGTGCAGGGCATCCATGTCCAGAGCTGAGAGGCTGGAGAAGGTGGGAGCCCAGAGGAGTTTGCAAGGAATCAGGGCAGCCATTGTGGTGACTTTTCAAGAATGGGAGGAAGGTGGGGAAAACTTCCTTGGTCAGTAGAACCAGAAGGTTCTGGGGCCCATCTCATAACTTCCTCTTGGACGCACAATTACTTACATAGCTAAGGCAGTTTTAAGAGAACCCAGAAGGTAAATTATACTGGTACAAGCCACAGGTTGATGTCCACCTGGGGGAAGCTGGCTAGTAGACCAAATCCCCCTGAGGGTTAGTAAGAACACAGGAGGAGGAGAGCCCTCTAGGGCTAAGCTACTCTTCATTTTCCAAGAACAGGGCCTTATGGGCCTTTTTAATTGCTTTTTAAAAATCTGAGTGGCTTCTACTGCTCCCGTTAGTTCATCTTGACAAGACTATTCAGGGGGTCACCCCAAGTGCTTTAACATCTTTATCTGGAGCCAGCAGCAGAAGTTTGGCTAATTAGCAAAATGAATGGTAGCAATGACTTCTGTTGGCAAAATTAGCAATCTCTTAATTAATACAAGGGAGGGTAGAGCTGGCTTTTACTCTTTAACTTAATGGTATTCAAGACAGTGGATCGGCTCTACTCTTAGGACCGCTGAATATAACATTCTAGCCAGCTTTTCACTGGTCACCTTTCAGAAATCAGAGACATGATTTGGAACTTGTCCTGTGTGCAACCATGAATTCAGACAATTCTGGATGCCTAATGTTAACTACATCTGGTCTTTAGAATATTGTCCTGTCACTGTCAAGAGAATCTGATGTGAAGGCTGGACAGAGCACCTAAAAGTTCAGAGGGCTGGGACTTCGCTGAGCTGACGGTACCAAGTGCTTGAACGTTTTTGGATCTTCTAACTATTAAATATGTCCGTGTGACTGCATTTGGTCTGAGACCTGCTTTCATTATCATACCATCGTGGGACTGTGGGGAGATGGGGATAACCCGATCCCACCATGTTCTCAGCCAGGAATAGGCAGCCTCAGTGGTACAGAAATGGGATATTATTGAGACCAGACAGCACCCATTCGTTCATTCATCCATTTGGAATATTTCTGGTATAACTTCTATTTTCCAGGCACGTGCTATACATGGAGGGTACAATGTTGCATGAGGCAGACATGATCCCCTCCCTCGAGAAGCTTCCAGTCCAGGAGGCAAGTAACCAAACAAGTAATAACAGTCAGTGGTGAGTATCATGGCAGGGGAAGTACAAAGGCATAGGCATATGGAGCAGACAGAATATACAAGTCTGGGTGGTTAATGCAATACCTTCTTTTTTCTGGAAAAATCCAAGCGCCAGAATTGACCCCAGAGGTAACTGGACAACTGGCATCCATGCCCGAGGGCACGGGTGTGGCCTGACCCCGTTACAGCTTGCAGCTCAGGGACATTATTGAGGTCCCGTGGTCCTCCTCCTCGCATCAGTTTGAGAACACATGGACACCTGGCCCCCTCCTGTATTTATCCCAGAGGGCACTAATGTTCAATTTCATATGATGCAGTTGGCAGATTTCATCCCCAGAGACCGCAGCACGAAAAGGCTCAATGACTTGCCCAAGGACATTTATTGAGTCAACAGTAGAAATGGGAACAAGACTCAGTCACCTGACGCTGGGGCCAGCTCCCCCTCCCTCGACACGTCACCTAACAGGGAAAATAATCTTCTGAAGTATTGAATAGCATTGGCCTTCTGATGAGTGAGCAAGCTGAGGAGCAAATCGTGAGAAAATTGGGTGTTGAATTTCCTTTGACACAACCCCTTCGGAAAATACAGCGGTGGATGCAAGAAGAATGTGACTTATGTTATAAATGAAAGCAGAAATCTTTAAAATAGCCTTGGACAGCTGATAAACAACCACGAGGCCTGGCTCTGAGTGTCAGCCCAAAGGAGAGCAGAGAAACAAGAATCAAATGTATAAGATGCCCGAGTTCTCAGGCAGGCAAGAGGACGCCGGCAATTCACGGTCTTTCTGCAGGTGATCGAGTGGTCCTTTTCAGCCCCTTGGTTAGGGGGATGGGGTGAGGTACTTTATGAGCACAGATCACTTAAGGGTAGTCCCGCTTGAGACTTTGATAAGCGGACTGATGACATATGCCCGATGAAATCTAAGTTGCCTGAATTCTTGCTGGGATGAGAGCAAACAGCATCTGCATTTGGGAGCACTGGATGTGAGTCACTTCCGTCTGTGGCCAGGAAAGGAACCCAGGATGAGCCTGGCCTGCGAGTTATGGATCTGCGTCTCCCTCACATCAAACCTCTAGCAGAACTACCAAAGAATGGGCTTTTACTTTTTTTTTTTCTTTTCAGATTTTATTTTTAAGTCATCTCTTACACCCAGCATGGGGCTCGAACCCACAACCCCGAGATCAAGAGTCGCAGTCTCCACTGACAAAGCCAGCCAGGCGCCCCTGGGCTCTTACATTTTAGATTGTGAATTCTGTGAAAGGAAGGAAATTGCTTACAGAATTCCATATTAATTTTCTCTCGGTGGGAATTTCTACGAGTTTCTTAAAAGATCATGGCTTCCCTTGGCCTCAAACAGGGACAAAGTGGCTTTCCCTCCGTACAGGTCTGCCCCACAGAGCGTAGTGCTGTGTCAGTTTCAAGCTCCCACCGCAGCACCTAGGATTCGGTTCCTCCTGTCTTCCTTTAACAAAGCAAAACAAAACAAGACAAACAACAAAGCTGAAATGTGTTTCCTTAATATCTCAGTTTGAAAAAGGAAAGGAGTTTGGAAAAGAAAAGGTTTTCCTTGGACAGTTGAATCCACTTGTAGATTCCGTTTATTGAAACGTGTCTATGGGCTTCATCTTACTAATCCACCAGATATAATTTATCGGCATCATGTCATCGAACGTGTAACATCCAGGCTCCTGGGGGATTTAGGATTAGAAAGTTTAGGTCTGAGCGGTCCTAGTGTGCTCACTTCACTCCATTTCTCTTTCTCCACCTAAAAGATACTCCTGGTGGATTGTACTGGGAAAGAGGAGAGGAGAAAAGCTCACTGAAAATTACTTTCCAGTTTTTCCCAAGGTTTATCATGTGGGAACAAATCTCTCTATACCTAACTACACAAGCAGCAAATCCTATTCATATGAAAAATTATTCTGCTTGACAAGATAAATCCTTTAGTCTTCAGTAGGTCAATTCTATGGAAGAACCCAGAAGCTAGTTTACAAAGAGTGATAAGAGTGGGCTCAGGATCTCCGAGCTCTAGACTCACAGCTCTGACTGCTGACATCATCTTCCTGGATGTCCCCAAACGAGACGCATCCGAAGCAGAGCATGCCGTCTCCTCTCCCCACTCCTCCACCCCTGCCCACCCACAGTGTTCTCGGTCTCAGTGAATGCCACCGACTTCCTTGCAGGCACCCGAGCTCCAAACGAGGAATCCTCTTTAATGCCTTTCTCACTCACTCTCTCCACTTCCAATGAGTCACTCAGTCCCTTTATTTCCGCCTCCCAGATCTCTCCCATATTTATCGACTTCTCTCCATTCCCACCACCTGCCACTTCCCGAGCCCTGCTTGCCAGCACCTCCCATCTGGATCACTGCACCAGCCTCTCATTCAGGTCCCTGCCTCCTGCCCGGCCCTCCATGTTTCCTACACACAGCGAGAGCTAGCTTCCTAAAATGCAAATCAGATGCCCTCAAGTTCCTGCTTAACATCCTTCCATGGTTCCCCATTGCCTTGGAATAAAGACAAACAAGGCTTATAATGACCTTCTCTGTGTGAATGGGTTAATCTTTTCAGATTCTTGACTTGCCACCCTTAACCCCTTCATACTCCATCCCTGAGCTACAGAAATTTTTAGGTCCCAGGCAAACTTGCCTTGCAGGCTCTCTCCTCCTGGCCTGGGTGTCTACTGTTCCCACAGCTTGGGACACTCCTTAGTCTCACTCCTGCTCACCTGATTCACTGTTACTAGTCCTTCAGACCTCAGCTTCGAAGTCTGCTCATATCACTTGTGTGTTCCCATAGTATGGTCTATGTGTCCGTGTCAAAGCTCTTGCCACACTCGCCGGGAGTGCAGATGCCTATTTATTTTTTAAGCTGTATTCTCTACTAAAAGGTATGTCCCTTATTTGACCTTCTAGAAAAGGCACAAGTAAAATGACAGAAAGCTTATCATTGGTTTGGCTGGGGTTCTGGGGGTTGGAGAGGCGGAGAGGATTGACTGGAAAACAGCCAAACAAACTTTTTGGGGTAATGGGAATGTTCCATATCTTGGTTGTGACTGTCAAAATGCATCGAACTGTACACCTAAAATGGGTGAATTTCCTGTAGAGAAATTATACCTCAATCAAGCAGGTTTTAAGAAAAATAAGTGTATACTTTTTGAGGGCAGATTTATCTCATAAATCTACTGACTCGTAGTAAGTGCCTACAACAAGTAATTGTTAAATGGGTGGATGAATGAATGAGTATTCCTCCCTTCCTCTACTGCTTTCTACAATTGGCATAATTTCTTTAATACATCTGTTTATATCAAGGGTAAAGTTATGACCTACACCGGCACCCCATAAATGGGATTCAAATTTCCTTCAATGAAACATGCAAACCTAAGTGCTTGTCCTTTGGAAAAACTGGTTTCAGGATGAACTCAGGGAAAGGAGGAAGCATCACAATGACATGAGACAGGTGTTTTGCCTGCCCTAGGTATGGCGCAGGTGAGAAATAAAAGCTTCCAGGGGGTGGCTGGTGGCAGTTCTGACGCCTGCCTGCCTGGAAGTTGCCTTTCTGGAGCCCAGGCTAATCTGGGCTCCGGCTGCACTGTGTTCTAAAGGCACTGATGAGGGGTGCCTGGGTGGCTCAGTCAGTGAAGCAACTGCCTTCAGCTCAGGTCATGATCCTAGAGTCCTGGGATCAGAGCCTCACATCGGGCTCCCTGTTCTGCAGGGAGACTGCTTCTCCCTCTCTCTCTTCTGCTCCCCCCTGCTTGTGCTCTCTCTCCCTCTCAAATAAATAAATAAAATCTTTGAAAAAAAGAAAATAAAGGCACTGATGATACTCACTTCCCTTCTTTAGCTTCATGTTCCATCTTCATTCCCAAACACCAGGCCGCTCAGGAGAGACGGGATGGGAGCTCCTGCCCAGATGGCCACACTGGTGCCGAGAGATGCAAACAAGCACCGGCCTTGGCCTGAGACAGCTTTGACCAGAGGTACACATCGTACTTGGTTACCAGTGACCTAGACCGGGGCCAACCCTTGTTCAGCGGCCCAGTGTCAGGAGCCTTTTCTGTTCACGGAAGCCCACACTTAAGTGTCTGTGGAATGAAAGCCTAGTTAGAATCAGCTTACTCATCACTTCTCTTTCAGGTGAGGGAACTGAAGGCAGAAAGGATGAGCCAGTTGGCTGCGCTGTGACGAGACGGTGGGGATCAGCTCCCAGCAGCCTCCTGCCTCCGGGAGCGCTGCCGTGGGCCCTGCCGCTCCTCACAGCCCAGCAGCGATGAGCCCGGCTTGCGCCGTGGGCTTTGGAGAGCACTTAGTGAACCAAAATCATGCATCTTGGGATTCAGATTTGCTCTCAGATTTCATCATGGAGTGAAGGAAAAGAGCAAAAAGAAAAAAAGAAAGGGACACGTTTTCTGAAGATCACACAGCTCATTTGGCTGAAAGGGGCCAGACCCCCCACCTCTCTTCTAATTGCCTCCCTCAGAGGGGCCCGCTTCTCCCACCTGTCGAAGCGCACGCGAAAGCATCAAGTCTGCTCTCTGCGGGGCTCGGCCCCACCTCTTTTCCTCTCGTGCACCTGGGGGAGACTGTTGAATGAATAAACAGACAACCTCATTTGTAAGTAGGTGGCTTGGAATCCAGAATACATTTTCCAAAGGAAACAACGTCATGAGAGGGTTTGGGTTTCCTGGGCCTGCCCACGAAGCTGAATTAAGCTATCACACGACAGTAAGGCTATATATTTTCAGTAGGAAATAAGGGAGAAAAGAAGTACAGTTACCATATTAGTCATAAAATAAACAACCAAAAAAAAAAAAAAAAAAGAACAAGAAACGCCTGCTGGGGCAGACCTTACCCACACAGCCCAGCTCCACGCGGAAGATGAAGGGGGGCCGTCTCTCTCTTAGATGAGTGATTATGCCTCGAAATTAGTGACTTCCTCTGCTAACAGCCGAATCTCTGACAGCTGCTCAGATCAGCCAGGCATACATTACTTTCATCTTTAATAAACAGGCACTCTGAAGTCAGTGGCTGGTCTCCATGGCAACCAGATCAAGTTTTCCACTGATGTCGGGGACAGAAAGGAAGAAGGAATAGATCACTTTGGCTGAGGGGCAGAGGAAGGCAGGGTGTGGGGAACAAAGCACTGCCC
The DNA here is from genome assembly GCF_023065955.2 of Ursus arctos. Lineage (NCBI taxonomy): Eukaryota > Metazoa > Chordata > Mammalia > Carnivora > Ursidae > Ursus > Ursus arctos. Next base: position 52,083,188 of record NW_026622797.1, on the reverse strand, counting down.
TCCATTTCCTGCGGGTCCCAGCTCCTCACCCGGGAGAGTGGAGAGTAACCACCTCTCCATTTTACTACGCACAGACGAAGAGGAATCCTGATCAGGGATACAAAAAAATCTGGAAAAGGACCAGGCTGCACACACACACACACCAAGGCCTGAGCTGCCATGGAGCTAAATGCAATTCGATCCAACTTATCCTTATTTACTGTGTGTGCCTGGCCCTCTGCTACCCCTGTGGGGGTTATTTACAGGAGGAGATCGCAAAGTGAGGAGAGGTGCCAGCGAGCGTCATGGTGAGGGGGCAGGGCAGGGCAGGAGGCAGAAGACACACGGCCCTTGCCTCCCGGAGCCCGGGGCAGCCGCTGCTCACACCACCTTCCAGCCTCAAGCTCAGTCACTCTAGGGCTCCAGTCGGGGTGACCAGCAGCTGGTCAGGCAGGAAGCAATAGTTTGTTGACAGCTCACTGCTGTGCCACCCACTGGGACTTGAACCTCCGACACCCACAGCACTGCCACCTTCTCTGAGCTCTCGCTGGTGGGTCGACTTGGTCTGCGTGACTGGGATCTGATCCGCTTGTCTGATCAAGGCGGAGGCCCTGACCCCTGCCCTGCTCTTGCTTGCCTCTTCCCTCAGGCCCCGGAATCACAGTTCTGTGTCCCCAGCTGGACGCCTGCTCTAAACGAACTTGTCACCTGGAACCACCCTGAGAGGACTCCACTTAATTTCAGCTCTCGTCCACTGCTAGCGCTGTCTGCTCTGTACCCCAGCAGCCGTCTGGACCCTCTGGGTTACTGACTGATGCTTGCAGGAACTAAGCCTGTTTGCCATGGGCCCCTGAAGACTGGACCTTGGACCTCGAGCACCCCCCTCATGTTACCACCCTAAGGCCTGTCAGCTTCTGGTCCCAAGTTCTTCCCTCTCCCTACAAACCATGGCTGCTGCCCAAATACCAGAAAGTCTTATTCTGAGCCTTCATGGACATAATAGATGTGGTATTTGAGATGGGTCTCGAAGGGTAGCCAGGGTTTAGACAGCAGAAGAGAGGGCTTTCTCTGTCAGAACCGGGGTCCTTGATGAGAGTCATAGGTAATGGCATACTCCCTTTATTCAAATCTCAATTAGGTGATGCCAACTGCCTGCCCCTAGTCAACAGGGAAGGGTGCAGATACTCCTGTCTGGAGGAGTGAGTCCTGTCCGGGCTCCTGTGGCATGGAGCGCTACTTACCCACACTGTTCTCCTGGAGTTGTGTACATACATCGGTACCCCCTAGGGTTCTTGAAGTGCAACTAGACAGCCAGATGCCGGGAATAGGATTACAGCAGTCCCCCCTTACCCATGGGGGAAATGTTCCAGGATCCCAGTGAATGCCCGAAACTGCAAATAGTACCAAACCCCATCTACACTTTTTTCTTTATATATACCCACCTATGATAAAGTTTAATTTATAAATTAGGCCTGGTAAGAGAGTAACACTCACTGATAATAAACTAGGACAATTATAACAATATCCTGTAATAAAAGTTATGTGAATATGGTCTCTCTCTCGAAATATCTTATTGTACTGTAGTCACCCTTCTTCCTGAGATAGATGATAAAATGCCTACGTGATGACACGAAGGGAAGTGAGAGGTATAGACATCGTGACCAGGTTAGGCTGCTGCTGACCTCTGACAATGTGTCAGAAGGAGGAGCCTCTGCTTCCCAACCTTTGTTGACCGCGTGGAACTGAAACTGTGGAAAGCGAACCCGCGGATAAGGGGGCCTATGGTAAAAATAAAATTCACTGAACATATTCACCCATTATTCGCAAAATAGATGAGGCTGAGGAGCAAGCGAGGACAAGTCATGAGAGGCTCTCGTAGGCAACATCAAGGAGCTTGGACTTTTAAAGGAGATAATGTTGAGCTATTAAACAGTTTTAAGCTGGGGAACGTGATCAGATGAAGTTTTAAGAAAACCACTGTGCTGTCATTGGCACAGTGGGGGGATGGAAACCTTGGGAAGTGCAAGGACGGAGCCAGGAGGCCCCTTGCCGCTGCCCAGCTGTTCCAGGACGGGGGAGGAGACTCTCAGGCTGCAGGGGCCAAGTGGAGAGTGGTCTCCTTCACTTGCACTGTCTCTGTTTTCATTTCACTTTCTGCTGGGTTCCCCTTGTCTCCCCTTGTCCCTGCTGTGTGTCCCATCTGTTCCCCATGGGTGCTGCCCACACTCACTCTCTCCTGTGCTTTTCCATTTTCACCCTCACTTCCGCATCCTCTATCCTGGCCTTTCTATTTCCTGCTTTCTATTCTCTTCTCAATGTGGAAGGAAAGCTGCCCACAAAATCTCTCCTCCCTCAGTGCTGGAGGAAATGACCAGGCCCAAGAGACAAACTCCTCTTATCTGCTGGAAACAAGTAGGCTGATTTTCCATCCAAGGATCAGAACACCAAAGGCTACTGGCCACACCAGTGGATCAGCAGAAACGGCTATTACGAGTTTATTTCTTGTCTCTACCCATTCAGTGTGGAATACTCTGGGAGATTCTCTTGACCCTCCCTTGACCTGAAATACCTCCTCTACTGATGCCTGAAAGCCCACCATTAAAGCCAGTCATTCCTTTGTGTTAATTATTACTTTCTCCCAATGGTTTTCCTTTGAACATAAAAATACTCCTGGAAGGGGAAACGCATTAGCTTCCTATTGCCTTGATATAAAGAAAGAACGGAAGGGAAAAACACAAAAGGTTTTCAAAAACCATTCTCAACATCGTATCTGGGATTGGGATTTAAATCTAATTTGAGTGCCGGATTAACAAAATATATTTAAATTATAGAACTGTTGATATTTAAATTATGGAATATAATCATACGCTTATTTTATCTTTTCCTTTTATCTTTTTTACTGAAGTGTAACATGCACACAATAAAGTGTGCAAATCTTAACTGTACAGCTGAATGAATTTTTACATACATATACACCCATGTGCCTACCACGGAGATTAAATAAACCCCGGTACCCCAGAAGGCTCCCTGTGCCTCTTCCTAGTCAATGTTCCCCCAAAGGTAACCACTGCTATGACCATAAATTATTTCTTTCTGTTCTCGAGCTTCATATAAATGGAGTCATGTGGACTCTGGCTTCTTCGGCTCAATGTAAGTTTTTTTGAGATTCATACTTGCTGTAGCACAGATGAGTCACTCTTTTCTCCTGGTGCTTGGTATTCTAGCGTATGAAGATACTATAATTTCTTTATCCATTTTTCTGTTGGTGGACACTTGGGTTGTTTCCAGTTTCTGGCTATTATGAGTAAAGTTGCCATGAACATTCTTGTACAAGTTTTTTGTGAACACTAATTTTTTCTTGAGTATCTACCTAGAGGTGAAACTGCTAGGTCAAAGAGTAGGTATATATTTAACTCTACTAGAAACGGTCAAACAGATTTCCCAAGTGATTGTACCATTTTACATACCCACCAACAAAATGTGTTAGAGTTGTGGTTGCTCCACATCCTTGCAAACACTGGGTTTGGTTAGTCTTTTTAATTTTAGCTATTCTGGTAAGAAATATCGGCAATATGTTTGCCCGAGAGAGGTGGACTCCTGAGTGGGTGGTCCTGGGCAGGAGAATGGAGACTCCCCATTGATGACAGCTGTTGGAGAGAAGTTCTGATGAGTTGTTTGTATGTTTGTTTTGATAACGAGAAACTGTAGGAGCTAGAAAACTAGAGGACTATTTTCTATCAGTACCCACTAAAAGAAAGGCAATCCTGTGGACTGTCACCAGCAGAGGAAAGAGCGAGTTTAGGCCAATTCTAGGAGAACGCTCCAGACAGGGTAGACTTAAAGACAACACTACGGGCCCACATGTGATGGTACATCAGGAAGGGATCTTATGCCAGGGTTCTTGCTTACAAGCAACAGAAACCAGTTTGAGCTAATGGAATCAAGTGGGAATGTGAAAGATATCAGGGTACTCACTAGTTGATGGAGAGTCAAGGGCCAGGCCTTTGACCTAGAGATGGCCAGGAACTGAGGAGAATCTAGAAGGGCAGGAATAGAAAATTTAGTCTATTTGGCATGGCTCCCTGACCTCAGTGTGGTTCCTGAGGTCCTTGTGTCACTTGTTCAAGGCTCAAAGTTCCAGAAGAGTATATCTGATTGGTTGAACTTAAACCAAATGTCCACTCTCAGGGCTGGTCTCTGCAAGAGCTTCCACCGTGGGGAGCAGGTCCCTGGATTTATACCCCACTAAGACTGCATACACGTGGAGGAGGTCATTTCCTAAAAGAAATCAGATGCCATCTGGAAGGTGGAATGGATGTTAAGTAGCCAAAGAAACCACATGTTCACTATGGTCCTGGCTTCAGCAGCATCACATTCATACTCTCATGTTAATAATAGAGATGAAAGAAACCTGGCCTGATCCTATTGGGTAAGCAAGGTAAAGGAATTTGGCAGGACTATAAAACCTAGCTAAGTTGTTAATATGCTTTCAAATGGATTTTTTAAAAGATTTTATATATTTATCATAAGAGACAGAGAGAGAGAGAGAGAAAGAGGCAGAGGCAGAGGGAGAAGCAGGCCCCCTGCTCCACAGGGAGCCCGATGAGGGAGTCAATCCCAGGACCCTGGGATCACCACTTGAGCCTAAGGCAGATGCTTAACCGACTGAGCCACCCAGGTGCCCTCAAATGGATTTGAATAAGAAGAGAGCATGTGACTCAAAGTTCCCTAATTTGTCATTTTCAGCCAGTCAGAGTCACTCCCCTTGCAATGCCATCAAACCTGAGGGAGCCCTGGGTAGGGTGGGAGGACTGCAGAAGCTAAGGAAAGAAGGTCCCAGCAGAGAATGTCACTCTTTTCTGGGTCCTCCATCCCTCAAGCTCCACAGCTTAGTGCCTTGGGCCTGTGAGCTCCTCGGGGGCTTAAGAAACTATGTGACACTTGGGGGGAAAGTCACAGGCTCCAAAAGACCTAAAGAAAATGGCAAATTTTACAATTTTAAATGCTCAGTTAGCATTCAGGCACATTTACCTCCTCTTTGGTGATGCTCCAACCTCCAGCTCAGAGTTCCCTGGGACCTCGGCCCATTGCACGTTGTTCCAAACTACAAAGCCGCCAGCAAAAGAGAATCGGGGGAGCAGTAGCAGGTGACGTGGCTTCTCCACAATCTTAATTTCCATCTGAAGTGAAGAATCAAAGTCAGTTCTAGAAAGAAAAAAAAAAAAGACTAAAGCCCTCACCTCCAGTTCAGAGCCTAGTTTCTGGATTCACTCTTTATTCCTCCAACTGTTTAATGGAATTAATTCACACTAGCTTTATATCTAGAAAAGACTGTGAAAACCTCCAAGTTACCTGAAATTGGGTCAGAGGTCCTCTTGAGCCTGGACTCCTGAAGCATGCAATTCCCTTCAGTGGAAAGAACACCAATCTGAGTGTCTGAAGACCCCAGTGGAATCCACTTGTGTCGTGAACTCACTACATGACTTCAGGCTAGTCACGCCCTTTATTCTTCTCTTTCCTTTTCTAGAATATGAAGGGAGTCAACTAAATGAGCACTGAAGCTTGTTTAAGTCCCATGATCATCTTAAGCAGATTCCTGAATAAAGGACAGACCCATGTTAGCCTTGCTGACACATCTTCCCTCATGTGCCGCAGAAGACCAAATGATATAATAAAAGCATCTCTGTTCCCCCAAACCATGCTCAATCTCCAATTTATGCAGCCTGTGATTAGCAGAACCTATTTTGCTGTAATCAAGTGGGGTAGTTCTAGGAAAAAATTATACCGAATTTCACTTAATGTGCCTTCATTTGGTTAACCAGACCACTAGGACTGACATACTGTACCGATTACATAATGTGAGTACCTTCAACATCCTTCCATTTCGGTGAATTGGCTTTTTAGCCATCAGTGTAGAGCCCGATATAATTTATTTTCTTTGTGGTAGTGTCAAACATGTCTAAATTAGTTAAACTACTTTAATATGAGGTTGCTTTAAGGATCAAAAATTCTTAACCACTCCTTCCAAGGAAACATCAACCCACACATGTGGACTGAATCTCCATTTTCATTTATTTTGTTTCATTTTGGGTTCTTCCGAATGGCTTCACTTTTTTGTTGCTAAACCAACTTAAATTTTGGATCTGACTAAACACTCTTATATTTGTGCTAATCTTTTGACCAAATACTTTCCTTCATTTTGCACCCCACCACTAGGCAACGTAATTGTGATCAATTACAAATTGCTGGGTGGTGAGCTCTTCATTCTGTCCATAGCAAGATAAATTACTTCCTTGCCTAAACAACCTCTCCTGGAATAATACTCTTGACCTCCTCCCATTCTCTGCCCTTCTCCGAGGAGGCCATGCTGCTGATACTTGTGAATGTAATTTGAGCAGTTTGAAAAATGTGCAAACACATTATTAGCAACGTGTTTAAACAGCCCCTTTCCCTTAGGTGTTCATAATCCTTTAAAGTTATGATATAATTACTCCTTCCGGCATCACTTTAAAATGTACACAGCACAGCAAGAATTATATTCGTCAAGAAACATGACAGTTACGAATAGATAAAAAATAATTTCCCATGTCTCACACATTTTTACTTATTTATGGGATCTGTGTATTCCTTGCCTCTTTCAAAAAGGACCTGAGGCTACTTACAAACGCATATGTATACCATTACTCTAATAAAATAGGAGTAAAAGCAGGAAGGAAGGTAGGAAACCTATTCCAAAACATGACAAGAAACCATAAAGGAAAAAGTGTCAGATTTGATTATACAGAAATATGAAAGTTCTATGTTGCAAAGGTCAGATAAAGCATTAATGCCCACAATATCAACTGTATACAAATGCCTAAAAATCAATAAAAGGGCAACCCTCAAGTGTTTATTTTGTGCAAAGAACACGATAATTAGACCCAGAATAAGAAATATAAATAATCAAAAAATCCTATAAAAATGCTTACCTTCTAATTCCTACAGAAGAAGTTTCAAATTAAAACATAACCGTTTCTACACAACTCGACAGCAAGAAAATAAAAAGAGTTATAACATACAGCATTATACAGCCATTTTGGTTGCTCTAAATTTTCTCCCAATGCAAACAATGCTGCAATGAACAACCTGGTACTTATATCTTTTAGCAAAAACACAAATATTTCTAGAAGACAGGTTCCTAAAAGCAAAATTGAGTTAAAATTAATACGCATTTTAAAAAGATAAATACTGCCAATTAACTCTTCTAAAATATTCTTCAACTTTACACTTACATCCATAGAATATGAGTGTGCCCATTTTCCCCAAACATGCAATTACCAATGACCCAGTAATTATACTCTTGGGCATTCATCCCAGAGAAATAGAAGCTTATATTTCTGCAAAAACTGTACATGAATGTTCATAACAACTTTATTCATAATAGCTAAAAATTAGAAACAATCCAAATCTCCTTCAATGGTTGAGGGGTTAAACACACTGTGGCACATCCTTGTCATTGAACACTACTCAACAATAAAAAATTGATACACACAGGGGCGCCTGGGTGGCACAGCGGTTAAGCATCTGCCTTTGGCTCAAGGCGTGATCCCAGCATTATGGGATCGAGCCCCACATCAGGCTCCTCTGCTGGGAGCCTGCTTCTTCCTCTCCCACTCCCCCTGCCTGTGTTCCCTCTCTCGCTGGCTGTCTCTATCTCTGTCAAATAAATAAATAAAATCTTTAAAAAAAATTGATACACACAACTTGGGTGAACCCCCAGAGAGTTATGCTGAATGAAAGAACCAATTCCAAAAGGTTGTAAAGTATATGATTGCATAAATACAACATTTCTGAAATAACCAAAGTATAGAAATGGAGAACAGATGAGTGGTTATTGAGAATTAGGGGTGAGGGAAGGAGCAGGAGGGAAGTGGGTGCGGGTATAAAGGGCAACACAAGGGATCCTCGTGGTGATGGAATTGTTCTGGATCTTGACTGTGATAGTACATATAGGAAACTACACAGGTGATACAATTGCTTAGAACCAACATACACTCACACACAGATGAGTTCAAGTAAAATTGGGCAAGTCTGAATAAGCCTGATGGATTGTATCAATACTAATAGCCTCGTTATGATGCTTACTGTACAATAATTTAGCAAGGTGTTACCAGTGGGGGAAACTGAGTCAAAAGTACATTGTTGGTGGGAATGCAAGTTGGTACAGCCACTCTGGAAAACAGTGTGGAGGTCCCTTAAAAAGTTAAAAATTGAGCTACCCTATATTCCAGCCATTGCACTACTGGGTGTTTACCCCAAAGATACAGACGTAGCGAAGAGAAGGGCCATAGGCACCCCAATGTTCATAGCAGCAATGTCCACAATAGCTAAATCGTGGAAGGAGCCGAGATGCCCTGCAACAGATGACTGGATTAAGAAGTTGTGGTCCATATATACAATGGAATATTACTCAGCTATCAGAAAGAACGAGTTCTCAACATTTGCTACAACATGGACGGCACTGGAGGAGATAATGCTAAGTGAAATAAGTCAAGCAGAGAAAGACAACTATCATATGATTTCTCTCATCTATGGAACATAAGAACTAGGATGATCAGTAGGGGAAGAAAGGGATAAAGAAAGGGGGGTAATCAGAAGGGGGAATGAAGCATGAGAACTATGGACTATGAGAAACAAACTGAGGGCCTCAGAGGGGAGGGGGGTGGGGGAATGGGATAGACCGGTGATGGGTAGTAAGGAGGGCACGTATTGCATGGTGCACTTGGTGTTATACACAACTAATGAATCATCGAGCCTTACATCGGAAACCAGGGATGTACTGTATGGTGACTAACATAATATAATAACAAAACATTAAAAAAAAAAAACTACATGAGATCTCTATTATTGCTTACAACTGCATGTGAATCTACCAGTATTTCCAAGCAGAAAGTTTAATTTTAGAAGATATAAGGTGAATCTATACGGTATAATATAAGGTTTATGATACCTGTGGAGTGAGAAAAGCATGTCACAAAATAAAAAGTACAGTATTCTGTTTGTGATAAACATCAGCTTGTGTGTTTATGTGAATAAATAGAAAATTTAATACCAGTTACCTCTGAAGAAGAGGAAGGGAAAAGAATTAAGTTTTAGTCTACATCCTTCTGTATTATTGCAGTGTTTTACAACCAACAGTTCTGTGTTTTAAGTATTGGGTTTTGTTTAAGATTTATTTGAGAGAGAGAGAGAGTGCGTGCACTTGTGCATGAGTGAGCATGGGGGAGGGGTAGAGTGAGAGAATCTTCAAGCAGACTCCCCGTGGGGCACAGAGCCCAACAGCGGGCTCAAGCCCACAACCCTCAGATCATGACCTGAGCCAAAACCAAGAGTCAGACACTTAACCAACTGAGCCTCCCAGGCGCCCCTAAATGTTTGTTTTTTTACTCATAAGGAGAGATTAAATATAACAATAATGAGAGTTAACCAACTGCTCTATAGTAAAAGCAATGTCTCCTCAAATAAACTGGGAGCAAATAAGTGTTCTGGGGAGAGGCAAGTTTCTGAGAAGAAAAGCAAAGGACCCTCAGAGAGGAGCAAAAGGATATAGAAAGGGGAGTAATTGGCAGTGGAGTAGGGCACTGAGGGGAGGGTTGGGAAGTGGCAGAGTATCCTGGGAAGAGTTATGGGGAAGAAATGCAGAGACTCAAAAGTAAGAGGGAAGCTGGAGAGGGGATGCTTTGGGGTTTCCCAATGGAGACAGGAATAAAATATTGCTTCGGGTTTGCTATTTGGGATGGGGTACTTATCATTTGTCAGGAAGGTGGTGGCTCATACCAGAGGCTTCCTTTGGTCCTTCCACCAACATGGGGATTCTACCAGCTACTGAGTGTATCTCTTCGAACTGTACATTCCAGGATGGAGCATTGTATTGGTCTGTGATCTCAGTGGATCCCCTGTAAGATGAATTCAAGTCAAAGCTCTGTCATCTCTTCTCCATATCCCGTACTCAGACCCATTTCTGATCTAGGGATTAGCATAAGCTCAAAAAGCTGGATAGTTTTCTTTCCCTGGTACCCAGTCACCCTAAGAAATGGCCCCTGGTCCCACGAGGCTTGGGGGAAGTTGCAGGGTCCTTTCTAAAAGGGTTCTGGGTCTGTGAACTGGCTTAGGTCAGGGAACTGAGCAAGAAGACACGTATCCCCACTATGGTGACGCAAGTTAGATCTTTGCCCAGCAAAACTAGATGTTTTTTCCCTGTATATGTGAAAAAATGATTTAGTAAACTGCCCTTCCAGTTCATTTCTAGGAATCTGGTGATCAATTTGCCATTGCCACGGATCCTTGCAAATGAAACACTCTATCTCTCTATCCCTGTGGTTTATTAAGGTAATTGCATTTACCTTATCTCTCATGGTCCCACTGAGACCAGGGAAACCAATTCCATTATGGCATCAGCACTGCCATCTCTGACCTTCAGAGAGACACCTCAGAGCTCTTCAAGAATTCTGATGTCTCCCTTACTAATGATTTTTTTTACTGCTTTGGTGAAGTGCTCTTCACACCCTTAACAGAGCATTTGGTTAGGCAACAGTTGAACGTGTTGGAGTAATTGATTCATTACAACATTCCCATTTCCCTGAGCCTCTAGATTCCTTCCACTCTTACAGCCTTGTTACTCAAAGTGTAATTCGTAGACTGACAACATCTTCGCATCACCTGAGAGCACATTAGATTCTCATTCCTGTCCTAGACCTGCCAAATCAGAATCTGCATCTTAACAAGGTCCCCAGGTGATTCATAAGTACGTTAAATTTTGCTTTACAGCAGTGGTACCCAAACTTTAATGCGCATCAAATTCATTTTCGAAAGCACAAATTCCCAGGGCTTCTGATTCTATAAATCTGGGGTGAGATTCAAGAACTGCCATTTCTAACATGTTCCCACTTGACATTGATGGTCCCAGGTGACATGGTCACCATTCTGTATCAACCACGGCTCTATATTACACCAGAGAATTTACAGAATTTCAACCTACATAACTATAGGCCATCATAGACTTCAGATGACTCCAGTCTTTAAAATCATATCTTTGGCAGAACTGAGTGCCACAGCATCTTGATCTTCCAATGGCTTGTCCTCCACTTACCCTTTATCCCACGCTATGACCACTGATGATTTGAATGGTTGAGTTACTACTGCATGCATAGATTATCAGTGTCTATTTCCATCTTTTGAACCTCCCCATCCCTCACAAGGTTATCCCTTTCAACTCCTCAAACATGATCAACCCAATCCCAGAATCCAATTATGAAGACCTATTTTCTAGTCTAACTTTTAGTATCAGTTACTGTATCAGTCAGAGTACCAGTAAGAAAGGGGTTATGTGCCCAAATTTAGATAATTTAAAGTGGGAATTATTTACAATGGTATAGATGTGGTGTAAGGAAATCACAGGAGAGAAGGCAAAACCCAGGAGCTAGTAACAGCTAAACATTACTGCCCTAGACTTAAGGAAGTGGGTCATATGGAAAGGCCCCAATAAGAGAAGCACTGATCTTCAGCCAAGGAACTCAGACAGCCCATGACAACCTCAGAGAGGAAGCTAAAGGAATAAATACCTTGACTTCACCCTATCCCCTGTTTCTAGTCTCTTTCTAGGGATCCTCAGTAGCCAAACCCAACCAGAAGCCACAGGCAAGCAAGGCAGTGGATACAGTCAACCAAGTCAATGAAGAGTGGACCTAGAGGGGAAAATACAAGACCTCTAGCACGGTGGGAAAGGCCATTGGTTTAGTTCTAAACAAATTTGCTTGTGGCATCTAAGCAGAGGTACTAAGCAGGTAGTTGAGTGGCTCTGGAGATTGGAGAAAAGTCTAAGCAGTTGTACAAATTTGAAAGCTCTCAGCATAGAGGTGAGGACATGAAAGGTGGTAAGATGACTTAGGCATAGTGTAAAGTGAGAAAAGAAGAGAATCTATGGTTGAATCTGAGTAGTTCCAACATTTAAAGGTCAAGTGGAAGAGGAAAATATGGCAGAGGGACAGAAAAATACAGGCAGAGAAGTGAGAGAAAAACCAGAAGAATGTAGGAGCCTGGATACCAAGAAAACTGGTATTTTTCCCCAAAAGAAAGAAGGATCAACTTTGTTAAAATCCACTGGAAGTTCACATAATATGAACACTGAGGACTGCCCATGAGATTTAGAGGCACGAAGGTCACTAGATACTTTGATAAAAATAGTTTTCCTAGAGAAGTAGGGGAGGAACCCACTGGAGGAGTCTAATGAATAAGCAGGTGTTGAATTAGGGCGAATGATGACTGTGCACCCCTCACAGTTTGGGTGAGAAGGGGAAGAGAGGAAGAGTAGAGCCACAAAGAAAATTTGGGCTCCAGAAACGGGAGGTTTTGGGGTTTTTTTTTGAATAGGAGTGACTAGAGCATGTTTAGATGCTGATGAAAAGAATATATTAGAGGAGAACAAATCAAAAATGAAAGGAGGGTTAATTGGTAACATACATTTTCTGAGAAGGTTGACATCCACAGCATGGGGAAGATGGTTGATCTTTCTAGAAGAAGAGACATTACTTCCACTTTGTCAGAAGGAAAGAACAAAGGATGGACACAGGGGCAGGTTGGTTTTTAGGTGCAGGTGGTAGGAGTGAGGTAATTCCCACCTGAGGTCTTTTATTTCTTCTGTGAAGTAGGAGCAAAGACATCTGCTAGGAATGAGGGATAAGATGGGGCTTCAAGGCTTTGAGAAGAAAGTGTGAAATGGTCATTTCAGAGAATGAAGGGTGAGTGGACGAGAGGCCGATGGAGTTCCCAGAGTGGGTGGGGGGGAGGTGGTTTGAGAGTCAATGGAGGTGATGACAGAGAAAACCCTGCTAGGCTGGGGGATTTTTCTCCAATTGTGCTTTGTTGCCTAGGAGGAGATGTGAAAAAGGTGTATTGTTGAGTGCTTCCAGAACTGATTTTTTTTTTTTCCAGGCGAGTATGAGGAAAAGACAAAATAGGCCAGTAAGTTTAAGGTACTGGCAAGATAGTGACTGACATGTGGACCATGGAATCTAACGTGACTTCAAAGGGAAACAGGTTGGTGGATAATGACAAGGAGAGGGGCCAGGGGCCTAAGGGCCTCAGTAAAATGAGGTGTAGAGTAGGTGAATAAGTAGACTAGACTATAGTGTGAGGGAGTTGTAGTCAGGGTGGGAGATTTGAGAGATGAGAAGGTCCAGGAGAAGTAGGTGCTGGAGGTAGTAGAGAAAGTTCAGGAATTGAGAGGCCAACATATTTACTAGGTCATCAGTGGATATAGTAACATCTCCTAGGAGGATGGCAGGGTTGCAGTGTGAGGGAATATTGTGAGCGAGGAGGTAAAGTCCTTGGGGAATGAGAGGGAGTGTCCAGGAGGCCAGTGGATGACAACAATACCAGAACTTCAGAGGGGCAGCCATTTTACAATAATGTTTGGATGCTGCACCAGGGAATGAGGAACAGGCTATACCCACCCCTGCTCCTGGGTGTGTAGGGTGTGGAAGAATATTTAAAAGAACTACAAAAGAAGCCATACTCTGTGGCTAGAGATGGGTCTCAATTCAGGCAAGGAGATGGAGGTTCTCCATGGGGCTGAGATACCAAGACCCCTGATGAGAGCAGGGACCAGGGATGAAGAGGGGAGGCTTCAACTTGAGCATGTTTGGTCATAGCTTGTGAAAAAGCTGTCATTAGAAAGATTTCATTTTATTGACTGATTGATTGAGAGAGAGAGAGTGGGGAGGGTGGAGGAAGAGGGAGAGAGAAAGAATCTCAAGCAGGCTCCATGCTCAGTGCAGAGCCCGACATGGGGCTCGGTCTCAGGACCCTGAGATCGTGACCTGAGCTGAAATCAAGAGTCAGACACTTAACCAACTGAGCCACCCACGTGTCCCTGTCATTAGAAAGATTTCAAAATCAGTGTCTGTGTTCAGAAAGCATTATTCCTGCTTCTCAAAGACATGCACACATGCCAACTCTAATTGTCCTTCGTTTTCAGCAGTGACCCTCTGTGTGTGTGGTCTGCTCTAAAGAACAATGCCTAACCAGCAGTATTTTCTCGGTGCTCAGGACTGTCCTTGGGCTTCTTTGGTTCCAGCTGATGTTTGCTTAGTCTGGCATGATTTTTTCCTTTGTGTCCTTATTTCCCCGTTTGCCAAACACCATGGTTTCAAAAGAATCTTCCCACCAAGGATGGCTTTGAGCCAGTGTTCTCTGGATGGTTTTCTATGTCTGCCTCTCACCACATCTTTCGGTCTGGGCCTTGAGCTTGTCCTGCAGTGATTTCTCTGTGCTGTTCTTCCCCGCCCCCACTTCTGCTCGGGTAGCCACCCTCAGCCTTTACCCATTCTCAGGGCAACGGATGGGGTTATTGGGCGGCTGGGTGTCTCTAAGATCACCAGGTGGGTGACAGTGTAACCAATGCCAATTATTAATATAAGAGAGGACATGGAACTAAACTTTCCCAATTTTTTAGTCGCACCTTGAATGGCTAAGCAAATTCTTCAGGCATCATTAAGTAAAACAAAAGTCAGTATGTAAACAGTAGGACTGGATTTGCCAATTTTCCCTTTCACCTTCCCAGTCTTGTCCCTTTCACCGTGGTTTTCTTGCTAATTCTTAGAATGAAAGGTGTGACCTCATCTTGACAAACATCACAAGTGTGTGTTATTGTTTTTCTCAGTCCCTGTGACTTATAGTCATACACCATAGTGGATAGGCCAGCTTAGAAGGCAAACCCCCTTACATGTGAAAAACACACTTAGCAAACTTGTTTCTCTGTGCAAAAGGACGACTGAGACTAGTCACGTAAGAGTGTATCGCCATTTGGATAGCTTCAATCAAAACTCTTCACATGATTTTCGTTCAGTGTTCTCTCTTCCTTTTTATTTTGTTATTACCTTTTTAGATTTTGTTGTTGCTGTTGTGAGAGCCCTCAATATTTTCTGGATGGTGCTGTGCATGGATTGGCTCTACTATCATCACTATGATTATTACCAAAACGCTTACAAACAGTCTCCAACAGCATACCCTTGCTGCCTATCAGATTCCATCTTGAGGTGCTGGAGAAATGTCTGACACTAGAGAAAGCCCCATGGCGCAGGCCATCAGACAGAGTTTCAATCAGCTAGCTCATCAGCTTGCTCTTTAGTTACACAAACAAAAATGTAATTTACTGTTGCTATGGGCAGTTTACTTCTAAATTCTCGAGATCTGTAACTCCAGAACCTCCCTGATATCAAAGGCCCCTCTTAGGAACCTGACTAGAAAATCAGCCTTAAAGATACCCTCCACATATCTGTTCTAAAATCTTACTGCTGAAATCGAAGATAAATACATTTTTTCCTTAAAGCTACAACGGAAGCTGGTCGAGTCAGACTAAAGTAAGGGACTTATATTCTTTGCTTGAGGGAACAGTTTTCTAACTTTTGCTTCCTCCCTCTGGATATGAACAGGTCTATACACATAGCCCTACACGCTAGCAGCTTTCTTAAAACCCAAAGGGAACCAACCTTAAGATGAAACCTGTGTGGAGAAGAGCAGAACAGGGAAGGAGAGGACGTGCGTCCTTGTTGACATCCTTGAGCTGCTGAATCCTCCAGCCCTGGAATCCATCCCACCTCCAGGATCTTGTGAGATAACAAATGTCCTTACATTTAACTCACATTGGTATAGGTTTTTTTAAGTATTATTATTATTATTACTATTACTATTATTATTTGCCACAGAAAACATCCCAGGTGCCACAAGTTCTCATAGGTGCCTGACCTAAGAGGGCCCAGCAGGAAAATGTGAGTCATTGGGGGTAATTCCTGTCAATCTTTTCTTCATTCCACTCACTCAACCTGGTTCCTAATATGGGGCTATTTATGCTTTGGATTACCTTTCCTGTGTTTCTTGCCCACTCCACCCCATTTCCTCTAGCTCTCAGAAAACATTATTGTTCCATTTCAATATAACATGTCCTTCAAGCTGAATTTAAGCTAAAGTCAAATCAACCTAAATCTTTCAAACTATGTGGAGACTCCACCTCCACCTTCCGCCTGAAAGAAGAATGTCAGATCATTAGGTAGGAAAAGTGTACTCTGGAATTGTTTTCTGGAATTAGCAAAAATGTGGGACGAGACCTCTGGAATTTTGTCAGCATCAGCGCCCCCTCTGAATATTTGTATCCTCACCCCAGGCCCCATTTTATTTGTAGAAGTTCCCTTGTAGGGGCGCCTGGGTGGCTCAGTCGTTAAGGGTCTGCCTTTGGCTCAGGGCATGATCCCAGGGCCCTGGGATCAGGTCCTGAGATCGCGTCCTGGGATCAAGCCCCGCATTGGGCTCCCTGCTCTGCTGGAGCCTGCTTCTTCCTTTCCCACTCCCTCTGCTTGTGTTCTCTCTCTCGCTGGCAGTCTCTCTCTGTCAAATGAATAAATAAAATCTTAAAAAAAAAAAAGAAGAAGTTCCCTTGTATTTTGTCAGTGAGTGGGTAAGGCTGGGTTTAGGGTCAAAGACATCTAAATGGCTGAAAAGTGAGGTTTGCTGAGATTACTGTTTTTTTTATCAAATTGGAAACATTTCCAGGCAATATTTCTTCAAGTACATTTTCTACTTCTTTCTGCTTCTCCTCTCTTTCTGGGACTCTACTTACATGTATATCGGACTGCTTGATACTATCCTACAGGTTACTGAGGCCCTGTTCTTTTTTCTTTTAATCTTTTTTTCCCCTCTCCATTTGGATAATATCCATTGACTTGTCTTCAAGGTCACCTTGAGTTTACTGATAATTTTATATATTGTGTTCACTGTGCTATTAATTTCCAGCCAATGAGTTTTCAATTTCAGATATTGTATTTTTCAGTTCCAGGATTTCCATTTGGTTCTTTTTTAAGGTTTCCATGTCTCTTTGAAAATTTCCCATCTCTTCACCTACTATACCCATATTGGTCAGTTGGTTCGTTAACATTCTTATCATAACTATTAAGTCTTTGTGAATTCTAACACTGGGTCATATGTGAGTCTGTGTTTCTATTGACTATTGTTTCTCTTCACTGTTGGTTACATTTTCCTATTTCTTCGGACATTTTTAAAATTATATACTGAGCTTTATAGATTCAGGAGACTTCGGACTCTGCTATCTTTCTTAAAAGAAATTTGAAATTTGTTCTAGGAACCAGCAGTTAAATTAGTAGCACATTAGCTTGATCCTATGGAGCCACACCATCTAATAACACTTCTGTAATGATGGAAATGTTCTGTAATCCGTGAAGTCCAATATAATAGTCATAAACCACATGCAACTATAAGCACTTGAAATGCGGCTATTGTGACTGGGAAACTATATTTTACTTTATTTTTTTTAAAGATGTACTTATTTTAGAGAGAGAGAGCGTGAGGCAGGTGCAGAGGGGCAGAGGGAGAGAGGGGCAAAGAAGCAGACTCCCTGCTGAGTGGGTAGTCCGGATACAGGGCTTGACCCCAGGATCCTAAGATCATGACCTGAGCTGAAACCAAGAGTCAGAGGCTTAACCAACTGAGCCCCTCAGGTGCCCCATGGGGAAATATAATTTAAATTTTAAGTTTAATTAGATTTCAAAGGCCACATGTATCTAGAGGGTACTATATTGAATAATGCCACAATGGAGACTTGGTTTTAGGCATTATTAGGGCCAGTCTCTTTTGGCTTTGCCTTTATTCCTAAGGGCATAGACTTTAGTACCGGAAAGTAGTCCTCACTCCCGAGGTGTGACCTGCTGTGTTCCCAGTGGCAAGTTTTAGGAGTTGACCACACCTCTCTGACTTGGTGGGGACTGAACTCTGAGCTCCATTTCCCAACACAAGGCAACTGCTCTTCCAGCCTTCTGCCCTCCCCTGGGGTCCTCGTGTGTCTGCTGCCCGTGCACAGAGCAGGAGTAAGCCGAGGATTTGTGGGAAGTCTCCACATAGGTTTGCAAGCTCTCCCTCTGAGGCTCCCTCCTTTCTGAGATTCCCTCTTCCCCAATTTCAAACTGCTGTGGAAGCCCCAAACTCCAACTTCAGAGTCTTCAGCTCAGTAGGACTGCCAATAAGGGGAAGTGCCTTGTGCTGTCAGAGGAAACACCTCATCAGTGCGAATCTCCCCAGGGTGAGTCCCTTTGTTCAAGGGTCCTATCTTCACCAGAGATGGTTTGGGCTGCAGAACCAAACCATTTGTTTGCTCTCCTGGGCCTTAAAACATTTTGTTGTTATTATTTTGTTCAGGGTCCAGAATTTATCATAGTCTGTAGCAGAAAGGTTAGTCAGAGACAATTTACTCCGCCATTGTCAGAAGTCGGAACTGACCGGAATGGCCAAAATTGGACATTAAAATCCTGAGTTTGGTGGGAAAGCTTGGCTATGCTTTCCTCGGACCACACTCTCCCATGTCTCTTGGCATCAGAAGGGGATCAATTTTGCTGAACCAAGGCTGAAAACTGAAAAAGGAATCATACTTCGAAGCATTATCAGTCATTCATAATTTAGAACAGACAATCCTTTTCTGAAAGCAGGTTTTGATATGAGCTAGTGAGAAAGAATAAGAAGTTTCTGGCCATATCTGTATTCCGATGGCAAGTTGCAGAAAATTTTGACCTAAGCAAAAGAATTTATAGACAAGCGTAGGTTAAAATTCCATAGCAGGGCTAGTTGCAGGCAGCTCTGGATTTAGGACTCACAGGGTATCAACAGAATGCAGGTTTTCTGCCTTTTTGTTTGTTTGGGTTTTGTTGTTGCTGTTGTTGTTGTTGTTGTTGTTTGTTTTTATTCCCAGCTTTCTGACCTGTCTCCTGCATTGTCAGCATTAATCCCAGGTTCCTGGGACTGCAAGAGGATGGTAGCCCCTTCAGCCCTGCATCCTCTCAGGGGTCCGGTATGGAGGAGAAAGGCAGAGCCTAGTTCCCAGGAGTAGCCACGAAAATTGCACAGCCTGTCCTAGGTTCTGCCTGGGACATGGTGCCCATCTCTGGAACAATCTCATAGCCATGAAAGAGGATGAAATGACTGGCCTAAGCGTGGCTCACCTGCTCCACCCTACAGTCAGAAGGGTATCCGTTTCACCAGCCCCTCAAAGACTGAGAGTGGGAGAGGGGTAGCCCCCGTCCATAAATATCTGGGACTGAGAGTGGGGGTTGGGGCAGTACCCCTGATAAATATCTGGCTTCTTATTCACTGGAAGGGCAGACATACACTGGTGTAGAAACAACAGAGGCCCACCAAGATGGTTATTGGAAGAGACTGGAACCAGGGTGCCTGGGGCGGCGGGGGTGGGGGGGGGAGTTAAAAGCTTACAAGCTAGAGAGGTCGGGAGCCTGAAAGAGAAAAGCTTCCTCTTTGCCCCCTTAGCCCTTGGGCTCCAGGCTGCTGGAAGCAGGTGCTGTGCTGTATCATTGCTTCATGATCAGCGTGCTTGGGGACCAGCAATGACTGAAGTCCATGAAATTTAGATACCACAGCGGTATCTTAAAAAGGTATCAGGTGGAGAATGGCTTTTAATGTGGATTCCAGGCCTCCAATTAGAGGCTTGTTCCACTTGCTAGATTTGGTGTGGGTTAATGCCCACTGACCTCTTGTCCCTATAGTGTTTCATCACTGTGATGAATGCTCAGGAGCAAATCCTCCCATCCCCGCCCTTTCTAACGGTACACAATGTCTATACCAATAGAGGTCTGCATTTTTTTTTCCAGATAAATTGCCAGGCCTGCCTTTCAATCTCTTCCAGTAGTGAGGGAGCAATCCAAGGAAAAAAGAAGACAACCCCAAGCACAGCAATGCTTCCAAACCCTCACTGGCTTGAAGAGCGCCTGACCGGCATCCCCCATAACGCCATTCCCCCTCCAGCAGCCTTTTTTCAGGGCGAGGTGAGACTTCCTTTTCTCTCCCTGTCCAGAAAACTTGGGGGACCCCAGACACCACTGGAAAATACCTTAAATATCTCTCAATCCATTCAATCCTCATCGGTTGCTCCTAAGCATCTTCTGACTTGACCCTGATCAGCCTAAGCCCCATGAAAGACTTCCCCCAGTAATTACGAGAACTCTCCCTGATTTTCAAAAATATGTGCACTTTTTAGTACCTTACATTTTTCTACAATAAGCATACCTCACTTTTACCACAAAAAAATAAAATAAAATAAAGTAAAATAAAATAAAATAAAATAAAATAAAATAAAATAAAATAAGTGTGGATATTCAAATTTTAAAGATTGCCACCAAGCTGCCCTCCCTTAGGAGTTCCAGCAACTGACTCGGAAGTCGCTGCTCACAGCATTTCAGGCTTTTTCTGTCACTACAGTTATATATAATAATAAAAAGAAAACATACGTGTGACTAATTTTAAAATGCAACATGGCGGATGGCTCTGGAAAGAATTCCCATCAGCTCTCTTCATACCCACATCCTCTTTGTGATGAATTCCCAGCCTTTTCAGCTAATCAGAGCATCCTCTTGCCTCTTTTCATGAAACAACTCAACTCACTTCCCTCAGTTTCACCTTCTCGGTGAGCTGGTCTTTTGAAGGGTAGAGATATTCTGGTAGATTCTTCCTCCTTCCCGCTCTCCCACCAGCCGGTTTCTTCACTTTCTCTGTGTCCCACTGCACTGAGGACACCTGTCGCTGACCTCATTCTCAGCTTTGTTTGTTTCCCTGATAAGATTACTGACCAGGTGCTATAATCTTGGGTTTGCCGAGCAATGGCGTCGGTGCAGTTCCTGTGACCTACACTCTGGACGGAGCCGACTTCATTATTCACGATGGGCTGCCGGTCCAGTTACCAGCAGGGTCCACCTCTGAGGCCAGACAGAAACCCGTTTAGCCAGTTTCCTGCTTTCGCCGAGCTGTTCCAAGATTGACACACACAGATTGACAAAAACACTGAGAGTGTCTGTGTTCCCAGGCATGAATCCCACCAGAACAAGACCCGGTCTGTTGCCGAACTCCGATTCTCATTTCCTCTCCCCCCTCCCACCCCCGACTCTGCCTTCCGCCCCGCCCCCACCTCCCTTTGCAGCAAAGCTATGGACCATCAAGTTTTAATGCAGTGTTGAGCTGTTGATTAAAACAGCGTGTTATTTTCTGAATGTCAAACAACATATGACAATAAAGCAGGCGGAACATATCAGGAAAACAAACGCGTGCTGCTTCAGCACTGGAGACAAACGCACAAATGGCTGAACTTGAGAGAGCTTCCACGTTCCCGAGAAGTCTTGGAGCATTAAAATTGATGACGGTGATTAGGTTGCCTTTCGGAGCAGCAAAGTCTGTATAAGCGAATCCTCCTGGGCTTAGCCGTTTTCAGCCCAGGCATATTAACTTGGCTCGCTGTGAGTCTGCTTTTGTGTCCACATGCGCAGTATTTAACCACCAGCGCGGCGGGCTCCAAATTAAAACCATATTTTGTTAGCACCGCATGTTCCAGCCTTGACAGTATTTATCAAAGGGGAAGCTGCTGGATTTATTGAAAGAAATGAACTTCACCAGGGTCTGGCAGGCCCAACCCTGAGAGGGAGTTGTGATTTTTTTTTTTTTTTTACCCTGCTTGCGGAGCGGTGCTGCCACTGTTGGCTCCAGGCTCTTTCCTTGCTTTGGGCTGTGATCGCTACTGTGACCTGTCCAGTGCCTGCCTCCCAACCGTCTGGGCCTCATGGGATGTCATCAGCTCCACAGCCATTTATTCTTCAAGGCCCCGTTTGTGTTCCCTTCTTTTCTGTGCAGTCTTCGCTACCTAAACCCAAAGTGTATTTTTCCTCCCCGATTTCTCTAGCCTTGCTCTGGCTGGGACTGTGGTGGAAATGCAGCGACCCAGGCCCCACCCCAGACATCCCCAATCTGCATTTCAGCAAAGATCCCCAGGGGATCCCAGTGCACACTGAAGTTTGAGAAGCACTGCTCTACCCCCGGGTAACTTTTCTACCAGTGGCTCTCACTGGAAGTCAGGTTAGGGGTTTTGGAAATGTCCACAGAATTTTGGGGGGGTTGTCACAATGGCGGGTGCTGAGCAGGCGCACTACTAGCAACAGTGAGCCGGGAAGGGACTGGACAGCCTGCAGCGGAGAGGACAGCCCCGTAGAAGGAAGAGTTGGTTCCTATGTCACGTGGCTTTCTAAGGTGCCGCCAGGCAGCCAGGTAGGTGAGAAACCTATTTTTTATGATCTGAGGCTAGAACCTAATTCTTCTTTACATAGAGACACTGAGTATTGCTTGCACAGTTTTAATATACACTGAATTGTCTAGGGAGTCAACTTCTGTGAAAAGTCAGGGAAGACTGCCTTTGTTTTGTTAAGAACTTCGCCTTTGTTCACAGTTTTGGAAACACACATTATCCGGGGCAATGCTGCTCACATAATTTCAGTCTCCAGGACAATCCCTCCGTAGCAGTCTGCCTTTGTAGCCATCCCAATAGCCGCAATTTTATATCTCACTACTTCATTATGTTTCTCGGTGTAAATGTGCCTGAGCATTTATATATTAGAATACATATGATTTTATTACCATTTGTTCTTCTTTTATTTCTTTGTTATATCAGAGTTAAGGAATTCATTATACTGTTGTTGAGTCATTTATATTATTTATATTATTCATGGATTCTATTTCAGGAAAATAAAGGAACCATTTGAAACTATTTGTTACAAGAAGAGAATGTTAGGTGTGATAGGGTTGGGAACCTTGGTTGTACATTCTTCAATTCTTCAATCGGCCCTTATTACATATTGTCTTGTAATCTTGGCTATATTTTTAAAAGACCATGCATAGTCTCCCCTACTAGATTATACATATCCAAGGGTAGGACTGTGTTTTATGACCTTGGTCTTCTAATCACCACTTAATGCACGTCTTGAGCAGCGGGTAATCGGTCCCATGGCTATTTGGACGACGGCTGCTCCCGGCGTGCCTTTCCTCAAATATTACCTCTTTCTTCCTGGGTGCAGAGCACTGGCAGCCTGGCTACAATGGCCATTAAGAAAGGGTTTGGGGGCGCCTGGCTGGCTGAGGTGGTAGAGAGTGTGACTCTTGATCTCTGGGTTGTAAGTCTGACCCCCCCATTAGGTGTAGCAATTACTTAAAAATAAAATCTGGGGTGCCTCAGTGGCTCAGTCGTTAAGTGTTGGACTCCTGGTTTCAGCTGAGGTCGTGATCTCACAGGAGGTGGGATCGAGCCCCATGTCAGGCTCTGCAATCATTGGGAGTCTGCTTGAAGAGTCTCTCCCCCTGCCCCTCCCCCCACTCATGTGCTCTTTCTCTCTTTCCCTCCCTCTAAAATAAAGAAATAAATCTTTAAAAAATAATAAAATCTGAAAGAAAGAGAGAAAGGAGGGAAGAAAGGAAGGAAGGAAGAGAGAGAGGAAGAAAGAAGGAAAAAAAGGAAGGAAGAAGGGATGAGATGATGGGGATTTCATGGAAGGAGGTTTTCACAGGGAAGAGTTGGGTTTTGGGGGTGCTAGAGCAGTCAGTGAAAAAGATCTTTCAGAAAGGGAAGCCAGGGGCTGAAATAAACTTGATCTTCATAACTTTGTCAAAAAGAGGCTGCCACCATTAACAACAAAAAACAATCCCACCAAAGTATCTTCCTGGAAAACAGACAACGCCCCAATTTCTTTGACTGCTCACTTCCTGTGGTCAGGTGAGAGGCCCTCAGGGGTCTTTAACCCACAGTCCTGCAAACAGCACCCTAACATACTCTCAAGGGAGCGTAGGCATGGGACTTGGGGAGGAGATGTGTTGTGATGAAAAACACTGGTGGGGCCTGAGCTGACCTAGGGGCAGGGGGAAGGAGGGAGGGTCAGCAGGAGAATTGATGAGGAAGGTGGGGTGTGGCCCAGAAGAAAAGGGACCACATGACATTAGACTTCTTTCTGCACCTTTGGACAGCAGCTCAGGGTCAACCAATGGGTGACTCGACTTCTTTCTAATCTCCTGTCAGTCTCCTCAAGGTCACAACTGCCAGTCTGAGACACATAAACAAGGCTGTGGAAATTTCTCTTTCTTCCAGCAGAGAAGACACTCAGTCTCCCCCCATGAACTTGTGAGCCTCGTGACACACTCAAGGAAAGCTGGATGATGTTTTTGTCTGGCTGCTGTGCAGGCTGTATTTGCCTCTGGGCTTAGTGGCTGAGTCAGTAAGATCTGGAACAATCTCTAAGAGCAGGGGACAAACTGGGCACCAGACAGAACATCAAAGCTGAGAAGAGCTTGCTCCAGCAACTTCCCTCTCAAGGTGTTTTCTTGTACCTCTCAATGACTTTTCCTGGAAAAGGAGGGAGCTGAAGAGAGGCACAGAGGTCACACTGGAAAGGAGTTCTAGAATCAAATTCTATCTATACATCTATAAACCACATGATTCACTGAATACCAACTGACATGCAGACACAGAAAGGAAAGCTCAATTAAACTAATGTGAGGGGGAAGGAAATTGTTCACTGAAGCCTGGAGGAGTACTGCCTGGCTGAGCGGGGCAGTCCAGGCCCGTCACGAAGAGGGTGAAAGTGCTCCTCTCCTATTGACCCAGGGCACATGGATACGGCTCCCTTCCTTGGGCCCCTCCAGGACACAGCAGCCCATCATGCCTTCAGAACGAACTCCATTTGTGCTAAAGGAGAACAGGGGAATGTTACTTTTGCTTAGAAGTCACCTTAACCAAGGAGAGCAAGGTAATCTAAAAATTCTGGTGCTAGAAGGGACTTTAGATCATCTCATTCACACTCATCATATTACAGGTAGGGAAACAGACACCTAGAAAGGAAAAGAGATTTGGATCACTGGTAAGTTCTCAGCAGAATTGAGTCTAACATATAGCTGACTCCTAGGCCCACCTTTCTCCCTTCCCCCTGTCGCCTCCCAGAGAATATGGTGGCTTCCTGGCTTATTGCGGTTTTCTGGAAGCCCTTGAGTTAACAGAGGTCACATTCACCTACCTTGATTTTCAGCCCCCTTGCTGCGGCTGGATGAGGCTACCACCCATTGAGCCTCATGGCTCAATGACCAGTGGGAAGGGAGTCCTTGCCCAAGGTCCATGGTGGACTGGGAGAGACAGACCTCAGATCCATAAACTTCTACCACTCCCTGCAGAACTCCATTTTCAAGTTTAGGGGGGAGGAAGGGAAACTCTTAGTGGACCCAAAGGTCATTCAGCAGAAGCTAAGTCCAGCATGGGTGTGAGCGGTTGCAAACAGAACTCTTGGGCTGTGGTTGGCTCTGCATCCAGAAGTTATAATCCAACCATAGAAAATCGCAGTAACTTGAGTACCGGGTCATTAAAATAAAAACTTAAAAAAAAAAAAAGAAGGAGAAAGAAAATAGTAGTAACCTGCCAGGGTTGTACCTAGGTGAATGCTGTATGTCTCCACCCTGACAAGCCTGCTGCCACGTGGAGCTGTTGCCCTAAACGCAAGTCTCAGCTCATGCCTAATGTCATCAAATGCAGGGGACTTTGTTAGATAGTAGACAAAAGTAATCTTTAAAAAACTCATTTGTGGTTCAGAAGAGATTCCTCTCTTTTCTTCCTGCAACCTTTCCCCCAACCCCCAACAAAAATCAGCAGAAACACCCAGGCAAGAGGAGCTGCTGTCTTAGGCCCTGTCCTACCCTTAAGGTGGACCTATCTGGTCCTCCTCGGGGGGCACCCTTTCTCCCACAGAGTGATGAGTCACGGGGCCCAGGAAACGTATCCACCCGAAGCCCATATCTCACCTTCCAGAACATTCTTTGATACTCAGGCTCCCAGAATTCCCTGACCAAGGGTCCTGAACCCATCTCCAGATTCTGCACAGGCCTCTCCTTGGGGTCTGAGTACTGAGGATGGAATATCCCACGGCTGTGCTCAACCCTAGGCCTAAGGGGACAATTCTTCATAGAGAATTGGACATATGGGCTAGGGTGTCTTTAATGTGTGAGATAGATGGGCAGAGAAAGGGAACTTCAGGGAACAGGCAGAACTGTGAGGGGTCCAAGAATTCTTTATTCACACTTGGCATTCTAGGTCCCTCTGAAGTTACGTAATTTCAAGGCAAGAGGATAGAAAATATTCTATATTATAGTTTTTTTAAGCCAGATTTACAGCTTTTAAATATTTAGATATGTGGTATATGGGTCTCCATGTTCACTCTTGCCCCAGCCTCAAACGTTGGAGGCAGGCTTTTTGAAGCACACACAGAAACGGGGTTCCTATGGTTAGATGGTGGAGAGAGAGGGGAGAGAGGTCTTATCCTTTGAGACATCACACCAGTGGGCTCTAACCCTCAGCCCTACACTGACAGCATAATTATCAGGCTTGCTGATTTTTATTCTTATTCATATGGGACAGTTTGTCCTATCATATTACTCCTAACCAAACACATACCAAGAAATCTTCAGGTTCTACTAAATCAAAAATTATTTCCAATACTTTTTATGCAAATAAAGCACCCTAAATTGTTGACAGAGACTAGAAGGAGTTTACTTGTTTTATCCATGAGTTAAACCACCCCAAAGAGTTAGAGTAGGTTAGGATTAACTTCTTCACACACACATTAGTTTCACATGTACAATGTAATGATCGTATGTATTGCAAAATGATCACCACAATTACATTACTCATGATAGAGTATTAAAAAATAAATGGCCAAGAATACAGCATACCAGCCAGACTCCCAGGGCTCCTGAATGTTCCTTAACTGGATACACCTAGGATGGCATTGTGGGCAGTAGCCCCTGCGGTGAGGAATTAGCCGAAGCCCAGGAGCCCAAAACAAAGGGCCTCCCTGGCTTTTATCTTCTCCCCACTGAAAGGGCCATGCTAGCCCCCAAAGACAATTTATATCACGACATCAGGCAATAATTTCACAAGCACCTCTCCCAGGCCTATATCCAGATTTGGAATTCCAAAATACTTACTGCACAATATTTATGCAATGTTTCTTTTCTCTTTGCCAATGCTACATGTTAAGAACTTCCCTTTGTCTGCTCTTACGTTGCAGGACTTAAGAATTTTCTATTCACATCCACTTAGGGGCTTTCCATGGGCCAGCCTGGCCATGATCCACCACATTCTTATTTTCCAACTCTTTCCTTATGCTTCGCATAAACTTGGGATACCCTAATAATTGTTTTTCAACATTCTTGAGAATTCATAGGAATGGACCATTAAACCCAAAAGGCAGGATCAGTACTGACAGCTATGACATTAAAAACCCCACGGTTCTGGAGCGCGTGGTTGGCGCAGTTGGTTAAGTTAGTATCCCACTCTTGATTTCAGTTCAGGTCTTGATCTCAGGGTCATGAGTTCAAGCCCCACGTTGGGCTCCACACTGGGCATGGAGCCTACTTAGAAAAAAAAAAATCCCAGGGTTCTAGCTAAAATCCTCTAGGAATTCAATTAGAATTCCAGGTAAATTAACTGGAAGAAAATCTTTTTCATGTAGCAATACACAATAGCAGGTACAAACCTTAGTCTACAGATATGTACATTTTTCTCTATTTTTCTATAACACACTCAGTTTCCATTTTAGCCTTCATTTCGCCAGAGGCATCAGAACTTTATCTCAATTAGTTCATGGCTATATCTTTGTTCCAGTGCACTAAGGGGTGTGCGTGTGCGTGTGTGTGTGTGTGTGTCTGCATGTGCCTCTGTGCATTTGAGCACCTCTAGTCTTCTCTTCTCTTTATTCTTTTTTTTAAAGGTATAATTGACATACATTATATTAGTTTCACATGTACAACGTAATGATTGTATGCATTGCAAAATGATCACCACAATTAGTCTAGTTAACCTCCATCAACACACACAGTGACAGGATTATTTTCTTGTGATGAGAACTTTTTTTTTAAGAATTTAAATATTTATTTATTTATTTATTTATTTGAGAGAGAGAATGCGAGCAGGGGAGGGGTAGAGGGAGAGGGAGAAAAGCTTCAGCAGACTGCCACTGAGCACAGCCCAACATGGGGCTCAATCCCACCACCCTGAGATCATGACCTGAGCTGAAACCAAGAATCAGACACTTAACCGACTGAGCCACACCAGGTGCCCTGTGATGAGAACTTTTAAGATCTACACTTTTAGCAACTTTCAAATATGCAATACAGTATTATTAACTGTAGTCGTCAAAGTGTACGTTACATCCCTGTGACTTATTTATTTTATAATTGGAAGTCTGTACCGCCTTCACCCATTTCAACCCCCCCCCACACACCTCTGGCAACCACTAATCTATTTTCTGTATCTATGAGCTTAGCTGTTACGTTTTTTGGGTTTTTTTATTCCACCTGTAAATGAGCTCATGTGGTATGTGTCTTTCTCTGTCTGATGTTCACTTAGCATAATATGAGGGCCTCTAGACTTCACTTATCTGTCCACATTGGCGTCTGCTGAGGCACCATTGTCCATGCCCAGGGCAGCTGAGCTGGCCCTCACTTCCACCTACTAAGCCCATTAAAAGCCAGCCATTCTTTTCTTTCCCTCTTGGCAGCATGGGAGTTGTTCTGTTGCTCCCAATCCATGCTGCGGCTGGAGAACTTTGTGCGGCTTTCTCTACAGCCCTGCCTGCCCAGGCATACCCCAAATGCATTTCTCTACGGTCTTGCCACCTTCCTGGGGCTCTGCCCTGGAAGTAAGAAACAGGTCCCCCTCTCTCCCTTTTCAGACTAATTGATGGATTCCATCAATGGGTTCCATTCCCATGCACCTGGAACATAAGATCCCACCTGCAAGAATCCCTTAATGGCTATACAGTTTTACTTACCCTCTAAGCCATCTCCTCCACCAGAGAAACGCAGGGTCTGGGGACAAGGACCTTCAAATGAAGCATCACGTATTCCCAAATCTCTGGTGTATATGGGCTCCTTCCTTCACTCTCAGGGCTTAGGCTTGAGAAACTCAAAAGCCAGCAAAATGGGCCTGTTTATCTCTGTTCTCCGTTGAGCATCCTTCACTGAGGCAATGAGCACATGTTAACCTGCTCAAAGCAGCAAAGAGAGGAAAGGTGGGTGAGAGGGTTAGGAAAGAGTTTTAGGAAGAGAAAGTTCAAAATTAATACCCAACCATAATAATAGCAGAGCTTTAAGTGTTTCCATATTGCCTTTGACAGAATTCTCTTTCTAGAACACAAATAGGATTATCTGACTGTTCTTTTTCCAGTCCTCCGATGGCTCCTCGTTGCCCACACTGGCAATACAAGATCCTCTCCATCTGAGACCTGAGGGGCCAGAATCATTGAACTATTTGTCTGGGAAATCTATCATTTGCATGTGCAGAGAAAGAAAATATTCGTGTGGAATATCCAACCCCTGAAGCATCAGGGCCTGGGAATAAAACTAACAATTTTCCAAACATCTCCAAACCCTGATTCTGACCCTGACTTGAGCAAAACTTCTGATATAATTTTGGAAGATCTTGTTTCATTTCTTAAATCAAATATCCTTCTGCCTCTTGCACCACAGCTGCTCTGCACCAGCCCAACGAGAACAAGAGCAACAGGAAAAACACCATGAGAACAGTTTCAATGCCAGCTGCTCTCCTCCTTTCTTCCTGCCAGACCCCGGGTCCTCTTCTCCAAACCAGGGCTTAAATACCTCCTTCAAGAAGTCTTCCTCTGCATCTCTGACCCTGTCCTAATCACACCATGGTTCGTGTGAGTAACATAGGTCCTGTCTATTACAGTTAAATGTGCTCATGTTGGCTTTTCCTGTCTTTTTTATTACCCTATAAACTCTCATGGAGAAAGTCTGTACACCCCCCCCCCCAATCTTGGCCGCTCCCTAACCACTTAGCACAAAGGTCTGCACAGAGGAAACTTAATAATTTTTGCAGTTCAATTTCTGGGTCTCCACCCCAGCTCCTGGGTAATCATTTATCAGCAAACAAATCAGTTTTCAGAAAAACAGCCAAGGTTTCCAGACTGGATCATTTGTATTTCCACCGCTGGAAAAAAATATACACACCTCTTGACTTGCAAAGAGGAATTTCAGTAGAGATCTGTGGTCGCGGCATCACTGGCAGATCTTGCTGAGAGTTTTGACACTTGTAACTCTTTGACCTGGAAGGATGAATCAACTTTTATTTTGAATCATGTGTTCCCCTAGGTTCCTTTAGCCTAAGACATCAAAGTCAGACAATGCGATCCCCATAATACTGGCAACAACAACAACAGCACCAAAATGCATATAGTCTCCGGCTGGGCATCCACTGACATCATTCCTGAAAGCCAAGTACCACCTCACACCCTGCAGCATCCAGGATGGGCTCAGAGGGGCCCAGAGGCTGTGGCTGCCTTGCCCGTTCCAGGCATGGCCCTATCCCCTGCCAGAGCTGCTTCTCTCTGCCAGTGGCCGATGTTTCCACTGATGCCCAGAGCCTGCCTCTGCCGCTGATGCCCAAGCCTCTGTCTGACCTCCAGGTCTAGGCCTGTGGGGCAGCTGAGAATGGAGGAATGGTCTCTCCCTGGCTTCCTTCCGTTGCCTACTCCCAGGTGGGCAACTTCACCAGGCAGCCCAGACTGGGAAGCTTTTTGAGGGATGGGACATTCTGTCTCAGGGTCCCCACACCTAGTACCCTACTCCTTCAGGGGATAAGATGTCCATCAGCTAGAGATTAAGCCAGCTCTGTGTCCTCCCGGAGCACAGAAGGGGCCCTGCGGAGCCCTTGCCTCCCACAGGCCCTCTGCAGCAGGCATCCTGTGAAACACTCGCTGGACACAGACAACCAGTGCTCCGGGCGTAGCGTCTCGGGTGGAGCAGAGGGACAGGAACTGGCCGGTCTGACCACTAGCCTGTCCTGGAGGAGGCAGCCAAGAGGAAGGGGCCCTGGGCGAGGGCACCACACCCCAGTGTCAGGGCTGGGAGTGAGTGGGACCCCAGGAGTGTGCCAGACTTCGAGGGGCCACACCAGCGTGGAGGCTGAACTCAGAGGAACCTCCTGCGGGTTGCCCTGCCCTTTACCCTGCCGCGGGTGCGTGTGCCTCCCGTCCTCTCCGCCCACTGCTGAGCTTCTGCTCTTCCTCTGTCCGTTCTTGCTTGTATGAAAGTCCTGGCCAACATCTCTGTGTGTCTTTTGTAAGCACCGAATCTCATCCATAACACTCTTCAGTGTCACATTCACTTTCAGTTTGACCCTCGAAATTCTTTTCCTTGCCCTCATGGTCATTCCCTTCCCTCCCACCCACTCCCAGCCTCTCCCCGGAGGAAACCACGAGCCGTGCATTTGAGCTGCCCTCATCAGTCCCTTCCCCAAGTTTCCAGGGCCATATGACCGTCTGTGATCTCCTGTGGGGTCATCACCCAGTTCAAACACTTGACCAACAGTCCACGGTAGCTGTGGCTTCCACTCTCCGCATTCATCCTGGGCTAGGGCAGACCTGGCTGATTTCAGAGCACCGAGATTCTTCCCTGCCATCCACAGTAAGAGAGGACCAGTCACAGCAGAGGTGAAAGTTCTGATGGACAGTCCTCATCTCCCTCTGGCCAAGAGGGGGTACCCAGTGGGGATCCACTACCTAGCAGGAGAGAAAACAAGGCTGAATGTCCCCAGAAGTTATGAAGCCAAAGAAAAATACTAATGAGCAGGCATTGAGCTCCGAGCCCTGTGCTAAGTGAGTATGCTCACTGAATCACCACCATAATCCTGGATGTGAAATGCAATTACTATCCTCACAGGCTCAGAATGGCTCCATAATTCGTCCATGATCACACAGGCCAAATTGGAGAGGAGAATGGCTGCATGCATCTCCCCTCCTGTAATTAGGTAGGACGGGCTCCAGGAACTGGATGAAAAAAAAAGCAGGACCTGCTTGGCATAATAAAATAACGGAGATCTGCTAAACTGGCCCAAGAACTCCAAGAAAGAGAACAGTTGCTGAAGAGAGAGGAGGCCACCCGGGGAAGAGAGAGCAGGATTTGATACTTACAATGACCTGTTAGAAACTTGTCTGGTGCTGACTTACTGGCATGTTCTCGTGCTGGATTAGACAGAACCATACTTCCCTTCTGCTACCTCCGTGAAAGTCAGCTGGACGTGCTGACACCACCTACCATAACATTAATGAACAGATGTAGGTGTTGCTTGGAGAACAAGAAAAGGGAGTGATGTCTACCATGACGGGAAGGAGGGTAGAAAGATGGCAGTAGCCATGACTGGCAGGACAATGTTGGACCACTCAAGAATTTGACCTGACCAGGAACTGGAGGGAGGCCATGCAAATGTAAATGTCTCAGGAATCTTTGAACACGCTGGCAGGAAGCTTAATTCCCCCTGTAATTTGGGTTGGAGGCCTGAGTCATTTGAAAAGGATGTTAAAGAAAAGCATGATTCCCAGTAAGCTGAAGGATTTGGAAAGCCTCTGTTTTGCCTCATACAATTCTCCCAATGGAGTAAATAGCTCATCTTCTCCAAGTCATTTAAGAGGTCTGGAAGCAAAAGCCAGGGCCCTGACACAGGCTGTGACTGGCTTTTCTCGAACAGAGAAATTCCACCTGCCTTCCAACTCCATCCATTTCTGCATAGAGCTTGGTCAAAGGCTCTTCTTCGTGTGGAATTTCCTATTCTATCTTATTCCCCATGCCAGGGCAATCTAAACCTCTTTCCTGGAGAATTGCAGTGTTACAAGTCCTAACTCTGAAGTCAGGCAGCCTAATTCTATGACTTAAATTTCACTGGGATTCAGTTTCCTTATTTGTAAAATGGGTGATATTAATGATATTAATGCCTATTTCATAGGGGGAGGGGGTTGTAAGGATTAAGGGGGAAAGAAAGAAAAGAAAAAAGGAAAAGTATTTAGCATATAGTTAGCTTGCAAGAAAAACTAATTGTATTCTTTTTATGGTTTTGCCTCACTTAAAATGGACATAGATTGTTTTTCTTAAAATCTAGAAACTGAAGACAAATTTCAAATTAACTTGCACTGTGCAACACATAAACATTATTAAAGTTATCAAAAGATAAGTATATGCATTTAAAGGACTAGTAAATCCTGACAGGTTATTTTCTCTATTATATCATTTCAATATAGATTTACATTGTTAAGTAGTGTTCCCAAAACTTTCATAACTTATTAATTAAGTACTTTGATAGTCTGAAGACATAATTTAAGAAAATAACCAACTATAATCTAGCTGTCTGCATATTTTGACACATTATCATTACTTGACATATTTTTAAATTAACAGTGCTTATTTTATCTCTAATGACAAAACTCAGTCTGTTTATTGTAGAACATTTTAAAATAAAAAACATAAAAGAGAAAATGAAAATTGCCTGTACTCCCACCATCTAGAGATATTCACTATTAACACTTTGATGTATCTCCTCTTTTAAAAAATTACTCATCAAGGGGTGCCTGGGTGGCTCAGTCAGTTAAGCATCTGCCTTCAGCTCAGGTCATGATCCCAGGGTCCTGGGATCCAGCCCAGCATTGGGCTCCCCACTGAGCCAGGGGGAGCCTGCTTCTCCCTCTCCCTCTGCCTGCCGCTCCCCTGCTTGTGTTCTCTCTGTCAAATAAATAAAAATTTTTTATAAATTACTCATCGGAATAAACCCACTTTCACTGAATATTATATAATGAAAATTTTCTATTTCATTATGGCTTTAAAACACAACATCCGTTCTTGTATAATATTCCGCAATACATCTATAACATAATTTACATAACCATTTTCATATCTATCTGTATAGCTATAAACACAATTGAAGTATTTTTATTTTATATACACAGAGCTGGCATTGTTTCTGTGGTAAGGTCATATATTGGATGATCCATTCAAGGAAGTTCACTGTGTCCAACTTAATGACGGGAACACTGGCAGGACATACTGATGCTGTATTTCCGGGTCAGACTGTGCCGGTTTGAGCAGACGTGGCAAGGAGGAGAACCTTGCCTGAATTTTGTTGGGTGCTCCTGGTGACCCCTCTTGCTTTCTCCAATGTAAGGAGGCAAAAGGCCACAAAGTTGTGTATTTAGATTGCTTCTAATTGTTTCTAATTTTCATGGGGACAAACATCTCTCTCTATAACTCTATACATGCTTCTCCACCCCTCCCCCTGCACAAAGGAAAGAACTGGACACTCTCTTCAAGGTCTCCACCAGTTTCTTTTATTGCTGTTGTTGTTTATCTTACTTGGTGTGAATATTCATACATTTTGCTGAAAAAATATTCATATATTTGAATATAGGGTGCTGCCCCGGAACCATCTAGAGATATTACATTATATGTCACATATGCACCATATGTCCTTACTAAAATTTCAAAATCTGATGCTCACAGTTTCAGATGAAGTGATCATTCTCAATCCTGAATCAATTATGATGATCCGGTGAATGCTAAAAACAAAACACAGAAAAAACAGTGCTGTCCAGGCCCAGACCTAAAGATTGTGATTCAACGATTTCCCCCAGTTTTGTTTCTTTTTATGTGCTTTTTATTTTGAAATAACTATAGATTCATAGGAAGTTGCAAAAAGAGTCCAGAAAGGTCATGTGTTCCCTTAGTTTCTCTCTCTGGTAACATCTCATACAAAACCAGGACATTGACATTAGTACAATCCACAGATTTCCCCAGTTTTACGTCTACTCAGTGTGTGTGTGTGTGTGTGTGTGTGCGTGTGTGTGTGTGTGTGTGTGTGTGTGTGTTTCTATGCAATCGTATCACGTGTAGATTCATGTAACGGACCACCACAATCAGGATACAGAACTGTTCCATCAGCACAAAGACCCTGTGCTACACCGCCTTCCTCACTGCCCCACCCTTAACCCCTGCCCCCGTTTATTTTTGAGTCCCCAGGAGGTATTTCACAGAGAATCTCAGACCTGTGTTCCCACTCCAGCCTGCTTGATGCTGTCACTTCCTTCAGACCTGAGAAGGCCTGGTGCTTCCCCTTCTGCTCTCTCTGTCCCCAAGGCCTATGTGCTACTGACCAGAAGGCAGCTTCCAGGAACCTCCCAAAACCCACAGACCTTAGATATGCCAAATAGGACTGTGATCTGTGTCAGTGACTCAGGATGCTCTCTAAGAAAGAGAGAGACTGCCTCGTCTCCAGCTGTCTGCCACACTTTGCCACCTGGGTCCCAAAGCAGAATTGTATCTGCCGGAAACATGTGTCCTCTACCAGTTCTGACTGCCCTTTCCTTATCTTTGGAGGTCAGCTCTAAACCCTGGGGCTGGGCTGGGCAGACACTGCCCTTCCTCTTTTTCTCTCAACCTCTGGGGGGTGGAGGGGGCCTCTGTTCAAAGCTTCTCCCTCAGAGTTTCCAGTTGCCCTAGGTAAGTAGATGTCTAGGGGCTTTGCTGCGCACAAGTCCATCAGACGCCACCAGGCCAAACTGCAGCAGCACAATTCAGGCGTGGCTGGGAGCCCCACTCCTCTCAGGATAAATGCGCTGGCATTAAAAGAAACCGAAATTGTCATCTTGATTTCAGGGACGGTCATCACTTTAGTACATCCACAGTCCCAGCCCAAAGAAAGTTTTACTGAGTCTAGCTTTGGTCAATGTGTTTGGTTGTTTAAAGAGACTAACTATCCTCGCAGACCCCTCCCATTTAACACGAGATGTGTTCCTGGTAATTAATTTGTAGACCTCAGCATTTAAGTTACAAACTAGCAGAAAGGGGGGAGTGCGACTTTGGTAGGAGAGGAACTGACATCACCCGAAGCAGACACGAGGACTCTAGAAGCTTTGCGCAGGACGGGGAGTGTGCTTCAGGTAGCGTAGAAACAGGTGCAAAAGCACAATGTTGCCATTGTGTGTATTTGAATGTTAGACATAAATAAAAGAAGGGTGTGTGAGGCGCCTGGGTGGCTCAGTCGGTTAAGCCCCAGACTCTTGATTTCGCTCCGGTCACGAGGGTTGCGAGAGTGAGCCCTGCATGGGGTTCGGCACTGAGCATGGAGCCTGCTTAAGGTTCTCCCTCTCCCTCTCCCTCTGCCCCTACCCCCCACTCTCCCACGCACGAGCTCTCTTTATCTCTCTCTCAAAAAAAAAAAAAAAGGGTGTGTGAATGTTGAGTTGGCAAGGAATAGACCGCAGTGGCTTTTATACCTTGTGACCTCAGCTAAACTGGAACTGTGTTTCTAAGAATTCCCTTCCCTGTCGGGCTCCAGGTTAGTGTTGGCAACAAGAAATGCTTTGCATCAGATTTGGAAGGAGGAAGTGAAAGAGTAGCCGTCTTCTTACTTCCTCAGGGCGTCTGCGGTGCTCCAGCACTGCTGCTGACTGCTGGCCCGGCTTGTGAGCGTGAGGCAGCCCCAGACCTCAGCCCTCCGCTCCCGCCGGATCTCGTCCATCAGTTCGCAGTCGCGAGCCGGGCGCGAGGGCAGCTCCATCAGGGAATGCCAGGGACCTGCAGAGTCAAGGTTGGAGCTGGTGAGAGAAATGCAGGTTCCCGTTTGTCCACAGCGTCTGTCTGTCCCTGTTCTTACCCACTCCCAGCGGCTTCCCTCACTGCCCCACGGCATCCAGCTGTCCCCCCAGCAATTTCAGCTCAACCCAGGGCCAGCAGCGTGCAGAGACAGCCTCGCCCAGCTCATGCAAGTGCAAAGGGAGGAGCCCCGGACACTTTATTCTCTGTCACACACAGGGGTTCTGCATCGTTGATCAAACTCTGGTGGGTAGTGAACGATGTATTGATTACTTCTCAGAGACGCTGTGACTCACTGTACTTGGAATTTGCGGATTGAACAGAAGATCAAGTTTTAACTGTATATTGATCGGGGTGGTGGAAAATGAGCAAGAAATAAAAATGCCCCGTGGAGATGCATGGAAATATATACTCTCTGCTCTGAAAAACAAATCCTAGGTAACAGGGGGGGGCCCTTCTACCCTGGCACTCAAGTATCCTGCGTGTTCTTCAAACAAGAAGCAATCTTTACAAATGCTTAATTATTCATTTATTTGACAAATTCTGTATCGTTTGCCCCTCAGAGATGTCTGCCCACACGCTACGTCCCAAATGGACTCAAACGCAGCAGATGTGATTAAAAAATAATTGCTCAGGTGTTTTTCTTCTTCCTGTCCTAGCCTTGACCCCAATCTTCTTTCACTTTCATTTCAACCCCCCAAACTCCAAACTCTGGGTTCTGAGGCCCTGACTCAGATCCCTACCTGGGACCTCCTAAATGTCACGTTCATCCATGTGCAGCCTGATATTTGGACCTTGGTCTTCCTATGGACTCTCACTTGACTTGGTCCTTTAGGCTCTGGCATCTCCCATGATCTTGGCTTACATCCCCAGATCCTCCCAAAGTCAGCTTTCACCTTTGACTACCTGGATGGTGCTTCCCAATGAGGAGGAGGTGGTTGACATCCCAGCACCACAGTCAGGAGCCAATGACCCAGAAAGGGCCATAAGCCATACACAGAAATACAAAGTAAGCATCCAAGAAACTCTGAGGAAAGCACGATCGCATCCATCCAACCCAAGGCAATCAGGGGAGTCCTCTTAGATTAAGGGACACCTGGAGGACTGGTAAACATACAGCATAACCCCGGCTATATTTCAAGGTCCAGGAGACGAGCTGGGATGGTAGAAAGGGAAACATGCTTCAGACAATGGAGAAAGCCAGACAACTGGCGTATGAGGTCTTGCAAAGATTAAAAAGAAATCAGTGAAGTGATTAAAATAGTGCAGAGAAAAAGGTAGGAAATACAGCCAAATTTCTATTTTCTATTCTAAAATGAACTAGGGAAACCATAATCACCAATCATAAGCCTCCAGTTTGTTAATCACTTAGGACTTGTCTTTCACCAACTTCTTGCTGGAGTGACAAACACCTGAAGAGTGAAAACAAAACAAAACCGGATGAACACAACATGTTAGTCAGTTGGCCCCAAATTGAGAGCACACCATTTCCACAAGCATGAGAGAAAGGTCCCAGCTCTGGAGTTCGGGGCAGTTGTGGGAAGCACGGCGTATCTTCTGGACTCTAGGAGCACTCTTGACAGGCTGAGTTGATAAACATTGCCCAAGGATGCATTTTTGAGGGGACGTCTGGGTGGCTCAGTCAGTTAAGCATCTGCCTTCAGCTTAGGTCATGATCCCGGGGTCCTGGGATCGAGCCCCATGTCAGACTCTCTGCTCAGCAGGGAGCCTGCTTCTCCCTCTCCCTCCCACTGCCCTGCCTGTGCATTCTCTCTCTCTCTCCCTCCCTGTCAAATAAATAAATAAAATGTTCCAACAACAACAACAACAGAATGTATTTTTGAACCCGATAAATAATACAACCAACTTCTCTAGTAAGACATACAGGGGAAAAATGGCTGAATACATTTCTATTATACATACACACAGTACCACATCTTTCTATTAGCTTATGGCAGTGGAGAATTCCCTAATTTAAAAAAAAAATTTTTTTGAAAGAATACCAGCAAAATCACCGTTCCCTCTAAAAAATTATTTTGACTACATTTCTACAAGACAGGGGTGGTCCTCATAGGATTCTCCAGATAAAAGGATAGAACAAATCTGAAATATTTGGAAGCTTCTCTAACAGATTTTGTTCTAGTCAATACATTTGGAGTAAGTTCCCCACTTGTTCACTATTTAAAGTAACTCCAGTTAGGAAGCTTCTTATTCATGGTAATGACACAGTTCCTCTCAGGTTCATCCGATTAATTAGAGATGAATTATGTCTAGACTTATTGTAGACGTGTCCAAAAGACGGTGTTCCACCGCAGGAGAGCCAAATCATGATGCTTGTGATCATAATATCATGCCTCTGACTCGATGGGAGCAAAGCAATGGAAAGCCCTGGGCACCTGGGAGATTCAGTCAGGTAAAGGTCCAACTCTTGATTTCAGCTCAGGTCTTGATCTCAGGGTTGTGAGTTCGAGCCCCAAGTTAGACATGGAGACCACTCAAGAAAAAAAAGTAATGGAAAGTCCTAAAAACGGAGGTGACATGGGAGTATTTTTCACATATGACCAGTATAAAGCCAGAATCCACATGGTTCAGTCTAATACTGGTATGGTGGTGAAGGAGTACAGCCCCGTAGAAAAAAGGAATTTCAAAGACTCAAATTCCTTATTGGGAAACCATGAAGAGAATGCATGTACTTGGCACACAGCGACATTCACGAATTCTCCTTCCTTCTCTGCTCGTGTTACTCCGACATGCTGTTCTCCAGTATCCCCCTCCAAGCCAGCCCCACACTGTGTATTTCCTCACATTACTTCCTCTCTTCTTTCTAACTCTTTTTTTTTTTAATATTTATTTATTTATTAGACGGAGAGAGACAGCCAGCGAGAGAGGGAACACAGCAGGGGAGTGGGAGAGGAAGAAGCAGGCTCCTAGTGGAGAAGCCTGATGTGGGGCTCGATCCCGGAACGCCGGGATCACGCCCTGAGCTGAAGGCAGATGCTTAACGACTGCGCCACCCAAGCGCCCCCTTTCTAACTCTTGATCATGTACATTCATACAACCCTTCTCCCAGGGATTAAAAAAGGAATAAAAACACTTCCTCTTTAGAAGGGGAAAGGAGGGAGGACACGGGGCAGACCACCACAGCATTATTTTCAGCTATCTGGGAAAGAGAGGAAAGCTGCCAGCATTCCCACATGATAATCTTTATTCTGTTGAGCACCCTCCCTGCCAGATAGAGATAAGAGAACTTAATTTATACCAAGACCAGGGGTAGGGAGCCCAATTCTGAGACAGAAATGAATCCAGGACCACACACTGATAAAAACGTATCTTTCAACCATCTTTTTTGGCTGATATATTTCTTTTTTATGAGAGTAAATATAAGATATAAAATAGTTAATATAAGACAATAAATAGCTTTGAAAATTAAGATAAGGCTACATAAAGCCAGATTTCACAAATGCAACAAATAAAAATAATATCCTGATGTGTATCCAATTATATTTCTTCATTTTAACAGTGTGAGTAATAGAGATTTAATGTTAGGTCAATTGCAGGCGGGTCAGATGAAACAATGTTCTCCCTCATGTGAAGGCTACACCCTCACTCCAGCATGGAAAACACGTACAGCCCGTCCCTCATAAACCCCGTTCTATGCCCGCTCGCAGGGTCACACCAGCGTTCCAATATCTGTGAAGTCAGCTTCATCATTTTTAAAGCAAAAGTGTAAGTAAAATGTTGGTCTTACATATGCACCCTGGGCGCCAGGTGGGGGCCGGGATGGGGCAGAACCCCATGAGGAATGAATATCCGGGCTCGTCTGCTCAGCTTGGCAGCCATCGGAAGTGGCTGAGGAGAGAGGCCCAGTCACACGCCAGGGGTTGGAACCCCGGGCAAATTACTGGAAGGCAAAAAAGTGTGGCGAGAGAGAACAGCAGGACCCCTGCAGCCTGAGGTGGCCTTTCCGGTGTGCACTCAGGCCACTTTTCTCACCTGTGCCGTGTTGATGTGATCCTAAGAGCGGGCGCAGGACCTGGGGTCTGTGAGGGATGAACTGTTCAGTGTTTTCCATGCTGGAGTTAGGGTGTAGCCTTTACATGAGGGACAATATTGTCTCATCTGACCCGCCTGCAAATTATCTAACATTGTCTCTATTACTCACACTGTTAAAATGAAGAAATGTAATTGGATAATTTCATCTGTAAAAGCCTCCCTTACATAGAATTCATACATCCTTCTGTGAACTGGGTGAAGCCAGGGCAAGGTGGGTAGAACTGTGGGAGTAAACAAGACGTGCCCCACCACCTACCTTCCAGAACAATTCAGCACAGCAGTATGCTTCATGGGCCTACAGCTCTGACCAGCGAATAAACTGACAAAGCTCGCAGCCCACAGTCACAGACTTCATCCTCAAGCCTACAAGGACTTCATCCCGGAGGAACAGTGCTGCTGCCGCTGCTGATACATATGAATAAACGTAGTCTTAAGACTACAACTATAGAGATGCTGTAACGTATGACCACAGACTAGGTGGCTTAAACACTGGAAACATTTATTTCCCACAGTTCTGGAGGCTGGAAGTTCAAGATCAAGGTGAAAGCATGGTCAAGTTCTGATAAGAACCCTCCTCCTGGTTTCTGGCCACCGTGTCCCTGGGTTCTCACATGGCAGAGAAAGAGAAAGAAGAAAGCTCTCTCATCTCTATCCTCATAAGGGCACTGATTCCATTCGTAAGGATTCCCGAAGGTCTCATCACATTGAGGGTTAGGATTTCAACATATGGATTTGTGGGGGGACACAAACATTGAGTCCATTATACACACACACACACACACACACATACACACACACACACACATCGTACAGGCAGAGGACTCTGAACTCACACAGTGCAACAGTCAGCAACCTTCTCCGGTCACCCACTTATCTAAGCAGGTTCTAGATTAAGGACAAGAGTTTTGGTTTTGTTTTAAATCACAGGATACTGTGCTTTGATAAAGAGGTATTGTGGACTGAAGACGACCTCAGTGATACTACTAATACGTAAACCTGAGAAAGCCACTTATCTGCTCAGACTTTCAGTTTCCTCATCTGAAAACCCACCTTGTAGGTTTTTCGTGAATAGTAAATGAATGAATAAATATATGAAAAGCAATTGGCCAGAAGTGGTACCAAGTGAGAGCAGAACTGAGAAAAAGGATTTGCTTGGTTCTAACAGATGTTCTCCACAGGTGAGAACTCAGGTTAGTGCGAAAGGCAGGGGCTGGCTGGTATGAAGCAGCCCTCAGCTGCTTGCCGACAAAGTTGGATTTTGCAACCTCAGGCCTTTAGAAGCTTATAAGGGGACAGGCAGTCACAGGAGTGGAGCGTAGCCTGCAAGGATGCTTGTAGAACACTCAAAGCAAGTCCCCGGCTGATCTCTTCTCCTGGATTTCCCCCCACCCCACACCACTGAGCGACTACACTTCCAAGGGAAACAAAGAGGCAATTCTAAAGCACAAAGGAGCCCCAACTATTCCAGGGGGTTTTGGGGAGCAAGGAGGCAGGGAGGGGGTGTGCTTCCACGGGAGCTTGCCTGGAACTGATTGGGAACCAGACGGTGTGCACCGAACAAGTGGAGAACGATCTGTCTCTAGCTTTGGTAAATAGTGACATCATCTTTTGGCATTTTAAATATTTTATTGTTTATTTTACGAAGACTCTTGCCATTCATTTCTTTTCTAGGTTCGATAAAAGAGGCCTATTTCCAGCCTATATTAATTGAAACTCTTGGGTAAAGAAGGCTTATATAACCCATTGGAGAAAAACAAGTCATGACGTGAGGAAAAGAGAGCCCCAGCCTGGAAGACGGCAGAACCGGGCTCCAGGTGGCCCACGCACGAGTGGGGACCAGAAACAACCCCTGAACACGCTCCAGCCTCCACTTCCTCACTTGTGAGACAAACTGAGGCATCTTGAAGGTGCCTTTCAGCTCTGAGAACTACAGGACTTGGGGACACGTGAACCAAACAGCTGATTCTGCCCAGGGCTTGAACGTCACCTGTGGTTTCTGCTCCTTCACAGGAGAGGGGATTAGCTGACATTTAGACACAGGAATGCAGCACTTTGATTCTTTTGGTGTCTGTTTTCACAGCCATTGAAGCCGAACCTTGCAGCCAGCCGGTGAGACCTGACTGGACCTCTCCTCTCACTGGAAAAGAAGCAGGCCTGGCTGATACCCGACACCACAGAGGTGCCAGGCCCCCCCACCAGACACCACTACAATTAAACCCCATCTTGTTGCTTACTGGGTGTGTGGCCTTGGTTAACCACAAACCCGCCTGAACGCCCCCACTGGCAGGCCAGCTGAAAGCTGTTGCTTCCCATCCAGCCCCTAACTGATAGGATTAGAAGAGTTACTTAAAATGTTAAGATGTTACATTCCTAAAGCCCTGGCTGTCACCCAGAGGGACTCGAGGCAACATGGCCGTGCCCAGCTCCTTCACTCCTAGCCGAAACTGAAGTTACCTGGTGTCCTTGGGGCGGCATGGTGTGGAGAATGGAGAGTGAAATGAAAGCTTTTTTGGCAGTTAACTTAGGTTCTCTGAGCAGGTGGCAAAGGAAAGAAGCATTAGCTTTATTTAAAAGGGCAGTGGAAGTTCAGGGAGAAAAGGAAGTGTTGTTATTCTTAATTTTTCACACTCTCCCTGACCCCAGCCTCCATTCTGCAAATAGCCCGGGGTACCATTTGCTGCCCGCAGAAGTATATGGATACCTCTGGAAAGCTATGAATGATTTACAAGCTGGGTCAATAATTAAGTTGCTGGGGAATGAGTTCAATATATAACCAGCCTTAACTTTTTGAATTTAGGAAGACATGCTCTGAGTGTTGGCAAAGAATAATGGTGGGAAAGAAAACACAATTCACACAGATTTTAAATGCTTTGAGACAATAAAATGTGTCAACCTGTTATTTGAGAAAAGATGACAAATAGATGGTGTTCCCCATCTTGGTCTGTGAGGATCTCCAGGACAAAGGAAACCTGGTTTACTGGTGAAAGTACCAAACCCACAGCTTCTGTCCAGCTCTGCTGTGGGGCCGGATGAGTCTCAGTGGGCTCTTTCCTCGGGGACCTCCTCAATGGAGCTGTTAATCACGGTGGGTGCAGATCATTCCTGAGGGAAAATCACTGACACGCTGGTCTGGGGGGAGGGGGTTTGTTTTAGAGCGGCCTCCTTGGGCCTGGTCCACAGGGGCAGAGCCCCAGTTGTGCACTGTAGCTAAGGGTCAAGGCTAAAAGCCCTGGGAGAGTCAGCATGTGCGTGTGTGTAAGTGTAGGCTAGGGAAGTTCAAAGACGGAAGTCAGCCAGGCTTGGGACGTCTTCCCAGGTGGGGCAGGGCTGGACCGGGCCTCACATGATTGGAGGGATGAGGGACAGGACACTTCAGAGACAGACAATAGCTTCTTTCACACAATCATGTCAGCCACGAACCTATCCTGAGGCCTGCCTTCCGTAAGCCAGACACAGGGCTAGGTGCTGGGGATACACTAGTGAGAGGGAAGGAAAGTGCCTGTTATGGGCTAAGCTGTTTGCCCTAAAATTCAGATGTTGAAGCCCAACCCCCAGTACCTCAGAATGTGACTATATTTGGAGATAGAGCCTTTAAAGAGGTGATTACATTAAAATGAGGCCACTAAGGCAATCTGACTGATGTCCTTATAAGAACAGGAAATTTGGACAGGAAGACATCAAGGATGCGTGTGCACAGAGGCACGACCGTGAGAGGACACAGCAAGGAGGTGGCCATCTTCAAGGCAAGGAGAGAGGCCCCAGCAGAAGCCAAACCTACCAACACCTTGATCTTGGACTTCTCACCTCCAGAACTGCAGGAAAATGCCTGTTGTACCACCTGGTCTGTAGTACTATGTTTAGGGCAGCCCTAGCAGCCTAACACGGTGCCCCCGCCCTCACAGGGCCTGAGAATGTTGAGGAAGACAGACAACAAACAGTGATGCAATCAAGACATTAGTGACAAGTGTGCCAGGTACCAGACAGGAGAAGCACAAGGTGCTTTGGGAACCCTGGAAGAAGGAAGCTGG
The DNA here is from genome assembly GCF_023065955.2 of Ursus arctos. NCBI lineage: Eukaryota > Metazoa > Chordata > Mammalia > Carnivora > Ursidae > Ursus > Ursus arctos. The sequence continues at coordinate 52,038,798 of NW_026622797.1, read as the reverse complement.
GCAGAGGGGGCCCAGCCAAAGCCCAGCCCCAGGGGACAGAGAGCCGGGAGAGACTGGCCCGAGCCACCTGGGGAGTGGTGGGAAATGCGGCTGACAAACCAGAGAATGTCCGATTGCGCAGGCCTTGCAGACATATTCATGCTCCATCTCCAAGGCGGTATGGAGCCATTTTTGGTTTCTAAGGGGAGGAACAGCACAGGGAGAACAGTACTTTAGGGAGATTTTCCTTGCAAGCATGTGCTGAGGGGGAGCAGGCCTTGAACACGGAGGGCCGGGCTGGGGGGGAGGTGGTGCAGGAAGGAAGGGATGAGGCTGAACCAAGCTGGGAGCCGGAGGCATGAATGGCGGGGAGAGACTGCGCACAGAAAGCATTCTGAAAAGTGACAGGTCTCAGTGATGGACGGGAAACTCTTTTTTAATCATCTCGTCCCTGTAGTGGTCCCTCGGCAATGCTGCTGACCTACAGAAAGGCCCCTCAGAGACCCGTCTCCAGGGTCACGTGTTGCCATGGCACGAAGTTTTGTGCGAGGGACATAAAGACCAAATGGGGAGTTCCTTCTCCATCCCCGTGTGGTACACTCCTGAGACCCGCACAGCTTCTCGAATCTGCACAATGGGTATCATCAGCACCGTGGCGGGAAGGCATTTGATGGCAGCTGGGAGTCTCCGTAAGAAAGCAATACCAGGCTGTGACGCCATTACGCAGGAGGCCAGGGGCAGGTTTCCCTCTGAGGGCCTTCCAGCTCCTTGCGGCGCGTTCAGCTGTTCACAGCTGGGGTGGGCCGAGAGGGGGTGCGGGGAAAGAAATTATGAAGTAACTGGACTTTCCATACTTACCCCCCGAAGGAATGGTCATGGCTGATGGACAGAAGCAGGCCAGCAGTTGCTTAGATCTGCCGGGAAGGAAATGAAAATATGAAAAACACCAAGGTTAAAATTCCAGACTGCCTGATGTCAGCCAAAGTCCATCGGCGTGCAGAAGCTACCAGATAGAGATCCGGGACTGTCAAGGGCTGGACGAGGCTTATCACTGGTGTTAAGAAGAGCCCACGGTCAGGAAATCACGGTGCCATGAGCCAAACGTCACAACCACAGACAGTGGCCAAGGCCAGAGCTCACGGGATGTAAGGCGCAGACCGGAGAACGTCGGCCCTCATTTGCCATCTGTCAGCAGCCCCTGGTTAATGTGGAGGTTGATTTAGAGGCACTGCCCCCTGAGAGACCCACATCTGAAGTACTAGGCAAAAGCTGGTATTAGCACACGTAGAAATAAAACACGGGGCAAGAGAGTCCAGCAAAATATCTTGGCATGGCAGCGGACTCCAAATGCGTTCTTGGGATACTGGAGGGGTGGAGAGGGGGAGTATTTTTAAAGAGGAGACCATTTGAGTAAACTATGTTGTGCACGGTTGGCAGAGCGTACTATTTTATTATTATTATTATTATTATTATTATTATTATTATTATTATTATTAAAATCTCTTTTAGAACCATATGGCTTCAAGATGCTTCCTTTTGCCCTGGTCAGAAAAACTGGTCTATTTTATTTGTAATCAGCGTGGTCAGCTGCACAGGCACCTCCCAGGAGCCTGACGAGATTGGAGAGTCTCAGACCCCAACCCACACCTACTGAACCAGACTATACATGTGAACAAGATTCCTGGAAGCTTCCGTGCACAGTACAGTTTAAAACGCACAGCTTTAGAGCATGTTAGGCAAAAAGAAAAGCTGGGAAGGGGCGCCTGGGTGGCAGAGCGGTTGGGCGTCTGCCTTTGGCTCAGGGCGTGATCCCAGCGTTATGGGATCGAGCCCCACATCAGGCTCCTCTCCCACTCCCCCTGCTTCTTCCTCTCCCACTCCCCCTGCTTGTGTTCCCTCTCTCGCTGGCTGTCTCTATCTCTGTTGAATAAATGAAATCTTTAAAAAAAAAAACAAAACAAAATTCTGCTTAAATCCTGGCTCTTCTAATTACCACGTGACCCTGGGCAGGTCCCTTATTTCCTAAAGTGGAAGTACGAAACTATAAAATGCCAAGTGTTAATTATAATTAATTACTCACTACTGAGTGGAAGCACAGCAACAGAGCTTAGCCTGGCCTAATAACAGCACCACCGTGACCTCTGCGCGACAGACAAGGAGCCTAAAGCTTTGAGCTGTATGGCCCCACGTCCTTCAGCTAGAAAGTGGCAGAGCCCAGACTGGTAGATGCCAAGTCTGTCTCTCAAGAGCTCAGAAAATGGTTGCACCTGATACCAGCACCTCGATGGCCGGAAAGGACGCTCTCCCTCACAGCATTGGCCTCTGTGCCCTGTAGCTGACGCCCCTGCGCGTGGAGTTGGAAGGACAAGGGAGGCAGATTTACAGAGGGTACTCATCAACAGTTTATGTTAGGAGAGTAATCAGCGTTCCCGTAATTTATCTTACTACCCTGTGACTGCAAAAGTCATTATTGATATTTTAATTGGCACCTGTTCAGTCTTCTCTCCTTTGCTTCTGAATCATTTGATTTTTCACCCCTGAAAAATCTAACCCATCATGTCAACAAGAAAAATCTCGAAATGAGATGGTAAAACAAACAACCCGTTGACTCTCTGATCATAAAATAATGAACTTTCTCCCTCTCTCATATCAGCGCGGATTTCTCATCTCCCTGCTCGCTCTTTCTTTCTTTCTGTGCAAATGAAACTGACCTTCAGGCTCCCTCCCCAGCTAGAGAATAAGGATGCCCTTAGCTTGAGTGAAACAGAGAAGGTTATAACTGAAAGACTGAAAGGATTTGAACTAAAACAACTTTCTCTCGAACAAAAGCATTTAAGAGTTCAGCGAAAGGGGCGCCTGGGTGGCACAGCGGTTAAGCGTCTGCCTTTGGCTCAGGGCGTGATCCCGGCGTTACGGGATCGAGCCCCACATCGGGCTCCTCCCCTAGGAGTCTGCTTCTTCCTCTCCCACTCCCCCTGCTTATGTTCCCTCTCTCGCTGGCTGTCTCTCTCTCTGTCGAATAAATAAAATCTTAAAAAAAAAAAAAAAGAGTTCAGCGAGGGTGAGGCATGCTGAGAATGCTGTATTTCTTGGTATCTTCCGATTAGCTTTTAAGATCATTAGTGGAGATGGGAGTCTTGCTTGAGCGGCAACCACATTCCTGGAGAGAAGCAGGAAGGAGATTGCTGAGAGTCCCAAGCAGTAACCCCACTGGCTTACCGGCTTCTTTTGTTTCTGTAAGCTAGCTCTGTGGCTTCAGTGACATCTGGGTGACCCCAGGGGCAAGATTTTTGAGATATGGTTTAGGTGGCCCTCAAACTCTTAGCATTTGCAGGCATTACCCTGAACTAGTCATCACACACATTTCCTGGGAGAGAAGCTGGCTAGCCCTGTTTCAGGAATCGAGAAATCGCTGCATGCACACGCCTCGTCCTCAGAACAATCCAGCGTGGCGCCTACTATCATTACTCCCATTTCACAGATGCGGAAACTGAGGTCTAGGCAGATTTAGTAACTCGCCTAATACCATTCAATGAATGTTGGAACTGGAATCAAACCCAAATGTGTCTGACGTCAGAGCCAGAGTTATAACAAGAGGTAACATTTCTGTTTTATCTTAATTCCTTGTTTTTTTTTTTTTAAGATTTTATTTATTTATTTGACAGAGAGACAGCCAGCGAGAGAGGGAACACAAGCAGGGGGAGTGGGAGAGGAAGAAGCAAGCTCCCAGCAGAGAAGCCTGATATGGGGCTCGATCCCAGAACACTGGGATCACACCCTGAGCCGAAGGCAGACGCTTAACGACTGTGCCACCCAGGCGCCCCTTAATTTCTTGTTTTACATCTACATTTCCACGATTGCAAGATAGCAGAGAGAAACAAAAACCATCCCAACAAGAATGTTGTGTGGGTTTTTTTTTTAAAGATTTTATTTATTTATTTGAGAGAGAGCGAGCACGAGCGGAAGGGAAAGGTGAGGGAGAGAGAGAAACAGTCTCCCCACTGAGCAGGGAGTTCGGGGGGGGGGGGGTTCAATCCCAGGGCCCTGGGATCATGACCCCAGGTGCCCTGTGTGGGTTAATAACCACTAGACTTATTTTTTACTATCTGGCTGGCCAAGCAGCTGCCGAAACAGGTACTACCAGAATTAATATTCAACCAACTCCAGTTTCTGTCTTTTCTCAGAGGTGAACGACTTCGGAGTAATGATGGTAATTTTTCTTTGCTTTTTTTTTTTTTTTAATCTCTCCCCAACAATGCCACATCGTAAGAAAGAAAAATTGGCAATTGCTGAGTATTTGGTATGGGCTGGGTCAGCACATAGACTGCCACTCAGTCCCTCCCATACCTCATCAAAGAGCGTTAATCAATCATATTACTCTTCCCTAGAAAGACCGAATAGCATCTCAGGATCCCTCTCAACGCCATGCTTCAGACCAGTACTAGCCATCAACTGGAGGTGTCACTCGGTGACACCTATCATGGAGCCCGTTATGGGAGCGTTTACTACCCAAGTTCCAATTAGAAGTTACACAAGAAAAGCAAAAGTCATCATAATACAAAAATGTTCACTAAAAGAACTGACCACTCTTCTATTTTATACCTCCTCAGCCATCCCTCTCCTTTTCACAGTAGCCAGTTCCCCCAAGGTAGGAAGGCTACGTTCTTTGCCGACTGTTTTGTAAGGGATATGTGCAAAAAATGCAAAGAGATGGCAAATGTTGGGAAATACTAACTTTCTGTGAAGCAGGAGAAGGTGTTATTGGCAAGCTCCTCAAATCAGACACGTGAAACCATATTAACAAATGAGAATCTGGGAAAACTACACCAGCTAACAACTGAAGAAGAGAAAATCGGAGGGTGATGACAGGATAGGGGCTTCAAAAGAGGTCATTTAAATATCAAAGGACGGAGCTGAAACTCATGGGAAAACTGATAAAGCCTTGGAATATTTTTGCAAAAAAAAAAAGACCTTCTTTATGCAGGTACTGTGAAAACCAAACATAAAGTGTTGTGCCATACCCCCGCACAAGTTTGTCAGGAAACAATTACGCCAAGAGAAAGAATCAGCACCCCAACAGTCAACCTTGAATTCATGTTAATTATTTTTGCAGGTAATTCTAGACAAAATGAATCAGATCCAGTCTCACCGCTCGTATTAAATTTGGAATTTAATATGGAGTTTGGAATTAATGGGGGGGATTTTGTTGTTGTTGTTTTGTTTAAGGAGAAAAGAAACTCTTAGTCCAAACTTTCTTACGAATGAACTAAGGTCACAGAGCAACCAAGACATGGTCCCAAGGACCCTGAGGATAGGCCAATTTCACTTTTTCTCAGTCATGTTCCTGACCTGACCCTAAATTTCTCAGTTTCGCAGATGTGATCATGGAAGTGGTGAGACTGGGTCTGATTCATTTTCTCCAGAATTACCTGCAAATAAAACCTCATCAGGATTTCAAAGACACATGTCCCATCTCCTGCCCCATCACATTTTTTTAACCTGTCATATCTCCCAAGAGATAAGGTGTTTCTGGATGGCTCTTTCCAAAATTGGGTAGGGCAAGGAAGTGAAACTCAAACACAACCTTCTAGGTGAGGGCTTCTGGGCATATTTCTGAAGGGTTAAGACCGTGGACACTGAGTCAGACAGAAGAGAATGCGGCTCCGCAGAACATGCTAGTTGTGTGACCATGGGCGTGAACCAGCGTCTCGAAGATGATCTTATCTGCAAAGCGCAGAGAACAACAGGCACCTCTCCGTGTGCTTGTGAGGTCCAAGTCAGTGAACGTCTGTAAAGCACCGAGAGTAAGAAAGACTCCTAGCCCGCCGCTCTCGGGTCTCATTCCTCCAAGGCTTGGTCCAGAGCATTAGGGGTGCCGCCTCCTTCCCTACTCTACGGCTGCGGACTTGAGGCCGAACTGCAATGCTGAAGCCAGGGAAGAAGCGAGCAGCAGCAGGAGCGTGCCCGGGCTCCCACTGACCCCACTGCTACCTAAGAGATGCTGTGACAGGCAGTGGCTGAGCCCTTTATCAACCGTGCAGGATGCTTTTCCTGGGCTCGGCCACTGTCTAGGCTATGGAGCAGAATCTCTCAAAAGTCTTCGGCCCCAAATCCCATCTGCAAATGGCCTCTGCTCTAGAGCCAACCCCCACAGATTTTGTCAGCAAGGTCTTGAGGAGAAGGCGGGCGCTGGGCTCCTAGGCCAGGTGGTCACATGCCTGCCTCTAACGCCAGGAAATAATGCACCTGGGAGAAGCCACATTCCAAAGCCACGGTGCATGGTTACACACAAGCCCTGTAGCCAAAGGAGGAGGCAGGTGAGGGGGCCGAGAGTGCCCACCATTCTTTGTCACCAGCCAAGGGTGAGGGGTGACACCAGGCTGCAGCATTTCACGGGGACACCAGCCTGGTCCTGGTGTCGAGAGCCCTGCTGTGTGTGCTTGGTGTTTGCACCATCTATCCGTGTCTGTTCCATTCTTCATAACAGTGGTTCTCAAAGTGTGGCCCAGGGACCCCTGGGGGTGGGCTTCATGAAGTCAGAGCTACTTTTATAAGAATACTAAAATGTTATTTATTCTTTTCACTCTTAATCTCTCAGCTGCTGTACAGAGGAGTTTTTCAGAGTTTTTACATGATTCTCTGATGTCCTCCGTGCTCTGATGATGGAATGTGTTTATTTTCTCATGTTTTCAAAAATTTCTCAGCTTCAGTTTTTAATATGGTAAACATCAACGAAGGGAACCTAAATACACGAAAACTCATGGGCATCAGCAATAACTTTTAAGAGCATAACATCCGGGTCCCAGGTACAAACAAGCAGACAATGAAAAGCCGGTCTCCCCTTTCTACCCTGTTCCCTGGTCCCCATGGTCCTCTCCCTAGAGGCAGGCACGTCATCCCCTTCCTGGGATCTCTTCCCCAGTTGGTCAAAGCACATACAAACATGCACGTGTCCCTGTGATCACCACACAGACAGCAGGGCGCTGTATACCTGCGCTCACCTGTCTGGCGAGGGCGTCCCATCCGCGCAGGCCCATACCACAATCTTCTCAACCCGGCCCTCGTTGAAGGACACCTGGCTTGTCCCTTCCATCTTCTGCAACTTGCAATGTTGCAATGACTGTGCGATGCCAGCGTCCTCTCGCCTGTGGGGCAGTCTCTATACCCCACACGGCAACATTTACTTAGCCAACCTACTATTGACAAGGATTTAGGTGATTTTGTGTCACAAACAGGGCTGTAATGAACATCCTTTTATATACATCTGTTAGCATAACGTCTTACAAAGAAATTGCTAGGTCAAAATGTATTTGAATTTTAGATTTTCATCGATAGTGTCAATTTTCACTCCAAAAAGCTGCACCAGCTGACATGTCTCCCAACTGTCTCTGAGCGCCTCTTTCCCTGCGGCCTCCCGTATGTTGTTTATTACAAAAAATTTCTGATCTGTGACAATCTAATAGGTAAAAAATATTATCTTGCTGTTGTTTTAGATAGCATTCATTTAATTATTCCTGGGCTCGGCCATTTTTCTTTGTTTATAAATCATTTGGATTTCTTCCGTCTGCTGCTAGCTGTCCTTCGCTCATTTTTTCTATCGAGTTGCAGATCCTTTTCTTACTGAGTTGTGAAGCTTTTTAAGAAGACATTCAGTAAATCAGCCCTTCACCTCTGATATATATGTCTCCAATATTTTTCTAAGTCTTATTTGTATTTTGAATTTCTTTATGGTAATTCTCTGCTCTGCAGAAATTTAAACTATTTACGTAGTCAAACTTACTAGCCTTTTCTTTTATGGCTTCCAGGTTTTGTGTCTCAGCCTCAGAAATTCTGGCCCCAGTGTGAGATTATTAAATTTTAAAATTCTTTCGTGTTTAAAAAAAAAATTCTTTCATGTTTATTTCCAACACTCTTACCATTTCACTTTCTCACACCCAACTTTGTGATCCATCTGGAATGTATTTTGGTATAAGGCCTAAGAAAGCAGCAACGCATTTCTTTTTAACAGAATGGTTAGTTATTCAACCAGAGACCATTTATTGAATAAGCCCTCTCTCCGTACTGACTTGAAGCAAGTTTTGAAAGGAGCTGCTATATTCCCAAACAGCATCAACATGGGGCCTAGAACTCGAGAAGCAGCACCTGCTACAGCAGGGGGCATGGCTCTGGACAGGAAGCCGCCCTCCTGAGCAGGGGACGTTCATGTTTAGCACTCTTTCTTCTGAAAAAGGAGTGCCCCTGGGCACCCAGTGCCTTCCTTACGGGGTGGGACTGCTCACCACCATGCTCAGGGGCTCCAGGCGCTCTAGGGCAGCTTGAAATAAAACTCTTTACGAAAACATCATTTCAAAAATGAGCACAGTGAATGATGCAGAAATAGCAATATATACAACCTTATTAACAATTTTGAAACAAAAACTTAGAATCTAGGGGGGTCGTAAGCAGAGGGGCTGCCAGATATACTCAGAGGTGCCCTGGGTGGAGAGCTAGAGACCTGGCCTCTTTTTCCAGCTATGGGGTGGTTGGAAGCCTTCTCCCCTCCTCTGTGCCTTCCCCTTTCTCATTTATAAAATATGGAAATTATGCTAGAAAAACCTAAGTTTCCTTCAACAGTAGCACTTAAGATTGCAGAACTCCCTTGGAGCCCCTTTGCAAGGGTTTTTTCTTCTTTTCTTTTCTTTTTTTTTTTTCCTTTTTCTTTTTTAGCAACCTCTACACCCAACATGGGACTTGAACTCACAACCTTGAGATCAAGAGTCACTTGCTCCACCAAGTGAGCCAGCCAGGCATTCCCCCCACCCCCAAGGTTTTTTCCTGTGTGATTCCCCCGAGCCCACATGCATGCCCAAGGATTCCTTGACTTCACTTTGCCCTGGAGGCCACAGATCACAATTCAAGGATGAAGTTTCTCCTTTTTGTTGTTATTATTCAAAAGCCTTTTCAAAAATTTCTCATGAAATGAGCAGTCTTCCACCTTCCTGGTGGGAAAGAAACAATAAATTAGGCTGACCACTCCAACCTTACCAATCTTCTCTTTTTAGCCAAAAAGCTAGACCCGAGAGACTCAAGCATGCGTGGTCCCCAGAGATCATTTGATCCTTGGGAAAAAGGAAATGCTAGGTCCGTCTTAGCAAGGAAAAGAGGTCACTCCTGGGAGACGTTCGATGCAAGCTGCATGACCCAGCAAAGGTTTCAGAATGTAGAAAATTCAGGTTACAGTTGTTTCCATCCTGAAGCAACCAAATCAGGAAGTTCTCAAAGCAATCATTTCACAAGAAGTTTTGGAGATTTAGAGTGTGAGAAAGATCGCTGCATTTTTTTTTTTTTAAATACTTAGGATTGTTTTCTAGATGTCCAGAAATACACATTTAACACACAAGGCAGGCTGAAATCAGAAGCCTGGAGCCTTTCTTCCATGAGCCTCGCTAAGAGCTTATTTCCACAGTGGGCTGCACAGACACAGATGGGATTGAAGAGGAGGGGTGGACAGCGTTAAATACTATGAATTTTGATGTTGTGAGCTTCAGAGCAAGCGAAGATTCTCCTTAGACATAGTCTCTAAGACTTTACTTTTTTTTTAAATTGAGGTATCATTGGTATACAACCTTAGTAGGACTTTACATTCTTAGATAGGATAGACAAGTAAAAGAAAACAAAATGAAAAGAATCAAGGTACGCCTACAGGCCTTGGTCTTAATAGCCTGATGGCATATTCTGGTTGCCCAAGAAGCTTCCGGTTTCCATGTTTGTGGACATAACAATTCAGCACTCAGAGGCTTAATTGCTATTCACTCATATTGCACAGAAAAAAAGGCCTGGAAGAATTCATTTCAAAGGCCAACAGTGTTTCCCTCAGGGGAGGAGTTGGGGTGAGGGGAGACAACAGTGAAAGGAAACTTTCATTTTTTACTTTACTTTACTTTACTTCAGGTGTCTTGCTTTTATAATAGATATTTATTCCCTTTAATGTTTCAAAAAACATTGTTAAAGAGCTCATTGAGTCATGTGCCTCCATGAAGCCAACAGGTTGAGGGACGCCACATTGGTGAGGAGGGTTTGGCCGGTTCGCTAAGTTTCTGGTGTCTGAAGCCACCCCCTGTGCACCAGCTCTTCTCTCCTCTTCCACAGAGATGACTCATGAATGGAGCTCCTTTGCCCACCCGCCCTTGGGGCTGAAGTGGGAGTGGGAGGCCGGAAGGGCAAGTGTGGAAGGCGGGCCTTCCGGGGGTGAGAGAGCCAACCAGGTCAGCGAGGTCAGAGCTGGAGACATCGTGCCCTTGCTGGGATTCTCCACTTCTGTCTTAGACCAGACTCTGCAACGTGAAGCACTTTGAAGGCAGAAAACCATACCTTGTAGAATGAGGCAGGTCCTGAGCACCCCGACCTGCCAGGTGGGCCCTGGGAGCTGGCTCCGGGCTAGTGAGAAGCCGCGGGGCTGGGAGGAGAGCTGGACGAACAGGAGGGCTGCCCCGGCCAGGGGCCCAAGCAGCTCAAGGCGCAGCAGATCTCTGGCTAAGAAAGAGAAATCATGAGGTTTCTCCAAGGGCCCTTGCCCAGAGCACTGAGAGGGACTCAGGGTGAAGAGAACCAGACAAATCTGACTCCAGTGACCGGGAGACTGAGCAGTATTCTCAGGAGCCCGCTGCTGCTTGGCTAATGGGTATTGGGTTGTTGTTTTGTTTTGCTTTTCAGTTCATTAAAACTCTTTTCAAAACTCTGGGTTAAAGTGTGTTGTTCATGAAATTTTTCACTTCCTGGGAGGATGGGGGTGGTAGAGGGGAGAGGGATTTATGTGCTTTAAGTCCTATAGAAATAACCAGTGCCTTTCTCCCCTCCCCCCAAATAAGAGGGACATCCTCTTTGGACATTTTGAGGGCATACATTTGGCACATACAAACACACAAAGAATTCTCTGAGGTAGACTTTCCAGCGTTTTCTGCTGCCTTGACAACCCTGCTGCCCGCCCAAGTCCGTCTCAGATTTCTTTCTGCTGGTTCCACCAGCTTCAGCCTCAAATCTCATCTTCAAATCCCGAGACTGGCTATTTTAGATAGCTCTGGAACTTGATACTCAAACCCTCAGTGCCATTTTGAAACTTGAATCTGAGGTCATCACACTTCTACTTCAACCATCAGCTCTGAAACAAAGACCCTAGAGCAGTGAGCCTGTGGCTGTTGATGTCATCAGGGCCATCAGCTTGATGACTGACCATCCTTCTACGTGGGTTTAGGTGGCCTGTGGATTTTTAGATGGTCTCTGATCTAGATTCATGGAGTCCTTCCATAACAGACCTACCTCTGACTTCTGCTGCTTACAGGAGAAAAGCAAAAGTCGAGCTCATGTTTTATGCCCCACATCACCCCCTTGGAACTCGGACGAGTCTGCAGGATCCTGACTACCAACAGCCCGACCAGACAGCCTACCCAACCCTAGGGATGAGGGGAGGGACTTAACCTTGGGGAAAGACCAAATAGTTGCTACTTAGACCTGTCCCATTCTACCAAGTTCCTAGTCCCAGGTCTGCTTGTCTCAATCTGCCACACCCCATATGAGCAACAAATGAACCGTAAGCAGACTTGAAAATTAATTTAAAAACATCAGAATCAGCAACAGCTTCAGTTGCCCGAACCAGCATCACTGTAGCATCTTATCCTGGACAAAGAGATGATATTTACTTACTTGCTTGCTTACTTACTTACTTACTTATCTATTTATTGCAACTCTCTCAGGAAAGTTGAGTTGATTAAAAAATAAAAGTTACCAGATGGTAGAGAACTTAGATCTGTGCTTTGAGGCTGAGGTAATAAGCCTTTTGAACAAACTGCGAAATAAAAGACAAGGGGAAAATTCAAGGGGACTTTGGCACAGATTCTTTCTTATCCTTTCATGATATGGTTTTCACATCAGATATTTAACAGCCCATCAATCTGATTATGGTACAATTAGTCCCAGTTCCAAACCTGATTAGCCACTCTGGTCTTGTTTCTTATAAAGATTAATTTTAGATTTTTCTCAATTAGGATGAAATGTCAACCAAAATGTAGTACATGAAAAGTATTATTAATATTATCATAATAACAACGTATGCTCCCTCCACTCTACAGCACAGAACACATTTGCCCACAGTGAGTAGTGGAAACCCTTCTCTTCCCAACTTTAAAGAAAAGCACAAGATGCTGGAAGTGAATATGAATGGAATATTCTGCCGAGAGCTTTTTGCAAATGCTGCCCTAATTCATGCAAAACCAAATTTATCTCCGTTGGATGAAGTTTAACTGGTTCAGGCCCACACAGTTGACAAAGATGATGTATTAAACTCCTGTAAGAAACGGTAACTTTGGAAACATCCATTGGTTCCACGCTCTTCTATTTGCACAGCCAAATGCCCTTCATGAATTAACAATGAGATTTGACAGAACTGATTTTCCTTGGGAATTCTCTGAGATAGTCTATTTTTAACCAGAAGCTTAAGTGTGATGAAATCACTGCTTTACAGTAAGTCTGCATAAGACCTCAGGAAAAGTTCTCATCAAGGGAACCAATGAAATTGCAAAGATGAGGAGCGGATCGAGGAAATCATGGCGAAACTTCTTGACAGACAATAGTTGCTGTTATTCCTCTTTGCCGTGGAAGTCTGTGTCTGACGGATGGCTTCAGAAAAGAAAAGAAATAAGAAACACAGCTTCTACGTGATCAGCCAGAGACTAGAGAAAATCCCCAGTCACTGGCACTGAAGCTAACCTTAGCATTTATATTCTGAACCAGTTCTAGAAGTGAAATCTCAAAGGCAAAGCCTGCGGTTTTATCTGATGGAAAAATGAATTAGAAACATCTTCAATTTACATTTTTGGAAAATGAAGAAAAGCATCAAGAAAAAGATTAAAACCATGCTTTATCCAACAATCCAGGAGCCCAGAAGTAGTAACTGCTAATATTTCTAATATTTCAGGTGTTTAACCAGTATTTCTGAGAAAGAGAACTAGAACCGTGCACACGTGCATGTGTGTGTGTCTGTGTGTGTAATCTTCTTTAATCAATCTTGGGATCTACCAAATACACATGCACAATTAAAGGGCTCTCCCTACAAGGCGCACTGGAAGAGGCTGTTCCTTCTCTCTAACACTGATGGATGCCAGTAACCATCACAACGGTGCAGGTGTAAAAATGGCCTCTACTTTTCTCTTCACCGCACAAAGCCCAATAAGATGAAGTGATTGCAAGAGTTCGTGTCCAGAGGTGGAAATTCAAGGTGCATGGAGCCCATCATCTCACAATAGAGAATCATCAGGTTTGCCATGTTCAATTCAGCAAATCCTACCTTTAAAAGAGAATGACAAGGTCTAGCCCTAGAAGGATGTCAAGGGTTCAGGAGCCTCTGCGGTTGGTGCAAGAGGAAATGACCACACCCAGGAAAGCCTTCCTGTCTTGACCACGAGTTTCAGCACCACGAATGGGAGAGAAAGGAGAACCAGACTGACCACCGCTCACCAGGCACCAAGCCCTACGGGAGAGAGAGAAAGAGAGAGAAAGAAAGAGAGAGAGAGAGAAAGAGGAAAGAGAGAAAGAAAGAAAAAGAAAGAAAGAAAGAAAGAAAGAAAGAAAGAAAGAAAGAAAGAAAGAGAAAGAAAGAAGAAAGAGAGAGAAGGAGGGAGGGAGGGAGGGAAGGGAAGGGAAGGGAAGGGAAGGGAAGGGAAGGGAAGGGAAGGGAAGGGAGGGAAGGGAGGAAGGAAGGAAGGAGGGAAGAATATGTCAGGTACCGATAACAAGGAGCGAGTATAAGGGGACAGAGAGTGGCAGGGGTGGTGTCGTACATGGTTTTCCGTGGCTGCCGTAACAAGTTATCACAAACTTGAGGGCTTAAAATAACAGAAACTTATTCTCTCAGTCTGGAGGCAAGAGTCCAAACTCGACATGATCAGAGGGCCTCCCTTCCTCCCGCAATGGTCGGGGACATTCCCTTGCTTGCTCTTCAGCTCCTGGTGGCTGCCAGCATTCCGTGTGGCTGCATCATGTCAACATCTGCCTACGTCTGCACGTGACCTCCTCTCCTGTCCGTCCGGACTTGCCCTCTTTCTCTCATAAGGACACTTGTCATTCGATTTGGGGCCCACTCAAATAATCCAGGATGATAGCCTCATTTCAAAATCCTTCATTTCATTACATCTGCAAGGACCCATTTTCCAAATAAGGTCCCATTCACAGGCTCTGGGGATTGGAACGAAGGCACATCCTTTCAAGAGGCCACTATTCAACCCACCACGGGTTGCTGTACCATTTCTCGTGATGTGGTCAGGAAAGTCGAGCCGTCCCTATTGCAAGGACATGGGAGCAGAGCCCTGAATACAGCGAGGAGCACATGGAGAGACCTGGGCAAGGGACCAGAGGGAGGAACAAGTCCAGGGGCCCTGAGATGAGAGTGTGCTCAGCATGTCTGGGTCACAGTGAAGAGGCTGTGCGGTTGGAGCAGCACGAACCTGGGGAGAGTGACGTGAGAAGAAATAAATTGTAGCGAACGACCTGCGGCCCGTATGATGGCATAACATCTGATGGTTTTAAGCTGTCTCCCCTGTGTGGCCCGCAAGAGGCCGACAAATCTAACACTTGGGTGACATGACACATGCAAGAACGACACACTGCCAAGTGTCTCCAAATAGTTCAAGAACTCTGGCCTACCAGCCATACCCGGCTAGTTTATACATTGACACCTCGGCAAGAATTTCCCTGACCCCATCCCTGTCTGGGCTAGACAACCTCCTTTTGTGCTTCCCTGGAACCCCGTGCACGGCTGTCCCGCACTCGTCACGATGGGCTGTGATGGGTCACCACCAACTCCATTAGGCTGGACTATCACCCAGTCCAATCTGCACACTTCTTGAGGGCAGGAAACAATTCACCTCCATATTGCCTACACCAGCACAGTGTCTGGCCTGGACCCCGCACGCAACGAACGCCCGCACGTCAAAGGACTGGCAGAAGGAGCCGGGAGTGAGGATCTCAAGTCTGCACTCTTGGAATGCCCGCAATCACAGCTCCAAGGAACCTTTAAGCCCTGGAGGGTTTATGTTAAACTGGGAGTAAAAGAACTAAGAATACATTTATCTTCAAACCTAGAGATAGTAAAATAAGAGGCAGAGCTTTGCTTCCTATTATCACAATTAGGGCATCAGGAAGCAGCCACCTTGTTTCTGGTTTCAATTTGCCAAGAACTGTGTGACCTCAGGCAAATGACTTCACTTCTCTGGGCTATGGGGCTTCCCCAGAGAGAAGAGGAGGCTGGACCCAATGGAACATAAGGCCCTTTCTCACTCTAAGAGCTCCAGGCCTCACGTGAAGTTCCTAAACGTACACCAGCATTGCAATGACTCGTTTCAATTCCAAACTCACTCTTGTCAGTGTTCTCAGCCAGCCGTTGCCAACAATCCAGGCCCTTTCTGGCCAAACCACCGGAGTCTGAGAACTTCTTTCTCCGTGATTCTCACTGCCTCGTCCTCTTATTTGGTTTTACTTAAAGCCTATTTCCCAAACTTTTCTGCTGAAATACCCCCAAAAGCAGAAGAGAGTAAATGACTTATTATTATGGGAAAGCCTGGGAGCAGTCCTAGGGGCTGCTTTCCAGAGGCTAAGAAAGTATTTAACTTTTTTTTTAATTTTTAATGTTTTTTTTAGAAATTTGTTTTTAGGGGTGTCTGCGTGGCTCAGTTGGTTAAGCAGCTGACTTTGACTCAGATCATGATCTCAGGGTCCTGGGACTGAGTCCCTCATCGCATCCGGCTCCCTGCGCAGCCTCTCTCCCTCTGCCCCGCCCTCCGATCCTCCCTGCTGCTCATTCTCTCTCTCTCTCTGTCTCTCTCTCAAATAAATGAATAAAAATCTTTACTAAAAAAAAAAAGAAATTTATTTTTAAAATCTGTGTGGAATATCTAAAATTCATATGAATTTTGTCCTCTACAATGTATCTGCTTGTTTAAAAAAATAATGTTTTTTTTCCCCAGCAACTTTGAGGGATATCACTGCTCAGTGTTTATCCTGGGTCAGAGGTTCTAGGTAGCCCAGCACCCTGGAGTCCCCGGAGAGGCATTCCCTGGTATGAGGAGTGAACTGGAACGATGTCTTTCCTGACAGAAATAATGCCAGAGAAGCATCTACAGGCACAAAAGGCTGGTAGGACCAACAAGCCCTGATTTGTCCTCTCTTCCCTCGCCTTCCTGAGACCCAGTGCTCCCATTCCTTATTGCTCTGGTAAGCTGAAACCGGGCGGGGTGGGGGGGGTGGGGGGGCTTTGGCAAAGCTTGACTGAACATTAGAGAGAGCAAAAGGGCAATAAACACAGAGAACAAGAAGTTCAGACTGGCTTGGGATGTGCTGGGCCCACCTGCCCGTGGCCGGCTCCTTCCCAGGCCTTGGTCTGGTCTGGTCTCAGCGGTGATCCACGGTCAGCCTCAGTTAGACCTCCTCCTCATCTTCCAGGTGGAAGCCAACCCATGAGCATCCAAGCAGGCCCGGCCTTGCAGCCTGGAGGCTGCATTCCTAGTTGCTCCTTGTTTCCCGGCTCCAGGCTCAGACAGGCCCTGGGCAAAACTGCGGCCCATCCAAGCTCCCCTGCAGGGACCTCGTCTCCTGGTGCTGCCCTGGCCCTCGCCCAAAGCCTGGGCACAGGACGGATCCAGAAGCCGGTTCGCACAGAGGTGAAAATGATTGGCAGCCTCAGCTTGAACCTCTCTCCTAAGTGGGGATCAAACCCCCCCCCCAGACTACAGCAGTGCGTCTGGAAGCCTTGCAGAAAGGTGCCCCCCTGAGGAACACTCCGGGCCACCAAGTCCCAACCTTCGCCTGCTGTGCCATTATCTTCACAGTGTGTCTGCCACACCAGCCTGCCTGCAGAGGGGCTGCTTTCTGATCTGCAAAAATTCACCTTACAGGATGGGATGACCCCTTCCCTTATGGACTTTCAAGAATTGGGGAGCTTCTAGAGAAAGATACCTCCAGTGAGCACACACAACCTCCCACTGCAAAGATTCCCTCCCTCTTGCTGCAGAAAGCAGCCCTGTGGGCAGGCTGGGGTTCTGCCCCACTCTCCCCTGCAGCCCCAGGCCTTTGTGCCGGTCAGAGAACAACGGAGGCGTGGGGGGTGGTGTCAGGGAGCTTCCCCGGTAGCTCTGAAATCCTCCCACAGGGCCCCGGGTGTCTTGCTTGGTCACCTACAGCAGACCTTGTTCTAGGCAATCCCGGACCAACATTTGGACGACCCCTGGGTTTTCCCTCATTGTTGCGAAAACACCCACCTCAGAAATGAAGTCTCTTTTTGCCCAGCTGTTTTTAGTTCTGCCCTAAAGTGAGCCTGCTTTTACTTCTTTCACTTCTCACAATGTTGGCAGAAAATGCTTTTCTTGTTTGCCTCTTATCTGAAGACTTTTATCCTCTCACTGTTCCCCTTACATTCTTTTCTTCCTAGAAACTTCTTATCTCTGGCCATCCCCCAATGCCTCCTCCAAGGGAAGAAGCCAAGTTTCCCCTCTGAGCATTTTACCAGAGTCTCAGGGTCACAGATGTGCCTCCTTGGGGAGGGGCTGCTCCTTCTGGTGTGGAGGCCTCAGGCTGTTCCCTGGGCAAAGGCGACAGGTTCTGGAGAAAGACTTGAGGCCCTAGGAAGTCTTTCTAGACAGTTCCCCCCACTGTTGCCATAGATATCACAAATAATTTCTTCAGCATTGATCTGCATAAGACTTAGTCAAATGCTATTTAGAATTACAAATGAAGAGCGCTTCCCTACACCTTACCAAATACACATGTTAAAAATGGCAAAGAGTTGAGATAATTTAGAAATTTTTGTGACAATTTTGCCAACAATCTAGGACATAATTTATGACTACAGGTTGCGGTGAAAAGGTCCAGAATACACCGCTGTGGCATAAAAATTATTTTGAGCAGAATGCATTTGAGTTCTTGAAATCTCTTATCTGCCTAAAAGCAGAGCCTCCTCAAAGAATTCACAAAACATCAGTTATCTTAAATCCACTCCTTGGGACAGCTGGAGGCGAGAAGTCTGCACACCATACCGAAACAGACTTTGTCACAAAGCTGCCGTATCTCAGGGGAGCCTGAGGGCTCATTCATCGCTCCTGAAAGTCCCTTGTTTTCCTTTAAGTGACCTTCTCCCCCTCCCCTTCCCCTTTAAGACAATATATAAGCCCCAAATTTTAACTACCCCTTTGAGTCACATTTTTCTGTGAAGCCCTATATGTATGTTAATGCAAACGCATGATTACATTTTGTCTTGTCTCTGGGTGTGTTCAGTTTAATTCACAGACCTCTCAGAACACACCTAAGAGTTTAGAGGAAAAGTTTTTTCTTTTCTGGCAAGGGTCTCAGGTAGATTAAGAGGAGAGAAAATGCTAACACTTACCTACTGCAAGAATGTATAGTATTTTGCAAAGCGTAAGCAAGTGGAAAGTTGAAAGATTGCTTGGTATCTTTAAAATGTAAACTTTATACAGGTCATGCAAATCACTGTTTTTATACTGCCCTTCAAGCTATTTCTGATACGTTACATTTTACATAATACCCCCATTAAGCTTGACTTCTTGATTGGAAAACAGAACGAGAGAAAAAGGGTAGATTAAGGGATGAAGACTAGACACTGAAAATCCAGGATCTGCAAGGACTGTGCAGTGTGCATTCAGAGAAGCTGCAACCCTGTTACTTCCCACTGACAGATTATATCAAATTATTTTTAATCTGCTAATACACATGATATTCCTTTTGATAATTATATTAAGTTTTTAAAGATTTAAACTAGTTGTTACTAAAAATGTACAAAATAGACAACAAGCAAAATGAATGAACCAAACATTTGGCTGAATCTCAACAATTTAGTAAATGGTGACTGGAAAGCATACGTGCCTAACTTTTACGTAAACATTCCTCCCTTTTCATAAAATTTAAGACAACCACAATAAAAAAATTCAATCCTTAGGAATCCATTTGCTGTAAGAAAGAAAGCAGGAGAATGATGAATTCAGGCGGAAGGTGATCGTGACAGGAGAGGTGGCCAGGGGATGACATGGGACTGAGGAAACCATACGGTTAAATGGAAATCATTAGAAAGGTCTTAGCTTTTGTTCAGGATGGTGGCTTCCACAGACACTTACTGCAGTATTTGATATGACTAAAGAACCAAGGAAATAAATAAAAGGGAAAAAAGAAATTGAAAAGTTCAGAAATGTATAAATATATAAAACATATCAGATCCTTAGTTTAATGGCCCCAAAAGTGTCCATTGTGTCGGTTGCTTGTATACCCTTCCAAAATTGGTCATCTTCGTGTTTGAAAGCATATTCTAATTCCCCATTTAGAAACAACAAAGAGGGACGGCTGGGTGGCTCCAGTTGATTAAATGTCTGCCTTCGGCTCAGGTCCTGATCCCAGGGTCCTGGGATCAAGTCCCACGTCGGGTTCCCTGCTCAGCAAGGGAATCCGCTTCTCCCTCTTCTTCTGCCCCTCCCCCCACCCGCTCGTTCTCTCTCCCTCTCTCCCTCTCTCAAATAAATAAAATCTTAAAAAAAAAAAAAGAAGAAGAAGAAGAAGAAAAAGAAGAAGCAGCAACAAGAACGGGCAAGCACACTCTCAGAGAAAACAAGGGAGGCTCTGAGTCAAGTTGCTGGTGTTGACAGTGATACAAGAAGAGCCTCTTGAGTAACTTGCACTAGAAACAGTACAGTAAAGTCTTTGAAAAGCAGAGTAAAGTCTTAAGCAAAAGGTCTGAAAACTATTAGTAATGGAAACCCACAGCTTCCTCCTAGCTCGACCCAGCCTGCTCTCCCCGCAGAGCTGCTGAACAGACAAGTCTTGAAACCCTTTCTCTCTGCCCTGAGCTCCTCAGCTTAGACCAGAGCAATCAGACAGGCTGGTGAGCACAGAGGGCTCTGAACAAATTCTCATCTACCTCTCCACCCTCTAGAAAACCACAGAACTCTCAAGGGCCGGAATCCAGCAGAAGAGAGACTGGAGTTTCTTTTTTTTTGTAAGAGAAATGGATATAAAAACGTTGTCGGTCTAGATCCCAAATGGGAAGAAGAATTTGTTAATGTCTTATTCCCAGTCTCTTCCTAGGACAAAGATGGCACTTAGATCTTCCCAATGGAGACTGCAGCTCTCAATCTCCAAGCAAGCGACCCCCTTACCTCCTTCAAAGAGAAGATGCGCCCGCCTCTTCCCCAAACAGTCCACTTCCTCAATGTCACCCTAAGGAAGTTACAAATCTCACAACCCAACTTGACCTGCATGTGCAGAAAGTAGGCAGGAAACAGAGGTAAAAGAGGAAATTACACACCTTGCAGTTGCACTGAGGGACTTAGATCTCATTGCCTCATTTAGGCTGCTGGAATTCCGCACCGCCCCCACTGCCCCTCTCCACCAACTGAGTTGCCACCGTTTCTTCAAGGAGCAGTTCGATTTAGTTAACATTTTGCCTCACATTTGAACCAACCAGTAGTATGCTGGTAAATGTTTAGCAGCTGGTTCTATGGGACAAAAGAATCTGTAACATTTGTGCATTTCCGTGGTGTAAATACTCCCACTATGGCTGATTTCAAGCTACCAAGATGATGTCACCGAACACAGAGTTGGGAAACGATGTGCACAATCAGCTGCTTTGAGCAGGCTTCCTCACACCACGAACTTTAATACTTTCATTATAATTTATCATTATTTTGGTATGTAGCTCTACAATTGGCCAATATTTTACACCCATGCCTCAGTTTCTTCATTTTTATTTATTTATTTATTTACTTACTTACTTACTTACTTTTTTAAGCAGCCTCCAGACCCAGTGTGGAGCCCAACAGTGGACTTGACCTCACGACCCTGGTGAGTCTTGGCTCAAGACCTGAGCCAAGATCAAGAGTCAGAGGCTTAACTGACTGAGCCACCCATGCTCCAATTACTTTCTTTTTAAACGTGGTAAAATAAGAGCCACTTCTCCAGGTGATTGTGAGAATCCAAGTCACAGGTACACAAAGTTTTTGATTCATGTCAGCCCTACTTCCCTTATCTCCGTTCCTTCTTCTCACATCATGCCTTCATTCCTCTTCCTCATTGCAAAGGCACAATCCCACCAAGGACCCAAGCCCAGGGAAGTATCGCTGGGAGCCCCAGAGATGGAGAAGTGCTCCAGCTGATGGCCAATTGGATTGCCAAGAGGACATTTTCTTACAGAAAGATGTTAGCAGACTCTATATAACATTGCAGTCTACACAATAAGCGGGTCTGTCGGCAAAGGGCTCTGTGCCTGGCATCCCCTGTAGTAGTGCCCTTGGAGATCCTTGCAGGGGTAGGCAGCAGGTCCTACCTAGTGACAGAGCCCAGGCAACAGCGAGTGGATTCTTACAGCACTGGCACCACACAGCACCGTAAATAGAACGTGGGTTAAATAGGTTTTTGTGCAGTTGCCCCATTTCCTATGGAAGGCATTTCTGTGGGAAAGTGCATTCCCCAATCGAAACCTATTTAACCCATGTTGAATTCAGCTGTTAATATTTGGGAGACTATAAATATATAAAAACACAGTCCCTGTGCTAACAGATAATATAGGTTTAAAAGTTCTTCCTCCTTCAACTATGAAGCTTGACTTCTTTCTTTATAGCCAAGTTTCTAGAAAGGGTGGAATTGACTTCACCTCTCTCAGTAGCCCACACAGTTTCTCTCTATCCACTTCCCTGACAAGCTCTGGCAGAAATCACCCAAGGGTTCTGAAGTAGTTTTGAAGATATATCCACAAATTCTTTGATACTTCTCCCCTAAAGGGGTGGAGTGTAGTGTCCCTTCTCTTGGCTGTGGTTTATACTTAGTGACGTGCTTCAAGTGAATAGAATATGGCACAAACGGTTGGTTATATCACTTCCAAGATTAGATTATAAAAAGACCTCAGTTCTTGGATCACGTGTTATGGAGAAAACTACATCTTGAACAGTCCCTTAGAGAGGCCCACAAGGGAGGACCTAAAGCCTCCAACCAACAGTCATGTGAGTGGCCATCTTGGAAGTTGACCCTCCAGTCCCAGTCAAATCTTCAGAGACCGCAGCCCTGCCTGACAAACGACCTCAAATTCATGACAGACTCTGAGCCAGAACCACCCAACTAAGCTGCTTCTGGATTCCTGACTCTCAGAAACCACGAAATAACAAATGTTTATTGTTTTAAGCTGCTAAGTTTTGGGGTGATTTGTTATACACTAATGGTTAACTAATACAGCTTTCTAGAGGACAGACCCCATGACTATGTTTTTATCCTTTACTTGACTCAAATTCTACTACATGTAACACTTCCTTTTCTTTTTTCGTACTCCCTTCTAGAACCATGAAGCACTGCTCTTCTCCCTTATCTTCTGTGTAGTCCCACCTCTCCTCATCCTTTCTTGGCCTCCTCCTCTCTGGGGTTCCCAGAGTTCTGCTTTGATTCTTTTCTCATTCTACGTGCACTGCCTTATCCACTCTCATGATTGTGATGAACAACTGTACTCTTTTGAAGGCAGGTGACAACTTAAACTCTCAGAAGCAGATGAAGAATTGCCTCAAATAGCTGGGAAGGATACAGCTGGGGTAGCTCATAGAAATCCTAGCTCTGCAAGAATTTGGGCCCCAGGGACTAGAATTCAGGGCCCAACTCTATCAGGACATTTTATCTCTGACCACTTGTTGTATCTGCTTGCTTTGGTTTCTCTTCGAGTGTTTGCTGCATTCTTTCCCTGCTACAGATAGACCATGCCTGCAAGCTGGAGTAGATGGCCCCAAGATGTCGGTTCTGCTGAGACCACATGGACTAGTGGAGAAGTCTCTCTAAAAAGAAATGATAATGATCACATATAAATGTCATGTGTCCACCACACTGGTAAGGAGGGATGACTCCATCACTGGCCTAATGCCATCTCCTGAACTCCACACCTATACGTCAACTGACTCCCAGACATCTCCATTTGGGTGGTCATCGGTCTCTGTATTAGTTTGCTAGGGCTGCCCTAACAAAGTACCAAACCAGGGTGGCTTAGAACAATCAAATGTATTGTCCCACAGTTCTGGACACCAGAAGTCCAAAATCAAAAGTGTTGACAGAGCCACATTCCCTCTGAAGGTGCTAGGCCTGTTCCAGGTCTCTCTCCTAGCTTCTAGCAGTTCCCTGGCTTGCAGATGCATCATCCCAATCTCCACCTTCATCTTCACATGATGTTCTCCTTGTGCACATGTCTGGCTCTATGTCCAAATTTTCCCTTTGTATAAGGACACGGGCATATTGGATTAGGGCCCTCCGTAGTGATCTCATCTTAACTTGACTACATCTGCAAAGACCCTATTTCCAAAAAAGGTCCCATTCTGATGTATTGGAGGCTAGGACTTCAATATATGAATTTCAGGGAAAGACAACTGAACCCCTAACAGGCACTGTCAGAACTCCAATAGAGAATCCACTGTCTTTGCCCATTCTTCTCTCCCTTTCTGTTCAAGAAACCAGTTTCTTTCCCCATATACCTTGTCCTGGTTGTACACATCGCCACACGCCCTGTCTTCCAAACTAGAAATCTGCAGTGGTTTGAGTCTTCTTTCCTCTTCTGTATTTAATCTTTCATTAAGACCTGCCAGGGCGACACCGTAAATGTCTCTTACGTAGATCCCCTCTCCTCCAATGCCACAGACACTACTTTAGCTCAACTTCTTAATAGCTCATGTCTGGATGTTACAAACACCTCCTGAATGATCTCTTTACCTCCAGTTTTGGTTCTCTATTCTGCCCACTCCCCTCTCCCCTCCCATCAATCCATCCAATACCCAGAAACCTGCACGACCCGTCAAAAATATAGAAGTTTTTCATCACTTCAGAACTTTTTCATTAAGGCCCAGTAATACAAGACAAATCACCAAGTTCTTCATAAAGCCCACCAGGCCAATACTGCGGTCCCTGCTTAGCCTCACCTCTGGCCATTCTTCTCTCTAACCTTTGCCCATAATGAAGTGCTTGCCATCTCCTAAGATTGGGCTTCTGTTTGCTCTCCCATCTGCCTGTCAAATGATTATTCTTTAAGGCTCAGCTCGAGGACTTCCTCTGGGAAGCCTTCTGTCTCAGTCTGTTGA
Source organism: Ursus arctos (assembly GCF_023065955.2). Lineage (NCBI taxonomy): Eukaryota > Metazoa > Chordata > Mammalia > Carnivora > Ursidae > Ursus > Ursus arctos. Next base: position 52,014,700 of record NW_026622797.1, on the reverse strand, counting down.
GGCTGCTGTAACAGAAATACCATAGACCGGGTGCCTTTAACCCCAAACGTTGATTTCTCAACAATTCTGGAGGGTAGTGGTCCAAGATCAAGGAGCCAGCCGATCTAGTGTCTGGTGAGAACCTGCCTTCCAGATTAGAGATAGCCACCTTTTCTTTGCTCACAGAAAAGACAGAGAGAACAAGTTCTTATATGGGCACCAATCCCATCATGAGGGCTCCACCCTCGTGGCCTAATTACTTCCCAAAAGCCCATCTTCAAAGACCATCACTGGGACTAGGGTTCCCACAGAAGAATTCAACAGAAGAATTTCAGGAGGCACGTGAACATCCTGGCTGAGTGCCTGTACCCGCAGCTGCCTTGCCCGTCCCTCTCTGTGGCCACCTCTGGACCAAGCCCCGGCCTCTGGGCTACCTCTTCCTAGCAAAGCTGTCAGCAACCACTGCCCCAGGTCAGCAACTGCACCTAGCAGAACTCACCTCCAGAACTCCACTGAATAGGCGAGGCTCCCACCCTGCTTTGGGGAGCTTCCGCCTACCTGAAGGACACCAAGAGGGGTCAATCAGGGTAATCACTCAAACCCTAAACCGACTCTTGGACACAGACAGGCGCTGTAATATTGTGACTAGTGATAAGAAGTGTGGATTTGGTCTTTGTCCCCCGTTGTTTGGCATCAGGTCCCTAAAACCCTTGGAATTTCCAAAGTGATGAGAGCCAGAAAGTGTCTTTTGTTACGTGAAAGAGGCAATGTTCGGACCACACCTAAGGCTGGGGCCTGGTTGCCAGGAGAACCAAACATGTGATTAGAAGGTTGGAACTTTCAGTCCCCACCCATCACCCCCTTCCTTTCTAGGGAGGGGAGAAGGGCTGGAGTTTGACTCAATTGCCAAAGCCCAATGATTTAATCAACTATCAATCAATTATACGGTTCAGAGAGCATGGAGGTGTGGGGCAGTGGGGTGCCTGGAGAGGGGCTAGAAGCTCCCCCCCCTCCCCACATACCTCGCCCTGTGCGTCTCTTCCATCTGGCTGTTCCTGAGTGTGTGCTTTTATGATAAACTGGTAATCTGGTAAGTAAAATGTTTCTCTGAGCTCTGTGAACCACTCTAGAAAATGAATCCTACCCAAGGATGGGGGCCCCGGAACCTAAGATCAAATTCTCAGGCAGGAGCACAGGTGACAACCTGGGCTTCTGTTTGGCATCTGAAGCAGGGGCAGCAGTCTTGCAGGACTGAGCCCTCACCCTATGATAGATCTGCCGCTACCTCCAGGTAGATGCTGTCGGAGTAAGTTACATTGCAGGACACCCAGCCGGTGTCCAAAAACTGCTTGTGAGGGTGGGAAGACTACCCCCCTCACCCCTCTGGCCCCTAACTTTCGAACTGGAGTCAGAATCCTTTTAGGCATCGATCCTGCTGGGCAGCCATGGGTGAGGTGCCAGGTGCTGTCCAGATGCGTCCTCTCTGGCACCAGTGGGGGGACCAGCTGGCAGAGGCCCTGCCACAGGCAAGGGGAGGCTGGCAACAGGCAGGGGATGATGACTCAGCTCCCGGGGTGCTCCTGAAGCTGGACAGGGCCCTGGTGGAGGCCCTTTGCTGGGACCTTTCACCCCAGCTCTTCCCAGCGGGCCCTCGCCCGTGAGCAAGTACAGAACCAACCAGCTAAGTGCCAGCAAAGGAAATTAGAATATTCGGTTCCTCCTGTGGGACGAGGGAGCAGCAGCCTAAGCCCTGAAGGACAGGGACTGTGTCTTCAACTCGGTAGACGCAGCACTGTGCATGGGGCGGGGGGTGCACAGAAGTGACGATACCAGTAGTTCATCTATTGAGTGCTGTCTAGGTACCTCTGAGCCACGCACTCTGCCAGGCGCTTTATGTCTACTCGGTTTTTTAACTGTCATGAGAACTTCATGAGATTGGGTTATTACTATCTCCAGTGCATAGATGGTGATACTGAGGCACAGAACTATCAAGGAATTTGCCCAAAATTGCACACCTAGGAAGAGCAGACCAAGGATTTGAACCCAGGCTCTCTGACTCCAGAATCCATACTTTTAGCTTTTTTTTTTTAAGACTTATTTACTTATTTGAGAGAGAGAGAGCAAGCAAGTGGGGGGAGGGGCAGAAGGAGAAGAAGAGAGAGAATCCTGAAGCAGATTCCCCACTGAGCATGGAGCCCAATGTGGGGCTCCATCCCAGGACCCTGGGATCATGACCTGAGACGAAATCAAGAGTCGGCAGCTTACCTGACTGAGCCACCCAGCTGCCCCCACACTTTCAGCTTTTAGACTCTACGGCCTATCAACTGAAACTGATTAATCTTTAGAAGTGAGATTAAAATGGTAATGTCCTCATTTTATTTGAGTAGACACAAAATCACTTTTGAGGCGTCCAGGAAGGTATCTCAAAGCTCTAAGTTTTCATCCTCTAAAGCAGCTGAAATACGAAACCACTGTCGGGGCAGTTAGCAGGCCATGGGTGCTAAGAAGCCATAGAGAGAAAATCCTGTAGCGTTTATTCACCCTTGAACCCCAAACCAAAAACCATGAGGGCAAAGGCTCTGATGCAAATTTGTGATGGAACCATTTCTCACATGGGCCACTGTTATGGGTTGAATTGTTTCCCCCCAAAGAAGATAACCTTCAAGTCCTAACCCCTAGGACCTCAGAATGTGACCTAATTTGGAAATAGGGTCTTTACAGATGTAATTAAGTTAAAATGATGTTATCAGGGTGGGCTCTACTCTGATATGCCTTTGTCCTTATAAAAAGGGGAAATTTGGACCCACTGACAGACGTGCACACAGAGGGAACACAACGTGAGCATAAAAGCAGAGACTGGGGCACCCACAAGCCAAGGAACACCAAAGAATCCCAGCGAGCCTCCCGAAGCCAGGAGAGAGGTCTAGACCAGATCCTCCTTCACAGGTCTCAGAAGGAGCCAGCTCTGATGACACCTTCGTCTCAGATGTCTAGCCTCCAGAACCACGAGATGATACAGTTCTATTTACAGCACCACCCCCAACTCAGCTTGATACGGCAACCTAGAAAATTCACACAGCCACTTCTTGTAGATGCTTCTGGGTGACTGGAAGTTGGATCGGCATCAATGGTACGTGAATCTCGTGACCAATGTCGGGAGACCAGCAAGGGAATGCAAAGCAAGAAAGGTAGGAAGAAATCGTGTAAGTCACCGTAGGCAGAGGAGCGTTTCATATGATCTCAAATTTGACCTAGCATCTTGAAAGATGGATAAGATTAAGGTAAGTGGAGAGGAGAAGATTCTAGGAAGAGGGCCCAGCACGAGCAAGGAGACGGAGGACAAGCGTGCCTGGGTGCTGGAGAACCGTGGACAGTGTATGACTTAAAGGAAGGGATTTGGAAGAGAAAGATTGGTACGGCAATGACTCGTAAACATGAAAATCTTAAAATATGGCACGATTCCACACGCCAGGGTGAACAGCTGTGCATATAAACAGTGTTTATTCATTAAACACGTGCTTTTGCATGCTTGTTGTGTTCGCAATGCTCTGCCAAGTGTGGGCATAATTCATGATACCTCGAGACAAACTAAGCCTTCATCTTTGATGACAGCAACAGTCCATTTGACTTTCCAATTTACTGTGTCAACTTGTGGTTCAGCTGAGGGATTTCTTTAAATAACCCCTGTACAAAACTCCTCGAACACATACTTTGAAAAAGGAAGTAAGTTTTTTATTAAGGGACCCCAAAAATGCACATAACAAAAGTCATCTAATTTTATAAACACGCAAGTACTGAACGTACTGAATTACCATATCTAATACTATCAGAGGGTTTTGAGAGGAAATCCGTCATTGCAGGAAAGCCTCCCTGAAGTTCTCCTTCCAGTAAAGAAAACCAGGAATGAAACGCAGTCGCCCAAAATGAGATTTTTAAAAATTCCTCGACTTCGGTCCTCGGTTTGGAGGTTTATTACATTTCTTACATACTCCTTCATCTTCCTATAATTGCCATCTGTTTTATTCAGTCCTTATGACTGCCCACGTCTACTGCCAACTTAAGTAATATTTACCTTCGCTTTAGTCAATATTTGCCATTTTTAGTAAATGTTATACCATTATACTGCTTAAACATTTATTAAGCAGTTAAAATTGAGTCTTTCTCTCATTTAGGATTTATCTTTGAACAGACCAGGTCCAGCACAGATAAGCATAGCAGAATTCAGAACTTATATTTAGTTAACTCGAGCAAAAGTCATTCGATACTTGGCAATGCACGGGACTAAAGCAGTTGCACAAAGAGGAACCGGCTTGTACAAGAGCCAGGAAGCCTGTTTATTAGTGACCCCACCAACTCCAACCCTTGTTGGAAGAAACTAGTCAATCCGAAATAAAAATTGCAGCTCAACTTTTCATTAATCTTGACGCGCATGTCGAGGAGGTCAGTACGCCCGCAGCAATCAAATACCTTGAACGATTCCTCACATTCTCCGTTGCTTTCTCAGCAGGTGAAATTCTTAAAATCCGGAGCTCTTCCTCCCATAGCCATGGTGAGTCAGCCTCTGTGTGGCCAGAGCGAGCTCATAGAAGGTGGGGAAGGAGAAGTAAGACTTAAGCTTTGACACCAATGAGTTCTTTGGATCCCACCAAGAAAGAAGGGATGAAGAAGACCCTCGAGTGAACAGCGTGTGGGTGTGGAGCCCGAGCTCACTCATCCTGTGCATATTTATGGAACATCTACCACGTGCTACGTGTGCCAGGCACTATGCCAGGGCCTGAGGCTGTAATGTTGAACAAAACAGACTAGATTTCTGCTGCCTTGGGGAAAAACAAAAAATAGGCAAGTTAAGTAAGAACAAATTCAGATATTGAGCATTATAAGAAATTTGAAGTAGGATAATTTGATAGAGAGTAGACTGCTGTCTCCTCTGCATTAACCGTCAAAGAAGACCCCTCGAAGGTGGTGACAGCTAAGTCTGAAGACTAGAAGGATCCAGCCATTGGAAAATTAGGGAGAAGAGCATGCCCAGTGGAGGACACAGATAAGCAAAGGCCCTGAGGCAGGAAGGAGTGTGGCAGTTTCTGGGAATAAAAAGAAAGTCAACTTTCCCCCCAAATGTTATGATCATGTATTAGTCGATAATAAGAAAAAATGCTATTTGGGGAAAATAGTTCATGTCCTTTAACATTTGCAGGCATCAATCTCAGTAAAATTCTGAATGAAGAAAAAAATTGTAGGCATATTGACATTCATAGCAGCGTCATTAATAGTGAAAAATAGAAACAACCTAAGTCTTCAACACTAGCTGAGTGGTTACAAAAATTGCAACATATCCATTGTTGGGGATTATATAGTCATTAAAGTTCTCAAGAATTTTGAGATAATGCTAAATGAAAACAAACAGAATATAAAATTAATGTGCTCAGCTACATAGATATTTAAAAATAGGAAAAAAATATAAACTGTTTAAAATAATTGTGTTTGGGGGTAGAATTATTTTCCTATCTATTCTGAATGTTCCACATTTCCTTTGATAAAGATGAATTGCTTATATGATTTTAAAAAAAAAAACAACTTGAGACTTCAAATAAAATAGTTTTTACTCTCCTCTCCACGTTGCCACCCTTAAATGTTTTTTCCCTTACCACTCTCCACCCTAACCTTCACCCAAGAGTATGTGTATGTGTGGGCTCTTCTATCCCACTGCAGCAGACAGAAGTATCTGTGGATATAAAATATACGTATGAGAGACCATGTCAACACCAATGAAGGGCATAGTGTGTAAATCATGGGCGGTGGATGCTGACTCATGGTGGGCGGGGCCATCAGCCCAGACACTGCACTGGGCAGTTATCACCTGGCTAGTACACCAAAGGGAAAAGGCAGGCCGTGGTGGATGGAGGTTTCAACATCCTGGAAAGAGTGGAATGCCCCTGGTGGGAGGGCACAAAAGAGGGGAAAGGTAAAGGTCAGCGATGAAACTCAGGGAGAATGCTAGGGTTCTGAAATTCAGATCTGCAAGAGAACAGGCGTGGGTGGTGTCAGACGAGATTCCCTGGAAAACAGATTCTGAGATAGAGATTTGCAAGCACGTAATTTGTTGATGTTGGGGGCTGAATTTTGCCCCCCAAAAAGAGAAATTGAAGACTAAACCCCCACACTTATGCATGTGACCTCATTTGGAAATAGGATCTTCACAGATGTAATTGGTTAAGATGAGATCATACTGGATTAGGGTGGGTCCTCAACCTAAGGTGGCTGGTGTCCTCAGAGGAAGAGGGCAATTTGGGCGCAGACAGGGAGAGCACCATGTGACGATGACAGCAGACATGGGGATGACTGGGGATGACGCAGCCACAAGGAACGCCAAGGATTGCTGGCACCACCAGCAGCTAAGAAAAGGGCTTGGAAAAGATTCTCCCCTAGAGCCCTGAGGAGGGAGCAGGGGCCCTCCAGAACTGTGAGGGAATAAATTTCTCTTGTTGTAAGCCACCCCCTTTGCCATACTTTTTATGGCAGCCGTAGGAAACAGATAGAGTTGGGGAGTGCCCTGAGGAGCTGCACAAGAGAAGGGGTGAGGGAGGCGGGACTGCAGAGGGAGGCCTTGGACTTTGATGCCAGTGAAGAAGAGGCCTTAGCCCCTGGGAACTCTAGTATGGGGAAGACCCTGTAGAAATGCCCCCAGTGAAGGCAAAGAGCCTTTCTGTCTCCAGCGTACAGTTATCATCGGATCAAGACTGACGCCAGGAAGAGTTGGAATCTTGGCTGAGACAGCTTCCTTCTGCTGAGTGCAGCTTCCAGAGAAGGCCTCAGCTGGGAGCCGTCAGACTCCAACACTACCAGCGGGTGGTCCAGAAGGGAAAGCTGAGTGGAACCCCACAGAACCCATTACCGGTGGCCATCTTGTCTGAGCTTGGGAAGGGTGCAGGGACCCAGAGACACGGGTCAGTTTCTTTAAGGACCAACTGACTCTGGAGCGAGAACCAGAAGCAGGGGAGAGGCAGAGTGAACAGAAAAGAAAGACGGGGCTCTGAGAGGTTGAAGAGACTTAGGGGACCTCTGGTCTGACCCCACAACCCCACATTGGAAGCCATCCTTCTGTAGAGTGACCCTTTCCTTAGAAGATGGAGAAGTTCTTCTGTACTGTCAGCTACGATCAGCCTTCCTGTGACTCAGTTGTTCCACTTGGTCAAACCAAACCTTCCTTTTCACTCTGTTACTTATTCTCAACAGAGAAAAGATTTGCTGAGTTTTATTTTCTGTCATTTGCTCTGCAACTAATTTCACATTACACGCACTCTCTCCCAGCTCCTTTCCCAAACCACTGCTGAGACTCCGTGCTTGGGAGCACCAGGGAACGCATCTCCCTCCCTCCACCAGGCAACTCTTCAAATATTCGAAGACACTTTTTACATCCTCCCTAAATCTTCTTTTCTCCAGGCCAAACATCCCCAGGACTGGATAAATTCTAAGTTCCCGTCCTGCTAATACGATTCAATTACACTCAGTTTACTTGATCTTCTTTACACGATAGTGTTTCAAACATTTATTCAATCACCATATATTTATGTAGTATCTATTTGGGGCCAGGCACTTTACTAGGTTCTGGGGATACATAATAAATAAGAAAATTCCTGCTGCCTGAATTTATCCTCTACAGGAGAAAAGAGAAGGAAAAACCTCTCTGATATGACCAGTGCAAAGAATGGCAATTGAGTGAAGAGCAAAAGATAAAGGACAATAAATTTGTGGAGAAATGGCAAGACAGAGGAAAAGGGTTTTGGGCTTTTGAGGCAGTAAATTGTAGGAAGATAAATATATGGGGAAACTAATGATAGATAAGATTTATTTTAGAAGGTTTTGTAATACTGTGATTTATAATAAGAAATATTTGGTCTTCATCCCGTTTCTGGCACAGAGTTTCTAAAACCCTTGGAATTTCCTAAGTGAAGAGAGCTATAAAGGTGTCTTTTGTTGTGTTAATAAGGTGACTTTTATAGATTTATTGATTTATTTCACAGAGAGAGAGGGAGACACAGAGAGAGAGAGAGGAAGAGTGGGGGGAGGGGCAGAGGGTGAGGGAGAGAGAGAATCTCAAGCAGACTCCCTGCTGAGCTTGGATCCCAGTATGGGGCTCCATCTCATGACCTGAGCCAAAATCACAAGTCGGATTCTTAACCCACTGAGCCACCCAGACGCCCCAATAAGGTGACCTTTAGAGGGCATCTGAGGAGGGGGGCTCTTGCCAGGGGAGACAACCATATGATGTGAGGGTTGGAACTTTGACTCCCACCCCTTACCTCCTGGGAGGGGAGAGCATTTGGAGACTGAACAATCTCTAGAGATTGGTCACTCACCAATGGCCACTGATTTAAGGATTTAATCAACCAGGCCTATGTAATGAAGCCTCCGTAGAAATGAAGTGGATAGAAACAGGAAGAGTTTGAGTTCAGAACTGGTATAACGGGAGAGGCAGAAGGCAAGAGCTAGAAATATGGAAGACAGGGCTTAGCGAGTATGATGCTGGAAGCATAGAAGGTGGAGCGGTTCTGAGTACCAGCAGGGTCCAGAGTGTGGCTGCGGTATAGAAGAAGATGAAAGCCCTTGGAAGCAGGTGGGCCCAGGAGCTGAGGGCTGCAGCTGCCGTACGGTTGTCCACTTGGACGCAGAAGCTGATTGAGATACTGAGGCTGCCCTTCCTGACATGGGTGCCTCACGTCTCTGACTACACACGGTGTGTTAGCCGTCCCTCCCAGGCTATGTCATCAGGACAATCTGTGAACATTCCTTTTACATTACTAAGTTGCTGATAGAAATACAAAATAGGCCTGAGCCAAATGTTTACCTTGAACATGCTTGAGGAGTTCCAAATATGCTTTTACAGTTCTGAAGGATTTCGTCTGCTATAGGTAGGAAGAAATGTCAGGATAATGTTCTATGTATTCAGCTCACCAATCCCTCATCTCCAGTTCCTTTGCCACGATGGCTTGATCATAAGGTCTGGCAGGGGGAGGAGGGTGAAGTATTTATCTTGTGGTACATTTCCTGGATTTTATCATGTCTAGGAAAGTCATAGCTCCTGCAATCTATTGAGTACAGGTCCTATAATTAATAATAGACTATATGTCTCTCAATAAATTATATCCAAAATCCAAAAAGGCTCTTGGGCTTTCTAGCAGTGATGTTTTTTCTGTTGTGCCTTGATCTGATAAACTCAAATCTCATATTCAAGTCTAGGATGATCAGGGGGAGGGGAGGGGTAAGGGAGGTAGAATGAGAGGGTGATGCTGGGAGCCAACACACTGGGAATACGGGGAGCCTAGAAGAATGAGGATAATCTGAGTCAGATGAGCCAGACTCTTGTACAGGCCCTGCTCTTCTTAGCTTCTGGGAAGTGGCAGGTCACTGATCTGGTTTCCTCTCTACTAAGTGGGGATCACTCTAGTTTATTAGGCTCGGTGGAGTAGGTTAGCACGGGAATATAGATGGAATGATGGACGGGAAAGTGCTTTGTAAACTCTTCGCCATTAGAGATGTGCATCGTGTTTATTAGAGAAGACCTGCTGGGCCTGCGTTTCCAACATTCAGCAAGTCTTTGTTGCTGTTAACTCTTGGCCTATCTCTAGGCATCATCCTTCCCATCAGCAAGATCCCCAGAAAACTGGGGCTATCTGAAGAGCTGCTTGATTCTGGTTGAAGAGAAAAGCTTCTCTTGCCAATCTGACCTAAACCCGGGCCTATCAGCCCATCTCAGCACCAGGTAGCAGGGAAAACAATCTGAATGTACAACACCTTAACGAGTAATTGTAAATGTCATGAAGGCAGGGGGCGTGCAGCTTGGAAGGAAGAATATTGCTCGGTCAACACACAGGCAAACACCCTCAAACCCCCCAGACAGCCCTCTCCCCAAGGCCTATCCCAAATGCAGCTGCTCCCCAGGGCCTATCCTGAATGCAGCAGCTCCCCCAGACCTCCCTGGGGTCCTCCTCTACCTCTGTTTCCCCCTCTGATGTGCATCTTTCTTTCATGTGTGGATAATAATCTGATGCTTCTCTCCTCCAGTAACCCAAGCAGCCTCGCCCAGCCCGGCAGCTCAGCTTTGAACATTCAGTAGAGGAAATGTGAATACTTAATTTTTTTTCTGATGACATTTAGTTTTCCAGGTCACGGCTGGCTCTGCCCTGAAACTATGTATGTGTGGACTCGGGGGGTGGGGGGGGCAGGAGGAGAGATGAAGATCTTCAAGACTTCACCTCCCACTCTCCTCCAGCTACTGGGGAAAGTACTCACCCAGGAGGGCCGCTTACTCAGAAGCTGGAGTCCCTGGGTGGGCTGCTGGCGCCACGTTATGGCCCACTTCCTCCCTCTCTCCCCAAAATAACCACTGCTCAACAAGTTTGAGTCCCCAGGCAGATAAGTGGCTGATACATTGTTCAGTAAAAGATAGCTGTTAAGATTACTAATAGCACGCTATATGCTGTGAGGTACTCAAGGGAACTATGACCCACTCATCTTGGAAAAGTTTAAAATCTCTCGGTCCAGGTGAATAGTGTTTCTTATGTTCTGATACTCAAAGAACCTTAAATTTGGACAAGACCTCGGGAAAACAAAGGTCTATCCCCTGCCTTTCAGCAGGAAAAATATCTTTAATTTGCTTATAAAGCCCTTGAGGCTCAGACAGGTGGAGTAATTTTCTCAAGGTCGTACATTTGGCTGGGATAAGAAACAGGTCTCCCCCTAGCCTTCTGGTTCTCTGTAAGAGAACATAAGACATTGTTCATTTGCTTCCTGTTCAGAAAGTAGCATTTGCCTTCTAAACTGTCAAGTACAAAGATGTGAAGTTGATCACTCTATTGTTTTGACTCTCCTTAAGATATTTGGGTCATCTCAAACAGAGGCTAATTAAACACCAAGAGCTGTGTTTCCAAACCAGTGATGAGCAAGGACAGAGCACAAAGTGGACACCATCTATCCTAAGGAGGAGAGATATACTGTCAAGAGGAAAGGACCAAAGTTTAATAAGCAAGGTAACAACAATGTAACAACAATGTGACAACAAAGGAAAGATCTTGAATGCATTAACAACACTTTCTTTTTAAAAAATGTGGCACCGTGGAAAAAGGAAGAAGCAGGAAGTGGCCTCAAGGAATGTAAGTACAAAGGCATATTGATTAAGAAATGTGGGTTGTTGCAGGAAATAAATATAAAAGGAAAACCAGATCAGGTTTGACTCTGCTGCTACAAGAAGTTACAGAACATGAAGATCCCTCCTTTTGGTCTCTCTGGCTTTCAGACAGGTTTTTCCCTCATATCACACATAGACATAGACACACACACACACACATACGCACACACTGTAAGTATTATGCATGCAGCACAAACTCCCACATCAAAGCTCATAATCACCCTGTTCCAAGGTTGCTACAAGTCCAGAACTTAAGACAGTTTATTTCAAGAGCTTTTCAAATGTTACAGGCTACAAAAGTCTCTGGACTTTTCTATTTCTTGCCTTTAAACTCAGTTGAAAAGTCCTTTTCTCCCCCCCTACCTCCCTGAGATAGAAGTCTGTGATAGCATTAGGAGTTCTAAGATGTGAACAGTCGTGTTCTTGCTGTTCAACTGACCAGGAACTTAAATCTACCAGCTGGACTCCTGGTGGGGAAAACCCCACCTCAGAGGTCTGCCCTTGCGGTGGCTCAGAAAAACTCAGATCAGTGTTGGCCATACTTTCCTTGACCCCCTAATGGCATCCTTCTTCCCACACTCTTTTCTGATCCATCTTGTTTTCTTTTAAATGGTAGACTTTATCTTTTTAAGACTTTATTATTTTTGGGGGGGGGGGGCACACGAGGGAGCAAGGGGAAGGGCAGCAGGAGAGAGAGAGGGACAAGCAGACACTGTGTCGAGCACAGAGCCCAAAGCGGGGCTTGATCTCATGACCCTGAGATCATGACCTTAGGTGAAATCAAGAGTTGGACACCCAACCGACTGAGGCACCAGGTGCCCCTAGACTTTTTTTTTTTTAAAGATTTTATTTATTTATTCGACAGAGAGAGAGACAGCCAGCGAAAGAGGGAACACAAGCAGGGGGAGTGGGAGAGGAAGAAGCAGGCTCCCAGCAGAGGAGCCTGATGTGGGGCTTGATCCCGTAACACCAGGATCACACCCTGAGCCAAAGGCAGACGCCCAACGACTGAGCCACCCAGGAGCCCCGCTAGACTTTATTTTTTTAAACAGTTTTATGTTTGCAGAAAAATTGAGGGAAAAGTATAGAGTTCCCATATATCCCCATCCCCCCCCTCCCAGTCCCCCTATTTGTAACATCTTGCATTAGTGCGGTACGTTGGTTACAGCTGATGACCAATATTGATACATTATTATCACCTAAAGTCCATAGTTTACACTAGGGTTCACTCTTTGTGTTGTACATTCTATGGGTTTTGACAAATGCATAATGACATGTATCCAACATTATAATATCATACAGAGTAGATTAGTTGTCTTAAAAATCCTTAGTGTTCCACCTGTTTACAGTTCCTCCCCCAAATCCTGATCTTTTTAGTATCTCCATAACTTTGCCTTTTCCAGAATGTGACATAGTTGGAATCATACAGTATATAGACTTTTCAGATTGGCATCTTTCAGCTAGCAATGCACATTTAAGGTTCCTCCCTGTCTTTTCATGGTCTGATGCTGAGTAATATTCTATTATCTAGATGTCCCACAGCTTATTTATACATTCACCTACAGAAGGGTATCTTGATTGCTTCCAAGTTTTGACGTCTATGAATAAAGCTGCTATAAATATCTATGTGCAGGGTTTTTTTGTGGACATAACTTTTCATACCGAGAAGTGTGATTGCTAGTAAGAGTATGTTTAGTTTTATAAGAAACTGCCAAGCTGTCTTCCAAAGTGGCTGTACCATTTTGTATTCCCACTGGTAATGAGTGAGAGTTCCTGTTGTCTCACAGCCTTATCAGCATTTGGTACTGTCAGTGTTTTGGATTTTAACCATTCCGACAGCTGTGCAGTCATATCTCATTGTTGTGTTAGTTTGTAACTCCCTAATGATACATGATGTCGCGCGTCTTTTCATATTCTCATTTGCCATCTATTCATCTTCTTTTGTGAGGTGTCTCCTCAGATCTTTTGCCCATTTTTTTTAATTGAGTTGTTTCCTTATTGCCGAGTTTTAAGACTTCCTTATATTTTTTGAATACCAGCCCTTTGTCAAATGTGTCTTTTGCAAATATTTTCGCCTAGCCTGTGGCTTGTCTTCTCGTTCTCTAAAAAAAACACCAAAAAAATGCATCTATTTTTCTAAATCGATGTGTTTTCTGTCTTTCCCCTCCCTGTTTCCTTGGAAAAGTCTTCTCTGTTCATCTGAAAACTGAAGAAAAGGAAGGCTCTGTAGCAAAACCCTCGAGGCCCTAGGAAGGAAGCCAAACAAACCCAAGAACCCCCAAACAACCTGACAATTCGAGTCCTAAAGACAATGAACTACCAGCAGCTTCAGCCCCGGCCCAGGAAATAAAAGCTGCCCAGCGTCTGCAGAGCCTAGAATAAAGCATCATGAGGGAATCTAGAGACTGGAAAGAGATTCAAGTTCCCAGAGAGCTCCAACTCGGTGGCGGGAAGGGTGGTCCCCCGTCGCCATTCCTTCCTCTCCGGGGCTCAGGGGATGCCGCGCCTCTCGAGCAGAGGGACCAGCCGCTCCGCATCAGCCTGAACACCGCGCACAAGAAGCGCTGATACAGCCCGTCCCCGGGAGCCGGGGAGGAGGACGGCTACATCTTACCAATAAGTCATCATTTTCCACGCTGGCTCCGCTCTGGACTCTATCAGAGAAATTGGTGGTGTTCTCTAACACGGCCCAGACCACCACAAGAGGCCGTGTGGGCACCGAAGCCCGGAAGGTTCGGCAAGACCACCAAGGTCACTAAGTACCAGAAGCCGGAGGAGTGGTGACTCGGAAGGAGAAGTCTGAAATAGCGCCTCTCTTCCACAGGCTCACATTTGCCCTGACTACCTGGTGGAAACAGGATGAACTTGTCAAGTAGGTTTTACCCATTTGTTGGCTTTTCACTGTTGCCAAATCTAAGTCCCAGGAATTGTGTTTGATCACTCACTCTCTTTTTTATTTAAATATTTACTTATTTGAGAGAGAGAGAGGGCATGTGCAGACAGGGGGAGGGGCAGACAGAGAAGGAGAGAGAGAATCTCAACCAGACTCCCCGCTGACCAGGGAGCCCAATATGGGGCTCGATCCAAGGACTCTGAGATCATGACCTGAGCTGAAATCAAGAGTGGGACACTCAGCCAACTGAGCCACCCAGGTGCCCTGATCACTCACGCTCTTGACAGTGTGAGCCTCTTTCTATCAGGCATAGTGGAATCAAAGAAAATAACCCCTTTTGGTCTGTCAGGAGGCACCTAAAAATTCCACTATGGATTTTCCACTAATGGAAATTCCACTAATGGATCCCACCTGATTGGGCCATGGATCGGGCAAGACCTAGCAGATTCATCTAAAAGGTAAACTGTCCCCACCCACATAATTTAAAATAAAATTAAACTATAAAGCAGGTGTTGGAGAGTTAAAAATATGTTATTTCTTATGATGACTATATCATCACTTTATATTTGTATATCAAATCATTTACCCTTTCCAAAATCTCTCTCTCTCTTTTTCTCTCTCTCTCTGCCTCAGCTGGGTAGACTTTAATGATCCCACGTGAAAGGGCCCAGCTAGGCCCCGGGTCCCATTGGACAGCTACCCAAAACCTAAGAATGGGCCAGCCCAGTCCTGGGGTCATCAAAGAGTCCTGAGGCAGACCACATTACAGACATTGTAATTCTTAGCTTTTTTTCATAGCCTGCCCTACCTTTTCTCTCATAAACCAGATAAAGGTATTAGAGTAACACGATGTTTAGCATGGTGGTGGCTGAAAAGGGAAGGGTATCTCAAACCCCTGTAGATTTTACTTTGCCTGTTACCAAATACTTCTTCCTGACAGCTGACAAATCTGTAAAAATAAAACATTCGTATCTATTACTAATAGTAACTCCCTGAATTGTCACATGTTCTGGCTCCATGGCCATTTAAAATTTGAAATTTTTAAAAGATATATTTTTAGACATCTTTAGGATTGGGAAATACTAACTTTCTACTGGACCTTAAAAATTGTAATTTCCTTTTTCAGGCAATTTAACCTTTAAATTGCTTTTCATATTAATTTGACTTTGCCTCCCGTCCCTCACCCCCCTCCTCTTATCCTGTTCACAGTTCTCCTAGCGTGGACTGACAGTTTCCTGTCAGGGGAGCCATGAGCCACCTGGCCCTCCAGGCCTCTCAGCCAGCCCAGGTGGGAAGCTGAGTATGGCCCTCTCTTACATCTGAGAATCAGAACGTAAACTGCAGTCCATACTAGCACAAGAGTGTGTGACTCAAAGAAAAGTAGGTATTTCCTTCCTTGGAAGTCTTTCAGAAATAATCCTCTTTCAGGACAAACAGGTTGGTTCAAGTACCTCCCTGACTAAATTCGGAGCAAAACAGGTCAGGAGACTTTTGTCTGAGGGATCTGTTACTGGGGATGAGGGGGGCTCATCTGATTGGAGTCAGAATGCAAGATAACTCTCCCATCCCAGATAGCCAACCCTCAGTCTCTCCCCTCAAGGAAAAACCCTTAAGCTTGTTGTTTCCACGGTTACAGAACACAGTAAACCCTTGAACAATGTGGGGGTAGGGGCGCCAAACCCCACGCAGTCAAAAATCCACATATGCAACTTTTGACTCCCCCCAAACTTAACTACTAATAGTCTATTGTCGACGGGAAGTCTTACTAAGAATATCCACAGCACATTTTGTTAGACATGCTATTAAAAGAAAATATTATTAAGAAATTCATAGAGGGACACCTGGGTGGCTCAGTTGGGAGGCCTTCCGCTCAGGTCATGATCCCAGAGTCCTGGGATAGAGCTGGTGGCAAGCTCCCTGCTCAGCAGGGAGCCCGCTTCTCCCTCTCCCTCTGTTGCTCCCCCTGCTTATGCCTTCTCTCTCTCTCTGTCAAATAAATAAATAAAATCTTAAAAAAAAAAAAAGAAATTCATAGAAAGAAAAGAAAGTACATTTACAGTACAGTATTTAATGAAAACAATCCATGTATAAGTGGGCGCATGCAATTCAAACCCACGTTGTTCAAGGGTCCCCTGTATATTTATGACTACCACTAGCATTGTGGAAGAAAAAAGGCAATTCTACCCACAGCTGTGGAGTAAAATAATCAGATTCAGTATAAGATGAAGGACCTCTTTCTCATTTGTATCAGTTTGCTTCCTAAAATTCCGATTGTTGTGACAAAGCAATTATGTAGGGGAGGAGCTATTTATTACAGCTGAATTCTAATAAAGCAGCAGCAGGGGCTAATCTACCAACGTTATTGGCTAAAGAATTACAAGTTGAAGCAAAATTGTAAATAAATGTCCCACTGCTCTTACAGAGTTTGAAAATACTAAAATTAATGTCGAGAGCCTAGCAGTGCAATTAATTTTGATATAATGCCTGACGTAGAGTGTGGGCTGACTAGCTAAGCCCTAAAGAGCAAAGACAGGTGGCTCAAGAACTTAGAGCCTCAGGCACCCGAGGATTGCAGGATTGCACCAAAAATGTATTTCCTAGCTAATCTCCCCCGAATCTTCTGGAATGTAACTGAATGAGGCAAAAGTGTCCAGCACACCGTACTTAGAAGATAAAAGCGTTCTTTTTCATGCTGAGAAATTTAAGGGATTGCTAAACAAATGTAGATTTCACCCTAAATGCCAAGGCTAGCTAGCCAAGGGGCCTTCGTTCAAGCGAAGGTGGGACTTGGGCCTTCGTTCAAGCGAAGGTATAAATGTTTTCCAGAGCAGACATAATCTTTCAAAACAACCTCCGCCCGCCCTCCCCACCACATCATCAAAATGTAATTTTGTGGAAAGCATTTCGTAATGTATACAAAGGCCAAATCACTATGCTGTACACCTGAAATGAATATATTGTATGTCACCTATACCTCAATTTCTTAAATGTAATTTTGTCTAAGATGTAGTTTATGTATAAAGTGTTGACTCAATATATATTTGTGTTTTCACAAGGATTCAGTAAGTGTTCAAGTATAGTTCTAAAATTAATTTCAATGGCCTTTTTTGCTGTCCCCTTGTATGGCATCAAAGCAACTGAAACCCTGTATTTAATTTTATAAAAAGCATTCTAAAATGTCCAAGTTCTCAAGCCCCAGAGGAGGAGAACAAGGCAAAGCTAAGCCCTTCACAAACAGTAACAGAAATGATCTCATTAATACCACTGTCCAAACATGTCTGCTCTTCACACAGACCAGCTAGTGAAGGAGCGAGTGGAGGTGCCGGTTTCCATTTTATCTCCACCTACAGGCTTTCTCTGAAGCTGAAACTGAAGCTTACGTTCTTCACAGGGTTCACTTGTTTTAGAGGGAAAGAAAAACATTCCAAAGAAATTACTTAAAAAACTAAAAATTATGGTTTAAATAATGCTATCACTATTGGCCAGAGCCTAAAATATAAAATCAGCAACACAAAAAGACCCTTTAAGCGTTCACACGAAATTTCCCCCTAATTTGGGCTTCCCCTGCTGCACCCCTCCTTCATCATTTAGGGCAACACAAGCAATCTCTGTTCCCAGCAGTTGTTTTAGAGAAAAACAAACCCCTCCACCAATTAACCCATTAGGAGCTAGTTAGTAATTTGTGTGAGCCCTTCAATTCAACCAATATTTTCGTGCATCTGTTAGGCACTGGGGATATATCAGTGAAGAAAACGATCATTAACAATCACTGGCCTTGGGGAGCTTACCTTCACATAGAAGAAAAACAATAAACATAAGAAGTAAACTATGCAGTATGTTTGAAGATATTAAAGAGAATAGACAGGGTAGGCATCACTGAGAAGCACAGAGCGGACGTCTCAGGGAAAAGCTTTCTGGGCTAAGGGAAGAGCCAGAGCGGATGCTGGGAGGCTGGAGCACAGCCACAGTATTTGAGGAACAGTGAATGTCTCGGATGGCTGTAGTGAGTGCGGTGAGAAGGGTGATGAGAAGAGAGCTCAGGGAGGAGGAGGGAGATTATGGAAGGACAGCAGAATGCGCCACCTCAAAATATGCCTCTTGGGTATAAGGATTATTTTGAGTTAATTATTTGAAGAAACAGCAGGCACAGGAGAAGCTCTGAAAACAGAGTAGAAGTCACCCCGATATAATGGGAATTCACGTTACAAAGAAGATCTCCATTTGTAAGTGTGTTGCCCTCTCTGTGCCAGAAAATCTGAATCACCAGAGACTTGCCAATGGAGAAGTCATCACTTACCACTGTGCAACAAACCTTACCCTTGTATACAACCAAGCTTGTCCTGGTACCTTCCCCAGAACTGGCCTCCCCACACTCCTGTTGTGGTCAGCTGAAGATGGTATTTCAACTGCAGTCCGACTCAGGGAGTTTCTCATTTTTTCCCTTGGTGTGTCCCACCTATCCAAAGTTCTGTTTTTCTCTTGTTAATCTTGTGTTATAGGGCCTCAGCCAAGAACTAAGGAAGACAGAATGGAAATTCTCTTTCCTCTCCTACATAAGGACCCCAATTCCCCCCCCCTTTTTTTTAAGATATTTTTAAGTAACCTCCGCACACAATGCGGGGCTCGAACTCACAACCCTGAAGTCAAGAGTCCCACACCACTGACTGAGCCAGCCAGGCGCTGCCACCCCCAACCCCCGCCCTGATTTCCCATTCTTAAAGACTTCTTGCAGAGACAATTTTTATCTTGGAAAGATGATATGTCTCTCAGCAGAACCCTGATCCCCAGAGTGCTTGTCCCATGTCTTTGAACATCAGAAGATGAGACATTGTTTAATTTTTCTAACTTGTGTAAATCACCCTACAAATTTCCATTTATTGCAGCCTCCTATCTTAACATTTAACTTGGAAATGCTTTCCAGTGATGGCTCTTCCTTCTTATTTGCATAAAAGATCTTCATTTTGGAACTTCCTGCCCTCAGATGAACATTGTGAACTTTACCTTTCTGTTGGCTACCAAACCGTTGACTCTTAAAAAATGACATTTGCTTTTGGTTCTGGCATAAAACTTTCTTCTCCAGCCATACTTTCATCCCGATTATGAACTTTACCAACTAAGACATTGCCTCTTTCCAAGCCCCAGCCCCTCATCCATCTGCTTTCACTGCCACTGTCTTACTCCTCAGGCCGCTTTTCTGTCCCCTCCAAAAAGGGCAATAGTCTCCCTGTCATTCAGAGGGGAGTATCCACCTGTGGCCCGTTTATGCCCTTTACTTACTAACTTCTTTTCCTGGTTAAGTCATTTCAAGTATCATTACCAGAGAAAAGCTAGAGAGAATATTTTATAAAACACATTCACCTAAATGAGACAATACCATTATTTCACCAAACTTTATTTTACTTTTCTCTTACTGGGCACTACATTTTTCAGCTTACCTTGCAGTTTTATTGGGACCATATGACTCAGTACTGGCCAGTGGGGGATGGGTAAAACTGACATAAGTCACTCCCAGGTCTGAACATTAAAATATATCATGCAGTTCTACATCCCCTCTTCCCTTTTTTCCAACACTCTTGGAGGCTACATGTTGAGTCTACATCAGAAAATGATGGAAATATGGATCCCAGAGTCTCCAGAAAGAGAACTCCTGGTGTCTGACGTCTGAATCTACTTTGGTCGTACTAAGCCATGAAGCCATTGAGTTTCAAAGCTTGTTTCTATAACATAATCCAGGATATTCCATTACCACATTCCACCTTTTTTTAACAAGATAGATTGATTGATTTGGAGGGGGGGGACCATAAGCAGGGAATGAGGCAGAGTGAGAAGGAGAAGCAGGCTCCCCACTGAGCAGGGAGCCTGATATGGGGCTCAATCCCAGGACCTTGTGATCATGACCTGAGCCAAAGGCAGACACTTAACCAACCAAACCGTAGAGGCTCCCCCATATTCCACCTTATTTCATTCTTGTTCTACTCCCTCATCTCCCAAAACAACATTTCACAGATGGAGAAACCAGGGCTCACTGAAGCCTGTGGTCTGGCTAAGCAAGCATAACTGGTAAATGAGACATCCAGCTCTCTGTCCACTCCCTACCAGAACTACCCTGTTCCTGGGGCTCTCGGTATATACTTTCTGTTCTTTGTCATGTAGGGAAGGGAAAAAGCCTTTTTCCCTCCAACCTCCTAGGATCCCTGGCTGGGATCCTTTAAGTTAGACCGACAAAAGACAGATCAACAAGAGGAAAAGAAAACAGGAGTTTGTTAACATGTGCATTGTGCATACACATGGGAGCATCAGAGAGGAGTAACTCAAAGAGGTAGTTAGAACTTGGGCTTATAGACCATCCCAACAAAAGAACACCACAAAGAACTTTTAGAGAAGTGGCAAGACAAAGGAAAAGGACTTTAAGTTGCTAGGGCAGCAAATTATGGGAAGGCAAACATTAAGAAAATAATGGAAGATAAAAGCTAATTAGTACAATGTGTTATGTAGATGCCTCTGGTGCCGTCTCTGGGCTAAAAAGGGTCTAGAGTTGTCTCCAGTGGTTAACTTCTGTCCTTCCTGATAGAGGGGGAGCAGGGGACACCTCCACAAATTTATGCTCTGCTTTTAGATAATACAGGGAGGGCAGAGATCTTTTCTTGTACTGTATCTGCTTCTTCTCAATTGCCTTCAGCTCAAAATAATTCTTATTCCAAAGTGGTACATTTTGGGGTGACATATTCTGCTACCCTTCAGAGTGGTCTACAGTTTTTATTGGACCATTCATCAGTATTTATCCTACACTTAACCTCTTCAGAAAGGTCATATGTAATTAACCACCATAACTCTGTTTAATGAGCAAGAAGAGGTAGAGATTCCTACTGGTGAACAACAGCAGACCTCTCTGATGTTTAGTTTATACAACCAGAATAGCCACAAGTTTCATGTCCACCCAATAAGGCAAAACAAACAAAAGCCATATATTAAAACCAGTACGGTAAGGAAGAACCAAAGCAGAAGTCACCAGATGCTATCAAAAGGAACTGAAGCAAACCGTCATAATTCAGGCTTCTCCTATACCATGTCATATGGAACCTTTATGCCATCTTGTCATTTTGCAGCGTGCTGCCATTTATAAATAACAATGCCTCCCAAGAGACATGGGGAATATCATTTTCTGAGTGTCTGTGTGTGGACATGCCCAAACTTTAGAGCTAACTTTGCAAACATTTTTAAAGCTAGTCTTCCCTCCCTCTGTCAATAGAATCACTACCTACCCAGTTATCAAAGCCAGAAATCTGAGCGTCATCCCTGAGTCATCTGTTTCCTTCACCAGACAAGCCCAATAATTCTTCCTCCAAAATAATCCTCATCTCTGACCTCTCCTATCCATCTTCAATGTCATCTCATCTCTTACCTAAATTAATGAGTAGCTTCTTAACTTGGTCTCCCAGCTTCCACCTGAAACTTCTATTACCTAATCTCCTCAGCAAGGTGATCTAAAAACACAAATCAGATCATTTCATCCTTTCACTTAAAATTCATAATAGTTCTTATTGCACTTAGAATAGAATTCAACTCTGTACTATGGTTTTCAAGACTCTACATGACCTCTGCCTGCTCATCTATCTGGCCTCATGATATAGACTTGTTCTGACTCCAGTGACAATCCTTCCGGCAGCTCTATCTCATTCTTTGCCTTGGGATTTGCTCTTGCCTCTACCTGGAATGCTTCACCCTGGCTACCCTCATGGCTGGCTTTTTTTCATCCCTCAAGTTTATTATTAGTTGTCACTTCCCCAGGAAGGCTACCCTGATCGCCTTCATGGAGAAGGTCCTTCCCCCATTATTCTCTAGCCTGGTATTCAATCTCCTCAGAAACCTCACCACAGGGGCACCTGGGTGGCTCAGTCATTAAGTGTCTGCCTTCGGCTCAGCGTGTGATCCCGGTGTTGTGGGACTGAGTCCCACATCAGGCTCCTCCGCTGGGAGCCTGCTTCTTCCTCTCCCACTCCCCCTGCCTGTGTTCCCTCTCTCGCTGGCTGTCTCTCTGTCAAATCAATAAAATAAAAAATCTTAAAAAAAAAAAAGAATTCTCTAAAAACAAAACAAAACAAAAAAACCTTACCACAGCCTACAGTAACCTTATCCACCCAGGTTTGCTTGCTTGCCTTCCCCACAAGAATGTTGTGTTCGTAGAGGTAAATAATAATAGCAAATAATTTCTTTGTGCCAAGCTCTACCGTAAGTGCTTTATATATGCAACCATCGCCTGCCAAAGATCTCCCAGAAAAAACACCTTTTGTTTTTTAATACCCAAACTTCACAGAATATATGTATCTCTCAATAGAGCTTGTTTTAAGCTGATGGAAAATTTTATGTTTGTATCTCCAAAAGTTCAATATAGTTTAGCAAAAATAGTGAGGCAGAAAGTTCTCCAGTTACCCTCCACATTCAAGTGGTGGAACAGCAGCAACGATCAGAGACATTTTGAAAAGCACAGGGAGTATCCACAGAGAGGGTGCAGTCTTTAGATGTTGCTGATGCTCAGAGTGACCTCAAGAGTGTCATGCTCAGAGAGTGAGTCATGCTCTGTCACTGGCACTTGTCCTGAATGCACTTACCACTGCTTTCCATATGGAGCCACTGTTTTTGCTGAGAGCTGTACAATGAGTACCAGAAAAGTTCAGGAAGTTTTGAAGAGAAGGGTAGGTAAGAAATTGAAGGAATAAAAATAGTAATTACAGTATAAGAGATGTTACTGTACATAAAGCAACTGTTTTAATTCTTTGGTGATAATATTTTAAACATTTTGCATCCTAGTGTGACCATCGTTACTAATACACAGGTGTGTTAAGGGGGAAAAAAACCTTTTTCTCTACCCTCTTAAGTTATATCTTGGGGACCTGCAAATTAAAATGACAAAAGAGGGGTGCCTGGGTGGCTCAGTCAGTTGGGTATCTGCCTTCACCTCAGGTCATGATCCCAGGCTCCTGGGATCCAGCCCCACATTGGGTTCCCTGTTTGGCGGGGAGCCTGCTTCTCCCTCTCCTCCCCGCTCTTGCTCTCTCTCACTATCTCTGTTGCTATCTCTGTCTCTCTTTCAAATAAATAAAATCTTTTTTAGAATTTAAAAAATCAAAAAATTAAAAACTGACAAAAGATTAACAAGAGAACAGACAGATTTTTATTCATGTATATATGGGAGTCCAGTGAAAATGAGATTCAAGGAGACAGAATTTAGAGTTTATATATCATCTTAATAGGGGAGGGGGAGGAAGAGAGTAGCACTTCTGGGAGAACAAAGGACTTCTTAGAAAGAGGGGCATTATGCAAATGCCTTTTTTTGAAAAATAAATATGCCTTAAGAGAAATAGATGGAAGATGGGACAGTTTGTGACAATGTCTATCTGGGTGTCATGCAACTTCTGACTTTTCGTCTCCAAGAAGGGAATATAAAAGTTGCTCCCAGGGATGGTATTTATAACTATTGAGCTCTTTCATAAGGCTCAGCTTTTAGGCAGATAAAACTGCTTAGGAACTCAGATGCCATTGTTCAAAATAATTCTTATGCCAAAGTGACATATTTTGGGGTGGTATATCCTGCTCCCTTCAGGTGTTTTAGTGTACTTTAGTTGTGCTTTAGGAAATTGGTTGAGATTTTGGATCAATGTGTAATGTATTATAAATTTTTTTCCCTTTAAAATAATGTGAAATAGAACCCACTTAGTATCTTCACACAATCTAATTTTCAGATGCAGATTACTGATATATACGGAGATGCCAGTATTAACTCATTTCAAGCCAATGTCTATCTTATGTGGTAGGTATTTTTATTCACCTTCCCTCTTTCTGTGAGGCATGTAAAGGTTAAGTAACAAACCCAAGATTCTAATGGGAGTAAGTAGTAGAGCTGGACCTGAACCCAGAAATCCTGAATCCAAAATCTGTCTTCTTAACTACTATAGGGGCTAAAGGGTCTCTTCCAAGAAAAGATCCACATCCATCTAGTGCCCTGTATGTATCCCAATGCTTGACAGCGCTCAGCACATAGTAGCTGACCAATTACTTATCCCAAATAAATTAATTAATGGGTTGAAGAAAACCAGAATTTCCTACCCCAAAATATGCCCTTGTGACATAAAAATTATTTTGCACTGAAAGAAATTAAGAAGTACCAAATGCAGCAAAGGTCTCTCTGCCCTCCTCCTACCCTGCCTAAAGGCGGGATATAAATTCTCCTTCTTTGAAGACAGGTTCTTATCAGGTTACACTGAAGGAATCCATAAACAAACCTTATTCCATTAGTTTCCTGCCATATATTTAACTTCCCACAGTTTGCCACCCTTGGAAACCCAAAACAACTTCCTTTGGTCCTGTCATTTCTCTACAAATTTATTGTTCTTTGTTGAAGATGCTACGTAAGCCAGAGTTCTAAAGCAACACCTTGAGTTACTCTGACTTTCTCCCGTGTATAAATGAGACGTATATGGTAATGAGCTTTTGTTTTTCTCCTATTAATCTGCTTTTTGTTACAAGGGCCCCAACCAAGAACGTAGAAGACTAGAGGGGCAAGGATTTTTTTTTCTCCCTTACAGATAAATGAATGGTTAGATAAAAACATCTTTATTACATTTTGCCAAAATAACTGGCCTATCATTTTCAAAGATGTCAAGATCCTGAAAGAGTTCCTGAAGAACTCTTCTAGACTGAAGAAAACCAAAGAGATATGACAACTAAATGCAATGGTAACCCTGGATTGGACCCTTTTGCTCTAAAGGATGCTAGTGAAGCAGTTGACAAAACATGAAGGGGGACTGTGGATTAGGTGACTGTGGCTTAGGTGACTGATGATAGGACAGATAGCACACATGAATGACATGCAGATTACTTCTGAGCTATAGCAAATGCCCAAAGAATTCCTAGGTGAACTTCCTTTATCTGACTAAAGCAGAGCTTTGTGAGAGTCAACTGTCACAGCCCCTCCAGAGAGGTCTCCAATCAGGAAGGCCTGACCTTGAGCACCAGGACATTCCAAAAAATTGTGTAAATAAGCTTCATCCCAACCTTCCATCCTTTGAAGTCCTAAATACAACTACCTGCCCCCTTATTAATTTGATGTATAAACCCCCACCTTGAGCTGTCCAGGTTACCTCTTCTTTTTTTTTTTTTCCTCATAAAGATTTTATTTATTCATTTGTCAGAGAGAGAGAGAGCACAAGCAGGGGGAGCAGCAGGCAGAGAGAGAAGCAGGCTCCCCACTGAGCAAGAAGCCCAACACGGGACTCTATCCAAGGACCTGAGCCAAAGGCAGACACTTAACTGACTGAGCCATCCAGGCATCCCCAAGTTACCTCTTCATCTGAAACCTTCCACATGCATAAACAAACCTTTCTTCTGTTAATTTATTGTCAGTTAATTCATAGCTCCCCCCTCTTTCAAATGTAAAATGGTAGAGGAAAATCTGCACCCCCCCCCCAGCATAATGTATTACTCTGGATTTCCTGATTTTGATGGTTATATTATGGTTACAAAGGAGTGTCCTTTTTTGTCGGGAGAAAAATTGGCTCCTGTGAACACTTTTGCCATGACATCTACAGGAGTCTTTTCTCTCTCTCTCTCTCTCTCTCTCTGAAGTTGTGAGGTAAATAAAGTTTGTACTCTCTTACAAGGGGGAATGGGCAAGTTATATGTAATGGAAGGGTGGGTGATGTTGACCACATATATCAAGGCTATAGTCATGCCTGTCCACAGAAGCCAGAGTTGGTGGAGCCCAGGGAACTTCCTCCAGGCTCAGACCCCTGAAGGTCAGGTGCTTGAGGCACCTGTGGTGAAACCAATCAGGAGAGAAGCAAAGGGTTGAGATATTTACTTATTTATTTATTTACTTATTTATTTACTTATTTTTATTAAGTATTTAATTTTAATCCCAGTATTGATAACATACAGTGTTGTATTAGTTTCAGGTGTACAATATAGTGATTCAACAATTCCATACATTACTCAGTGATCATGGTAAGTGTACTCTTAATCCCCATCACCTGTTTCATCCAACCCCCCCCCCCCCCGCCCCAACCTCCCCTCCGGAAACCATCAGTGCAAAGGAAAGAGCTTTGAGTTGGTTTTTTCTCTTATGCATATTTTGACTTCCTCATGTCCTACCACAGGCCATTACCATCACCTTGAACGCCTACCCTAAAGCCCACCTGGGTTCCCCAGAGTGAGACTGAGGGTAATGCAGGACTTAGTGAGTGGGCTCAGAACATGCCACCCCAAAATACTACTCCAGTTTAACATATTGACTATTTTGAGCTAAAGGAACTTGAAAAACAACAAGTGTAAGAAAGGCACTCTGACTTCCCCTTTTCCTCCTGCAAACAGGAGACAAAACTCCCATATGTAACAGACCCTCCCTGCACCTGGAGGAAAAGAACATTCTCATCACCAGAGAAAAGGAGTCAAGGCCAAGAAGAATTTGTACAAACAAACTTTGTCAAAGTTACCCTTATCTTCCTTTAGTCTCCTCATACATTTTAGCTACTTTTTCATAATTACTAATCTTTGTTCAATCTAGTATATAAAAACTTACGCCTTTCCACTTTTGGGTTCTTCATTTTCTTGTGAAGGCTCATGTGTACTTATAAAAATAAAATTTGGTGCTTTTCTTTAATTAATCTGCTTTATGTCAGCTTAATTCTCAGATCCAGTCAGAGTTCCTAAAAGGGTAAAGGAGAAGTTTTGCCTCCTGTTCAGCCCTAATAACATCCACTGGGGGAAGGGAGGCAGGGTTCTGAAGATTACTGTCACCAAAACAGAATTTTCCTTTTTTTTCTCAGCAGATTTGCTGTCATATACTTACTTGGATTATTCTCAACACCAACTGACAAAGGAAGGCGTAGCACTGACCATATTTATAACTTAGTCTGTTTTCCATGACAAATGACTTAATTTGAGGAACAATGTAGATTCTTGGCTCCCAAACTCCCCACTGACACAGAGATAAATGCTGCCAGTCTGAAGGATTTATTTTAATTCACTTTCATATATTAATTTGATGCAAAGACGTCATTAACTCCTCCACCATACCTTTGTTTCCCCGATGCTTCCCTTTATTGCCTGGGCATCTTGCTGACTGTCACAGATTAGAGGGGATGACTCTTGGTTTTGACACACTTTAAAGGCCCAGTGGGGCTTCTAGGTTCTTCTTCACCTCTCTGTATCAGCCATAACTGCCTGAGTTTATGTTCTATTCGTTGAGTATCACTTTAGGCTTTATTTTCACCGTGTGGAGGATTTTATCACCCTGCATCGACCCAGTTACTGTGCCCATTTAATTATATTGCCTAACTTTCTTATTTGGATAAATCTTTCAAAATCTTAAGAAGGCAATCAGACTGGTTCCCAAGAATTTACTCTTCACACTTAAGAATTTTCTTTAAAATGAGCATGGTTGTAAACAAAACAAAACGAAAACAAAAACAAAAAAACAAAAAACAAAGAAACAAAAAAAAACTCAGATATGGAAAAATTTTTAGAAGAAAATGCATCAAAATATGTTTTTTCTTTTTAATTGTCCATACGAATTTGTGTTTTATTCATAGTGGGAAATGTAATTACTTTGTTAAATGAAATGAACAGAGAGCATTATTTTTCTTTTTAAAAATTCGTATATATGTCTTTATGGGGCACCCAGGTGGGCAGTCGGTTAAGCATCTGCCTCTTGGTTTCTGCTCAGATCGTGATCTCAGGGTCATGGGATTGAGCCCCATGTTGGGCAGAAATACTGTTTTTTAAAGTTTTTAAAATTTTTAAATAAGAAAACTTTCAGCAATGGTTACGTAGCACTTCTAAAACTTGTAAGTGGACTCCAAACAATAATGTAGTTTCTGTTAATAAAGGACTCATCTGTCTCTCCACCTATTCATTCAGCAAGGCATCCAATTCCTGAACCCCCTGAGGTCTTAGGCAAGCAATCATGAATAAGACAAACTCATCCTGCCATTCTGAAGCTAGCAAGCTGGGGGGAATGGCAGCAATGAAACAGGCCGACAGGAGCAATTACACCGGGGGGTCATGGAACCTGAGATCAGAGAGAGGGGCAGCTGGGAGTAGTGGGTGACCTCTTTGGACAAAGTCCTGATGAGCTTACTTAGAATTTGCTTAACTTATGTTATATATATATATATTTTTTTAAGTTTTTATTTAAATTCCAGTAGTTAACTTAACACAGTGTAATATTAGTTTCAGGTGTATGATATAGTGATTCAACACTTCCCTACAACACCCTGTGCTCATCACATAAAGTGCACTCCTTAATCCCTATCACCTATTTCACCCATCCCCTCACCCATCTCCCCTCTGGTAACCATCAGTTTGTTCTGTATAATTAAGAGACTGTTTCTTGGTTTTACTCTCTCTCTCTCTCTCTTTCTCTTTGGATTAGTGTCTTTGTATTCTTTGGGTAAATACCTAGTAATGTGATTGCTGGAGCATAGGGTAGTTCTATTTTTAACTTTTTGAGGAACTGCCATACTGTTTTCCACATTGGCTGCCCCAGAGGTTATATTTTTTAGATGCAAATTCCTGGGTAAGTCTTACTGGCCAAACCTTTGACTGGAAGAGCACAGCCCCCAGCTGTGGATGGAGCCCTTCCATTATAGCCCTTACTATGGAATATTGGTGTGATCTGCTCCTCACCACCTCCACCCCAAGAACTGAGATAAAGGTCCAATTCATTTAGTTGTCTTGGTGTTTAGCTCAGGGCCTGGCCCATTTAATACATTTAATAATTGATGAGTAAAATGTTTGCTGATGAGCAATGGGACTGCACGTCCATGCCTTGTATGAGAATCCATGGGACTCATGCTATGAATCTAAGGAATGATGAATTAATGAGAATTATTATTCCTCTCTGGTGAAAAGTAGAAGTTAGAGAGCTTAAAGCTACTATTTGTTAAGTGCAAGTGCATAAAATAGTTCACATTATGTAACAGCATGAGTGCGTCTCCTGATCTTATCCAGATATGGCTACAAAAAATGGTGGACTGAGATGGCCCAGACACAGAGACAGCCTCACCAGGCTGAGGGCTGCCACGCATCCACACATACACATATCTCTCTGAATCTGCCAGTGAGGAGCCCAACATTTCTGGTCCAATTTTCTTTCTCCCCAGCTGTACAGTCTGTGAGGACAAGACACCCCAGCCACATTTCTTCCTGGACATGGTGTGATGGAGGAGCCAAAGAAGGAGGACAAGACATTGTAGGGGAGGAAAAAACTTTCCCTGTACCGTACTAGGTTCTCCAGCTGGAGCCTTGTAAATTAGAGTGACAAAAGACGAGAGGATTATAAAAGATTAACAAGAGGAAAACAAATGAACATACCAGAATTTTATTAATATGCACTTCATGAACACACATGGGAGCATTCAGTGATGAGTAGCTCACAGGGGTGGTGTAGTATCCTGGGCTTAAATAGCATCTTAACAAAGAACAGTATATTTTTAGAGAAGCGGCAAGACAAAGGAAAAGGACTTTGAGTTGTTAGGGGTGGCAAATTGTGGGAAGGCAAATATATGAGCAACTAATGATAGATGAGGGCTAGTATTCACAGGTTTGTTACAATCAATTCCTTTAGTACCATCTCTGGGCTGATACACGTCTAGAGTTGTCTCTGGTGATTAACTTCTGTCCTTCCTGGTAGAGAGAGGGGGACACCTTTACAAATTAATGACCTGCTTGGCAGAGAACTTTTGTTGTATTTGTGTCTTTCAACTACCTTTGGCTCAAAATAATCCTTATGTAAAGTAGTATATTTTGAGGTGGCTTATTCTGCTACCCTTCAAGTTCCAAGAGATTCAGTCAATCTATATCCTGAAAAGACCTCAGGGCTGGGAGCCAACACACTGAGGCTGAAGAGAAAGGGTGTTTGAGGGGATGTGGTTGCTGAGAAGAGGTTTCTGAGAGTGCGGATTACAACAGAACTTGCGGAGGAAGAAAAAGGCGACATGAGAGAGCAAACTAAGGATTATGACATGGATCTACTTTAAAGTCCTTGAAGAGACCAGAGTAAAGAAAAGCATTTCTTGTTTATCTATCTGTCTGTCTTAGTTCGGGCTGCCATAACGAAACACCACAGACTGGGGGGCTTATAAACAGCAAAAATTTATTGCTCCTGGTTCTGGGGGTTGGAAGCCCAAGACCAGGGTGCCAGCATGGTTGGGTGAGGGCCCTCTTCCAGACTGAAAACTTCTTGTTGTGTCCTCATGTGGCAGAAGGGGCTAGGGAGTTCTGTGGGGTCTCTCTCATTAGAGCAGTAATCCATTCGTGAGGGCTCCACCTTCATGACCTAAGCACCTCCCAAGGGCCCCGCCTTCTAATACCACCACCTCTGGGAGTTAGGATTTCAACATATGAATTTGGGGGAGGAGTGGTGGCAGGGACACACATGTTCAGGCCATAGCATCTCTATTTCACCTTTTGGAACTGTACTTATTTAAATGTGACACCATCCCAGCACTGAATGATGAGGCTACAGCATACTAGACACCTCTCCTTGGTCCTGCTGAGAACTGATGGGCATCTCTGCATGTCCACACTGAACTCCTTATCCTTTTCCCACAATCTGCTCTACTGACAATTCACTCCTTAGCTGATGGCAACGCCATCCTTCCAGACACTCAGGCCAAACCCTTGGTGTCCTCCATGACTCCTTTCCTCTCATTCCAGCATCCAACTCATGAGAAACTCCTCCAGGCTTGAGTTTCCAAGTACATCCAGAATCTGACCACTTACCACCACCATGGCTCCTCCCAGCTTGAGCATCCATTATCTTAAATTACAGCAATGGCTTCCCAACTTGTCTCCCAGCTTCTACCCTTGCCTTCCTACAATCTATTCTCAACAGAGCAACCAAAATAATCTTTATCTACCTTCTAATAAGGTACAAAAGAATTCAGCTCATTAATCTCCTATGCTTAAAATGCTGCAATGGTTTTCTTCTTCCTTAAAATAAAAGCCAAAGTCCTTTTAAAGGCCTAGGAGGATGTGTTCTGCCCCATCCACCCCACGCATCTCCTATTCTTTCTTTGGATAACTCCCCTTCAGCCCCAAGGGCCTCCTCGCTCTTCTGCACACTCACTGGGCACACTCCAGCTTCGGAGTTTGGGGACCCTGGCTGCTCCCTCTGCTGAAACTCACTCCACAGCCACAAGGCTACCTTCCACTCCTCCTGCAAGTCTTTGCTCGGGTGTCACCTTTTTTTTTTTTAAGATTTTATTTATTTATTAGAGAGAAAGCGCTCAAGCGGGGAGAGCAGTAGGCAGCGGGAGAGGGAGAAGCAGGCTTCCTGCTGAGCAGGGAGCCCAAGGCAGGGTTTGATCCCATGACCCTGAGATCATGACCTGAGCCAAAATCAAGAGTCAGATGCTTAACCAACTGAGCCACCCAGGGACCCTCAGATGTCGCCTTCTTACTGAGACCCACTCCTTTCCAAAATTGCAGCAGTCTTGAGCCCCACATTCCTGATCCTTTCACCCTGCTTAATGTTTTTAGCATGTAACATCTTATCTATGCTGCCAAATGTTCAGCCCGACCAGATTATAAACTCCATGAGTCCATGAGCATGGGTGTCTTTATCTTTATCCCCACTCTATCTCTATTACCTGGAAAAGTGACTAGTACAGAGCAGCTATTCAATAAGTGTTCGTTGAATGATCGAATAGAATCAGTTTACACCAACAAGCAATCAAGGGTGACTCTAGGGGCGCCTGGGTGGCTCAGTCAATCATCTGCCTTCGGCTCAGGGCATGATCCCAGGGTCCTGGGATTGAGCCCCGCATCGGGCTCCCTGCTCCACTGAGAGCCTGCTTCTTCCTCTCCTGCTCCCCCTGCTTGTGTTCCCTCTCTCACTGCCTGTCTCTCTGTCAAATAAATGAATAAAATCTTTTTTAAAAAGGGGGTGTGGCTCTAGATGAGGAGACCTGCCAGTGCCAGGCACAGCCCTCACGAGCTAAAAGTAAGGAGTGAGAATTGCCCCTACTGACAGGTACAGGCTGGGGTGAGAAGTCAACCTCCAGGGCACCCAGCCATCTGGCACAGAGACTTTCATCTTCGTTATCAATCTGCTTTGCAGCAAGACAAAGGAAAGGACACTAATGTTGACACAATTTGAAAACAACTCTTATAGGGTCTATATTTCATTTTGCCCAATGGCCAGCCATGTAGCCGCCCAAAGCTCCAGGCCAGATGAGGGCAGCTAGATGGTTTCAACTAAAATCTTGAGTATAGGCAGTACACTCATATACAGATACACTTTATAAATTCCTTTCGGAAGGTGCCAATGCCAGACCGATTGGTCTCGAATGCAACATATGGCAGGCCTAAGCAAGGTGAAAAGAAAGGCCAGCCAGGAGACTCACAGTCTCTTCATCTTTTCCAAGGAGAAATGTTTTCCCACTCCCCATCAGGATGAGAACAACCAAGGTTTGCCCCCTTCGCCGAGTACCAAACAGAAGCAAATGTACCTAGTGCTGCAGTTACAGGGCTTGACCCGCGTGCTGAAAGCCAGCACGGCAAGTCAGCTCCGAAAGACCTGCGAGAAAGACGTACCAACAAGCCCTGGGGCTGGGAAGGGGAAGGTGACGCTATACACATAAAGGAGAAAATCGCTGTTTTTCAAGATAGTCAAGTGCTATGGGTTAAAGTGTGTGCCCCCAAAATTCGGATGTTGAAGTCCTCACCCCCACTACCTCAGCATGTGACCTAATTGAGAGGTAAGGTCTTTACAGACGGACTCAAGTTAAAATGAGTCCTTAGGGTGGGCCCTCTCCCAGTATGACTGGTGTTCTTGCGTAAGGGAAACCTGCTCCCAGACACACATGGAGGAAGGATGATGTGAAGGGGCCTAGGGAGAAGAAGGCCACCCACAAAACAAGGAGAGAGGGCTGGAGCAGCTTCTTCCCTTGTTGAATTCAGAGAGAACCAGCCCTGCCGACACACTGATGTCAGGCTTCCAGCCTCCAGAACTGTGGGAGAGTACATTCCTCTTGTTGAAGATACACGGTTGTAGTTTCTTGTTACCGCGGCGCTAGCAAACTAATACTACCAGAAATGTCTATTTCAGTGTGTAATGAATACGATAATCCTGCCTCTTCTTACTTTGTTGACATTTCAGAACTCGTTACAACCCGATCATTCGTTATGTCACGCTGGGCAACGGACCCCACGGTATCACCAATATCTCCACCAGTGTTTGTATGTTACCAAAGAATGTCGCTTCAGTGAAAGATTGTTTGTGTGAACTTTGGCTGGCGTCACCGGCCCATTTCCCTTCTTTCCAGAGTCTTCCCTGGAAACTCGAAACATTTACCTTTCTTTTCCCAGGGTCCATGCTTCCAAACCTACCACCCGTCCTCCCCAAGGCAGTCTCCCTTCTTTTCAAGAATATGCTTGGCTAATGATTCCTTTTGGCAAAACCAGACTACTCTTTTTCTCAATTCTCTCTGAACCATCAATTCATGCCTTTCGGGGTGGGCCTCCCACAGCCCATTCCACAGCAGATTTATTGCCCACTCCATCTTCCTTTTGCACGATTTAATCTGCTGTATTTTAATTGGGTAATAAAACTCCATGTGCCACCCAGCAAAATTCCAGAGCAAGCAATCACCAGGGACATTCTCTCAGCAGCCAATTTCTAATTATTTATTCAGGCCCAAAGCCTAATTCCACCCCTGAGTGCAGCGGTTCTGAGCCATTGCACTCCCTGTTTGGGGAGGGGGGAGGGGGCTGGGTGGGATTCCCTGTGAGCACATCCCTAAACAACAGACTGTCTCTGTGTCCCAATGGCCTTCATACCTGGGAGAAATCTTTCCTCTGCTGTCACAGCAAAGGGGAAGATTGCCCTGGGACCTAGCTTTGTTACCCCACCCCCACCCCCACATTGCTCAGGAATGAGATTGCCAGCACAGATGAAGAAGTGTCCCTGACACTTAAGGAAAAACAGGGACTAATCAATTCATGGTGTCACGGTTCAGGACAAGTGGCTAGCCATCTGGAAACAAACTGACACAGAATAAACTCCATGTCCCTAAAAACATCAAAGGACAGCTGAATATGCCACCCTAAACTGTCGGAGTTTAGGACATTCCACACCAAACATGCTATTTTGTTAAAATACGACACTTTGCTATTTGATTATTTTGAGCTGTAGACCCTTGAAAAATGGCAAATGCAGGGAGAGGCTTTCTCTGAACGCCCCTTATCTGTCTAAAGACAGATCCTCCAAAAAGGAACTCAATTGTCCTACATCCCCTCCCAGAAGTTTTGTCAACCTGGAAGACTGACTCTTGTTAGAGGAGAACAGACATCGACATTGCACCCAAACTTTGTCACAAACTGTCATATCGCCCATCGGTTCTCCTGAGGGCCCATTCATCTTTCCTAAGAATCACTTACTCTCCCCTGAGAGGCCTACATCCCCCATGCCCTTTCCCTATTAAGATGCTATTTAATTCTGAATTCTAAGCCACTTTCAGGGGTTGCTCATTTTTCCCTGTTTCCCATGTATACATGACATATACATGTTAATAAACGTCTCTTTATTTTTTCTTGTTAATCTGTTTTTTATTACAGGAGTCTCAGCCAAGAATTCAGAAGGGTAGAGGAAAAAGTATTTCTCTTCCTATAATAACAATATAAACATGAATTTATAAGAATGTTAGGATAGAATATGGAAGAATTTTTATAACTTCAAATAGATTTGGTCTAATTATTGCACAAAATCCAAAAACCTTAAAAGACTGATATATGTGACTATATACAAACGAAAATTTGTTAAAAATGTGCATTCCTCTCCAAAAAGAAATCATAAACAAAGAAGATAAATGACAAAGAGGAAGATTGGGAAAAACTCACAACTTGTGTCACCCTAATATTATATAGTAGACACCCCCAACAAATCAGTAAGAAATATCCACAACCAGGGGCGCCTGGGTGGCACAGCGGTTAAGCGTCTGCCTTCGGCTCAGGGCGTGATCCCGGCATTATGGGATCGAGCCCCACATCAGGCTCTTCCGCTATGAGCCTGCTTCTTCCTCTCCCACTCCCCCTGCTTGTGTTCCCTCTCTCGCTGGCTGTCTCTATCTCTGTCAAATAAATAAAATCTTTTAAAAAAAAAAAAAAAAAAAAAGAAATATCCACAACCCAACAGAAAAAATTGCAAATGTCTTAGCAGTTTGTTGAAGGAAAATAAAGAGTAGCTCTTAAATTTTTTTATAATGCTCATTCTAAAGGAAATGAAAACTAAAATTACAGTGAAATACCATTTTTTTCACCAGACTAGCAAAAACTTGATCTCATACATTGTTAGTGGGATTATAAAGTAGTTTGATTTCTATGATAAGAAATTTGTCAGTATCTATCCAAATTGAAAATATATATACTCTTTGACCCCGAGAATTTACCTTCTTTCAGATATGCTCACACATGGGAAATAACACATTGTACAAGAGTTTTGCATAAGGCATTGTCTGTAATAGCCAAAGCTTGGAAGTCACCTAAATGTTTACCAAAAGGAAGCTGATTAATCAACTATGGTAAATCTATACAATGGAATATTCTTTTTTTTTTTTTAAAGATTTTATTTATTTATTTGACAGAGATAGAGACAGCCAGCGAGAGAGGGAACACAAGCAGGGGGAGTGGGAGAGGAAGAAGCAGGCTCATAGCAGAGGAGCCTGATGTGGGGCCCGATCCTGGAATGCCAGGATCACGCCCTGAGCCGAAGGCAGACGCTTAACCGCTGTGCCACCCAGGCGCCCCTATACAATGGAATATTCTTTAGCTGTAAAAAAGAAGGAAGTCCTTAATGAATCAAGATGGAAAAATCATGCAGAAAACTACAAACGCACACACCACACCTGTGTGTAAAGCAGGCTGCCATGCATGTAAAAAAAGGTCGCAGAGAATAAAATATATGACTTTCTTATGCATAGAAAATATCTGGAAGGAGGGGGCATCTGGGTGGCTCAGTCAGTTAAGCATCTGACTCTTGATTTTGGCTCAGGTCATGATCTCAGGGTTGTGAGATGGAGCCCCAAGTTGGGCTCAGCACTGGGCATGGGGCCTGCTTAAGATTCTCTCTCTCCCTCTTCCTCTGCCCTTCCCCCTCCTCCCTCTCTCTAAAAAAATATAGATACAGATATAGATATCTAGAAGGATAAGCAAGAAAGAAATAATAGTGATTATTTGTTGAGGAGGATGAGAACTGAATGAAAAGGGATAAGGTAGGAGAGAGTCTTGTTTTATAGCTTTTTGTAGTTTTTGATGTTTGAAACATGTGAATCTGTTACCTATTCAAAAAACTAAATTAAGGGGCGCCTGGGTGGCACAGCGGTTAAGCGTCTGCCTTCGGCTCAGGGCGTGATCCCAGCGTTATGGGATCGAGCCCCACATCAGGCTCCTCCGCTATGAGCCTGCTTCTTCCTCTCCCACTCCCCCTGCTTGTGTCCCCTCTCTCGCTGGCTGTCTCTATCTCTGTCGAATAAATAAATAAAACCTTTAAAAAAAAAAAAACTAAATTAAAAACGAAATCTGCTGGGGTGGGGGTAGGAGAGAGAGGATCTGGATTATACACATAGTGTGGTTTCCTGGCAACCAAACTGCACCAAATCCTCCCTCCCCTCCTCCTAGAGGCTTCTATGGTGATGCCAGCACTAGGAGGTGGGGGAGGGGAGAGAAGAGGAGGCAGGGTTGTCTGACCTCACATCCACACAGTTCTGCTTTTGGCATTGTTGTCAAATGAAACTATACATACACCAGGGTGTTTGTATGTATGAAAACATTCCTCTGCTAAATGTAAATATTTTATAAACCTGTTTCATCATTTCCTCATAGTTTAAGATATAAGAATAGCCAAAAAAAAAAAAAAAAAAAAAGGAAATCACCTGGCCTCTTTTCACCCCTGAAAAAGCCTGCCCATTGAGCTTTTGTCACATCTCCATTTTTTTTTTCTTCTTAAAACGTCCCCCCCTGAGCATTCACTCTAAACAAATTTCATTTGAACACAAACATGAGGCCAGGGCCCTCATGGATGACTCGTCCTGGGCACTACACCCTCCCCAGCGGGCCCCAGTCCTTCTGGCTACGTCTTAGGGAAGTAAATAGAGACCAGGAGCTGCTAGTCCAAGGTACATATACTCCTTCTTAGTGATTCAGTACTCAACAAATATTTAATGGGGGACTGCAAAGAAGGTACCTTAATATAAGGAGAATCTTACCCACAGGGTTTCTCTGAGGCAGACCCTCCATTTTGGTTTCAGTTTTAGTCATGATTGAAAAGCAAGAGATGACTGCTGTTCAACATAGTATGAGAAGTCCCAGCCTCAGCAATCAGACAACAAAAAATAAAAAAATAAAAGGTATCCAAATCGGCAAAGAAGTCAAACTCACACTCTTTGCAGATGATATGATACTTTATGTGGAAAACCCGAAAGACTCCACCCCGAAACTGCTAGAATTCATACAGGTATTCAGTAAAGTGACAGGATATAAAGTCAATGCACAGAAATCAGTTGCATTTCCATACACCAACAATGAGACAGAAGAAAAGAGAAACTAAGGAGTTGATCCCATTTACAATTGCACCAAAAACCATAAGATACCTAAGAATAATTCTAACCAAAGAGGCAAAGGATCTGTACTCAGGAAACTATAGAATACTCATGAAAGAAATTGAGGAAGACACAAAGAAATGGAAAAATGTTCCATGCTCATGGATTGGAAGAACAAATATTGTGAAAATATCTATGCTACCTAGAGCGATCTACACATTCAGTGCAATCCCTATCAAAATACCATTAACTTTTGTCACAGAAATGGAACAAATAATCCTAAGATTTGTATGGAACTGGAAAAGACCCCAAATAGCCAGAAGAATGTTGAAAAAGAAAACCAAAGCTGGCAGCATCACAATGCCAGACTTCAAGCTCTATTACAAAGCTGTAATCATCAGGATAGTATGGTACTGGCAAAAAAACAGACACATAGGTCAATGGAACAGAATAGAGAACTCAGAAATGGACTTTCAACTCTATGGTCAACTAATTTTCTTTTTTTAAGATTTTATTTATTTGACAGAGAGACAGCCAGCGAGAGAGGGAACACAAGCAGGGGGAGTGGGAGAGGAAGAAGCAGGCTCCCAGTGAAACAAGGAGCCCGATGTGGGGCTCAACCTAGGACTCTGGGATCACGCCCTGAGCCGAAGGCAGACCAGCCACCCAGGCGCACCTACGGTCAACTAATTTTTGACAAAGCAGGAAGAATATCCAATGGAAAAAAGACAGTCTCTTCAACAAATGGTGTTGGGACAATTGGACAGCCACATGCAGGAGAATGAAACTGGGCCATTTCCTTACACCATACACAAAAATAGACTCAAAATGGATGAAAGACCTAAATGTGAGACAGGAACCCATCAAAATCCTAAAGGAGAACACAGGCAGCAACCTCTGTGACCTCGGCCGCAGCAACTTCTTGCTAGACACATCACCAAAGGCAAGGGAAGTAAGGGCAAAAATGAACTATTGGGATTTCATCAAGATAAAAAGTGTTTGCACAGCAAAGGAAACAGTCAACAAAACCAAAAGACAGCTGACAGAATGGGAGACATTATTTGTAAATAACATATCAGATAAAGGGCTAGTACCCAAAATCTATAAAGAACTTATCAAACTCAACACCCAAAAAACAAATAATCTAATCAAGAAATGGGCAGAAGACATGAACAGACATTTCTGCAAGGAAGACATCCAAATGGCCAACAGACACATGAAAAAGTGCTCAACATCACTCAGCATCAGGGAAGTACAAATCAAAACCACAATGAGATACCACCTCACACCAGTCAGAATGGCTAAAATTAACAAGTCAGGAAATGACAGATGTTGGCGAGGATGCAGAGAAAGGGGTGCCCTCTTACACTGTTGGTGGGAATGCAAACTGGTGCAGTCACTCTGGAAAACAGTATGGAGGTTCCTCAAGAAGTTGAAAATAGAGCTGCCTTACGACCCAGCAGTTACACTACTGGGTATTTACCCCAAAGATACGAATGTAGTGATCCGAAGGAGCACCTGCACCCCAATGTTTCTAGCAGCAATGTCCACAATAGCCAAACTATGGAAAAAGCCCAGATGTCCATCGACAGATGAATGGATAAAGAAGATGTGTGTGTATACACACACACACACACACACACGCACACACACACTGGAATATTATGCAGCCATCAAAAAATGAAATCTTGCCATTTGCGATGACATGGATGGAGCTAGAGGGTGTTATGCTAAATGAAATAAGTCAGTCAGAGAAAGATAATTATCATATGATCTCACTGATATGTGGAATTTGAGACACAAGGCAGGGGATCATAGGGGAAGAGAGGAAAGAATGAAATAAGATGAAACCATAAGAGACTCTTAATCTCAGGAAACAAACTGAGGGTTGCTGGAGGGGAGAGGAGTGGGAGGGATGGGGTGGCTGGGTGATGGACATTGGGGAGGGGAACATGTGTTGTGGGGAACACTGTGTATTGTGTAAGACTGATGAATTACAGACCTGTACCCCTGAAACAAATAATGTATTATATGTTAATAAAATAAAATTAAAATAAATAAATTAATTAGATTAAATTAAATTTAGGGGCACCTGGGTGGCACAGTCATTAAGTGTCTGCCTTCAGCTCAGGGCATGATCCCGGCGTTCTGGGATCGAGCCCCACATCAGGCTCCTCCGCTAGGAGCCTGCTTCTTCCTCTCCCACTCCCCCTGCTTGTGTTCCCTCTCTCGCTGGCTGTCTCTCTCTGTCAAATAAATAAATAAAATCTTCAAAAAATAAATAAATAAAATAAATTTAAAAAAAGAAAAGCAAGGCATGGGAATTTGTTGGCAAGGAAAAGGAATTAAGGGTCTTTTAAAAAAATGAAACATAGTATAAAGAAAGAATAGCAAAGTCAGAATTCCCCTGGGGAATTCATTTCCACTGGCAATATATTCTGTTTATTTAAAGTGTCATGCAGTACAAAGATTATCTAAAAATTGACAGGATAGGGGCACCTGGGTAGCTCAGTCTGTTGAGATCGGACTCTTGATTTCATCTCAGGTCATGATCTCAGGGTTGTGGGATCAAGCCCCAAATTGGCTCTGCGCTCAGTGCAGAGTTTGCTTGTCCCTCTCCCTCCCCCTCTGCTCCTCCCCCCCTTTCTGTAAAATAAATTTTTAAATCCTTAAAAAAAGAAACAAAGAAAGAAACAAAGAAAGGAAAAGGAAAAAACTGACGGGAAAGATTTAGTGCTCCAGAGATGGGGTACTCAAGGGCAAACATAAGATTCTATGAAGACTTGTCAGAGCAAGAC
The DNA here is from genome assembly GCF_023065955.2 of Ursus arctos. Classification (NCBI taxonomy): domain Eukaryota; kingdom Metazoa; phylum Chordata; class Mammalia; order Carnivora; family Ursidae; genus Ursus; species Ursus arctos. Next base: position 51,974,251 of record NW_026622797.1, on the reverse strand, counting down.
TATCTGCTTTCTTTAGGTAGAGTCACTGGTCATATATCCGTGGAAGCCTAGGATAAACCTTCTGCTTTAAAGCTACTTTTGAAGCGTGATTTGAGTAGAAGGAGTCATATTCAGGTACAGATTGATTTGGGGAAGGGGAGCCAGGCCAAAGAACAGTCTATCATGTCCTAGGAAAAGGGGGCCAGAAAGAGCCACTCCACCCACGTCACTGAATTCTTGGTAGAAGAGGTCCTCTGTGTAAATATGCACCGTAGCCCAGGCTCACCTGCCCCAGCAATGCAGGCGTCGTTCCCCCCACCCGATGTTCCACCCCAGCACACCTCTCCAGGATCTAGTACTGCTACATTGCTGGTGGCAGAGCTTCCAGAGCCCACCACAACAAAACTACAATCATTTTGCACCTAAAATCTAGGGCCTTCACTCTGGGAAGGAAGAGAGGTTACAAGGAGAGGTACAGGATGCTAGAAGATGCCCAGTGGGGTTCATTCCTGTATGGGCAGCCCAAGTCCTCAGGGGTTGATCAAAGCAGATTACTATGAAAATGGGAGTACTCACTGTACGTCCCTGACTGTCCTCCTGGGTCTCAGGGGTGGAAGACAAGCTTCCACAGGGGTTAAGTTTTCCTAATGGGGAAGAGAGTTACAAGTGTCACACCAGGAGATCAAAACACTGAACAGAAATTCAAAAGGGGCTTCCACATGCCATGTTGAAAAGAAGTCAAGAAAGCATAGGTCAGGGCCAGGAACTAGGAAGACCTTGCAAACTTTCCAGAACTTTAATAATTTCCTCACCTTAGTTTCTTCTCTTATCTTTCTGTTATCCTTCCCATCAGCACAACTTTTAAAACATTTAAAGCAAAACTGTCTGTGTGCTTGCTGGGAGAGCAAACATTGATCACAGGGTGAGGCAGCCTGAGAAAGGAAGGAAATCTGAAGGAGCAGGGTGACTAAAGCAGTTTGGGAGAGGGCAGGTGGCTATCCTAGAAGGACAAGAGGGCAGCAGCTTGGGCTGTTAGATGTACCAGAACCTTAGTAATAAAGGACTGGTTTCTTGAAAGCTTTTATTTTTGTGTCAGTGTACATTTTTTGTTTGTTTGTAACCTACTTTGTTCCATAAAATATTTAAGTAACTAATAGGATATAGGAAACATGCAATAAAATATAAAGTGAGGAGCAAGAGAATGTAAATTATTAAAAGAGGTCATGACTCAGAGAAAATCAGAACATGTCTACATAAGGTCCTACTCGGTTACTTAAGGGCAGGCTTGGATCTATCTCCGAGTTTCCAGTCTCCTGTAGAGGAAAGGGAAATCAGATGGGTTACCTGATTCTCATTGTCCATGAGAAAAGAAGCGAACAAGCAGTTGCTGAGGTCAGGTTCTCATGGGTTTTTTCCTATGGTGTTTCATGGAGTGGGGCAAGAGTGATATGGTGACATCACCTCTACATTATCATCTGGAGGAAAACTCCGAGTGCTCTTTGCACGTGCTAAGAGAAATGACTCCAAAGCAAAGCCCACAGATAGCATTTCAGCGGGAACCCTCTCCTCCTCACCTAACCAGAAAGCAGCAGAACCAGATTTGGAACTTGAGTCTGGGATGTCAACTCCTGTTTGGCTTTTCACCCCTTTTCACCTACCACTTTCCTACTCCTCTTTCAGTCTCAATTTAAACGTCATTTCTTGAAAAAGACTTTCTCTGACCCTGGGCTGGGCTAGGCTCCTGGATTTTCCTTATCTTTCACACATCACATTATTCTTTACCAACAGACTAAAAGCCTGTGGGAGCAGGGACCATATGATCATCCCAACAGATGCTGAGAAAACATTTGCAAAATTCAACATCTATTCATGATAAAATCTCTCAGCAAACTAGGACTAGAAGTAAACTTTCTCAACCTGACAAAAGGCATCTAAGAAAAACCTAGAGCTAACACCATATTTAATGGTGAAAGACTAAATATGCTTTACTGCAAAGATCAGGAATAAGGCAAGAATGCCCATTCTCATCACTTATATTCAACCTTGTATTGGAGGTCCTAGACAGTGGAATAATGCAAGAAAAAATAAATGGTATCCATATTGGAAAGGAAAAAATAGCACTGCCTTTATTTGCAGATGATGTGATTATCTATGTAGAAAACCCTAAGAGATTGATTTTTTCCATATCTACTAGTAAATATAGCAAAATGGAAGACACAAGATTAATACATAAAAATGAACTGTATTTTTTTTTTATTTATTTGGCAGAGATAGAGACAGCCAGCGAGAGGGGAAACACAAGCAGGGGGAGTGGGAGAGGAAGAAGCAGGCTCATAGCGGAAGAGCCTGATGTGGGGCTCGATCCCATAACACCGGGATCACGCCCTGAGCCGAAGGCAGACGCTTAACCGCTGTGCCACCCAGGCGCCCCTGAACTGTATTTCTATATAAGAGTAATGAACAATTGAAAAATGAAATTAAAAAGCAATAAAGTAAAAAAGCATCAAAAATATGAAATACTTATTGATACATTTAACAAAAATATACAAGACATGTAAACTGAAACTTCAAAACATTTCTGTGAGAAATTAAGGATGACCTAAATAAATGGGAGATGACCCATGTCATGGATTAGAAGATTCAATATTGTTACGATTTTAATTCTCCCCAAATCAATCTATAGATTCAAAGCAATCCCAAGGAAAATTCCGGAAGACTTTTTTGTAGAAAAACTAACTCGAAAACTCATATGAAAATAAAAAAAAAAAAAAAACCAGAATAACCAAACGGTTTCAAAAAAGAACAAAGTTGGAAAATATACACTGATTTCAAGACTTACTGGAAAGTTATAGTAATCAAGATGGTGTGATATTACACAAGGATTAACTTATAGATCAGGAGTCAGCAAACTTTTTCTGTAAAGGACCAGATTGTAAATATTTTTGGCTTTGTAATCTGAACTCTGCCTTTATAGCATGAAAACAATAGTAGACAATACTTAAAGGAATAAATGGGCTTGACTGAGTTCCAGCAAAACTTTATTTACAAAACAGATAGTGAACCAGGTTCAGTCCTCAGGCCATAGTTCGTCAACCCCTGATACAGACCAATGGAACAGACGAAGAGAGTACAGAAACAGACCAACAGATATAAAGCTCTGGACTTTCACAAAGGTGCCAATGTATTTAAATGGAGAAAGATAATCTTGCCAATGAATGGTATTAGAACAATTGGACGCTCATATGAGGGGAAAGAATGAACCTTCAAACCACATATAAAACAACAATAAAACAAAACCTCAAAACGTATCATAGACCAAGATGCAAGAGCTACAACTAGAAAACATCTAGAAGAAATAGAGGAAAATATAGCATAAAATCTTTGTATCTTTGGGGTAGGCAAAGATTTTTTAGATATGACACAAAAGCACTGGTCATAAAAAAAGAAAATGGACTTTATCAAAAGTAATCTCTATGCCCAACTTGAAAAGAGCACATTGCTGAATATGCAGTAAGTTGTGACTGATAGATTCAAACTTCTGTCTGGCCACCACGGCGGCCTTCGACGCTAAAGAATTTTTCTGAGTTTCACTTTCTGAATTTGCAAAAGGAAAGTTGAGTGAACGTATCTGAGTGAGATCTTTATACAGACCGTCATACGAACAATGGAAAACAGAAGAGAACTCATCTGTGCAAAGTATAAGAGACCTACCCGACTTGCCTCAAGCGAAATGGGTTAATGTAAAGGACCTACACGGCCAGGAACTGGAATTGGACATCCCGGGAAGCACACAACTTCTGAAGACCCTCTCAATATCTCTGCTCTGTCTGCAGTTATCTGACCTCTTCCTTCTTACAGGCTGGCCCCTCACTCTGTTAGGCTCTCCCACATGCCTTTCAGCTCTTCACCTGGGCCCTGCCTTAGGGCATCACCTCACCCTCCGCCGGGGCTTTGGCAAGTGTTTTCAGTATTTCTTGTTTCACATGCTCTATTCTGATGGGCTCAGCTCATCTTGACATGCCAGGTCATAGGTTGTTGGTCAGCCTATGGATTTGCTTGCTACCCTGCTCCAATCAGCCGTGGCGAGGGTACAGAAAAAAGGATCACAGGATATAAAGCGGTTTACTATCCAGGCAGAATCCATCAAACATTTCAATTCCGGGAGTACAGGTAAGTGAAAAGTCTGATCTGTCCACAACTGCCATTATTTCTCCTTGTCATATAATGATGCTGATGTCACAAAGAAGTGTTTTAGGGGCAAATGGAAGGCCCCATGTCATCAACAGAGCATGTTCTGAGTTCTTAAAATTATAGTACATTCAATTTTTGCATAATGTGAGTGTAATTGCTGATTTTATGTGTCAGAAGGTTGAAGTGCAATTAGGTTAGGTATTAAGCCCCGGTTTGGTGACTTGGCCTAAGTGACGCCATTTTGGGCTTGTGGTTTTTAACAATACACACATACATACACCAGACTTCCACATACCCATTCCCATACCCACACCCACACTCTAGGGGTTTGGTTCTTTCTCTGGAGAACCCTGACTAAAACAAGGACTCAAATGTACAAAAATCAAATCAACACAAAACAAGACCAAATGAAAGCATATTTCAGGGGCACCTGGGTCAGTCAGTTAAGCGGCTGGTCCTTGATTTCTACTCAGGTCATGATCTCAGAGTCCCAGGATCAGGCCCCACATTGGGCTCCATGCTCAGCAAGGTGTCTGAGGATTCCTTCTCTCTCCCTCTCCCTTTGCCCTCACCCCACTCGTGCATGCGCTCTCTCTCCTTCTCTCTAAAATAAGTTGGAAGGAAGGAAGGAAGGAAGGAAAGAAGGAAGGAAGGAAGGAAGGAAGGAAGGAAGGAAGGAAGGAAGGAAGGAAGGAAATTTCATCACAGACTTAGTGATTCTCTATAAAGAGTTATGGGACTCAGCTCTGCTAGGGTATCTCATCTTATGCCCTCGTTTTCAGCAAGATGATGAACAAGACACTGGAAGGGTTTGAATGAGCTACGTGTTCATCTCCATTTCGCTCATGTGTCACAAACCCATCCCATCAGCTCCCCACAGCATAAAATCTTCATAAGAGTTAATCCTCCTCAGCCCAGAGAGAACCTCATGAGCCATATGTAAAATACAGTCTCAATTTCTTCTTTCCTCTGTTTAATTACTCACTTCATTTAGTTTTATTTTTCTCTTTCTCATTGGACAAAGACAACTTTGTATTTGGGTAAATTAGTCTAAGGTCTAATAATAAAGGAAGAATGTTTCTCTTTGACATTTATTAGCATGATGAAAATTCCCAAATGGGCTCTGAACTGCTAATATTTACTTCTTGTTACAAACAGACTCAGATCTTTTCTCTCATGAAGCACCTAAGATGATCCTTCTTTCCTGCCAAAATGATTCCTGTTGGGTTTCTGTTACCATTGCTTGAAGAAGCAGCTGCCAGGGTCGGACACAAACAGGCCCTGGGAATTTGCTCGCTTAAGTCAATAGGTAGTGTGCATGATTCCAAAGAAACGGCCTTGCATTACGCTCAGCTGTTACAAGTCATACATTTTTACGTATTTTTCCAAGATGTCCTTTCTCATCATTCTAGACTCACGGCTGCATTTCAGTCCGTCCAGGGCACTGTTCAAATCTGAAAGTGCCTCTTGGGGTTTTTCCTAATGGATCGCTTTTCCTAATGGGAACTTAAAAAACCTAACGGTTTTTCTTTCCAACTAAGTCTTGATAACCAAATGAAGGCGGTGTCAATAAGATTGTGAAAATATTTCTTTTCAAAGGCCTCATAAACCACTTCATCTGGCACATCAGACCTGGCACTGCCCATATGAAGGAGCAGGAACGATCCCATTTTCTCATCCCAGAAGAATTAAATAAAAGTTCTGAGCCATGTGTAGTCATCATTTAAAGCCATTGATGATTTTCTTTCTGTGCCTCTTCTTTTTAACGTCTGCTCATATCTTTCAAATGTGGACTTGTTCTATTATGAAGACATTTTTTATATGTGTATATACTGATTTATTATACTTTGGTAATGTACTTTGGAAATGGGAGTGTTTTTGTGTAAAGTAAGAAGCACTAAGAGTAAGACTTGGCTCTTACCACACTAATGTGGTCTAGTGGATTTTGCGCCCCCACAGGAGTACGAAACCATAAATCCTGTCACTCTGAACGGGTTTTCTGGCAGAGTCTAGACAACTCATGACATCTAACTTATTGTAGCTCCCATAGGCGCTTCAGGAATCATCACCAGCTTGCGAAATGGTTATAAAATGAAGGTTTATCTGATGTGTCAGATGCTTTCAATAACCACTCATTTCCCACTGTTGGTGTTACCTGGTAGTTCCTAAATAAGAAATAAGATCCAGACGTGCTTGGTGGTAGCTAACAAAATCTGTTAGCCATTTTGTATTTCTCACACAATTCCTTGTCCCAAGGCAGTCTCTTTCCAGTCAGGGAAATTGCCAGGCAGTTCCTAGATATCACTGAGTCCAGCGTCCCCCTTTTACAGAGATTCTGTGAAGGTCTAGAGGATGCTCCATGTTGGATAACCAAGCAAAGATAGTGTGATGTTTGTGCCAAGTCTTACCGTTTTCTTTCACGTGATACTCACAAAAATCCCTTGACGTAGGCAAGACCGTTGCTACGAATGTTTTGTGTTAATTGGGGCAAAGGCCAAGCTACTATTCTTAAGAGACTAACAATACAGTAGCTTAAAGTGTAAAGAAATGTAGTTCTCATTCACCTGACAGTGTTGAGGTGAACAGGGCAGGTTGGTGGTACAATTCTGCTCCACACAGTCATTCAGAGATTCTGGTTCCTTCCATTGTATAGCTCTCCCACTCCCTCAGGCATTTTTATTGTCCAAGTGAGCGCCCAAAGATCCACCCTGGCAGAAGGGCGAAGGCGGCAGGGGAAGCACACCCACTGCTTTGAGAACTCAGCCCAAAGTGGCACACATCCCTTCCACTCACATTCCACTGGAAAGAACATAGACACGTGGCCACCTTGACTGCCAGGAAGCTGGGAAATGTCAGATAACCGGCGCACAAAGAAGGAGAGAATGGATTTCAGTGGGTGAGAAACAATTTCCATCACGCCATTCTCATTTTACAGCTGAGGAAATAGAAACAGACGCTAACACAGACTAAACTTCTCCCAGTACAGAATTAAGTCATTAAGTGTTTCACTTGCAAGATATTATATAATTTCAAATGATACTTATACCAAAATAAAAAAGAGCATGATTAATGTGTTAGGGTTTTCCAGAGAAACAGAACCAATAGGCAGTGTAGGTGGAGAGAGATCTATTTTAAGGAATTGGCTCACCTGTTTATGGAGGCTGGCATGTCCAAACTCTGCAGAGTAGCCTGGCAGGCTGGAGACCCAGGGAAGAGCCGAGGTTGCAAGTCCGCTCCAACGGCTGTCAGCTGACGGAATTCCTTCTTGCCTAGGAGGGAAGTCAGTTTTTGTTCTCTTAAGTCCCTCCCCTGATTGGATAAGGCCCATCCACATTATGGAGGGCAATCTACTCAAAGTCCACTGATTTAAATATTAATCTTATCCCCAAAAACACCCTCCCAGAATCATCCAGAATAAAGTTCAAGCAAATATCTGCACACCATGGCCCAGCCAAGTTGACATAGAAAATTAATTGTAACATTAACCCCTCAAAATCTCTTTTAGCCCCCTGACTACATGGAATGCACCTGATACCTAATTGCAACTCTGCAAGGAGCTTTAACATCTCTGATTATCAGCTTGGCCCTCAGCATCAACAGAGGAAAGGATATCATCATTGCTCTCACACTGAGAGCATTGTAAGAAGCAGCAACACGTATGACAATATGAAGTTTTAACATTTTTAAGGACTACGATTGCATTATTTCCCCCTCAGACTGGTCCATCTGTTCTTCAGGAGGCCTACAGATACAACTTTTTAAAAAGAAGAAAGAGATGGGAGTAGGGAAAGGAAAGGAGGCAGCGGAGGGGGTACAAAGCACTCACTCGCCATACCCCTGTCATCTTTCCAAACGCTCCCTGTGAGAGCACTGCATTGCATCCAGCATTATTCTCATCAAAAATTTACCATATTAGATGCTACACCCAGCTCGGGCATGAGTACCAGCTGAAGCACACTTCTCATTAGAGTGCTTGAAAGCATTAGCTACCAGGTGTTTCACCAGCTGAACAAACAGGAATGATTTGAAAAATCAATGTCAATAATTTCTAGCCATTTCCTAAAAAAAATTGCTTCCCATCTGCACATTGCGTAGTGTTCTGGAAAGTGGTGCATTGTGCTGTGCTGTGTTCTGCCAGGGAAACGCCACCCGTGTCCCCCTCAAAGACTAGGGCTGTTTAGCTTGATGTGAAACTCTGCGTGTCTCTGGAGTTGGGCCGCCCTCCTAACCTGGCTTGGCTCACTGCCTACTCCATCCGCAGCTATCCTGGGCTCTCCTTCCATCATTGTTACCCCTTTGTAATCCTCAAACTCATTTCTAAAGTGGATAAATCTCTAAGTTTTTGTTTGTTTTTTCAAAGAATCACATCACTGTGTTGGTCTCTCGTGGTGAGTCTAGCTGCCTTCCGAAGAACCGTTCCACTGAGAGGAAATGTGTGGTGGTCACATCACTCTTTTTCCTATGCTTATAGAATCTCAGGATTGAAATAGAGAAAGTGAGTTAGAGCTTTTCCCCCTCCTACCGTGGGCCCCCAGGTTGTTGTGCTTGTGTGTTTGAACAAGCCCGCAAGTGGAGGAATTCACTGCCCCAGTCAGCCCCAGTCCCTCTTAATACCGGGCTAACAAATAAAAGTATCTTCTTTGTGTCTACTCTGATTAGCTATGGACCATATAACAAAACAGTTTATCCTGCTAGTTAATCATCTAACATGAGTAGAAAATTTTTTCAAGATTTACTAGATACCGATAGGTTTTATTAACATACCCCAAATACCATAATATCTATGAATCTAAAACTGGTAACAAAGAAGTTGTGTGTGTGTAAAGCCAAGTTATTTGGGTGATTCTTAACTGACTTTATTTCTTTTACTATAATAATGATGTCAAATGGGGCTCCTGGGTGGCTCTGTTGGTTAAGCATCCGCCTTCCACTCAGGGCATGATCCCCAGGGTCCTGGGATCGAGTCCCACATCAGGCTCCCTGATCAACGGGGTAGCTGCTTCTCCCTCTCCCTCTGTCCCTTCCCCCCGCTCAAGCTCTCTCCCACCTCTCTCAAGTAAATAAATAAAACCTTTAAAAAAAAAAAAGGAAAGAACAGAACCATTACTTGACATCCCATCTGATACAGTACTGTGCTATAAACTTCTCCAGGGCCTTCTCTGTTTTATTTACTACTGTCGGTATATATCTTGGTTTTTATTCTGAAATGAAAGGTCTTTGAAGAAAGAGACTGCATTTTATTCATCTCTGTAAATCCCATAGCTTTGCATTAGGATTAAAAAATATAACGTCTGAAAGTGTTTAACTTAATGCCTGACATGGGTTATGGTCCTCCTTAAACTGGAGTTTCACTAGGTACTAGTAAGGAATTTCAGAAATCCTAAAATTACAGAGGTGGGAAAGATATGCCCCCTGCATTGGGCTCCCTGCACAGTGGGGAGTCTGCTTCTGCCTCGGCCGCTCCCCCTGCTGCTCCCCCTGCATGTGCTCTCTCACTCTCGCTCTCTCTCAAATTAAATAAATAAATAAAACCTTAAATATTAAAAAGAATAATGTTGTCAAGTGGTTTAAAAGTCAAAAAGAATAAAAAGGCATACAGTGACGTCTCCTTTTTTACCTCTCTCATCCACCCGATTATTCTGACCTTCCCTTCAAACAGGGAGCCACTGTTACTAGTTTCTTGTCTATCCTTCTAGACTTTTTATGCAAACAGATACAAATACGTATTCTGCCCTCCTTTTATACAATTGGAAGCACACCATGCATACTGTCCTCCAGCTTTCTTTTTTCTAATAATATATCTCAAAGATTTGTCCATATCAGAACATAAACAGTTCCTTTTCTTTTAAGTAAACTCTACACCCATCATGGGGCTTGAACTCATGACCTTGAGATCAAGAGTCACATGCTCTATCAGCTGAGCCAGTCAGGTACCCCAGGAGCTTCTTATCTTATCCACAGTAGCTATAAAGCTACCACCCTCTGGCTATGCCATATAGATTTAGGAAGTCCCCTATGGGTGAACATCTAGGTCATTTCCTTTTCTTGCTGTTACAAGAAGTACACCAATAACTAACATTGTATACACATCATTTTGCATATGCCCAGATATATCTATTGGCTAAACTCCTTTAAATGAATTGTTGTGTTAAAAAATACATTTATTTCAAATTTTGCCGGATATTGCCGAATTGCCCTCTCTGGATGTCATCCTAATTTATCACCAACCATATAAAAATGCCTGACCAACCCAATGTTTTATCAAATATCAGGACATTTGTCTATCTGATATGTGAGAACTCATATGTAAGTATAATTTGAATTTGTGTGCCTTCTATTATGAATAATGTAGAACATTTCTTTAAAAATATTTAACAACTCTTTGTGTTATCTTTTCTGTGGATTCTAGTGATAGCATTTCCCCATCTTTCTAGCGGATGGTTGTTTATTTTTCTTATTGATTTATAGAAACCAATACGTTAAGGACGTTGTCCCATTGTCTGTGACATGAGTTGCAAATATTTTTCCCAGCTTGTTACTTGTCTTATGACTTCGCTTATAGTTTTCGTGCAAACATGTTAATGTAGTTGAATCTATCATTTTAAAATAATTTTCTTTGTTAGAATGGTTTCATCCTTTCTATTTTGAGGTGTTAAAATAATTTCCCCGTGTTCTAATATTGGTGTTGTGTATTATTTTAGCATTTAAATCTTTGATCTTTTTCAGGAAGTGTGAGGCATGGATGCCTATTTATTTTCTTCCAGATAGCTAGCTACCTGTTGTCCCAAACACTTACTGATGACAACCTCTCTTCTGTGAGCTTTATTTAAACTATCACAACATATAACAGGGGCAGAGAAACTACAGCCTGTAGTTTTGTAAAGGAAGGGTGACGGGAACACAGCTGCACCCATTCATTTCTGAATCGTCCGTGGCCACTGTGATGTGACAAGGTCAGTTGGGCAGTTGCCACAGAGCCTGCATGGTCCACAAAGTCCAAAATACTTAACTTTCTGGCCCTTTACAGAAAAAGTATGCCAACTCCTAATACAGAAGAAGGACAAGGAGAAGAGGACGAGGAAAAAGAGAAGAAGGGGTAGAGAGAGTAGAGAAAGAGAAGAATGAAAGAGGAGACATTCTGAAAATAAATGAAATTTTCTTGGCATAAACTGTGCAGGAAAAGAAAAATCTTCCCTAGGAGAAAAAAATTGAACTGAGAGTGTGGGTTTATTTACCTCTTTTATTGTCTTCTCCCTCGGTAGCGCCCAAAGAGCTTTATTTTGATTTTCTGTTATACTGTGGTCCACTTCACAGAGACCTAAAAATCTCTCGTCGTATTTTTTTCTCCTGGTCAAGGCCAGGAGTCCCTACAGAGGTTCTGAGTCTCATGCTTGTTCACATATTTAATGAGGTGTAGAAGGTCTCAGGGGACCCCTTTGGAATGTGGAAAGCTGGGGTTCCTTTTTTAACACATCTCTTTGGGATACTTTGTGCTACCCCCTTTCAAATCTCCTTTCTTATAGGATGGACAAGAAACCCCTCTAAACTGGCTTTTATTATTACTTTTTAAAATGTGTTATACAGGACCCAGAGGATTTTTTTTCCCAGAAAGTAAAGTATAGTGTTTCTTCCTTCTAAATATTAAACAACAGAATTTCCAGTCCAGTGTCTCAGTGGGTTACATGCGCTTTTTAATACTCCAGCTGTTTCCCTTCTTTTCCCCGACGAGGCAGTTTTCTACCAGTTCCTCACTGATCTCATTAGGACCCCGCCAGCCACCCGAGCATGTTTCACCCTCTTCTGTAGCAGCTAGGAAGTACCAGTTATTACAGGCAAAAATTATCCTGACCTGCAGGAAGAGAAAAAGTGCAGTAGGAAGCATAGGATAAAGTTTCTTTTATTTAGTAGCTGTACTATACTAATAAACTCTAAAATGCTTCACAAATATTTATCTTATATTATCATTCTTTCAGTATTATGTCCAGTTCTGCACTCCAAAATCTAAGAAGCACATGGAGAATTTAAAGAGTGTCCATATATTATTAAAATGCTCAAAGTAAAGATTATATGTGAAGAATATCTGTATTTTTCAAAGCACATCATTTGATTTGATTCTCAGTACATAGATGAGAAAACGGTCGTGGGTAATTTGTTTCATTTTTGTTAAATCTATTCTTTCCTACATAGTTGAAATATTCACATCACTCACAATTCGAAAGGCACATGCGGGGTGCCTGGCTGGTTCAATCGGTAGAGTGATTCTTGATCTCAAGGCCATGAGTTCAAAACCTACATTGGGCATAGAGTTTACTTAAAAATACATTTTTTAAGGCACATAAAGATACACAGAATGCAACCCCCCTCCACATCTCACCCCCAGCTACCCAGGTTCCCTTCCTGGAGGCAATTGCCTTATTTCCTATATATCCCCCCAGAGAGATTGTATGCTTATACAAGCATACATAGCTACACACTGTTTTCTTCCTTTTCACATAAATATGTTGTTCTGAACCTAGCCTTTTTTCATTTAGTGATATATTCTGGGGATCTTTCATATCAGTAGGTAGTGACCGTCCTCTTTCTTACATTTTCATAATATCTGATTGTATAAATGTATAATTTATTTGAACAGTCTTGTAGTGATGGATTTTTACGTTGCTTCCAATCTGTTTCTAATGAATAACCTTATGTATGTGTCATTCACACATGTGCAAATGTATCTGTTGGATAATTTCCATGTTGGCATGCATTTAAAAATTTGAGAAGTATTGTGAAATCTGTAAGACTAGACAGGTGACGTAGCCAAGGCTGCAGAACTAATTTTTAATAGATTTAAAGATAAAACAAATGTTTGCTAACCAGAAAACAGGAACTGTGAAGAAGGGCACATTTTGGGGAACACTAACCCCTTGTGAAATATAATTAATAGAGGCATCTGCAAGGGAAGAAAAGGAGGAATTACCTTTCTTGCCTACTCTATCCTTCTGCACTGCCTCTTTTTACTTGTTCCCTGAACCCAAGGGCCAAGTGATGAGATGATCTGAGCAAGCCTAGATGGGTCTACCTCCTGTCAGCCCAGGCCTGTAAGTCTCATAGACAACTGAGTAGTGGACTCCTCTGCCTCTACTGATGTTGAAGAAATTAAAGTGATTTACCTTAAAAAGTAGAAGGCTAGGAAAAGAAGGGGAATATGTTGAGAAACTCCTTCAAAGATATTGCTCACCTGGCAAGATGAACCCTCACTAAAAGGCTCGCTTTATGAGTTACTGTCCGTGGTGCTGACAAATCCCTATGGGCTGAGGCAGGGTTGCTTTTCCTATTCCCAGGGCATTAAAGTCTACAAACCCTCCTGGGAAATTCTGAATCGGAGGAAAGAAAGGGAAATAAGAACAAGAGGTTGCTTAGACAGGCAGAATGTTTGTAAGGTTAAATTCAGAAGAACAAGGGATTGGTATATGATTTGTTATTGTTTACAAATCATCACAGATAGTAAAAGATAATTCTATCCCTTTTGTGATGGTGAGGGGGGGTCATATGCATACTACCTTATATATTCCCTTATTATATGCACATATCACCTGAGGACGAAAAGAAAAGTAAGTTGGGATTAAAAATTAAAAAAAAAAACAAGACCCATGTATATGCTGCCTACAAAAGACTCACTTCAGAAGTAATGACACACAGATTGAAAATGAGGGGATAGAAAAAGATGGGTCATACAAATGGAAACCAAAAGAAAGTTGGGGTAGCGATACTCATATCAGACAAAATAGACTTCAAAAAGAAGACTGTAATAAAAGACAAAGATGGGTATTACACAATGACAAAGGGGTCAACACAACAAAAAGATATAACATTTATAAATATTTATGCATCCAACATAGGAGCACCAAAATATATAAAGTGAATATTAACAGGCCTAAAGAGAGAAGTTGACAGCAATATAATAGTACTAGAGGACTTTAATACCACACTTGCATCAGTGAATAGATTATCCAGACAGAAAATCAATACGGAAACAACGGCCTTAAACAATGCATTAGATCTGATGGACTTAATAGATATATACAGAACATTTCATACAAAAACAGCAGAATACACATTCTTCTCAAGCGCATATGGAACATTCTCCAGGATAGATCACATGTTGGGCCACAAAATAAGTCTCAATAAATTCAGGAAGACTAAAATCATACCAAGAATCTTTTCTTTCTTTCTTTTTTTTTTTTTTATACCAGGCATCTTTTCTGACCACATGGTATGAAACTAGAAATCAATCACAAAAAGAAAACTGGAAAAACTACAAATACATGGAAATTAGACAGCATATTATTGAACAACTACTGTCATAGAAAAAATCGAAAGAGAAATTTAAAAAAAAATACCAACAGACAATGAAAACAGAAATATGACAGACCAAAATCTATGGGTGCAATAAAAGTGGTTGTAAGAGCAAAGTTCATAGAAATACAGGCCTACCTAAAGAAATAAGAGAACTCTCAAATAAACAATCTAACTTCACACCTACAGGAACTAGAAAAAGAAGAACAAAGCCTAATGTTAGTAAAAGGAAGGAAATAAAGATCAGAGGAGAAATAAATGAAATAGAGACTAAAAAGACAATAGAAAAGATCAATAAAACGAAGAGTGGGTTCTTTGAAAAGAGGAAGAGAGAGAGAGAGAGAAAGAGAGAGAGAGAAGAAGAGAGAAAGCTCAAAGAAATAAAATCATAATGAAAGAGAAGTTACAACCGATACACAGAAATACAAAGTATCATAAGATACCACAAACAAGTACCTGCCAACAAACTGAACAACCTAGAAGAAATTGATAAATTCCCAGAAACTTACAATCTTCCAAGACTAAGTTAGGATAATTAGAAAGTCTGAATACAGTAATTACTAGTAAGGAGATTAACGCTCACGACAAATGAAAGTCCAGGACCAGATGACTTCCACTGGTGAATTCTACCAAACATCAAAGATTTAACACCTACCCTCAAACTCTTCCAAAAAATTTAAGAGGAGGGAGTACTTCCAAACACATTTTATGAGGCCAGCATTACTCTGATACCAATAAGCAAAGGACACCACAAGAAAAGGAAACTACAAGCCAGTATCCTTGATGCACATAAGGGCAAAAATCACCCCAAAAATATTAGCAAACTGAATTCAATGATACATTAAAACGATCATATACAATGATCAAATGGGATTTATTCTAGGGATGCAAGTATGGCTCAACATTCTCAAATCAATCAATGTGATACCACATTAACAAAATGAAGGGTAAAAATCATGTGATCATCCCAGTAGATGCAGAGAATGCATTTGACAAACAAACAAAACAAAACCCAGACCCATACAAACAGGGAAAAGATTGGTTGCTGCCCTAGGAGGCAAGGGGTTGGGAGGTGGGCAACAGGAGTAAAAGGGAGCAAGAAGTACAGTCTTCCAGTTATAAAATAAATACATCAAGGGGATATAATATTCAGCATGGAGAATACAGTAATATTGCATTAGCTTTATATGGTGATAGATTATTTAAAAAAGAAAGAAAAAGAAAGGAAAAGAAAAGTAAGGTTATAGAAAGAACCATGGAGAGAATCATGTGGAATTTCTTGAGTGGGCAATTTTAGAAATAAGATGGATTGCCATCTGCTTGAGCTGATTTAACTATAATCCTGTCAAAGAAGGAGAATAGACTGGATAACCTCCCAAGAGCCTCCCAATATTTGAAGTTACGACTTCAATGAAAACATTCATCCTATCCTTGCTCTTTATCTCTATTTGAGTTTCAGGGCAGCCTGGATTTAAACTAAAGTAACATCACAGGCTATAATGATTATTTTTGTCTTATCTAAAGTCAGTTGCCTTCAAGTGTTGTTTTAATACACACAAGAAGTTAATAACTTTCTCAACCTGTCAGTTCTTTCCCTAGCAGCACAAAAGTATAATACAGAACATAAATTCAATAAATTCCATTCATTCCTCAATGCTGCCCTGCAATTGAACAATCTTCCACTCTCATAATTAAGTCTAAAAAATATTTATGTCTTGGTGCAAAAGGGAAAAAAACCCTTGGATTTACATAAAGTTTAAGTATAAAAATAGTTTTTTTTAAGGTTTCTGTACTTGGTTTTGTTTTCATTTTTTAAATGCTGGATTTTCAAATTGGAGGGAATACATAATATTGGGCATTGGGCTAGAGATTCCATAAATGCTAGCATTTATTTTCCAATATTTTAATGGCCTCACTGGCAATGCAGTTGGCTTTGAGTGCTTGGCTGTGACTATAATCATTGCTGCTACAGGGACACAAGGGTTTTGAACTGTCTGTGTTTGGGGAGCTCTTGCTTATAAGCAGTCAAAGCAACTTCCAGATGTCAGGTCACTAGACAAAATCTCCAGGGGCCCCTTCTAGTGCACCTGTCTCCACACAGTGTGAGGTTTCTCCATAGGCCACTGAGAAAGTAACCTATTCTCCCCACGGGTTATTTGATTCTGCCTGTGGGCATTGACTCCTAACCCTTCTCATATTCCAGACTTAGAAACTGCCCTCAAGTTCTACATCAAATTTCTCTACTGCAGGGTTGTGACTCAGCTCCAATCTAAAATCCATCAGAGAAAAGAAAACCTTTAAGGGAAAAGAATATCACCCTTTCTTTTAGATGACTGGTTCTCAACACTTTCAACACTTTCCTTTTTTTCACACAGAGCTAATACAATGATCATCTCTCAGCACAGTGCGGTGATTCCCTGCCAAGGTGGATGAGAAAAGCAGGAGGGCATGTCCTCTTCTGTTCCACCCAGAGACGCTTATCAAATGAAAGGTAGGGTGGGCAGTGAATTTTCTAAAGCCTCCCAAGTTTCTGATATGTCTTCCTGGCTGGATAGCTCTTTTTTTTTTTTTTTTTTTTTTGGTTAATGTGGGCTCCCCACCCGGCATGGAGCCCAACGCGGGGCCTCAACTCACCACCATGAGATCGAGACCTGAGCTAAGATTGAGTCAGCCACATAACCGACGGAGCCACCCAGGGGCCCCATGATGGGATAGCTTGTGTGTGTAATGCGGTAGGTCCTGTGAAACCACCACAGGAATATGGACCCGCGACCTTGGTGGGGGAGGGGAGTTCAATGACCATACTGAAGTGAGAAAAGTGGAAGGTTATATTGTGCTGGTTCTAAAACTGCAACTACTCAGAGAAACAATGACATAAGAGTGCTCCATGAAAGCCTTACTGTAATGAAAGCATAAATAAAGCATCATACGGTGTTTCTTTCCCTTTCTAGAAGTTTTTTTTTAATATAAAGCTTAAAGATAAAAGCAGTTTAAGGAATAATAATAAAATGAACATTCTTGGACCCCGAACCCAGCATTAAAAATGGAACACGTCTAACACCTTGGACGACTCCTCCATGCCTCTCTTCAGCAGCGTGCCCTGCCCTCCTACGGTTACCATAGTCTGCATTTTGTAAGAACAACTCTCTCCCTGTTCTTAATAGCCGAAGCCCATCTTATTTAGTTTTGCCTGTTTAAAAGTTTGCCTGTGACATTTTTTCAGCTTGATTTCATGAGTATGGGATCCATCTCCAGCGTCATGTTTATTTCTATTGCCACGTAGTATCCTAGCGTATGGACAAAATATATATTTGATTCCTTTTCTTTAGATGTGTAGTGGCTATTTTGGGATATTTGTTTTCCCACGTCGGCTATAGAATCAGTTGTCAAGTTTCTCTAAAAACAAAACAAAACAAAACAAAACAACCCTACTGGGATTTCTATTAGAATAGCATGAAAACTATATATTAATTTTGTATGAACTGACACATCTTTATGCTATTTAGCATCTTTATCAATGACTATAGTATAGCCCTCCCTTTATTTGGGTCTGTTTTAATATCTTTCCAGGAAGTTTTATGACCTGGCACATCAAGACCTTAGTGATTATATTTATTCCCTCCCTGCCTTTTATTTGTTACTGCTGTGTTAAATGCCTTTCCAAGCTGTATTTTCTCACCATTGCTGGGGATGATAACCATTGTATTCATGACGATGATGAGAACAGTAACTAACATGTAGTGTACATTCGCTGTATGCCAGACACAGGTCTACTTGCACTGTGCTTACGCTATCTGCGCCCCGACCCTGAGACGTGAAATACCACGCCCAGCGTGACACAGCTGGTAACGGATGAAGTCCGGATTGAAGAAAGGAAGTCGGCCTCCAGAGCACACGCACTGAACCACAGTGCCCTGTTCTTCTGTGTGTTCTTCTGTGTATTAGTTTCCCGAGCCTGCTGTAACAAACCACCACAACCTTGGCTTTAAAACAACCTGAATTTATTCTCTCATAGTTTTGGAGGCTAGAAATACAGAAGGCGGTGGGGCCGTACTCCCTCCCCGGGCTCTAAGGAAGAACGCTTGATGGCCTCTTCTGGCTTCTGGAGGCCGCCCAGCAGTTAGTACTTGACTCCCATCTCTGCCTCCCTCTTCACCCCGCCTTCTCCTCTGTGCGTCTAATGTCCTTCTGCCTCCCTCTTGTCATTGGATTTAGAGTTCACCTGGATAATCCAAGATAAGCTTCTCCTCTCAAAATATTTAATGTAATCACATCTTTTGCCATATAAGGTAATCCTCGCTCTTTTTCTATATAAAGTAATCTGTACAGGTTCTGGGAATTTGCATGTGGACATATCTTCAGGGAACCTCTGTTCAGGTCACTACAACCCCATAGAAAATCTCTCTGACTCTCTCTCACCTACACACCCAGCAACCTGGCTATATTCTCTGATCAATTCCAGTAAATATCTGTCAGCTCTTGAGTTTTCTTTGTGCACAATGGCATCATCCATTAATTATCCAAATCTGCTCTTTTTCTGAGGTTCCATATTGCATGCATAGTGCATGCTGCCCTATTATGATAACACAAACAACAACAAATGTTTACGGAGTGTCTACTAGGGAAAAGACATGGTCCTGGGTGATATGGGGACCCAAGGAACAAATAAGACATAGCTCTTGCCTTTTCAGAAGCATAATAATTGGGACGTGGTTTGTCTACAAGAAAAACAAAACCATTAAACAAAAGGAAGCAAGGTCGCAGTTACTCTGCAGACCCAAACCTCATTCAGGAGACTTGCTTTCCTTCTGCCCCTGCTAGGTAGGCGCGCCGAACAACCCAGATGTTTGGTCACCACCTCCCACTCGCCTTTGTTTTTCTCCTTGTTTTGGAGAAACGTCCAGTGCCCAGCCTACAGTCTGAGTCATGAGCATAATGAGATTAGAAGTGAATGGAAAAGGAAAAGCCGAGCAGAAGCTCGCAGCAGAGCCGCTCTTGCTCACTCTGCATTTCTCTGCATCTGGCCGGGCTTCCTGGCTCCTTCATAAAGCAGAGATTACTGTGCTCATGAAAGACTCTGAAATCTTTCCCAGAAGCCAACTGCCAGACTGAGAATTCTGATGGAACACACAACAAATGAATAACACATTATTTTCTTCTCCGCGAGGAGAACAAAAGGTTATGAAAATTAATAAAAGAAAATATAAGCATGAAATTTGGATTAAGGAAGACATTTTTAGCCTGACTTTCAAGTGTCGACAGACAATTTTGAAGTAGCTTAAATTTAGCTAATCCACAGCACGGATTACTACCCAAAAATTTTCAAGTGGTTCATAAAATGGGATGTATAATAAAATCCATTTTTGTAAGAAAAAACAAACAAAAAAAACAAAGGTATATTTATGAATAGAAAAGACTGTCAACTGTGATTGTACTGTGATTTTAGTTCATTTTTATTTTCTTCCTTTTGAGTAACTGTACTTTCTATAGTGAAAATACATCACTTTTAATAAGAACTTTTAAAAATATAATGTTTTAAATGGTGCTTGGCTGGCTCAGTTGATAGAGCCTGTGACTCCTGATTTCCGGGTCATGAGTTCAAGCTCCACGTTGGGTGTGGAGCCTATTTTTTTCATTAAAAAATAAAAAATAAATAAAATACAATGTTTCATCTAATTGAAAAAATATGTTAAAATGGGGCCATTCTGTTCATGATGTGGCACTCTACAGAAACCGTATTACTAAATAATGCTAGTGAACAGGCAGGAGAGAGATCCAGAATTGGGGGGGGGGGTGTCCGATATGATCAATATCTGAAACTGAAAAGAGTAAAATTCTGGGGCATCTGGGTAGCTCGGTTGGCTAAGCGGCCGACTCTTGGTATTGGCTCAGGTCATGATCTCATGGTTGCGAGATCGAGCTCTGCGCTGGGCTCTGTGCTCAGCGCTCAGTGGGAGTTGCCTTGGGATTCTCTCCCTCTGCCCCTCCCAACTCTTGCGGGCACACGCACTCTCTCTCTCTCACTCTCTCTCAAATAAATAAATAAATAAATCTTTTTTAAAAAAGAAAATAGTAAAAGTCTATAAAAATAATGTTACATACAGAAAGAAGATCACTGGCCAAGGTGGCAAGACGGGACTGTCTCCCAAGTTTCCTCCCAAATTATAGGAAGTTACGTCTCAGGAACACATGAGCTGACAAAGAGTTCAGATAAGGATCACAGGAAGGGTCCCCTTGACCACTCTCATGCTTTCCTGAGCTTGCATTATCCGTGCTATCGTCAACCGTAACTTCTTTACAGGAATCTTCTTTAGCCACTTACTCATGGACCAGGTGGACATTTTAGTTAAGTTAGAAAGCAGAATCTATAAATCCCTGAAACTGTGCTCAGTAAACCGTTAATAGGTCAAAATGCCTTGAGGACAACAAGAGGCTGCCACCACACACCCTCTGATTTGGGGCTCCCCTGACATGGGGACACTTTCCTGAGGATGCTTCCTGACAAGGGCCATATGAGTGAGAGTACTAGGGATCGACCCGTATGTTGAATATCAACAAGGCATACTACCTTTATATTTTTAGATAAAAACAAATATAAATAAATATTTTAATATTTTCTTTTCACCCTCCAAAGAATTGTCTGTTCCGCCCACCTTGCCACAGGCATCTGGTGAAACTAAGGTGAAAGGAGAAGGAAAATGCAGGGAAACATGAAGAGAGGAGAGACACAAAGGGGGCAAGCAGACTTCCACGTGTAAAACAGAGAGACACCCCCCGTTACAGAAAATCCTTCGTCTAATCAAACTTAAAATAATAGGTCACACGGCGACACAGATAATGTAACCCTAACCATATCAGCCACTAAAAATACAGAAGCCTATGAAATTATTCAGGTTCTCTGCGCAGTCACATCAGCGCTGTGAATTTTTGTTACATGGCTGAAAAAATATTCACTAGTGAAAGATCACCGGTCGCAGAACAATTACAGGTAACAACAGTACTAAGTGAAACAAAATCCTACCAAACAATAACTGCATTTGAAACCCAGAACTATTCATCATTTCAGGAAAAAAACGCTTTCGCTGATTGACGTATTTACAACAGGAGAGCTTTTTTTTTTTTTAATAAAGCAACAAAACCCACGGGCTTTCTGCTTCTCTGATGAGAGGGCACTGACTTGGAGACAGATCCAAATAATCTGAGGAAACTGTATTTCCCCACTATCGAAAGGTTTGTTCACTTTCCCAGGTCACGTGACCACATCTAAACAAAGATGTTGGACAAACCGAGGGTTTTAGAAGAGTTGATGTGTTGACTTGGATCTGGGGCGACTTCTCTCCAATGCATGGCGCTGAAAGCACGCTTCAGGAGGACTCGGAGGCCCATCCTCGGAGCATTAGGGAATGTTCTGGACTTTTGGAACTTACTATGTGTATTCTATTGTCAATTGGTTCCAGAGTAAATATGAATTGGAAATACCAATGCTTTACCTATCATGGTGCCTGAAATGCCACCATTTTAAGGTCTCCTTTTGTCTCTGGAGCCTTGCTTATTGTCTTATCCTGTACTGCAACATTGCACCTCAATCACACAGTTTCTTCATCTGAACTTGATGAGAGCAAGGTCTGGTAGAAAGAGTTTCTATGGGATTTGAAGACAACATAGACACCCAGAGATGGTAAGCAGCAGGAAAATAGAGAGACAAACCCTGAATGGGAAGTTGGGAAGGTCTCATAGTAACCCTTCCTATGCACTGTTCTCCTTGGGACTAAATAATGGCTCTTTGTGGCTGATGGATTCACCTATGACTTACACCTAGTCCGAACTGCCACTTTTTGGTAGACCAGCTCAACTTGTTGGTAAAGGCTCAGATTAGGGAGAGGTGCTGGCAGGGGTGGAGACAAGTAGTGGTTCTTGCAGCAGAGCTAAATATAATGTAGTCTCACCAAGCCAAGAGACCCCGTAGAGAGCCACTAACATTTGTATTATCCATGTTAGCTTCTGTGACCTCCTGGTTAATGGGATTGATGGGTCAGTCTCTGGGTTCCTTCTCCTTTCTCACTCCCTTCCCTTTGCCTACCTTCTTTTCTCTACCCTTGTGTGTAATCTCAGGACAAGTACCCTCCTGGTACTGAGCATCTGAGGAAGAAATGAACATGACTGGGAAGTGATTGGTTTTGTGTTACATCCTGAAGTCTCTAAGAGACATAATCTTCCTCTTCCAGAGGAATCTGGAATCTTCCAGAGGCAGAATCCACCTTTACCAGGTGTAGCATTTGAGTGGTTCAGCTCAGCTTACAGAGAATTATAAGAGACTCAGTAAAATCAGGAAATCTGTGTCATTTAGTAGACTGCTTAAAATGCATCTATAATTTGTTGGACTTTGTTGGAAATTGTGCCAGCACTGCAAGTTAATTGCTAGATGTTTGGATAGTAAATACATATGCTGCTTAACAGCACAAATACTTGGCTCCCCAGATATGTTTGATTAGTTGCAATACACGTGCTAGGCATTAAAGAGCCTAGACAAGAAGATGATGTATGTTATAAATTAAAATCAACACAAGAAGCAATAATGAATATTGTTAATGTATCTTAAAATCAAATTTCTCTTGACGTCTAGTTAACCAGGAAGCAGAAATCCTAGTTTCTTATTGGTACTTTTCAAGGGCTTATTATGAATTCACAAGAGGCCCCTTGCTACCATGGAAAGTGCATTTGCTTGGTATTAGATCAGGTATCAAATCCTGCTCTGTGACACACTAGCTGTGTGACTTTGGACAAATTACTTAACTTCTCTGAGCTCATTTGTTCATCTGTAGATTGAGTTGGTGAGAGGATTAAATAGATAATGTAACCGAGATGCCAAATGACTTCCCCTAATAGGTACTTACTGTAGACTAAGTATTTGTGCTCCCCAGAATTCATATGTTTAATCCCTAATCCTGATGGGACCTTTGGGAGGTAATTAGGTCATAAGAGTGGAGCCCCATGAATGGGATTCGTGCCCTTATAAGTAAGACACGAGGTGGGTGTTCTCTTTCTCCACCATGTGAGGATACAGCGAGAAGGCAGTTGTCTGCAAACCAGGAAGAGGCACCGAATCAGCCAGCACCTTGATCTCGGACTTTCCAGCCTCTAGAACTATGAGAAATAAACTTCTGTTGTTCAGGCCACCCCGTTTATGGTGTTTTGCTCTAGAAGCTGGAACTGAGATAGTACTATATAATAATAGTGCAATAGAACAACAGTTTTTGAAGTCTTAACTAATATTTTTTCCCAAGTATTCCCTTTTACCACCAGCCTTTGGTCCTATTCAGTCGTACAGGTCATTCCGTAAGAACTCTAAACGCAGAAGGCAGAGAAAGGGGCGGATCTATCTGGCTTTGAATTCAGAGGCCAAGGCTCTGAAGGAAATGGATAGACAACAAATCCGGGTGATTATAGGGTACGTAAGGATGCCTTCCCCTCACCCTGAACAGAAAAGATTCTCTGGGCCAAGGGAAGGATGCCACATTTGAAGGCAGGAGTACGTACAGGGCTGAATAAGGAGAGGAACGTTGAAAGTCTCTATAAGGAATGGTTAGACGCCCTGGGTCCCCCAACTCACTCTCCCTGCCTAGCCAGGCAACTTCTACTCCCTAACTTTGGCAAAAAGTCAAAGGCTTAACTCTGCAGGCTTGGGACATAAAAGCTCTAGGTTTGTGCATAGCAGGTAGAGGCGAAGGTATGGGTAAGGAACTACAGGGAAAATGAGGATTGAAACTATAGGGAAAATGAAAGATGAAATTTTGAATGAGTCTTCCAATCCTCTTTCCCTTTGGCAATCAAAACACTGACAGCCAGACATATACTCCCAGAGAGAAGACTGGAGGGTATGTTTCTGTGGAAACTGAACAGCTCCAGGAAAATACACACAGACACTGACAATGGAATTTCTAAAAAAAAAACAAAACAAAACAAAAAACGCTGTCTTATCTCTCTACATCGAATCCCACAAGTCAATGAATACCAACCCCTGCCACACACACAACTAGAATTTCTGATGAGCTCTTGAGTACTTGTTTCTTAGATATCCAGACATTTGTGGAGAACTGCTAACAGGAAGAGAGAGAGCAAAGCAAACAAACAAACAAGACACAGAATAAAAAAATCAGAAAAAACAGATAATGCAGAGAGCAGAAAAGTTTTCAAAACCTTATCATAAATATCCTCAGAAAAAACAGAAATATAATTCATCCATAAAACAAGAACAGAATGCTATTAAAATAAAAGAATAACCAGAAAACAAGAAAGAGCTGTTAGAAGTTTAAAATACAATAGCCGAACTGAAAAAACACTAATTAACAATCAGAAGATAAAGTTCAATGTATTTTCTATTCATAACAGAAAATCTGAAAAAAAGAAAATCAGGAAAAGGGTGCCTGGGTGGTGAGGTCTGTTAAGCGACCAACTCTTGGTTTCGGCTCAGGTCATGATCCTGGAGTCTCAGGATTGAGTCCCACATCGGGCTCCCCGCTCAGCAGGGAGTCTGCTTCTCCCTCTGACCTTCCCCCCCCTCATGCTCTCTGTCTCTCATTCCCTCTCTCTCTCAAATTGATAAATAAAATAAATAAAATCTTTTAAAAAAAGAATATGTGTATTAGTTATATTTCTGTGTAACTAACCCACCCAAAACATAATAAAACATTCATTATTTTATACTCACAAGTCCTGTGGGCCAAGATTTCTAACAGGACACCTGTCTCTGCTCGGCCACATCCAGGACCTGGACAGAAAAGACTTGGAAGAACTTGATGCCTGGAGGCTGCTATCATCTGGTGACTTCAGTCACAGGTCTGGCGATAAATGCTCGCTGTTGGCTGGAACCTCTGTGGGAGCCGCCAGTTAAATTGCCTACATGTAGCCTCTTCCTGTGACGTGGGCTTTCTCACAACATGGTGGCTAGATTTCGAAAGCAAGTATCCTAAGAGGCAAGACAAGGTAGGCTGCCACTTTCTTAAGGCCTGGGTCCAGGAACTGGCCTGGTCCCTACCACCATATGCTCTTGGCTGAGAGAGTCACAAAGGTCCTCCCATCGAGAGGAGGGGACATAATAAACATTGATCTCATTGGGAAGAGGACCAACGTCATATGGTAAAAAGAGCAAGTGGAATAAAATATATCACAGAGTCATCTTTGGAAAATACAACCTGTTTGTGTAGATATATATATCATGGAATATCTCTGCAGGAATGCCCGAGAACTATCTAAGACCAGTTGCCTCTGGAAAGGAGACTAAATGGTTAGCACACAGGAGTGGGAGGAAGATTTTTCACTTCACACCGTTTGATATGTTTTGAATTTTGAACAATGTGAATTTGTTACTTATTCAAAATATACATTACATATCCCGTATCCTGCCACAGATAAAGAGACGACCCTACAAAGCTTCTAAAGAAAAAGAAAACAGCAAGTCACATACAAAAAATCAGGGCTTAGAGTGACAACAGGCTTCTTTGGAACCTAGAGGGGACAATACCTTTACAATTTAAAGTGAAACAGTTCCCAAACTTAAACTGCACCCAGAATACCTATCAATCAAGTGTGGGATAGAAAATAGACATTTTCGGGCCTCCGCGGTTTTAAAATTTTGATCTCTCATAAACTCTTTTATTAAAAAAAAACAAAAAACAACAACAACAAAAAACCTACTACAGACCATAAGCTACTAACACCCTATAGGGAAAAATGTACAGGAAAGAATTCCTAAATATACTTTTATAAATAAATAAAATATTTTAAAAAGGGGATGCCTGGGTGGCTTAGCCGGTTAAGTGTCTGCTAAATATACTTTTAAAAACATGTGTTAATTCTCTGGGAGGTTGGGTGAAAGGGAACAATGGGGGAAAGACAAAAGCTATAAAAGAGCTAAGTCCCATCCTTTGTAGAAAGAAGCGAACATAGATCCGAAATTAAAATATCAAGAAATAGCTGTATAATCATGTCATTTAGAAACCCAGGGGAAAATGGCTAAAAAACAACTAAAAAGGTTGAAAGTGTTTGTCTCTTGATCGGAATTAGGGATGGGTCGGAAAATAATGATGTACTTTATGTTGACTAATTGATTTAAAAGAAAAAAAAAGGAATTAGGGATGGGAAAGAAGACCAGACTATTTCATAATAAAGCCCACAGAACTATTTAACTTTTAAAAATATGTAAATTTATTTCTTTTAAGAAAATCAAAGTTATATTTAAATTTTTCAATTTAAAATTTAAATATGGTCTTAGAAACAAAAAATGCTGCTATCAGGGGTTCCTGGCTGACCAGTCCATGGAGCATGTGACTCTTGGTCTCAGGGGTCTTGAGTTCGAGCCCCATGTTGGGCATAGAGATTACTTTAAAAAAGGGGGGGGGGTGGTGTCTAGTAAGCATTCAGTAAGTGATTACTAATGTTATTATACAGTAAGAATAGCCTTCAGAAAGGAAATACAAATCAAAACCACAATGAGGGGGCGCCTGGGTGGCACAGCGGTTAAGCGTCTGCCTTCGGCTCAGGGAGTGATCCCGGCGTTATGGGATCGAGCCCCACATCAGGCTCTTCCGCTATGAGCCTGCTTCTTCCTCTCCCACTCCCCCTGCTTGTGTTCCCTCTCTCGCTGGCTGTCTCTATCTCTGTCAGATAAATAAATAAAATCTTTAAAAAAAAAAAACCACAATGAGATACCACCTCACACCTGTCAGAATGGCTAAAATTAACAACTCAGTTAACAACAGATGTTGGAGAGGATGCAGAGAAAGGGGTGCCCTCCTACACTGTTGGGGGAATGCAAACTGGTGTAGCCACTCTGGAAAACAGTATGGAGGTTCTTCCAAAAGTTAAAAATAGAGCCACCCTATGATCCAGCAATTGCACTACTAACTATTTATCCAGAGGATGCAAGCATAGTGATTCGAAGGGGCACCTGCACCCCAATGTTGATAGCAGCAATGTCCACAATAGCCAAACTATGGAAAGAGCCCAGATGTCCATCGACTGCTGAACGGGTAAAGAAGATGTGGTGTATACACAATGGAATATGACTCAGCCACAAAAAAGAATGAAATCTTGCCATTTGCAACAACATGGATGAAGGTAGAGTATTATGCTAAGTGAAATAAACCAGTCAGAGAAAGACAAATACCGTATGATTTCCCTCATATGTGGAATTTAAGAAACAAAACTGATGAACATAGGGGAAGGGAAGGAAAAATAAAATAGGATAAAAACCAAGAGGGAGACAAACCATTAGAGTCTCTTAACTATAGAGAACCAACTGAGGGTTGCTGGAGGGAAATGAGTGGGGAGGATAAGGTATTTGGGTGACAGGCATTAAGGAGGGCACTTGATGTAATGAGCACTGGGTATTATATGCAACTGATGAATCACTAAATTCTACCCCCAAATTAATACTACATTGCATGTTAACTAACCTGAATTTAAATAAAGCAAAACAAGCAAAAAAGGAGTCTCCCTGAGTTGATGAGCGGTGTGTACTAAAAAAAGAAAGTTTGGAGGTGCCTGGGTGGGTCGGTCAGTTAAGTGTCTGCCTTCAGCTCGGGTCATGATCCCGGAGTCCTGGGATTGAGCCCCGCATCAGGATTCCTACTCTGCAGGGAGCCTGCTTCTCCCTCTGCCTGCCGCTCCCCCTGCTTGTGTGCTCTGTCAAATAAATAAATAAAATCTTAAAAAAAAAAAAAAAGAGTTTGGAACCTCAGGACCCAAGAACGTGCCATCCGTCGATGCGGCTGCATCCGAGCACCAAGCAGGCCGTCCGCATCACAGCTGCCTTATCTGTAATGCCAACCGCAATATTCCTAGCTGAAACCAAGTGTGCATATTGCCCAAAATATTTACTCCCAAACCTTCATGACCGATGCATACACTGTGATCTCCGTCGGCCCTACCTGTCCTCCCTCTTCTGTGGGAACGGTCTGTGCTGCCAAACCAGAGGTGGGCGTAGGAACTGGGCTGGGTGAAACACAGAGCACCCACCTCTCTATGGTCAGGGACCCTGCCAAGGATAAGAATGTGATCCTCTTGGGGATGGGATCCATCAGAGTCCTGACCCAAGAATTCATCCAGCTGGACCCTATTTGCAAAACAGAAGAGTGAGCCATATATTCAAGTAGTCAGAACTGTTTAGAGCATTGGCTCAGGGAAAGAAAACAAAAAGTGACCTTAGGCAAGTCACTTAAACTGTTAGAAGAAAATTCCTTCTTCTATGAAGAGCTTTGATCAAGACCATCTGGAAGGTTCTGACATTTGGAGACGAGAACTCTCCTTTTCCTGTTATCCAGGCATTGAACCAAGACAACCTGTCAAGCTTCAGTCTCCTGCTGTAAATTTAGTCTGATGACGACTTCTCAGTCCAAGAATGGAGTTTTCCAGGAACCCAGATGATTGCGACTGGGTCTTAGCACAAAATAAACCGTAATGCCTCCTGAGCACTTCTTAGATTGTTGAGACTGGGCGAGAGGTGTTTATCGTTGTGTTTTCAAAAGTCTGGTTGCAGACCCCAATCACTAAACTGGCGAGCTCTTATCCTAAGACAATTGCCACTCAATGTTTGGTCTCCAGCCTCTTTTATAAAGGTTTTGCCAAAAACTGGAATCATAGCACACCATTTGATACTACTCAGCATTAAAAAGGAACAAACTATTGGTACATGCAACGAATTGGACCAATGTCCAGGGAATTATGATCAGAAAAAAATTAATCCCCAAAAGTTACATACTGTATGATTCCATTTATGTAACATTTTAAAATGAAATTTTAGAAATGGAGGACAGATGCATAAGCAGTTGTCAGGGGTTAGGGACAGCAAGAGGGGCGGGGGATAGAGGTGTGGTTATGAAAAGCCATATGAGGCATCCCTCTGGCATTGGAACTGTTCAGTATCTTGACTGTGATGGCAGATATGCAAGTCTATGCATGTGATAAAGCTGCATAGAGCTAAATGCACACACACACACACACACACACACACACACACACAGATGAGTGCTAGCAAAACTGGGGAAATGCGATACAATTGGTGGCTTAACGTTAACAGGCTGGTTGTGATACAATACTATAGTTTTGCAAAATATTACCATTGTGGAAACTGGACACAGTGTGCACAGGGTCACTCTGCATATTTCTTACAACTGCATATGAATCTATAATCATCTCAATGAAAAACTTAATTTAAAAAAAATAGGTTTCGGTGCCTGGAGGGTTCAGTCTCAGTCTAAGGGTTATGAGTTCAAGCCCCATGTTGGGAGAGAGATTACTTAAAAATGAAATCTTTTTAAAAAATAGGTCTGTTTTTATACCACTAGAACGAGGCAGGTGAAGCCTTTTCCTGATAATATGAAGAGTAAGGTTTTTTTAAAAGATTTTATTTATTTATTTGCGAGAAAGAGAGAGAGAGATAACAAGCGATAGAGCAGCAGCAGGAGAGAGAGGGAGAAGCAGGCTCCCCACTGAGCAGGGAGCCCGATGTGGGCCTAGATCCCAGGACCCTGGGATCGTGACCTGGGCTGAAAGAAGACGCTTAACTGACTGAGCCACGCAGGTGCCCCAACAAAGCAGTCTAAAACCTCCAAGTCTGGGGGTGCCTGGCTGGCTCAGTCGGTGGAGCATGTGACTTTTGATCTTGGGGTCCTGGGCTCAAGCCCCTTGTTGGGTGTAGGGGTTACTTAGAAATAAAATCTTAAAAAAAGCTCCAGGTCCAGACGATTTCACATGTGCATTCCTTGAAATCGTTGCAAAGATAATTCTTATGCTATTTAAGCCATTTCAGAGCATAGTAAAGGAAGGCAAGCTTTCCGACTATTTTTGACAGCCAGCATAATGGTGAAAGCAAAGTCAGGGAAAAATTACAAATCAAAATCAAAAACATCTTAAGTATAAATATTGATGCAAACATTTTCATGCAAACGCTTTACGTAAAACATTACCAAGCAAAATCCAGCATTAGATTAAAAAAATAATAGACCAGATCAAGTAGAGTTCATTTTTAAAACACAAAGATAGTTCAACATACGAATTCTATTAATAAAATTCATCATATACTCTATATGGAAAACCCAAAAGAATCCACTCCCAAACTATTAGAAGTTATAGAGCAATTCAGTAATGTGGCGGGATACAAAATCAATGCTCAGAAATCAGTTGCATCTCTATACATGAATAATGAGACTGAAGAAAGAGAAATTAGGGAATCCATCCCATTTACAATAGCACCAAAAACCATACGTTACCTTGGAATTAACTCAACCAGAGACGTAAAGGATCTATATTCTAGAAACTATAAATCACTATTGAAAGACATTGAGGAAGACACAAAAAGATGGAAAAATATTCCATGCTCATGGATCGGAAGAATTAACATAGTTAAAATGTCCATGCTACCCAGAGCAATCTACACTTTCAATGCTATCCCGATCAAAATCCCGATGACATTTTTCAAAGAACTGGAACAAATAGTCCTTAAATTTGTATGGAAACAGAAAAGGCCCCGAATCTCCAAGGAACTGTTGAAAAGGAAAAACAAAGCTGGGGGCATCACAATGCCAGATTTCAAACTGTACTACAAAGCTGTGATCACAAAGACAGCATGGTACTGGCACAAAAACAGACACATAGAGCAATGGAACAGAATAGAGAACCCAGAAATGGACCCTCGGCTCTTTGGGCAACTAATCTTTGATAAAGCAGGAAAAAACATCCGGTGGAAAAAAGACAGTCTCTTCAATAAATGGTGCTGGGAAAAGTGGACAGCTACATGCAAAAGAATGAAACTTGACCACTCTCTCACACCATACACAAAGATAAACTCCAAATGGATGAAAGACCTCGATGTGAGACAGGAATCCATCAAAATTCTAGAGAAGAACATAGGCAGCACCCTCTACGATATCGGCCAAAGCAACATTTTTCATGACACATCTCCAAAGGCAAGAGAAACAAAAGATAAAATGAACTTGTGGGACTTCATCAAGATAAAAAGCTTCTACACAGCCAAGGAAACAGTCAAAAAACTAAAAGGCAGCCCACAGAATGGGAGAATATATTTGCAAATGACACTACAGATAAAAGACTGGTATCCAAGATCTACAATGAACTTCTCAAACTCAATACACGAGAAACAAACAAACAAAGCAAAAAATGGGCAGAAGATATGAACAGACACTTTTCCAATGAAGACATACAAATGGCTAACAGACACATGAAAAAATGTTCAAAATCATTAGCCATCAGGGAAATTCAAATCAAAACCACACTAAGATACCACCTTACGCCAGTTAGAATGGCAAAAATTGACAAGACAAGAAACAACAATTGCTGGAGAGGATGTGGAGAAAGGGGATCCCTCCTACATTGTTGGTGGGAATGCAGGCTGGTACAGCCACTCTGGAAAACAGTGTGGAGGTGCCTTAAAAAGTTAAAAATCGAGCTACCCTATGACCCAGCCATTGCACTACTGGGTATTTACCCCAAAGATACAGACATAGTGAAGAGAAGGGCCAGATGCACCCCAATGTTCATAGCAGCATTGTCCACAATAGCCAAAGCGGGGAAGGAACTGAGATGCCCTTCAACAGATGACTGGATTAAGAAGTTGTGGTCCATATATACAATGGAATATTACTCAGCTATCAGAAAGAACGAGTTCTCAACATTTGCTGCAACATGGACGGCACTGGAGGAGATAATGCTAAGTGAAATAAGTCAAGCAGAGAAAGACAACTATCATATGATTTCTCTCATCTCTGGAACATAAGAACTAGGAGGATCAGTAGGGGAAGAAAGGGATAAAAAAAGGGGGGGTAATCAGAAGGGGGAATGAAGCATGAGAGACTATGGACTATGAGAAACAAACTGAGGGCCTCAGAGGGGAGGGGGGTGGGGGAATGGGATAGACTGGTGATGGGTAGTAAGGAGGGCACGTATTGCATGGTGCACTGGGTGTTATACGCAACTAATGAATCATCGAACTTTACATTGGAAACTGGGGATGTACTGTATGGTGACTAACATTATATAATAAAAAAAAACAAACATTAAAACAAAGTAAAAAAAAATAAAATAAAAAATAAAATAAAATTCATCATAATTTTTAAAGGTGAAAAATCACCTCATCTCAAGAGATTCCAATAGGCATTTAAAAAATTTCACATCAGGGCACCTGGGTGGCCCAGTAGGTTAAGCATCGACTCATGATTTCATCTCAGGTCATGATCTCAGGGTCATGAGATCAAGCCCCGTGTCTGGCTCCACACTCAGTGGAGCTTAAGATTCTCTCTCTCCCTCTCCCTCTGCCCTTCCCACCCCACCCCCCGCCCATTCATGCTCTCTTTCTCGCTCTAAAAAATATATATAATAAAAATAAAAATAAATTTCACATCAATTGCCAATTTAAAACCAAGGTTTATAAGGGTGTTTTAAACAAATTATGTATTTATTATAGTGTGACATTTAATAAGAAAACATAAGAATCATTTCTATAAATATAATGAATAAGGCAAGGTGCTCTATTTAATCTTGTAAAAGTGCTGGCTAAAACAATTAGAAAAGAAAAAAAGAGGTATAAACCATTGGAAATAAAGAAACAAGATCAGCATTTTCAGATGATGTCATTTTCAGAAAATATGATAGGCTTGTTACCATCATTAAGTGTTAGAATCATTGGAGAGTTCTATTAAGTGGTTAGAGTCACGTGAAAACAAAGCTTTCTCAATTATACCTCAATAAAACTGAATTTTAAAAAACACACACAAAACTTCTTCTATGCTGACAACCACGTAAAAAAAATAAAAGAAAAAAGACGCATAAAAGAGAAAGAAGCTAAATAAGTAATCTGCAAATTAAATACAAAAACTGTAAAACACCAAGGAACAGCGAAGAAAATACAACTAAGTGAAGAGGAACGCCGTGTTCATGCAGGTGTGCCACGCATCCATTTTGTTCGTCCTCGTCACTGTTATTGCCTTTGCCCCCCAAATCCCAGCCCATGTTTCTAGAACAGCTACCGAGTCCCTTTCTGTGGGTTTCCTGCAGGTTTCTTGGGACTATCACCCAAAGTGTCCTGCCCGTTTCTAGCCAAGGGACAGACAAGAGACCCGAGCAAGAATCACTGCATTCTCTTTCAGAATCTGAAATCTGAGCGAAATGCCTCAAAGACAGAAAGCTGGTGGAGACGAGGGATGGGAACGAAGCTGCAGGGGGGCTGGCTCCACGTCCCTGTAGCTGCTCTGCTCCTTTTCAGCCCCAAGTCTGCTCCTTCGGCGTCCCTTCGCCTCTGGGAGCCACCTCAAACCCTTACAGAAATTCCCTTATCTTTTTCCCCCAAGGCAGCCAAATTCTGTTTCTGACTTTTTGCAACTAAAGAACTGCGACTGAATCAAACAGGAAGGCACAGTATCATAAAGATGTCAATGACCTCTAAATTAACCTATAACTCAATATAATACAGATCTAAACAATAACAGAAATGGCACATAGTGTCCAAGTTCATTTTGCAAAGTGGTGCTCAACTTTGGCCACACATCAGAGTCATCTGGGGAGCTTTTGCAGCATTCTGTTCCCAGACTGCGACCCGGAACAAGTAAGCCGGGACCTCTGGGAGTAGGACAGGGTTATCAGTGTTTATGAAAGCTCTGTGAGGGATGCTCATGTGCTGCCAAAGTTGAGAATTACTTCTCTAGAAGGATAAACGTGTGAGACGAGCAAGAAATTTCTGGAAAAAAAGAAAAAAGAAAAAACAAGCTGGTCTGTCCTATCAGCAGTTGAAATATGTTATAAAGCCATAGTAATTCAAACAGTTTAGGATTTCAAACAGAATACTCGCACAAGACCTGACAGAGAAGTCGACAGAACAAAACACATATTCCAAAAGAGTCAAGTGTATATAGTTTAAAATATAGTAAAATAAACACAATTTAAAATAAAATAAAATGAAAATAAAGTGTATACAAATACAAATATAATATAAAATACATAATAAATGGCTTTTAAAATCGATGGAGAAAAGACGGACTACTCCATAAATAACATTGTGACAACTGGCTAACCACTTGTAAACTTTTCAACTATTAAATTCTAGACAAATCAAATATGAAAATGTGAAAAGTAAAACTACAAAAATGTGTTGTTTTGGCCTGTGTAGTATAGATTTATCATTTTGTTAATAAGGCTGAGGATTTTGGTGGGGAGGAACCACTTAACTGCAATTTTCAAGCCATTTGAATGGGGGTTAAAGTAAAAAGATAAAAATATATTAACTCTCCCTAGAAACTAAATAATACAATAAAAACAATGAGCTATCACTTGTTGACCATCATATTGGCAAAATGAAAACGTTTATTGGTAATACGTGCTCTTAGTTTTAGCGTGTGGAGGCTAGACACTCTCAGAGTACACATGGGAGGGAACATTGCAAATGTATAGATCCTTCGCGCAGCAAATTCCGCTTTCGGTAACATAATACAAGCTCACCTGCAGCCACAACCACAAAGAGGTATACAGAAAGATGTAATTGATGATAGTTTTGTTTCCATGGTGAAAAACTAAAAGCAAACTAAATAAATGTCTTTCACGAGGATAATATATCTATCCATATGCTGACATTGGAGATTTCCATGGCTTTTCATCCTCGGTAGGATGGCTCTTATTAAATACACACACAGAGAAAATGAGTGTTGGCAAGGATGTGGAGAAAGTGGGACTTACTATGTACTGTTGGTGGAATGGAAACACTACGGATAGAACTAGCACACGATCCAGCCTTTCCACTTCCACTTTGAGTACATATACCCACAAGAACCAAAAACAGGAACTCCAACAGACATGCGTATGTCACACTCAGGAGAGCATTATTTACAATGGTCAAAAGATAGAAGCATCTCAAATGACCACCAGTGGGTGAAGAGATAAGCAAAATGTGGTGTATACGTACAGTGGTGTATGATTCAGACTTTAAAAGGGAGGATATTCTGACACGGGTACAACACAGAGGAGCCTTGAGGACAGTATGCTGAGTGCAATAAGCCAGTCACAAACGGACAGCCCTTGTATGATTCCGTTCACACGGGGTGCTTAAGAAGAGTCAAATACCTAAACACAGAAGACAGAATGGTGATTTGCCCAGGGCTAGGGGAAGAGAGTCGGAAGTACGGAGTTGTTTAATGGGCAGAGTCTCAGCTTTGCTAGAAGAAAGAGTTCTGGAGATGGATGGTGGTGACGGTTGCAGAACCACGTAGATGTTCTTAATGCCACAGACCTGTACCCTTCAAAATGACTCAGATGGCAGATTTTATGTTGTGCCTATGTCACCACAGTAAAAAAATTTTTCTGGGAAAAACGAGAGAAGTTTTTGCTCATTTATCTTGATTTCCTCAAGATTTCTCTTTATCGTTGATGTCTGGGAAATCTGCTTGTATGATGAGTCATTCAAGAATGGCTCTGAAGCACAAATTTTGAGAATATGCGGGAAAGTTTCCTAGATGTCATTCTTCAGCGTTGCATTTATAGTTTGTGATTATCAATCATTTTTATTTGTAATCGTTGTTTATAAAATAGGAAGAGTAAAAAAAAAAGAGCAAAGCTTTTAAAAACATCAGAGAAGATCCTTACACCAGATCAATCACAAATGCAATTACGCAAAATCAGGTGATGACATCATATCTTAGTTTACAAGTCACTTCTTTGTGGGGTAATTTTCCATATTAGAATTTTGTTTCACGTTTTCGCAGCACTTCCATTTCATTCCCAGAAGCGAGCGGCTCATAAAGAGACTAGTGGCCCGATCATGCATGCCAGGGACCCAAAGGCTGGAAGGATTCACTCGGCTAGCCAAGAACACTTAACCAGAGGCGATCTGGTTTCTTTCTCAGGGCTGGAACAACACAACGAAAATCTTTCCACTCAAAATAGAAAATGCAATCTAAAAGAAATCCTGTTCCTTTTCTTTTAAAATAAGAACCCAAGCAGAGACACGGAGTGGAACTTTGGATTGCCTGATACCGTGGTTCAAGACAGGAACTGCCGCATGTGTAAAAAAAACCCTTCACTGGCACTAGGACCTTATGACAAATACTTCATCTAAACACTGTATCTAGTGCTGCTGATTAGTACAGAACATGATGAGGGTAGAAGAGAAATAACGCCAACTTCTTGTCAGAAAATCAAAGCGACGACGAACCGTCCGAAGGCAGATCAAATACCTTCCGTTAATGTCCATTTAAATATGTCCTGAGGTTTTCAGACACAAAAGCCCCATTGTAAACACAGGAGAGGACCATATGTCATCTGATCCGAGGAACTAGTTGACTTTGAAAAAGGTCCCTATTTGCAACTAAATTCAGCGAAGTTGTTCAAAAGCAGGACCAGAAGAGCAGGAAAACTCCAGGCACTAAAACCGGGTAGGACCGTCTGCTCTCTGCGCTTCAGCCCCTGACGAAGCCCGTCTTCCTGGGGATGTCACACCATCTGTGGCTGAGGTTCACGGAGACTAGTTTTGGTGATTTCATGCCAAAGCTGTTTGACTCTGTTTGTTTAACTCTAATATTTGGTGAGAGGTTTCCTGAATAAATTAAAGGGACATGACACATTTACATTTCTGAGGGATAGAACTATTTTGGAACAGGACCCCGAAGCACTACATCACAAAAATACGAGCAGAGGTCTGCCCTGCTCTCGTTCTTGCAGATGATTATGAATTATTCATTCCAGTCATTCCACTGTACATGAGCATGTATTTAGAATTGGAGAAGCACACGAACTCTAATAAATGCGAGTCCTTGCTAAGAAACCTCAAAAATCCGGGGCGCCTGGGTGGCACAGCGGTTAAGCATCTGCCTTCGGCTCAGGGCGTGATCCCGGCGTTCTGGGATCGAGCCCCACATCGGGCTCTTCCGCTATGAGCCTGCTTCTTCCTCTCCCACTCCCCCTGCTGTGTTCCCTCTCTCGCTGGCTGTCTCTGTCTCTGTCGAATAAATAAATAAAATCTTTAAAAAGAAAAAGAAACAACGAAACCTCAAACATCCATCCAACAGCTATCTGGAGGCTCAGCGAAGGCAATGCCACTGAACGGCTGACTAAACCAATCGGCTCTTGCTACCGAGTACAGCTGCAACCGAGCGCACCTTCATGACCCGGCGACTCCATAACGAGGCACAAACTCTGAGAAATACATGCCCAAGGAGACATGTACTAGAATGTTCACTGAAATACTGTTTGTAGTAGCAGAATTGGGAAAACCTTAGAAGTGCATTCGCAAGAAAAAATTGGATGCATAAATTGTTACGTAATTATATAATAGAATACTCATAGAAGTTAAAATAATGACTGTTTTTGCTAACTTAGCTCTTGAACACATAAATTTAGTGGATAAAAGCAAGTTGCAGAATATTTCTGTCGGTATACTATCATATAAATTGTAAAGACATAGACAAAACAATGACAATTTAGAAATAAACTTAATGTCCATAAAGAGGGGACTGGATAAATCAAAAAATATATTCATACAATGAAAGATATTTTTTTTAAATGATAGTGTAAAGCTCTATTGTTAACATTGAAAAAGGTCAACGGTATTGATGTTATTGTCTTCATTTTGCTAAGGAAAAAAGCAATATGTATATGATGAGCTGATTTTTTTTTTCAGAGAAAGTGTGCGTGCATACATAAAAATTAACTCTGGCTGTTCCTGGATGCCAGGATAACTGATAGGCTTTATTTTCTTCTTTGTACTTTTCTACATTTTTCTGATTTTTTTTGCAACTAGTAGTATTACTTTTAAAATCAGGGGAAAAAATTACTACAAAAAAGAAAGAACAAAAACACAATGTGGCAGACTTTATTTCCAAAGATGGCTGCGCCAATATACATTTCCACCCATATGCTTTTATTCCAGTAGGACACTGACCTTGGTCATGGAGAAGTAGGAGCCTCCGTTCCTGCCCCTGAACACGGGCCAGCCTCTGTGACTTGCTTCTCATGACTAGAACGCAAAATGACTGCATTATTTCCAAGGGGTGTTCTTAAAAAATGATACAGCTTCTGCCTGGTTTGTTCTCCCATTCACATTCTCTCTCTCTCTCTCTCTCTCTCTCTTTCTCTCCTCCCCCCCCCCACCCTTGGAACCCAGCCATTGTGTCATGAATTAGCCCAGGCCAGACGGAGCTGTTCCGGCCAACAGCCCAGCGAAGGGCCCATCCAAGAGCCAACATCAGCCACCAGTCACGGGGGTCATTGCACCCCAGCTCTGAGCCTTCGAGCCAACGCCCCAGACACCTCTGTGTCTTGCTCAGAACCTGTGAGCATAATAAACCGTTGCTTTGTGCTATGTATTTTGGCGTAATTTGCTAGGCAGTCCTAGAAACTGGAACGCACACGACAGCAACATTACACATTGTTTGAGTTACATAGGTGCTAAGAGCAAATCAGCTGACCAAAACTAATCAGTTCTTGCTATCTAGCATAGCTGAAAGTGAGCATATCCCCAAGACCCAGCAACTCCATGTCCACATATAAACCCTGAAAAAATAAACGCACAATGAGATATACATGAGGGTGTTCATTGCCACGCTGTGGCAGGATCATTTGAAAAAACCTACAAGTCCATCGACAAGAAATTAGAGACATAAACTGTGATGTAATTGTATAACAGAATACTCATGCAAGGTAAAATAAATAAATTACCCTATATACGAATTCAGCATGGATTGGAATTACCAAATTCTATATAATAATTGCTTCTAGGAGCATGGGAGGAGAATGGGACCAGAGAGAGGGCCCCGTCACTGATGTGTGGTATTTTTTTTAATTCAGCAATCTTTTTAAATTTAAATTCAATTAATTAACATATAATGTATTATTTGTTTCAGGGGTGCGGGTCTGTGATTCATCAGTCTGATACAACACCCAGTGCTCATTACAACACATGCCCTCCCAGTGTCCATCACCCAACCACCTCCTCCCCCGACCCCTCTCCCCTCCAGCAACCCTCAGCTTGTTTCCTAAGAGTCTCTTATTGTTTGTCTCCCTCTCTGGTTTTGTCTTGTTTCGTTTTTTTTCCTCTCTTCCCCTATGATCCTCTGCCTTGTTTCTTAAATTCCACATATGAGTGAGATCATATGATAAT
Source organism: Ursus arctos (assembly GCF_023065955.2). Classification (NCBI taxonomy): domain Eukaryota; kingdom Metazoa; phylum Chordata; class Mammalia; order Carnivora; family Ursidae; genus Ursus; species Ursus arctos. Next base: position 51,934,587 of record NW_026622797.1, on the reverse strand, counting down.
TGTCTTTCTCTGATTGACTTAGCTTGCTTAGCATAATACCTTCTAGTTCCATCCATGTCGTTGTCAATGGCAAGATTTCATTTTTTTTTTTGATGGCGGCATAATATTCTATTGTACACACACACACACACACACACACACACACACACACACCCCCCACATCTTCTCTATCCATTCATCTGTCAATGTGTGTGGTATTTTTAATAGTGAAAGGTAAAAAGAAAAACAAATTTAAAAAAATACATTGATTTGAAGCACATATGACAAAACACTAACATTTTTTCTGATTATGAAAGCTCAAGTGATCATAATTGCCCATGTATTTTCCTGTATTCATTTTCTCCCCACCACACCGAAAATAAATCTAGTATTTAAATTTTAGGGGTTTTGGAGGGCTGGTGTTTTGTTTTGTTTCGTTGCGGTTTCCCTTTCTGTTGGAAACAACAAATCCCCTTATTCAAAATTCTTCCAGGGGCGCCTGGGTGGCTCAGTCAGTTAAGCATCTGCCTTCAGCTCAGGTCAGGATCTCAGGGTCCTGGGATGGAGTGCCATGTTAGGCTCTCTGCTCAGCAAGAAGTCTGCTTCTCCCTCTCCCCCCACCCCCACCACTTGTGCTCTCTCATGCTCACTCTCTCTCTCTCAAATAAATAAAGTATTTTTAAAAAATAAAAAATAAATTCTTCCACACAAAACCAATCATTTAAGGGTCCAACTTAAAATCCTTGACAATTTCTTTTTATAATTTGAAGGGGGTTGTTTAGGAAATTTACCTTAAGAACTCAAGGTATAGGGACACCTGGCTGGCTCAGTTAATGAAGCATGTAACTCTTGATCTCAGGGTTGTGAGTTCAAACCCCATGTTGGGTGTAGAGATTACTTAAAAATAAAATTTTAAAAAAAAGTTAAGTCAAGGCATAAATTGAATGAATTGAATTTAAAAACAACTAAGCTTTTAAGTTAATGAAGCTAAAATTCCTCTATGATGAATTGAAAGCCTACTTCTCTGGTCCATATTCTCTATGAAGAGCCAGTGAGTTTTAGGACAGGTTATTTCGCTGTAGACTATGGTTTTGTGTATACCATACCGGGGAGAAATCTGCCAGGAGTTTCATCAGATAGTTTGTCACACTCCCAGTCTAACTCTGGGCAGGTACCATCCATGCACTACACTAAGTTGTGGTGACTCCGGAGGTCCAGTAAACTGAGGCTCACTGGGAGCCTGTCCCCAAACATGGCCTCCATTCAAGACCACTGGAGCCATTCTGCAGATCAAGAGGAGAACCCTATATGATATGGTGAGAAGGTAAACTAGGATGTCACGGAGGGGCCCCTACCTTTTATCTTTGCCTTCCATTTTCCCATGAACCAAATGCACAGTTCCCAGTCACAGGCAGGGCCCTGAAAACAGATGGCACACCAAATGGGGGGAACTGAAGTGGACCTCATGAAGGAATTATTTGCAAAAACATTGGCAGGGTCAAGGGAACAACAGAGGGACGGTGACATGCACAGCCCAGCAACAATGAGAAGCACCGACCTCCATCAGGCTCCAGGTGTCACTGGAGCAGGGAGAGGCTGTGCTGTGGAAGACGGGCACTCCCCCAGGGACTGCGCACAGAGGGGGGCATCCACTACCACACAAGAGCCCGGGATCTGAGGAGGTCAATACCTCAACCCTCTCTCCTCCCACCCTCCATTCTCCTGCCAGGACCTCCCAATAACTGCCCCAACCAGTAGCCGGAGGTCAAGGGCATCAGGGGATGCAGTCCATACAGGGTCACATGACAGGACACAGAGTAGGGCAGAGAAAGGCAGAGAAGGAATCCGAGGGCTAGCCAGAAGATTAACCATCACATTGTCCCCTCAGAGAAAGAGACAGATAAGGTTATCCTCTATGCTAATGGCACAGTTGGATTGCCAAAAAAAATTACCAATGGCAGAGAATATGGGTGAAGATCAAATATCCTAAACCCCTAACTTCAGGTTTTGTAGATGCTACCAGATACAGAACAGTTCATGTCTAGGAATACCTGGTTACTTAGGAAAACACTGGAAATCATGCTTGAAGTAGTCTGTAAGTTAAATCACTGAATGTTTGGGCATTCTATGGATCATGATTCTATTGATTATTCTATGTGTTGATAGATGCATAGATACACAGAGATAAAGACATTAGAACATATAGATATATAGAATGTATCCTACAAATAGAGAATACACAGGATTAGATATTTTATATATGTATATATGGAGAAAACATCATAGGTGTGTGTGTGTGTATATATATATATATATTTCTATAGATCTAAATATTAATGGCTGTAGGTGAGTGATTGGTACCTTCTGTGTCACAAAATTTCCAAGCTAAAATTACTGCACGCTGGTGGGAATGGAAATTGATATGGCCTTTCTAGCAGACATTGAGGCAGTATATTATCAAAAGCCTTAAAAATGGGCACAGCAAAATTTTTAAAAATTTATAATGTCCAATGCAAGTACTCTTACAGGCTGTTAAAGGAAGTAAAACTGGGTACTGCTTCTGTGAATGTCGATTTGGCAGGACCTAACATTTTTCATGCACATATACTTTATTAATTTCACTCTTAAGGAATTGAATATGTACACAAAATACATGTATATGAAGAATGCTTATTACAGGGGCGCCTGGGTGGCTCAGAGGGTTAAGCGTCTGCCTTCGGCTCAGGTCATGATCTCCAGATCCTGGAATCGAGCCCCATATCTGGCTCCCAGCTCAGCGGGGAGTCTGCTTCTCCCTCTCCCTCTTCTTCTTCCCCTGCTTGTGCTCTCTCTTTTTCTCTCTCAAATGAATAATAAAATTATTTTTTTAAAAAAGAATGCTTCAAAAAATAAAAAATTTAAAAAATTAAAAAAGAATGCTTATATATTGTTGCTTGTAATAGCACTAAATACGTGTGTGTGGACATACATGTGTATGTGTGTATATATAGACAGATATAAATACATTTGAAAACCATTTAAGTATCCATCACTAAGAGAATGGTTGCAAACCTGATTCCATGTCAGGGATCATCATCCATTCACTTGTGCGCCCTGGAAACCCAGGAGACAATCAGCACCCCCGTGTCTAGAAGAGAGAGTGCCTGGCACAGAGTACTTCATCAATAAATATTTTTTAATGACTCCTTCTCCCTCACACAGGATCTCCAATCCATTATCAAGGTGTGTTGATTTTATTTTCTAAATATCTCAAATCCATCCACTTCTCCGCTGCTGGGAGTGGAGACTATCCTTCACCTGGACTGTGAAACAGCCTTCCGTTTGGTGTCTTTGCCTCTTCTCTGGGCACCTTCCAATCAATGCTCAGCTGCAGTCAGGCCATCTTTCCAAAATAAAGATCTGATCGTATCACCCCACCCCAGTCCTTCAGTGACTTTCCATTAGCGTGTGTTTGCTAGGGCTGACGTAAGAAAATACTACAGGCCAAGTGCTTCAACAACAGAAATTAATCTTTTTTTTTTTCCCCGTTCTGGGGGCTAGAAGTCCAAGATCAAGGTATTGACAGGGTTGACTGCTTCTCAGGCCTCTCCCATCTCTCTAGATCGCTGCCTTCTCTCTGTCCTCACATGGCCTTCCCTCTGTGAATGTCTCTGTCCTAATTTCTTCTTATAAGGACACCAGTCCTATTGAATTAGGGCTGACCCATAGGACTTCATTGTACCTTAGTTACCTCTTTAAAGGCCCTATCTCCAAATACAAACATATTCTGATGTCCTAGAGATTAGGACTTGAACATAAGAATGTGCAGGGCACCCAAGTCAGCCCATAACACCATTGCTCTTAGGATGAAACTGGAACTGTGCCCATGCCTGTGCTTGCAATCTTTAGTGTATCCCTCCATTTCCAAGCTTCATTGGGGTTCACGCTGTCTGCTGTGTTCCTGGACACTGATCTATCTGGGCAGCATGGGCACCCGTGCTCCCCAGCTTCCAGGAGGGTTTGGCAAATGGGAGGCACCAGTAGATCTGGAGAGTGGAAGGAGCATAAAGTTAAGGTGCTTTTCCCCCTGCCTTCCTCTCTGCCAGGTCACCTCAGGTTGGCTGTGTCCGTCCACTGAAAGCCACAGCTCCCATCCTCTAGACCTCTCCACACAGTGACCAAGTGGATTCTAGTACCTGTTCCTTCAAGCCTCGGTGGTTAAGGGCTCGTTGCTGCTGGCCCCAGGATAATGTTGATCCCTATTGGTCTTTACTAAACCCTGCCCAACCTTTGTAAAGCCTCTTCATTAAACTGCCTCAGATTACCCAATCGGGTGTGTCATGGCTTCCTGACACACCTCTAATACAACAGTTTGCAAAATCCATTATGATCTGGCCCTTGTAAAGCTCTCTGCCCTCATCTTACACCTCTCTCCTTCTCACTCTCTCTGCTACAACCATCTAGACTTCTTTCAGTTCTTCAAATAGGCCCACCAATTTGAACTATTAACAGGCATATGTTCCTGTTATTTTAAAACTATTTAAAATTATGGGGCACCTGGGTGGCTCAGTCACTTGAGTGTCTGCCTTCAGCTCAGGTCATGATTCCAGGGTCCTGGGATGGAGCCCCGAGTCAGGCTCCCTGCTCAGTGGGGAGTCTGCCTCTCCCTCTCCCCCACCACTCGTACTCTCTCTCTCTCAAATGAATAAATAAAATCTTTTTTAAAAGCCACTATTTAAAATTATATAAAAATGCATGTAACATTTTGTCTTACATCAAGTTCCTGGAGAAGTAGAAGCTGAGAGATTTGTGTGCAGGAAATTTATTGGGGAATGCCATGGAGACCAACACCTGTGAGGGGGTGAGGGAAGCAGGACTGGGCAGAAGGAGCCATGGGGCTGGGACACATTGCAAATGAAGGCCTTACCTGATTGCATGGGAGCTGGAGCTGAGATGGTCCTTCTAAATTGACCGGGATAGAGACCAGGAGATAGGCCTTTGGACCTCCACATCCACAATCGCCAGAACTGAGCTGCCCCTGGGAGGGGGCACAACCTTAGGCAAGGCAACTTCCTTCAGCCAACAGTGGTCCTAGGAAGAGAATCAGTTGTGAGCTGTCAATCATCAAGACCCTCTGAAGCAGGGAAATGAGTCCCCGGGTCCTGCAGGGAGGATCTAGGTGGCGTACCACAATATCCACCAGGAAATCCTACTCCTGTGAATTCATTAAAAGGAAATACGGGTCTAAGCAAAGAGCTAGGTACACAGATGTTGATTAAAACACTATTTATTTATAATCTGGAGAAGCTTAGGTACAATCTAAATATCCAGTGATAGTATGTTAACTGACTGGAAAGTAAATAAAAATTTGGAGAAAGAAAAAAAAATCCAATAATAGAAAACTGATTAAGTATAGTACATCCGAAGAATGTAATGCCATACAACTATTTAAAAACCGTGTTGCTGCAGTGATTAATCATGTGATACATTATTAAATGAAAAAGCAGGTTATAAAATAACCTGGTTGAAACACATATGCTTGCATGTACGCATGGATGCATAGGAAAAAGACATTGAAATGCACAATGTAGTCATTGCCAGTGGTAGGAGTATAGGTGACTTGTAATCTCTTCTTCGAACCTCTCATTTTCACATTTTTAGCAATGAACATATATTGCTTACATAGTCAGAAAGAAACAATAAATTTGGGGATTTAAAAAAATTTTGTGGTTGTAATGGCATAGAAGAGTAATTTTTAAATTTGTTTTGCCTTGTACTTTTTTGCTTAAAATTTAAATGGAAGCTCCAAAAGGGAAACATCACCATGGAAGTGTTCTACTTGGGAGAGGGGAGGATGGGGGGAGACCGGAAAGAGCAGTGGGGCACAGTCTGTTTATTTGTCTCCTTCAACAACTACCCCACCCCCATATGCCTTTGTTGGGTCCCTTCATATCCCCCTTGAAAATCATAGACCTCCATAGCCTATATCATGGATTTGTTTATTTGTCCCATGCCCCGGTTGGATATGCCATCGCTGCTAAGCGGCCCTGAGCAGACTCCTTTATTTGCACGCCATGTCTGCTCAACTGTATGTTTAAGTGTAAAAACTTAGGCATTTGCTCTTCAGCAGCAAATGGAAGAGCCATACTGTATGATGCTGTCAGAGAAGATAACCCCAGACTCCCTGAGAGACACCGGTAGTGCCGTTGGCTGAAAGCAAGGAGCCAAATGACATGGGTCAGGTACCAGTCTACTACAGGGTGACCTTGGGCCAGCTTCCAAACATCTTTCCATCTGGGTTTCCTCATCCCTAAAAGGTGCTGATGATGCTGGCAGCACTGACCACATAGAAACCCTTCAAGTATTAAATAAAGGGATATATGTAAAAGCATTTAGAGTGACTGGAACATGCCGTCTGCCATTATTTTCTGCTCAATCCTTATCAAAAGTTCAGTTACAAGAAATAATATTCATGGAGAATGTTTTCTGTATATTCCTCTAATCATTCAGGGTTTTTTTTTCCTACAAATATTCAATTATAGAGCTGCATATTTGGTTAACACCATTTTAGCTGCTGATAAAATTGCAGTTGACCCTTGAACAACACAGGTTTGAACTGTGTGGGTCCACTTACACACTGATTTTTTTTTTTTTATAAATACAGTTTGGTTAATGTATTTTCCTTTCCTTATGGTTTTTTAAAGAACATTCTTTTTTCTCTAGCTTACTTACTTTAATACATATACGTAATACATACAACATACAAAATATGTATTAAACAACTGTTTTATGTTCTCAGTAAGGCTTCTGGTCAACAATAGGCTAAGGGTTGGGGGATTCTTTTGTTAATTTAATTCAGCTTTTTATCTCCTTTTTATTGAAGTATAGTCAACATGCAATGGTACATTAATTTCAGGTGTACGACCTAGTGATTTGACAAGTTTATGCATTACGTGCTGACCACAGGTGTAGCTCCCATCTGTCCCCACACGGCGCTATTACAATCCCATTGACTGTGTTCTCTATGCTGTACCTTTCATCCCCGTGACTTAGTCCATGACTGGAAGCCTGTATCTCCCACTCCCCTTCACCCGTTTTGCCCATCCCCCTCACACCCTTCCCTCTGGCAACCATTAGTTTTTTCTCTGTATTTATGGTCTAGTAGCTATGTTTGCGGGTAGTCAAAGGTTATACACAGATTTTCAACTGCGTGGGGGGATGGGAGCCCTTAATACCCTTGTTGCTCAAGGGTCAACAGTATTCTGCAAAATTATGCTTTGTTATGTCACTTGTCTTGATGAAAATGGTAAGAAATGACATAAGAAACTTATTCTGTTCATCACAAGGATGTGTTAATGACGTTGACCGTATTCACCTTGAAGTCCCTTCCTAAGGACCCATACAGAAGTCTTTCCTCAGCCCTCAGGGCTTCTTGTTTACTCATGTGTTTTAAATGCCCAATTTAACTCCTGTTTCTAATCATGGCCCCTGCCTTCAATTGGCTAGAATAACTATTCAGAACCTCGTGACAAGCAGTCTTGAATCCTATCCATGCATTCATGGTTTTTTTCCTACCCTTATTTATCCTCTACCTCAAATTCCTCATGTATTTGTAACCTAGTATATAATGCATATTTCTGTAAGCTGACTCAAAATCTTTTCTTTTCTGAGAACGAGACAGAATGAGCAAATAAACAAGTAATAAGTGTGTACTGATAAACACAGTGTTAATGAAGAGACTACAGAGGGAAACTTTGTTTCCTGATTGCATTCACACCCAAGTCTCAACTAGAGTTGTGTCACGGGTTAGATTTCACAAGCTTTGTCGAACAGTTCAAAGTTGCTGCAATCTCATTTAAGATAAACAACAACTATCAGTTAGACTGTACTAATCTATCATTAAGAGAAACCTTTTCAGAGTCTTCATAAAATGTGGTAGGGTGTAAAATGATAACTAAATGACAGAACAAATGTGTATGGACGCCTAGTGTCGTCTAGAGCAAGGACAATGAACTTGCATAAATTGTAGGCTCGGCGTGGAGCATTGGGCCTAATTTCTCGTGGATGGGAGAGCCTGCTCACAAAAGCCCATAGGAAAAAAGTATAAGAACGACATTCGGAATCACAGAATTTTTAAAGTTGGATGGAAGCTTAGTATTCTGAACTAAAGTATTAGGTACCTGGGTGGTTCAGTCGGTGAAGCGTCTGCCTTCGGCTCAGGTCACAATCCCAGGGTCCTGGGGTTGAGCCCCGCATCGGGCTTCCTGCTCAGTGAGGAGTCTGCTTCTCTGCCCCTCCCCCGGCTCCTGCGCCCGTGCTCTCTCTCTCTCAAATAAACAAATTCTTTAAAAAAATAAATAAAACTGTAAAGTATTTCCAAGAAGTCCAATCCTCTTGAAGCCCACAGAGGCTTCCAGGGGCCATGTAGCAAGTTTTCAGAGGCAGGACTGTGCTCTCGATCTGCTGACGACAGTGTCTCAGGCACTAGGCATGAGACCCAGATGACTCTAGCATAAATCCACATGTCCTTTTGGATTTGTGTAGAAAGCCAAATGGTAGGCTAGAGGAAAGTCACTCTACTTGTCCCTAAGCACAGCCACTACGTGAACACCTTTGCTAGGCACAGTGACCTGAAGCCCCCGGTCAGGACCGGGTCTGACTCCAGCCCCTGCCAGCCGGTGGGCCTAAGAAAGCAGAGCTGCCCCAACCCACTCTCAGGCCCCTGCTTCTCAACGAGGCTGCAGTTGAGAATCACCTGTGGGCCTTTAAAAAATACTGATGACTGAACTCCACCTAGACCAATTAAATCAGAATCTTCTAGGTAGGTAGAGGTGCAAACATCACTATTTTTTTTTTAAGATTTTATTTTTAAGTCATCCCTACACCCTACGTGGGACTCGAATTCACCACCCTGAGATCGAGAATCGCATGCTCTACCAACTGAGCCAGCCAGGTGCCCCCAGACATCATTATTTTTTAAAAACTTCCAAATGATTCTAATATGCAGTCAGAGTTGAGAACCATTGTTATAGATAGATAAGCAGCTTGCCTATCTGATGAAAACCAAGCAGCCCCGAGACCAGCCTATTTAGAAATAGTCCTAACCACCTTCTATGCTTCCCCCATGACCTAATATAGTATTAAAGGTCTGTGCCTGCCCCCCTCCCCCCCCCCCGCCCCCGTTCCTCTGGTACTACGGTATTGCTGTGGCTCTTTTACTTACTCAATATTAATTGACCGCCGACTCTCAGTCACCCATCAGGCATCCAGAGATGATTATGGCACAGTTTCTGCCTTCAAGGAGCTCACAGACAGATCAACACAATATATTAATGGAAATTCATATATTAATGGAAAAGAACGCTGGCCAATGTTTATCAAATATGTATTAGCAACGTACCAGACTCAGCTCTAAAGCTTTGCATGTTAACTCACTTAATTCTCCCAACAACCTCATGAGGTAGGTACCGTTACTCTCAAGCCCATTTACAGACCAGACTTCCAGGCCACAGAGAAGGCATGTAATGACCTAAGCTCTTTAGCTAGTCATAGCGAGGCTTGGAGGCAAACTGAGGCAGCCTGGCTTAAGCATCCACACCTTCAACCACCACACTGAGTTGGATAAGTGGATGCATTCAAAGCCGTGGAGACATGAAAAGGCATTGACATCGTTAATTCAGAGAATGGGCAGCAATCTAGTATGGTTGAAGAGTTGGATTGGGGCCAGACGGTGAAAAACCTATGGACCATGAATGGGGGTTTCTATTTTACCTCCTATAGGCAAAAGGTAGCCAGCCAAATTTCCAAGTGAGGAACACACGATCAGAGCCACATTTTAGAGAAGAGGCATGGGGTGGAAAGACTAAGGAGAGGGACGGACAGAGAGGGAGATGATGCAAGGCGGAGGAAGGCAGGGGAGGGAGAAAAGAGGTGGATCGCCTAGACATTTCTGACTTAGACGTGACAGGATTTTGTAGCTGACTGGAGATGGGGAGAGAAGAGGAAGCTCCCAGGCTTGTAATGAGAGAGAGTTGGCAGGCAGGTGCTCTGAATAGAAAAGCAGCGGGTCTGTGCAGGGAAAGTAATGAGTTCAGCTGTGGACACGTTCGGTTTCTGCACACCTTAGCACCTGCCAGTTGCTGAGAGGCATGAAAGCGAAACCATGCCAGACCCTTCGGGCTCACAGAGGGATTTCTTTGCAAAATCATAAATATGGAAGCTTCCTCAAGGTTCTTAGAAATGCACCGATTTTCAAATTTAGATGTAATTTGAAGAGACACTGAAAAGCAAACCATGATGGGAACTTCATTGTTTCAAAAAGTGCCATCCTACCAAAATTAGAAAAAATATATATATTCTCTTTATACTTAGGGAAGGAAGGAACCAAAAATAATCGAGCCAACCCCAAATGAGGTTTATGAGAAATGAAAAGCACATACTTTTCAGCTACCTAAATATTTGAGTTCTGTTTTAAGGACAGTGGTGGCCCTGGGTGTGTGTGTTTAGAATGCTTATTTCCAAATAGATTTTTCTCATCCTAACTTTATGGCATAGTTCTTCAATTATCTGCTTGTCTCTAAACTGTTTGCTTTTATCCACTATGCAGTTCAAGAGACACCCATACAATGAATATTCATTACACAATTTAGCCATAAATTATGACTAGTATTTACATGTGACTATTTAAAGTATAATACCCAATACAATTCAGAGTAATTCTCTGATAAATATAACAGCCCAGATCAGTTTGAAATAATTTTCAAAGAATCATTGAAAAAGTTATTCTAATTCCTCCTCCATGAGCACTGATAATTACTTTTTAAAAGATATCCCCAAATTTTGGGTGGCTTTTCTATAAACCTGTGTTAGATCAAGGGTTGGAGTGATGGTCACTTTTAGGATTTCAGAGCAAAGTCCCGCCCTTCCTCTGCAGACAGGAAATCTTCCTTGAGAAACAAGCTTTGACTCATCACTGGGCTTTAGTAAACACTAAGTGCTTTAACCACAGACCACCCCACACACTGAGCTGTCCTTCATGAACTGGGTGTGGTCCCCCACCCCCACCCCCCGCCAAACCACGAAGTCGGGTGTGCACAGCAGCACTCCACTGTTAAATGAAAGTTGTATATATGACATTGGGCTTGAGGAGGCCCTGAAGATACAAGTTACATGAAGAAGTGGCCCAAATGCCCATGGCCTCTATTCCTGTGACATCACCTTCTCACTCCCTGCCCGCACCTGTGGCTTCCTGGGGAGTTCCCTCTGACCAGTGGACTGAGGAAGAGAAAACTTGGTTCTGGTTTACAGGGTCTGCAGAATATGCAGGCGTCACCCCAAAGTAGACAGCTACGGCTCTACAACTCCCTTCTGGGACATCCCTGGAGGACCATGATAAAGGGAAATACTCCAGGGGTGCCTGGGTGGCTCTGTCAGTGAAGCATGTGCCTTCAGCTCGGGTCATGATCCCAGGGCTGTGAGATCGAGCCCCCACGTCAGGCTCTCTGCTCAGCAGGAAGCCTGCTTCTCCCTCTGCCTGCCGCTCCCCCTGCTTTTGCACGCTCTGTGTCAAATAAATAAATAAATAAAATCTTTTAAAAAGAGAGAGAGAGAGAGAAATTCTCAAAGGGGCAGAAACACAAGCACTCCGCCTGGCTGTTCATTTTGCTTGGAGAGAGAAACGGCCTTTCACAGGGGTGTGTCCATACCAATTTATGGGTTGTGGCCAACCGTTCGGCTGGATGCACTTGAAAGGTACATGATTGGAAAACTGGTGACAAGGAAGGCTGGGAAGGAGGTACATGGGGAGACATCTCTGAATGGGAAAAGAGTGTTAAGATATTTGTGTCCAGGGGGCCTGGGTGGTGCAGTCAGTTAGGCACTGGATTCTTGGGTTTCGGTTCAGGTCATGATCTCAGGGTCATGAGACAGAGCCCTGTGGTGGGCTTCGTGCCCAGTGTGGCATCTGCTTGAGTTTCTCTCTCTGCCTCCCTTTGCCCCTCCTGCTCACACTCTCTATATATATAAAATAAAGAAATCTTAAAAAAAAAAAAAAGATATTTGTGTCCCATGTGAATATTCACCAAAAGATGACCTCAGCAGAGGAGCATTTTACAAAATAAGTGGATGAGATGACCCGTTTTATGTATACCAGTCAGCTTCATTCCCTGGCCATCCTGTCATCAATGGGTTCATGAACAAAGTGGCCATGGTGGCAGGGATGGAGGTTACCCACAGGCCCAGCAACGTGGACTTGTACTGAGGCTGACCTGGCTGCAGCCACCGCTGAGTGCCCAAACTGCTGCAGCAGTGACCAGCACTGAGTTCCGCACGTGGTGCCATTCCCCGAGTGAGCCGCCAGGTGGAATGTTGGTTACGTTGGACCACTTCCATCATGGAAGCAGCGGCATTTTGTTCTTACTGAATAGACACTTATTTTGGATATGGATTTGTCTTCTCTGCCTATGTTTTTGCCAAAACACCTGTGAATTTACAGAATACCTTATCCACCATCATGGTGATCCACATAATATTGTTTCTGATCAAGGAACTTGGCCAATAATGTGTGGCAATGGGCCCACGTCTGCGCAATTCACTGGCCTTGCCATTTTCCCTGCCATCCTGAAGCAATGGATTGATAGAATGGCCATTTGAAAACTCAAGTTACAGCTCCAGCTAGGTGGTAATATCTTCAGGGCGAAGACTCTGGATTCCAGGAGGCTTTATATGCTCTAATCATGGGGCTGTTTCTCCCACAGCCACAATTCGCAGCTCCAGGAATCAAGGGGTGAAGATGGGAGTGGCACCACTCACTATGATCTCGAATATGTGATTCACTAGCAAAATGTATACTTCCTCTCCTTGAGATCTTATACTCTGCTGGCCTAGAGATCATAGTTCTAAAGAAAGGAATCCTTCCACCAGAAGACGCAGCAGTGATTCCATTGAGCCAGAAGTTGAGACCATCACCCAACCACCCCGAACTCCACAAGCCTCTGAAACAACAAAGGGAGTTAACCGTACTGGTTGGAGTGATTGATCCTGGCTACCAAGGGAAATTTGGGTTGCTACTACACAGTGAACGCTAAGGAAGAGGATGTCCGGAATAACAGATCTGTTGGGGCATCTCTTAGTACTACCATGTCTATGATTGAAGTGAGTAGAAAACCACAACCAAATTCAGACAAAGGTTAAGTCATCTCTCCAGGTTAAGAACCATGACCGGCTTAAGTACTTGCTGAGGGCAAAGGAAATATGGAATGGATGATGAAAGGCAGCTATAAATACTAGCTATAGCCATGTGACCAGTTGCTGAAATGAGGACTGTGTTATATTTCTTCCTTATGTTTGTATATATGCATACATACATACACACACACACACACACACAAACAAATTTGTTTGCTTCCCTCATCATCTAACATTATGTAGTAATAACAGTAAATGTTATATCACGGCATTTATGTGGGTTATCAAGAAGAGTGAGCATGGCCCAGAGTTTGCATCCTCTTCTAAGGGTTGTTTGGGGTTGTACGCAGGATAGTTCTATCCATTAGATGTATGATCTTGTATTTGTTAAGTACGGTTCAGAGTGGAGTGTGAGTGCCAGGTTGACAAGAGGTGGACTGTATCATGATCAGTTCACGTGTCAACTTGGGTGGTCCCTGGCTCAACCAAACACTAATCTAGGTGTTGCTATGAAGTATTTTGTAAATGTTTTTAATGTCTTATCAGTCTCCTACTCTGGCTGGGCCTGATTCCATCAGCTGAAAGGCCTTAACAGAACAGATTCGTTGGAAAAACTGCCATCTGCGGACTAGCTCCCACTTAATTCCTGAATTCCATCCTGTCTTTTCTGGCAGTCCCTGACCAGCAATAAAGATGGTAGAGCTAGAAGGGTCAAAGTATGAAAGCAGATAGAAGTGACAGCTTAGGAAACCAAAGTGACTTGTGGACCTCAGTGCAGATACGAAAACAATGCCAGTAATTAAACTCAGGAACTTAGCACACGTTCTCTCCATCAGAAACTGCCCTCCAGATCTCAGCTCAAGTGCCCAAGACCATCCATAATCACAAAGCCCAGAGCCCATGACACAGCACCCGGGCTGGTTTGCCTCACAGCACTGACAATCTACTGCTTCTCTGTCATCATACGCATACTCTTTCCCAACCAAAGCAACTTGCCCAGCAAGTTCAGCATTCAATCTTCTTCCTGGAACATAGCTGGCACCCAATAGTTGAATAACCAATTTGAATATACAACCTTCCCTACCAGCTTTAAGATAACCATTTTCAGATTAATTCTTTAGTCAAAACCTCCTGCTAGTTAGCAATGCGAAACAGCTCAACTAGAATGTTCTGGTTAATAGGAAAATACTGATATATTCTTAATAGCTTAAATAGACTCCTACAACCATGATAATCCACGAAGTATTTGCTGCATCAGAAAAAGCTAAAATTCAATAGGGGTGTGCCTGGGTGGCTCAGTGGGTTAAGCGTCCAACTCTTGGTTTCAGCTCAGGTCATGATCTCAGGGTCATGAGATGGAACCCCCACCGGCTCTGGGCTGGATGTGGAGCCTGCTTAAGATTCTTTCTCCCCCTCTTCCCCTCCTCTCCTCTAAAAAAAGCTTAACATTCAATAGATTGCTCTTTCAGCCATTTCTTTTTATTTACAGTTTGTGTTCAATGCAAATCAATTCCATAACATGAGAAGTTACTATGAATCAAAGCATAAATACACAAACACAATATACAATCCAAAATAGATGTACAGCATTCAGGTATGAAACAAAATGGAATGTTCATTCACACACACAGTAGCTCGAGATCTGTTGGATATCGTTGTTCTGATGTAGGCTCCTAAAGATGGGAAGAAATGACTTTGGTTATCAAGACTACTGTGGCCATATTAGATACAGGAACATCTAAGCATCAGTGTGTGACCATGCGAACAAAAGACCTTAGAGTGTCTATTTTTAAAAAGCTTTCTGTGCATCGAGGCAGTTGTAAAAAGATTTACTTTCCAGAATCAAGCCCACTTTAGGCTTAGGACCAGGTTCTAACTATCTAAAAATATTGACTAACAGAAAGTGTTCCAAATGTGGCTATTCTGATTCAGAGTTAAAAAAAAAAAAGTATTTACAGAAAGAGTATAAAAGTTTTTCCGAATTTAATGTAAGCTTCCAGTCTTCACTTCCCAAATACTTGATTTACAATTTTGGCTCCTGCACATATTTTGCCTTTTTAATTCCAAGGTTTGTCAACTTTACCTTCAAAACAGATCATTTTTTAAATTATAAAAAGTATTCAACATATGCAGAAATAAAAAGCATTTTGAAATTAGCTGAGGTCAATGTACTTCTACTCTTTGCAATCAGTTTAGCTAAATGAATCTGGCACTCCTGTTGAATAGGAATAAGTGATCAGTTATTAAGCAAAATTTACTCATTATGCTTCAATTGGGGGTCGATTCCAACCCATCATTGCCCTGGCACATGTCAATTACTATATAAAAAATCAAATGCAATGTCAAATCCAAAGCCTCAGAGGAAAGAGTTCAGTTCCCAAAAAACAGTGATAGCTTAACAAGGTAAAACTTTTATCTAGAGTACATAGGCATTAAGTTAGTACTGCAGAAACAATGCACTGAGGATTTACAGTAACACCTGGAAATTCCTTCTAATGTACATATAAATAGAATCTTGGAAGCTTTTTGTATTAACTGTTTCATGGCCTTAAAGATTTAACGAACCAAATGAAAACTGAATCTGTTCACATCCCATCTTTTATATCTAGGTAAGATAAAATCTATTCTCATTTTCAAGGTAGAGTTTTACATGTCCATACTTCTTAAGCCACATTGAAAAAAATGATCTCTTAACTAATCTTGGATGTTGTCTCTTCATCTTGTACATGAAACTTCAGTAGATTTATTTAATAGACATTCATCATCTAGTCAAACCCTTCACATGTTCTTCAAACCAATAAAATTTGGGATCCTCAATATTTTCTGTGTCAATAAAATAAGGTGTGGAATTAGCAGATTCAACGAAGACCTGTTTTTTCCTTGTCACACTGGATGTCTAGACGCCATTTGGATTGGGTTTAGAAGATGGGGAAGTATAGATGTTTCTTGGCCTGAGTCTTTTAACAGTAGAGATGTAGAAGGGAGAACGAGATCACGAAGAGACTGGCTGTTGACTGCAGAGCACCGCCAGTTGGTGTGGTGGTGGTGTTAGCTGGATTTGGGGCAGTCGAGGTACTCTGGGAGGAGGAGTTACTTGAAAGTGTTACAACAGCTGTTTGATTTGAATAAATCTAAAATACATAAAAAGTTACACCGGTAAATTTCCACATGCCACAGCTGCCTCTATGTACACTTAATATGCAATCAGATAAAGGATATATTTTTTTTAGATCGCTCTTCTCCCATTATTTCCTTACCCGTCATTTAATTCTGAATTCTTGCTTAGTCCCACTGAGCTCATTCTTTCAGTTTCAACACAAACTACCTATAGGTAGATGCCTAAATGACTGCAAGTAGCAGCAGCCAGAAACAGTCCTCAATAACTGTTAATTTCCAAGAGTGTGACTTTATTTTTAATTCTTTTCGAAGAAATAAAGGACCCAGTCAATGAATCTAGTTTTTGTGACTATATTGACTTACTGGCATTGCAAAAAGATTTACTCTATTCTTCCAGGAAGGGGAAGATTTTAAACTTGCATGAATAACTCGGATTCTAAAATGCTGTTAAAATTTGTAAATTTGTAAAACTGTCTATCCTGGATTTGCTAGGTAACTTTCCCATACCCATTTAACACAGCCTTGGATTTAACTTAAGGGGACATAGGATATCTTATCTGCTCCCTTGAAATCTTGAAATTATATATACTTCTCAAAAGTGGCCACAATATTTGTTTTAAAGTGAAAAATATGAGCCCTTTCCTCGAAGCAAAATGACTTCTCCCCCAAACGCCATGAAGTCAGAATGACTTCACAAAGACACCAAGAGGGTTTGGTGTTAAGTTTTCCCCAGCAGCCTCCCTGCCAATGTTGTGGCCAAGAACCAAGGCTCCCCCAATGTGCCGACGCCAGAGTGGCATCATTCACCACTGATTTTTCAAGTCACGAAATGCACAGTCCAGCGGCGCACGTGATAATCTCTCCTTTGTCACAGAACAAAGGCAGATGGGAGATTTCAGCTCTCACTGCAAGAGAGGGTTTACGAGGGCTTCTGATTGCAGGCAGGAGGGAGGATGTGGCACCAAGCAGGTCTGGGCCACATGTACATTTTGCTGCCAACGATCCAAAGATAAATCCATTCTCTATCAGCAACAGCTCCCTTTGTTGTAAAACCCATCATTAAGCAAATATGGACTTAAAATGTATAAATCCTACCCAAAATAAATAAAGAAAAATCTTGATCAAGTCAAACATGTTTACTGGGCACCTACTGCATGCAACATTCAGCTTGTCCTACCCGGGAATAGCACTCCCACTAAAAGGAAAACATTAATAATATGGGAAATAATTTAAACCAGGGCTCTGTATGGGGACAACACCTGGTTTGTGATGCCTTACGGGTTATCTGTTCTCATGTATACAAAGACCTTATAGTGAGTGCAGCAGGTGATCTTTGTCAGAGTCTAGTGCACCAATAGGAGAATCTAAAGGTCCTCTACACCAACAAAAGAAACTCAGGTTAATATATGAAATTGATATTATTAAAATTTTCCCTACCAAACTGGATTTGCTTAACTAAAACCTCCCTCTTGAAATTTCTGGGGGGAAAAAAATCTGGTCGGAAAGGAGATGAGGTGCGGGTGGGGGAGATCAGTATGTTTCCTGCGGCCGCGCCCCTCCCCCACGGAGGAATTGTGAAAGGCTCGGGAGCGCAGCCTACCCGCAAGACAACAATAGGGTACAGTTACCCCGCCGGCGGAGGGGAAGCGGAGGAGCGCTCCTCTCTCGGGCTGCGCTCCCAGGTGAGCAGGGCGGCTGTCTGGGGACCAAAGACCCATGGCGCCCAACTTCTCGGAGGAAAAGCTTAGGAGACACTCCTCATAAAGCCCCAATTGAAAGAGGTGGGAGCCCCACGTTCCCACCCCTGCCCTCCGTGAGCGACTTGCTGGAGAAAATTGACCCATCTCGCCCCCAGCGTCCCCCACCCCGCTCGGGTCTCCCGGGCTCAGCCCGAGCCTCCCTCGAGGACGCCGTGCACCCACCTGCGGGGCAGCGCACTCCTCGTTAACCGCGCTGACGCGAGGTCGGTTCCCGAAATTGAGAATCTGGGGAGGGGGCGGCGGCGACGGGGACAAAGCCTGGCCGGGACTCGGGACGGCAACGTCCCACCCGCCGCCTGCCCAGAGGTAGCCGATGTGAGCTACCACGGGGTTCCGAGGTGACAAGAGATGGACGTGTAATGTACGGTCCTACCCAGGAGAGCGCAGGGTCAGGAGCGGGTCCCCGCCCAGGCTTCAGCCGGGAACCGCGCGGGACTGGGGTGGGTTAACAGGGCCCGAAAGCCAGGGCTTCCTCGGGCCCCCCGAACCAGCTGAGGGGAGGATGGGTGAGAGCGGCGCCCCCGAAGGGGATCGTCCCCTCTTTGTGTAGTGCGCAGGGGGCGCGAAGACACTCCTGGAGGGAGGCGTGATGCCCTCCCGGAAAAGCCCGAGGTCCCCGGGCGCTCCAGAGGGAGGAGAGACACATTCTCTTTCCCGCTGGTGCCTCGGACCTCTGGGTGAAAGCGGGTGGTGGGCGCCAGTCGGCCTGGGAGGGAGCTGCGTGGGGCTTGGGGCAGGACAGGGGCCTCCCGGCCCACGCGCGGAGGTGCATTGTTCCCCGGGCCGCGGGAGGGTGGGGGCAGCCCGCCAGGGAGCGAAAAGTGGGCTCCACGTTGCCCTCCCCCCAGGCCGGATTATGCGGGATTCTCTCTCCGCGCCCCAGTCCGCGGCCCGCGGTAGGGGCGCAGGTAGGTCCCCTGGGGGCGGCTCCGCCCCCCCCCAGGCGCGGCCCCCGAGCCCCGCGGGCGCCAGGGCCTCACCTGCGTGGGTAGGAGCAGCGCCAGAAGCAGCAGCCCCAGTCCGAGCCTGGCCACCATCGCTCTGCCCATGTCCGCTCCGTCGGCGTCGGTGCGCGGCGCGTCTCACTGGATGTGGGGTCAGTGGAGAACCGCTGGCTCCGGGCGGGCGCAGGCAAGGTGGGGAGCGCGGCCGACCGGCGGGACCTTATATACCGGGACAGCCACAATAGCCGTGACGTGGCGCCGCCCGCCCACCCGCGCTCCCCTCCTCCGCCGCCACCGCCCCCCGCGCGCGCCCGCCGGCCGCCTCCCCGCCCCTCCGCCCCCTCCCCCGCCGTGCTCCCCGGCGCCCCCTCCCTCCGCCGCCGCCCGGGAGACCCCGGGGCGGCCGGGCCGCGGCAGGTGGGCGGCAGGGCGCCGCCGGCTGCGGGCATGCTGCTTTGTGTTTCCCCGAGCCGACTGCGTGCAGGCTGGCACAGGCGCCCGGCGACTCCCACACAGGACCCGGGGCGAACTCGCGAACCACACACGCCGCTCCCGGGGCCGGGCCCAAGTTTCCTTTGTTTCCCCGGACCTGCCATCTTACCCCACCCCACGCCCCCAAAAGAAAAGTCTGAGGCTCCCGCGCGGCGAGCAGCCTTTAGTCCCGGCTCCAACCGCGCCAGGGGCCCCGGGGCCGGGGGGCTCTCTCGGCCTGGGGTCTCTCAGGTCCCGGCACCAGAGGATGGGGGACGGCGGGGGGGCCTTTCCGGGTACCCGGGCTGCTCGGCGGGGCTCGCGGGCGGTGCCCGGGCTCGGAGCAACGTGTGTGCTCGGCCTCGCGCCCACCGCGCCCGCCCAGCCACTCGCTTTGTTTTTTGAGCTCCTGCGTCCGCCACGCCGTGTGAGCTCTGGGGCGCGTCCTGGATCCGCAGCCTCCCGAGAGGTGACGAGCCGCCTGCTGGGCGCGGACTCGCTGCCCGGACGCCGCGAACGAGTGGGTTTCGGTCCTGGCGCTCCTGTCTGCGGCGGCGGGCGGACGGGGGCGAGCAGGCGACAGCCCACCCTGAGGGGTGACGCACCCCCTCCAGCCCTAAGAGCCCCGCTGGCCTTCCCCCACGCGGCTTTGCTCCCAGGCCCGACGCAGGGAACAGGAACCTCTCTGGCGGGCCCATGAGAATTCACTGCCCTTCTGGAATTCCTGGGGACACACTTCTTTGGTCTCTGTTGCAAAGCACTTGTTCGTCATTCGTTTCAGGCTTTTGGGACAGGCATTTACTCTTACGTAGCTGCCATTAGGCAGTTTAATGAACTGGTGCAAATAGGAGATTAGTCATCATTCTGCAGATTTTAGTGGGAAATAATTTCCAACCATTGTATTGCAAAAACTTGAAAGCATACAGCAAAAGTAGAAACTTTACTAGTGGAATATTTTCGGTTTAATTCTTTCATTACAGGACTTAATCCTTGTACTTAAAGTTTGCCTGAGTGCTTTGCGGTCTTGAAACAACAAGAGACCAAACCTAGTAGGGTTGTGAATTTGTTTAAATTTCACTTTTCCAGAACACTCTTGTAAAAACAAGCTTAGTTTTATAGAAGCAGAATGACAATGGACTCCACAATAGTGGGTCTTTGACTGAATCGGTCTGTGCCTTAATGGTCAGCCACTTTAACTCAGTAACTTTCCACGTTCCGTACGTGCTTGGGAACACAGGCATTTCTGTCGTGCACCAGTGGACTTTCCCGTTAAACAGTGTTATCACATTGTATAGAAATAACCTGTTCAGCTTCTCCACTCCTCTTGCCAGGTGTGAATGGACTGTGGCTCAGGAATGCCTAGTTCCAAGGCAGGGCTCAAACCAGGTTCTCCAGAAGCTTCTTCTGGAACTAAATGGTGGTATTCAGAGGATCCATTTATTGTGTCCTTCATCTTTTTTTTTTTTTTTTCCTATTCCTCCTCCCCCTCTGCCTCCTCCCTCCTCTTTGTTATTAATTTGGAATGGAATGATTAAGAATACAGACTCTAGAGTCAGACTGCCTGGGTTCAAATCCTGGTTGTGCCAGGGAAAGCCTCAGTTTCTTCATCTGTACAATGAAGATAATAGAACCATTATTAATTAGTTATTAAAGAGTTATTGTGGATGAAGTGTTAGACCAGTGCCTGTCTTATACTGGGAGCTCTCAGATGTTATTTGCTCTTGCACCGAAGGTCCCAGGAACTGAAAAGTATGTACCTTCTTTGCAGCTGTGTGATTTGTGAAAGAAATAACAAGCATCAAATGGTACCCAAAATTGGTCAGGCACTTGGGATCTCTGCTTTGGCAGCCACTTCATCACCAGCTAATGAAACTGCATAATTCACAAAGCAAGGCTTTTCACATCTGCCTAGCAGTTCCCCTGGGCATCCCACAAGGGGTGTGGCCCAGGGCTTTGGCAGTTATGCACCCTGGAGGCTTAGCCCTCCTGGAAAGGCCTCTTTACAAATCCCCACCACACCGGATTTCATATGTGGCAGGAAACTCAAGAAATCTGCCCGAACCTTTCCTCTGGGGTTCTTTTTGTTGATGACCTCTTCTTCAAGCTTATTCTGCTCCTGGTTTCCTGTAGTTATTTGTCTGCTTTTCCCTTAGCCAGTAATAGCTCATGCTACTAAACTGTGAATCTCATCAGTTCTCCTAGAATTTTTCCTAAGACACGTGTCCAATTTCCATTTTTTTTTTTTTAAAGTAGGCTCCACACCCAACGTGGAGCTTGAACTCATGAGCCCGGATCAGGAGTCGCGTGCTCTACAGATCGAGCCAGGCAGGCACCCCTCCAATTTCCATTTTTGCAGAGAAATTATTTCACAGAATGATCTTGCAACCAGTTGATTCAATAAATTGAGCTATGTGTGGAAAGTCATAACTTTATATTTTGATGTTTTTTTCACGAGATGGCATGTGACCTAACTTTTTGGTGCTGGCGCTCTTATGAGTAAAATTAAGGGAGGAATACCTTCAGTTTCTAAGTGCGGAACTGTGAGGAATGGTTAAGAACCAGATTGGCACACCTTACAGTAGACTCCGGAATCAGACAAGATTTGAATCCTGCCTCACCCCGCTTGAATAGTCTGACTTGGGGTGAGCTTCCCAACCTCCCTACACCATGAATTCCTCACCTGGCAAATGATACCCACCTCACGGGTGTATGATCTTAACTGAGATCCTGTGTATGTTCAGCAGCGTGCCCAGCACACGGTAAGGACTCACTAAGCCGCCGCTTCTATTGCTATAGGGCATATTCATTCTCGCATGGGTTTTGAAACATTTCATTTATAGCCCTTGCTCTTTTCTCAAGCATCTTTGCATGTGGCATTTTACATGTGCACCTGTGAGGTCAGGGAGGTCAGTGGCAATAGTTGCATTTACATTTCTGAGACACAGAGAAGTTAAGTGACTTGCCTAAGGCCCCATAGCCAGTCATGGTGCCTCACCTAAAGCTAGAACCACAGCGTCCTGACCCAGGTCCCAGGTTTCTCTGCTTTGCCAGCAAGAGCGGAGGCCATGTCTTCTCCACCTCATATCCTCTGCACCTAGCATTCAATCAGTATTTGCTGGTTGAATGGACTCATATTAAGGGAGCAGGTTAATTTGCTTTTTAAGGTGAACTAATAAATCCTATTTCTAAGGGATCAGAAGATATTATTTGACATTTTTAGCACTTCTCAGAAAAATGGATATGAAATAGATGAATCCGATAAAGGATATTCCTTCTGTGCTTTATACCAGAAATGGTGGCTGGGATAATCAAATATTTCATTTAAATTCTATTCTACAATATGGTGCTATTCTTATTTATGTTCACAATATTCTTCCCCCTTATTTCATGCCACCCTAGATTTGGCTGGCATTTAACATTTTAATTTATTCTGATTTTTTAGCTAAGCCTTGTTCTGTACTCAGGAACTCCAGCCTGTTTTCAGCCGGGAGTTGAGAGAGAGTGAAGGTAACAAAGTGAATTAGCGCTTCTGACTGAATGGGTTCTAAGTCCCAGGCGTTGGAGCTCCTTCAATCAGCTGATGGAGGTTCAGTCTGACTCTGTGGGGACATGCTGCCCCCTGCTGGCCATAAGGACCCCCTCGGCTCCAACTGTCAAACAATAAAAACTCCTTTGTGCTGATTTTAAAAGCCTTGAATTTTTGAAGCCCTATAAAGCTAATAAACCACAATGAACTTCTTTAACTTTTAGTTCTTTTTTCCCCTCTAGAGTCTCTCAGATTCTCTCAGGTCTTAAGCTCCATCCAAATAAGAAAACAAATGTAAAGTGAAAGAACTGTGTGCACAGAATTGCATCTGTGCATTTTCAGATGCAAATTGGGTAGTAGGATGCCTACCTCTAAGCATCCGGGGATTTTTTTCTTAAGGAAATGAAAAAAAGAAGCAGCAACTCTTAATCTCCTTGGCCAAAATTTAAATTCAGTGTCTCCATTGTGTTGGCAAGGATATGAGAAATCAGGCCCTCTCCTCAATGCTGATGGGATTATGGAAAAGAATTTGACATCTATCAGTATGAAAAATACATGTCCCCTTAGACCCAGCAATTCTAATTTTAGGAGTTCAGCCTACACATATACTTGCAGAAATGCAAAAGGATATATGTTCAAAGATTTGTTGCAGCACTGTTTATAACCACAAAGGATTGGAAGTCAACTAATTATCCAAAGGCCGAGGCCCAGCTATAGAAATGATAGCCTATCCTTATCATGAAATATTATAAGTCATTTAAAAGAGAAAAAGAGCCTTATATGTACTACAAAGAAAAATCTCCAAAATAAATTCTTAAGTGAGAAAAAGGTACAGAACAGTATGTACAGTATATTATCTGTGTTTGAAAAACAAAAGAAAACTAGACAGAAAAAGAATATTTCCATAGAGATACACAAGAAATTGATAGCAGTTCTTGCCTCCAAGGAGGGGAACTGGCTGGCCAGGGCAGAAAAGTAAGACCCATATTTCATTACATACTGGTTTGCACTTTTTGAATTGTGTATCATTATTCATATACAAATAGACAAAAATCATTTAGGTAAATTAATAACCAGTACATTCTAGGGCCTTCCCTCCCGGACTCCCACAAAACCAGGGAGTAGAAAGCCCACCTTCTCCAGCCCCAGAGGCCTCGGGATGCCCCTCCCCCTCCTCATGAGCCCTCCTTCCACTATTCACAGGCTCAGTAACAGAAATTACAGTATTGCCTCGTTTCGTCCATCCTTTGACAAGTGAGACCAGTGCTCTCGGGTCCAGATAACACACGCAAAAAAGCTCCCAGGAAAAACGAAGAAAAATGAAAAACTGGGCTGTAGAAAAAAATAATGAAAAATCCCCTGGCAAAGCTTCGGTTTTCCTCATTTTATTCTCCCCGCGGAGCATTCAGTCGGAGAGTCTGGGCAGGAAGAAAAGCTTGGGGTTGGGCCTCACTTTTCCCAGAGGAAGGTCTGAGCTGGGTGGGCTCATTCCCTTTAAGGGATCTTTTTAAGATTCCCGTTCCACTTCTGGGCAGGAGGCGGAGTCGGAGCCTAATGGGGTCATTAAATTCCAGGGTAAATAACTGAAATCTCACTTCTGCCTCACGGAAAAGAATCTCCAGGCCACAGAAGTGCTACACATCTTTTGCCATTTGCATCTGGACCCGAAATGGTCCTTTCCATGGAAATAATGCAACTGGAAGAGTGGGAAGGTATGTGCATTTTTTCATCCCCAGATGACTTTCAGTCTTATCTCCACGTCTCTTTGTTTTTCCAGATTTTTCACTTTCTGTTAGGTTGGAAGCTAGAGGGTCCCTTATGCGCCGCCAGATGACTAAAGTTTTCAAGTGGCCAGGATGATTGTATCAGAGATTTTCATTAACCAAAAGAATGTTGTAATATATAATACAATGGTACGTTTAATGAAATGTTACACTAAGCCTGAAACAGGGACCACATTTTCAGACTTTGTGAAATCCTTTCTAAATCTGTTAACGCAGTCATTCAAGATTCCACTCAGCAATATCTAAAGCAGATGGGGCTTACGTCTTATCCAATAGAGTCTTAAGATGTGACTCCAAGGAAGAAGCATCCCGTAATACTCAGCCATTAAAATAAAGCCAGATGAATTTAATTAGCTAGATTGAAGAGCGATTTCTCTATTGAGAGCCATATATTTGTATATAGATCTTTGAGTTTCAAAAAAAAATGTTCCTTTCAAATTTTTTTAAAGATTTTATTTGTAAGTAATCTCTACACCCAATGTGGGGCTCGAACTTACAACCCCGAGATCAACAGGCATGTGCTCTACTGACTGAGTCAGCCAGACACTCCTCCTCTCAATATTTTTATTTTTATTTTTTTCAGATTTTAAAAGTAATACATGTCCAATGTAGAAAAATTTGGAAAATGCAGATAAGTACAATAAAGAGTATCATATTGTACACCTGAAACTAATATAACACGGTATGTTAATTACACTTGAATTTAAAAGAAAGAATATTAAAATTACCCATAGCTCACTAATCCTAAGTAACCACTAATAATAAATTTTTTAATGTATTTTTGCTTGTTTATATCTGTATATTTAGAGTTTCTTTATTTGTTTTGCTGAATTAGGAGCAAATGTGCCTACAGTTTTCGATCTTGCTTTTTCCACTCAGTAAAAAATTTAACCACAAAATTTGAAGTCACGTCACTGTCAGGTTAATGAAATAACTGGGATGACCTGTGCAGGTGGCCAGCCAAATCCAAACCCACCCAAGTGCTGGCTTCAGTTGGGTGCACCTGGTGGCATCTGTCTACTCCAAATACTGATGGGGACGATTCTGGGCTCAGGGGTTGACAGGACTTCCAGGATAGCAATGGCAACGTCTGGAATCTTTTGGAGCTGCAGAAACACTGGAGCAAAACTCTTCACTTCCCTGCTTCCCAAGAAGGGATGTCTGTTATTTCCCAGCTCAGCCTCATCCTCCTTCTACATTCCCACACCCCAAAATATAAGGACTCTAGTGTACCCCAACAGAGAAGGGGAACTGATGAGGATGAGATGCAGTTACTTTATATCTGAATTCGTGTTGTCTCAGAACATGTTTTTGGGAGGTTTTACCAAATTTTTGTCATTATATATTCTTGAAAACTTTATTCATAATGACTGTACAATATTCTAATTGGACATTTGTTTCTATTATATATAACATTATAAAATCCTTATGCGTGTGTTCCGTTTTCATTTCTGGTTATTTTCTTAGGATATATTCCTAAAAGTGGAAGTTTGGGTCTTGAAAAGAAACTGCCAAATTGTCCTCTAGAAATTTATACTCCCAACACTAGTGTGAGTGCCTAATTCACAAACCTTTGCTAAATGTGAGAATTACAGTGTAAAAGATATTTTTTTTAATTTCACTGGAAAAAAAGATGTCATTTTTATTTGCATTTTCACTGTCAGTGAGATTAAACTTTTTTTCAGCTATTTATTAACCATCTGGAATTCTCTTTTGGTTTTTAGGTTTATTTATTTATTATTTTAGAGAGAGAAAGATAGAGGGGAGGGGAAGGGCCGGTGGGAGAGAGAGAATCTTAAGCAGGTTCCACACCCAGCATGGAGCTGGACACGGGGCTTGATCTCACGACCCTGAGATCATGACCTGAGCCAAAATCAAGAGTCGGACACTTAACCAACTGAGCCACCCAGTGCCCCAGAAAATGCTTTATTTAAAATCCTCCTCTCTGGCGAGTTCTGTATGTGGTTTGAAGAAATATTTGATAGATACTTGGGGAAGTACTTGAATGAAATAATATCAAACCTGTTAACCTGTTTTGTTGTTTGTTTTGTTTTGCTGGCTAATTTGCTTGAGATAATAGAGGACATATGGAATGATGCTGCCACAGAGAGCTCCTCATTCTTCCCTAAATTTCTCAAACTCTCCTCTACAGGAAGGTACAAATATTTTAAACTAATATGTTTAAAGGCGTAACAATTAGTTACTCTGTCCAGGGTACTCAGATATCTGACTTGCTTACCTTTTAGCAATTCTCAGCAACCTACTTTTTTCTGTCCCAGCACACTGGAGGGTTGTAACAACTACATTCTTATCAGTAGCTCTGGACAGCAGCAATTCCCCGGGGAGTCACCTGGGTGCACATGCCTGGAGGAAATCAGACCCTTCCGAGGGGGGTATGGTTTAAAAAAGTCTCCTGACTTATTTCACTTAGCATTATCTCCTCCAGTGCAATAAGTCAAGCAGAGAAAGACAATTATCATATGATTTCTCTCATCTATGGAACATAAGAACTAGGATGATTGGTAGGGGAAGAAAGGGATAAAGAAAGGGGGAGTAATCAGAAGGGGGAATGAAGCATGAGAGACTATGGACTATGAGAAACAAACTGAGGGCCTCAGAGGGGAGGGGGGTGGGGGAATGGGATAGACCGGTGATGGGTAGTAAGGAGGGCACGTATTGCATGGTGCACTGGGTGTTATACGCAAATAATGAATCATCGAACTTTACATCGGAAACCGGAGATGTACTGTATGGTGACTAACATAATATAATAAAAAATCATTAAAAAAATAATAAAAGTAAAAATAAATAAAAAAAATTAAAAAGTCTCCTGGAGTTCAGAATCACTAGCCACAGCATTTTAGCTTCTTTTTTTTTTTTTTTAAGTAGGCTCCATATCCAGTGTGGGACTTGAACTCATAACCCTGAGATCAAGAGTCGCACAGTCTACTGACTGAGCCAACCAGGCACCCTGCATTTTAGCTTTATTAATTAGCAATAAAGGATGTAGCATAAGTTGTAAAGCATTAATCAGTAAATGGCACACATATGACACGAGTAAACAAATAATTCAAAATAATTAGCATTTATTCCCTGAATGTGTAGCTGCCATTGCAAATAAGTTTTAAAAATCATGCTTAATTTGCAATTGTTTTTTTTCCCTTTAATTGCATCTGCCACCTGCTCTTAATTTGAAACAAATTAAACCCTGAAGGGAGCATCCAAAAGTAAGAAGACGAAGCAGATTTCACCTCTGGGCAAAAATTATACAACAGTTTCCCCCATCTTCAAAAAAGGTGAATCATTCTTTTCCAGAAGTGATAGACTGTGTTTTGTTTCAATAGCATGCCCCAGTAAGTGACAGGGTGATGCTCAGATGTAACAGCCAACTCTCTCCAGCATGTTGGGCTGTATAAACTACATGAAATTCTTGTGTCCTTGGAGTTCGTGCCAGTACTGTCCAACACAAATATAATGCAAGCCACATATTTTAAATTTTCAATTTTCTAGTAGCCACATTAAAAAAGTGTTTTCAAAAAAGGTAAAATTAATTTTGGTAAAGTATTCTGTTTAATATATCCAAAATACTATCATTTCAACAGCTAATCAATACTAAACAATTATTGGGGTGCCTGGGTTGGTTAAGCATCTAACTCTTGGTTTCGGCTCCGGTCATGATCTCAGGGTCGTGAGATCGAGCTCTGTGGCAGGCTCTGTGCAGCAGGCATGGACCCTGCTGAAGATTTTCTCTCCCTCTCTCTCTACCCCACCCTGCCCCAGTCATGCTTTCTCTCTCTCTTAAAAAATAAAATAAATAAATAAATAAATAAATAAATAAGTTTAAACAATTATTAATGAGATAGTAGACATTCTTTTTTGGTTCTGTATCAGTTATCTATTGTAGCATTATAAATTACTACAAACTTAGCAGCCTACTAGAACACATTATCTCATAGTTTCTGTGGGTCAGGAATCTGGGCATAACTTAGTGGGTCCTCTGCTTCAAGTTCTCTCATGAGGCTGCAATCCAGGTGCGAGCCAGGGCTGCGGTCTCATCTGAGGCTGAAATGGGGAAGTATCCACTTCCAAGCTCACATAGTCATTGGCAGGATTCAGTTCTTTGTGAGCTACCAGACTAAGGGGCTCATCTTGCTGCTGGCTGCCAGCTTGAGGCTTCCCTTAGTTCCCTGCCAGAGGAGTCTCTCCATCAAAGGGTGGACTACTTCATCAAAGCCACCAAGGGAGTCAACAGAAAGAGTCTGCTAGCATGATGGAAGTTACAGTCTATGTAATGTAATTGTGGAAGGGGCATCCCATCACTTTTGCTATATTCTGTTAGAAGAAGGTCACAGGTCCTACCCACATTCAAAGGGGAGGAGATTCCACACAGGTGTGAAACAAGAATTTTGGGGAGCTATCTCAGAATCTGTCCACCACATGTACTAAAACTTTGAGATCCACTGTGTATTTTACTCTTACAATACATCTCAGGTCAAACCAGCCATATTTTAAGTTCTCAGTAGCCACTGACTGGTGGCTACCATATTGGACAGCACTCTTCTGTAACAACTAAACCCAAAGATATAAGAATTACAGGGTACTCAAGTACTGGCGTAAACAATCGTGTTTGTATAGAGAATTCAAACTCAAAAGAACTGGAAGCATAAAGAGGGGTACCTGGGTGGCTCAGTCGGTTAAGCGTCTGCCTTCAGCTCAGGTCATGATCCCTAGGTTCTGGGATATCGAGTTCCACGTCGGGCTCCCTGCTCAGTGGGCAGCTTTCCTCTTCCTCACCACCACTTGTGTGCTCTCACATGCTCTCTCTCAAATAAATAAAATCTTAAAAAAAAAAAAAAAAGAATTGGAAGCATAAAGATACAGAAAATTTAAAATATTTGTTGTTTTTAATAGGTAAAGAGTTTATTACTATCATTCAAATCTGGATCCTGAAAGCAAGTAGAGGCTAGAAAATATGTTTTGCGTTTGTTTTTACAACTTTATACTTCATACTTGCCCTGAGAGAAAGAATGTAAGGCAATTTACAGAAGGGTTAGGTGACCATAACACCAGGGGGCTCCCAGGAAGATATCGTAGTAAGTAATCTTATACTCGTCCCCCCAATTTCCAGCTGGATACCACTTTAGCCAGTCAACACAAAAACTCAGTCCTTTCCTTACATGACATTTTACCAGAGCAGAAGGCTCAAAGGAGGGTAGAAGATGGGAGTATTTTCCAAGAAATTCTCTAGTTTCCCACTTGACCACTGTGTGAAGAGGATCTGTTCCCTGCTAAATTAATTAAACAAGCCATTAAAGTGAGGTGGCTCTAATGCCTTGGCGGCCTACATGAGCAAACCAAAACCTAAGCCTATAAATGCTTCAAGGTTATGAAGTTGAAATCTAAAGACAACCAATCACAAACAGCCAACAAGCCTTTCTCCAAGAAGTCAACTGCTTAAGCTATAGCCAGTCAAATAATTTCCTTGCTTTGCTTCCACATCTGTTCTATGAAAGTCTTGCCCCTAGCTCCTATCGGTGCACTTCTCCTAATCACTTCCGGTCTGGTGTTGCCCCACTGGAATGGATATTTGCTCAAGTAAATGCTTCATAATTTTAATGTGCCTCAGTTTATCTTGTAACCCCCGAGTGTGAGCTGGCAGTCCAAAGGAGAGTCTGCGGATGGACAGTTTCTTTACTAAAGCCTGAGTATCCCACATGCAAGCCAATGGGCTCGCTCCAGCCCCTCCCCGCTCTTTCTGTGCCACACAGCACTCAGTTCGAACATAAATTATACATGCAAATGAGCACTTGCTTCAGTTGTTCACAAGCCTTCATGCATCTGTTCTCATGCCTTCCCCTCGTCACCTAAGGGCAGCCCCAAACCTATCCTGACTTTTTGCTGAAATTTCCTGTCCCATCTCCCCAACTGCCTCCTTGAAGTTTCTCTCTGAATATTACCCTTTTATCTTCAGTCCAACCTATTTAATAGCAAATGTTAAGTGCTAGGCCATGGGCTAGTGAGCCTCACCAGGGGCTGGAGACATTCCCCAGAGCAGAAGCCAGAGACATCAAAGGCAAACAATGCCCAAGTCAGAGTTCTTTCCACACAATAAGTGGACCCTGTGATTTTGAAAGAGGTGGTTTAATCTTCTCAGTGTACATCATCATATGTAGACATGAATTAATCAGAGTTATTTTCCCCTTCTAGCTCCAAAAAAAGTATCTTGACTCTGGGAAGGGAGGTACTTCCATTAGTATGCCTCAGGCAACCTGAGGTGCACCCCCCAACACACCCCTGCCATTTCACAGCAAGACTCTAGGGACATCCCCAGGCCTGCTGAAGGGGAACAGAGAAGCTCCCAAGTCATGGTTCCCCCGGCGACCGTAACTGGTAGTACGAAAATCATGTCCTAAATCTACATCTATGACTCACAGTCAGATGAAATACAAGATTCATTAAATATATATTGGAACCAGGGTGGAGAAACGATAGTGCCTAATTTGATTTTATGTGTCAGAGTGGGAAGGATGGTGTACTTACAAAAATGTCCTCCTTCATTAAATTCCTGTAGTAGAAAGAGTTAACATCATTTTAAAACTCGTGTGATACAGAGTATCATGACATGATACCATCATTCTCCCCCACTCACTCATCTTTTACAAACAATTCTAAGAGGCTA
This sequence comes from Ursus arctos, assembly GCF_023065955.2. Lineage (NCBI taxonomy): Eukaryota > Metazoa > Chordata > Mammalia > Carnivora > Ursidae > Ursus > Ursus arctos. The sequence continues at coordinate 51,903,163 of NW_026622797.1, read as the reverse complement.
AGGTTTCATTTATCACCTCAATCTGAGGTAATATATTTGCAATAAATAAAATTCCAGACCCAGGGGGTTACAGACTGAATGTGTCTCCCTCAAAATTCATACTGTAGGAGAGGAAAAATATCTTTCTAAGTTCTTGCCTAGGGCCCTTGTAACAAAAAGACAGATTAACAAGAGAAAAACAAAAAGAAGGGTTTTTTTTAATATGTCTACTTCAGCTACACATGGGAGACACCCAGGGAAAAATCTAATTCTTGAGGTGGCTTAGAATTCAGCTCAAAGACCATCTTCAGCTAAACTTAAAAAAAGGGAGGAGGGGGCACCTGGGTGGCTCAGTCGGTTAAGCGTCTGCCTTCGGCTCAGGTCATGATCCCAGAGTCGTGGGATCGAGCCCCGCATTTGACTTCCTACTCAGCGGGGAGTCTGCTTCTCCCTCTGCCTCTCACCCTGCTCATGCTCTCTCTCTCTCTCTTTCTCTCTCAAATAAATAAATAAAAAATCTTAAAAAAAAAAAAAAAGGAGAAGAGGAAAGAGAAAAGAAAGGGTGTCAGGGAGGCCAGTTACAGGCAGGCACCTTCTCCACTGGTCACAGTCTCTGGAGATTGAGAGACAACGTTCTCTTCCTGGTGCAGAGAGGGAGACATCCTTACCATTGGGGTTTCCCATATAAATGTAAATTTCCCTTACAAAAGTCTAATTTCTACTCTGTTTTCTGAGCTTCTCCTGTATCTGCTGTTTCTTAAAATAATCACCTCAAAATAATCCTTATGCCCAAGAGGCATATTTTGGGGTGGACTTTTCTGTCATTCTTCCATAAATTGAAACCTAATCCCCAATTTGATGGTATTTGGAGGTAGGGCCTTTGGGAGGTAATCAGGAGATGAGGGATTAGTTTCCTTATAAGAAAGACTCCGCAGAGCTCTCTCACCCCTCTACCATGTGAGGGCTCAGTGAGAGGGCTCTCTCTATATTGGGAAGCAGTCCTCACTAGACACTGAATCTGCTGTTGTCTTGATCCTGAACTTCCCTGCCTACAAAAGTGAAAAATAAATTTGTTGTTTATAAGCCACCTAGTCTATCATAGTCTAACAACCCAAACTCACCAAGACACAAGGTGTAGACATATCTAGGGCTTCCCTGAGACCCAGATTAGGGGGTTCCTGGTCTATGCCTTACCACCTGGGCTGCCAGAATACTTGTACTCTGTGACCAACACTAGTCAAGGCCCCGGAAAATGCTTCTCCAACATCTCTCGCCTTTTGTACTCAAGACAGAAGGCACCGGAGTACAAATGCCAGGACGGTGGGTTATGCCAAAGTCAAAGACACACATTGCTTTGGGTTGTGGGAAGCACGTGAACGGCCCAGACACTTAGGTAAGAGAAAAACAAAACAAATTAACTCGTCAATCCTTCCTCTGAGATACTACGAGTGTGGTAGGTTCTTGCAGGACAGACTGTAATTTCCCAGGGGGCTGAAGGTCCATTTTCTTGCTTCTCTTCATGTTCTAATTTGTGGTTCTGGAGGCTCTCATGACTTAGGGTGGTACTCAACATAAGTGCCCATAACTACTAAGGAACATCTTGTGATATGAAATATAAATTTGCATACTCATAAATTTGCTGTAACAGGCATGAAGCATGATACCAACTTCTTACACTGGACACCAAACACAAGAGTTTAAAGTGCTTTGTTTTTACTAAATGGATAGATGCCATTTAACCAAACTTTCAAAAACTGTATCTAAAATGTCAGATTTATGGGGCATGTGGGTGGCTCAGTCCGCTGAGCATCTGACTCTTGGTTTTGGCTCTGGTGGTGATCTCAGGGTCATGAGGTTGAGCCCACATAGCGCTTGGTGCTCAGTGGAATCTGTCCCTCCCCCTCCCCCTCTGCCCCTCCCCTACTCGTGGGCACAGGTGCACTCTCTCTCTCAAGATAAAATAAATAAATAACATCTTAAATACATAAAATGTCAGATTTATTTTTACTAAAATGTTGATATTAGTTAATAATTTGTTCTTTACTTCTTAGTAATTTTGACTATTTTAGGAGAAAATATTATTTAATCTATATTTCAAAAAGTTACTTAATTTTTCTATGTTTGTATTTATTTTAATATACACTTGAATGTAAACCTGATTCAAACAGTATTTGAACACAATTATATTTCTTTTTTAATCCTTCAGATCATTGCCAAAAATCTTGATGACACAGTGATTTTGCTGAAGTAAAAGTCAGAAAAACAGATTAACAGAAACATTTATAAATTATGTATCTTTTTTGGTCTTCCTCAAAATCAGTAGCCCATCAAAAGGACATTCAGACATGTGCAATAATCATTAGATTTAGTCATATTTCACCAGCTTTTTGTCATATAAAAGCTATTGCTTTAAGTATGTTTTATTTTTGTCATTATGAGGGTTTATTTATCAAGGTAGGAACATAAAGCAAATTTTATTTATTTAGTTGTTAGCTTGATTTATAGTTTTTAAATACTTAGACACTTGGGATGTACCGCCATTTGTATGCTGGCCCTGCACGTTAGTGACCTAGGATGAATTAGGTGTCTATTATTAATTCATCAGAATTAAGAGCAGTATCTGCCTGGCACATTTACTCAGAACTAAAATCCCTGCAGTCATTTAGATATAAGAGATGCCCTTTTAAAAATGAAGCTATTCCTGAAAATTCTTCATTTATAATGCTGTTTTATGATAGGATGTCATGGACAGTAACAGATAGACCAGAGACATCCTTTGTAAAGTTATATACAGAAAGGTCATATATCATAAAGGAAAGAGAAAAACTTAGCAAGAGAAGGAAAGCAGATAAATTGAAGTAGACATTTTAACTGTTGTTGAAAGGACAATATCAATGAGCCCATAATAGATAGGAGGGTGAGATTTTGTTAGACTTAATAACCAGGGAAATGTGGGGCTGGGGGGCTCAGTCAGTTAAGCATCCACTCTTGATTTCAACTCAGGTCATGATCTCAGGGTTGTGGGATCGAGGCCCACGTCAGGCTCCATGCTGGGCAGAGCCTGCCTAAGGTTCTTTCTCTCTCCCCCTCTGCCCATCCTCCCTCCCTCTCTAAACAAAAAAAAAAAAAATTCAGGGAAATGAGAAATCAGTCACTTCTAGAGACTTAGAAACACTGTGGAAAGGCAGGTAAGAAGAAGCAACTTGTTAATAGAGAATGGGAGCAAACATGCAACGGAAGGAACAGGAATCACAAAGCGTTGAGCAATCACCCTGTACTAGGCCGGGTGCAAAGCACATAACGGACCTTGATACTTTCAGCTACATGACCCATGACCCACCAGCCTTTTCTTTTTTTTTTTTTAAGGAAGCTCTATGCCCAACGTGGGGCTCGAGCTCATGACCCCGAGATCAAGAGTCACACGTTCCACCAGCTGCGCCGGCCAGGCGCCCGCAGCCACCAGCCTTATTAGGATTTACTGCAGTCAAGCTGCATGAAGGAGACTACCTAAAATACTGCTAATGCCAGGGCGCCTGGGTGGCTCAGTCATTGTTAAGCGTCTGCCTTCGGCTCAGGGCGTGATCCTGGCGTTCTGGGATCGAGCCCCGCATCAGGCTCCTCCGCTGGGAGCCTGCCTCTTCCTCTCCCACTCCCCCTGCTTGTGTTCCCTCTCTCGCTGGCTGTCTCTATCTCTGTCAAATAAATAAATAAAATCTTTAAAAAAAAAAAATACTGCTACTGCCGAGAGGGCAAAGCTCCAACTTCTGAGGAAGGCAGGCCCCAGCTGTGCCCACCTGGCCCCAGACAGCGGCCACTTCGTGCTTTTGCATATGCTTTCCTGTGGCTGGGTGCCTTAGTCCGCCGGCAAACTCCGACCCATCCTTCAAGCCTCAGCTCCAATATGACCCTTTCTGAGAAGTTTTACCAAATTCTGCTGGGCCCAGCCTGTGTATTCCCTCCTTCTGCTTCCTTTAAGCCCTTCGTGTCATTATACATATTAAAACATACCATGTTGCATTACAACGATCTGTTCTTTTGTCTGTCTCCTCTGGACCGTAGCTTCTTGTGGGCAGGGCAATATCCAAGCCCCTACACTACGTCTGGAACATAGCAGGGACGCAATAGAGGCACAATGACTGACAGAATAACTGAGTGAACAAATATACCCAGGTACTATATACCAAACAATGACCAGTAAACAACAGACAGGTAAACAACTAGTGTGTATCTCTCTCACACCTGAGTGTATCTTACTTACGTTTTAGTTTAGCCTGCTGGAGGTCTGAGCGTTACCCTCTTTTTCTTGGCAATATCTTTGAGACAAAGGAAACAAGTGAATGATTCAAATGACTTACGTATGACACGTGTCGACTTATAATATGACAACGGTCACATTAGACCAGGGCATCCGATAGAGCATTTGGCAGTGATGGAAAGACTCTGATTTTGCACTTTCTGCTACGGTAGCCACTAGCCACATGCAGCTACTGAGCCCTTGAAAAGCGGTAAGTGCAAATGAGGCACTGAATTTTATATTTTAATTGATTTAAGATCACTACATGTGGCTGGTAGCTACTGTACTGGACACCGTAGCTTTAGACAATCATTAACCCACAAGATAACTGTCTTTCTGTATAAAAAACAAAAATCAGCCAGTGACAAGCTGATTAACCTTTCTGTGTCTCATCGTATTCACCTGTAAACCCAACAAGAGGAACTAGACACTAGAAGACTGACCGCTCAAAGCTCCATGAATGTACGTCTCTGGGCTCAGTTCTCTTTCTGCCACAGCAGGCCCTCTGGAAGGGCAGCTGAAGGGAGCACCCCCCCATCCCTCCCCAAAGTGGGAGGACAGACAAATGCTTATGCGCCCACCCACGTGGGTTCAGGGGTTTCCTCCAGAGAGTTTAGATGATAGGTTCACTCCAATCTGTGAGTCAGAGGATCACACAGAAAACACCTACTGTCTCTGGGGGAAATCCTAGATGCCAAATCTTACAGAAGAATGGCAAAAGGTCTCACTGGTGCAAAGCAATGCATCTTCAAACCCTTAACATTCTTCAGCTGGAGTGGTCTGGGGTAGCTTCCTTCGTTGGGGATAAGCGACTCAGCTGCTTTCCCTTAGGGTTTTTTGGGGGGGTTTTTTTGTGCCTGGAGAGAGTGAGGCTTTACAAATCCTGCTGTGCTTATAATCAGGTTTACTAAGCCTGATTACCTAATTTTCACCTGCAGAAAGAAAGCATTTTGCAATCGCTCATCTCTAAGGAGAGAAAACGCCAAGTCCCCTCCCCAGGTTCTCTGAAATAACAGGGCTTACGTGAGCATAATAGCTTGGAAAGATCTAAACAGCCCCTTTTTCTTACAAGGGACAGCGGGGGGGGGGGGGGGAATGACAACAACACCATGAGGACAGACAACATGGGATGGAGAGAAATGGGGGGGAGGAGACAGCTGCTGTAGCTCCAGGCCTGTGTTTCTCAAACTTCACTGAGTACCAAGATCACCGATCACCCCGGAAGGCTTGTCCGAAGATGCCTGGGCTCTCCTCCAGAGTTTCTAGTTCACTAGGTTGGGGGCAGGAGCCTAGATGGTGCATTTGTAAGTCCCTAAGTGACATCAATGCAGATAATGACCCTGCTATCACACTTGGAGAACTGCTCAAAGTCACTGCTTCAGCCTCCAGCCGCCTTTCTTGCACTTCCTTACAGGGTTCGAGCCAGTTCCTCAAAATGAAAAGATGTGTGTGTGTGTGCTGACAGACAGGGGGCTTAGTTCTATGCTTCCCCATTGCCCGTGCCCCCACCCTCCACTTCGCCCAGCCCCAAGCGCAGCACTGCGGACTGCAAGCATGGTGGCCCTGCCAGGAAGACCATCCAGCGGAAATGAATGCCTGCAAGACTTTCAGTTGAGTCCAGTCCCATGGCCGGCACCCTTGGCTGGAAAGCATACTGGCCAAGGGCACCCCTATGCACAGAGGGACTGCCTTCTCCTCCAAGTATCACAGCCCCCCACCCCCACAGGATGCTCGTCAAAGAAAGAAGAAAATTCACAAATGTGTAAGGGCTTTTGACAAAGGTCTACCTTGGCCATGTACAAGAGGAAGTTTACGTTTTCACAGAAAAGCCACAGGGAAGGATGACAAAACTGTCCAGTTCACTGAAGGGTGTTAGAGAGACACCCTGTATATGAGCAAAAATCGGGAGCTCATCTTTTCTTTTTTTCTTTCCTTTTCATTTTTTCTTTCGTTCTTTCCCTCTCTTTCTTTCTTTCTGCTAACATTTATATATTACTACCACATGCCATGCACTGTCCTGAGTACTTAAATATATTAACTCATTTAATTTTCAGCATCCGTTAAGATAGGTATACTTTTATTCCTATTATGCTTAAGGAAACCGAGGCATGAGGTCAAATGACAGGGCCAAAGTCACACTGCTAATAAGTAGTAGAACCAACATTTGAATCCAAGATACCTGGTTTCATAATCCATGCTCAAAACCATTCTAGAGAACTCTGTTGTTTTCTGTTCATCCATTTATTCATTTGCCTTGAGGAAGATTACTGACAAGAATGGAATACTTGTGTGGCCAGCATATGCAATTCCCAAGAGGAAAGACCTGTTGAGTAACAGCCTCAAGATATCTGTTGCTGGGTAAAAATGGAATTGAGGTGAAGTGAACTGGAACCGAAGATTTCAATGGACCCTGACAACCAGCTTCATGCCCCCAGCTCCTCTCACTCACCGGGCAGGAAGATTTGTGTTGACCAGCTAGCCAGTGCTGAAGACATGGCCAACTTTGTAACCAGGTTCTTACCTGAATTCCTTTCTAATAAGCATTTATCCTGTCCCTGCTATGTGCAAAACACTATGCTAGATATTAGATGGTAAAGGTGGGAAAAGAGAAACAAAACATGGTTATCACCCTCTTGCAGTTCACATCTGGGAGGAGGTAGAAAGGCAAATAGCCAGCAGCATAGCATCGTTAATCTTGCATTGGTGACAGTAGTCTGCTATGTGAGATCTGTGAGTGCCTCCCCACTTTCACCATAGCGTTGATGGAGACACGAAAACGAGCTCTTATTTATTTGTGTCAGGTACCCTAATGAGTACATTGCACAGTTAATTTTTAATACACACCAATTTTTTTTAGATTTTATTTAATTGAGAGAGAGAGTGAGAGAGAGAGCACGAGAGGGGAGAGGATCAGAGGGAGAAGCAGACTCCCTGACTCACTGAGCAGGGGAGCCTGATGCAGAACTCAATCTTGGGACTCCGGGATCATGACCTGAGCTGAGAGCACTTGCTTAACCAACTGAGCTACCCAGGTGCCCTACACCAATTTTTTTTTTTTAAGATTTTATTTATTGGAGCGCCTGGGTGGCTCAGTCGTTAAGTGTCTGCCTTCGGCTCAGGGAGTGATCACGGAGTTCTGGGATCGAGCCCCACATCGGGCTCCTCCACTGGGAGCCTCCTTCTTCCTCTCCCACTCCCCCTGATTGTGTTCCTTCTCTCACTGGCTGTCTCTCTCTGTCAAATAAATAAATAAAATCTTTTTAAAAAAAAGGATTTTATTTACTTATGGGGTGCCTGGGTGGCTTGGTTGGTTAAGCGTCTGACTGTTGACTTCAGCTCAGGTCATGATCTCAAGATGGTGAGATCAAGCCCTGCATAGGGCTCCGTGCTCAGCAGGGAGTCTGCTTGACATTCTCTCCCTCTCCCTAAACCCCTTCCCCCATATAATAAATAAATCCTTAGATTTATTTATTTGAGGGAGTGTGTATGTGAGCGTGGAGGGGGGGTACAGATGGGGAGGGAGAGGGACAAGCAGACTCCTTGCTAAGCAAGGAGCCCAAGGTGGGCCTCAATCTCACAACCCTTCAATCACGACCTAAGCCAAAACCAAGAGTTGGATGCTCAACTGACTGAGCCACCCGGGGGCCCCCACAGTTAAATTTGAATGCATATATCCCATGCAATATTTGGATATACTTATACTAAAAAAGTATTAGTTGTTCATCTGAAATTGAAACTTAATTGGGTTTTCTCTATTTTTATTTGCTAAATCTTGCAGCCTTATACAGATTATCTTTAATCCTCATGATAATTGTTTGAAGTTGGCACTATTATCATCTACCTTTTACATAACCAGAAACTGAGATACAGGCAGGTTAGGAAATTGTCCAAACTCACACATCTATCTGTTAACACATACATAGAAACCAAGTTCTTAGGCCACTTTGTTCCACCAATGGCCAATTTTGTGCATGTTATGTTGATAACTACCATCATCTGTTTCACCGGATCCCATTTTCTGAACTCGTTCTCAAGTTATCAGAATATACCCCATTCACTGACCAACATGCAAAGCTCTGGGTCCTGCTCTTCAGAGTTAGAAAATAGATTCAAGTGTTATGTAAAGGGAAGACAGGGATAGCATTTCCTCGTTATGGAAAAAATCAGATCCATAATTTCCTTTATTAATTTTTTTAGATTTTATTTATTTGAGAGAGAGAGAGAGAGCAGAGGGAGGGGCAGAGGGAGAGGGACAAGCAGATTCCCCATTGAGTGTGGAGCCCAATGCAGGGCCAGATCCCAGGACCCCGAGATCATGACCTGAGCCGAAGTCAGGTGCTCAACCGAGCCACCCAGGCGTCCCCAGATCCTTAATTTCTAAGGTGGTGTGATTTATTGAAACACACAAGGCAATGAAGACCAGATTCTGGAACGATGTGATGCCAGGGGAGGAGAGTCCTACAACTCAACAACTAATCTGTTCTAGGGGACAGATGGCATTAACAGCATTAAAAGTTTATACTCTAGAACATCTGAGTTTGAGATTCTTCAAACAGCAGCAGCCTTGTTTCTTTGTATGACAATTAAAGCTGCCTGACAGTGAAAAAGGGAATTTAGCTTGGTTCTTTGTCATATTGATCCTTCCAGCTCTGCCCTGACTCCCTTTATCATTTTCCCTCAGATGTTAGAAAGAAAACAAAGGCCATCTGACAGTGTGCCAAGGCACTGGCAACACCACTGATCTTCACCTCTAGACTCAGAGCAAAGGCTCCCCCCCGCCCCTATCAAACTTGAATGGCTTATCAAAAATTCAAAATTAAATTAGTAGCAGTGAATTTTAAGGTTTCTAACATATGACACAACTACTTATGGTGGCTTTTATTTTTTCCAATTTTTTTCCCTTAGCAGAAAAAGTTTTTATGACCATGCCATAAAATCTGCTTCTACTCAAGCTCTAATTATATAGGATTGAGCCATATGAAATTACTATTGTAGGTTAAAAACGATCAAATATCAGCAATCTCATATGGTTCAATCTAATAATAAACACACAGATAATATCTGCCATTTGCAACAACATGGATGAACCAGGAGGGCATTATACTAAATGAAATAAGCCAGGGATACAAGGAAAAAAGGCCATGATCTCATTTACTTGAAATCTAAAAAAGTCAAATACCTAGAAGCAGAGAGTATAACAGTAGTTACCAGGAACAGGGAAGTGGGGAAATGGGGAGACACTGGGAACAAAGTTGCAGTTACATACAATGACTACGTCTAGAAAGCTCATGTATACCATGATGACTATAGTTAATACTACTGAATAATGGAAATTTGCTGCAAGAGTAGATTTCAGGTGCTATCATCACACACACAGAAATAGTAACCAGGGACGCCTGGATGGCTCAGTCTTTAAGCATCTGCCTTCAGCTCAGGTCACGACCCCAGAGTCCCAGGGTCCCAGGATTGAGCCCCGCATTGGGCTCCCTGCTCCACAGGGAGCCTCCTTCTCCCTCTCACACCCCCCCTGCTTGTGTTCCCTCTCTAGCTGTCTCTCTCTCTCTCTCTGCCAAATAAATAAAATAAAATAAAATAAAATAAAATAAAATAAAATAAGAAATAGTACAATGTGAGGAGAGGATATGTTAATTAGCCTGCTGTAGCTATCATTTGACTATGTATATTACATCATTGTGTTGTACACTTTTTTGTGTGTGTTGTACACTTTAAATACAATTTTTATTTAAAAATAAAATTTTCAGGGGCGCCTGGGTGGCACAGTGGTTAAAGCATCTGCCTTCGGCTCAGGGCGTGATCCCGACGTTATGGGATCGAGCCCCACATCAGGCTCCTCTGCTATGAGCCTGCTTCTTCCTCTCTCACTCCCCCTGCTTGTGTTCCCTCTCTCGCTGGCTGTCTCTATCTCTGTCAAATAAATAAATAAAATCTTTTAAAAATAAAATAAAATAAAATAAAATAAAATAAAATAAAATAAAATAAAATAAAATAAAATTTTCAGGGCTCCTGGGTGGCTCAGTCAGTTAAGTGTCTGCCTTCAGCTCAGGTCATGATCCTGGGTCCTGGGATCAAGCACCATGTCCGGCTTTCTGCTCAGGTGGGGAGCCTGCTTCTCCCTCTTCCTCTTCCTGCTATTCTGCCTGCTTGCCTGCTTGTGCTCTCTCTCTCTCTAATAAATAAATAAAATCTTTTTTAAAAATAAAAAAAATACACATGATATATAAATAAACACAGTCTTCCTTCATTCCTCCTGGTCATTTTAACAATAATAATAAAGGATTCTCTGAAGATTCCTAGTTACCTATGCAATATGCACACAATATAGATCTTAGTAAATTGTGGGACAGCAGAGAATAAATGGTGGCAAGGGAGTGTTCGTGGAAAATTAGAACAAATTACAGATTCAGAGCTTGAACATAATTACACAAAACATGAAAAAGTGCCCCTGAGGTTACTCCAGAACACATGGTTCAAAGAACTGAGGATATCCCTGGCCAAAGGACTTTTCCTTTTCATTTTACTAGTAAGCTATAATTTTTGGGTTGTCCTTCAGGCTAGTGTAGAGAACAAACAAAAAGCACATTTATTTAAAAAACTGTCATGTCCCCCAATATAATTGTTGGTACTTAAATGTATTTGCGGGGTGGGGGGTGCTGAGGGTATTTCTCATTGTTTCACGTGTTGTATCACTTACTTCCTTTCATGTTACTGGCATTGTCATCCCCATTGACTCTAAGATCCTTTTAACAGGGAACATTATTAGGTGTGTGCAACTTTGAGGGAATGAGTCATAACTAAAATATGCAATAGATTTACTTTGTTGCTAGAAGGAAAGAAGCCAGCAGTATCTGCAGCAGGTTTTTTGTATCCTAAGGTGATTACCATAGGAATCTATATTTAGATATTTAGTAAGCATTCAACAAATTTAGTTTATTTGCCATAAATCAATCTAGACCAGTAATCCCAACTGTGGTCCCAAGAATGTTATTGAAAAACACTTGTGGGATACAGTTAAACTAGTCCTTAGAGGAAAACGTAGAGCTTTAAATGCTTGTATGAGAAAATAAGAGAGGCTAAAAGTTGTTGAGCTAAGCATCTAGCTAAAGAAATTCAAAAAAAAATTCAACAAAATTAACTGAAAGAAAGTAAAAGGAAATGATAAAGAAAAAAAATCCATTAACTAGAAAACACATATATAATCAAAGGGATTTCTTAAAAGCCAGTTGGGTATTTAAAAACACTATTAAAATTGACCACCTCTGAAACGATAGACTAAGGAAATGAAAAAAAAAAAAGAAGATGGAAATAAATACACTAACATTTTCAGGGGCGCCTGGGTGGCACAGCGGTTAAGCGTCTGCCTTCGGCTCAGGGCGTGATCCCGGCGTTATGGGATCGAGCCCCACATCAGGCTCCTCCGCTATGAGCCTGCTTCTTCCTCTCCCACTCCCTCTGCTTGTGTTCCCTCTCTCGCTGGCTGTCTCTCTCTGTCGGATAAATAAATAAAATCTTTAAAAAAAGAAAAAAGAAAGAAATACACTAACATTTTAAAAGATAGAATATTATGAACAATTTTATGCTACTGAATTGGGAAACACATAATGAAATAATTCACGGAAAATTTAACTTAAAACTAAGGCATGAAGAAATAGAGAGTTTGGGTAGTCCTATTTTAAAAAATAATCATTTAGGGGCGCCTGGGTGGCTCAGTCAGTTGAGTGTCTGACTCTTGGTCTCCGCTCAAGTCATGATCTTACGGTCCTGGGATCAAGCTCCACATTGGGCTCTATGCTCAGCAGGGAGTCTGTCTGAGGATTCTCTCCTTCTCCTTCTGCCCCTCCCTCCACTCACCCATGTGTGCTCTCTAAAATAAATACATCTTTTAAAAAATAAATAAAAATAAGTTAATCAGTAGATTAAAAAATCTTCACACACACAAACCAAGACATACAAATAAAATCTTCCAAACTTTAAAGAGCCAAGGTTATTCCAATCTTATACAAATTCTTCCAGATATAAAGAGAGGCAACATTCCCTTAACCATTCGAGGCTGACATAATTGAAATTCTACAGCTATTCAAGGACCCTGTAAGAAAGATAACAGGGGCGCCTGGGTGACACAGTCCTTAAGCGTCTGCCTTCGGCTCAGGGCGTGATCCCGGAGTTCTGGGATTGAGCCCCACATCAGGCTCCTCCGCTAGGAGCCTGCTTCTTCCTCTCACACTCCCCCTTCTGTGTTCCCTCTCTCACTGGCTGTCTCTCTGTCAAATAAATAAATAAAAATAAAATCTTAAAAAAAAAAAGAAAGATAACAGACCAATCTTGCCCATAAACATAGACACAAAAATCCTAAACAAAATATTAGCAAAAAAATTCATAAGAGTGGGGCACCTGGGTAGCGCAGTCGTTAAGCGTCTGCCTTCGGCTCAGGGCGTGATCCTGGCGTTCCGGGATCCAGTCCCACATCGGGCTCCTCCGCTGGGAGCCTGCTTCTTCCTCTCCCTCTCCCCTGCTGTGTTCCCTCTTTCGCTGGCTGTCTCTCTGTCACATAAATAAATAAAATCTTTAAAAAAAAAAATTCATAAGAGTGTCAGAGTGGACCAAAAAACACAACCCCACTATCTTGTCTGCAAGAACCCCACTTTATGGGGCATCTGGGTAGCTCAGTTGGTTTGTCCAACTCTTGATTTCAGCTCGGATCATCATCTCAGGGTCGTGAAATTAAGCCCCACATTGGGCTCCATGTTTTACAGGATTTTTTCTCCTCTAGTGCCCGCTGTTCTTGGTCACACCACTTTGCAGAGGTAGACCAGACAGAGAGTGGTGGGCAGCAAAGCAAAGTTATTTGATCGATAGTAAAGTTTGTTGAGCAATAGAAGACAAAGCTCCCAAAGAGGGAAGGGACCCAAGAGGGTTGCCACTGTCGTTTCTGAGTCTAGGGATTTTTAATTTGATTAACCCTCCAATAGTCTGTCACCCAGTCAGGTTTTTGTCATCTATCACATGGGAAAGGGTGGCGGGCTCCTTCCAGGGTGGTGTAAAATCCTTTTAAGGGTAGTTTCTTCTTAGGGTGGGGCCCCTTGTCCCTCCTTGCCTTTATTCCAACTAACCTTCATTACGTGCTCAGTGCAGAGTCTGCCTGTCCCTCTCCCTTCCCCCCACTTGTGCATGCTTACGCACACGCTCGCTCTCTTTCAAATAAATAAAATCTAAAAACAAAACAAAACAAAAGGCCACTTTTTCTTTTTCTCTTTTTTTTTTTTTTTAGATTTTATTTTTAAGTAATCTCCACACCCAACATGGGGCTTGAATTCACAACCCCGAGATCAAGAGTAACATGTCGAGGGACTCAGCCAGCCAGGCACCCCAAGAAACCCACTTTAATTATAAATTTCAAAAGAGAATTTTTTTAATGACCCAGCTGGGTTTATACAAGAATGGTTTAATATTAGAAAATCCAGGGGTGCCTGGGTGGATCAGTCAGTTGAGTGTCTGACTCTTGATTTCAACCCAGGTCATGATCTTGGGGTCGTGGGATTGAACCCCACATTGGCTCCACACTCAGCAGGGAGTCTTCTTGAGATTTTTTTCCCTTTCTCTCCCTCCCCCTCTGCCCCTCTCCTTGTGGGCTCTCTCTTTCTCTCTCTCAAATAAATAAATAAAATAAAATCTTAAAAAAAAATCCATGGACACACTTAATCACAACATATTAAAGAATAAAAACCACATCATCTTCTCAAAAACATGCAGAAATGGTGTTTGAGGGACACGTGGCTGACTCAGTTGTTGGAGCATGGGACTCAATCTCAGGGTTGTGAATTTGAGCCCCAAGTTGGGCGTAGAGATTACTTTAAAAAAATAAAATCTTAAAAAAAAAAGAAACGGTATTTGATAAAGCTCAAAATTCATTCATGAGTCAAATGTATAATATTCTAGGGGCACCTGGGTGGTTCAGTCAGTTGGGCATCCAACTTGATTTTGGTTCAGGTTGGTCACGATCTTGGGATCCTGGGACTGAGCCCCGTGTCAGGCTCCCTGCTTGGCAGGGACTCTGCTTGAGGATTCTCTCTCCCCATCTCCCTCTGCCCCTCCCTCACGCATGCAAGTTCACTCTCTCAAATGAATAAATAAATCTTTTTTAAAATCTATAAAATATTCTATAGCAAAAGAAGTATAAAAGGGTGCGTCTTAATCTGAAAAAAAAGGTATGCCCAAACCTTTAGCAAAAAGAAAAAATACACATATTGTATATATAAATTTTTTAAAATATATACATATATACATATATATGTGTGTGAGTATATATATATACATATATATTTATTTATTTATTTATTTATTTATTTATTTATTTATTTATTTTAGAGAGGGGGTGGGTGGGAGATGGGGGGTGGGAGGGACAGAAGGAGAAGAGAGAGAATCTCAAGCAGGCTCCACACCCAGTGCTGAGCCCAACACATGGCTTGATCTCACCACCTGAGATCATGACCTGAGTCGAAATCAAGAGTCACATGCTTAACTGACTGAACCACCCAGGCGCCCCATGCAAATATCACTTTTAATAGGAAAAAAAGCATTCCTTTTAGAATCAGAAAAAATGACACTACCACTGCTTTTGTTCAACATTGTACCAGAACACTAAACCAAGAGTGAGATAAGAAGATTTAAGAAGTACAAAGATTAGAAAGTCTATTAGACACATGAAAAGATGCTCAGTACCACTAATCATTATGAAAATGCAAATGAAAACCACAATGAGATATCACCTTACACCCGTAGAATGACTAAAATCAAAAAGACGAGAAATAGGGGTTCCTAGGTGGCTCAGTCTGTTAAGCGTCTGCCTGCAGCTTAGGTCATGATCTCAGGGTCCTGAGATCGAGCCCCATATCAGGCTCCCGGCGCAGCAGGGAGTCTGCTTCTCCCTCTGCCCCTCCCCCCACCATGCTTTCTCTTTCTCTCTCAAATAAATAAGAAAATCTTAAAAAAAAAAAAAAAAAGACAAGAAATGGTGAGGATGTAAAGAAAAAAGAACCTGTGCACTGCTGGCAAGAATGTAAAATGGTGCAGGCACTATGGAAAACAGTAAGAGGTTTCTCAGAAAATTTTAAAAAGTAATGCCATATGACCCAATAATTCCACTACTGGGTATTTACCCAAAGGAAATGAAAACACTAATACAAAAAGATATATGCACACCTGTTCATTGTGGCATTATTTATAATAATCAAGATCTGGAAGCAATCCAAGTATCCATCAATAGACAAATGGATAAGAAAGATGTAGTGTGTATGTGTGTGTGTGTATATATATGTGTGTACCCATATACACAGTGGAATATTACACAGTGAGAAGAAAGAAGAGATCATGCCATTTGCAACAATATGGATAGACTTAGAGAGTATCATACTAAGTGAAATGAGTTAGAAAGGGAAAGGCAAACACCATATGATTTCACTCACACGGAATCTAAGAAAACAAATGAGGGCGCCCGGGTGGCTCAGTAAGTTAAGCGGCTGCCTTTGGCTCAGGTCATGATCCCAGCGTGCTAGGATGGAGCCCCGAGTCAGGTTCCCTGCTCAGCAGGAAGTCTGCTTCTCCCTCTCCGTCTGCCCCTCCCCCCGCTTGTGCTCTTACTCTCTCTCTCAAATAAATAAATAGATAAATAAATACATCTTTAGAAAACTAAGTAAAAAATTACAAAACAAATGAAAAAATAAACAAAAGGCAGAATCAGACCTATACATACAGAGAAAAAACTGATTATTGCCAGAGGGTAGAAGGAGTGACAGGATGGGCAAAATGGATGAGGGGGATTAGAAGACACAGGCTTCCAGTTATGGAATGAATAAGTCATGGAAATAAAAAGCACAGCATAGGGAATACAGTCAATGGTATTGTAATAGCGTTGCATGGTGACAGATGGTAGCCACACTTGTGGGGAGCATAGCATAATGTATAGAGAAGCTGAATCCCTCTATCATACACCTGAAATTAGGGTAGCATGTGTGTCAACTGTACTTCAATTAAAAAAATACTGGCAGTTCAACTGCAAGTTTTGAAGATGCCGCCCAAAGGACAAGTTTGGGGAAAGGGGGAGCAGACTCTGGGAGTGGTAGTTCTTTTGACAAGAAGGCTCAGGGTCCCAAAGGTGGGGGCAATGTAGTAAAGGTCAGATACTTTCTGTGTGAAAAACAAGGGAAAAGCATAGGAGCCATGGAAAAGTTAGTCTGTCAATGAAGTTAAAAAGTGAAAGAGCGTCAACGAAGTGGCCGCACGGCATCGTGAAGATAAAGCCCGGCAAAGGGGCGACAGGGGCTGGATGACCAGAGGCGCCACCATAGGGGGACCATTTCAAGAAGCTGCCCTTGCCTTGCTTGTGAGTGGGCTGGATAAGCCTGTGTTTACAGATCCTCTAGTTAAAGCACAATTTGGATATCATATTATTACGACTGAAGGGAGAAAATAAAATTCTACAGAAGACGGGAAAAAAAACATATTGGCAAAAAAAATGAAAAAATAAAATCATTTAAAAAATAAACTTGTTTTTCTTCTTTCTGAAGGAAACAAAAACAAAAATAATAAATTATGGCATACTTACACTATGTGCACTATTATAAGCAGTAAAAGAAATGGATGAACTGTAACTCCGAGGCAACAGATAGGGGAATCAATCTTAGAACCCCAGCACTGAGTGAAAGCACAGGTCCTCAACAGATAGCATATCATGTGTCACCTCTAATACGATCTCATTTATATACATTTCAAGAACAAAACTCATCAATATATCATTTTTTTTAAAGATTTTATTTATTTATTTGACAGAGAGACAGCCAGCGAGAGAGGGAGCACAAGCAGGGGGAGTGGGAGAGGAAGAAGCAGGCTCCCCGTGGAGGAGCCTGAGGCAGGGCTCGATCCCAGGGATCCAGGATCACGCCCTGAGCCCAAGGCAGACGCTTAATGACTACGCCACCCAGGCACCCCTCATCAATATATCATTTAGGGAAACATGTGCATGTGATTTTTTAAAACTATTTTTTTTTAAATATTTCTTTATTTGAGGGGCGCCTGGGTGGCACAGCGGTTAAGCGTCTGCCTTCGGCTCAGGGCGTGATCCTGGAGTTCTGGGATCGAGCCCCACATCAGGCTCCTCTGCTGGAAGCCTGCTTCTTCCTCTCCCACTCCCCCTGCTTGTGTTCCCTCTCTCGCTGGCTGTCTCTCTCTCTGTCGAATAAATCAATAAAATCTTTAAAAAAAAAATAAAATAAAATATTTCTTTATTTGAGAGAGAGAGACAGGGGGAATGCGCACATAACGGAGGCGGGTAGGGGCAGTGCAGAGGGAGGGAATCTCAGCAGGCTCCCAGCTGAGTGTGGAGCCCGAAAGGATGCCAGGCTCAATCTCATGACCTGAGCTGAAATCAAGAGTTGGACGCTTAACTGACTGAGCTCCCCAGGCATCCCTAAAACTATTTTTTTTTTTTTAAAGCAGGGGATTGGGGCACCTGGGTGGCTCAGTCAGTTAAGTATCTACCTTCGGCTCAGGTCATGATCCCAGGGTTCTGGGATCAAGCCCCGAGTCAGGCTCCATGCTCAGCGGGGAGTCTGCTTCTCCCTCTGCCTCTGCCCCTCCCCCCACTCTCTCTTGCTCTCTCTCAAATAAATAAATAAAAACTTTAAAAAAATATAGTCCACTCCTAGAAAGAAAGAAAGAAAGAAAGAAAGAAAGAAAGAAAGAAAGAAAGAAAGAAAGAAAGAAAGAAAGAGCGAGCATCGTAACCCAAACCAGGAGCACGGTTACCAGGATCACTACCAGGCTGACTGCCCGGGAGCCATTTCTGCTGCAGGCCAGGTGCTCGCCGCAAGCAGTGAGATCCTAGAGTTCCGGGGGTCCTTGGGTTTACCTTCACCAGCAAGACAGGTGAACGGAAGAGGCAACTACACAGAAAAGTGGGCAAGGGTATAAACTGGCAAATTAAAGAAGAGAAAATCTGAATGACCAATGACTATACAAAAAGATAATCTCACTACCAAACACGTGAAGTTTTACAAGTTAAAAACAAGGTGCCATTTTCCATCCATACGACTGACAACATTTAAAAATCCGATGACATGAATTATTGAGACTAGGGCAAAATATGGCTTTCCTGAGCTTGTACAAATGTAAATCAGTAATATAAATGTAAATCAGGCCATTTTTAGTAAGATTGAAGAAAAACATACTTACGCTAGGTCCCACAGATTCCCATTCTAAGTAAACACCCTAGAGACACTTTCACACAGTGATACCCCCATAAGTGCCTTGTCACTTCAATGTTTGACAGAATCGAATTGTTCTTTAGGAAGGAAACAAATAAACTGGGAATAATTTATATATGAATGGCATGAGAAAGCCCAAATGTCTGTATAAACATGGAACGAATCTCAAAAATAAAGTGAAAAAAGTATCACATTATATTTATTCAATTTAAAATTGAATAATCTCTCATATATATATCTTATTTATGTATGATAACTAGAACTTGTTTTGTTTGTATTGTGTGTTATGTGGGCAGGAATGGCCTGGAAGAGTGAGAAAGATTGATGATTCAGGAAAGAGCAGAACCAAAAGAAGAAGCTCCTTGAGGGGAGAGGAGATGGGGTGCAGAGTGGAGGGACAGGGCTTTGTAATGCATTGTTCTTAAAATTGTTCTTTTTGGTGATTAGCTAACCTTGACGTTTGGGATAAGCAAGGCTAGGCAGTGGAAAGGAACTTTCTTCTGGTAATTTTTCTCCACTTAAACAAAGAAATAAATAAGAAGTAAGTTGTAAAAGGAAACACAGGAAAATAAAATCCAGCCTATAACAACCTTTAGAGAACTGACAGTGAAGCTGCTCGTCCTGCATTAAAAAAAAAATAACTATAAATTTATCTACAGGCCCCAACCAAAGGCACATCTGATTTACTCACCTCTTCATGTAATATTAAGTATTCCAGCGAAATTAAAATTCTCATCTTGTGATCTGAAGAAGCGTAACCCTGTTGACTGAAATGAGAATTTGGTCCACTAGGTGGTCTGAATTTGTGAAAACTACAACCCCCAAAATGTACTACAGCAGGAGCGCCCGCTCAGGGGAGAGAAGAATGGGATGTTTCTTTTTTTTCTTTTCTTTTCTTTTCTTTTTTTTTAAGTAGGCTCCACACCCAACATGGGACTTGAACTCATGACTCTGAGATCAAGAGTCACATGCCCTACCAATTGAGCCAGCCAGGGGCCCAAGAATGGGGTTTCCTGTGAAAAAAATTACAAATCACCAATATGTGCACCTCCCACCCCCCACACACATACTACTTGCTAATCTCACAGCAGTTTTTAATGTTAATTAGCATTTTAAGTTGAAAACTAACTTGATTCCTCTAATGAAATGTTTCTTTTTTTAAAGGCCAGTGACCAAGTTGGATCTACATAACCCATTATCAGGGCATTCTTTTATCTCCTCCTGTTATCATGCATAATCATACAGTAATTTTGTCAGTTTATAATAATACTGATAAACCCGTTACTGGCAGATTTAACAATTTATCTGTAATCTTCTACAAATGACTTAAACTAGTAAATGCAACTGTGTATCACCCAAAGTGTCAACAGTATAAACTGAGTTGACAGTTGTATGAAGTTGTATCATTTCGACATTTGAAACAATTTGTAACCGCTCTTTCCTACTGTTCCAATGCAACCAAATAGCCACTGTGTGAAGCAATGAGGAAGCAGTGGAAAATAAAGTGTAGGAAACTTACAGCTGGTGAGGGCGGAAAAGAGAAGGGAGGATGCTCTGATAACAAAGGCGGGAAATCGTTATTTTTAATTTAACAGAGCATGTATCCCCATAAGCATTAATGTGGATATGTATAAAACAGGCTGTCCCTTGGAAGTTCTTTCTTTGGTTTCTGGTTCATCGTTTTACGTCGCAAAAGGGCTGTTTCCACAAGGTCCATAGCTAAGTAGTATTTTCAGATTTTTTTATTTGGCCATCTAATCAGCCACTGCATAACAGCTACGACCCTGTTACCTTTTAATCACTTTATTCTTGAAAAGAGGTTGTGAACTTACCTTATTTTATTAGTAAGTTCTGGCGGGTATGTACATTTTTCTGGAGACAACGTTATAACCCTCAAAGATGTTCAAAAGGGTTTGTGACCCCAGAATATCCAAGAACACTGCATAAAGATAAGCTCTTTTCAGCCACGTGGAAACACGCGGCGCCGGCTTCCGGACTCAACTGTGCCGTGACCTGTCCTCCGCGCAGTCCTCCGAAGCGCGATCTCCAGCAGGGGTCGCTGCGCCGCCGCCGCCGCGTCCGTGAGCCCCGCCCGGCCCGCTCTCGCCGTGGCGGCGCTGACGGAAGGGGCGGGGCAGGGAGGGGCGGGGCCTGGAGGCCCGGGTCCGCAGGGCAACGGGGAGGGATCGAGGGAGGAGGAGCGGCCCTGAGTTGAAAGTAATTGCGCCCCTGTCGGGCGTGTTGTGCCCCCGGCCAGAGCCCACTCTGTTAACAGCTTCCCGGCGCGCACTCGTGAAGCAGGGGCGAGACGAGCGCCTCTGCCCTGCCTGCGCTCCTGCCAGGACTCCGCGTGAATCTCTCGCGTCTTGCCCCGGCCCGACTAGCCTCGGGACGCCCTGTGGACCCGGGGGCTGCAGGGGCCGTGGAGATCCGGTGCGCCGTGGCAGTCCGCCCTTGGGCCCGGCCGCTACTGCTGGCTCCAAACGCAGACCCGGAGCTCGAGGACGCAGGTGTCCGGTTTCCTTTGACCTTGAAGACCCGGGAAGGTGCGCAGTTCGCGGGGGTGGCAAGTATGCGGGGGGGAGCCTACCCCATTCCCGCGGTCAGCCTGAGAGGTCTTCAGAAGGGACGATTTTTAGTTGCAGTAGACTGCAAAGCAGTTCAACCAGGTTCTCCCTAACCGAGTAGTGAACAGGCTCACGAACGTGGAGCGATTCCCAGTGTCCCGCAGGTCAAGGGCAGCGTTGCCTCTATTCCAGACATTACTTTGCTTACAGGCTTCGGCTCGTTCACGTCTTATCTGTCCTGAAGATCTCCCCACAAACCTCCGGGCTTCTTCCGTTTTCCTCTCCACTACTCATGTCCACACCATTGGCAAAGAACTCTTTTAAAATGCACTTCTATCAGGTCATTCCCTGCTTGAGATCTATGATTCACATGCTTTCTGGGTCAAGTCCAAACTTTGATAGGCCAAGGCCTTTGGAGATCTAGCCTTTTGCCCTTCAATCCAGCTCCAACTTTGTAGGATCTTTTCTGGATTCATTCTGATGCTCCATTTCTCTTGATCTACTTTCATTCCACAGTGGCTAATTAAGCACTCATCGTGTGCGAGGCACTGTCTGGGCAGTTGGGATTCAGCAGAGGAAAACAAATTCAGGTGAAGATTTCTGCCCTTGTGGAGTTTATATTCTACTAGGAGAGACAGTCCAAAAAAAAGAAAAAAGAAAAGAAAAACCTAGTAAATTGATAGGTGAGAAGTGCTATGGAGGAAAAAAAAGTTGAGTAAGGGGAGATTGGGAGACCAAGATGCTTATTAAATAAAATTGGAATGAGTGGACAGCAGTGAGGTGATATTTGAGTTAAGATTGAAGAAAATGAGTTATCTTTGCAGTTTTCTGGGGTAAGAGAGTTCTAGGTGCAGCTGGGACAAAGACCTTATCCAGAAATGCCCCTGTTGTATGTGGGGAGCATCAGGAAAGCCAGCGTAGCTGGACCTGAGAGCAGAGGTTGAGAGTGGCAAGAAATGGGGGGACGGGGGGACCAGATCACATAGAGCCTGTAACCTTGTCTCAGGGCTTTTGTAGGAGTGATATGGTATACATTACTTTTTGAAAGAATCACAGCTCTATGGAAAATAGACTCTAATGGAGCCTTTGTAGTATTGCTATCATCCTCTGTCAAGATGCTGTAAATCTGTGGTAGCAGTGGAAGTGGTGAGAAGTGATGGGATACTGGACATGTTCTGAAGATACAGCCAACGTAGTTTCCTGACATTGGATACGAGTATGAGGGAGAGTCAAGAATGACTGGAAACTTTTGTTCTCAGCACCTACAGGGGTGGAGTTAATCATTCACTGAGATGGAGAAGGCTACAGGTGGAACAGATTTAGGGTTGGGGACATGTCAGGAGTTTGGGGACCAATAAAGCTTGAGGTACCTGTTACACACCCAGGTGGAGATGTTAGGCATTTGGATATTGTGTCAGGGGTCGCCAAGACCTCCCCTAGGATCATTGACTGACTAGGAAGATTCAACGGGACTTGGCTGTGGCTCATGGCTGTGATTTATCACAGCAGAGAGATACAAAGCACAGTCACCAAAGAGAGAAGACTCATAAGACAAAGTGTGCAGGAAGTTAGGTGGTCTTCCAAGAGTCCTCCCCCAGTGGACTTACATAGGACATGCTGAAGTCCCCAGCAACAAATTATGACACTGTATGTGAAATACCATCTATCAGGGAACGCTCATTAGAGCCTCTGCCCAGGGTGTTGATTGGCTTTAGTCACATGGGCACTGACATGCCTAGCATGTACCAAAATTCAAGACTCCCAGAAGGAAAGCAGGTACTCAGCATAAGAAATTGTACAAACAGTTTAGACCCAGTGAGCAACTCCTGTCAGTTCTGAGAATGGTGAGAATCCTGAAATCCAGGTTTCCAGATGCCAGCCAAAGGCCCACCTTTGCAAGCAGGCCTTTCTAAGGATGGTCTCAAGCCTGCTGCTACATTAAGTCTCCTGCACAGATCTACATGTCTGGAATTTGGGAGAAAGGTCTGGAATGGGAGATAGCTAGGGGAGTGGTTGGCATATAGGCAGTATTTAAAGCCATGGAAGTGTTTGGTGTGTTGATATGCATTTGTCAAAGCTGACTGATAGAGCTGAGCTGTAGAAGAGAAGCGGGCCAAATATTGAGCCCTGGGGCCCTCCAACGTTAAGATGCCTGGGAGAAGGAAGAAACAGCAGGTAAGGTGGGAGGAAAACCAAGAGCAAGGTGTCCTGGGAGCCAAGTGAAGAAGAGGCGAGTGATCAGTTGTCTCAGATGCTGCTGAGAAGTCAAACAAGATGAGGACTAACAAATGGCCTTTTGGGTTTAGAAAAAGAGGCATTAAGGAGAGAGACAACCCTTTTTGAGAAGTTTTGTTGTAAAAAGGAACAAGAAAAGTTGTAGCTGGGGGTTAGTGGAATTAAGAGAAGGTTGGTTGGTTATTCAGTGTGAGAAGTAACAGCATGCTAATGAGAATGGTCCATTAGAAAGGGAAAAGTTATAGTTGTAACTTGCTGTTTCCCCCGAGTTCTGTTTCAGGCCACCTTTGCCATTAGAACTCTTCTCCGGCATCCCCGCTCCGAGCTTTAGTCTTCGGGGTCCAGCCTCCTTTGGACCTGGGCTTTCACTCAGGTTCTCTGACAGCCAGTTTACCTGCCCACATTCCACTTGAATAGCAGTTCCTTGAGGACCAGAACTGTATGCTTTGTACGCAGGTCTAGTCTAGCTCGCTACTTGGCATGTGCAGGCAAATGAGTGAATGAGGGATGGATGTGGTAATGGGTAGGGTGTTCCCTTCATTTCTGGAAAGTGAATCTGCAAGGATTCAATGGTTTTTTGTATGTGCCAAGCTGATTGGGAATGGGAATGAGGAAGGAGGCAGGGTTCCTGCCCTGTCACTACCCTTAGAGTTTGGGAGGTAAGAATAGTACAAAAGACACACAGCATTGGTGCAGCATGAGTTTGGGAAAGGGCAGGGGAGGGCGGAGAGGGAGAGTGGGTCTTAGGTGGAGCCTGGAAGATGGAGAAGCCATGCTAAAAGGACAGACACTTTTCTTTCCAGTAGTAGAATCCTTTCTTAAAGTGAAATAGAAGGAACCCCAGTATTTGGCCAGCACTGCTGTTCTAGTCGAAGAGGGTTGGGACCTGGTTAGCCCTCCCCTCCAACATCTCCTCCTCTGAGCAGTTTGAAGGCTCTGTGGTGGAACTTGGGTTCTCAGACTCTACCCCATGGCCCTGGGTGTCCACTGCTAGAAATGGTGATCCTCTCCAGCAAAAATTAGGTTAATGTGTTTTCTCAATTTTATGTTAGTAAATTTTACCTAAACTTCAGCATGTACCAGCGTTTGCCTCCTAGAGCGTGAAGCAGATCACAGAGCGGGAGCAGCTAATAAACACAAAGGTAGTGCTTGGCCTAACATTTTGGTTATGTTAATTGTATTTCCATGTGAGTATGATTTTAAATAGCTGCTTTGTGCTAGCATAAGTGTCCTAGTGTAGGTAAATGTAATGTATTCGTGATCCATCCAAAGAGCAGCATCATATCCAGGCATTCCTCACAAAAGAGAACAGTGTGGTATAATGGCAGGACTTCGAGGGGGAAACGTAGTAATCCAGAGACTGACTGACAGGACTCTCCTCCCCCAGGATGTCTCCTCTTAGGATATCTTCTAAGTCAGGGCACCAGTTCTCCCCACGCCTCCGCTCCTGAAACTATGCATTCTCTCTGGTGTTGCAGTTGGTGAACATTGGTTTTTGTTCAAGAGAAAATGAGACATAAATTTCATGGTGTAGCAGGAAGAACAGTGGACTTGGAGTCAGAAGATTGACGGACAGTTCAGCATGGTGGTAAAGAGCCTAAAGACTTAGCCAGGGAGCCTGGGTTTGAATCCACTTAGTATTTGTGTGACCCTGTCACTGAGATGATGAATTAATAGGTAGAGCAGGGCCTGACCCATAGTAAACAATGAGCGTTAAGAAGACCTGTCATTGGAAGCCTGGCTGTATTGTTTACTAGCCGTATGACCTAGCAGATTGTTAAATTGCTCCAGGTCTCATTTGTGCTCATCTGTAAAATGAGGGCCCTGTACAAAGTTATCCCTGAGAGGCTGCCCTTTTCATCTCCGCACACACATTCTGCTCCAGGAATATTGTTAATTGGGGGGCATGTGCAGCAAGGTTCTCAGCTCGCAGGCATACATATAGCCTTTGGCATTATACCTGATAGCAAAACAAACTTCGCTGAAGTCACTTAGGCCACTGTTTTCAAACTTCTTTTTATTATTACCTTCAGTAAATGTATCTTCCATGGTGACCCAGCATATGTGTATGTGTATTGCAGTGAAAATTATATAAAGCAGTATTTACTTACTATATGTGATGTACTGTAATATTTTCTATACTCTTCAGTTTTAGTTCTTTTTTTAAAATTTATTTGTTTGACACAGAGAGCAAGAGAAAGCTCGAGAGAGCACAAGCAGAGGGAGTGGCAGAGGGAGAAGCAGGCTCCCAGCTGAGCAGGGAGCATGATGCTGGGTGGGGGGTGGGAGAGGGGCGATTCCAGGACCCCGAGATCGTGACCTGAGCACAAGGCAGACGCTTCACTGACTGAGCCACCCAGGCACCCCCAGTTTTAGTTCTTAAAAAGTAAAAAGTTTATAATGGCTCATGACCATTATAGTTTGAAAAACACCTAAAGATAGGCAAATTATCATCACTAATGCCAGTCTTTATCTTCTGTATTACAAGAGCATCTTATTAACCATCTGGTCTAGGCCCAACAGTAACTGGTGATTTCAGCCAGGGCTGTCTTGGCCCATAACTTGGTCATCACCAGATAAATGCTAATGAGTCTAGGATTTAGGACCGACACAGAATTTCTGAGGCTGATAGTACTCTGAGAGCTCTGGCCACTATGGTTAACCTTCCTCTTGTGTTTTGCGTGGGTGGGAAGGTATGAAAGGCTCTGCTTATGAGAGAATTACTTTTCTTAAAATTTTACATCGTAAAGAATATATGTTAAAATGTTAACATTGGTTGTCATAGAGTGGATATGGGTGGTTTGAATTTTCTTTATATTCTTTTCAAATTTTCTACCATGAAAATATGTTTCACATATAATCATTGAAATCTTCTTTCTCTTAAATTATGGTAATAAGAGTAGCAATTACTACTTAAAAGAATCTTTACTTGGCAAAAAGTCCACCATTAGGTAACTTTTTTTAGCTTAGTTTAGTTTTTTTTTTAAGATTTTATTTTTCTAAGTAATCTCTATGCCCAGTGTGGGGCTCGAACCCATAACCTGAGGTCAAGAGTCACATGCGCCACCAACTGAGCCAGCCAGGTGCCCCTTAATTTTTGATTATAGTGATCCATGAAATACAAAGTCTAGGAACTACTGAAATACACTATTTTCTTTCTTTATCCCTAGTTGTATAACATCTAAGGCTTTTTCCTATGCGTGATTATTATTCATTCTCTATTAAATTAGATAGAATATGTATAAAAATGATTCTCTCAATATTTCTCTTTAAGGTGCTTCAAATAGTTTCCAGTCAGTATTTTAGAGCACTCTGTGGATTTTATAGCATTTAAAAATTATTTCAAATTACAGTTGTGTTGAAAAACAACCCTTAAATTATGCCTGCTTTATTTCTCAGTTAAGACTCAGATTGGTGTCCCAAGAGCAATGAGATACAGAGTTGAGCTTGTGGTGTCTGCCTTGTTCATGCCAACAAAAATAAGAGCCAGCATGTTAACAAATACAACTTGGAAGTAGCTAGCTGTGTGCTTTTGAGTGGGCTTACAGGTAATTGCTGTTGTCAGCTTTGTGATGAATGGAAAGTAGGAAGGAAAAATAATTGAAACCAACATCAAAGAGATCTGTCTGAAAGGATAGCCTTGGCACCATGGAAAGTCACTGACAGACTTAAGGTATGAGGATATGGGCCATATGGCAACCCTCTCAGATTACTAAACCGTGGTCTCTAAAGCCATCTTGGTGTGCTTGGGAAGGTTTGCTCCCATCATAAGAAGATGGTTTCTGCTGCCTTTGAGGTAACCTAGGACTTGACTACTCTCTGGCATGTTAGCACCTCGGTGCCTCAGGAAACGGTTAGCTAGTTTCTGGGTCTTCTGGCCCCTTCCTTCTCTACTAGCTAGCGGCTCCGTTAAACAGTAGGAGAAAGATGGAAAAGGAGGTAAAACGCAGCTCTGTCCGGTCTGCTCCTTGCTAGCTTGGATTTGCTGGGGCAGGGGTTGAAATAAAGCCTAGAGATTCACTCTGGGTTTTAGGAAGTTATGACTTGGTGTCCTTCCTTGGCAAAGTCAGTGTCGTAAGGATGTGACGTATGTCAGCAAATAGTCTTTCTCTGCTTGAGATCTTTTTTTTTTTAAAACCGTTGAGAACTGTTGTTAATATTCTTCGGTAGCAGTCCATATCCAAGCTAATTTGGGGGATGGAGAAGAGGAGAACCGGGGTGTTCACACACATCTAGTTCCATCCTCCTGACCACCCTGCGAGGGAAGCACAGCTGGAAGACTCACCGTGGAAAAGTACGTAGCCCTGAGTATGTGCAGACCAGTATGGCCTTTTGTAGGGGAGAGTAAGTGCAGTGCTGATAACAGAGTGTTCGTGGTACATATGGTTTATGTTGTGAGGATGCCAGGACACAGCACTTGTGAAATAAAACTGAATTATTGTCTGTTTCAGGTTATATGCGCCATGGCTCTGACCGGTGTCAGATTGCCTACCAGCGTTTTGAGAAAGCCAGATGCCTGGATTGGACTCTGGGGATCGCTGCAAGGGACACCTTCCTATAAACTCTGTGCTTCCTGGAATCGATACTTATATTTTTCTAGTACCCAGTTAAACACATCAAGTTGTAAAACATTTCTCCATAGCTTTTTCTCACTGAGACTCCCAGAGCTTTTAATATCTCCAGAATATATTTTCCCACTTTCCATAAGACTTAAAAGTAATATAAGCTCTAAAAAATCCACTAAGAAGACTCTGCAAAAAGCTGAGGATGAAGAGGACTCTGAAGACGAGAGTGATCGTGAGACGAGTGAGCGCGAAGAGGAGCTGGAGGATGACCCCACTGTGATCAAAGACTATAAAGATCTGGAGAAAGTAGTGCAGTCTTTTCGGTATGATGTTATCCTAAAGACAGGCCTAGATGTCGGGAGAAAGTAAGTATGATGCGCATTTTATTATAAAACCCCTTGTCTTTTTGTCATTTTAATGTAGTAGTTCCCATCACTCAGCCCATCTTTTGGTGAGGGGCAGCCACAGTTAGGAGAGCACCTTCCCGGTCACCTGTTCCAGTTATTTCCTCCTACAGATGAGAACACTGACTCCCCAGCAAGTCAGGTGACTGCACATCCCATGTGCCATATTTCCCTGATCCTAAGACACTGGCGGCTCTTCTTAAGATGAGCCACCGATTTAATACCAGCTTCTTGAGGAAAGTAATGACCTTGTTAGAGGTGTATAGCGAGAGGAAACCGCGCCTGGGTTTCACAAATGCCACAGTGTGAGAAGGTACCTTTTAGAAGCAACAGAAGCAGTGTAATGTAAAGAATGCAGGCTCGGGCGCCCGGGTGGCTCAGTCGGTTAAGTGTCTGCCTTCAGCTCAGGGTCCTGGGGTCGAGCCCCGCATCGGGCTCCTTGCTCAGCAGGGGGTCTGCTTCTTCCTCTCCCTCTGCCTGCCGCTCCCCCTGCTTGTGCTCGCTCGCTCTCTGTCAAATAAATAAATCTTAAAAAAAAAAAAATGCAGTCTCTACAGCTAGACCCCTCATGCTCTGTGTGAGCGCGGGCAAGTTCCTTGAATTCAGTTTTCTCATCTGTAAAATGTAAAACAGCCCTACTCTAGAAGTTGGTGCTTCTGTCTAAAGCATCTTAGTGGATGGAACTAGAGAGGATTATGTTGGTCAGAGAAAGACAAATACCATATGATATCACTTGTATGTGGAATTTAAGAACAAAACAGATGAATATAGGGGAAGGGAAGTAAGAGAAACAGAGGCAAACCATGAGAGACTTTTCACTCTAGGAAACAAACAGGGTTGCTGGGGGAGGTGGGGGTTGCGTACCTGAGTGACGGGCATTAAGGAGCGCACGTGATGTGATGGGTGTTATACGCAACTGATGAATCACTGAACTCTACCTCAAACTAGTAACACATTATGGGTTAATTAAATTGAATTTAAATTTGAAAAAATAATAAAGCATTTTAACAGTGCCTGACACATAGTAGGTACTCATCATATGTTAGCTATTATGAAGAAAATACTGTGTTCATATATAGTGCATAGAGATGTTAAATAGAACTTTGAAGATTTTTTTAGTATTCTTGTTCTCTCTGCTGGACTAATCATATAAGAATAGTGACCCTCATTGTTCATCCATTCCTTTAGCAATCATTGTGTGCATACTGCATGCAAGGTAAGAATCATGGTATGGATAATATACTCAGATTTCCATGTGTAATTTATACCTTTATGACCTAATTTAATGGTGTAGTTTAATTTTTTAATCCACAAAGCTTAAGAACTCATAAAGATGACTGAGCCCATAGGCATCCTCTTGGGGATTTACTGAATGTTCTCTAAAATCTGGCATACTTGTTGGGGGGTGGGGGCTGTCTCTTCCCCAGAGACGTAGCTGCTGCTGTTATAAGCAGAGCCCCAGATGGTAATCACTTGAAGTTAGAGCAGCGAGAGAAAAGTGTATGGATCTTTGTCAGCACCCTCTCCTGGTCTGTTTGCCCTAGTGATTGAATTGAGAGATCAGTGGCTGCTGGGTTGGCATTTCCTGGACCTCAGTGCGGAGTCACAGGGGATTTTTTTAATGGCTTCACCGTACGTGTGGTGCCTGGTTTTTCTCTCGGAGCCCAGAGCCCTTTGATGGTCATGAATAATGGGAGCTCCCGCTTTGCAGGCGGCTGCTGCAGGAGTCTGGTGGGGTACCCCAGGCCCTCCCGAAGCTTACCTGCCCAGCGGTTGCAGCACATCTCTGCCCCCGTCCGGCATCTGTTCAGAAGCGCCCCTTGATCTCGCTGTTTCACATGCACACGGGAGCAGTTGACTTCCACTTCCCTGGCACCCAGAATGGAGGTTTTGTGGAGAGGCTGGTCACTGTCAGAATAAGCGTTAATGGCAGGTGTTTTTCTCAGACCTCTATAATTGTCTTGAATATATTTCTATTTCAAAGCGTTTGACTTTTTTTTTTTTTTTTTTTTTTTTGTTAAGCAAAGTGGAAGATGCATTCTACAAAGGTGAACTCAGGCTGAATGGGGAAAAATTATGGAAGAAAAGCAGAACGGTGAGCTATTCTGACAGCCAGACATTTTTGTCTGTTGCTCTGCCAGTACTCAGTGCCACCCCGATTTCCCTTCGAGGGTCCTCAGTGACTCCTTTGTGTGTTGTGTTGCCCTCTCTGCAGTTCCCCACGGGCCTGGTCAAGCTAGGGAGAACCGCCAGCCAGCTTCCGCCACACAAACCGCTTGCTCTTCTGCAGCCGTAATGTCCAAGAGAAAGCTTTCCCTTTTTCTTTAAAATTTTAAGATAGGCCACTGTCACAGTTGGCAAAAATCCGTTAACCAAGTCATTAGCCCCATGAGAAGCTAGTAACAAGACTGAAAAGAAAGAGTTGATCCGTGTAGAGGTGACTTTGGACTGCTGTTGCTGAGCAGACGTGTGACGCTGATCCGGTCAGCCGTACCCCCGGCACTCGTGCGCCCCACGGTGTGCAGAGCAGCTGTCAGAAAGGGACTCTGTTTTCTAACAGGCCCACAGCAATACCATTGCTAAGTGAGAGAAATCAAGTATAAGCAAATGCATTTCCAGTACCCAGTGTTGTTATAATAAGTCATATATATATACAGTTTAAAATGTGTATTTTTGTAGAAATAGGTTGCATATATACATACATCTAGAATTAAAATAGTAATATTACTAGTATTTATCTTTGGGGCATTATGGGTTTTATTTTCTTCATTCTTTTTATTTTCTGAGTTTTTTATAAGTATAGGTCACTTTCATAATTGGAAAAACACGAATGATAGTAAAAGTTAACAAAGCACAATAAAAAAGCTATGACAGACGCTCTTTAAAAGTTTGGAAGAGGGGCGCCTGGGTGGCTCAGGTGGTTAAGCACCTGCCTTGGGCTCTGGTCAGGATCCCAGGGCCATGGGATCGAGCCCGGCCTGGAGCTCCTGGCTCAGTGAGGAGTCTGCTTCTCCCTCTCCCTCTGCCCGTCCCCCTTCCCTCCTCCTCATGCTCGCTCTGTGTCTCTCTGTCTCAAATGAGTAAATAAAATCTTTAAAAAAAAAAAAGAAAACTTGGAAGACGCAGACAGGAGGCATTGGCAGACAATCTCACTCTTAGTGTCTAGGGAACCAATGTTCCAGGGAAGTTAGACACACTTTCGTAGGTGGCTTTTAAGCTTGTTTCATATTTCACGGCACCCCAGGGCTTGGAGGGCTTGAGCTACACCCCTGGGACAAGGGAGGTGTGAGCTGTCGGCCGTGGACCCAGGTGAGCACCGAGGCTTTCCTCGGAGACCCTGCTCTCTGGGTTCCTACAGGTTCTCATGGAGGACAGGAGGAGAGGGCTCTCCTCAGTGCTTGTCTCAGCTGCCGAGTCCCAAGGTCCACGATCTGGGATGGCACCTGACCCGGCAGGTTCAGCGTGTCAGTCCCGGCTCTGTGAGCTGCGGGACACCAGGCACTCCAGACGTGCATCTGGAGATCAGGCCCTTCTTGTCCCGTAATTGCTTTTTCCTGCTTGTAGCCCTGCCCCCTCTCCGCCGCCGCCGTGTTCCCGAGACAAGACCTGCTCTGGGCACCCACGCCTCTGTGCCCGGCCTCATTTACAAACGCCACAAGTCTCTTTTTCCCTCTCTGCTTTGAGATATTGTTAACTACAGTCTAATTGCTGCTGCTTCATTCTGCCTTGGGTGTTCTGTTGTCTCGGCTGCCTTCCAGATTTCTCCTGAGGGTCAGCAAAGGAAGGGGCCGGTGTTAACACTCGACTGCCTTGTTACTAGGAGGCCTGTAGCCATAGTAACTGCAGCTAAGGGGAGATTTGAAATGTAGATATTTGGAACAGCCCATAATCCCAGCCAGTTTGCTTTGTGTGTGCTGTGCCGTCTCCCACGTTAGAAAGGACAGGCCCTTGCAGGGAATAAAGGACACCTGCCCTTCCGTGGCCTGCCGCGCGGGGCTGTGCCTGGCTGCTGGCCTTGAAGGGTCAGGCAGACTGTGGCGCCGCGGAGCTTTCCTGTGAGCTGCGAACCATGGTGCTGTAGGTGCTGGGTGCCTGCTGACTTACGCAAAGGCTGCATAGGGCCTGAGGACGGGACCGAAGCTCACCTCTCCCTGGGATTGCCCGGCTAAAGGAGAAACGTTCCTTCCCTAGTCTCTGCCTTAGAAGCGGGCTCCTGAAGGGGTCTGTTGCTCAGCCACACACTAGCCAGCTTTTTTAAGGGCCAGATACTGCACACAGTAGATCTGTGAAGGGATACACAGAACGGTTGGTTGCCTTTCTCTCTGTACCCTTTAATGCCTTTTATATATGCATGGTATTTACTAAAAAGTGAATTTTAATGAAATAAAGTCATGCTGAAAAATGTAAAGGGATTCAAAATATTCGTTTTCAAACCTTGTATTTCTGGACATTGACTGTAAATGTCCACACAATTGGGCCAAATGGTTTTGTTTTTTGTTGTCTTTTTTTTAATTGAACTCACGAGAACTACGGGAGGACAGCCTCCCTAGATGATGCTTGGGTCAGCCCATCCTTCAGACCGAGGGGAAAAGCAATCTTCATGCTTCCTTGTGGTGTAAGGCTTTTGCTTCTCAGCCCAGAGGGGAGAAGGTTTATAATCAGCTGCTGTGTGTTTCACATGTAGCTGCCCTAGGCCTGGGTTGACCAGTATGGCATGGTGGCAAATGTGTGCATTCCCATGTTGTAGACTGAATACTGGGCCCTTGAATGGGTGGGAAAACAAATACGAGCTTGCCCCGGTAAGGTGCAGATGTTTTTGACAGCATGAATTTAGGAGTGCCTCAGAGAGCGTTAATCAGAAAAGAAGGTAAAAGTGACACCATATTTCTTTTAAGTGGCCATGTGTGCCCACTTAGAGGCCACGGCCAACACATGGGGTTG
Organism: Ursus arctos; assembly: GCF_023065955.2. NCBI lineage: Eukaryota > Metazoa > Chordata > Mammalia > Carnivora > Ursidae > Ursus > Ursus arctos. Next base: position 51,869,902 of record NW_026622797.1, on the reverse strand, counting down.
CTGCCCGCCTCCTTGGAAGCAGTTGTTAGTGGTCTGAGATGGCCCCAGCTGTTCCTGGCTTGTGTCTAGTAAAAGCAGCATATGGCACCTGGGTCCGTTTAGCTCCTTCCTGAGTCACTGGGCAGGTACCCCTGGAATCCTGACCTCCCAGCACCAGGTGCCCACCGTGGGCTGTCCCTGGCAACACTGCTGTCTGTGACTGCCCTAGGACATGCCCTGGACTAGTTAGCCCAAGGCTCCCATCTGGGCAAGAATGGGTTTGACCTCAGCCCTTTGAACTCATTGAGTCAGCATCCAACTTGATCCTTGGTCCTTTTTGTGACGTTGTCTTTGTGAATTGAGTACTATCTTGATGATGTGGCATCACTGGGGCTAGTCAGAGCTAGAAAAGAAGTTTACCATTTCTCTAACAGATGCAGCTGTGACTCCGCAGTGACTGATTTTCAACAGACTGCCCCATCCCCAATTCCGCAGCTCATCTGGGTCGAAATCAATGAAAAGTCACACTGGAAATGGTGTTTTCAGTGCTGGCAATAATTACTGCGTACATACTCTCTACGATTGTGCCCCACTTTCTTTGCCTCTTGTCACTGTTACTGAAACAAATCCCTCTGAGTGTGTCCTTCAATCATCTAGTAGAGGTGAGTGTTTGAGCCACACCACACAGGCCATAAGCAGCCAGCTGTCTAGGTCTGATGGAAGGACACGGATGGTTTTGGGCACATGCGTGTGAGGCATTCTCTGAGGGAGGCCCTTTCACCTGGAGGCACTAGGGATAAGGGACGGCGTCAGAGGAATCACTACCTTTTCTCACATGCCCCTCTGTGTAATGATGGTCCCCTGATTAAAACTCAAAGCAAGGACATTTGTGGGGCACCTGGCTGGCTCAGTCAGTGGAGCATGCGACTCTTGATTTTAGGGCCATGAGTTCGAGCCCCACATTAGGTGTAAAGATTACTAAAAAAATAAACTTAAAAAAAAAAAGGACATTTGCATTGGCCTGTGTTTCCCAAAATGCAATGAAGGCTGAGTTTTCTTTTAATTTTCAGGTGAAAGTGGGAGATACATTGGATCTTCTAATTGGAGAGGATAAAGAAGCAGAAACAGAGACAGTGATGAGGGTTCTCCTGAAAAAAGTGTTGGAGGAGAAAACGGAAAGTGAAAAGTACAGAGTGGTGTTACGCCGGTGGAAAAAGTTAAAGTTGCCTAAAAAGAGTATGTCGAAATAAATGGATTGCTTTTTATTGATAAAACTGCTTTCTGGTGATGGGGGAAGGGCCAACTTCAAAAAAGGATATTTTTATTAAAATAAAGTTATCTAACCTTTAGTGGACTCTGCTGAGCTATTTTATGGAAATTGGGATCCATAGCTTGGAGACACTGCCGTGGCCTGGATTCCTGTCCGGGGCTTGATTTGTGCCCATTTCGACCTCATTTTGGCCTCGTGAGCATGAATAAGATGTGTGCTGAATGAACTAACCCCAGAGAGGTTTTAATGCCAAGCCTGCTGTTTCCCACATTAACTACCTTGGGAGTCTGTGCGAAATAAACTGGCCTTGTTTGTGCTTTCATTTCAGTTTTATCCTTGTTGACCAGCTTCCCTGGGTTCAGGCTTCTTACGGCAACCAAGTAAAGTCAAGGTCACCCTTCATATCCATGGGGAGACTGGTTTCTCCACCAACCCTTCTGAACTACCCACATGTGAGCTTTAGTTCCCTTCAGTTTGTCTTCAGAAGTATGGATAAGTGAAGTTGTTCCAACTCATTCCGAATGGGCTACTTAGGGCCCTTTTAAAATGAATTGTTCAGGGCAGGGGTTGGTAAACTGAGGCGGCTGGAGGCCTTTTGTATGGCATTCAAGAATGGTTTTTACATTTTTAAAGCGTTAAGAGAAGGAAGGAATATATGACAGAGGCCTTAGGTAGCCCACAAAACCTAAAATATTTACTCTCTTACCTTTTACAGAAAAAAAAAAATGTGATGACCCCTACCCCAGCTTAGGGTAATAAGCTGAGTGTTTAATTTTCAGGTGAAGGTAGATTTTAGTAGATTTTAGGGGAAACAGATTTTACCAATGAAGAGAACGAAGAGTCCGAGACCAATTATTCTAATTCTCAAGAAAGTGTTACAAAAAGGACAAAGCCTAAAAAAAATACAGTATTAGAAGGGACACATACATAATATACATCATCTAAGAAAAGGGCATCTGCAGAAATAAATTGGTTTGTAGACTCCCAGGAACAGTTTCCTAGCACTAGAAGGGTCAGCTCAACTAGACACCTATTGGATGGTGTCCTGGAAAAAAGACTGGCTGTGTCTGGGTCCTTTTATTTGCCCTCCAGGAATTCTTGAGAATTCAGGTTAACTGACAGTGAAGGGGGATGTCTGGGCCCATTGAGTCTGGAAGTCTTTAACACCTTGGAGTTCAGAAGACTCCCAAAAATCGATTTTTATTTGAAAGCCTAAGTAAGCTCTCAGGCAGAAATACTACGTACCATGCAGAGCAACAGAGGGAAGTTTTGTTTTCCCACTTGTTAATTGGGCTTTTCTGAGTTATCAGTAAAAACAACATGTTTCATTTCAACATGACTTAGTTATGAATTATAATTTAGGAGACTAATGTCTTTACTTTTTCTCATTTTCTTTACCTCTCTGTCCATCTTGTTCTCCTTCCCTCTCCCTCCCGCTCTTCTCTTGACTTCTCTTTGGAAGGTTATAGAAAGCCTAAGAAGTCTTGTGTGGTGAGGGGCAGCATGGCCTTGCGATGTGTCAGGGGTCCTGGTTTTTAGGCTCAGTCTTGCCACTAGAAGTTGGGTTACCTCAGTTACAGTTGACCTCACTCTCTCTGAGCTTCAGCTTCCTCATTGGTCAGCTGGGGATGAGGACCCTAATTGCCTTACCTGTCCTGTGTTCAAAGGAAGGAGAAAATCAAAATGTGTTGTATGAGGTCAGAGGAGTTGTTGCTAGGGAGGAAGCAGGAAGAGCCACTTGAAAGGCTTTCTGGAGAGAGGTAATTAGCACCTCACCTAGCTGCTTGCCTGTTTGGTGGCTCACTCCAGACCTGTTTTAAAAAATCAAACTAAGAAAAAAACATCTGATGGAGAATGTTGGTTTGGTGACGGCCTGTGGCAAAAACCAATCTCTCACAGTTGTCTACAGTGCGAGGGACGTGGTTATGAAACAGCAGAAACAAAAGGACGTGGTGATGAAATAGAAACAAAAGCAATTCATAAAAAGATTTACGGAACTCTTGCAACTCATTACTTGACCCACACGACGGTTGCTTTGTAAGGCCGCCGTGGCGAGGCCTCCTCAGCGAAAATTAAAATTGGAAAAGATTAAAGATGTCTATGTTTCTAATGCTGTGGTTCTCAACCGGGGGTGATTTCACACTTGGCAATGTCTAGAGACATTATGGTTGTCACAGCTGAGGGGGTTTAAGGGCATCGAGTGGACAGGGACCAGTGATGCCTCTAAACCTGTACAGTGTACAGGACGCCCCACAGCAAAGTTATCGGACCCCAAACGACAGTAGGAGTGAGGTTGAGACACCCTGCTCTAAGGGGATGACAAGGTTTGTTTTTTGCTTTTTTTTTTTAAGTTACGACTACTTTGGTAGAGGCTGATCAAGCCCTTTACCAGTGACGGTAATTCTTTCAAAGAAATAGCTCTCCTCTAGGAAATACGACGCTAATGGCACTTCTCTGCCAAAGAGCATTTACTGTCTTTCCTGGAAAATTATGTAGATGGCTAGGCAATCGTTCCATTATCTTTTTAACATTTTGTAGAGAAAAGTAGAACATTGGGGGGATATTTCTTAACCCATAGTGTATTTGGTCAGTGATGACTGGGGAGACGGAAACATAACTAGCATTTTCCAAGAAGCGAAAAAGAAAGAGTTCGGTTGGGGTGGTGGTACGTTCCATGACCTTCTGAAGGGCGCGGTGTATACCCAGCAAGTAAAATGACGCCCTCCTGAAGTTCTGCCGTATCGCGGTCGCATACATGTTGGCTTTCAAAAAGTTACTGTCAGGGGCGCCTGGGTGGCTCAATCCTTAAGCGTCTGCCTTCGGCTCAGGGTGTGAGCCTGGCGTTCTGGGATCGAGCCCCACATCAGGCTCCTCCGCTATGAGCCTGCTTCTTCCTCTCCCGCTCCCCCTGCTTGTGTTCCCTCTCTCTCTGGCTGTCTCTCTCTGTCAAATAAATAAATAAAATCTTAAAAAAAAAAAAAGTTACTGTCAGATTATCAGCCAGCTTACCGACAGTCTCCAGTGAACAGTGAAGGAAATGAGGGACTCCGTGGGGCGGACTCAGGAGAGAGAAAGAGTGCGTCTCCCCAACTGCTCTCAGCGAGTCCCGTAGGGAGCTTGTTCCACATTTACCAGCACATCATCGGGTGGGACTGAGGGTACACACCCCTAAGTTTCCCACCAGGAAGCGCCCTAGCACCCCTACCCACCCCCGAAGTTACTCTTCCAAATTCATTTTTTCTCCTCTCTAGTTCTGTATCTCTACGTCGTCCTCGTGAGCCAACCGCGCTAATGCATTTAATGTGTCTTTTTGTTTGTATGCATTCTTCTAAAATGTGTTACGCTGTTCTGTGCACCTATTTTAAATTTTATATGGCATTACTATGGATTTCATTTTTTATCTTTTTCCACCCATCCCTGGCACATCTAATCCATCGCTTCTCACTGCTGCGTAATACCAAAGTGCGCCCACCCCACGGGCCTGCCCGTGCGCCCAGCACCCCCCCAGCTCCCCCGCCCACAAGTAACAGTGCTCTTACTGACCCGAGCCGCTGAGCCGGGCTGCCCTCCCGCCAGCGACAGCGCCTGTGGACAGAGCCCCATCCACCCCAGCGTGACCCAGCTTTCTTAACTTAATATAGGTATAAAGAGATACACTTACTTTTACCAGGCGTTCTTTGTGAATTCTCTTTTTCCTGCGCAGGAAATTCCCCCATGACCTGCTGCTCCTGCCTGTGGTAGCTGCTACTCCCTAGTCTGTCCCTTGGAATTCCTCGGAAGGCTCAGAAATTGGAGGCAGCTGAGACTGCCGCTTTCCTGTTCCTCTCAAAGACGGGCTTGTTTGCTTAAGGGTTTTTTTTGTTCGTCATTCGTTAACAGACCAGGCGTATCGGCAGCAGGCTAGTGACAGTATGATTTTGCGAGGTCTTGAGGACATGGCTTCCTCACGATGCACTTGTTGATTCTGCTGTAGAGATGTCAGCTGTACCCAATGGGCCTTCTATCCTGGGACTTGATTTTTTTCAGAGAGTGTGGGGGTGGGAGGCGAGCAGAGGGAGAGGGGGAGAAAAAGACCCTTAAGCAGACTCCACACCCAGCACGGAGCCCGGCGCAGGGCTCGATCTCCCCACGCTGAGATCAGGACCTGAGCGAAGATCAAAGAGTCGAACGCTTAACTGACTGAACCACCCAGGCACCCCTCCTGGGACCTTATTCTTAAAGCTGCTGAGACCTTCCCCACGGCAGCTAAGTGGAGCCCCAAAAACTGCAGTCAGGGTAGAAAGCAAGTGTCTAAAATGGGCGATTTCTGTTTAGAGGTCTGGACTGGTAATACCCAGTCCTAGAGCCCCACTCAGAGGATGACTATTAGATACTTCCTTCCCCATGCAATGCATAGAATTTCCTTTCGGATTGAAGGGGAGACCCCTTACCTCTTGATTCTGAGACAGATCTACGAAAGCTGAGGCTAAAATGATAGCAGCCCGCTCTGCATTCAATTCACACAGCCAGTAGGAAGCTGAGGGGAAGGCGCCCGTCACCAGGGGTCTATACACAGGTCCCCTCGGGCCTTGGCTGTGCCCGCGAGGGGGCTCCTGCCTGTCCACACCGAGGAGGAGACTCAGGCTGAATACCCTGTGCCAGACAGAGCAGGATCTGCACACCGGGAGACGAGGCTGGGGGGTACTGCTGGAGTCAGGCGGCTGTGGGCCTGCTGCCTCGGGCCGAGCCCGGCCCCGGGCCATCCGCACGGACCTCAGCTGCCGGCACTACGCCAACCAGCTCGGCTTCCCAGGCTGCTTGTTACCCATGTGCATCCTGAAATTCGGTTTCAGGCCAGAAAGCTTCGGTTTTGTGTTGTTTACCATCACAGCCTTCTCTCCAAGGCCTCTTAACTACCAGCTAATGAGTTTGGGACTCGTTAGAGTCATGGAACAGCGCCCAGGAGATAACCGCATGACACATATTTTTGCAGAACGCATGAACTTCCTTTAGAGGCAGAGATGACTTAAACGGTATTCCTTGTTCTGTCTCCTGCATTGAAAGGTCTCCCAAGTCAAGCACTCACTCAGGCAGATCCAGAAGCTCAGACTGGACGGTCAGCAAAACCCCAAGTTAAATGGCAGGAGACCACCAGGCAGAAAGACGGAGGAACGTACTGCACGCAGCGGCACTGAGATCGAGAGCACGGACTCAGTCGGCCTGGTCCTCATTAGCAGCCCCCAGCTCTGCCAGCTGTATGACCTTGACCAAATTGCTCAACCTCTTGAAGCATCCCCATCTGTCAAATGGGGGATAGAAACAGGGTTTCTGTGAGGATTACATGACATAATGTATGTCAAGTCCCTAGCACATTCCTAAGCCATTACTGCATTCAGAAAATGGGAGTTCTGACAAAAACCCGAACTCCCTGTAATTTAAGGACCCATTGTCACTTCTGACTACACCGCTGTCACACTGTAGGGCTTCTGGAAGGATGAGCTGTGGTTCTGACCCTGGCGGACGCTGATGGAGGCTTAGCCAGACCCCCTTTACCAGAGCATCCATTCCCTCGCGGCCCTTCTGAAGCTCAGGCCTTGGCCATCTTGCCAGGAGAGCTGCCCTTTGCCCTGTGGAAGGCCTTTAACAAGGCCCAGCCAGCCCCTCTGCCTCACCTGAGACTAATTCTGCCAAACCATCCATGTTCTAGGGCTTCCCAGTGTGGGGAAAGCTGGACTGCAGTGGAGACCCGCGCTCTAGCGCCTGGCCTTGCCTGGCCCCTGCATCCCTCCTGCCGCTTCTCCGGAGGAGAAGCCCACAGCCATTCTCCCAGGAATGGCTCAGGCTCTGCCCCTAGGGAATCCGATCCATGGCAGTTACTTTCACACTCTTCCCAAATTTCCTCGCTATTCCCAGAACAGGACTACCCACAATCGCCAGTGATTTCTCACACAGCAATTCTAAAACCGGCACCCCCGTATCTAAGATCAGACAAACTGGGTTTTAGAGTATGTGGGTGATAAAGGACAGCAGTGACTTGCACTTGTTTTGGGGTCTGAATCTCTGTGAGTCGTGGCTCAGAAGATATTCAGCACCCAGGATGGTGTGGTGTTGCAGAAACAGACAACGGGTTTAAACCCTAACACCAGGATTTGCCAGTTGCAAACTTGGGCAAGAAACATACTTCTGCTCCCTTACTATAAAACAAATTGTTAACAGCTCCCAAGACACTTGAGTTTTTATGAGAATTAAATGAGATACTATATATCCCACTCAGGGCCGTACCATACCTTTCTTAATAGGCACAATTACGGAACTTACCTCACAGGGTTTTTGAGACGATTATCAGGTAGAGTTCTCAGCAGCGTGGCTGGCACACGGTATGGACTCAGTGAATGTTAGCGGCCATTACAGTGTTCATCCCTTTCCCACCATGGGCCACGGGGGGACAGTGGGGTGGGGGGCTAACTTTATTTAGAAGCTCCCTCCAAGAGTTCACTGCACTTCACCATCCAGTGATCATGATAATTAATTTAGTGTGTAGTTCTTATCTCCAAGAACTAGATTTTATAAGTAAGCTCACACATACTGAAATTCTGTGACTTTTCTTTTTGGTAGAAAACAAACTACAGCGAGAATTCAAGAATTTAGTCTTCCTTCGAGTCTTGCTTAAACTTGTCTCTCCAGCCCCTGACCAGCCCTAACCTGCTGACGAGGCTTACACACAGAAGTGTCAGGATTCACAACGAAGCAAAGAGTCACCGGGAAAAGTGTTCCAATCGCAAGCCACACGTTTATATCTGTGTGACCCTTGGCCAAAAACAATGTTTCTCTGACAGCTTTAGATAGTATTTTTACTATGAATATGAAATAATGTATAATTAGCCGAAGAGAAGAGGTAAGAAAAAACACGCATCCTTTTGTTATCAGTTAACATATGTTAGCTTTGAGGAACTAAATCCCATTTGATCCAAAGTAAGAAAGAGAAAAGAAAAAGAAAAGAGTGAAACGAAGCTCTGCTAGTGCGGCACCAGGGCTGGGCTGGCACCTGACCAGGAAAGGTACGAACAGGTCAAAAGCACCTCCCACTATGTGGCCAGGAAGTGGTTTGTGTAGAAAAGGGCTAGGATTTATTTGGCGACTTCTCAGTCATTCAGCTGTGGCCAACTGAAATCCTGTGAGCTGTGCCCCAGGCAGCCCAGCGTGGAAGCCTGAGGGGCTGAGACATCCCGCCCCCCCCTTCCTGTCCTCCCCTGGGAGGGGCTGAGGAGGCCACGCAGAAAGACAAGCAGACCAACACAGGTTCTGAGAGACCTGGGCCCTAAGAAAACAAGATGTTACAAAGACCGTATTTTTTCTATTTTTATAACATTTTATATAACTCATAAAACAGTGCTTGTATAAAAATTCACACAAAGTTTGCTAGAGAGCATACAATTTCCAAAAATGTCCTGGGTTTTTGTTACATTCAGTTTTCTAAGGATGCACTCAAATCAATGGTAAGATGCAGACATTATGTGGTATTTCATTATCTTTGGTAAAACTATTCTCGTCATTTTGTCTCCTCACAGTATTAACTCTGATATCCACTTTGTGCAGGGTCTGCTTTCACTAGGATGTCAGAAAAACATTAAGGCTGGATCTACACGAGGCAAGTATTTCCAAATGGTGTTAACAGCCCCTTGGCCCCCACCTCCACTTCATACTCCTATCCACACAGCCAGGCAGGGTGAGAGATCTCAGCGACCGCCCATCAGGGGTCTCAAGACCCCACTGCAGTCGGACAAGAAGCACACATTTCGGGGGAAGGTGGAAACCGAGGCCATCTCTATAGGAACCCAAGTGGCCGTGCTGCGGTGTGGTCAGGCCAGCGACTCTGACCACTGGACAGCGAATCCTTTCACCACTAAGTAGATCCCGTTGGTTGGTTGATGATTGCTGCTGATGCGGTAAACCCCTCCACCCAAACTTACAAAGAAAGGAAGATTTGGGGCCAGCGCTGAAGGGGGAGGGGCACACTATCGCCCATGACACTAGACACAACTTTATTCCCTGTCAGACATTTGTTGTCATGTAGACACAGCCAAAGTGAACTGAAGCAGGATTAGAACACTTAGTACATTCATGACTACCCTCATACATTCTTTTAAAACTTACTAACAGAGGAAACGAGGGACTCTACCACCTACTGTGACTTGCTACTCTCCTTAACATCAGGACGCGTCTGTGCTAATGCTTTAGTCCTCCAGATACAAGGGGAAAAAATTACCCAAAAACAAACAGGTGAAAACCGAAGAATTTGGAGGGGGCCGGGGAAGGGGTTTACCAACACATTTTATGGAAAATATTAAATTTTGAAAAAAAGTAAGTATTTTGTACTTCTATTGCTTCATGTAAAAAACTGCCCTGGGGCCCACCTGTATGGCGGGAGAACTGAGGACGCCATACAGACAGACGCAGGACCTGCACGTGTTTCCTGATGAGACAGTCCGGGGGGACAGGAAACAACTCCCAGAGCGTGTCCACCTCTCTTCCCAAAAAGGGACTCTAAGACTTGGGGCTGGGGCGGGGGCGGGATGGGGGGAAGGCCCTACACAGGAAAAGTATTAAGGAAACCGCCAAAATGCAGTTTCCAAACACCGAACATGCTCCAGGTTGTGAAGAAACACTTTTCATTCCTAGAACTTGCTGATTTCTCTAACGTGGGGAGACAGGACGTTTTATGATTAAGAAATGATTGTGCTTCCGAAGTTGCAGCGTCACAGTCCACCCTCTAGAAAGCAGGGCAATTTTCGCATGGCTTGGAATCCTCTCGGACACATCCTGGAGACCAGAACAAATTCCATGGCACTCTCCGACCGACAGGGCTGGCGGGCCGGAGTGCCGCTGCCATCTTTGGGTAGGGCGTGTGCGCGGGCACGTGCACGCACGCGCGTGTGTGTGTGTTGGAGAGACTAAGGCATAGAGAAAGGCCCAAGTGAGGGGGGAAAAAAGTGGGTTTCCTGGCTGCTGTAGTCCCTTCTTTCCAGGCACAAAGAGGCTGAGCTCATTGTTCATGTAGGTCCCCTTCATCCCACTTCAGTTTTTTAGTAAGAAGAAATGTGTGTGCACGTGTGGGTGGGTGTGGGTGTATGTGAGAGAGAGTCATTAAGTCCCTGTGCATTTCTAAATTTCAATAATTTAGGTCTGCAGCTTCAACAGAAATAATCTGTAAATGACATTTAACAGCACATTTACTAAAGTTAGATTAGCAATTTTACATTGCTCAAAATCCTGTCATTAAAAAAAAAAAAAAAAAAAGCCCTCTGGGTGCAGGCAGAATTCTGTCGTATGGCCACGGGAACTGAAGTCCTTATCAGTTGCATAAAGAAAATTCACAGATTGTTTCTATTATTTCTGCATTTTAAGGTAGCAAACATTAAGCCACTAGGTTATTAATTCTGCAACATTCCACAAGGGTTTTAGGACCACCCTGTGTGATTCAGTTCATTTTCCAAGTTTCGGGTATGGTCTACTCAGTTTGGGTTACACTGTTTCCTTTCCCTCTTAGGGTTTTGGACCCCAAAGTCAGGTAAGTAAAAGTATTGTTTTGCAGGACTTTATCTGCTGGGGGATTTCCTGATTGGATGTCCTGGAGAGTATGCCATTGGCCTGGAGCAGTTGACCTTCCCAACCAGTAAGGAAAGAAGAGATGTCTTACTCCGAGGCCAAGGGACTGGCCAGACGTAGGGCAGCAGAGCTTCTAGGGGGTCTGAGGGGACAGCTGAGTGGACTCTGGGAAGGGACGGGGGAACCCCATTTGAATGACCTGTGACCTTCCAAAGCCAGGTATCCCCAAGAGGGCCCGAGGCCTGGGCTTGCCCTGAGGAACAAGGATGTGCTACTGACGGGAGGGGCTAACACTGAGGTGTGGTGAAGCCACCAGACAGCTCCCAGAACCCGGGTGTTGCACAAATACACACACGGAAAGTAAACAGCTTTGGTGAGCCCAGAGGGGCCCATCCTTAAACCAGAAGCCAAATAGTCACACACACAGTTTTCCAAGGAAATGTGTCTGCCCCTCCAAATAGCATCCTTGTGTAGAGAGGGAAGGGGGCAATGGAAGGACGCAGCTCAAAATGACATTGTGTACGTGTTTCCACGTCTATCTACATTCATATCATCATCATCATCATCATCATCCAGTGTTCTCGTCTACAGAGTGAGCACAGCATTCTACCGACATGGCAACAACTACGAACAGGCCAGGTCGCGTGAGCAGGCCCCTTCCCCAGCACCACAGCGGAAGGAGGATGCAACCACGGTGGGAAAGGAGGTCACACTACTCCGTCCCCTCTACTGCCCTCCAAGGGGCATCTTGACTCTTCCAAAGTCAGATGTAAAAGACAAGGTCAGTAAAATTGGTCTCTATGCCACCTGAAGCTATTATTAGCCATCATGCAGGAACATGGCATTTCTAAAAATTTCATAAATCTGAAACCATCTTAAAAAAAAAAAAATCCCAGCAACTGAAGTCATCTTACAGTACTTCATCACAAATATTTAAAAGATAGTTTTTCTAAGTAAAATGGCCCCCAAAGAGCCCAATGATTTTTTTTAAAAAAAGGGTTTCTTTTTAATTAAAAAAAAATGGATAAAAATGGAAAATGGAAAATGTGGGCAGAGTAACCAGACAGTCGCTGAATATGCATCTGAAATTGCAGGGCGTGGGGGACACAGCCAAGGAGAGAATGCCCTACTGCTGAGGCCTCTCTGCTCTCACGGCTCAGCTCTGCCGGACTCCGGCTGCACCCCTGGGACACAGGACGAAAGTCGAGAGTAGGTAGGAGAGACCAAAGGCAAGGCTGCTTTCTCTGTGGTTGGGTGGTGGTGACGTGTGCAAATGTAGTAAGCCACTCCCCACCGACCTAAGGTGCGTGTCTGTGGATACCGTGGCGGGCTCCGAGAGAACGCTCAGTCCCTGGGCGCCGTCACTTCTCCACCTTCTTGGCTTTCTTGAGGATGTCGCATTTTTTCCTGTTGGGGCGGCGGCAGCGCTCGTCGATGCTCGGGATGCACTCGTAGTGCCACACCTCCTCCATCTTCTCCACCGGGTACACGGCTTCCACGTAGTGCCGGATGAGCCGCAGCCGCGTGGGGTCCAGCTGCTTCTTGTTGCACGCGCCGGAGTGGTTGTACTGCAGCCGCAGGTTCTCGGCCGTGAAGAGTTCTGGGAAGAGCCTGACCAGCAGCCGGGCGGCGAAGTTGCCCACCGACAGGCTCTGCTGTACGATCTCGCGCACCTCCTTGTCCGACAGCAGGTAGGGCGAAGGCACCGGGAAGTCGGGCGACGGAACCACCAGCTCGTCCAGGGGGATCTTGCAGAAGTCCTTGCTGCTTCTTTCAGGGGGCAGCGGGGGCCCCTCGAACTCCTCTCGGAACCTCTCAGGGTTGATTGCATAGCTTGTCAGGTCCCTGCACTCGGGGCCCGGCACGTGGACCTTGCGCTGCTGCTGGTAGGAGCGCCGCTGCTCCGTGTCCCGGCGCCGGCAGCGCTCGTCCAGCTTGCCCACGAACTCCAGCGTCCACACGCGGTCGTTCTTGGCGCGGGGGTAGAGCAGCTGTACGTAGTGGCGGATGAGCTTGATGCGGGCCGGGTCCAGCTGCTTCTTGCCCAGGGAGCCGCTGCAGTTGTACTGCTTGCGCAGGTTCTCGTGCGTGAAGAGCTCGGGGAAGAGGTGCACCAGCAGGCGCGAGGCGAAGTTGCCGATGGACAGGCTGCTCTCGTAGATGCTGCGCAGCTGCTCCTTGCTGAGCAGGCAGTCGGCGCCCGGCACCTCGAAGTCGGGCTGCGGGATCTCCAGCTTGTCGAAGTCGATGGGCACCAGCCAGATTTTCTTGGACCGCCGGCCCGGCCGCTCGCCCTCGAAGCTGTCTTCCACCTTGACCACGGAGATGTCGTCGGGCAGGCTGGAGGAGTCGTAGCAGTCGTCGCGCGCCGCCTCGCCCTCGCTGCCCCCGTCCAGCGCCAGGCCCTCGAGCTCGTCGTTGAGGCGCTGGGCGCACTGCTGCAGCCAGGCCTCCTCCTCCTGCATGTCGGGGAAGTAGATCTCCGTGTAGTTGCGGATGATCTGCAGCCGCTGCGGGTCCAGCTCCTGCTTGCCGCCGTCCCCGTAGCAGCTGTACTGCTCGCCCAGCTTCCGGTGGTCGAAGAGCTCGGGGAAGAGCCGGTGGAGAAGGAAGACGGCGAACTCGCCCGGGGACGACGCCTCGTCCAGGAACTCGGTGAGGTCCTGCGTGTCCACCACGTGGTCCGAGGCGATGGTGCTGCTCCGGTCCAGGGACAGGGCCTCCTCCTGGTCCTTGTTGTCCAGGAAGTGGCCGGCGTCTACCTGCTCGGCCTCAAAGAAGCCGGCGACCTGGCCGCCGGGCTGGCTGTCCTCCATCTCCCGCTGCGCCCAGAAGCGGCTGAAGAAGTCGTTCAGCTGGGGCAGACACTCGGCCTGCCACACGGCCGTGTCCTTCACCGAGGGGTAGTAGACCTCCACGTAGTTGCGGATGAGCTGCAGGTGCAGCGACTCCAGCTTCCGCTTGGCCGCGAAGCCGCACGCGCTGCAGCCGCGAGAGAAGTCCACGTCGCTGAACAGCTCGGGGAAGAGCTGCACCAGCAGGCGGCAGGCCAGGTCGCCGCCCGACAGGCTCTGGTCCACGATCTGCTTGAGCTCAGCGGCCGTGAGCTGGTACTCGGGGGGCGGCTGGAACTTGGCCACCATCTCGGCGGGGCTCACCTGCTTCTTGATGCGGCTCACCTCCAGGGAGAGCAGGTCCACCTTGCTGTGCAGCTGCGACATGTTGGAAGAGAGCGTGTTGAGCATGTAGAACATCTTCTGGATCAGAAAGTAGATGTTGGGGTCCCCGTCGGTGGTCGCGGCGGCGCTGCCGCAGTCCCGCTTCTGTGGCTCGTTCAGGAGCCGCAGCGGTGAGGGGCTGTTGCTGGAGTTGGCCTTGTCGAAGAGCTCGTAGGTGCTGAGCACGTCACCGGCGGGAGGGTTCTTCTTCTCCATGATCTTGTGCGAGATGCCGTACAGAGGCTTCTTGTAGGACGGCGTGCTCACGTCGTTGCAGGGCTCCTCCTCGCCGGGCCACGTGGAGCCCAAGTTCTTGCCCCTGCCAGCCTGCTCCCCGTTGCCCTGGCAGGGCGAGCTGTTCTCCCGGTTCCGCATGCCTGCTAGGAGCGCCTGGAAAACAAACAGAGTGTGAGGCTCTTCTGATGTACTACCCTGCACCTGGGTCTGAGTCACAGTGGTGCCAAGGTCCATTGCGGAAGTGTGTGCGGAACGGCTTCCCTCACCCCGGATTCACTGTGCCGGGCCAGGAACGCACAGCTGACACAAACCTACATCCCCGCGCCAGAACAGCTCCCTCTTCCCACTTCCTGCAGGACACCGCTGCCGCACCCCTGCACACGGGGCCTGCTGGGCCACAGCCCTGCCAGGGACGGGAGAGAGGCCACAAGGGCGGGAGAAGCCCCCGCAGTGGCCCTGCCGCAGGCCCGGCACCTCACGGAGCTGGGCCTCTGGCTGCTCTCCGATGGGGATCGCGAGGCCTGCCCACAGCAGCTCCGGAAGACAGCAGCGTGTCTGCCCATCTGCAGTCTTGGGGAGACCAGGCAGCTCCCGAGGGGCACAGCGGTGAGTGCAGCACGGGGTCTGCGGCACCTCCACCACTGCCTGCAGTGACCTCGTATCTCCACTGCAAAAGGGCTGGCACAGAACGTCCCAGAGCCTGTGCAGCTGTGGGCTGCATGAGCTCATGGGGTCCCCAGGTTTCTAAGTCGCGGTCTCCTGCTGGCCCAGCAGCCATTCTCAAAGAGCTGCGGGAGACAATTAAACCCCCGTGTCTTAAGGCAGCCACTGCATGTAACGTATTTGTGCATCTCCTATGCGTCTACCAGGGTACTTGCCATGTACTCTCCAGCCTTGCTCCACAGACGACAGTGAGGGAATTAAACTCTACCAAACTGATTTCAGAGACTATCTCCTCTGCTCACCCAAGGATGGCACGCACGCTCGGCAAGTCCACTCTGCCGGACTCCTAGGGCAAGCTCAAGATCCCCTTTGAAGACCCCAGAGCTTGAGTCCCAGCTCCACCACCAGATAGCAATCAAACCTGGCCACCTGAGAACCCAGAGTTCTTGCTGCTTTCACCAGTGGTTTCCCTGCTGCCAGGCCCTGAACATTTTAAGAGGCTTACTTATGTATATATGGACAAGTGATTTTCAACACAGGCTCAAAGGCAATTCAATGGAGAAAACATCATCCTTTCAATAAGTGATGCTGAACAACTGGATATACACATGCAAAACCAAACAACAGAAACTTCCATCCCGTGTGTACCATATACAGAAATGAACTCAAGCTGGACTGTGGACGTAAATACAATACCTAACTTTATATTCTAACACTTCTAGAAGAAAACATAAGAGAAATCCCTTATGACCTTGGTTTAGGCAAATATTTCTTAGATATGACACCACAAGCATAATCCATAAGAGAACAAAATGTGAGGGGTGCCTGGGTGGCTCAGTCAGTTAATCGTCTGCCTTTGGCTCAGGTCATGATCTCAGGATTCTGGGATCGAGTCCCACGCATCAGGCTCCCTGCTCAGTGGGGAGTCTGCTTCTCCCTCTCCCTCTGCTTGTGCTCTCTCTGTCAAAATCTTAAAAAAAAAAAGAGAGAGAAATTGATAAACTGGACTTCAAAATTAAAAAATCTTCAGCTCCTCAAAAGACAGTATTAAAAAAATGAAAAACAAGCTCACGCTGGAAGAAAATCCCGGCAAATCTTATCTGATAAGAGTTTAAACCAGAATAAAGAACTCTCAAACTCAATGACCTACAACCCAATTAATGACTTTTAATAGCCACTTCGAAGAACACATAGAAGTAGCAAACAAGCATATAAAAAGATGCTTATTGGTGCTGGGTGGCTCAGTCGGTTAAGCATCTGCCTTCGGCTCAGGTCACGATCCCAGGGTCCTCGGATGAGCCCCACATTGGGCTCCCTGCTCAGCGGGGAACCTGCTTCTCCCTCTCCCTCTGCTGCTGCTCCCCTGCTCATTCTCTCTAAATAAATAAATAAATAAATTTATTTATATGTATATATTTTATATATATGTATGTTATATATATATTAAATATATATATGCTTATTTGTAACCTGCAAATTAAAGCCCACTGGGAGATACCTCACCATCCCTACCAGAATGGGTACAAACAAAAAGACAATACCCAGTGTTGGAGACGTGAAGGCATCGAAACTCTCACACGCTGCTGATGGGGATATAAAATAATGTAACCACTTTGGAAAATGGCTGGTAGTTTCTTAAAAAGTTAAATATACAGGGACCATATGATCCCGGTATTCCAGTCCTAGATATTTATTTACCAAGCAAACTGAAAGCACACGATCATACAAAGACTTATACACAAATACTCACGGTAGCCCCATCTGTAAACAGCCAAAGCTGGAAACAACCCAAATTTATCAGCAAGTATACACACACTGTCTTATATGCATATAACGGAATACTACTCAGCAATGGAACTGAAACACAGTACTCACGATGAGTCTAAAAATAATTATGCTAAAAGAAGCCAGACCAACAAGAGGCCATACTGTATGATTCCTTTCATATAAAATTCTCGAAAATACAAACTTATTGATAGTGAAGTGACCTGGGGGTGGAGGAAGGACACGAAGGGCACGTGGTAACTTTATGGTAGTTGGTGATTCGTGTTTATTATCTTGATCGTGGTGATGGCCTCACTGACCTACACGTATGGCAGAACTCACCAAATGGTACCGTTTAAATATCGTACCATCCATTGTCTTTCAGTCCCAGCTCAATAAAGCTGGTTTTGACAAGTGTTAAACTGGACCCAAGAACTTACTGGAATATTGTTGAGGGTTTAGTCAAGCAGAAGAGCTAGCTGGTGAGTACTGGTGGGTGTCAGGGGGACGGACACACAGGGCTGAAGCACAAAGTATTTGCTTTTACTGACAGGTGTGTGCCCCAGGCAACTGCAGAACTGGTAAGAACAATGTGCATCCTTTGGAAGCTTCTACACCCACGGGAAAATATGGTCGGTGTAAGGCGGCCAAGGCCAGTGCTTCTGAAACTCTAATACACATATGAATCACCTGGGATCTTGTTAGAATGCAGATTCTAGTCCCTGGGCCTGCATTTCTTTTCTTTGTTTTTTTAAGTTTATGTATTTATTTATTTTAGTAATCTCAACAACCAATGTGGGGCTCGAACTCACGACCCTGAGATCAAGAGTTGCAGGCTCTTCTGACTGAGCCAGCCAGGAGCCCCTGCCTTTCTAACAAGCTCTCAGGTGCTGTGGGTCCTCTCTGAGGGGCCTCAGCCTGAAAGACAGAGTCTGCTCTCAGTTTGTCTCATCCAGGCAGATTCAATGTCACCTATAAGTCTTCAGACAACTAATGCCAGCACAAAACAGTGTATGACGTGTTTTTCTCTTGTAGCCTAAAAAGGGTAGGGAGAAAAGACAAGCTCAAGAGGCTAGGTTTATAATGGCAGGTGAGTAATATGTAGGTCTAGGTGAAAACAGAGCACAAGGCCACATAAACACGTAAGACTTTGATCTTCCTCAACCACCCACGTTATATTTCATTTTATATTTTAAATTAATGAATTACTTCCTGGACCGTCTTTTAGATAAAGGAATAATCTGACTCACATAGAGAGGTTAATTTTTCTCCTGCCTCTCTGTTGATAACAACCATGCAGAAGAAAAGGTACTGTAAGAACCTGAAGATAGAGGAATTCTTAGAAGTGTTGTAATTATCCCATGGAGCTGGCCAATACTTTCCTCAGGGTTTGTTTGCATAAGCTGATGAAGGTCCAGAGGTACCCGGCCCTCCTACGCATCCCACACTTATCAAGGACAGAGCACCAGGGGCCTGCTGGCGTGGGACAAGCCGAGCACGAATGGCCTGCCACCTGACCCTCCCCTTCCCGGGTCTCCTCACCCAGCTGCCCGCATCCTCATCACACTGTATGACTGCTACCATGATGGCACCAGGTCATTCCTGAGTCTACCCCCGCCCAGCACCTTGCACAGTGCCCGGGACACAGAACTGCCCAATGAATGTGTGTCAACCAGATGCATGGATGGTTAAGCAGGCCAAGGCGTTCTGCCATTCTCAAATCTATGCTTAAGAAAAAGGAGCTGCTCGGATAGGCCACCAGCTTTATGAATAACATGTCTGTAGAGAGGTATAAAGGGATGGGTAAGATCTCAGCTCAGGCTGTCTTCTGTGACCTTGGCCAAATCAAATGATTTTTCATGCCTCAGCTTCTAGAAACTCAGGGATAAATAATGGTAGGTCTCACAGGGTAGTTATGAAGACTTAATGAGATAATGTGCAGAAAGCACTGAGCCCTTTCTGAATCACAGTAAGTGCTTAATAAATATTCACTGTTAGAATATAATTATTATTAAGCAATGCTATTCCCAAGCCAGAGCAGAGGTAATGGGGGGGGGGGCTTTTATGAAACTAGTTGTAAAGATTCCTCTCAGCCACTAAACAAAATGAGGACTTCCCTGAAACACATCAGGGTAAGTCACTCATAGAAGCCACTTCTTACAGGTCTGTTTGCCCAAAAGGCTGGGGGCAGGGGAGGGGTACTGGACCACGGAGCTGAAGGGGGGGGTTTAAGCTCTTTACAGTTCTTTTGTTCTGCTATCTGGAAGAAAGCAGAGGATTATGAAGGGAGGGAGGCAGCAACGAGAACGGGCGTGCACACACACACACACACACACACACACACACACACGTGAAACTTGGGAGAAAGGATGGGATAGAGATGAAAATCTTTACCACAACATGGTATGTTTGGAACTATGGATCGTGACCCATCAGTAAACGATGAAGTTGATTTGGTGGGTCATAACCAGTATAAGAGGAAAGAAGCAAGGGAAGGAAAAAGAATAGAAAATATCAGGGTGCACTGCATATGGTAAGTAAATTTGGGGAAGTTTTATTTTGTTTCTCTGTGTCTGCATACTAATCCATATATTTGAGCTGTATTTCTCTACCAGGTGAATTTAAAACTATGGGTCACTGTTGAAAAGCACTGCCTTAAGCTTGCCTGAGTGGCTCAGGTGGTTAAGCGTCTGCCTTTGGCTCAGGTCATAATCCCAGGGTCCTGGGATTGAACCCCGTATTGGGCTCCCTACTCAGTGGGGAGTCTGCTTCTCCCTCTCCCTCTGCCCCTCCCCCAACTCATGCTTGCTCTCTCTCAGTCAAATAAATAAATAAAATCTTTAAAAAAAGAAAAAAAGAAAAGCACTGCCCTAATAAATTTGAAGTGCCTTACTTGCTAATTCCTGTAGGCTGTAAATTCAATTTTAGCAACTCATTCACCATTAAGTTCAATTACACCAAAATAATTTTGCAAGTCCTGTGGATCATGAGATTACCATGAGGTTTTACGAATATAGAGGAATCTGAATTTCAAATGGCAATCATTAAAATAATCATAAATACATTAGGAGTCATTTTAGAACAAGGGTCTTTGCTTTACAAGTGATCTCACTAATACATCATAAAATAAGGTTCTGTACGGAGGTCACCAGAAACTCACAGGCAATGCAGCAGAAGTACCGGGTTCTCGAGAGAGGTCTGCCCTAATTAATACCCTGCATATACAGAGTAAGTCCAGGGAACATTTTCTGGGTGAATTGTCTGAATACCAGTAACAAAGAAAAGTCACTGCACTCCCCCACATTCCTACAGCAGGCAGAAGGCCAAGGTATATCAGAACTGGAAATCCCCTCTATAACTCTCACTGTTCGGGATCATTAATAAAAATATTTCCGTTTCTACTAAGCATGTTAGAAACACTGCCATCAAATAGAAACATTTTTGGCGAACTTGCTGGAATAAAAAATTAAGTTAGAGTCCCAGTAGAGGGCAACATTCCTCACTCCCAGAGACCTTAGATACACAATTCAACACAAAACACAACACGAGCCACCAAAGAGAAGGTTCTTAGATATCCCCACACTGGTGTCCTGTCAACTCAGTGTTCCAATTAATTCCACAAATGCTGCCAAGGCGACAACATTGGCTGCTGCTGATAAATCTCTGCTCAGCTGTCTAGGAGCATCAAGAAATCTTTAAATCTGTGCTACTTGGCACAGGGTGGCTGGTTGACACCATTCCCAATTCTCCGAGGCTCATCTTCCAGCCATATGGGAACTCTGCTGCAGAGCTCAGGCTCGGCAGCGCCAGCCTCTCTCCTGCATCCGGTCGGGGCATCGCGTTCCCCTGCTAGCACCCTCAGGCTCAAGAGGGAATGCCCACATCTCTCGCTGGGGAATATGAACACAAAGAGGTCGATGTTGGGCTGCAAGTGAGGGTGGGGAGATCGCACATGTCCGTGCCCAGCTCCACCCCAGGGACTGGGTCACCATGGAGATGCTTCAAGCATCCAGCATCTTCCTCGCCACTCCAAATCCAAGCAGTCCCTGAATGCAGTTCGACAAATGATGACTGGCTAAATGGTGCCCAGAGACGCAGCAAACTGGAACACCAAGAAGGCAGCAGCCTGCCAGAGAGTAGACGGGGGAGAATTAATGTGGCATCAGGGGCAGACCCTGCGAGTGGGCTCCGAGAGGGCTGGCGTGCCTCTGCCCCCTGCTCCCATGTCACTCAGCAAGGTGGAGGCGGTGCTTACCTTTTTCATTCTCAAAAGAATGTCTCTCTCCATCATCACTCTCATCAAGTGACCAGCTACAGCTAGCAGCAAGGTCTGGAAGAGCGCTCCAGCACACAGCCCGCGAATAGGACCAAATGCCTGGCATTGGGCAGGCTCTGTGCAGGGCTCTGGGGACACAGGGAGCAAGCTGGACGGTCTCTGACCTCATGGCTTTTCCCCTCTGCGTCATCCTCACACTGTTAACGGATGAAGAAATTGCTGGGAGGCCTGAAGAAGTAAGAATCTGGGAGATAAAGCAGTTACAGTGGAGAAGAGATGCCGGAAGAGATGGCGACCTGTCAGGTCAGGACATCTTCGAAGACTGCCCTCCACATCGCACAAACACCCCCGCGCCCTCCGGGCCACCAGCACGGTGCTGAACCACGTGGTCTCAAACCAAGCAGGCTGGGGGGCACCAGCTGCTCCGAGCCGCGTCACAGTGGGAGCGGCACAGCCCCTGTCTGCTGTGGCTGTGGCAGGAACCACTGGGAGTCTCCAGCGGGTGCCACCGCCACCGGTGCTGATGCGGCATTCGGTGTGTTTGCACTGAATGAGATGATGTTCCCATTCTCCAATTGGAAAAACAAAACACAGTGACACTTCAGAATTAAAAACAAACAAAGAACCGAAAAACCCCAGGAGAACAAAGCTAACTCCTGCCTGGCATACAGCTCTTGCATATCGCCCCCACCTCCGCAAACAAAAAGATGATTACCAATAAAAGCGTTGGCTACTCCTCTCCCACATCTGCTGCGTTTGGCTATGAAGCCTTTTCCAGGGGAGGTGCCAAGGAAGGCTTTATCCAGCCTTTTGTTAGGGTTTGGGGGAGGTTTTGCGCGTCTCCGAAGGACTGTACTACATGTCACTATGAACACGTCGCAGCACTGACAGGAGCTGGAACGGGACGTACCTTTGACACCAGGACTAGCACTCGAATCCTGCCCCCAGCCTTCACCCTCCTCCCCGAGCCTTGGGCTTGGGGGAGAAGATGCAAGGTGGTCTATGTTCTGACTTGGAAGGTGTTCAGAATCAACGGCGCTCAGCCTGGGGTGTCCTAAAGGGTGTCCGATGGTCTCCCTTGGCAATTTCATGCCATTTTTGCTCTGATGAACGTGGAGGGAGGCAGATGAATGCTGACCTTGAGGGGTGGGAACTGGAGATGGGGGCTGTGAGGCAGGTCTGAGGGCTGACATGGGGCAGGCCCTGTGCTGGGCTCCCTCACACACAAGAAACCAACGAGATGAGCAGAATTCTCTCTCATCACCACGGAGGAACTTGAGAGTCTGGGAGGTCACGTAATTGGCCAAAGGCCCCACGGTGAACTCTCCCCATCTGACTTCCAGGTTAACTATTTACTATTCCTCCGGGCTGGAGCAGAGAAGGTGGGGCTCACTTCCCCAGATGCAGGGAGTGAGTGATCCCAGTCACTCCTGAAACTCTGCGCCAGGAACAAGGCTGCCCACTGGCATCCTGGCACTTTAACTTCTAGGCCGGAATTGACTCATCGATGTGGTAGAGCTACTAATTCTCTCATCACTGGTTTGTCGTTTGGATTAAATAAGGAATGGTGCCATTTGTCAAGGAGGCACTCAGTCACTGTTCGTGAACTTCCTTTCCACTTCTTTGGACGATCGCTTGTTTCAGCCTCCTGGCTCCTCTTGTCTCACTCTGGTAAAAAAAACCTGCATGTTTCCCTCCACCACCACCCCTGCCGCCTTATCTGTAAGAAGGATCGGAGAAAATTCAGGGGGAGAAGGATAAAGGACTAGTAAATTAGGACTAGTGCCATTTTGAAAAATCAACATATACTATAATTTCATAAAACTGATGGGTTGTTCTAAAATCCCCAGGGTTCTGAGGCTATTGATTTATTGACACATCAACTTACACAGAGTTTTAAAAGGAAATACTGCCTTGAATTCACATGACACCTTTCCACAAGGAGCTCGAGAATTTCAAAAGGTTCATACTTACATATATTCTTTTTACAGAACAGGAAGGGGTGCCTGGATATCAACCTCATTTTACATACAGTAAGGAGAATAAACAAAACTAGGAAAACACTCAAAACAAAATCCAGGACTTAACCTGTCTTTTCCAATCTAAAATCTAACAGGTTAGAACTGCCTGCTGTCTCCAATCTATTGAAAAGTAAACATATCTGCCCAATTAGAATATGTCAACTGGACAAGTGATATTAGAAATATTCAAATACATTTTGGATCCCTTTTCTCCAAACGTGTCAGAATTCCAGGATGGTGCCTGAGGTCCCAGCTGAAGCTTGCTGCCTCACCAAACTGGGAAGCATCCAGAACCTTCACATCGTTCATGTGATGCCCAGGGAAATCCCTCCACTGTGAACCCCAGTGGAGTTCAGCCCAGTGCCATGTTTTTTTCTAACTTGCTTCACATACTGAAGGATTCAACTAAAATACAAATCGTAAGAACCTTCTCCTTCCCTCTCTGCCCCCAGGAATGCGAAGACACTCCCTTCTCTGTGATGCCCTTCCAACGAAATTGTATGGGATGAAAGGATAAAGTGACTCCGTTTGCGCAAGGAGACAATGCGACCAGCTCAGACTGTCCACAAAGGCCACAACCCGGGCTCTACATGGTCAGAGTTCCTTCCTGGTGTGCTTGTTGTTCCTTACTGTGGTGAACTTTTACAAAAATGGCCACAACAGCTGCCCCATCCCTGTGTGAAAGTCTCTGCAACGTGAGTTTGTCACTCCTACCGTCAGGGCTGGAGTCCGTTCAGGCCCTTGCGTCCAGGCCGGCCCGTGTGATGTGCTTTGACCAGGGGGATACCAGCTAAAGGGGTGATGCAAGCAGAGGTGTGAAAAGCATCTGTGCTCCCGAGCTCGGCCTCTCTTGCTCTTAGAAGTCTTCTGTGCTACGTGAACAAGCCTGGACTAGCCTCTCAGAGCTGAGAATGTGCAGAAAGGGAAGCTGCAGCCGGCATGGCCAGCCCAGCCCAGCCCAGCCGACGCCCCACAAAGGGGAGGCCATTCCACCTAGCCCCAGTCCTGTCAGGCCAAATCAGGAACTGCCAGCTGACCCACGAACTGCAAACAAATACAACGGTGGCCACTGTAAGCTGCTAAGATCCGCCGTGGTTTGTCCCACAGCAAAAGTGAACCAATGCACTCGACTCTGTGTTCCATTTCTGGAAGTCTGGCTTCACATGCAAACTTGAAGGAGTCGAGAGAATAGAATTGACTCAAGGCAGAAATGTAATGTGAGACACAGAAGAAAACGTCTTCAGGAGTTCCTTTAGGAACCTAACAGTGCTTCCCAAACTTCTCGACACTTGTGGGATAACCGCTGGGCATCTAACCCACAGAAACGCTCACAGAGGGCACCAGGTTTCCCCGTATGGATGGATGGTCCCTGCGGCACTAACTGTGATGACGTGGAAGTGGAAAACATCTATCTAGTGAGCATTAGGGGAAAGGATAACAAATTATGGTGTGAAATAAAACCTAAAAAAAAAAAGGTGCTATCTTTTTCAAACAAGCTATTTGACTAACCATCTAAGATTTGTATTCTTGTATTCTTGTATTCTTGTATTCTCCCAGCGTGCATCTCACCCAGCAGCGAGGAGTCTGAGATTCCGTCTGCAATCGTTACTCACTGCACGGGAGCCTGCTCTCCGCACATGACACCTGCCCCAGAGTCACAGGCATGCGAGTGGCCAGTGTGGGCAGCCAGAGCCAAGGGCGGGATATCCGCAATGAACCCTTTATTTAAAATGCTCACATGGGGCGCCTGGGTGACTCAGTTGTTAAGCGTCTGCCTTTGGCCCAGGGTGTGATCCCAGGGTCCTGGAATCGAGCCCCGCATCAGGCTCCCTGCTCAGCAGGAAGCCTGCTTCTTCCTCTCCCACTCCCCCTGCTTGTGTTCCCTCTCTCGCTGGCTGGCTGTCTCTCTGTCAAATAAATAAATAAAATCTTTAAAAATAAAAATAAAATAAAATAAAAATGCTCATGTAGTTATGAAAAATGTCAACTTTTTTCCTACGTGGGCATTATTGGTTTTTTAGAATGTATTGCTGGATTTTACTCATGACAGTCAACAAGTGGAAACAACCCAAATGCCTGTCTACTGATGAATGGATAAACAAAATGTGGTATATTTACAACAGAGGATTATTTGGCCATAAAAAGGGAGTGAAGAACTCATTCATGCTACAGCATGGATGAACCTTGAGAACATTCTGCTAAGTGAAAGAAGCCAGACATAAAAGGCCACATAGTCTATGATTCCATTTATATGAAATGTCCAGAACAGATACATCCAGAGGGAATGTAGATTAGTGCTTCCCAGGCGCTAAAGGAGTGACTGCTAATGGGTACAAAGGTTCTTTGTGGGGTGATGAAAATATTCTAAAACTTATGATAGGAATAGTTGTACAACTCTGTGAATATACACAAAAATACCCACTGAATTGTACAATTTAAATTGGTGAATTGCATCGTATGTGAATTTTATCTCAATAATTCAATAATGGGGGGGCACGTGGGCAGCATAGTCAGTTAAATGTCCAACTCTTGGTTTTGGCTCTCACTGTGATCTTAGGGGTGGTGAGACTGAGCCCCACACTGGGCTCTGGAGTCTGCCTGGGACTCTGTCTCCCTCTGCCCCTTCCCCTCCCTCACTCGTTCTCAAATAAATAAAAAAAACTTAAAAAAAAAAAAAAAGGCTGGGGGGGGAAACAAGTAAATGAAGGTATCACTCACTGATCCATGATGTGGAATGCAGGTTGCTGGTCATTATAATATAACGTAAACATGTATGTTTAAACCCCGGTGAAAATCTTAATCTCATTATTTTGCTAATTATAGCAAAGGATAGTTTTACTTATTGAAGACTCTAAATCTCTAAAACCATATATTTCCAATTCATTTGGATTTTCCCTAGCATCTAATAGTTTTAATTCTTTAAAACAAGCCAGTAACACCCCAAAGAGTCCCAGGCTGATGCTTCACAGTGTTCTGGCTGGTGGTAACGAGCTCTGAAAATGTGGGCTCTTTTGGACAGACATGCAGAAGCAGAATTCCTATCTGGGTCCCCCAAAGAGCCTGTGTGTCTGTCTGTCAACGTTGGAGAGCTTGGGAAAATGCCGTTCTAAGAGTTAAGGTGTAGTCTGCCGGCCCGTGGGCGGCTCAGAGGTGAAGCTTCCCAGGCCAGACCCCTGACGTCCTAAAGCTGCCACTCTCTCCTTGGTCTTAACTGTTCTGTGTACGTATCTTATCTCCCACCTGGACTAGTCTGCTAGAGAGGGCCACCATGTCCAGTTCCGTTGTCTCTCTTAGAATTTAGCCAAGTTCAGCGACGCCTGGGTGGTGCAGTCAGTTAAGCATCCAGCTCCTGGTTTCAGTTCAGGCTGTGATCTCAGGGTCATGAGATCAGGCCCTGCGTCAGGCTCTGAGCTCAGCGTGGAGTCCGCCTGGGAGTCTCTCTCCTTCTCTCTCTCTCTCCCTCTCCCCTTCCCACTCATGCTTACTCTCTCTCAAATAAATAAATCTTAAAAAAAAAAAAAGAAGAACTTAGTCAAGTTCAATCTAACCAGCAGGTGATGAAAAAAATAAAGCAAATTCATAAAATTCGTAGGTTAGGGGGTAACAGGTATGTTACAAAAGAATTCTCTTTATAAAAAGATTCACTGAACAAGTTCTCCTAATATAAAAGATGGCTTGATTTAGGAAAAGACCTCCCAACCCTCCACTCTTCCAGGAATCTGTGTACACTGTGTACCATACGAAAGCAGTAGGCTTTTCTTAACAGTCTTTGCTATAAAGTGGAGCAAAGCAAAACAAAGAACTCAAAAGCGGTTGCATTTGTGAAGCCTCCCCTAGCCCATAATGAATCCAGACATATATAAGAATTCTACTTAGAGAAGACACCTTCTAGAAATGTAAGCCAGAGATGGGACAGCTGAAATGAAAGCCTTCTCATGCCCAAGGTTCAGCAGTTGCCTGGATGCCCACAAGTAGAGAGACAGAGCTTCTAATCAGAGGGTCAGAGCCCAAGCAAACAGCGGAAGGGGCTGGGCCCTCACCTCGGGAATCAGCCGCCGCCTCTTCACGCTGGGGACAGAGTCAGGCTGGCCATCGCCGCCCAGCTGCTTTCGCTTGCTGGAATCCTGGAGGGCAGTGAAGACGCTGTCCAGAGGGTGCTTCTCGGAAGACCTGGAACTCACTGAGCAGTCCAGGGCAGCATCTTCGGCCTCTGTCTCCACTTTCACAGTGTTATTTTTTAGAACTGTGGCAGAGAAGAAATAGGGCTCAGCGGGAAAGACCACTGGGCTGCTCGGAGGTTAGCAGGGTTCCCTGGGCGACCGGGTGTGTGTGGGCTGCCCTTTGACACTATCACTCAGATAATAAAGTGTAGTCACAATAAAACTGTGCTTTCCAACCTAGCGATTTTTATCTTACCACGTTAGTGCTACACAATAAAACCGCATTCTAAGAACTTTTTGTTCAAACTGGTTTTAAAGTCCTTTTTGGGGAGAAAGACGGGAGCTGGAGAGAAAGAAACAAATACTACACTTTAAATACTTTTTAAAAAGTTAACTCTGGAAAGATACATAAGACACTTCTGGCAGGTGTATGAGTAGAGGGGGATGGGAACCAGGTGTGGGAGGAGAATTTCCATCGATTTTCCATTATGTAACTTTTTATATTTTTGAACCATGTAGTGTATGACCTGATAAAAATACTAAATTAAAAATACTTTTTAAAAAGAAGCTTTTTTTTTTACCTTCTTCTACATCTTCACTGAATTCAGTTGAGTTCATCTTCTATTCCACTAAATGAAAAGACAAAGACAAAGTCTTGATTTATTGCTTGATTTCTTTCTTAATTTTCCATACCCATGAGCAATGCCCTTACCCTCCCAACCCTGGCTCTGAGTGATGGAAGCTTAAGCTGATACTGTCCCTAACGTCATGGAAAACTGCATCCTCTGTGTTCGTCCGCAGGTGCTCAGAAGCAGCCGTGCCTTCCGCATACCCTCTGGGAGCATTTCTCCAAAACTCCACGTGGGCAGAATGTGTCTTAGAGCACCGACTGAGTCACTTTCAGATGGAGGGGGACCGCTATTTGAGAAAATCAAGTTTTACTAAAGACCCAAGTTCAGATGATCTCCTGTTAGTCCCTGCTTTCTAAATTCCAGCCACAGAATGTAAAGGCTGACTGAGGATGTAGGCCATGGCTCCTCCGGACAAAAGCGGATCATACGACTCCAGGCGCGTCCAGAAAGCCCCATGCTGTCCCTAATGGCAGCCATTAGTCCCACGGCTACCAAGGACTGGAAATGTGGCTAGTCCAAATGAAGATGTGCTGTAAGTGTAAGTACACACCAGATTTCAAAGACGGAGCAGAGCAAAAAAAAAAAAAAAAAAAAGTAAAATATCTAATCATTTTTATGTTGGTTACATGTTGACATGATAATGTCAGATTCATGGGGCTAAATAAAACTTCATTAAAATTAATTTTAATTTTATTTTAATGAAGCTACTAGAAAATTTAAAATTACATAAGTGGCTTGCATTCTATTTTTATTGGATGGTGCCGGTCTAGCCCTTCCCTCCAAAGCAACAAGATGAGGCAGTGTGGGTTTAAAGCTCTTGAGCTCCAAGAATCTGGTCCAAACCCTTCTTTTTACTACTGAGGGAACGAGGCCAGAGTGGGAGAGTGGAGAGCCACAAGAGAGCAAGGGACCCAGTCTGGGCTGCAGGGTCTCGTGCAGAGCTAGCTCCCGACTCCCACCGCACCAGCCAGAATGGAACGGGCGCCATGCTTAAAAGTAGCATTAAATCTTCGAGATTCCCCAAATTACGTAACAGCGTTCATAAACAGTATAAGGTGTAAATAAGGCAGTAACACTGGAAAAGAATACACTGACAGCCTGTACTGTTGCTACGGAGTTGTGGTTCCCACAACTGATTAAGCTGCCTACAAATACTGAGTTCCCATTTTGGTTAAGCATCTGAGGAGAGCAGGACTGAGAAGGATGTTTTAAGAAATTTCTAGAAGGAAGAGCGATGCTATCTACAAAGTCCAGTAAACTATTCACCAAATAGCCACAGAATGGTGTGTGGTCCTCCGTCTTAGACGCATGAATTTCAGGGGGGAGGGGGCGCGCAAGAAAGAGGGAGTGAGTCCAGGTAATCTTGCACACAGTACCAACTTCAAAATTCACTAGGGACAGCAACACGTACATAGTGCTTACGATGTGATGTGCTATCCTCGGAGTGTCACAGTAACTTTATGACAGGCACAGTTCTTTCCACCTCTATACTACTAATTTTCAGAGAAATGAATAAGAAAATTTAAGATTTATTTGAAATTGCAATTACGATAAAAATAATTCTTATTTACCAAACTATCTGCTATCTGAAAAACATAACATACAAGATGGTATTGAGGGAAGATAAGTCAAATTCAAGGGTCCAAGAGCTGGAGCTATTTTACCAACGGCGAATTTTAGCAAATACAATTTCCGTTGTATTCCAAGGAAAGAAACCCACTTTTGCATCCCGAGGGGGCTGGGGGTAGCGATGGGGGAGCACAGGCAGGTAGGCAAACGGTAGCAGTCTGCACACAGCAAGGCAGCCGATGCCAGGGAGAAGTCCAAGACCAGGCAGGGGGCTTCTTAAGGAAAGGCACTGCAGGCCTCGCCTGACTGCCAGCTGCCCTGGGAAACCCTGCCACCCGGTCACAGACGCCACTCCCTGAAATCAAGAGCAGAGGTGAGAAGCCCAGAACAGATGGGCAGGACCGAGTGAGGCTTGTCAGAGAGGGTACAGCGTACAAAACAAAGGACTCTCTGGGCAGAAGTGGTGGGAAAGGGAGGAGAAGGTGGATGGCTTATTTTGGAAAGAAAGGGTCAAGGTGAAAGAAAAACCACAAAGACTCAGCTAAGTAGAGAGCATTAAAAAGACAAGCAAATCCTGGAAGAAAGCAGGTGTCGATGAATAAACACAGCAGACAGAACCACAGTGCAGAGCAGGCCGGCATGGTTATCTACTCTTTTATCTGCCCAACTGTATTTTCCCAGCGAGCAGCACGGAGTGGAGGGGGTGGCGCTCAGGCCGGCTGGGGCTGGGGCTGACCCGTGAACCCGCTGCGCAGTGCTGGGCGTACACTCAGCCCCACAGGGGCTCGGGAGGCAGGAAGGCTATTTTCCAAACCACACCATGTGACCCTAGAGCAGGCCACACAAGCACCTGGATTCTGATCGTCCCACCTCAGAAAATGGTGAAGGAAGAGCACACAGCTGAGCCTCCTGTGGGTGGGCAGAAAGCCAGAGGGGGAGCGGGGAAGGCTCCCAGTGGCCCGCTTCCCAGGCATTCAAGACACCCAGGGGGCATCTGCTTTGGAACCAGTGTCACCTTAGACCAGTGACAGATGCCCGATTAGCACAGAAGTGACCCAGACCACAGCACAGGGTCACCAAGCTGCTAAGTGGCAGAACTAGGATTTAGAACAAGTCTGTGTATCTCCCGCCAGTGACCCGGAGTAGAAATCACAGAATCCTCATTCTTTTATAAGGTTCTCCTGATGAACACAGGGGCCAGTTTCCAACCTTGGATCCCTCTGTCCAACAGCAGCCGCAACATCCAAATCTCCCTTCGTCTGCATGCAGCCGCCTGGAAAATCAGTCTATTCCACGCTTGGAAGTAGACTCCGCCCCACGGTACAGGAGGGATTCTACAGGAGGGATGTGTGGGTCACCTCCCAGCATCCCTGCGCTGACACAGTGACCGCACGGTGGTAGAAGGGAGAGGGGCATCACACTGCTACCTCCACTTACTGGTCATCTGCCCAGATGACAGTCACAAGGCTGCTCATGCTGGGTGGACACCGCACGCCGGATGCCGAGCATGCCGCAGAAATCCCGTGTCTTACGTAACTGCAGGTTATGTAGCCCCGCCCACGGGGCTTGCTAGGATTACAAGCTCCTCTGCCCGCAGGACGTTCTCTCCTTTTCAAAATCCTCTTACTTCTCTCACCACGTCTCGAAAATTGTGAGACAGTCTAACTATGCATCCACGTGTCCCGTGTCCCTGAGAATCAGCTTTCTCCCCAAGAGGTGGCTGTTCCATGTCCCTCAGAAACCCCTGGACAAGCCCAAAGGAATGTTTAAACAAATGAAGGGGACAAGCGTCAACGAGACCCATGCAGCCGGCTGCTGCCTCTAGCGAAAATACCACAGGCTCTAAGGCATCCATGACCTCTTGGAGACCAATTTCCAGTGGTTAATTTAATAACTGAAAATGCTCGTTGTTTTTTTTTTTTTTTTTTTTTTACCCAAACAGCCTAGGAAGCCTCAGGCTAAGTGACTGTCATTGGTACAGAAAGGTTTAAATGTTGCAGGGCTCGTAAGAGTATATATAATTTTATTAAAGTGCCTAATAGTCTCTGTCCTTGTGCACAGAGCAAGATGGACCATGTTCAATTTTCCATGCAGGGCACACGGGTGGGGGAGATTAGAATGTCATCAGAAAAGCCTTCCGCTTACAAAAAGCACAAAAGGGAGGGTAATCCCAAATGTTCAGAAATAACAAGATGCTTCAGCCACTCAAATATCAAATTACAAAGGCTAAATTGCTGCAACTGGCTACATAAACGCCGGAACCGGCAGGGCTACCCGCGCCCGCTGCGGAAAGGTGGCGAAGTCGGGCACGAGCACAAGCGAGCTCTTGCCACGGGCAGGAAGAAAGGCTGTGGGCACAGACCGGTGACAACCACTCACGGGGCCGAGGAAGAGCCAATTCTAAGACATGCCACAAAGAAACGGGAACGTCGAAAAGACTGACAAATGACAGGTCAACGTCCAACGTCTAGTTTTGGAGTTCATTTTAAGAAGGGAAGATGCTTCGAGTCTTTCTTTTTCTTCTTTTGACTAGATAATGCATGCACAAGGGACAAAATTCAAAAAGTATAAAAGGATATTTGGTTTAAAAGTCCACTGTTGGGCGCCTGGGTGGCTCAGTCAGTGAACCGTCTGCCTTCGGCTCAGGTCATGATCTCAGGGTCCCAGGATCGAGTCCCAAGTCTGGCTCCCCGCTCAGCAGGGAGTCTGATTCTCTCCCTGCCCCTTCCCCGACTCATTTTTGAAATCTCTCAAATAAATACATAAAATCTTAAAAAAAAAAAAAAGAAAGAAAGAAATCCACTGTCCCCCCCAGTCACCAGTCACTCTCTGAGAGGCAACAACATCCGTTTTCTTGGGCATCCTTCCACAGATGCTGGGGGTCAGTGGTTCTCGGTGCTACCTGTGGAGAGCGGGTGCCACAGCCGGCTCATTCTGGGGTGCACAGCTGTGTCTCTCCCCAGCGCCACTTCAGGAGTCCAGTTGGTAGCTTGCAACTGGCCACAGTGGGAGTGTTTACACCATGGAAAGGGACATTTTTAAAAACAGCTTTGTTGTTTTTCTTTTTCTTTTTGGGGAGCCAATTTACGAGTATATTCAAGACCTTTCAAGAGTTCCATGAGATGAACATTATTTTTGTAACACTGCGATATTGTTGTCCCTTTTCTCTCACAGATGTGTAGGAGAGCTTTCCAGAGGCTACATGAAGCGTTATTTTGCAAAAGATTGACTAGAGAGGCAGATAGGAAAATTCAGCCTTCTGTTACGTCAGATATTAAAGAGAGATGCAAGAATGTAAACAACACAGGGGCACCAGACTGGCTCAGTTGGCAGAGCCTACGACGCTTGATCTCAAGGTCATGAGTTCGAGCCCTACATCGGGTATAAAGATTACTTAAAAATAAAATCTTAAAAAAAAAAAAAGAATGTGAACAATACCAATCTTCTCACTACGATTTTTTTTGGGGTGGGGGAATAGTTACCTTTCATTAAAATATTACTGACATTACATTGTAATGGATTTATTATGGTTGTTTTTAAATAAATTAAAAAATATTTAAACACTTTTCCATTTTAATTTCTTTTTTTTTTAATTTTTATTCATTTATTTAGAGAGAAAGCAAGCATGCAAGCAGAGGGGAGATGCAGAGGGAGAGAGAATCCCAAGCAGCCTCCACGCAGAGCCTAATGTGGGGCTCAGTCCCACAACCCTGAGATCGTGACCTGAGCTGAAACCATGGCCCGGACGCTCAACCAACTGAGCCACCCAGGAGCCCCTCCATTTTAATTTGCAACACAGTAAATATTGACAGCTATAACCATATAAACAAAGGCTCTTTGGGGTTTTTGTTAATTTTTAAGCATACAGAGATGCTGAAAGTGGAAGGTTTAAGATCCTGTTCCTTGTTTTTTCACTTAATAGATCATGGAAATTTCTCTATCACTTCTTTTTTTAGTTTGCATTCCCCCCAGAAGCAGACTGGGAGAAAAGGCTCCGGAACGAGTCGTTTCTCTGGGAGGAGACAGTCAGGGTCACGGTAACGTGCTTCCGTGGGGGAAGGAGTGCCCTGTCTACAGGCAGTGCTGGGGACACCAGCCCTGCGGGCAAGCTCGTGGGAGGCAGAAACGCTGCTGCGCCACTGCCTTCTGACTCCTCACATCACGGCCCCGTGCTCTGCACCCTCAGTGGAGAATCAACAGCAACGATGGCTTACACTGTGCAGAAACTAACTTCCCTGACAAGCCTAAGAAGTAGAGACCCTTGGTAGTCTCATTTTATACATTAGGAAACTGAGGCACAGTTTTAGAGGCAAAAGGGACCCAGAGATGATCTCATTTTATAGGTATGGGATCCCAGGCTCGGAAAGGCTGGCAAGATGCTGAAGCCTCCCTGCCCGGTGCTTTGGTGACGACACCCCCCAGTGTGCCCGGGGAGCCGCTGGTGCCAGTGTCCTCTGTGCAGGGGATGACCGACCGGACAGCTGATTTACAAGGATTGATCACAACCAATACGAGCAGAGAAGGAGGGCCTGGAGAATGAAGATGGAACTCTGGGAACCTCTGTCAGAGGGGAGGGTGGGTAAACAGCGTGAGATAAAAGTAACAGGAAGGAAAGAGCACTCCCAGCCCAAGGTTAGGAGATATTACATTAGGGTTTCTATAACAACCATAACTCAAATCTAGTAAGCACAGACTGCCTGCCCCAGCTGTGCAGAAGACCACCAATTCTTACAATTTTGTGACCTGGATACAGATTAATTTTAAGCTCTAGCATACACTTACCAGACTTTTTTCTTTGGAGGGGAAGAAACAACACTAAAGCAAATTCTAGGGGACAAAAAAATCTACTTTGAAAATAATTTTGTCCATGTTTAGATGGGCAAATCTTGATCTTCCTCATCACTTTCAGCTTATAAGAATCTATAAACAGGGGCGCCGGGGTGGCACAGCGGTTGGGCGTCTGCCTTCGGCTCAGGGCGTGATCCCAGCGTTCTGGGATCGAGCCCCACATCAGGCTCCTCCGCTATGAGCCTGCTTCTTCCTCTCCCACTCCCCCTGCTTGTGTTCCCACTCTCGCTGGCTGTCTCTATCTCTGTCGAATAAATAAATAAATAAAATCTTAAAAAAAAAAAAGAATCTATAAACAAATCTTTCTGTCACTTACAGAGCCTCACACACTTGAAAGTTGAGATACGCAGTTGCCACGTTGGGCAGAGGGCTGAGGCTCTCAGGCTAAGCGCAGGCAGGACCAGTACCAGACCGAGGGTGGGAATCCTGGTGCAGAAGCCCCCCAGAGCCATCAGCTGTTAGCAGTCACTGGTCAATTCCACAAAAAGCTGCAGAGAAAGTGGGAGACACAACGAACTGAACGAGACCTGGCCTGAGATCCCCATTGATCACTATCGTTATTTCCATTATACAAAGTTAGGAAGTCATCTTCGACACATTTTCTCAACACATGAACTCGAAAACCTCTACTGACAGAAGGAGCCCGCATTAAATTATGTGTAAAGATTCAAAATCAATTGTTCATTACAGGGCTACCCAGTCAATAATAACCTACTTCAAAGTTCACTGGGGATATGTCAACTGCATAATTAAAAAATGCCATAAAGCAGCTGGAAGGAAATATGCCAAAGTGTTAATTACCTCCAATTAGGAGATTATGGATGATTTTTTTCCTTAATATTTCCTTCTACTTTCCAAATATTCTACAGTGGGCATGCAACTCTTTGAAAATGAAAAAGAAATTTTAAACAATGAAAAAATAATAAGCATTACAGTATGAATACAGAAAAGAGCCAGGCCATATTCTCACTTAGGCCCACAAACAGCAACATGCTAATTATGTAAAATCAAATCATTTAACTTTTAAACATTTAAAATATCGATCATCTAAGAAACAATGTAACAACTGACAAACTAGGAAAGGTCTTCCATTTCGTAACTGTCTCTAAATTATTGCCTCTGAAGATAGAAAACGCTTCTCAGTGTGGGGAGGAAAAGAGATCAGAAAAAAGTCTCAGCTCATACACCTGGGTGTGAATGAGAAGGTGAAGAGATCGGTTTCGAACCGTAAGGAAATGTCATTTCCTGGTGGGTACATTATAGGCTCCATCAGTGCATCTGCCTGATGCTTGAAGGCTTTTCAAAGTAAGGCAAATTTCACAGGAGGAAAAAACAAAACAAAACCAAAAAACGAGAGCAAGTCTTCTGCATCAGGGATGGGAGGTCAGGTCACCGGAGGGTTTGCGGCTGGCCAGGGAAACGAATGGACTGGCCGGAAGCTTAGCAATTCACTAGGGCAAGGCCTCGCTGTCCGGGTCTCTGCACCCCTGCATGACCACTGTTAAATGTGGTCCTTTCTTCAGGGTTCTCTCGTGCTGTCTGGGAGATGTTCTGACCCGCCTCTGGGGCCCTCCTTCCCTGACTCCTCAAAACTGGCCCAAACTGGGCAGGCAGAGGCCTGCTCTGAGGGGCCTGGCTCCTGGGTTAAGCAGCAGGAGGCAGTGGGGAGACGGAAGGCCCGGAGGTCTGCCCAACTGAGGAGTGGCTGAACCACAGAAAAAGGAAGGTGTGGTGAGGTGACTGGTTCAAGTGGGTAATAAGGAGTCACACAGAACCTGACGTGGGGAATTCTCCTTGTTGACAGCTGAAGGCACGACCACAGTAAGGAGAGCACGGGTCATCCGGTGTGGTGACTCCTTGCCAGAGCCCACTGCCTTCACAGGGTCATGGGTCTCCTCCCTAAGTGTCCCACAGGTGTCTAAGGGACAGCATTTTCCAATGCTGCTGGGGGGGGGGGGGGCTAGGAGTGACCAGGGGTCCTTTCCATCAAGTTCTCTGCAGAGAACCTGCGCTCCTGAGAGAGCGGCCGGACCAGGCCTCTTGCTGAGAGCAGTGCGAGGCTAAGCTGAGGCGCCAGGGGATTGTGGCTGGCCAGGACGCACACAGGACCAGCAGCAGGCCCAGACATGGGAAGTACTTGGGCTTCCTGAAACCTCGAGGTTCAAATCCCAGCCAGCTGACTCAGGATTCTGGCCCACTAAATCGGAAACGGCCACTGAACTTAGCACCGGCTACCGGGGAGAGGTGCGGCCCAGCAGCCCTGACCTCAGTCAGGCCGCCCAGGGGGGACAGATCCTCCCCACCTCCCAAGTCACCTTTTCAGATGCAAAGTGAGGCCAACTCTCACCACAGGAAGGGGTGCTGGAGAACGGGAGGCCCAGGAGAGCACTGTGTTTGGAACCAGAGACCAGGGAGCTGGTGGCTGTGTCATCACATAGAAAGGGTAAAGCAGGGAAAATACGCTCCCACCGTTTTAAAGGTGTTATTAATAAAACATAATCAGGATTTAAAAAGTTTAAGACCTAACAAAAAATCACCTCATCCTTTTCACAACTGTCACAACTGATGTGACTTTGTGATACCTGTCATAGCGATTTGAAAAATTAAGCATAGAAAAGGAGGACAGCAGCTCCCATTCCAGAGAGCAGGCTTGCGATCCTGGCAAGAGCCCTCTTCCTTTGCAGGCAGAGAAGCAGGGAGGGCAGCAGTCTATGCCTCACTTGG
This sequence comes from Ursus arctos, assembly GCF_023065955.2. Taxonomy (NCBI): domain Eukaryota; kingdom Metazoa; phylum Chordata; class Mammalia; order Carnivora; family Ursidae; genus Ursus; species Ursus arctos. The sequence continues at coordinate 51,832,956 of NW_026622797.1, read as the reverse complement.
GGTGGGGGTTTCACAGAGAGTAAAAAGAGCGAAGGGACCCGGGTGGACTCCGGGGCCTCCACCCAGCCTTCCAAGAGCCTGACAAGTGGGGCATGGCCACCCCACGCTCTGCTTTCTCCCTTCCTACCAAGCACCCATTTGCAGGCTGGGCTCTGACGCAGAGCCAGTGGTGGGCCCCTGGACCACCAGAGTAGGCAGGAGTGCAGCTGATCTCAAAGAAAATGGAATTCCCTACTGAACTTTAGGGTCAGAAAGAATACGGTTAAAACCCTGACCCCATCTACTGCTCAGCTTATTAACACAGGGCAAGTTGCTTCCCCACCCTTGGTTCGTTCTTCTGGAAAACCGAGCTGAACACACTACCCTACCTCGAGAACTTCTGTGAAAATTACAAAGGAGAAAGTGGCTGGCAAATAGCACTTAGTAAATGTTATCCATTATAAAGCTTTTTTAAAAAAAAAAGATTTCCGAAGTCATTTTAATAGTGGATATTTTTTTAAACTGGAAAAGCTTTTAAAAGTTTAGTAACTTTTCTTTTAAATGAAAGAAACGACGAAACAAACTGGAAGGCGGTGAAATCAAATAAAATGCTCTCCCTAAGGACAGAAAGAATGTTCCCATGCCATCTGCTCTTGCGGGGCTCCGGGCTCTGCGTTGACAGGACCGGCTGGGAGTCCTGGGGCTCTCGGAACCCGGCCCTCTTGGCAGTGGCATCCTGCCCCTGGGACTTGCAGGACATGTTTGCAATTTGTTTTTATTTTTAGACACATCTGCAAATGCAGTTTGAAAAATACCAGTCCTCACAAAAACCAGGGCAATTTTCCCCCGAGTTTTCTAAAGCTGTAATTGTTGCTGTCTTCCTTGCTCAGTCGGAGTACAACCGCATCTTCCAGCAGGCCGAGAAGTGCGACCTCCACCCTGCCTGCCTGCCAGCCTGCGATCTGGTGTCTTACCCTTCAGACACCGTCTTGTCTGAATGGGACTAAGTGTGATGTCCTCCTCGGCTAAGCCATTATTCTCCAAGCCTTCAGGAGGCCAAGAGGGGCTACCTTCCAAAGACATCAATAGTAAGAGGCGCCAGACTTGTAACTTTAACCGTGGCACCCAGAAGCTGGGGCTCAAGGAGGAAAAGAGGGCCAGCACACCCCAGCAGTCACCATGTGACTGACTGACTGTACAGTGGTGACTAATTTTCCTAGGAGGTACGAGCTGAGTTTCCTCTGTACTTCCCACTTTTTCGGAGTGCGTTGTCTTGTGACCACATGAGCTAATTAGAGTTGGGGAATAGTCTGGTGAAAATACCCCCCCGCCCCCAAGACTCCGTCCCTCCATTCACTAGCTCCGTGTTCAAACCAAAAGCTCCCAACACACAAGACAGACCAGGGGCTCCTGGTTGGCTCAGTCGGAAGAGCATGAGACTCTCAATCTTGGGGTTGTGAGCTCCAGCCCCACAGTGGGTACAGAGATTACTTATATAAATAAAAACTTAAAAAAAAAAAAAAGGCCAATAAGTAATTTATTCAAATTGAGCAATCAATGCCCTTACCGACATCGAAGGGACTGTGTTTCACTGGCCACTGGTAACTGAAAATGAGAGAAGACAGCGGGCCATTGGTAGAACAAAAAACGAAGAGGGTTGATTTTAAATACATGTGTTTCAAGTTGGATTGAATATGAGGGGTGGGCATGTTACCAGGTGAGCTGCTGAGAAACACTCAGCTCTAAAACCATTGTTTGTAAAAGGTCTGATAATTCGGTGACTAACATGCCAGGCATTAACGACCACTCCAAGGGAAACAGCACCTCTCCTGTTGGACACATCAAGGCCTGATGCCCTCATGGAGCACTCCTGGCATGTGGCGGTCACATGTGGCAGCTAGGTCCAGAAACCACAAGAGCTCTGAGCTGAAATAATGTTGCAAGAAACACTGGAGCGTCAGAAGGGAGACAAGAACAACTGTCCAATCTGGAGGGGGAAAGAAACAGCAAGAGCAAAGCAATGCTCACAGAGCACGTAAAATACCCCATTTGGGGGGCATGTGTGCTGTGACTTTAAATTTTATTTAAAAAAAATTATCATACAGTAAGATTTATTCTCTGGGGGGAGGGGGAGGGGTGCACGGTCCTATGAAAGGTAACACACGTATACATTCCAGTAACCACCATCAAGGGGAGGATACAGAAAGTTCCAACAATCAGAAGATTAATTCCACAAATAATTCCCCCAAACTTACTTTCGTCAGTAAGGGGCACAATGAATAATAAGGGTAGCAAGCATAATTCACCACCTGTCATCACAGCTAGGTGCCAGGAAAAAAATGCTACACCCCAACCTCCCATACACTAACACCGAGTTATTTTTGCTGGTTGGCTAGCAACCTTCACGTGTTTCTGCATTATAAAATTTTGAGGTATTTAAAAGACACGTCCCCAGATTTTTCATCACGGTGTCAATTCAATTCATAAAAGCTTCTGGTTTCCTTCCTCATTGCTTCAGGGGCTTTTTTTAGTCCGCTCTAAAAAGTGGCAGGTGGGACATTCTGCAGGAGATTAAATTTTCACCTAAGCAAATCTGTCAGGGTTGATTCTAATTCTTTTCTTCCTAATTATTACACATTCTGCAATTCCTCTGCTCATGTAAAGGACGTTTAGGAAACTAGAAGTGACCAAAAGGGATCATATTAATAAATGTGGCAATGCGGGACCCTTTAATAGGTTATTGGGATGATTACCTTGTCTACTAGGTCCCAACTGGTCTCTCTTCTTTGCTGGAACTAGTACTTTGAGTGTGGTGGGGGAAGGGAAGGACCTAAAACTTTTCTGTTAAATTATTTCATCAAAGGTATAGGTGTCTCCAGTAAAACCCATATTCAGTGGCGGAGCTTTTATGAGACAGATATTAAAAGCTCTGGTTTTACTCGTGAATTTCATTTCAAGGGCCACGCATACACCAGCGAGCCCACTAGTAGGAACAGGCTGCACTAACCCCGCCTTTCTTCTGAAATCCAAGAGGCCCTCCATTCATTTAGCAAATATTTATTGAGCACCTACTAAGCTATCAGACCTTCGGTCAGTGGCTGGGGATATAAAACTACGAAGATACGAGAGCTTGCACCAATCTCCGCAGTGAGGGGAAGAGAAGCTACAGGGTCCTGTACGGTGATAAGAAACCAAAAACTAGCGACGGATGATTAAACAAAACAGAACAAAAACCGAGGGGGCTGGGAGTGCGGATAACAAAAGAACCTTCTCCGTCCCTCTCTCAGATACCCAGCAAGCCAGAGAGCTCACTTCCTTGCCTCAGTTCCCTGCAGCCACAGCTTTCTGGCACGGTAAACATTCAAAAGTCACTTTAAGAAGTTGAACATTACCAACTCTGAAGTGCTTATTAGCCCTATCCCGTGCACCCTGGTCTGCTTCGCCTTTGCGTGTACAATTCTTCCAGCCGGGCCACCTGAGCAATCGAACTCTCTCACCCCTGTAAAAACACCTTGTAAAAGAAACTACGCCGCGGCACACAAGGCCCCCACAAGCGTTGCAGCACTGCTCACCGATAAGGCGAGGGCAAAGTCTGCGTGGGAATTCACGTTTACAATAAAGAGGGAAAGGGGCGGGCGGTCACGAGGAGCGGCGAACGCCCTGGGCTCCAGCTCCGCGGCGGGCCGGGAAGGCCTCGCGCCAGGCCGGGTGCACACCCAGGGCGCCGGGCCCGCCTCCAGCTCCAGGGCAGCGGGAACCGCGAACCGCGCCGTGGACAGCCGGGGAGGGAGCGCTGCGCCCCCTGGCGGCGGGGCCCGTCCCTGTCCGCTACCGGCGGCCACCGCCGCAGCCGCCGCCGCCGCCGCCGGCCTGCCTAGCTCCATTTGCAGACTCTGGAGGCAGCGTCCCTCCGAACGGGGGCTCCTCCGGCCTCCAGCGCCCCGCTCGGCATCTCCCTCCAGTCCCCGCCCCCTGCTCCTGCTCTGACACCCCCTTCTAGACGCCGAGCCGTGCCCCGCCGCAGCCCGGCCGAGCGCGAGCGCCGAGCCCACCGCTGGCTCCGCGGAGCCTTCCGGCGGCCCCGGCCGCTCCATCGCAGCGCCTGGCGGGGGTGCGGGGCCCGCGCACGGCGCGAGTGGGGCGGGCGACGGCGGCGCGGACCGTTCCACTCCGCGTCCCCCCCCGCCCCGCGCGGTGCGCGTGCTCCCCGGAACGCCATGGAGCCGCCGCGTTCCGAGCGGGCACAAAGGGGCGCGCGGCACAATGGGCGCGGCGAGCCCGTGGGCGCCGGGAGCTGGCTCCGGCGGCTCGGCCCTGCGCGGGGGTGGGCGCTCCTCCCGGCGGGCGCGCTCAGGGCAGCCCCCCTTCGCGTCCCCTCCCCTGCTCCCGCCCCCACCCCGGCATGGATGTTGCAGCCACTCGCCCGTCCGTCTGCCCCGGAGCCGCCACCGCGCGGCCGGCTTGATCCGCCCCGCACTTACCTGGGACGCGAGTTCTGTACTTTGCAGAGCGGGCCCGCGCCGAGTTTGGGCGCCACGTGGGGGGGTGGGGGAGCGCGGGGCCGGGGAGTGGGGGCCGCGCGCGGAGGGCCTGGCCGGGGCGGCCCGGGGAGTTGCTGGGGGCGGCGGGAGGGCGCCGTGTATTTTCCCCTCTCTTTGTGTGTGTCCGTGCGCTGCGCTCTCGCGTGACGTGACGGGACTCCGTGTGTCATTTCCGCACAAGGACACAGGAGCCCCCGCTGCAGTGGAACCACAACCCCTCCGCCCCCACCCCTGGCCCGCCCCTCCCCCTCAGCGGGGCACACGCGGGACCGGCGGCGGCGCTCGGGCGTGAACGGCCGCGGCGGGGAGCTGGGGCGCGCACTCCGGGGACCCGGGCGGCCCTGCGCGCTCGTCCAGCGCCGCGCCGCTCCACGTGGGCCCGCGCCGGCGGCCCGCTGCGGGGGGCGGCGGCCGCGAAACCCACGGCGCGCCCGGGCAGCGCTGCCTAACAATGTCCCCTGCACACCGTGTGTTCTCCCCCCGCGAGTCATTGCTCTAAAACGTGGTTGCTCAGACCAGAGGAGTTTGACCTGAAAAGCCTCTTTTTCCACTTTTTTTTTTTTTTCCTCCGCGGGACGGCGACTGTTGCGGTTCGTCTCCTCCCTTCGCGCCCGCGTCTGTCCCCAGTTTTTGGCATGCCGGTCGTGGCCCTGGCCCCCCGGGCGGGTGTTCCCGCGCCGCGATCCGCACAAAGACCTCGGGGCGCCAGGACCCGGGTGGCCCCCGGGGCCCCGCGAAGCCGGCATGGAGTCTGGCGCGGCGCGGGAGAGCGACCCTGGCGCTGGGAAACGCTGGCTCTGGCCACTCCCCCGGCAGGGTGGCCGCCCTCTGTTGTAAGCCTGAGCTGAAAATCAGCTTTCTACTTGTAACCCAAGTTTTGAGGTTTGAGGCTACAGAGCAAGAGATTCAGAAGTGCGCGCGTTGGCAGACCCACATGCCACAGACAAGCCCACGGGATATCTGCGCTGAGCGCTTAAAATAGAAAAACACGAGTCACCAATTCAATAAAGGCTGATTCTTTCTACTCCTAACTCCCGGACTGTAGATTCCAAGTTGATAAATACGAAACCTACCCCTCGGGTATTTTCTTAAGTCTCAATGACTTGAAGGGGTGTGGCGTGTGAAGGTCAGGGAAGCCCAATCCAACAGTTAAAACCGCGTTTATATTTTAGGCAAACAATGAGAATGTAGATTTTTTTTTTAATCCTTTAATTTGCCGGTCGGAGTAAATATAAAAAGAAAAATGCAAATGATCCCATCTGCTGCTCACAGCTGACTGGCTGCAAGAGAGGACCATGTGGCCCAGCCCAGCGCGGTCAGTGAATAGGTAGAATAGATTTTAAAAGAAGGCATATGCTGGCTCCTTGCTGCCCAGTTGCGGGGAGGGTTTGAATTAACGTATAGTTTTGGATTACCGTATCCTCCGGACCACTCCAACTGGGAATTTAGTAATTATGCAAGTTCTTTCCCTTCGGGTTTGAAATCAAAAGGCACACGGTTATCTAAGACCTTTGAGGAACTATGTGGAATATTCTGGAGGCTGCATTTGGATAGCCCATTTTGAGAAGTCAGTACTAATTGCTATGCAAAATTAGCAAGCCTCCGGGAGAACCGAGCTCTGCATCCAGGGGGTGCTTTTATAAAAGAATCTTTACGTGCTCAGTGTCATTCAAAACAGGATGATGAAAAGAATGGGGCCGAGATAGCAGCCCTTCAAATTCAAAAGACTTGAGACGCCCTATCTACATTTAAAATAGGGCGGAGGGAGGAAGGGAGGAGGACCGCTTGAGGGAGAATGGTTAATTTATACATTCCCAGAAGACAGAATGGAGGCGCTTCGATTTCTGCCGGGAACTTGACTTTTACACTCGCACATTAAATAACACGTATGATCCAGGACGTCGCTTGACTCACTTAACAGATACAGCAGTTTTAGTCTCACCTTCAATTTAATGTGACAGTTATAATTAGAATTTAAAGAGTATAAATTGCATTTCATTAGTTTAGTTTTCTAGGATTTCCCAGTAGAAGAGTTAGGAAGAGTAAGAGTAGCATTTAAGCTCACTTTGCATTTTTAAACCACTTTGCAGAAGTGGTTTAAAAATGTAAAATGACCTTGTTACATTTTTACAAAGGGGATTAGATGAGATGTGTGTTGTGAAGATCTGTATCTTTAGCCAGCCTTTCACAGTAACAACTGAGGTATTTAAAGAGAAGTTAAATGAAACAGTAGAAATAAAATAATAGAAATCAGTATTTCTTTGTTCATATTTGAAACCAAAGACTTTGTCAAATACAATAATTTTATTAATAAATAGCATCTAAGGCGGGCAGTGTGCTTACCTGATGGCTGACTTTTTAAAACATCTCTCTTAGGAAATGACAAAGTGACCTTGAGTATTATTGTAAATTACGCATCTTAATTTGCATAGCTGGATCAATCTACTTAACAAAGTAAGCTGTTCATTCCAAATAAGATATTAACAGAAATGGAAATCATTGCTATGTAAGAAATGACCTACCTTCAAATGGTTTTGTAGGTACTTTTTGTTTTGTTTCATGAGGGAAAATAGTCTATGAAGGTGAAAACAACAGCTGCATTGGAATAGTTGTATCTAACTTGTATTTTGGAGGCTTTAAAAAATAATAGGTCTGAAATAAATAATAGGTCTGAAAGTGCAAGTGGATAAAAGTAATGGCTTCTAAAAAAAGATGAATAAACATGGAGTAAGGTGGGGAGAGGAATGAGGTATAAAAACACAATTCCTGCACAACACAACCGGAAGAAGTCAGTAGGAGTGACGGTTCCTGGTTCACGGGGATGTATGGAAAGACCTGGGGAAAAAATAGAATAACCCGAGTTTCGGATATCTGCATGATTGGAAATTTCTTAATTAGAAATGCATTTTTCAAGTTATCAAACTAGAGTTGCTGCAGTTGATCTAACGCGCTCGTTTCAATCTTACCTGAGTCAAATGCAACGGGGGGAAAATCAGCTCCTTGGCCTTAGAAAGGATTCACGCAACACATTGTAACAACTCAAAAGGAAAATTGCACTGCATTTAATGAAGAATGGGATATATATAATGTAAATATATATAATTGAGAGTGGCAGACAGATAGGCATTAGGTTTCGGATATCTTGTAACTGCTATTCTAAAGGTTTTTATCATCGCTAAAATATATTTATAGTTGCCAAGACAATATTTAGTAGGGCTTTTTTTTTTTCTTCTCAGTAGTTAAGTCTTAAAACAACGCAACAGATTTCTCTGTTACTTGTGAGACATTTCCACTTTATTTCTGGCCTGCGCCATGTATAATTTTGCCAATTCTTCTACTTCAAACAGAAGTAGCTGACAGATTCGGATTCCATGAATACTGACAACAGAAAAGTAGGAAGGGAAGAAAGAAGGGAAGTGGGAACGTGTATTAACTTTATTAAATAGAACTCAGGGAAAGACACACCTTGAAAAATAACTTGCAAAACTAGCTTTTGTTTGGGAAATTAGGCCCCGGGAGTTCAGTTTAACCCCTTGTGTGCTGGGGGTGAGGTTGGGGGCGGGGAGAACTACCTTTAGGGGAATCCGGAGCCGGTAAACGACCCAATATGGAGGGAAAGATTAAGTTTTGAATGAAAAAGCTGCAGAAAATTTGTGCTGGGCAGTTCTTCTTCTGTGTTGAAGGACTATTTAATAATTTATAGCAGCTTGAGATTTTAAGTACCCAACACAGCCATTAAGATTTGATTTTAGTTGAATATCTGGCTTGCACAATAGGATTCTGCAAAAAGAAACGTTAGGAAGAGTGAAAATTGCTGCAAACCCGCTCTCAATTTCAAGCCCTTGAGAAAACAAATGCCAATCTGAACTACAGCTCATTCTGAGCCCAGAGTGCTGGCTGGAGGCCTTGCAGCCACCAGGGCCCCCACGCCCAGAGGGGCGCCCAAGGGCCTGCAGTCAGGAGTCCCCACGCTGATCACACAGCTGCGACTGGCAGGAAGCAGGGAGTAAGGGGAGGCTGGTTTCCCAGGGATCAGTGCCCATTAAAAAAAGAAGAAAAAGGAGACATACTATTCTAGTAACCGGCCAATTTTTAAGAAATTAGTTCATGCTGTCGGTCAAAAGATTCTTTAAATGAAATGGTATAGATACACAGACACACACTTTTTTTTTTTTTTTTGGTCTTATCTGGCCTTTTTAAAATTTTGTCTATACAATGAAACACCTCATAGAAATGAACTCGAGATCCAGTGATTCTGCGTCTAGGAATCCTTCCCGGGGAAATACTCAACCAAAGCTACATCTGAAAGTATGTTCATTGCAGGATCGTTCATGTTAGAAAAAAAAAAAAATGGGAGAGCATATGAAAAATTGTTCAATAAATGACACATGCTATGGCATACTATATAGGCTTTAGAAAGAGAAGTACTCTTTCCTACAGAGACAGAAGAATGTCTACGCCATATTATTGAGTAAAAGACAGGGATCTTTTTGAAAGAGGACTTGGGTTGCTTCCGTTTTGACCTCAAACTTTCTAGCTGGGTTCTTTCCAGTGTGTCTCCAGGCTCAGGTGAAAGACCCTGAGAGCAAAGCATCCCTTGCTGGGAACCAAAACTATCCCCCTGAACTAATAAGCACTGCCCTGAGCCTACAAGACCCCACCTGGGACTGACTCCAGGACACTGATCCTTTGGACCTTCACAGCCTGCCAGCAGGTACCCGCCCACCTTTGTCCCACATTTTCCTTACATAAACCTAAGTTAGTTTCAGCCCTTTGGAGACAGTCTTAGAGACTATTCCTCGTTCTTTCTGCTGTTGGCCTCATGGAAGTAAATTCCTTTCTTGTTCAGGGTTCCTGACTGGCACAGAAGAGCATGCAACTCTTGATTTGGGGTCATGAGTTTGAGCCCCAGGTCTGGGTATAGAGATTATTTATTATTTATTTATTTAATACAAGATTTTATTTATTTGACAGAGAGCATGAGCAAAGTGGGAGGGAGGGGAAGAAGCAGGCTCCCTCTTGGGAGCCAGATGTGGGGCTCGATCCCCAGATCCCGGGATCATGACCTGAGCAGAAGGCAGATGCTTAACTGATGGAGCTGCCCAGGCGCCCCTAGAGGTTATTTTTAAAAATGTTTTTAAAGTCTTTTCTTGTTCCACCACCACTTGTTTCTCTGCCTTTGGATTTTGTCAGTGGTGACTGGCTGAGCCCGGTCTGTTTGGGACCCCTGGAGCCAGGGACTCTCACACCCCTGTGTGCCAGGCTACGTACATAGCGTAATGCTATCTTCGTTAAAAAAAAAAAAAAAAAAAAAAAAAAGGAGAACACATACATGTATTTCAGCGTAAGTGAGATGATCTGGAAGACGGGAGCCGTGGCTTCCCGAGGTATAGGTTGGTAAGGACAAAAGAGGGATGTTTACTTTTTCATATAATACCTTTGGGTCGTGTTGGCTTTTACTTCTGCCCACAATGGGCATCCATTGTTTTGCAGCCTTCTACCCCCTCCCAGAGACTAAAGCCTGAGTCGTCACCACGGCCTACAGAGCAAACGGCACCCCGGAGTAGCTAAGTCACGCAGAGCTGCTGTGAGAGTCTGGTTTTACCCCTGTCACCAGGCTCCCCTTTATCTACACGTTCTTCTTAGAGAAAAAGAGAGAGATCTTAATAATGCTCCGAAAGTAAATGTGGCATTTGGCTACAGAATTCGTGGCTCCCTTTCCCCAGGCTTCTGAACTGTCAGTATTTTCTAGAAGTAACTGTGACTATACCTAAGGATTTCCCTAGAATCATGGCCCATTAAGGTCTGAGAAATAATAAATGCCGACTGCTTGATTATAGCAAGAAGGAAGCTGAGGCAAAAAGGAAAGGTGGCTTGCCCAGGGCACACTGGCTTCTGGAATGATGTTTTTGGGTTCCTCTTTGTTATTCCTACCAAAGGCCAAACAGATTTTAAAAAAACGTCAGAGGCCACAGAAAAGTGCACCACACAGGTTTGTGCTTCCCAGAGTATGTTTGTTCGGAACAGCAGCCCCTGCCGCCAGCCTCACCCTTCAGTTAGGGGCTTAGCTCTCTCCCTCGAGAGGCCTCGGGTGTTCCAAGTCCGGGCGAGAGGCGCCTGCTCTGTGCTTCCACAGCGCCTTTCTTTCCCTGTCATAGAAGCTGTTAGGAACTCAACTCTGACCTCCCCCTAAATCCATGTGTTGACTTCCTAACCCCCAATATTCCTCAGGAAGTGACTGTATCTTTTTAAATAACTTTTTAAAAATTTATTTATTTTTGAGAGAGAGGGAGAGAGTGCGCACACAAGCTGGGGGAGGGGCAGAGGGAGAAGCAGAGTCCTCTCTGAGCAGGGAGCCTGATGTGGGGCTCGATCCCACTACCCTGGGATCATGATCTGAGTTGAAGGCAGATGCTTAATCGACTGAGCCAACTAGGCTCCCCAAGTGACTGTGTTTAGAGATAGACTCTCTAAAGAGGTAATTAATGTTTAATGAGGTCATATGGGTGTGCCTCAGTCCAATGACTGGTATTTTTTTAAATTTTAATTCAATTAATTAACATATAATGTATTACTGGTTTCAGAGGTACAGGTCAGTGATTCATCAGGCTTATATAACACCCAGTGCTCTTACATCACGTGCCCTCCTTCATGCCCATCACCCAGTTAGCCCATCCCCCCACCCCCCTCCTGTCCAGCAACCCTCAGTTTGTTTCCTATGATTAAGAGTCTCTCATGTATTCTCAAAAGCAGAGGGAGAGTCACCAGCAATGCACACAGAGAAAAGGCCATCAGGGGACATGAAAAGAAGGTGGCCATCTGCAAGCCAGGGAGAAGGGGCCTTAGGAGAAACCAACCTGCTGGTACCCTGATCTTGGACTTCTGGCATCCAGAATAATGAGAAATAAAGGTCTGTGGTTTAAGGCCCTGAGTCTGTGATGTCTTGTTACGGCAGCCTGAGCTCACTCAGAGGCTCTGCTCCCAGGAAGCTCTCAGTGCCTTTCTGTAAACTCCTGGAGGGCAAGACCATGTCCCAACACTCCGTCTCCAAGTACCTGGCTCTGTGCCTCAGACACAGTCAATTCTCAGTAAATACCTGCTGAAAGAATACATAAATTGCTGTTAAATATCATGTTCCTTTCCTCATCCTTTTTTTTTTTTTTAATAGAGGAAGAAACAAAGGGTGAAACATTAGGAGCAGGATGGGTCCTAGTCTGTATGAATGGTTCGGGGAGATGTCCCTGTACCCCCTATGCTGTTATAAGGGAAGAGCCCAAAAACGAGCAGCTAGTTTATGGTGGGATCTGCAGACGTGCCAGAACCCTGCCCCCTCCCCAAGATAGAGCTCCATAAAGTTCACAGTCGTGAAGCTCTTCCCCTTGTTGTCTTAGTCTGCTCCAACCGCCATAACAAATACCCTACCCTAGGGGGCTTAAATAACAGAAATTTATCTTCTCACATTTAGGGAGGCTGCAAGTCTGAGATCAGAGTGCCAGCACGGCTGGTTCTGGGGAGAGCTGTCTTCCTGGTTTGCAGATAGCTACCTTCCCGCTGTGTCCTCACATGGCGGATAGGAAAAGAGCAAACTCCTTGGGTATTTCTTCTTATAAGAGCACCGACCCTGCGGCACCTGGGTGGCTCAATGGCTCAGCATCCAAACTCTTGGTTTTGGCTCAGGTCATGATCTCAGGGTCGTGAGATTCAGCCCCGAGTTGGGTTCCACACTCAGTGGGGAGTCTGCTTGGGATTTTCTTTTCTCCTCTGCCCTCCCACGTGCTCTTGTGTGTTCTCCCTCTCTCTCTCTCTCTCTCTCTCAAATAAATCTTAAAAAAAAAGAGAGAGAGAGAGCACTGATCCTGTCATGAGGGCCCCACCCTTATGACCTCACCTAAGCCTCATTACCTCTCAAAGGCCCCATCTTCAAAAACCATTACACTGGGTGTTAGGGCTTCAACCTACAGATTTGGGAGGAGAGGGACATAAACACTGAGTTCATAACAATAGCGTTTTCACACTTTGTCACCCTGTTGGCCTCTGATCACGGATCTGAGAGAGGCGGAACAGGCGTATTGCCTCCCCATACCAATTCAGCCCATTTTTGAACAGATGAAACAAAAAATGTCTGGAGAGATTACATGGTTTGTAACTCATTCTTTCATGTAACAAATAGTTATTGCAGACCTAATACGTGCCAGGCTCCAGATGCATACCTGGCAATTGGCACGACCTGCATTATAGCCTAAGTACTAGTTCTTGTGCTGTTTTCCAATTAAGTCTAGTTATTTCCCAATTTAATTGTTCAAACCAGAAATAGTGCTGACTAGAATAGAATTTAATCTTTTCCTTTCAGAAAATTCCATTGTGGGGCACCTGGGTGGCACAGCGGTTAAGCGTCTGCCTTCGGCTCAGGGCGTGATCCCGGTGTTCTGGGATCGAGCCCCACATCAGGCTCCTCCACTATGAGCCTGCTTCTTCCTCTCCCACTCCTCCTGCTTGTGTTCCCTCTCTCGCTGGCTGTCTCTATCTCTGTCAAATAAATAAATAAACTCTTTAAAAAAAAAAAAAGACACTAAGTGCCTTAAAAAAAAAAAAAAGAAAAAGAAAACTCCATTCTACTCCAAGACACATAGCAGTGCCAGAGCACTCCTTTCCTGCTCAGGCTGGGCATTTCTGCCCCTTCTGCTTGCGCCTCGAGGCTTTTATAGTCCCCTGGTCAAGGCCTGTTCTTCCTTCAAAACCTCCTCATTGTGATTTCACCACCCCCTTCCCCACCAGAGTCAGTAGCACCCAGGTCTGTGCTCCCGCTTAGACTTTTTTGCACACAGCCCTTATCGCGGCCTAACTGGTCTTACTTGATGGTACTGTGATTCACGTCTTGCATGACACCCTTGTACTGGACTCCACGGTGCTTCAGAATGTGGGTCACATTCTGGGTCACCAAGTGCCACAAACTGGGTGACTTAGAACATCAGAAATTTACTCTCTCACAATTTTGGAGTCAAGAAGACCGAAATCAAGGTGTTGGCCAGGCTGGTTCTTTGGGAGGGCTGTGAACAAGCATCTGTTCCAGGCCTCGCTCTGTTTCCGGTAGCCTCGGGTGTTCCTTGGCTGGTAGATGGCATTCTCCCTACGTCTTCACATCGTTTTCCCTTGTACGTGCCTGTCTCTGTGTCCAAATTTCTCCTTTTTATTTTATTTCTTTATGAAAGCTTTATTTGAGAGAGAGCACGGGCATGTGTGGGGGGGGGGGCAGAGGGAGAGAATTTGCAAGCAGACTCCCCGCTGAGCACAGAGCTTGCTGCGGGGCGAGAGCCAATGACCCAGGAGATCATGACCTGAGCCAAAACCAAGAGTCAACACTCAACCGACTGAGCCACCCGGGGGCCTCCCCATTTCTCCTTTCTATAAGGATGCCAGTCATACCGGACTGGAGCTGTCCTAAGGACCTTACCTCAACTTGATCATCTGCAAAGACCCCATTTGCAAATAATGTCCCATTCACAGATACTGAGGGTAAGGATTTCAGTGTCTTTTGGGGGATACACTTCAAGTCATGAACGATGGGGAAAAGAGTGGCATGCTCACCTGGACTCAGTCCCAGCACCCCAGAAGCACAGGGGCCCAGAGTGAATGTTCTGACAAGGGGACTTCCTCTGCCACAGCACCAATCCAAGGATTCTCGCAAAACCTGTCCCTGCAGGAACCTACCTTCCCTTTTACTTCTAAAGAATGTGCCTAATTTAATTTCGCTGCTCCTTGGAGACGTGTCCATTGCATTCATACTTTCATCCCTCTGCCCGATTGCTGTCCTGCAAATACCAAGTGGTCATAAACGCTTTTGTGCTTCCAGCTGTACGGTGCCGGGCTTAGAAAGTCACACAGACCTGGATTTGAACTCCGACTGCAACGTGTGTTCAGTGTGAGATTTTGGAAGCTTGCTTACACTTTTAGCTTCCATTTCCGTATTCGCAGCATGGGGCAACCCCACCCTCCAGCGTGGGGATAGACAAGGCAGTTCTGCGTAGCTCTGCTACAGTGGCTGGCGGAAGGTTAATTCAATAAAGGGTAGCTTTTATTTTTATTGGTTGTAAATGAGGCAAGCGGACTGTTGAGATAACTAACCCAGGCACGTCACAGTTGGGGCTTTGAAAAATACATTTCTAGTTTAGCAGCAAAAACACAAAGGTTCATATGCCCAGCCTGAATGCTGTCTGGAAGACACCCATAGAAACCCATTTTATTTTATTTTAATTTTTTAAATATTTTATTTATTTGACAGAGACTAAGTGAGCACAAACAGGGGGAGTAGCAGAGGAAAAGGGAGAAGCAGGCTCCCCACTGAGCAGGGAGCCCGATGTGGGGCTCGATCCCAGGACCCTGGGATCATGACATGAGCCAAAGGCAGACATTTAACCGACTGAGCCACCCAGGTGCCCCCCTAGGACCCCATGTTAAATCGAAACTCCATGCAGAAAGGGAGAGATACCACCATATAATTCCAAAACAGGTGATGGTCCCCAAACCACAATTCTAATGTTCATTCTCTTTCCCCCATCCACAAGGAAAAGAACGATGCGTCCTGCTTTCTCCAGGAAGGTTCTGGTAACCTCTGTGTGCACATTGCTGCCACTAGAGCCCTGCGCTAAATAGCCAAGCCAATGAGATAATAAAGGTATTGCGCACAGATCTGAGTTCATACGCTTGTATGTATGAAATAACTATTTTTATAATTTACTTTCTATTTTAAGCCCCGTTGTTTTGGAGTCTTCCCCACCCTCAGTGGGCTTCCAAGGGCCTCTGCCCTCCAGGCATTTGCTACACCGGCTAAGCCACCCCTCATTCTGCTTGCTGTGCCCTGCAGGCAGCGGCTCTGCGAAGCCCGACCGGGGACAGGGTCATCTCTTTGCAAGGCTGCCTAGAACAGGGATCCTGGATGTAAATGCCTACAGGAAGCAACAAGCAGAATTCATGGGGGAAGCCGGTGGATTGCCTAGTCAACACATAAGAACATCTTCACGTCTACAAAACAGTGCACTAGCTCCCCCGTTTCTTTCAGTGTGAGCCAGCTTTAGTCTATCTTCTGTTTCTCCATTTACGGAAACAGCCTTGGGTAAAGAGGAACATCCTCTACTGTCTGGAAAACAGCAGTGCAAGTGTTAGGATGAGTAACCCTCGGTGTCAGTGCGGGGAGAAGGCAGGGACTGTGGCGACTCTGGCAGACTAGAGGGTTCGGTCCTTATCTAAGGCAGGCAGCCATTTGGTGCCATTATAGACCGAATCCAGTATGGCCAAAGCCACCAATTACTTTAGAGAAACCCAAACCTGGAAGTTTGTATGAAATTGCCCAGATTTTTAATATGAATGACTTAAGTTCACACAGCCAAACAAAGTCGGGTCTAGCCCACAGGCCTCTAGTTTGTGGCCGTGGCTCACATTCGCGTCTTCTCGAAGCGCGGGCCTGCCTCCCAGCCAGCTTGCTGGAAAGTTCCCACGCCAGCCCCGCTCCTCCCCACCCCCTCTCTGGGATCCTCCTGCTTCTGCCCAAGACATTTTGCCTACGGCTCAAATCATCTCCTTGCTGGGGCTGATGCTTTTGGAAACAAAAGCTTGAGGGCGATTTCAGCTTTCTGTTCCATCTCAAGCCTTCACCAAGACAATAGACCCAGATGGGAATTTCTGCTTGTAGGCAGGGAAGAGAAAGGGGGAAATAGCAGGAGAATAAAAATACAGATTAATATCTCAAAAATATTATCTTGCTGAACATATTTGAGTTGAGGTTATCTATAAATAGCAGTTTGAGAACTTCTCTGTGGCTTCTAAGGAAGCACTAGGAAAATCTTCTAGGAAGGAAATCCCAATTCAGCCAATTAATCCGATTCCAGTTTTCACAGTAAAATAGAAGAATCTAACACAGTGTCTTCTTAATAATTTATTCTAATGTGACATTTACTTTTATTAGGACAGTACCTTGTTTTCCTGATTCTGCCAGGGGCAATTTCTGAATTCAGTAATAAGGTTTTTGAAAAATATGTAATATCTTGAAGGCTTATCTATCGAGTTAATAGTAAACACATGATACTAGTTATTACCAAGCCGTCATTGGCTTAAAGGACTAACATTATTACTGAGCCATTACTGGCTTAAGACTAAAGCAATACAACCCTTGTGCTCCGGGAAGATGATAAATTTGGGAGCAGAAAGTTCAGACTCAAATCCCCTTTGTTTCATCATTTTCTTTGGTGGTGGGAGATGCTGGTCTCACTGGGATACTGATTTGAGTGGTCAGGAGTGGGGCAAGAATATTAGAAATACACCCGATGAAAATCCTTCAAATAAACGACCTTATTATCCCCTGACCTATACAATCAGCAGGGAGCAAAGAGGAATTATTGCCCTTTGGAACTCGCATGTGTGAATTCGAGGGAAAGGGACCAGAGGAGTCCAATAGTCTACATTACCTGCTTCCTTCGGAATATCTTACATTAGAAATTAGAGAGGTCTGACGTGACTTTTCTTCAATAAAATTAAAAACAGTTTTTTAAAAGGAAAGTATTAGCATCAGTAGAAATAAATGGCCTATGTACAGTGCAAGGGAGAAACTCATAACCAGTTTGGGGACAGATAGAGCACTTAGGTTGTGATTCTCTAAGGCTCACCCATTTGGCATTTCCTGAACCTCTTTCTGGAGATACTGAAGTTTTCAAATGGTACCTATAATAAAATATGTTACATCCAAGTTGATATGCAACGATTGAACATTTCAATGTTGAAAAATGAAGACCCCCAAAAGGTACAGCTTCTGTAGCCATGCAAATTCTTTGTAAGATGCTTGTTGCAATCCCAGCTTTGAGTAAGTAAACTTTGTACTGGGGGAAACTGCATTTATTCAGCCTTGACATTGGGTAAGTAAGTAAATTCTTTCAGTGCCAAAGGGATCTCTAGTCTAGGCTGGAGTAAGTGAATGTGTTTTCCCAATGGCTACATTCCCAGAGAATTTTTGCAGGGACAGAATTTGGCTGATATCAACTGTAGAGAGAGGTGGGGGAGGCCATTTAGTACCCAAATTAGGGTCGTGCACCCATGCGGTTGGCAGGAGAGGGTGAGAACTCTTTGGAAGACAGCCCGACCGGTTTTAATGTGACAAAAGCTTTCAAAATCAAACAAATATTTATTGAACACCTACGACTGCAAAGCTTTGAGTCTTTTCGGGAATTAACAAATGGGTAAGTCAAGTCCCTGGCCGCACAGAGATTTCAGCCTACCCCACGAATGAACCTCGAACCCTGAGACCTGTAATATAAAGCAGAAGGCGGCACAGAGGGAGAACCTGCCCAGGGCTGAGCGAGGCGCTGGCTCTGGAAGTTTCCGAGAAGAACAGAAGAACGGGGCTGTCCTGAGAGGCCTCGGGAAAGCTGAGCGGGATTCTGACCCACGAAGGCTGGGTGAAGGGCACTCTGAGCAGAGAAAACCACGGGCAGCAGCTGAGCCGGAAACGGCAGGCGGTATTTGGAAAACTATAAATAGCCCTTTCGAGTCAAAACCAGAGAGCCCGTGGCGTTAGAGGCCAGGCAGAAGTAACGGGTAAGGTGAGAACAATGGGCAGAGGAGGGCTCCGCTGCTGCGCGCCGCAATCTTCCCAAGCTCCACACTCAGCCTGGTGCTCGACAGCTGGAGCGAAGACGAACGTGACCTCCGGCAGCCACACGCCCAGAAGAGCCTGACCTCAAACCGCGAGCTCTGCGGCTCCGAGCAGGGCGGGGCTCTCACGCCACCTGTCTCCGACTCTGTTGGAGTGACCCGGCCATAACTCGCACGTGGAGGGACCCCGGGAAGAGTGATGGGGACAGAAACCGAAATGTAACCGATAACTGACCACTACCCCCCTTTCCAGGCTCGCGCCTCCACGCAGGTGCTGAGAAGCCCAGTTTGTGTGTTCGGGGGCCACGCCCACACTACAGGGGTAGGGCCACGTGTTTATACGAGGAAGGAAAAGCTGTCCCCCCAAACGGAGAAATTCAACAAAGACATAACTGAACGAAGAAGTTCAGAGCCCGCCGGGTAACAGGAGATCATCCACAAAAGGCAACTATAAATTTAAATTTTCATAGCATTCATATAATAGGGTTAATATTTTCCAGATGAAAATCTCGCCTTTTGCAGGTCTTCCCTTATTTTTCCTGCTTGAATTTCAATTAGTCTCAACCTAATAAAGGCTTTTTATAGCCAACCGGAAACACTTGCAGTAATCAAAGGCTTTAAAATTAAAAAAAATATGGTGCTACGTTGTGGGCATTCAGGGGATAAGCACAGTAAAACCCCATAATAATGCACTCATCAAAAATACAATTTTAGATGTAATGCAGAATTGGCAACTGGTTCCCCTTCTGGGCCTAGCCCCTGTTTGAGAACAGGACAGGGATGAGAGTCAGGGGTAGGGGTTAAAGTTCTATGCTAGGTGTGGGGATAGGGATCTTGGAGTGGAGACCAAGGTCATGAAGGTGAAGGAAAGGCATGTAAAGGTGTTTCAGAAAAAGAGGTGAAGAGTGAGTCTCTGGTTCTCAATATTCTCCAAGGTAAATCTCTGAATCTGGCCAACTAATTGGGACATTTCTGGAATCACTGATGCTATCCTGCTGCCTCTGGACTCAGAATTGTCCCCAACAATATTTAAATTGGAGCTAACCAGCACCACCAGGTGGCACCAAATCACAGCTTTGTCCAGCTGAACTTAGATATGGCAGCTGGACTCCCAGAATTCCTCACCAGCTGGCTCCACACTGGTCATTTTGTTGTTAACCTTACAAAAAACTGTGACCTTACATTCCACATTACTGAATACTTTGGCTCTCACTTATCCAATTACAGTAGGGTTTTACTGAATTAACTTACGATAACCAATAATCAAGGCAAGAACTCAGTAGACTACAGACCAAAGGAGACTAAATTAGACATTGTGCTGACTGTTTTACACACATTAGCTGATTTGGTCCCCTCAGCAACCTATGTGGTTTAGGTTAAATAAGATGAAACTACCACTTCTATGGGCTAAAAATTGTTAACTACGGACATCTTCACATAGTTTAATCTGCTAGTTATTATTAAATAATTCCTTGGGTGCTGGTTCTATATATACCTCACAGCTTTAGCTTATTAACTGAATTTTTCAGAAATTTCAATATATTTATTTTATGTGCTTATCAATTTCTGAAAGATGTAGCTAAAATCTTTAAACTATAACTTGATTTATCCATTTCCCCCGGATTTTTTAAAGTTGTTTCTTTGTATATTTTGATGTTGTATTGTTAGGTGCATACATGTTTTTGATGGTTATAGCTTCTTACTCTATTCCTTTAATCAGCATATAATGTCCTGCTTTGTCCCTTATATTTTTTTGCCCTATATTCTATATTGTTAGCTATTACGATTCTTCCCCTTTTTTCTTTTGGTTCATAATTTTTTCCCAGCTTTTATTTTTAAACTTTTTGTGTCTTTTAAGTTTCTCTTTTAGATAACTTATTATTGGATCTTACTTTTTAACCCAATCAGAATTTTTTTTTAAGATTTATTTATTCATTTATTTGAGAGAGAAGGAGAGAGAGCATGCCAGCACAAGCGGGGGCGGGGGAGGCGGGAAGGGGCAGAAGATGAAGGAGAAAGAATCCTCAAGCAGACTCCTTGCTGAGTGCAGAGCCTGACATGGGGCTCGATCCCAGGACCCCGAGATCATGACCTGAGCCAAATTCAAGAGCTGGAGGCCTGATTGAGCCACTCAGGCACCCCCTGAGTCTGTTTTTTAAATTAGTCTATTTAATTTTTTCAAAAATTTTAATTCTAGCATAGTTAACATACAGTGTTTGGTCAATTTAATTAATGTATCTTTATTATAATTCATTCTAATATAAGTACTTATTTCTGCCATTTTATTCTACATTTTTCATTTACTACACATTATACTCCCCCCCCTTTTTTTTAGATGGGGGGAGAGGCAGAGGGAGAGGGAGAGAGAGAAAATCTTAAGTAGGCTCCATGCTCATCACAGAGTTCAATATGGGGCTTGATCTCACCCTGAGATCATGACCTGAGCTGAAATCAAGGGTTGAATGCTTAACTGACTGAGCCACCCAGGCATCCCTCTCTCTGTATTGTTTTGAATTAAGGTATAAATACTTCAATATGATTAGTTTCAGGTGTACAACATAATGATTAGATTTTTTAAAAAAGATTTTATTTTTAAGTAATCTCTACATTCAACGTGGGGCTTGAACTCACAACCCTGAGGTCAAGAGTTGCATGCTCTTCCAACTGAGCCAGCCAGGCGCCCTGTGATTAAATATTTGTACATACAGTTGATCCCTGAACAATGTTGGGGTAAGGGGCACTACCCACCACAGACGAAAATCCACATATAACTTTTGACTCCCCCCAAACTTAACTATTAATAGCCTACTGTTGCCTGGAAGCCTTACTGAGAACATAAACAACTGATTAACACATATGGTATATGTATTATATACCGTATCCTTACAATATAGTAAGTTAGAGAAAAGAAAGTCATAATGAAAATACATTACAAATACTGTATTTTTGGGGAAAAAATCTGCATGTAAGTGGACCCACACAGTTCAAAGTTGCATTGTTCAAGGGACAACTGTATTACGAGATGATTGCCACAGTAAGTTTAGTTGACATCCATTACCAGCACATAGCTACAAAGTTTTTTTTTTCTTGTGATGAGACCTTCTAAGATTCATTCTTTTAGCAATTTCCAAATATGCAATACAGTATCATTCACCACAGTCACCATGCTGTACATTACATCTCCATATTTGTTTTATAGCTGAGGGAGGTCACGCGGTACTTGTTTTTCTCCATAGATGTTTATTGTTCTGGCTTAAACGTTGAGCATTTCAATCTGCCCAGAACCTGCCTTACTGTGAAGCTCACGTTCTTGTTGCTGCACCACAGCAAGAATTAGAACATCAATGGAGCCTTAGAAATTTGTCATCTACCTGCACTGGATCCAAAACGGGACTGGACGTGCAAATTACTTGGGAGCTTTGGAGAAGTGTTATTCCGGCACCTCAGCTGCAGAGATTCTGGCTCAGTACATCCGGGGAAAGCCCTGATGCGAACACAAGCCCCTGATTTTGATGCAGGTGGTTCACATGCCACATTATGGGAATATAGGTACCATCTAGCCCCATAACTTCCCAAATGATAAGCCTTATGCTTGTCTTTGAACTTTAAATATTGCTTTTTAAAGATACACCCCTGGGGGGAGGGGAAGATACACCCCTGGAAAAAAAAATAAAGATATGCACCTGGGTAGGCTCTAATCATCTCTATCTAAACTCCTTTCACCTTAGATTGTCCTATATGCCTAATAAAGTCTCTAAACCTACTTTGTTTTTTTTAAAGTTTTTATTTAAATTCCAGTATAGTTAACACACAGTATAATACTGGTTTTAGGTGTAAAATACAGTGATTCAACACTTCCATACATCACCCTGTGCTTATCATCCGTGCACTCCTTAATCCCCATCACCTATTTAACCCATTCCCCACTCACCTCCCCTCTGGTAACCATGTTTATTCTCTATAATTAAGAGTCTATTTCTAGGGGGGCCTGGTGACTCAGTCGGCTAACCGTTTGCCTTTCGCTCTGGTCATGATCCTGGGGTCCTGGGATCGAGCCCAACATCGGGCTCCCTGCTCGGTGGAGAGTCTGCTTCTCTCTCTCCCTCTTCCTCTCTCCCTGACCCCCAGCTCTTGCTCTCTTATGTGCTCTCTCTCTCAAATAAATAAAATCTTAAAAAAAAAGTCTTTTTCTTGATTTATTTTCTCTCTTTGCTCGTTAGTTTCTTAAAATCCACATATGAGGGAAATCATATGGTATTTGTCTTTGACTTATTTTGCTTAGCATAATACTCTCTAGTTGCATGCATGTTGTTGCAAATGACAAGATTTCATTCTTTTTTATGGCTGAATAATATTCCATTGTATATATACACTACATCTTCTTTATCCATTATCAATTGATGGATACTTGGGCTGTTTCCATAATATGGTTATTGTAGATAATGCTGCTATAAACACAGGGGTGCATGTATCCCTTCGAATTAGTATTTTTGTATACTCTGGGTAAATCCCCAGTAGTGCAATTGCTGGATTGTAGGGTAGTTCTATTTTTAACTTTTTGTGGAAACTCTATACTGTCTTCCAGAGTGGCTGCAGCAGCTTGCGTTCCCACCAACAGTGCAAGAGGGTTCTGTTTTCTCCCCATCCTCACCAACACATGTTGTTTCTTGTGTTGTTGATTTTAGCCATTCTGACAGCTGTGAGGTGGTGGTATTTCATTGTAGTTTTGATTTGCATTTCCCTGATGATAAGTGATGTGTTTAACATCTTTTCATGTGTCTGTTGGCCATCTGTATGTCTTCTTTGTCTAGACCTACTTTCATAATCTATATTCTTCTAATTAGAATTTGCAGTCCACTGCTCCTTTACTATCTCTCTATTTGACTTGCTTATGTCATCATAAAAACACAATTCCTTTACTGACCATTTATTGACAGTCAACCTCTGTAATGGGTGCAGTGATAGGGCATTTGGGCACTCAGCTATTTTACAAGGAAGCATGACTGTCTTCATTTCTCTAAGAAAGCAAGAAGAAACCTGGGGAATTTGCCTGATACCATCCTATGGAGAAGCTAGTATTTGAATGCAGATCCTGTACTCTATTTGTTAGATCCCACTGCCTTCAGAGAGAATCTGATCCTAAGAAGCTCACATGACAGTGGGGAAGAAACAAAGAATTTCACTCTCTGGTCATCTTTGCAGCAAAGACAGTGTTTTGCACATAGTAACACTTAATGAACATCAGTGAAAAGAAAGCATAAATTTATCCTGGTTTCTTCTTTCTCTATTCATGATTTCCAAGTCAGGGGGCTCACAATCTGGTAAAACAAAAAAGCAGCAAAGAGGATTGTTTGGGAAAACACAAATTTGGAGACAAAACAGAAAGAAGAGCTTATGTGACACAGTGAGTTTCTTGGTCTGAACAGCGACTGTTGCAGGTGATCAAAGCAACGGGTCCCGTTATGTGAAAATGTCCATTACAAACTAGGGGTACTTTGACTTTGCACTCTTTAATTTTCATTTTTCTGATTAATTCAATACAACTTTTGAGCAATACAAGAATGTAAAATGTAATATTAGACCATTTTCTACTTCCTGTAGTCAGTTTTATAATGCTGATGTTAAACATAATAGAGCAAGCAACTATATGTAATTGTAGAAATTACTGCTAGGAATTTGCATATGAAACACACACCTTTTACTGCCTCTAGTTGGCATTGTTAACTAGGTTATAAATAGTACAGCTGACACACTGCAAACAGAAAGCGCTTTTTGATAGGCACATGCTATGAATGGAAGAAGTGTTCAAACACAATGTTTAAGTTGGAAAGCTTTCATTAGAACTAGCCAAGGGGGGGAAATGGTTTATTTCCTAATCATACCCTTGCTTAAGAATCCAATCATATAGAAAGATTTATGATAAAGCTTTCTAAAAACAGATATTTATGCTACTATTTGGGTAAACAAGTGATACATGCAGTCTATAAACATATTTTAATAGTGTTGATAGCACTTTTAAGACAATTGAGCTGTTCCCTTTGGATTAAATAGTCTCTTAGTGAGTATATATGGAGAGGCAAAGGAAGTGACAGGACTAAGATACGAGACTGGAGAGGCATTTATACCACTTGTGAAGATAAAGCGCACAATAGGGCATTTTGCTGGAATCATCTACTAGAATTTGAAATTCTAAAAACCATTTGAAAAGCCTTAACTTTCGAGACAGAACAAAAAGATGCCATTCACTTTGACCATGAAAACTAAATTAACAGAACAGTATTTTTGCTGATGTTTTATATTGCTTAAGAGCAAAAATTCCACAGATACTATGAGGGCTGTTCCAATCCTTACAAGGTGTAGGTACAAAGACTAGTGATGACTTTTGTAAATGACAAATCTAACATTGGCAGACATTATATTTTTATGGACTGTAATAATTTGGTTTTCAAAAGTTTTGTTTTGTTTTGTTATGGCCGTAAAGCAAGTGTGACAGAACTCTGATGTTGAGCTACTCATTCAGATGACAGGAAAGGTGAGGGGGCTAGGGACAAAGTTTTCTTCCTACACATTTGTTTTTAGGCATCTATATTTGCCTTAGTGCCTTGATACCATGGTGATAGCTTAGCAACAGCTCGATACAAAGTAATCTGTCATGCGAGCTTCTGATCATAAAAAGTTGGTAGGTAGAGTACTAGGAAGAGAAATAGAAACGTTTAGGTGTTTAAGAGTTTAGTCAAAAAGAGATTTGTTCTCTCTACTACCCGCTCTTGTCTATCTCTTCATTATATACAAAGAGATGAGAATCTTAAAAAAAAAAAGAAAAATCCCAAACAACCCCCAGTGTTATTATTGGTAAGGCAAAATTTAAACTTTAAAAAAAATTTTATAGAGGGGTTGCAATCCCTCTCTCTCTCCTTAAATTTCATTTATTTTTTTTTTTGAAGATTTTAAAAATTCACTTGAGAGAGAGAGAGAGCACGAGCACAGAGGGAAAGGGAGAAGCAGACTCAATGAGCAGGGAGCCTGATGTGGGGCTAGATCCCAGGACACTTAACCGACTGAGCCAAAGGCAGATGCTTAACCGACGGAGCCACCCAGCTGCCCCCCCCCCCTTTTTAAAGGTTTTATTTATTCATTTTACAGAGAGAGAGGGAGAGCACAAGAGAGCACAAGCAGGGGGAGCAGCAGAGGGAGAGGGAGAAGCAGGTTCCCCGCTGAGCAGGGAGCCCTGGGACTCAATCCCAGGACCCTGAGATCCCAGGAAACTGAGATCGTGACATGAGCCAAAGTCAGATGCTCAACCAACGGAGCCACCCAGCTGCCCCTAAACCCTTCTTATATAGGGAACAAAAGAACACATTTCAACCTTTGTTAAATAGGAACTAATGACCACAATAGTGCACGTAAAGTGTTTTGTAAAGACACTTCAAAAGGAGTTTTCCATACTAACATCCAATTTCTTTCTGTTGATGGCTATTAGGAAGACAAAGTTACATAAAATATAAATACTCTGGGGCCAGCAGACCTGAATGACCTGATAGATACTGCCATTTTGAAAGTCAACATATCACATGATACCTTTCATTGTCTTTATCATGACAGTTTGTTTATTTACTTATTTTTTTAAAGATTTTGTCTGTCAGAGAGGGAGAGAGCACAAGCAGGGAGAGCAGCAGGCAGAGCAGAGGGAGAAGCAGGCTCCCAGCCGAGCAAGGAGCCTAATGTGGGACTCGATCTCAGGACCCTGGGATCAAGACCCGAGCTGAAGGCAGACACTTAACAGACTGAGCCACCTGGACGTCCCCATCATGACAGTTTATATGTAAAGCAGAGAAAATAAAATCATCTGAAAGAAAGAACATAACACTTGGAAAGCCAAGAGTAAATAAAATCACCTTGAGTTTTAGGGCTATTGATTTTATTTCAAACACCTCCAAATGGTAAAATATGAAGTAATAGTTGTTAGCTAGTTAAATGGAGATGGCAAATGGACTTGCACTTGTGTGCTGGTTCTGATATCTAAATAGTGGCTGCTTGGTGTGCTGTGTTAGGGATTCTGGGGTTCTGTAGGAAAAAGGGCTGTGAATAATGAGTGAATACCTATCAGAGTGGGAGGGAGACTAGATGGTAAAAGACTCGCTAAGTGGAATGTGGGGTGTGGAAAGGAAGGAGGGTGAGCCCAAAACACCCAATACAAACTACATTTATTTTAAGTCTTACATTTTATTTATTTAGGTATTTAAAGTAAGCTCTATGCCCAACTTGGGGCTTGAACTCATGACTCTGAGATCAAGAGTCATATGTTCTACCAACTGAGGTGGCCAGGTGCCCCTTAAGTCTTACATTTTATATTGAAATAAATGCAAAGCTTACATTTAATTCCATAATATATATATTTTGTATGCTATAAAAGTTTAAAAAATCATTTGTAGTTAAATTACCTAACTTGAACTTTGTGGGGAAAAAAAATATGTTCTTAGATTATGTGCATGTTCATTCTGTGGTTTCCCACAGTACCTGGCAGGCTGTGGGTATCCTTGGGAGTCTCTGAACCCCGTTTAGTGGACTCCACACCTAGGAGATTGAGAGAAACAAAGATGTTTAAATATGTCTATGATAATGTGAGATTCAGAGAAGGTAAGTAACCTGCTTGTCAATGGCAGAGCTGGGATCTGAAGACTCTAAAGGCCAATTTCTTAACAAAGATTCCATCTTCCTCCAAAGATAAGTACCTGGGATTCAGGGTTTGGTACTAAATTACTGATCTGGGGGAAAAAACAACAACAACAAAACTCTGGCGGCCATAGAAGACCATATAGTTAGTAACCAGTAAACTGGCAATTTCACTATTGCTTTAAAAAAGAAAAGCATGGTTTCTGTTTGGGGTAATGGAAAAGCTGTGGAAGTAGACAGTGGTGATGGTTGCACAACAGTGTGACTATAATTAATGTCACTTAATCGTACACTTAAAATGACTAGAATGGTACATGTTATGCTTATGTATATATATATATGTGTATATATATATATATATATATATATACACATATAATTAAAAATAAGGAAAAGAAAATCATGACTCATGGATTGGAAGATTAATATTGCTATGATGGCAATTATCCAAAAATATATCTATATATTTACTACAATCCCTATCAAAATACCAGCAGGCTCTTTTGTAGAAATTGACAAGCTGCTCCTAAAATTTTTTATGGAAATGCCAGAGTGGTCAAAACAACTTTGAAAAAGAATTACAAGTATAAATGGGGAAATCTGAATAACATTCTTGGACTGTAACAATGTCATTATCTTAGTTGTGGTACTGTATTACAGTTTTATAAGATGTAACCATTGGGGGAAACTATAAAGGGTACCTGGGATCACTCTGTGTTATTTCTTATAACTACTTGTGAATCTACAATTATCTTAAAGTAAAAAGTTTAATGAGGGACACCAGGGTGGCTCAGTCTGTTAGGTGGCTGACTCTTGATTTTGGCTCAGGTCGTGATCGCAGGGTCATGAGATCAAGCCCATGTCTGGGCTCCGTGCTCAGCATGGAATCTGCTTCAGATTCTCTCTCCCTCTGTCCCTTACCCCACTTGGATGCTCTCTATCTCTCTAAATAAATAAATAAAATCTTCATTAAAAAGAAGTTTAATGAAAAAAAAAAGTTGGAGGACTTACACTTCCCAATTTTATTTTATTTTTAAAAAAGATTTATTTATTTATTTGACAGAAATCGAGAGCAAGCACAAGCAGGGGAGTGGCAGGAGAGGGAGCAACAGGCTCCCCACTGAGTAGGGAGTCCAATGCAGGGCTTGATTCCAGGATTCGGAGATCATGATCTGACCCGAAGGCAGACACTTAACCAACTGAGCCACCCAGGTGCCCCCACACTTCCCAATTTTAAAACTTCATATAA
The DNA here is from genome assembly GCF_023065955.2 of Ursus arctos. Classification (NCBI taxonomy): domain Eukaryota; kingdom Metazoa; phylum Chordata; class Mammalia; order Carnivora; family Ursidae; genus Ursus; species Ursus arctos. The sequence continues at coordinate 51,804,876 of NW_026622797.1, read as the reverse complement.
AGCTATAGTAATCAAGACAGTGTGATACTGCCTTAAGGAAAGACATAGAGATCAATGGAACAGAATTGAGAGTCCAGAAACAAACCCTTACATTCATGGTCAATTGATTTTCTACAAAGTTGCCAAGGCAATTCAAAGGGGGAAGAATAGTCTTTTCAACAAAATGTTTCTCTAGAACAACTGGATATCCACATAAAAACAAATTTAATTTAATTCAGTGGTTTCCAATGCAGGTAATTTGGGCTTCCCAAAGGAAGAGCACATTTGGCAACGTCTGGAGACAATTCTGGTTGTCACAACTGGGGGCAGAGGTGCTACTGACATTACCTGCGTAGAAGCCAGAGATGCTGCTAAAGATGCAACAAGGCCCAGGGCAGCCCAGTGTGTCAGCAGTGCTGAGGCTGAGGAACCCTGATTTACCTTACACCATACACAGAAAGTAACTGAAGATTAACCATAGACCCAAGCTCAAGAGGTAAAACTCTAAAACGTTTAGAAAAGAACACTGGAAACAATCTTTGTGATTTGGGATTAGGCGATGATTCCTTAGATATGACCCCAAAAGCATGATCTATTAAAAAAAGTTGGTAAATTGGATTTATCAAAATTAAAGACTTCTGTGCTTCAAAGACACCATTATGGAGGCGCCTGGGTGGCTCAGTCAGTTAAGCATCTGCTTTTGGCTCAGGTCATGATCCCCAGGTCCCGGGACAGAGCCCTGAATCAGGTTCTCTGCTCGGCAGGGAGTCTGCTTCTCCTTATCCCCCACTCCCCTCTCATGCCTACTCCTGAAATAAATAAAATTAAAAAAAACCACACCACTATGAACATGAAATCAAGTCATAGACTGGGAGTAAATATTTGCACATGATATATTTGATGAAGAACTTATTTACAGAATATACCAAGAATGCTTATAACTTGGGGAGCCTGGGTGAGCATCTGACTCTTCATTTTGGCTCAGGTCATGTTTTCACAGTTGTGGGATTGAGCCCCACACCAGACTCCATACTCAGTGGGGAGTCTGCTTGAAGATCCTCTCCCTTTACCCCTCCCCCTGCTGCACACACGCTCTCTCTCTAAAATAAATAAATCTTTTAAAAAATGCTTATAATTCAATCACAAGACAATAACCCAATTAAGAAATGGGCAAAATGTTTGAACAGACATTTCACCAAAGAAGAAATATAAACAGCTAATATGCTCATGAGACAACGCTTAACATCGTTAGTCATTAGGGAAATGCAAATAAAATTCACGATGAGATATTAGCTCATTTCTACTAGAACAGCTATCATAAAAAATGAGACTACCAAGGGTTGGTAAAGATGTGAAGAGATTGGAATCTACATGTGTTGCTGGTAGAAATGTAAAATGATACAACTACTTGGGAAATACCTTGGCAATTTCTAAAATGTTAAACATAAATTTACCATAAATTTTACTCTTGGGAATCTACTTAAGAGAAATGAAAACATGTCCACACAAAGACTTGTTCTTGAATATTCATAGCAGCGTTATTCATAATAGGTAAAATGCAGAAACAACCCAAATGCCAATCAACTGGTAAACAGATAAACAAATGTGGCATATCCCTATAACAGAGCACTATTTAGCAATACAAAGGAATAATGATTAATGCTACAACATGAATAAACCTCAAAAACATGCTGATGATGGAAACCAGATGTAAAAAAGTATAATTCCATTTACATATGTCCAGAAAAGGCAAATTTATAGGCAGAGAGTAGATTAGTGGCTGCCAAAGGGTTGACTGCAAATGGGCACGAGGGATCTTTAACACTGAATTGTGGTGATGTGTTCACAACTTTGTAAATGTACTAAAAATCATTTAATTGTATAATTAAACTAGGTGAATTTTATGGTATGTAAATTATACTTCAATTAAGCTGCTTTTAAAAAAGAATGCAATTAAAACAGTTCTAATCTTCAAAAAAAGGAAGGAAAGAAGGATAAAAGAGAAGCATAAACAGGCAGCAATTAGAAAGTTCACAAAAAATTGATCATATTCTACATACACAAGTTTAGGTTACTATGCAATTCATGATATAATTATGGTGGGGAAATCACCAAAATGCCTAGAAAGTGAGAAATAATGCAAATAGTAAAATTAAGAAGGAAAGGTTGCAAGTGTAGCTTGATTCTTTGAGAATGATGTTTTCTAGGCTTAAATAAAAAAAGACCCAAATGAAATAAGATAATGACAAAACACAATAAGCTCATACTGTTACAGCACGAATGATCTGATTCAGATAAAGATTATTTTGTTTCTCTTTGAACAAACCCTAGAAGTTTCCGTCTCCCAAGTCTTCTGTAGGGGAAGGAAAATTTTTCCTTATTCCCTTCTAGGTTCTTTGGCTGGTCTAATCATTAATTGCCAAAGACAGATTAACAGGAGAAAAGCAAATTTAATTTCATATGTACAGGAGCCCATAAAAATAGGAAACTCAAATAATGACCAAAGCAAGCAACTTTTATACCTTTTAGACAAAGAAACAATAAATTTGTGAAGAACTGACAAGACAAAGAGGTTTGGGCTTGGGAGTAGTTAGTGAAGAAGTAACAAGGTTTGTTTATATAGCCTTCTCAGCCCTAAATTGCTATCTCTTGTGATGAGGATGTCTCTCTTCCTCCTGGTACAGGAAGGGTACATTTTACATGGGAGATTTATCTCCTGTTTTCAGGACAATGGAGGGTCAGAGGGTCCTTCTTGCACTGGCTATTTCTCAAGTGCCTTTTTTTAAGATTGTATTTTTAAGTAATCTCTATACTCAACATGGGGCTTGAACTCAAAACCCCAAGATCAAGAGCTGCATGCTCTTCTGACTGAGCCAGCCAGGTGCCCCTCAAGTACCTTTAATTAAAAATAACCAATATGCCAAAGCGGCACATTTTTGAGTAGCCTATTTATTCCCCTTCACTTGGAAGAAGCAAAGATGGCTTCTCATCTCCTACAAGATTGTTTCTCTGTGGTCTTTGCCAAGAGCAGAAGGTATGACTATTGACTGAGGCCCTTTCCCTCCCTAGACTGTGAACTTCAGTGGGAAGGAAGACATCATCATTTTGCAGGAATGGGAACCACCAACTGAAAAAAATTAACCATTCAAATTGCAGAATTTTAAAGGAATTTGTTCCATAGTTTTAACCTGCTACTATGGAGAAGCCACAGAGGCATTATTTTTCCAAGTTCAAAGACTTTCTTTGTAGCAGGTTAGGAAGTTTTCTTTTTCTTTTAAGATTTCTTTTCTTTTTTTTTTTTTTTTTAAGATTTTATTTATTTATCTGAGAGCGTGAACGTGAGAGAGAGCAAGAATGAGGGTGAGGAGGGGCAGAGAGAGGAGGAGAAGCAGACTCCCCATGGAGCAGGGAGTCCCATACAGGGCCCAATCCCAGGACCCCGGGATCAGGGCCTGAGCCGAAGGCAGACACCCAACCGACTGAGCCACCCAGCTGCCTCAGATTAGCAGGTTTTCTTATGGAGTATTTACCATACACCTATTTATACTGGAGAAACCAACCAGGAATAGAAATTCAACTGCCTTTAGAATTTAAGTTACTTATTAACAATGGTTATGAAAACTGCGACATCATCGAAAAATGTTTATGATATGTTATGTGAAAACAGCAGGGCCCAAAGTTGAATTTATACTATAATTAGAACCATGCAAAAAAAAAAAAAAAAGATATGCATGATAGAAAAGACTGAAAGAAATAGAAATGAAATGGTGAGATGATTATGTTATCATGGTGAGATTGTAAATGATACATTTTTTTCTGTTTTCCAAAAAATTTTTTAAAGTGGTTATTTAGGGGTGCCTGGGTGGCTCAGTTGTTAAGCGTCTGCCTTCGGCTCAGGGCATGATCCCAGGGTTCTGGGATCCAGCCCCACATCGGGCTCCCTGCTCTGTTGGGAGCCTGCTTCTTCCTCTTCCACTCTCCCTGCTGGTGTTCCCTCTCTTGCTGGCTGGCTGTCTCTCTGTCAAATAAATAAATAAAATCTTTAAAAAAAAATAAAATAAAGTGGTTATTTACTTAAATGTGTTTAAGCCCCACATTGTGCACAGAGGTTGCTTAAAAAAAATTTTTTTTTAGGGGTACCTGGGTAGCTCAGTCTGCTAAGCAGCTGCCTTTAGCTTGGGTCATGATCCTGGGGTCCTACGATCAAGCCCTGCATCAAGCTCCTTGCACAGCTGGGAGCCTGCTTCTCCCTCTCCCTCTGCCTGCTGCTCCCTCTGCTTGTCCGCTCTCTGTCAAATAAATAAAATCTTTAAAAAAATATATTTTTAATGTTTTCAAACAGTGAAATTTAAGCTACCCCAACAGTCAAGGCAGGGGTGAGCCCATTGTTTGCTCCTGGAATGCAGTGATGGCTACACCGTCAGTCCTGGGAATGAGCAGAGCAAGTCAAGAGAAAGCTGACACAGCTTTTCCAGGAAGACAGTCAGTGGCTACAAAAAGAAAGAAAAAGAATAAAAGCCTGAGAAACTTCCTCTTTCTATAGGAAAGAAAGAAATACGAACATTCCTCCACCAGGAGACAGTGAAAACTTAGCACGTCAGAGCCGCATGGGCAGGCGGGGTGAGCTAGAGAAAGAGGTGGGTCCCACCATCAGCTCCGGCCCTTCTGGGCTCTCCCCAGGTGACACTTGGTTTTCAGTCACCTGTAGAAGTATGTTATCTCCTTAATGGAAAGGTAGGACCCATTCTGAAAGAATAACACAGTTAATTTGAGATCAGGACTGAAGGTAGGGAAGAGAAAGAGGCAAATGATTATTTTGTTAGATTGCTTTATGGTTTTAAAAGAAAGTGCAAATAGCTTTATTATTACTAAAACACGATTAACAATAATGGAAACCATTAATAATAATGGAATGACAATTATGTCCTCACAGTTAAATGAATTAAAGAACCAGTCCAATTCATTTCTGCTCTTTTTGTGCTTTAACAAAGGTGTGGCATGTCTTCTCTACTGTGAGAGGCGGTCATTACAGATTATAAAGATAAATCCCGGAGCTTCTATTGGTCAGAAAGGTGATCTTAACCACAGGATTTTAAAGTGGGAAGACAAATTAAGAACTCTAGGAAGGAGCCTGACAACGATTTTCTGAAAAGCAAGATTCGCTTTATCAGTGGAACTTGCTGATTAGCTAGAGTCTTAAAAAAAAAAAGAAAAGGAGAAGTATCCTTTAGCACAGTTTTGTTGATTACACATAATTCCCCCAAACCCGCTTGCTCAAAGAGGGCCATGTTACAGCACCTTGTCAGGCTTTGAAAAAAGATCATCAGGGATTATTCCAACTACTTTGTGGTCACTGGAGTTCAATGTGTTGTAGATACTGGGCCTAAAAATGGTCTCTATCTTTTTGGAGCATTTTGTACTAATGTATATGTCTTTTATCCCAACTTGTTGGTGTCACCCACATCCTGGGGCAAAGCAATACTACTGGCATGGGTAAGACAGAGTCTCAAACATTAGAGAATGAGACCTGGACCAGGCAAACAATGACACTGATAATTTATTTTTCAGTGTGCCTAGATAACCACATTATGTGAGCAAGAAAACATGAAGAGGATTTACTGTTATCAAGTAAAACTTACAAGAAAGTTTAATGATAGTCATAAACTGTATCTTCTTTCAAAGTAATCGTGAATGGCAAACAGCTATCTAATCCATATCTCATTGATATTGTTTTTTTATGCCAGGAAACAGGTGTTCTAAGTTGGGGAATTTAAAAGCAGAAAACTTAGTAGGGCAAGAAACTGCTTTTTTTGTCTGGGGAAATAGAATATAAATGTTTAGAAAAGAATGTCTCCAGGGGTGCGACTAAGAGATGTGTCAGGTATGAAGGAGGACAGAGAGGAGGGGAAGGACCTGCACAGAGGTGGGTCAAGGGTGCTGAGGGAGAGGGGCGGCTGCGTTAGCGACCTGGAATGCCCCGTTGAAGTTTGCGTGCGGGGACAGAGCTTGCCAACTTCACAGAAAGGCCACCGTCTGTCAGAAGGCCATCTCAGCGCTGTGCGGCGAGAGACCAGATAGATCTGTTCCACAAGCATTCTTGGAGTGTCTACAGCACTGGCGCTGGTCCAGGTGGTGGGGACTGGTAGTGAATGACCAGTTGCGAGGGTTAAAGAGTCAGCAGACTCTAAGAAGGTGTGTTGGTGAAGCTGAGAAGAACAAAAGTGGAGGTAGAAGGATATACAGCGTGAAGGGGGGGAGTTCATTTTGGGGATCGGGAGGATTGGACACAGTTAGCCAGCAGAGGAGACACTGAAGACTCAGGAATTTCGAGGGGGGGGGCTGGAAGGAGATAGGAGGCTACAGGCTTGAGATCTTTGAAAGGAAGAAAGAGAAGCACAGGATGAGAGAACGAGATGCCACGTGACGGGGAGGTGGGGAGGGAGGGCAGGCCAGGCAGTCAGAGGCGGTGCCCTAGGCCTGCTTCTGCACCTGTAAAGGGGTGGGGCTGGAAGAAGAGAGCACTCAGTGCAGCTGGCACATACCCGACAAAGACAAGACTGACAGGGAGGAGAGTGTGGCTGGTTTCAGGAGCCTGAAGTGAATGAGGTTTGGAGGAGCCAACTTACAAGATGAGGGGACCAGGTAGAGGGGAGCAGCACAATGGCTAATGAAGGAATTCTTCCCTCTAGCAAGACAATGGGGATGGGGGGCGATGGCGAGGGGGTGGAGGGGATATTATGAGGCCAGAGTCTTACCTAGTCAGCAGTGATGTCCCTGGCCGCACCCAGGTGGTAGGCCAAGAGGTGTGACTAGGCGTGTCTTGGTGGCCCAAATTTCTCCCTAAATTATCTGAAATTATAAGGACATAAGAGTTAACAAACATACCCCTAAAGAAGGGGCGTGAAGAAAGACTCTATTTAAAGCTGGAGAGTGAACTGGCCAGTGTGTTAGGTTTAATGAAAGCCTGCAGGGAGGCTGGCAAGTGAGAACTCTGCTGAGCGGGAAGGCAGAGGCAGAGCTCCCCCAACACGGAGGGCGGGACCCCTGAGCCAGGGCAGGAAAGGTCCCGGAGAAAGCAGAAGGGCAGGTGCTGAAACAGAGGAGTCCAGGATTACCTGCCTTACAAAAGAGAGCTCGGAATATTGTAGGCCCTAAGCTGCGAGGCGGTGTAGGAGGAAATTTGCCATTGAGTTTTATGGACTCCTTTGTAGCCTCTCTCTGGGTCTCACCTTTCCTCCTCCCTGAACCTCACAGAGCATCTTTGTTATCCAGGGTCAGAAGTGGCAGACTTTGAGAAAATAAAACAAAGCCGGAAGGGACTTCATACATTCTCTCATTTATTTAACAGATGAGGAAGTCGAGGCTCAGAGGGAAGTGACTTGCTCAAGGTCACACAGCCAACCAGCTGCTAAAGCAGAATTACAAGCCCGGGGATCCTGCTTGTACACCCGACCATCTGCTTCAGAAAACCTACAGTTCTGGGTAAGTTCCCGCCCATCTAGAGAACACAAAGCACAACTCCTCCTTCCCACGAAGTTAATGATTAAAACCTAGTCTGATCTCCAGCATCTAACCAGAGTTACTAATTAAGCCAATTTCTTTGAGAAAAGACCATTTCAATCAAAAAATGTTCTCTTAAGCTAAATCTATAGGCCTTCAAATTGTAGTAGCATAAACTGTACAATTATAATATTTTAAGTAAATTAAAAATATTTCATAATACAATACCTTAACCTGTGCAGCTCACATTTTCTCTTCATTGCATGCCACATGCTGCGTCCTGATAAAATGGTTTCGTAACTTTTGGGGGAAGGAATTTAACTAAAATAACATCATTTAGTGTTTGAGTGAACGAGGTAATAAAATCTGTTTGCCGTGTTCACTGTCTCCAGATAGGGCTGTAATTACACCACAGAAGGAAGAAAGGTAGCTGTGTCTCAATCTAGATCATTTATGTAAACTCAGCCTTCTTGTCAACGGTCTTCTCATATTGCATGCATGCAAACCACAAAAATCATCTCCTATGAACCACACAGAGACAGTGTCTGATTGCAGGCCTGTGAGATTGCTTGTATTCTTTCTGTAACTGGATGTCTGTGGTTCAAGACCAAATTTTGACATTCTGAATTAAAAAAAAAAATCACCAGTTTATTCCCCAGAATAACAGTTATGTATGTGACACTCGTAAAAGCTAAAGGATTCTTTACACCAAAACATGACAAATGAATACATTCTCCTTGAAAGAAAGCATCCTGTTTGGCTTAAAAAAAAGAGTTTGGTTCTTTGAAAGGTGTTTAAAAAAATATTTGGTCTTCTCGAAAGAAAAACAAGCCGTTCCTACTACAACCAAGTTAACATCTGATAAAATTTTAATCTCCTACTTCAAATATTTAGCATTATTTTTTCAGCAACTTTTCCAAAAAAAAATAAATCTTACAAAAACGATGAAGTGCGAAGTATATTCATACTGTACCGATAGACACAGAGACGTAATTGCAAGGACACAAAGCACATTTTTTTCTTAATCATCAAAACTACTGTGATGACAAATTGGTCACTAGTTTTTGATTGGACAGTGCTCCCTGGCTGGCACCGACCGTGTTTCTCCTGACACCTGCAGCTTCCAGCTTGCTCTGCCCTCTCTAGAAGGAAAACCACAGGCCACCGCCCTGGCGCCATCCCTGGCTCGGTCCAATCAATAAAGACTTATTTCCTGTCCATTTGCTGAGGTCACAGGAGCGAATCTCATTAATTATTTCTGCTACTGCAGCCTCAAGTGTGCTGCTGGCGTGACAAGTGAAAACTGCTTGACCTTTTTTTCTTCTAATTTTGTTTGTAGCAGTTCCAAAAAGAAGGCAGGATTCATTTAGCAATGTGATAAAAGGAAGGAAAAAAAATGGATTATGTTTTTAAAGTCATTACCACATTTGGATATTTCATCACGAAAGCTCTCCTGATCACCTCATTCTTCATTCTCCAGTGTTTTTGCTTTTTGTTTTTTTCAGTGAACGAACAATAGTGTCTTTTTAATTTGGTGTCATGAAAATCTGGTCACAGCAAACACAATGTTTTCTAAAGCAGATCTGGCCTCCGAGGGAGGAAAGCTCTGTAGGGCCTCCAGTGCCTTGTTTCCATGGTAACGACACAGGTCAATAGCTGAAGTCACACCTTTGCCAGCTTTGATTGTTTCTCGCAACTGTTAAGAAACAAATGGACAATAAAAGTCAGTTTTTAAGGTACCACAGTTAAATTGGGGAGGGGAGGTGGAAAACAAAGAAGGGGAGACAATATGGATTCGCTGTCTCTGCTCTGTTCTTTTGAGGGAAAGAGGACACCATTCCCCAGTGATTCTGAGGCACTAACATTCCCTAAGGCTGCTAGGTGTCTGTGCTCCACAGTAGCACAATAGGCTCCAATCAGCCTAATTACACCTCCTCCCCGACTCCCAGCCCTTGACACCCTGCAACGTGCCCTGCTGGGGCATGGCGGTAATGACAGCGGAGGGCATTTACATCCCTGGCATTTTGAGTTCAGCAGCCTGATGGTCTTACGTGAGGAAGGCTTCATTAACATCCTACTTAGTCACTTTTTTTTTTTAATGCTGTATGCTGACACAATAGTCCATACGAAAATTCGAGAAAGACACCTAGTTGAGATCCGAACACTACATGTTTAAAACTAAAAGCCTTTTTTTTTTTTTAAGATTTTATTCATTTATGTGACAGAGAGACAGCCAGCGAGAGAGGGAACACAAGCAGGGGGAGTGGGAGAAGAAGAAGCAGGCTCATAGCGGAGGAGCCTGATGTGGGGCTCGATCCCGGAACGCCGGGATCACGCCCTGAGCCGAAGGCTCAACGACTGTGCTACCCAGGCGCCCCTAAAACTAAAAGCCTTTATTCGACTGGGAAGAATGAATCGAAACACACCTTTGTAAAGAATAAAGTAAACTCCTGCCAACAACTGGAGTTTATTTCTAATCCCTCTTTTTGACGACAGGGAAGGACCAGTGAAAGGGTGACACTTCAGAGCTGAAAGAGATTTATAATGATTTGGTCAGTCCACTTCCCCTTCCTCCAATTCCACTTTCTCTTTTTCAGTGAATGCCTCTGCCTAACTCCCTACATCAGAAACCTGGGGGTCCTCCTTCATGCCTCATTTCCAGTCAGACACCATGGCTGTACCAGTGCTGCTCACCCTTGACTGAACTTTCTGGCCCCCGGAGATGGGTGGGGCCAAGGGACAAGTTCTAGTCCAAGAGTTGTGAGTGATGCACGTCACTTCTGGGCTGCAGCATTTAAACCATCCACGAGTCCCTCCAGAGCTTTCCCCCTGGCGTATGGACCGGCCACATCGGAGAAGCTCCTCATGCTGGATTCCTGAGTGACCATACCGAGTGCCACAGTGCCTCTCCCACCTGCATGCGACACGCAGTATGGGCAAGGAACACATCTTTGTTGTCTGAGGCCATGAGACTGTGAGGTTGTCTGTATCCATCTTGACTGACAGAGTCACTAAGTCCTAGCCGTTCTATCTTTTAGAGCTCTCAGATTTACCCTCCGCTCTTCATTCTCACTGCCGCCACCTCAGTTCAGGCTGTCACCATCCCGTGCCTGGCTGTTCTATGCAACCACCTCCTAAAGTGCCTTCCCACCACCAGTTCTTTGCCCTGGACTCCAACTGTCATGCCGCCAAGGAGATCTTTATCAAATGCAAATGTGATCTTGTTTAAAACCCTTCACTACCTTCCAATAGCCTTCAGAAAAAAAAAGCCCAAGCTCTTTCACCGGGCATGGAAGTCCTTTCCTGATCTAGCTCTTGCCCAGCCTGTTTTTCTCCTGTTCCCCCAACATCATTATTTAAGGAAACTGCTTGCAGCAATCATCTCCCCTCAGACTGTTCCCATATTTCCCCAAATTCGAACTTCCCAAATTCCACTTGAGCAGAATACGCTCAGCTAGGATGAGAGCCCCAAGGAGCTAGATGCCCCTCTTCCTTGGGGCTCCCCGAGTACCGTGTGCATATCTGCAGTACAGCATTATTACATAGTGTTGCACTTCAATTCTCCATTCCCATATCTATCTCTTCATTAGACTTGCAGCTACCGCATACTGCATGTAACATAAAGGAATAAAAGAAACAACCTGCTTTCTTCCTCTAATTATACAGAGAAGAAAACAGAGGCCCAGAGAAGCTCAGTGGCTCACCCAAGATCATAGGTGGATAGTGGCACAGGTGTGGTCAGAAGCCAGGGTTTCCAACATCCAGTCCAGCGGTACTGAATACTACACTTGGCCGGAATCGCACCACCCCATTGGTCTTTCCACACACTGCATATGAACTTCAGGACTATTTCAGCCTAGGATTCCTTGGTCTCTTGCCAATCACTGAATGCATGAAGGCACTAAAATGGTGCTGGGTATCCGACGCAGCTGAATTCAAACTCCCATTGTAGCTTTATAATCTCAGAGGAGCCATTTAAGTGCCGAGAATATCAGTCCCTCGCAGGACTGTCGGAGGGAACTACCCGAGACAGCATAGAGTGCCTGACAGTGTCTAAAACACTATAAATATTCAGAACGACTTAATTCTTCTTCCTCCTCAGGCCCTTAGAAAGCCAACCCATCCACAAGGTGAGGTCTACTGTAGCTTCATGCCCAACAACCTCAAAGGTAGTTAGAGTTGGATAAGGAAAGGGGGGGGGGAGGGAGGAAAAGAGGGAGGGATGGAGAAACAGGGAGGGGGGAGGGAAGAAGAGAGAACATGCTCTCTATTTTCATTATCTTTAATTACCCCAAACCTAAATTAGGCCAACATTCTGTATTCTACACCCTTAGCTTGGTACCTGCAGGCATGTGCGTAACAGGTGCATGACTGGATTTCAATTTGCAAATATTAACTGAACACCTATTATGTGAAAGGAGTACTATGATCCTTCTCTGCCTCATGGATCAGGAACTAATTAAAGGTATACTGTAAAGAGCAGCAAAACCAAGGTACAAATATAGAACTATAAGCGATCAAAGAAATGAGATCGACTTTAATTAGAAGAGATTCAAGAAGACCTTACAGAGTAGGTGAGATCTGAGGCATGTTTTGAGACTGTTGATAAGCAGTTATGGGGTTGAGGGGAGCAAGGGAATTATATCAAAAGAGAACAGCTCGAGCAAAGGCACAGAGGAGAACAGAGTACAGTGTCCAGGGAATAAAGACAGATCGGTGTGACAAACTTAACAGGAGTAGATATTAGGGGATCCAGGAAGGTTCTGAAAACTAGACTAAGAAATCTGAATTAAAAAAAAAATTATTATCAAATACTTAAAAAGTACAGAAAAGTTCAAAGACTAGCACAGGAGTTGGCAAGCTATGGGCCCAGGCCCAATTTGCCCCCGCTGTTTTTATAAATAAAGTTTTGTTGGCACATATCCATGCCTATTCAGTTAAGTACTGTCTGTGGCTGCTTTGGGCTCTAGTGGCAGAGCTGCAGAGTGGCTGCCACAGAGGCTGTCCTCGCCTGCAGAGCCTAAAATATTACACATTAGCCTTCTCAGAAAGGCTGCTGACTCCTCGATGAGCACAACGCATGACCACATATCCTCTACCGACAGTCAACAACTGTCATATTCTGCTATTTTTGTTTTATCTACTTGTATGTATGTGTTTTCTCAACCATTTGCAAAAAAGCTGTGGGCAGTGGTATGCTGGTAAATAAACTCTCTGGGGGAGGAGAAAGACCCTGTTTGTAGCATTTGCAGATTTTTCTGGTATAAAAACTCCCATCATGGCTGATTTCAAGCTACGGAGGGCTGTGGAATCACAAAATTCTGAAATATTTAACAATAGGCTCTGAGCTGGTACGACTTGGCTTGAACACATGTTGGGCTGCAGGATGTTCACCCTTGTCTCGACATGCAGCTTCTAAGAATATTCTCCTACATAACCATAATATTATCATCACAACTAGGAAAGTTAACAAGAATTCTCCACCATTATGTAATATCTGGTCCATGTGCAAATTTCCCCAGTTGGCTCTAAAATATCTTTTTAAGTTTTTTTTTTTTTTTAAGATTTTTTATTTATTTATTCGACAGAGAGACAGCCAGCGAGAGAGGGAACACAAGCAGGGGGAGTGGGAGAGGAAGAAGCAGGCTCCCAGCAGAGGAGCCTGATGTGGGGCTCGATCCCAGAACGCCGGGATCACGCCCTGAGCCGAAGGCAGACGCTCAACCGCTGTGCCACCCAGGCGCCCCTCTTTTTAAGTCTTTTATTTTTTTCCCAAATCATGATGAATCCTAGTTCACACACTGCATTCATCTGTTATGACACTTTAATATTTTCTCCCTATGATATTGCCATTTTGAAAGGACCAGGCTGTGTTGTGCAATGTTTTGCATTCTGCATTTCTCTCTCTTTTTTAAAAAAGATTTTATTTATTTATTTATTAGCGATAGAAAGAGCACAAGCAGGGGGAGCAGCAGAGGGAGATGGAGAAGCAGGCTCCTGGCTGAGCAGGGAGCCTGCCTTGGAGATCGATCCCAGGACCCTGGGATCACGACCTGAGCTGAAGGCAGACGCTTAACCGACTGAGCCACCCAGGCGTCCACATTCTGCATTTCTCCGCTTCACTTAGTTTGTTACTTTATAAACCTTTATAAGCTGAACCTTATTCAGCTAGGTCCAACTGAATATTTGATGGTGACTTGTAAGGTACTTAATTCTTACAATGAAGGGTAGTTCAGATTAGGGCAAAATAGCACGTGGGAGGATATCACTGAACATTACTCAACCCCTAAAAGAGTTAATTTCTCTCACCAGTGACTGCTGTACTTCCAATTAATACTTAAATCTTCTCTCTACAGAGTTGGGCTTTGCATACCGAGGGACTTGACAGCTTCCATGAGGAAAACGCCCATTTCATGATTCAGCAGTAATTTAATTCTTCATTGAAGGTATTACTCCTCACACACATCTGCATACACTTCGACCAAATAAACCTAAATTATTGGCTCAAAAGAAATCCTTTAGATATAATTAATAGGCCATAAATGAGACTCATTTTTACTAAAAATTAGAATAGGCAATGGGTCTATCCTGACAAAACAATCTCATCCTTTGTAAATAAAAGTGACAAAAGGCACATTAAGCTGGAATTCCTAAACTTGGCTGAGTGTAAGATTCACCTGGGGAACTTTATTTATTGATTTAAAGATTTTATTTTTAAGTAATCTCTACACCCAACGTGGGGCTCGAACTTACAACCCCGAGATCAAGAGTCTCACACTCTACCGACTGAGCCAGCCAGTGCCCTAGGATTCACCTAGGGAACTTTAAAATGCAGATGGCTAGGCCCCAATCCTAGAGTTGGATTCAATAAGGCCTAAAAATGCTTCTTAGGTCATTCCTAAGGAGTACCTTGCCTGCTGGAGTACATATTTTGAGTTACTGTATTTTAAAATAGTTGGGTTTGGGGGCCACCTAGGTGGCTCAGTTGGTTAAGCGTCTGCCTTCGGCTCAGGTTATGATCCCAGGGTCCTGGGATAGAGTCCCGCCTTGGGCTCCCTGCTCAGCAAGGAGTCTGCTTTTCCCTCTACCTTTCCCCTGCTCGTGATCTCTCTCTCTCTCTCTCAAATAAATAAATAAAATCTTAAAAAAAAAGCAAAAGCAAAAGAAAAAGAAAAAATAATTGGGTTGGGTTTATACTGTTTTGACCACACTTCCAACTAGTAGTCTTTGCAACAATCAAATTCAATTTAGCCGCCATGTATTGGGCACCTATATGGCCTAGGTGTGTAGTAGGGGTGGGACATACAGAGACAAACACAGTTGCTGCCTCCCAGGACCACCTGTTAGGGCGCTGCCCTAGGGCTGTAGAACTGGAGGAGGTTGAAAGGAATACGGAGGGGCTGGACCTACAACTTTGGTTCTAACAAATGCAAGAGATAAGACCACAATTAGAAAAATTCTTTCCACTTTTGCCTTTACCTACACTTTGGGCAAACACCAAACTAATGCATAGACAGAGTTTTCCATATTAGCATATGGCTAGAAATGCTGGTATGCCCTCTGGCCTTTATGGCTTGAAAAACATTTTAGCTGTAGGATAAGTGACACAAAAAATACAAAAAGGTGAATTACCAGTCTGCGTTTTACTTCTCTGATGTAGCCCGTTAGGGCACTAATATAATTAAATCTCTAATTAAGTCAACTGAATAATTGTATAAGTGCAGCATCACCTGCAATAAATTAAGTCCAAATCCCTTGCTAGAGGATCCAATTAAAGATATTAACACAGAGAGAAAAAGATGCAAAGTACTTAAAGTTAAGTGCATTATTATTTAACATTTATTAAAAGGTGTTATTAAACACCTTTTCGGTGATAAATGTTGCTTTTATGAGACCCTTTTGAGAAATCATCATATGCCTGTGAAAACTATTTGGTTAAAAAATTCTCTTAAATAGTAAAGACAAGCCCCTGCCATGAGATCTAAGCAGCTTTAGCAGAAGTGGACGAGGCAGCTGCTTCTCTCCAATGAAACCAAAGAAAGACTTTAAGACCTAGAAGAAACCCAAGCCCAATCTTATCTTCTCACCTCATTTTGCAGAAGATATTGGGATGAGATAGGCTGAACAGCAAATTGGAGAAATGACCTGGGCTTCATTTCTGCACACCCAGAGCTGTTCCCCTCTATAGCACTGGAAGAGAATTGGAGGGAACCCCAAGTTTTCTTTTGCCCAAACAGATAGTGCTATAGAGAATGGGGATGCTGAAACTCATCTGGAAATTGGTGTAGACCCTGTTCTGTAGAAACTGTATAACAGAGAGTAAGGGAGTATAAGCGATATGTTAAAGGCTTTTGTTTTTGTTTTTATCGTTGAAAACACCTGGATTAGGATGAAAGGAAACAAATGGCAGCCATGCTGTTATGGAAAAAGAACACACATCTCCTAACCAAGCGGGAGAAGTGGACCATGCTTCCCTAACGGGGATTATGAAGCTGTCAGAAATGTAAGATGCAGTAATGATAAGGGACTCCCAACTTTTGAACATTTACTAAAACTCACATCCTAATAGTTGATAAATTCTTGGTGTGCCTGACTGATAATCTCAGGTATCAGAAGATAGAAGAAGCACTTTTTGCTTCAGTATGTCAACATAATTGGATGTAAAGGTGATGGGAAATCTGGCACACGCACGCGCACACACACACGCACGCGTGCACACAAAGTAATGCCATCCTGGTATTAGACTCAGTAAAAGAAAGAACCGCAGGCATGGTTTTGGACACCCAGGCCATAAATTAGGAAAGCACATTTAAAAATTAGTGAAAAGACTGCCATGATTCCAAGAGATCATAAACAGAAATAGTTCAAGGGTGATGAGAGCCTCTGAAAAACTAAATTTCAACAACGCTCATAATTAATTATGAAAGAGACCACAACAAACGGCTACAGAATAAGCCCTCTTGGGGCTCAGGTTTGAAAAGGCCCAGGTGTAAAAGGAGCAGTGGTCTCCTCCATTGCTGAGCCCCGGCTGAGCACCTGCTGTGTGCAAAGCTACCCCTGACCGGAAGGAGCTGGCAAAGGAGAGGGAGCAAGCTGTGAAATGGTGTGGGGATCCACCCCCAAGTCTGTACTATCACCAGGACACTGCCACACGTGTTTTTAAAGTGCCATTCCTCATAGAAAAATGTTCAGAAACGACCCCGTCAGAATCTGCTGAAGACTGATGGGGGTGCACAGGGGAAGGAGATGACAAAAATAAGAGGCATCAAAATGTAAAGGCTGTATGTCAAATAAGAACAAGTATGCTCAAACAGCTGCCAAAGATGATGTGTCATCAAGACAAAGGAAATAGAAATAAAGAATGAGTTAACAATTGTAAAGATTAAAATAAATTCCACGAAGAGGGGCCTTTAAGGTGAAACATGCATTCAAACAGCCCATTACAGGTTGTCAGGGAGGCCTTGCAGGCAGCTACCAAGCTGTCTCAGGCCTGGCTTCTGGTATCCTTTGCGTTTTAAGACCACCACCACTCCCATTCCTAACACAGTACCCTCCTCTCGGACAAATTACTGTGTGGCACCCCCGCTGAGCCTCCTCCCCCGCCAGCAGCAGCTTTCTCACTCATTTTGTCTGATGTTTCTGCCGGCACTTCCATCTCCGTCTTCCTCCTCACTCTGGAGACCCAGTTTCCAGTCCAGAGCACCTCCACAGAGGCATCCACTCACCTCTGTCCTCTTTATGCTTACAGCGCACGTAAGTGTCCTTCCCAGCTACTAAAAGACGTTAAGAAATCACAGAGATGAGAGATGCAACTGACGAACGTCTTCAAACACAGGACAAAAGAAAAAGATGAGGACAGAGGTGCGTCTGCAACAAAGGCCAGTGAATTTATGGACAATGATGGCAAAATTCCAAAACAGGTTATCAAAAAGATGGTCTGTGAGCCCTAGAAAAAAGGCAGTGGTGACCGCAGCCCCAGGATAGGTGGGTCACAATGAGCAAATCATTACAAAATATTCTCATTTTTCTTTTGATATGGCCACTCATTGTTAGCTTCAGAAATAGTAAAGATAGAGTATATTTGGGTTTTAGAAACTTAGTCCTTGGGACGCCTGGGTGGCTCAGTCGGTTAAGCATCTGCCTTCAGCTCAGGTCGTGATCCTAGGTTCCTGGGATCCAGTCCTGCATTGGGCTCCTTGCTCAGCGGGGTGCCTGCTTCTCCCTCTGCCTGCCACCCCCACCCCGCCCTCCTTGTGCTCTTGCTCTCTCTCTCTCTGATAAATAAATACATAAAATCTTCAAAAAAAAAAAAAAAAAGAAAGAAAGAAAGGAAGGAAGAAAGAAAGAAACTTAGTCCTTTGTGGATGAGACAGAGAAATGGGGCTCTGGATTAGAGTATGGAAATATGGATTCAAATATGTAAAGCAACTACTCCTAGAAAATGTTTGGTAGTGGATTTATTTTGAGCAGAAAAGCAATCTCTAGGATTCAATATTTGGTTTTGTCTTTTTAATAAATGGGGCTGAAAAAAATGGAAAACTATATGCAAAAGAATGAAACTGACCAACTTTCTTATATCATACATAAAAATAAACTCAAAATGGATTAAAGACCTAAATTTGAGACATTAAATAATAAAACTCCTAGAAGAAAACATAGGCAGTAATTTCTTTCACATTGGCCTTAGTAACATTTTTCTAGATATGTCTTCTCAGACAACAGAAACAAGAGCAAAAATAAACCACTAGGACTATGTCAAAATAAAAAGCTTCTGCACAATGAAGAAAACCATCAACAAAACAAAAAGGCAGCCTACTGAATGGGAGAAGATATTTGCAAATAATATATCCAATAAGGGGTCAATATCCAAAATATATAAAGAATTTATACAACTCAACACGAAAAAACCACATTATCTTTTTTTTTTTTTAAGATTTTATTTATTTATTTGACAGAGAGAGAGAGACAGCCAGCGAGAGAGGGAACACAAGCAGGGGGTGTGAGAGAGGAAGAAGCAGGCTCCCAGCAGAGGAGCCTGATGAGGGGCTCGATCCCAGAATGCCAGGATCATGCCCTGAGGCAAAGGCAGATGCCCAACAACTGTGCCACCCAGGCGCCCCCAAAAAACCAAATAATCTGATTAAAACTGGGCAGAGGACCTGAATAGACATTTTCCAAAGAAGATATCCAGATGGCCAACAGACACATGAAAAGATGGTCAACAGCACTAATCATCAGGGAAATATAAATCAAAACCACAATGAGGTATCACCTTACACCAGTCAGAATGGCTACCTACTATCAAAAAGACAAGAAATAACAAGTATTGGCGGGGATGTGGAGAAAAAGGAACCCTCGAGCACTGTTGGTAGAAATGTCAATTGGTACAACCACTGTGGAAAAGAGTAGGAGGCTTCCTCAAAAAATTGATAATAGAAATGCCATATGATTCAGTAATTCCACTACTGGGAATCTTTTGAAAACACTAATTTGAAAAGATATATGCACCCCTGTGTTTACTGGAGCATTATTTACAATAGCCAAATACAAAAGCAGCCCAAGTGTCCATGATAGATGACTGGATAAAGAAGATGTGGAGTGTATATATATACACACACACTCACACATGAATATTACTCAGCCATAAATAAGAATGAGATCTTGCTATTTGTGACAACACAGATGGACCCACAGGGTATTATGCTAAAGTGAAATAAGTCAGACAGAGGAAGACAAATTCCATATGATTTCACTTAATATAGAATCTAAAAAATGAAACAAATAAGCAAACAAACACCAGGAACAGACCCATAAATTCCGAGAACAAACTGATGGTTGCCTTAGGGGAGGAGGATTGGGGGATGGGCAAAACGGATGAAGGGGAGTGGGAGATACAGGTTTCTAGTTATGGAATGTATAACAGGTCACAGAGATAAAAGGTACAACATAGGGAATATGGTCATAATAGTGTCGCATGATGACAGATGGTAGCTACACTTGTGGTGAGCGTGGCATAACATATAGACTTGTCAAATCACTATGCCGTATGCCTAAAATAATGTAACATTGTGTGTCAACTACGTTTCAATCAAAAAAGAAAAACAAAAGGCCCCCAATTTGGTTTCTTCCCTTTATCACGGTTCTATGGATTACCTGAATGAAGATGGAGAAGAAATACATACTAAATTTTAATTTTCGGATGTTCTATAGCCAAGAGAGAAAGCTAACACATGGATAGCATCAAAATCTTAATGGTTCTGACATGCTGAAAAAAGACTGATACTTGCGAGATGAAATGTCACAGGGATAATCATATAGTTGTGCATTTAGGTTTCAAAAATTCATTGTAGAAGCATGAGCCTCTGTTTGGCAGTGACTCATAGATAAGCGCTGAGAACCTCTGATAAACCACAGTCTTTATATCAGCCAAGACTGTGACATAGATTAAAAAAAATTTTTAAAAAGCCCAAACACAAACTTTGGCAGCATCAACAGACGTACATGTCCAAAACACAGGCAGGAATGGTCAGGCTGTAGTGTTTGCTGGTCAATTCGTAGTTAGAAAACTATGTTCCGTCCTGGGTGCCATGGCCACGTGTCAAGACCGGCATTCAGAGCAGACTGCGTCCGGTACCAGGAGGAAGAGGTATCTGAAAATGTGGCATCTAAGGAATGTTTAATCTGGAGGAAAGAATTAAAGGAGGAGATGAAGGCCATCTTCCAATATCTACAGCAAATAAATGGAAGATGGAGCAGTCCTGTTCTCTATGCTTCAGGAGACAGAACAAAGAGCAACAGGGTGACATTTCTGGGAAGCAGATTTCAATTACAAATAAGAGAGAGCTTTCAAATAACTAGAGTTGTCTAACAACAGAATAGTTATTTTTGACAAGCTGTGAATCCTGTTTTTGGAAGTCCTCAGCAACTGGACTGACCACATCAGAGAAAGTGAATAAAATTGTTCTTCTTCTTTTTTTAAAAATATTTTATTTATTTATTTGTCAGAGAGAGAGAGACAGCGAGTGAGCACAAGCAGAAGGAGCGGCAGGCAGAGGGAGAAGCAGGCTCCCTGCCGAGCAAAGAGCCCAATGTGGGACTCAATCCCAGGACCCCGGGATCATGACTTGAGCCGTAGGCAGACGCTCAACTGACTGAGCCACCCAGGCGTCCCTATGAATAAAATTCTTAGCAGATGTGGGAGGTGGAACAAGGCAGCCTCCAAAGTCCTATTCAACTCCAAGATTCTAGCTGATAGGGCTTCAACTGAAAAGTCTTCCCAACTTCTGAGCGGCAAGACTTGGTAAAAAAAAGGAAAAGCTACAATGAAAACCTTTCTGTAATATGATAAACATATTATGGTAAACAAATTGCAAACCACATACAAAGCACTCGCACACAACAGATTATATGCAGGAGTTTATAGAAAGAAAATCTACACATTTAATTAAATATCTTATTTCAGCAAAAGGAAAGGAGATGGAAATAAGAGAATTTTTAGTTACTTCCTCAAGCACATAAATTCATGTGCAAAAGAACAAGAATGGTGTGACTCCTAACACTAACCTGGCCGTAATCAACAATACTAGCAGTAACGACAAAGACAAGCTCACAGTATTTATGTCTGCCCAACACTAAGACATATATATCTTCAATCCTTACAATAGCCCTATGAGTTAGGTACTAATATTATTCTTATTTTACAGATGAACAAACTTAGGCAAGAGTAAGGTGCTCCAGGTAACATGGAAGGTAAGTGCTAGAGTCAAGATTCAAATAGTTCTTGCTCTTTTTTTTTTTTTTTTAAAGATTTTATTTATGTATTTGAGGGAGAGAGAGAGAGTGAGTGAGCAGGCATGAGCAGGGGGGAGAGTCAGAGGGAGAAGCAGACTCCCCACTGAGCAGGAAGCCTGAGGAAGGGCTCGGATGTCAGGACCCTGAGGTCATGACCTGAGCCAAAGGCATGTGCTTAACTGACTGAGCCCCCCAGGCGTCCCAGATTGTTCTTGCTCTTAAGCAGCATGGTATAATGTCTTTCCTTTCAGTTTTATGTGAACTGGGGAGCATTTCAATTTGGGAAGAGAACACCTATCTATGTCAGTAATGTCGTTTGCAAGCCTATGCACAAGGGCAAATTTTTTCACTATGCATCATAGATTTTAAAAAATACATTAAGTCAAATAACTTTGAATAAAACTATATTTACAGAGATGACAGAAAATTGAAGCCATCGTTATATTAATCATGCACCTGTATTACAATATATACATTTTTTAAAACCATAACTAAAAATGCCATATGGCCACAGAACAAATGTCAGTAAGAGTTGGAAGTGGAGGGGCGCCTGGGTGGCACAGCGGTTAAGCGCCTGCCTTCGGCTCAGGGCGTGATCCCGGCGTTATGGGATCGAGCCTCACATCAGGCTCTTCAGCTATGAGCCTGCTTCTTCCTCTCCCGCTCCCCCTGCTTGTGTTCCCTCTCTCGCTGGCTGTCTCTATCTCTGTCGAACAAATAAATAAAATCTTAAAAAAAAAAAAAAAAAAAGAGTTGGAAGTGGAAAATTTCCACATTTCTGCTAAGAAAAAGGCCATAAATATTTTAATTGATTAGGTATATTCTTCAGGTCATACTTTTTTTTTTTTTTTAACAAATAGGTCCCAAATAAGGCTCAGATATCATCACATCCACTATTGAGTCACAAAACTAACATATTTTTACTTAAATCCTTAATAACGAAAACTTATTTTTACCAAAAACCTCAACCAAAGACTCTGACTGCAGTATTGGTACCTGGGGTTTCACACAATCACAGGACATCATTACCTCATGTCGTTTTCACTATTTTTTAAAACAATCTCAGGGACCACCTGGGTGGCTCAGTTGGTTAAGCGTCTGACTCTTGATTTTGGTTCAGGTCATGATCTCAGGGTGGTGAGACTGAGCCCTGCATTGGGCTCTGTGCTGGGTGTGGAGCCTGCTCGGGATTCTCTCTCTCCCTCTCCTTCTGCCCCCCCCACCTCATGTGAGTGCACTGTCTCTCAAAAGAAATAATAAATAAAAGCAATCTCAGGGTTCATCATACCACATTTAAGTCATTGGACGGGGCGGCTAGGTGGCTCAGTCAGTTGGGCGGCCAGCTCTTGATTTCACTGGGGTCGTGATCTTGGGGTCACAGGGTTGGGCTCTGGGTAGGGCACTGCACTCAGTGGAGTGTCTGCTTGGGGATTCTCTCTCTCTCTCTGCCCCTCCCCCTTCTCTCTCTCTAAATAATAAATAAATCTTTATTTAAGAAAACATTTTTTAAAAAAGATTTTATTTATTTATTTGACAGAGAGGCAGTGAGAGAGGGAACACAAGCAAGGGGAGTGGGAGAGGAAGAAGCAGGCTTTCTGCTGAGCAGGGAGCCTGATGCAGGGCTAAATCCCAGAACTCTGGGATTGTGACCTGAGCTGAAGGTAGACAATGACTGAGCCATCCAGACGCCCCAATAAATAAATCTTAAAAAAAAAAAAGTCATTGGATAGAGGATTAATGAGTTCAAATCAACAAATATAATTTAGCCCATACTTTAACATTTTTCTGTTCTCTTACAAAACATCAGAGTATTTTTTCTTTTGTAAAATAGCCTGGAAAATTCCTGTAATATGTAGTAAGTCTTAAAATACTTTATAATAAATTCTATTTATTCTTTTGCAGAACTAAGATCATTCTGTATAATCGTATGAGCATGTGTGACACACAGGACATTTGTTACACTGCTCTCCTCTTCCCTTGCTGAGTCCTGGGACCTGAAGTCCGTGGAGATGGGAGGTAAGAGAAGAGATGAGCTCTAGGAGGGACAAAACACCACTATTTCCACGTAGGGCAGTCTTTTAAGCACCCGGAGCAGAAACCCCTGGATGAAGCCACACAGGAACCTTTTTTAATCCAATAATGGGATGAGGTGTTCTCCTCCTAAGACTGGTTAATCCATTTTTGCTGTTTCATAATAATATGAAAAACAATTGTAGAGAGGCCATGAGCAAACGTTAGTAGGGAAACTCTGGACCTGGACACATGTGATCTTGGGCAAGGCAATTTCTCTAAGCCCTCACCAGTAAAATTGGAAAGATCATATTTATACCACATGAAGTTATTATGAAGAACTAATAAGATGATGCATGACAGATTACTTTGACATCAATTAAATGCTATTCAAATGCAAGACCTGAAGAGGAAGAGAACATGGAGTTGGTTACAGAAGTTAGATGTAATATTTACATAATGCACCTGGCTTTAATTACAAACGTTCATAGACCATTTTACATAGATTCATGAAGTTGTTTTAAATATTTTAAATCCTGGATTATTAGTGAATTAGAAATATGCTTGTTTTTGAAAACCGAATTTCCAAATCATCTTGACCATTTAAAATTGGATCTATTCCACCTAACGGGAAAAAAAATGATAAACATAGGTTTCATCTCATTTTTCTTGCCTTCTCCACACATTTCTGTTACGCTCAGTCTGGATGGTGTGTGGCCTGCTGTTGAGAATGAGATTTCAGTCTGGCCATACCACCCTGAATGTGCCCCAGTTGCACCCAATCTCGGAAGCCAAGTAGGGTTGGACCTAGAGAGTACTTGGGTGGGACAGTGAGATTTGTTTCAGAACTGATTTCAAGACCCACGTCTTAGTGAAGTACATTTATGAGTCTGTACTGTGGGCTACTATCCACAAATAGCTTCATAACCAAACAACTCATTTCAAACAAATTATCATGTCTGAATATATACATCCCTATTATATGTACAAATAACCCAAAACCATACATTCATACATACATACATATGTATATAGTTTAGTACCCCCACATATACATATATATGTATGGATTTATTTAGAGATATTTCCTTGTAGTTAAAAACATTTTACTGGCATACTCAAAACTGACCTAAATTGTTGACTCCTTGGCAGAGAATTCAAGCAAAGTCGTGCTTGTTCCTTAAGAAAGACAGGTTAATTTGTAGCCCAGGGTAGGAGCAGATGTACCTGATTTAAAAAATGTAATTAAATGAACCAAAATGTACAATTTATTTACTTATTTTTAAAAGATTTATTTATTTTATTTGAGAGAGTTTGTGTGCCAGTGGGGGTGGGGGGAGAGGGAGTGAGAGAATCTCAAGCAGACTCCTACTGAACACAGAGCCCGATATGGGCCTTCGTCGTAAGACCATGAGATCATGACCTGAGCCAAAATCAAGAGATGGACGCTTAATCGACTAAGCCACCCAGGGACCCAGATGGACCAAAATGTACAATTTAATTTTTAGTTTATAAACTTTCATTGGCATTTGATAGGTTGGGCATATGAGGTTGGTAATATGGAATTATATTAAACTGAGGCTTAAATTGCACAGGAAAGCAATCATGCCAGGGCACCTGGGTGGCTGTCAGTTAAGTGTCTGCCTTCAGCTCAGGTCACGATCTCCAGGTTCTGGGATCAAGCCCCACTTTGGGCTCCTGTGAGGAGCTCAGTGAGGAACCTGCTTCTTCCTCTCACCTCCTCTCCCTCCCCCACCACTACTGCTTCCACTTGCTCTCTCTCTCTCTCTCTCTCAATTAAATAAATAAATCTTTTTTTTTTAGAAAAGCAATCATGTCTTCTGAAGGAAAATTTAACTATTTATAACTAGTCTCAGATTTATCCATATTCTGATTCAAAAATAATTTTTAATATTATTATCATATTCCAAAGAGGAACTTAATTCTACACATTGAAATTCAAAAAGCAAAACATATCACAGGTTGTAGACTGTAGCAATGAGCCACTCTTTGCCTGTAGCTTTTTTTGGAATGAATCAATAGTAAACTCTGTAATCTCACGATGAATACTATACTGGTTATTTAATTAAAAAGAATATTGTGGATGAGAGTAATCACATCATGTAGGTATCCAGTGGTCCTGGGGGTTATTTGAGGAATACATAAACTAAGTGAGTCCATATCTTACTTATACATTTCTTAAATCCTCCTCATGTCTCAATTTTTCATCTGCTTTAGTATTTGGATGCTGCCACCTGGGGATCACTAGCCTCAAAACTATCACTACCACTGCTATCTACATGACCCTAGATTCCTAACATCCTAACATGTATCCTGATGCAACATGAGCTTAAAACACATTTGTGACTTCCATCACTAACGTGCACATCAAACAACAGAACAACTCTCTACTGAGAGTTATGACAATGATGTATCTTCCGGGCAGGTTACATCAGACTGGGGCAAATGCAGGAACCGATGTATGGGGTGAAGAAGTTACTCTCTGTGCCACGTAAATATAATCATACCTGTAGGATTAACACCTCTTCCAGGTGTAGATCTCTACGTTATGGCGTTATGGAAGGTGTATTTGTTAACATAGATCCTTGCCTCCCTCAAGAGAATTGCAATGAGAAGTCATTTTAAATGGTTATATCCATAAACCTTTCTTGGAAGAGTGAAGATGCTTTCCAGTTAAAAAAAACCCCACAATAATTATTGCACAGGTCCAGCAAACATAAATCCTAGACATTTACTAGACAGTCATTTACTAGTCATTTACTAGACAATCATTATTTCTTTTTTTTTTTTTTTAAAGATTTATATATTTATTTAATAGAGAGACAGCCAGAGAGAGAGGGAACACAAGCAGGGGGAGTGGGAGAGGAAGAAGCAGGCTCCCAGTGGAGGAGCCTGATGTGGGGCTCGATCCCAGAACTCCGGGATCACACCCTGAGCCGAAGGCAGACGCTTAACGACTGCGCCAACCAGGTGCCCCTAGACAATCACTATTTCTGAGACAATAACGATGTTGGATTATAGAGTGAGGCATACCATTTCCTGGACGGTTGTAAAACCAAAGCCTGCATACAAATTCTCCCTTACTTGTTTTGTAGTAGGTCTAAAGCACCTTGAGAAGCAGTATGGTGGTAAGGAAGACACACTGTGGCGTCAGCAAACCTGGACAGAATCGTGACTCTGTGAGACAGTAACGGTGTGGACACTGTTAGGTTATTTGATCTCCTCCATAAAATGAAGGGATTCAAAGATAGAATTTGATAGAACCATCTGATTAAAGTGTTTTGTGTGTCCCGAGCACAGCGCACAATGAAAAACATGTGTACTAGGGTAGGCATCTTACAGAGATCATAGCACATGGAAAGGCCTACAACCTTTTTAAAGAGGTGCACACACATCTTTTTCGTAATGAATCAAAGGGAAAGGTGAGCATATTTTCCTTCGATCTAGGACAGGGAGACCTTCCACAGGGGGCATCATTGCACTATGCAGGAATCCACCTTCAGAGGTACAACTGTGGCTTTATTACGATCTGGTGAATAGATAAGATCTCTCATCAAGCCAGCAAGTCAAAGACTTGGGGGAAAGGGACAGAGTCCACTCGCCCAAAATCTTTAGTAGCATCTTCCACATCGCCAACCAATGTTGCAGTTCTTGTAATCTCTACTATTACCTCAGTAACTCTGTTTGAAAATGGAGGTGGCACAGCCACCTTGCTATTTCAGGAAAGGTAGCTCAGCGCCTCCAGGATCAGCACTCTGCCTGATGTGGCAAGTGGGGAAGCTGAGCAGTGTTTTCAGACACTGCTTAGGAAACATGGGGAATGGCTTCAGATGTGCCAACTAAACAGAGGACAGCTTTCTAATAGACCGATCATGTTTAAATCACGAAAACCTTCAATTCTGTATAAAACCAGGCTGTAGGATTAGTGTCTGAGTTTGGAAATATCAATCTAGGTAATGACAAAGACTTCTAACTTACTAAAACCATATTCAGGGTCTATGTGGTGGTGCCTCCCTTTTCTTTCTCTTAAAAAACATAATTTTGGAAAGCCCGTGCCTCACCACTGTTTTTATGACAAGGAAAGAGAATGGTATTTCCTTCAGATCTACTTAAAACAGTTTCAATGGACTAAACAGGCTCCTCTAGGGGACAGAAGGCTCTATCCTCCACATAAAGGCATATAGGGCACTTCCTGTGCACAGGTGGCTCCCAATACCACTAACTGGGAGCAATAATTGGATCCAGCTATCCCACAGTGCAGAGCATTCACCCACAGAACCAGCCTGGAGGGCATTTTTAGTTAGCTTTCTAGACTAAGATTCAAAAGGTTACCCCAAGCGAATCTTTGTTTCAACCCAGGGAGTGCAAAACATTGAGGATGTAACCATTTGATTAAAAATATACTTGGGATGAAATAAGAACAAAGACAGAGCCAAATATTCCTTATGAATGAAAAGAACAGAGTCTAGGCACAAACATTTGTTTTATCTTGGGTTATTCACTCATTCTATTCATTCAACAGTAATTCAACAAATATTCGTTTGGTACCTAGTATGTGCCAGGCACTGTGTTAGGCCCTCAGAGTATAGGGGTGAGCAAAACCAGACATGATTCCAGGCTTACAACCAAGAACTGGTCTTCACTAACAATCTAAGTCTGCCTTGGCTCCCTGATCAATAATAGATATTATGTAGATATGTAATTTTTTAGATGTCAGTAATTCAAAATGGTAATTTTAAGAATGAGAGAGATTGTCCCACTAAATATTATTATTATGAACTAATCTCATAGTTTACATATAAAATTAGAAACCCAAGATCAACAAGCTAGGAATATTTGATTTGAAGAAAAATAAAAAAGATCTGCATCTGCGTAGAGAACTGAATTCAAATAATATCAATAGTATTTGGGTTAACAACTGAGAGAGTGGCATATTTTATGATGTCATAAAGAGGCTTATTATTGATAGCATTTATTACTACTATTCATGACCCACAGGGGAATGGAGATTATGGTCATCAAATCTGTTGATGCCACTGAGGTGTGTGGGATCGCTAACACCTCAGAGAACAAGAATCTAATTTTAAAATAACATTAAGAAATTAGAGGAATAGATCACCAGAGCAAGATGATAGTCACCGGGGACAAATGCAAAATAATATACTCAGAGACTTAAGGAAAAAACTAGCTTGATGACTGGGGATGAATGAATGTCCAAATGGCAACTGTTTTGCAAAAAGACTTGAGGGCTCATAGTAAGGCACAACTCTGGTTCAAGATACTAACTATTTTATGTGGAGCCCAACACAGGGCTTGAACTCATCACCCTGAGGTCAAGACCTGAGCTGAGATCAAGAGTGGGACTTGCGTCCTGGGTTCCCCTAGAATTTATTTTTGATTAAAAGTTTCACATGGTACAAAAGCTATACTTTACTACGGACAGAAATTGAACAGTGATTATTTTTCCATCATTAACAATTGTATTTTAAAGGAGATCTGGAATCAAAGGGTAGTTGCAAAAACTGACGTTAGTAAATTAATTATTTTACCAAACAGATTAAATAAAATCTATCCATTATTGCTGTAAGGAAAAACACATGTGAAATATGATTGCCAAAAGAAAAATAACTGGTTTTTTAAACCTGATTTTTAAGGAAACAAGGGGTGGGGGATTTCAAACTTTCAGATGGCAGTCCTGGCAGTCCCTTCCAGCACCTATCCCTGTGCTGTGGTTAACTCATCAGATCAACGCCTGCAAGGCCTGCTCAGTGTGCTACGTTTCCGTAGGTTTCTGTTCTCCTCAATTGTCTTCCAGCACTTCAACCACTACGGAGGCCAAGCACAAAAATTTGCAGTGTACAAAAATGACATTTTCCAATCATGCATTTCTGCCTACTACCATCGAAGCAAGCATGTAATTTTTTAGGAGTCTAAAATTAAATTCTGGTTATGTCACTAAACACATGATTTCAGGCAAGTTATTTTTCAATTCCCAGGAGCTCAGGTCATATCTGAAAAAATTCTAAATCCAATGTGAGTCCACATTTCAAAACCAGAAATCTTAAAAAAAAATACAATGTATTTATTTTAAAACATGCTGAAATGTTATCACTTTAATGCCCATATTTATATTTTTAAGGCTTTCTTCCAGTCTTTATCGAAATTTTACAAAGTTGCACCCTTATCGTCATGGTAGTTGGATTTTCTTCATTAAATTCTATTATAAACACCTCATTAAACTGGACCACAAGTCCTTTATGGGAAAGATGGGAGAAGGGGATGACCATGCTTCCACACAGTCTCTGTTGATACCATGAAAACGGAAACCCTAAATGTAAGGACAACTTCAGGAGGTTAGAGGAAACGAGAGATTCAGTGCAGCTGGCGATGCCTTATGGAATACTTTGCCGAAGGAGCTAATGTGAAGACCCAGGGAAGGAGAAGCAGCATCTGCCCAAGAAAGGGGTACACGAAAGAGAAAACACAGTAACATCTGGTCTCTAAATGTGCCAGTGTGAAAATTTCTCAGAGCCAGTTAGCTAGGGTTATGAGAGAGAACAAGCAGGCAAAAACTGTCTGCCAAAAAAAAAAAAAAAAGAGTCTGGCTTTGTCAGTAAAGAAAGGACAATAATATTTACAGAGAATTTTCTATACTCAAGCTTCAAAAAAGTAGAATTTTGGACTCAGTCTGTAGCAAAATGGTGGAAGCAATTTATATATAATAAAAAAGAGAAAAAAAAAGACTAAAAGGGCAAACCTTGGAAAGGAGAACCATGACACGAGAGGAAAGCCTCTTTTTTCTTCTTGAAGGGAAGTGATGATATGTGATCATGCAAATGCAATGTCTGCGGACAACACTGTTTGCTGGTGGGAAGAGAATTTTAATGTGTACCCTATGCAAATGCATTTTATAATAAAACAGAATGTGTGAGGCCTTCTGAGGGCGGGGAGGGAGGAGAAGAGCTGCTCCAGACACTGTGCCTGAGCGTGGTGGGACGCAGCCAGAGGCTCGCATCACTCGCAACCCTGAACAGCTTCCAGCAGACAGGGCACGTCAAAAACCCACTCCTTTAAAACAAATCTCTCTTACGTTCAACCGAGAACTGGATGCCTAATGAATTAACACCTGCAAGATCTTTCTTTACCCAGTGCTTAACCTTGAGCAACTCTGTGCTTAGCGCGAACCTCAGGAGGAAGACATTAAAAAAGCAGCTCTCTCTTCTGTACTGAGTCATGGGGAAAATCATGAACTGCACAGGAAAGACTAGAGAAGACTGTAAAGAAAGCTCCTGTAAACCATTTAGAGTCTTCGTGTCAAAATTAGCAGGAAGGTCAAAGAAGCCCCATTAAGGGCTGGTCCAGAGTACTTGTGAAACAATGAGCAGGGAGCCGTCACAGCCTTGGACTGAGTCTGCTTTTGACCAAGTGCTCTTTATTCGTATCTGGGTATCTGCAGCAATTATTAAAAAGAAATTGGGAAAAAGTCTGCATCTCTACGCTGGAGATATTTAAGCGAGCCATTTTGAAAGTGTTGAAAAATTAAAATTGTAGAAAGCCGAACCATAGGTGCCATGTTTTGCCTGAAGTGGTAAAAATACCATCTGCCTCAGTCTTTTAGCAGCAGGCTTGTTTCGAGGAGCAGTAGGCTAAACTTCAGGCATACGCTCAGCTCCAGCTGGGGAAAATACACAGACGTTTGTAGATGTTTTTCTAAGCAAGAGTAGTCAACATACTCGTTTTCTTTCAGACATATATATGTTACCATAGCAAACCAAGCATGAGTGTGGTCCGAGAAGCTTCTCCACCAGCCTCAACAAGTACCCATGAATTCCTACAATTCCATAGGTGGCACTCTTCCCCCTAGCACTGCACTGAATCAGCGGTGCTTAGCCATGGGGCCCGCAGCCCCGGGAACACGGACGGACTAGGGGTTGAGAGAGACCCACCCAGGGCTATAGACCAATCACTGTAAATAAGATCCCCATCGCACTGTGCATAGGAGCTCAAGTGTTAGCACCAGCTTTCTGGGTCACAATTCACTTCTGGTAATTATATTCTGTCTACTCAAACCTCTGCAGTTTTAACTAGGTAAGTAAGACGTTCCTCGTTTTTCTATTTTAGAAGCTACTGGGTGCCACTGCCTTGCAGTGACACAGCCCCCGTCCTCGCCCAGACTCCAGGTGGTTGAGCTTCCGCCACAGGTGGAGTCCTCCCATGACTCTGTTAACCAGCTGACGTAATGAATTCATAGTTGTCGAGTGCTTTGATATCTTAAGATGAAAGGCACAGTGGTGGTGTAAAGCATTCATATCCAGCCTCTATCGCAATAGGAACTCAATTAAAAAGTAACCCAATTTCTTATCTGAGTGTTTGAGTACAAACCACTGTTTGGCGGCAAGTGACAGTCTCAAGATCCAGCCAAGACTGATTTTGAAATGACCACCCCTTCCACCTCTTCCTTTCCTTCCCTGCCATGCTGAGACCGACAGAATTTGAGAGATGGCAGGTGAGGCCACAGAGCACATGGCCAAAATAATTTTCTATGGTCTGCAAATGGGATTTTTCAGATAAAATTTGGCTTTTGGGTAAATACCACCTGGAAGTAACAACATTTCTAGCAACGAATACATTTTATGATGATCTCCAGAAATGGCTGCTGAGATTTTCAAATGTAGTTTTACAGCTAACCCCACAAGGGCAGCCCTGAGCTGCTAAGCACGCGGCCTGAATCAGTCAGCACGAGCACGATGATCATGCCGAACAGAGAGAAACAGACCTGGGGTCGTGCTGTGTATTAGTACGGGCCCACGTACTCTGCACGGGAGACAACATCATAGGCTGCACGCTGCAGACGTCTCCCCCATGCCTTGGGTTTAGGTCTGTGGAAGGATGATAAGTCTAGGTTAATTGCCTAGATCAGGTAATGGCCCTTCAATGTCAGAACTGTACCACATATTCCAGAGGGGGGGCTTCTGTTTACTGGCGTGAGAAATATTGTCACTAGGCACTTGGGAAGGCAACCTTAGGGCTATTAAACATTGAGCTGGACTGTGTTATATAGCCAACATATTTTTAAAATGGTTCACTGAAGCCTAGAATCCTCCATTCCGGACCTCCCAGAACCTCCTGCACTTGAAAAATAACACTAACGCAACTCACGTGCATGCATTTGCTAAGCCCACCTACACAGAAGCCTGTGCTGGGTACAGATGATGAGACCATGGACAAGGCCCTGCCCCTGGAGCTCTTACGTTCCAGTGACAGAGAAAAAACAGAAACAAGCAACTCAATGAAAATGATAATTTTAGGTTACTATAAAAGGGGGAGTGGCTACTTTATTGTTATTTTTTAAAGATTATTTATTTGAGGAGAAAGAGAAAGAGCGCACAGAGTGAGCAACAACATGAGTTGGGGGGGCAGAGGGAGAGGGAGAAGCAGACTCCCCACTGAGCAAGGAGCCCCATGCCAGGACCCTGGGATCATGACCTGAGCCAAAGGCAGACGTTTAAATGACTACGCCACCCAGGCACCCCTGGGGAGTGGCTACGTTGGATAGGGAGGTCTGAGTCAAGGAAGCATGTGACGGCAAGGCCTCCATCAGTCTTGCTCACGGTGGCAGGCAGCACTGACAGCACCCTGCACATATTAACTGTCCAATACATGGTGGATGAAGGAATGAATCGCGACCTCAGGTATACAAGATAAGAATGCCTCCCACCAAGAAGAATGTCTTCTTTCAAATTTGGGACGGGCCCGAAGAATTGACTAGCACTCTTCTAAACTGCTATGAAGGAAACAGAAGGAAGACCAGAGAGGTTAAGTGATACTAGATTTTGCCATGAGTTGCTGGCCGAGCCACGGCTTGGTCCAGGGGTGTTCTATCTGTGCATCGTATTTTTTCCTTTCTCTTAACCTTTTCAATTGTCATGTGCCTCTGCAATAAAAAACCCTAAAGGAGTTCTCTGAGTCATCAATAAACACCAATGATCAACAGTCACTCTATTGCCAAATCGTGTGGACTTTCCCTGACTTTTTTGTGTTGGCTTTCCTCTACTATCACACAGTGAAATTCCAGCCTTTATCTCCAAGCTAGTATATTAAAATGTTCCCAAACAATCTTTTTAACCCTGTTGATACCTGCAATGTGTGTCAAAAGCATCTTTCTTCTCTGAGATAAAAAACCCTATACCAGATTTTCTCCTGAAACTAACTTCATGTGTCTTCTATTTTCTCACTCATTTCTCTCTCTTTTTTTAAAGATTTTATTTATTTATTTGAAAGAGAGAGAGCAGGAGTGAGGAGAGAGGCAGAGCGAGAGGGAGAAGCAGGATCCCCACTGAGCAGGGAGCCTGATGTGGGGCTTGATCCCGGGACTCCAGGATCATGACCTGAGCCAAAGGCAGACGCTTAATCGACTGAGCCACCCAGGTGCCCTTTTCTTATTCATTTCTTACTCTTTTATTTTCACTCATCCACTCCTGCCTTCCCATCCTCCCTCATTCAGTCACTCACCATTTACTATGTGCCAAGCACTGTGTTAAGCACCAGGTATACAAACACAAATAGGGCACTGTCCCTGCCCTCAAAGAGCTCACAGTGTATGGTCTGTCCCATAAGAGGGGCATTATAATATTACAGAGTAAGTACAATGATGGAGAGATGCACGGTGTATTAAAGAATGAAGTAAAGCACTTAATCCAGCCTGGGGAACCAGGGAGGACTACCTGTAGGAGATGATCCTAACTGAAGCCTTATAGAAAGAACAGGGGTAGCTGATAAAGGGCGATGGGCATTTCAAGCAGAGGGGACAGCATGAGTCAAGGCAGGAAAACAAACAGTATGTTCTGTGTGATCTGGTGCTGCTGGAACACAGGGTGGGAAGAGATGACACTGGAGACTCCCTCTAGGGGGTGAAATCATCCAGCAAGCTTTGAATTTGCCTTATCAATGACATGAGCCAACGAAAGGTTTTAAGCTGGAGTATGAAACTGTCAGGTTTATGATTTAGATGGACATTCCAGTTGGTAATGGACTTGTGGTGACAAAGTCAGGAAGACCAGTCAGTAGGCTTTCCAGTGATCTGGTGAAGAAACTCAGTGTAAGTAATGGAAGGCAGGTCAAGAGGAGGGGTTGGATTTAAGAAAATGAAGGTTACAAAAATGGCGTGACTTGGTAAAGAACCTGGGGGTGAGGGAGTAGAAGCAGTCGAGGGTGACTTCTAAGTTTCTCACGGCATTGCCTGGTGGAATGACAGTGCCAATATCAGGAGAGAAAGTTAAAAGGACCAGAGATATAACATGAGTGGACACTGACGTAGACCATGGATTTTGGGTAATGATGGTATGTTGATGTAGTTTCACTGACTGTAACAAATATATCACTCTCCTGCAGATTATTGATAGTAGGGGAGGCTGTGTGTGTGTGTGTGTGTGTGTGTGTGTGTGTGCAGGCAGGGTCAGGGGGGATATGGTAACTCTTGATACTTTTTGCCAAATTTTGCTATGAACCTAGAACTTCTTGAAAAATTAGGTCTATTTAGGGGTGCCTAACTGGCCCAGTTACAAAAAGCATGCAACTTCTGATCTTGAGGTCATGAGTTTGAACCCCACGTTGGGTGCAGAGTTTACTTAAATAAATAAAGCTTAAAAAAAAAAAGGCTATTAAAAAAAAAAAAAAAAAAGACCAGAGATGTCAGGGAAGATGGTGAGTTCAGTGTAAGATGCCTGTGAGAGACGCAGGGGGCTATGTCCACATCCCGAGTTTGGGCATATAAGGCTCAAGTAGATATCTAAGACAGAATGATGCATACGGAGGCCCTCAGTTTAGAGTGCTCTTATCTAGTCTTTCTTAAAGGAAGCAAAAGTTCGTGAGACAGAAGGAGGAACTGCATCTCAGTCAAGGAAAAGAGAGGAAAGGCATGGAGCCAAGGGGGTACACCCCGGGGGACGTCAGGAGAGCACGAGGTTCCGGATCAGCCCCGAGAGATCATCGTGGGTTTCAGCTGTCCCACTGCGAGCAGAGCCCTTACAGCTCGTATTTCTTCCTCCTTGTCTTTGGAGTGCAGGTGTGCTCATACCGGGGATATTCCTGATTGCTGCATAAACCAGATGGTTAGGGTGTTCCTTTAGCCAAGCAGCTGTATGTATCCCCCACACCTGCTAAAATGTTCCATTCGTCCCTGGGGGAGCACAGAATGTGACCCCAGCATGTTCAGAGGCTTGCACTGGTGCACTGCAATCCGAACTCCCACGGCAGTTTTGAAACGACACTGTGTGTCAGAATGATCTGTGGAGCCTTTTTTCAAATACTTCCTTCCTGCCCCTGCCCTGCTCTCCCCACCAGGGGATTTTGATCTTGGTGAACGAGGGTGTGACGCTGCACCTAGGCATGTGTGTTTTCAAAAGCTCCGCAGAGGATGTGAAAACTACTACCTTTCGGAGTCTTCGGCGGCTCTGTGTGGTGCTGCTCCCGTATTATCTAGCGGCGCTAAAAGCCAAAGATGCCTAGGGCGTCTCTCTAGCAATGGTCAGTGATCTCATGCAGTTTATTTTTCCGCACAGCACTGATCACATGACTTTATATGATGTATCCATTTAGTTGTTTATTAGTTATTTACCGCACACCCTGGACTGTAAATGTCCCAAAAGGAAACACTTCATCCGGCTTATTACTGTTGTAGTCTCACACCTAACAGTGTCTGGGATGAAGCAGGCACGCAGTCAGTACACTTACGTGCTAACACCTGTTACGTAACAGGGAATGTCCCTCGACTTTGAATGGGATGATTCTCTTTTGACCTTTTAAATAGAAGCAAAAACCACACACCAAACTGAAATGTATAAAAGTGTATAGTATGTATAACATCTACTTACCTTAGCATAGTCTAATCTTCCTTTCTCTTGAGCCTAAAGTAGAAAGAGGGGGAAATTAACTTGTTAGTTCTTTAAAAATTATTTAGTGCTTCTATAACGTGTACTTCTCCAAGAATAGAGGTCAACACTCTGTCCCTTGGTCCCCTACCATGTATCTCTTTATACACTTACATAGTTGTATCTCTATACAACTATATACAGACATTTTTTTTTTTGAAGATTTTATTTATTTGTCAGAGAGAGAGCACAAGCAGGGGGAGAAGCAGGCAGAGAGAGAAGCAGGGAGCCTGATGTGTGGGTTCCATCCCAGGACCCTTGGATCATGACCTGAGCTGAAGGCAGATGCTTAACCGACTAAGCCACCCAGGCATCCCTACATATAACACTTTAAACACACAGAAAAGTTGAAAGAACAGGATAGTGAGCACAGGTATACACTCTATCTAGACATGACAGTGGCAGACCTTGTTTTTTTTTTTTTTTTTAAATAATGATTTTTTATTATATTATGTTAGTCACCATACAGTACATCCCCGGTTTTCGATGTAAGGCTCGATGATTCATTAGTTGTGTATAACACCCAGTGCACCATGCAATATGTGCCCTCCTTACTACCCATCACCGGCCTATCCCATTCCCCACCCCCCTCCCCTCTGTAGCCCTCAGTTTGTTTCTCATAGTCCATAGTCTCTCATGCTTCATTCCCCCTTCTGATTACCCCCCCATTTCTTTATCCCTTTCTTCCCCTACTGATCATTCTAGTTCTTATGTTCCATAGATGAGAGAAATCATATGATAGTTGTCTTTCTCTGCTTGACTTATTTCACTTAGCATTATCTCCTCCAGTGCCGTCCATGTTGTAGCAAATGTTGAGAACTCGTTCTTTCTGATAGCTGAGTAATATTCCATTGTATATATGGACCACAACTTCTTAATCCAGTCATCTGTTGCAGGGCATCTTGGCTCCTTCCACGATTTAGCTATTGTGGACATTGCTGCAATGAACATTGGGGTGCATATGGCCCTTCTCTTCACTACGTCTGTATCTTTGGGGTAAACACCCAGTAGTGCAATGGCTGGATCATAGGGTAGCTCAATTTTTAACTTTTTAAGGGACCTCCACACTGTTTTCCAGAGGACAGTGGCAGACCTTGTAACTATTCACCCCACCATGCTTCAGTACAAGTCTTATGAGCACAGAATGCCTCATACATAACTACATGACTATCAAATGTTAAAAACTAACAATAATTCCATATTATCTAACATATAATCCATATTCAAATTTCTCCTATTATCCCAAGCCTCCCCTCCCCAATCACAATGAATCAAGATTCACATATTGCACATGGTTTTCTTTTCTTTTTTTTTTTTTAAAAGATTTTATTTATTTATGTGACAGAGAGACAGCCAGCGAGAGAGGGAACACAGCGGGGGAGTGGGAGAGGAAGAAGCAGGCTCCCAGCGGAGAAGCCCGATGCGGGACTTGATCCCTGAACGCCGGGATCACGCCCTGAGCCGAAGGCAGACGCTTAACGACTGCGCTACCCAGGCGCCCCTGCACATGGTTTTTGTATCTCTGGTTAGTCTTTTAAATCTTGGCTAGAGCCTCCCCATTTTTCAAGAAGTAAAAATAAAAACCATTAACTTTTTCATGAAAATCATTGTTTTTTGTTTTTTTAGATTTTAAAGTAATCTCTACACCCAGCGAATGGGGCTTGAACCCATAACCCCAAGATCAAGAGTTGCATGCTCCCTGGCTGAGCCAGCCAGGCACCCCGAAAATCACTGACTTTTTTGTCTTATTATTTCTTCACAGTGTCATTTAACTCGTCCGTATTTTGCTTGCAAACTGAAAGTTAGGTCTGATAAAGCTTGCTTAAACATTTCTGCTGTGAGTACTTTATACAGAATATTACCTACTTAATATTGTATCAATTCAGGAGGCACAAAGTATCAGGCTGTCCCACTCTTAGTAAAGCTATAAAATTGATCACTTGGTTAAGGTGGTGACTACCAAATGGTTCCACTGTAACGACATGTTTCCTCCTGCACAAACAATAAGTAATCTGTGGGGCCAGTGTCTCCCCCACTTCCTTTGGCATAATTTTTATTATGTTGTATTATGTTGAAAGGCCCCCACCTCCACCCCACCCCACCAGGGATAATAGAGAAGAAAGGAGGAATTGAAAA
Source organism: Ursus arctos (assembly GCF_023065955.2). NCBI lineage: Eukaryota > Metazoa > Chordata > Mammalia > Carnivora > Ursidae > Ursus > Ursus arctos. The sequence goes on along the minus strand of NW_026622797.1, from coordinate 51,766,510 downwards.
AGACATACAAGGGGCACCTGGGTGGCTCAGTTAATGATCTGACTCTTGATTTTGGCTCAGGTCATGATCTCGGGGTCGTGAGATCGAGCCCCGCATCGGGCTCCATGCTCAGCAGGGAGTGTGCTTGGGATTCTCTCTCCCTCTGCCCCTCCCCTTTCTCTCTCTAAAATAAAATAAATCTTAAAAAAAAAAAAAAGACATGCTATGGGGTCATTTTATTTAAAAATATTTGGTTCTTAAAATTTTTAAATTAACACATATATTCAAAGGTATTATATATAAAATCCTAACATGATAAAAACAATCAATGTATTAATCTTTGTTGCTATGTCAGCTCATTTTTGTAGATTTCAGAATAAAACTCCTGCTACCTCTGCACAGAGTAGAACCATTCAATTTATAAACAAGTTAGGTCCTGAGACCATTTTGTTCTTGAGTCAAAAATGACACTGTACAGATAAGGAAGGTGGGCAGATGACCTCAATGAGAGAAAAGGAGATGTTTATAGAACACTGGTCCTGACTTTTCTTGCTTCTTTATAATCCTTTAAAAAATGTCTACAAAGATGGCTGCATTTTGTTTTTCTTATTTTCATAATAAGTAACTTCGAAGAAGACACTGCTCAGGTGCAGCCATTGGCACCATCACAAACCACTCTAAGTTAAACTTGTGACTTGAATGTTTTCTATGAAACACAAAGGCTTCTGCAACCAATGTATCATAACGAATAATTTGGGGCTTTCAATCTGCTCTTCCAATTTTTTAGGGATCTAGATTTTCAGTGAACTAGGAAGAGTTTGGACTTAGTCCTAAGATGCACTATACCACAAGGAATATGAGTCAGTTCTTGCAGAAATGTAAAAACTAGGTTTATTCTTCTCTCTGCTGAGATATTTTATATTTACTTGTTTGTGTGTCTGTGGACATCTTCTTTCAAAAGAGTTTTGTCTACACTGAAAATCCCTTTCTCCACTGTAATGTCCGCAGCTCCACTGAGCACGTCTGTAGAGTGCACTCATGACCAGGTACTAAACTTGGTTAGTGCGCAAATCTGAACTGGACTTGACCCAAGGAATAATCCATGGCTTGTGACCAAAATTTCAGCAACAGCATTTCATAATTTGCTTAGCCCTTAAGTTCTCAAACTCCCAGCTGTCTCTTGAATTCATTTTAGGTTAAGAGATATCTGACATTGAGGCTGATCCTGTGGTCACAAGCTTTCCACCTTTTCCATTGTTCGTCCTTTTCTTTGTCTGTTGCTGATTAGTATGGATTGCTCGAGTACAGCACTTTTCAAATGAGGCACAAACTGGGAGCTCTACAGAATTGTTCCTACTGTCAAACAACCCATTCCTGCAGCAAATTTGCTGTTTCCTCACCGTTCTAACCAGCTCAACAATCTGCGTGTTTCAACATTCTTATCTTTCAGTGTTTAACACAAAGGGTATGTTGGAAGTGTTGAAAGCAGTATTTGTTGAAGGCTAGGAAGTTGAGGAGCTTTTGTATCTTGAGATCGCAAGGTAAGGACAGAGTGAGAAACGAGATAATTTACAATGACTTAGAGTGGACTTTTCCTTTTGGAGGTATTAGGTCACTTTCCAGTTTGTCTCATAAAAAAAAAAAATCAACAGCTGTTTCTTTACGTAGGAAGAATGAATGTAATGCTGGTCATAGATGAGAACATTAGTGTGGTCCTATCAGAAATTTTTGTAAAACCTTTTTTCACTCCTTGGATTATAAACTAAGTATCTTGGAGAGTTCTATTATTTTGAGGTACTCGTGCTTTATCAATCACAAGCTATTTTCAAAGCCTCTCCTTTTATTTTGTATTGCTAGCTTCGTTACCACCCTTTCACCCAGTAGAGATACACTTTGCAGAGAAACACCATGTATGTGATCCACATCTGTTCAATATCAGCTCTTAAATGTTTTGAAAGCTGAGAGATTAGAAGCCTACATGAAATGACAGCACGACCACAGCCATTACAACCTGAACAGACTTCAGCTGTTGATATGCAGATCCCCTGAATGTCCTTTGTATTTTTTCACAACATCCTAGTTCTGTGAAACCACTTCATCCTTGACTGCTTTAGCTTGTACATAAAAGTATGAGTTATTTTATAAAACAAATACTATAAATATTTAAATACCTTTGTAGGTACCTAATATATATGTATTTCCAGCTAGGTGTGTTAATATCTACACAGGTCGTATACACACCTAAGAGTACACATTCTGATATAAAATTTTTTTTCACAAAAGGCTTTTAGAGCTTAAATATAGCACATTAGAAATGATGATTTAATCCCCCTCTCTAAATAATATTTCTCATTAAACATTACCTATTCTCTTTCTTTTTGTAAAACAGTTAATTTGGTAGGGGCCATAGTTTCTCTTCGATTGGATGATTGCTCATTCACTAAATAATTATCCACCAGGCACCTCCTAGGTTCAGGTACTGCTTAGGCACTGGAGACGGAGCTGTGAACTGAAGAGATAAAAATCTCTGCCCTCATGGAGCTTATCCTCTAGGGGTTGCACAGCCTTGTTTAAATAGGCTTCACATACAATCTCCCTCTAGGACTTATGCTCTATGAGAGTAGACCAATTTTCTTTCCTGTTCACAAATGTATTCCATGTCTAGATCAGGACTAGTATAGAGCATATGGCCAATAACACCCAGTGAATGAATGCGTAGATGGATAAATGCCTTTTCTTTATATATGTCGGTTATGCCCTGTCTATTCAGGAAACTTACGAAGCAAAGTTCATTATCCTCACTCCCAGTTCTAGGAAAGTTGCATGTTTAGATCCAGAACGCCAGGCTGTAGTTAACGTGGAACCATTAGCTGATGTTTGACAAGTCATTTTTACCTGTATTGAACAATACCATATGTTCACTTTACTGCCCAACTTCTGTTTATAAATAGGCTAAGGAGGGAAATCTATGGAATAGAAATTCAAAGAATTCATGAAAATCAAACAACGAAAGATAGAACAGAGAAGAGTGATCTAGTAGCCTTCCCTTAGATACAGCAGTTTAGTGTAATTAAGCGCCTCAACCTTGAAACCAGTATGTTAAAGTGAAAAGAGCCTGGAACAGATCCCTCAGGACATTTAAGAACCACACCACAAAGCTTAGAGTGCTAAGGACGCCTTGTCTATGGAAGAAAGCAAGTGGCTAATATCTTGACGGTGACCACTCCAAAAAGCACTGTGACCTCTGGGAAGATATGATATGCAGGGTGTCAGAAAATATGGTTTCTAGCTCATAATACATTAATACCTCCAACAATTTAAAAATTCTTATGTGCATGTTCATTTTCTTATCTGTAAAATAAGAATATTGGCCTAGACCCTATGTTCGCAATGTTGGGCTCTCACAAATGCCGGCTTGGCTATCGGAATCACCTGGGTAATTTGTTAAAAATGCACAGCCTCAGTACCCTGAGTTTCTGACTCATTTGAAGATCACTGGTCTAGACCATGTCTAATGCCCTTTTCAATTTATGCTTCCATATGCATCAGTGTTTACTTCAAAGGCTAAATGAGAACAACTATATAAACTCCTTAAGTCTCAAGGAGAATGGAGTGCTGTAACTTTCCCCTCTTTTTCTGACATCTGCCACTTATCATGTATATTTCTAGCAGAGCAAGATATTATTAAAATAACTTTCTCACTGGGGCCCAAAATAGGCTGATATAAAATAAATCCAGACTGTATTTCAACAGCCAGCAGTCCCAAACCTCTTCCTGCCACACTGTTCATCTCCGGAAGCCACTGTAAATCCCCCCGTACATGGCAATTCCCTGCGGGCTTCATTACTAGGGTCTTTAAAAGGGATTCACTCATCTTTTTGCTTCTGTAGGTGTGCTTCTTGTCAATCCAGGTCAGGAGAAAAGAAAGTAATTTTTCCTAGTCTTTAGCAGTTCACAGAGAATGTGTGGTTTGAACCTTGTTTTATCTTAAAAAAAAAAAAAAAGTGAAAATAGACAAGATAGTGTGGCAGTGCTCACGACACCGGAGGCCTCCTCAGACAGCTACAGGGAGCACTGTAAAACAATATTCTGCACAAAAGCAAAAAAAAAAAAAAAAAAAAAAAAAAAAAAAAAAAAAGCCAGCATTCTGAGTGAGAGGATGCACAGAGGGATTAATACCAAAGGTTTATATACCAGTCTCCGCAGACCAAAGGCAGAGAGATCCCCTGTTGGTAAGTAATGGATGTACAATGTGGTCTTTTACGTTAAGAAACAAATGCTTTCTTATAAGTCAGGTAACAAAGAAGGATTGGATGACATAAATGAACTGTTTCCAATTTTCAATTACTGCTATTTGGACTTGAAGGCTGGATATGGAGAAACCTTTTCTAAAAGTAGAAAACCAATATTCCACAGCAGGGGGTCCAGAAATTGCTAGACACTGATCATCTCTACTTATCATGTTATTCTTCCCAAATGCTAGCAGCTATATTTGGGAATAACAGTCGTCTTTAAAGAGATTCTGTTTTTAAAATTTTAAGGAAAACTACCTTTCTCCTCAAACTTTTTCTCTCCTCAAACTTTTTAGTGGCAAGAACATCATGAACACCCATTTACCCTCTACTTACATTACCCAATTGCTAATATTTTGTCATCTTTGCTTTCTCTTTGGATGATTACTTGCTGCCTATCTGAGAGTAAGTTGTAGACATCATGATGTCTCATCCCTGAATAGTTCAGCATTTATCTCCTAAGAACACCGATATTCACCTGCATAACAACAAACCCATATCACGTCCAATAAGTTTAACGCTTCCTGTAATATCTAAGAAGTCTATACTCAAATGTTTCCAGTTCAACCAATAGTGTTGTTCAGAACTGTTTTTACCCCGATCCAAGATCAAGTTAGAAATCGTACATTCTCTTTGGATGTCATGGCTTTTAAATCTCTTCTAATCTACAAGAGTCCCTACACAATACCTTTTATGTCTTTCATACTACTAGCATTTTTTGAGTCTGGGTCAAGTGCTTTGGAGAATGTCCCCTATCCTGGATTTGTCTGATTGTTTTCTCATAATTAGATTAAATGAAAACTTTTTTCTTTTTTTTTTTTTTTGGCAAGACAACTACATACATGACGCTGTATACTTCTCCATTACATCAGGAGTCATACAATTTCTGTTTGTCTCATTATTGAGGAAACTAAGTTTGTTCACTGCTTCCCTTTGTATTTAATAAGTAATCTGTGAGGTGCTTTGTGTCCATGTGAATATTTGGTTCCCTTCTAACCATTCACCCAATTGTCTTAATCCATCATCCATTAATAATCCTTGTTTGAATAAAAGATTACTTTGGTGGCTGCAAAGACAACGATACTTTAAAGGTCTTTTGCGGGAATATCATTGGCCCCTTTAGAGAAGACAGGTCTTACTGAAAATAAATTCTCTGTGCATTTGTGTTGGTATGAAGAGGTAGAGTGTAGTTTATATATGAAAAGGTTTATTGGGGGACAGAGGAAGGGAGGAAGGGTAGGACCTCCACCCTCATCCTGGAATGGTTCGGGTAAAATGTATGAGGATTTAGAAAGCTTACAAATCAGGGGCGTCTGGGTGGCTCAGTTGGTCAAGCATCTGCCTTCGGCTCAGTTCATGATCTCAGGGTCCTGGGATCAAGCCCCATGTCAGGCTCCCTGCTCAGCAGGGAGTCAGATTCTCCCTCTTCCTCTGCCCCTTCCCCTGCTTGTGCTCGCTCTCCTTCTCAAATAAATAAATAAAATATTTTAAAAAAAGAAAAAAGAAAAAAAAGAAAACTTACAAATCAGAATCTATTGGATCTGCTAGCCCCGAATTTTAAGCAATTGAATTTTGGTTTGGTAGGAGAAGCAGGCCTTGTACCAACCCAGCTTTCCAGTTACAAAGCGGGAAAGGTATCAGAATAGAAAGGAACAGGGCAGGCCTCTCGTGATCCTGATCATTCTTGCCTATAAATAAGACAGTACAGAAGGCATTTGCAAGGAAGTCAAGACCCTTCAGAACTGGACTTCTCAGGAATCTGATGTTACCATCTCTTTCATCTGGGAAAGCTCATCTTTGGAGGGAAATGTAAATATCCAAGGATTAGCTTTTCTGTATTCTCTTCCTTTGGCTAACTGGGAAAAGAGGAAGCCAAAGACAGGTGCACAGAACGTTATGGTGTCCAGTTAAAAAAAAAGAGGAGGGTAGGGGTGCCTGGATGGCTCAGTTAGTAAGCGTCTGACTTTTCATTTTGGCTCATGATCTCCCTATTGTGGGATTGACCCCACGTTGAGCTCCGTGTTCAGTGTGGAGTCTGCTTGAGATTCTCTCTCTTCCTCTTGCTCTGCCCTTCTCCCTGCTCATACACTCTCTCTTTCAAAATAAATAAATAAAACCTTTAAAAAATAAAAAAGAGGAAGGGCTTATGTTATCTACATAATAAATTTTTCTTTATTCAGAAGTCTTGTCATCCCTTTGCAAGCCTTTTTTCTTCCTGTGCTTTCTTGGAATCTGGAACAGACATGAAATTCAAAATTTCAAACACAGACAAAATCTACCCAGATTGCAGAAAGGCCACGAGCAAGGAAATCAGGCTGAAAATGGAATTGAGCTGTTTCCTCCAGTGGCCAGGTTTCAATGGGATGGCCACTAACCCTGACGGTACACCTCAAACTCATGATGTCAAAAATAAAATTTAAACCAGTTTTTCCATTTAACTCTATTTCTATTAATGGCACAATTATTCCTATAATCCAAGTTCAAAATCCTGGTTTTGGCCTCTGACTGCCCCTCCCCAGTACACACCTGCCAGCTTCTCCCTATCATACCAATTTTCAGGCCCTGTACATTTTCTCCCTGAAATGCCCCCCGCCCCCCGCCGCAAGATTTTAAGTAATCTCTAGACCCAAGGCAGGGCTTGAACTCACAACCCCAAGATCAATGCTCTACCAACTGAGGTAGCCAAGCGCCCCTCTCTGAAGTGAGTTTTACACCTAACCTCCTTACCTTCCCATTCTTGGCGCCAACGCTCTGATCAGTACTTTTCTCCTGCACTTATCAATAGGTTCTGCAAAACTTCCTAACTGATCTCCTTCTCTCTGCTATTTCCTTGTTCCTTTCGTCCTATAGGATGTGCCCAGACATAACTCCCTAAAACACATTTCAGACAATGGCATTACCTTGTTCAAAAACTTTCAGTGTCTGCTTCCTGACCTGAATCAAGTTCATTTTCTGCAAGCAAACATCCACAGTCTATTTTTTTAAAGTGAAGTAAAATTCATATAACATAAATTCGTCATTTAAACTTTTTTTTTTTAGATTTTTCTTTTTTTAATTATTTATTTGATAGAGACAGAGAGAGAGAGAGAAAGGGAGGAAGAGAGAGAACAAGCAGGGCGAGCAGCAGGGGGAGAGGGAGAAAGCAGGTTCCCTGCCGAGCCTTGATCCCAGGACTCTAGGATCATGACCTGAACCAAAGACAGAGGCTTAACCGACTGAGCTACCTGGGAGCCCCCGTCATTTAAACTATTTTAAAGAGCATAATTCAGGGGCATTTAGTACATTCAGAATGTTGTGCAACCGTCATCACTATCAGTTCCAGAACATTTTTGTCATATTGTAGCATGTATCAATCCTTCATTCCTTTTTACGGCTGGATAATATTCCATTGTATGGACATATTATATTTTGGTTATCCATTCATCATTTGATGGAGGTTGGTTGTTTCCACTCCCTTGGCTATTGTAAACATTGCTCATCTGAATATTCAGGTACATGTTTTTGTTTGAACCGAAGTCTTTAAATATAGGCACTACGTACTATTTCAGAGCGATTCTTTGCCTGTCCCTATCCTGCCCTATATTTTTCACATTCCACCCAAATGATAATACTTGTATTTCTTTGGATACAGTGCACTTGCTCATCTGCATTCCTTTTTCATGACTTTTGTTGCCTAGGAAGCCTCTCATTCCCATCTGTGCCACTGAGATCTTCTTCAAGGACCCCCTCAGATACCATCAGTTTCTCAAATCATTTCTTGACTTTCGTCTGTGCTCTCTAAATGACATCATTACAGTATTCCTTGTATTTGTGTGTTTCTTTCATCCCCTCTTTAAGAGGCCACAGACAACCTACAGGCAATTTACTGCTGTATATCCTGTGGTCAAGCACTCTGTTTCCTTAAATGTAACAGAAAACCTTAAGAAATATTTTAATTTAGGAGATACCTAGAGCCATTTCACTCTTTGTGGTCTCATTAACATTCCCTTCAAATGCCCACACTGTCCACCGTCTGTGGTAGAGGATATCAATATTATTCCTTTTGAAACAACTCAAAATAACGTAAATAATTAGAAGAATGTCAGGAAACATTAATGAAGACTCTCTGTGCATCTTCTCTTTTGTTTAAGAACATCCACGGTTATGTTCACGTACACCAGCCTCGGCTAGCAATCTTTGCTTCACGTTTGAATAAGAAGTAATAGCAGGATACCTACGGATGAGTGAGTTACAGCTTAGCAGTGGTAAAATGTAGTTCACTTAAGGTAGTTTATGGCCGGTTATGACAGTGTCAGAAAGTCACAAGCCTAAATGACATTTTAGTACTTTCAGAAATAGCCAGGAATACATAATCATAATTCCTATCTCTTCGGTGACTTATAATGCAGCAGAAAACTAGAAGGATCATTAAAAATAAAGCTTGCTGACCTGCAATAGCCTCTGGACTCCCTGAGAGAGTCAGAGCTCTGTGGTTCTCTGAAGGATTCTCGTTTCTTTTATTAGGAATCAAAATGGTAACTGAATAATGACTTCACCTCCCTAGGGTGAATCACCCATTCACTCAGTATTTTTACCTGATCATTATTTTTCAGCAGCTTCAAATTTAAATTTAAAATTAAGGTAGAATTTAGTATGGAAACATTGTTCAACAATATTTTTCAGCTGTTTCAGGTCTGGCCTGGTGCTCTTAACTGCCTCTTACAAAAGGGGTGTGTGTGTGTGTGTGTGTGTGTGTGTGCGTGTGAGCACACATACGCACCTGCCTGCTTATGGGTGTGATGGAAGACAGCTATCTAAGCTATCTAATCTTAAGACTTCAGGAGTTGAAGAAGAGGTAGCAGGGCCTGATATGAAAAATTCCAGAAGTTTCTTCTTCCTGGCTTCACAAGGATGTTGAATGGGCACTAAGGGTATGTGATCTCCTCTTCCCTTCCCTGCCTAGTCATTAATTCTCACTCTCTCCAAGCAGGAAATCGAAAGGGTAGATGGAACACAAACCTGTCTGTGTAGAGCAGGGAAGTAATTTTACATGTGATAGTAAGAAATCATAGGTGACTTCCATCATTGGGAGCAAGACTTTTCCATTTCTCAGTGTCAAAACTAGTATTAAGCTTCTAATAGAGATTAATATTTTTCTTATAATGCATTTCTTACCTATAAGACCTATTTCTTAGATTTATTTTAGAGCTGAAAGGGACCTCAGAATGACCTAGTTCAACAGCATCATTTTACAGAAAATAATAACAAGGACATGAAAGACTGTGATTAGGGTTATACAGATGCTAGCCAAGTCCAAACTAGAATCCAGATCTTTTAAAACCTGGTCCTCTATGGGCCGTTTCTGCTCTACCAACTTGACTTTTTCTCTTTAACAAAACAGAGCTGCCATCAAACAGCCTAACTCTGTGAAAACCATACCACATACACTTTTTTGACAAATATTAATTTGATGACTATTCCAAGTAAGTCACTATGCCAGCTGCCACAGATAATTCAAAGGTGAATTCACTGTTCTCAAGGATATTGAAATAAAATTCAACACCTGCAGAGGAAAGGATCACAAAAATGCAGTGGAGGTAAATATCAGGAAAAACTAGAGTACGAGAGAGTACTAGAACTAATTTCAGGATTAATAAGTGACCTCTCTGAGCTTTAGGATAGAAAGTCCCTCTCCGGTATTATGCTAATTGTGTCCCCTAACTTTGACTAGGGGGCATTCACAGAACAACATTACATCATCTAGAGCTTTATATAAACATGAATATTATAATTTAGAAGATTAAAATAAACTCAAGTAAGGAGCCTTTAACCTGGGGAATGTTTCCCCTTGCATGACAAAAACCAATTTCCTATTTCTTATTTCTTTCAGATGAATGAATCTTCTCTTCACCAGCGATCCTGTTCATGACTCAGACTTGGAGATGTAAGAAGGGTCTGAAGATACTGGAGCAAACCCCAGCGGCCTGGCAGTGCTGTGAGATGGGCAATAAACTGCCAGTCTTTCCTGAAGGATGAGGGTCTAGATAGTATCACAGGGAACCTAAGTTGGTGGGCAGGTCATTATCTGCTCACAGACATCATCTCGGCAGGGTTTACTGACCTCTGGACAAGATCTATTTGATTTATTTGAGTTACTGCCTAAGGCACTGGTTATTTGGAAAGGATATCCCTCTGAAAAGTTAAAATCAAGTTGGAGTTGGTGATCTGGGAATATTTCACCAGCTGTTTAGGAAATCCTGGATTCTCATGTTGTCTACATTTAGGACTTTGTATGCTTGCAAAGAAACTAAAAATTAAATATGTCCCTTTTCTGTGAAGCTTCTTTAAAATTCATATCTCCGATACATATATATATGAATATATGTAAATAGCCAAGGGAGAGTTGGTAGCTTCCATTCAACATATTTAGCTGGATCTTTTCAACCAAAATGTAAATCTGCAATGTATTCTAATGTAACCCAATTAGAGCTACTAACACCATCTGTATATATATTTTTGGTTCAGCTGTCAAAAAACACACAAATACACCCCAGTAATCCAATATTCAATAGTTGTATGATATTTCATTGTACTACATTTCATTTAACCTTTTTTCTTTTTTTTAAAAAAGATTTTATTTATTTGAGAGAGAGACGCACAGAGAGAGAAGGAACGGGGGGAGGGGCAGAGGGAGAGGGAGAAGGAGACTCTCCAGTGAGCAGGGAGTCCGACCCAGGGCTCTATCCTAAGACTCCAGGATCATGGAGCCCAATGTAGAGCTCGATCCCAGAACTCCAGGATCCCCACCTGAGCCAAAGGCAGATGCTTGACCAACTGAGCTGCCCAGGTGCCCCCTTTTTTCTATTTTTTAAATGAACCAATTTTCACTTTTTCTTTTTAGAATTACCATTTTAGTGCATATTTTAATAGGTAAGTCTTTGTTCACATCTGACCTTTTTTGGAGGATAGATTATTAGAAGTGGAATTGCTACAGCAAACGATATACAATTTTAAACTATGTTCTTAAATAAAAGCAAACACATGTATTTAAAAAGCCAACTATTAGACTTCTCATAAAACAACCTAGCATTCTCCAGACCCTATCTGTTCTGTGTCCCTCTGTTTAGCTGTTTCTTCTGCTGTTTATCTTCAAACAGTGCTCTTCCTTGATTTTAAATTTCAGACATTATCTATTGATTCTACCATGAAAGGAATAATTACATTTCTTACATGATGAAACATACTCTTTTTCCCTACCCTCCTCCCATTGATTACACTCTTTGGCTTAAATCAATATTCTGTATTTATATTTGTATGCTGTATAAATATTATTCTCTAAGCCATGTAGAGTATTATGTTGTATTTCCCTTCTTATACATTTAAAATTTTTTCACAACAGCTAATAACTGCTTATCTTAATCCATATGTTTAGTGTGGCTGTTTTAAAACTTGGCCCCAAATTCTTGGACATTCTTCCCGTTGCTAGGTGAGTCTACAAACTGTTCTTGACTGTGGGTGGGCTTGTGAGTGTTTGATAAGAGACGATGGAAATGACTGTGTGTGACTGCTGAGGCTGGTCATAGAAGAAGATGCAGTCTCCACCTTGTTTGCTGGAACACTTGTGTTTGGAGTTCTCAGCTGGCCAGTAAGAAATCTGACGAGTGTGAGGCTGCCATGCTGCAAGGAAGCCAAGCTAAATGGAAGAACCACGTGTGAGCATGCTCATTGGTCAGCAACGTGGTCTTGAGATCCCAGCCCAGGTGCCAGCGTGAGCTGAGTCACCTCCAGCCTCTGGGTCATTCCAGCTGAGGCCCCAGACGTCACGGAGTAGTCATCTCTGTGCACTGTCCAAACCCGACTCACAAGACAAACCAACATAATGACGTGGGTATTTTAAACAGTAACACTTAGTTTTCTACGTATCTATCGTTAATTTGTCTTCAATTCTCAACATGGTTGGGGTGCCTGGGTGGCTCAGTCAGTTAAGTGTCTGCCTTTGGCTCAGGTCATGATCTCGGGGTCCTGGGATCGAGCCCGGCATTGGGCTCTTTGCTCAGTCGGGAGTCTGCCTCTCCCTCTCCCTCTGCCCCTCCCCACCTCATGCTCACGTACTCTCTCTAATAAATAAATAAAATCTTAAAAAAAAAAAATCCTTGATATGGTCAAGCATGTTAGTTCCATTGTTTTCCTTAGAAAAATTTCTCCTAGAGATCTCTGTCCTCTTGTCCCAGTCTGGACTGGAGGCATAGCCATCAGCCTAGGACTTGCTTGGATGAGAGACCGTGTGGCATGTCACTTGTTACTTAAGCATGTGGGCCCTGTGGCGAGCCTGCCTGGGTTTGAATCCTGGCTCCACTACTTGCTAGCTGTGTGACCGTGTGCAAGTTAATTTCTCTGGGCCTCAGGCTCCTCATTAGTAGAGTGCTTGGCACACAGTAAGTGCTCTTCTTGTTGGCATTATCACTGTTTATTATTCTTCCTTTCATGTTGTCCTGGGAATTTCCACTGCCTCCAGCCTATGTCTGGATCCCCTAGTTCCTAGATTCCATGTCTTTCTTGGTTAGTCCTTCGTCTTAATAAAACACATCGCCTGAAATACATCTCTTGAAAAAAGATGCTTGGGAGGTAAAGTTTTTCGAGATCTTGTGTATCTGTTTTGAATTGTCTTTATTTAACACCACGCTTGATAATGTGACAGTCATAAAAATCTAAGTTGGAAACAATTTTCTCTTTGAATGTTGAAGCTATTAGTTCATTGTCTTGAAGCTTTCAGTGTCACAACTGAGAGGCCTTTCTGATTCTCGATCCTTTGTATGCAGGCTTTTCTTTTTCTTCTTGGAAGTATTAGGTTCTCTTTTCATCCCCATTGTTTCAAAATGTGATAATAATGTGACTTGATGTGAGTCTTTTAAAAATAATTATTTAGGGCACCACTTCAATCTGGAAACTTAGGTCCTTCAACTTTCAGGATTTTTCTTTCTTTACAATTTTTTGTTGTTAATTTTCTTACCTCCACTTTTGATTTTCTCTCTCTGGGACTCCTAACAAATACAGGATATGTCGAATTGGTTCTCTAATTTTCTTATCTCTTCTGTTGACTTTTTGTTCAACTTTCTGGGAGATTTTCTCATTTGTATCTTCTATTCTTCTGATTTAAAAAAATTCTGCTTTCCTACTTTTATATTTTATGATTCTGACTTCTTATTCTTGGATTATCCCTTTTTATGTATCACCTATTCTTATTTCATGAATTTAGTGTCTTTTCTCACTGAGTAGATTGATTATAATGCTTTTGGAATGTCTTTCTTTCTTTGCATGGTCTGTTTCCTCCAAGTTCCCTTCTCATCAGTTTGCTTTTGACTCATTCTTTCATGGCACAGGCTATTCTCAAATGCCCAGGGGTCCTCTATTACCTACTCTATTTCAGTTGGATATTCTGCGCACTTGGCTACTCTGAGGCTTGTCAACTGGTGGGCCTCCCTGTAGGAGGACTGGTCAGGGATATGGCATGAGGGAGCCCCAAACACCCAGGTCCACAGGTCTTTTCTCCTGGACTTGACAATTTCCCCAGAAATGAATCCTCTCATTTTCTACCAGGTGACTATGAGGGATTTTAAGCTGGCTGATGGCATTTTGAAAGCCAATAAGGGAAGAGGGCTGGGAGAGGGAAAATCTATCGTTCCAAATGCAGGTATCACTTAGGCTCTCTTTGCTTAAGTATGGCTGCTGTCCCCACCCTCAGCTGTGCCTCGTTCCCCAAGTCCAGTCTCACATTAACCCAAACAATTAGCACCACAAAGCTAAATAAATTCCATGAAGTTTTGGGTAAAAGGGCAACATTTTATCATTCCAGAGTTTCTGGATTAAAAGAAAATTTAAAAAAAATTCCCTCTCATCTTTCATACCTTCTCTCCTGCAACAAAGTAGGAAATTCACCCAATGTAAGCCCCCTTTCCCCTCTGACTTTACCATGCTTTTTTTTTTCTTTGATAATACCTCAGAATTTGAGTATTCAGGGTCCAAGTTTGTTTTAAAATAACCCAATGAGCTGACAGACGGAGCTTCTGGAATTCTGCAGCTTGTGCTAGAGTCTGCAGATGGGAAATTGCCGTCAGTTAAAGGGTGGTGCTATTACCATAGCCCAATTTTTGAAAGCCTTTAGAAAAAAAAAAAATCCTCTGAGTTAATTAGCATCCACCACAGGCACTGGTTTTGCGTTGCAGTATTCTAAGAACTCAGATAATAAGAAAACAGTATTTCAAGCCCTAACTTTCAACTAACATTTGCCTCTTAAAAATGCAGGTTATACAGTAAGAATGTTACCTGTTACATGAAAATGCTCTTATATGGCTTAGCTCATCATGAAATATCAATTATGTTCTAAAATCAACTAAATACTACTCTACTGATCCCTAAAATAGGAATAACTGTGTTTTACCTCTCCGATCTGCTTAATCCACAAATCTCTTCCAAGAAACTCCTGATGTAAGACTACAGGAGCTGAGTTTAGATTAAAAGCCATGGAGTCACTGGTCTTTTCTTTAATAAAAGGCTGGAGATCAGAATTTATCTAGGAGGAGGAGTCAAAAGAGTTAAATCAGTAAAATGCATACAGACTAGTATGTTTTAGTCATTTCAGAAAGCACCAGTTACTGCAGTGAAAAATGAAGCTAAAGGAATACAGCTTTTAAATGAACTTTAATAAGCAAAAGATCAGTTTATATGATTAGCAGTAATCTTTAGAATTCTTTAAAATAATTTTTCCTTGACACATTTACTTTTCTATTTGGCAGCCGACTTTGTTTTACTTTTTAAGTTAAAAGCAATAATTTAAATAAAGTTTTAGTAAATAGAATTGCTTAATAAACAGATCTAAGATTTAACAAAATATATAAAAACTCATCTGGAGATATTTTACATATCCATAATATATGTATATATTTTCTCCTCTCTCAAAAGCTATTTAAGTAACATTTAAGAAATATATATTAAATGGAATTTTTAAGTTACATATATACAGAGACAGCAATATAACAGCTAACTTGAGACTTTATATTTCATTAGGCCCATTCAAAAGAATCAATTATTAGAATTAAAGCTTTCAATTTTACTCAGTATATTTCTAAATTTCATTTACTGTCCATAATTTGTTTTACATAAGAAACTGTAAGGGAACTGTAATAAAAATGCAAATATTCTTTCATTCTGTAAGTGGCAATATTACATGTTATTTAATAATTTGCAACAATTCTCTCAAGAACCGTTTCAGGTAGTGAGAAAAGACAAACATCACAAATATGGTATAAGTAAGTTGTAGCTTTCTATCAGAGTTACACAGTACTCACCAATCATACTGTTTATATCACATAACAATCACCATCTACGGCTGATAGATTTTAAGCACACAATAAACATTTTTTTGAGATATAAAAGCAGCTTATTAAATGGCAAGAAGTTTCTTATGTATCATTTTAGCTATTTAAGTCCTGGAAAAAGAGAAAATGTGCAAATACCTTATGACTCATGGCCATGTGCTTCCCATACTGAAATGCCATATCCTGAACGTCAGCATCATGCTTTGCTAACTCCATGGCAGCTTGGCAGCTCTTTGCTAATAAGGCTCCATGGGAGAGAAAAGTCTGCTTCTTCCAAGCCGATATTCCAATGTCTTCTGTGATATGATTTTCCTAAAAAGAATTCAATAAAGCCAGGATTTTACAAAAATGCTTTAGGAGTAATTTAATTGTTTTGGCTTTTGAAGGATAGAAGAGTAAAGAAATGAACTATTTAAAACACTCAGGCTATTGCAATAAGACAGAACTAAAAGATGCTAAACCCCAGTGCTACCTAAAGAGAACTAAGGGGGTGGGAACTGCTGTTTTAGGCGGGAAAAATGAAAGAAATGCTGAAGTAAATTTTATTTTGAACTAGGACACTTCTATTAAAATTTATTTGTAGGATAAGGCAAAATTAGAAACTTGCACCTCCAAACTAACTCCCTTCTATATTCACATAAGTTCTTGAGTGCTGGTATTCTAAAACACCAGAAGCCTATTGCCTTTAACTTATGTGGAAATGTCAAGGGCATAATGAAGAAACTGCACTCTCTTAGAAACAGTTAAATAAAAAATCACAGAGGAGGTAACCCATTAGAATGGAGCAGGATTAGAGCCATTATCCATCCAAATTTATTCCCATAAGAAGAAACAAGGACATAAGGGAGTGTATAAGGGTAGTTTATTTAATTTCAACTTTTTAAATTATGAAAATCATTGTAGTATCTATAAGTATACACACACCTACCTCCTCTAGACCAGTGATGGCCAATAAAAATATAATGTAAGCCACATATGCAATTTAAAATTTGCTAGTAGTTACATTTAAAAAAGTGAAAAGAAACAGGTGAAATTAATCTTTTTTTTTTTTTTTTAAAGATTTTATTTATTTATTTGACAGAGATAGAGACAGCCAGCGAGAGAGGGAACACAGAAGGGGAGTGGGAGAGGAAGAAGCAGGCCCATAGCAGAGGAGCCTGATGTGGGGCTCGATCCCACAACGCCGGGATCACGCCCTGAGCCGAAGGCAGACGCCCAACCGCTGTGCCACCCAGGCGCCCCAGGTGAAATTAATCTTAATGCCAAATTTTATCTATTCCAATATATCCCAAATATTATTTCAACATATAATCAATATAACATTATTGAGATATTTTAGATTTTTTTATCCTAAGTTTTCAAAAGCAGTGTGTATTTTACACTTAGAGCACATTACTAGCCACATTTCAAGAACTCAGTAGGTACAAGGAGTTAGTGGCGGGCCTAATGGACGAGTCCGCTCTAGGAAGGGGCTCCCTGAGGACAAGAATGATGAACAAGTATATAAAACGACATCATTTTATGGAGTTTCTTTGAAAGTTCAAACAAACTAGAACCCATCCAGAAGGATTAACTAATCCAAACACTTTCTTCCTGCTACCATACCATAATCTTTCTTCTTCCATCATTCTTTGAGGACAAAAAAAAAAAAAAAAAAAAGAAAGAAAACAGGATCATGAAAAGGTCAGTTCAGATCTAGCCCTACTTTTTTCACCATGCTGAAGGGCACCTTCAAGCCCACTGGTTAGATTAAATTCTCAGCTTTGTTTTATTTATTATGCCTTTAAACAAAAAGAAAGTTCCACTTATGGCAACAGTTACAAGTGTGCAACATAACACTGTGTAATGATAAAAAAGGCCACCCAAGGGAGAAACAGTGCATAAGCATTTTATAAAACATTAGGCATGAATAATAACATTTAATTTTAGGTATTTGAGAATGTATTTTTAAATGAGCAAAGTTAACATACCATATTAATAAATCAAAGATAGAAACCATATTATCTCTCCATATATACTAAAGGGTATTTGACAAAATTCAACTCCTATTCTTGAGGGAGAAAAAAAAAACCCTGAATAAAATAGGAACAGATGTGTATTTCTTTAATGGTGTGTGTGCGTGCACGTGCATGTCTGTGTGTCAGCCTCAAAGTCAGCAAATACTTTAAAAAGAAACATGAGTGTTACTAAAGTTAGGAATAAGAGAGATGCACAACACCACTGTTGTTTAACAGTGTAATGGAAGAGGCAAGAAAAGGACAGATGTATCGGAAAGGAAAATTTTCACTCTTACTATTTGAACACAATATAACTGCATATGGGAAAAACCAAGAGACTCAACTAAAAACTCCAATAAACAAGAAGATAATTCAATAAAGTAGCAGCACAGAAAATGAATATAATGTATAATTAATATGACAAATGTATTAACCATAGTTTTCATGCATAAAAAATAATCAGAAAGTATTATAAATAAATAGGGTCTTTTCTTCCATTATATCTATGAAAAGAAAGATTCAAAAGCTGGGAATAAACTTAGGTGAAAAACTGATACGAAGAAAATGTTAAAATACTAGTGAAAGAACACAAGTAACTTAGATGAATATAAAACATATCATGTTTAAAGACCGTTCATTCCAGGGACCCCTGGGTGGCTTAGTCGGTTAAGCATCTGCCTTTGGCTCAGGTCATAATCCCAGGGTCCTGGGATCGAGTTCCATGTTGGGCTCCTCCTCTGCCTGCTTCTGCCTGCCTGTCTCTCTCCCTGCTTGTGCTCACTCTATCTCTCTCTGGCAAACAAATAAATAAAATCTTAAAAAAAAAAAAAAGACAGTACAGTCCAACCTCATAAAGTTTACTCCAACTAAACTAAAAAGACCTTTTTTCTGTCCTGAAACCAGGCAAGCTGATTCTAAAGTTCACATGGAACAAACGTAATAAAAGTAGGCAGGCAAACCATGAACAGGAAGAGCAGTGTGTGTGGGGTTGGGGGAGGGAGAAGGGGTGGATAGGGACAGCAAGAGACGTCTAGCCCTACTAAACATTACAGCTACAAAGATACCACGTATTATACTATAAAGCCTTAGTAATTAAAAAATACGTGTACTTTTTAGACAGAAAGACAACTGGACAAAATAATCCAGAAATCAAACTATATACAAGAATTTATTAAATTTTAGGGAAAAGTTGGACTTTTCAGTAAATGGTGCTGGTACAACTGAATAGCAATCTAGAAAAAAAACACAGACTGATTTGCGTTTATATCATTTATCAGGATAAACTCCAAATGGCAAAAACAAAAGCAAAGCAACCAACCACAAAACCACAGGCAATGTTAGAAGACAAAGAACGGCGAGGAAAAGTATTTGCATTTTCTATCACAGACAAATGGGAAATCTCCCTGCAGTAGGCTAATACTGTGCCCCCTGCACCCACCTCTCCCCAGATCTTAACCTTTAACACAGCAAAAGGCAGTCCCCAGATGTGACTGAATTCAGGATGTTGAGATAGAGGGATTATCCCAGATTAACTGGGTGGGCATAAGGTAAACACAAGGATCCTTGTAAGAGGAGAGCCAAAAGAATCATACAGGCCATGTGATGACAGAAGGAGAGAGAGAGATTGGAAGATGCCATGCTGCTAAATTGGAAAATGGAGGCTGGGGCCACGAGCAGAGGAATGAAGGCAGAAATTAGAAAACGCAAGGAAATGGATCTCTCCTAGGGCATCCAAAAGGAAAGCCACCTTGTTGCCATCTTGATTTGGGTGCTTCCGACCATTAGAAAAAATTGCCACCTCTTCAAAGCTTTACTAAGTGCTGGTGAGGCTGTGGAGAAAACAGGCCTCTCAAGCACAGCTCCTGGAAGAGGAGACTGGATGGCAATTTTACAATGTATCCATGAAAATCACAAATGTATTTGCCCTGTGACCCAGCAATCCCACTTCCAGGAATTAATCCTACATATAAGCCCACACACATGTGAAATGAAATACATACAAGTTTACAGTCTATTGTTCACCCAGCTGCAAGGGTGATCCTTTTACAACTTAAGCCAGACAGACCACATTGGCCTTTGTGCTGTTTCTCTAACACTCCAGGCATGCTCTTCTGAGGCCTCTTAACTCACTATTCTCCGTCACGCACTCTCCCCAGATGTTTGCAGGGTTCAGTTTCTCATTACTTGGGGGTCTCTGCTCAAATTTCAACTCATCTTTAATAGTTTCCCTCCCTCCCTTATCATTTCCTATCTCCTTACTCTGTTTAAACCTCTTTTCTGTGATACAACTAGACTCCTCATACAGTTACTCGTTCAATGGTTCATTGCTTGTCCCTTTTGCTAGAATGTTGGCTGCACGAAAGCAAGGACTTTGTGTGTTTTGCCCTCTGCTGAATCATCAGCATTCAATACAGTACGTTAGATGTGCAATAAATATTTGCTAAATCTTTATCTTTCTTTTGGTATCTTTCTCTTTCTCTCATTTCCACCTTCCTCTGTCCTTCCTAACTTGGAAATAATAAAGAACTGAAATAATTCTGGAACACCTTCCTACCGCTCATAGAATCAAGAGAAACTTTAGCATACCATTTAAGGCACTCCTTTTTGGTACCAAGCAATACTTCTAGCCCCATCTCCTACCCAAAATAGTCCTTTGAGGCCTGCATTCCGGCAACACAGAACAATTTGCTCTTTCTTGAATAAAATATGTACTTTCACACTTGTGTGAATTTAAAAATATTATTCCCTTCAAAAAGAGTATCATCTCCTCCCATCCCCTGCCTATTACACTGAACACATCCGGTTCAAATATCACTTCGTTGAGAAGCATTCTCAAATACTCCCACAAATACTTTCCTCTTTAGACTAATGTTGCCTTACTTATATTACAACATAGCATTTAATTCTTTCTGAATTGTATGATTGCTTATTTGTCTTTTCTTTTCTTTTCTTTCCTTTTTTTTTTTTTTAAACGTTTTATTTATTTATTTGACAGAGAGAGAGACAGCCAGCGAGAGAGGGAACACAAGCAGGGGGAGTGGGAGAGGAAGAAGCAGGCTCATAGCGGAGGAGCCTGACGTGGGGCTCGATCCCAGAACGCCGGGATCACGCCCTGAGCCGAAGGCAGACGCTTAACCGCTGTGCCACCCAGGCGCCCCTGCTTATTTGTCTTTTCTTGAGCAGGATGGATCTTGTCTTAGGCATCTTTACATATCTTTAATCAGGCCATATTTAATCCTCACCAAATGTTTGCTAAACGAATAGAATCATGTTTATCTGTTGCATTTATTAAGTGTTTATATGTCCTTTAAAAATTTTTTTTAAAGCTAACGAGTAGATCTATTCATACAATGAATGTTATTCGGCAACAAAAGAGAAGGAACTAAGGACCCAAGCTCTGCAATGGATGAATCTCAAAAACATTAAGCTAAGTGAAAAAGGCAGGCGCAAAAGGCCACATATTGTATGACTTCATTTATGTGAAATGTAGATTAGTGGTTGCCTAGGCTGGGGGTGGAAACTGTAAACGGGCATGAGGGACCTTATGAGGGTGTGTGTGAAAATGTTCTAGAACTGATTTATGGTGATGGTTGTACAACTGGATACAGTTTCTAAAAATCATTGAATTTTATATTTAAAATGGGTTGATTTTATGATATGTAAAATACAGCTCATAAAGTTGTTAAAAAAGAAGAAAATGAATGAGAAATATTTTACATTTCTTGGTCTCCAATGCTTAAATTTTCATTTAAAGAATTTCTACGACTCTCAATTAACTTTTTGTGGTTTATATGCCATCCTCATTTATTCATACAATAAACTCTACTTAGGTTCTATGATGGGTCTGGTTCTCTGCCAAACAATATAGGTATGAAGATTAATAAATACTCTGTCCTCAGGAAGCTCGCAGTCCAGGGATGGCATGTATAGGTGTATCTACATATGGATATAAACATATAGTTAAAGCAATATAATTCTGTTTCAGAATAATTTTTGCAGGATTTCCAATGAAAGATTCGGTTCAGTTCATTATATTTTCCTTATTGTGATTAAGACATTTTATTATTCATTATTTCTACATTTTAAATTACGCAAGTGATACACGATCACTGAAAAAAAAATTAGAAAATGCAGATAACCAAGAAAACAATTAATTTATAGTCCCCAGAAATCTACTACTATAAGGTAATAAGGGTGTAAGTTAATAATTCTGTTTCTAAGTTAATCAGAACACTTATTCCCTGAGCATTAAATGACTACATATTATGAACTTGGTTACAAAGAAACAAAGTCCCTCCATTCATTTCCATCAGCTTGCCATGTATATATTTCGAGAGCATGCTGTATTACAAAGGAAAAATTAATGTACAATTATAACATACCAAGAAACTGGCTTGATAACCACATTCAACTCAGTATCTTCACACATCAGAGATATAGAATTGGTGTGAAATGAATGAATGTAGTCAGAGTAAATGAGATTTAGATATTCTTATAGCATCGACTTACATATGTATAGTTTTCACTGAAGATTTATTATCTATAAAAGGAAGACACAGCGAATGAATATTTATCTTCGATGGGATTTCCTTTTTTCCGTAAAGGAAATAGATTCCAATATGCCTATTGAATGACTGTCAGACAGAAGTACATTAATTTAAAAAACACAGGTCTCTTATTCACTGTCACATGACCTTTTTGCTCAAGGAAGCCTGGTTCAAATAACACACATACACACACACACAGACACACACACACAGACTGAAGCCTGCAAGACGATGTTTGCCTGAGATAGTGGCATTGGTGGTTTTGCTCAGATATAATATGCTGCTCTGCTAACTGAATTGTCTGGGGGACACGTACTTTGAGTTGCCTTTCTAATGAAAGTACTACATTTGTACGTAAGTATTCACAGGAGACCAAAGTGTGTTTATAAAGTGGCTTGTTGAGATTAAAGGTCTAGTCCACGGCCACAGAAGGAAAGCAAATTAACTGATGCAGAAAGATGACAAAGCCCCATCTAGACCTTGCCAAGTCCAACTTCTATCTTTCACATTATCAGAAAAGAAGAGTTTGGGTGATTAAGGAACTGACTATCTGCTAAGTTAGAAGCACTTTAAAGAAAGGATGCAAATACCCTCTGTTTTCATGCTTCCTACTTCTGATACATACTTGCAGCCACTATCTTTATAAATGCAGCATAAATTTGGCTTCCGTGAGAGACCTGATCTCTCTAATGCCACACTTCACCATTTTAAATGTTCGCTTTGAGTTGCCATTTTCAGCCATTTTGAGAAGTTAAACAAGATCTAGAACAGTTAACTAGCCTTATTTAAAAAAAAAATGAAGTTCAGGAAATTTTCAATAAAGACTCTCTAAATTTAGGGATAAGAAGGAAGCGAGGAGGAGAATGAAATCTCGTATTTCCTGGGAACTAGCTATGTGATGGCACTTTCACATTCATTATTAAATTAGCTCTCAAAAATCTTAATGATCATTATTCCCATTTAAGTTCAAGGTCTGAAGACCATATTTTGACCAAAATCAGACACTACTAAGTGGCAGAGATGGGTCTCAGACATATAGCAACTAGAATCTATTTTGCTTAATACATAATAGAAATATATGCAAAATCTTTTGTAGTTGGAAAAGTAGGTTGTATTTAAGAGTGAATGACATGCTTTATCTATGAATCAAAAAAGCATTTTCAACCTGTAAATTAAGTCTTTTAATAATATCTATTGAAGAAATCCAAGAGTCTAGAGCATAAGATGAGTAATGAGATTAGAAATAGTAGACATCACAAGTATTTTTTTTAGGAATCCCTAGGGAGGAAAAAAAAGTATAATATTTTAACAGAATTATCTAATAAGGTAAAATAATTTGCTCTGATTTATAATCCAATCACATGGAAGACAGTAAAGTAGGTATCTGGAAGCTTTGTATCTTTGTAAGTCACAGGAGAGAAACGGATAAGATCTGATACAATTATATAACTAAACACTGTTTTTTAAAAACTGCTTTTATGGGGCGCCTGGGTGGCTCAGTCAGTTAAGCATCTGCCTTCAGCTCAGGTTATGATCCTGAAATCCTGGGATCGAGCCCCATGTCGGTCTCCCTCCTCAGTGGGGAACCTGCTTCTCCCTCTTCCACCTCCTGGTGCTATCTTGCTATCTCTCTCTCTCTCAAATAAATAAATAAAAAATCTTAAAAAGCTTCTATACAATAAAGCTATTAAAACATCACTCACGAATTAGAGAGGATTACCAGGGACTTCTTAGTTTTGAGTGAGCCAGTCCCTTCCTGCCCTCCGCACTAGTCAGTTCTTGTGAGATGTACAGGAATGACCACCCTGAAAGGGGGTCAGGATGGAGAAGGGAAGACTCTTCTATAGCACAAATCCTTCAGCAGGTGGTATCCTTGGGAAGAGAGAGGCTCCGAACAGCTAGAGGGCAGCAGAAGGTCTTCAGATGGGTTGCACAGTAGGGGCGGTAGGGAATACTGAATAATTCTTTGAGATGAACAGACTGGACAGCACCGAGAGCAAATGTGGCCTGCTCTGAAATGCACAGCGCACGCTGCTGCTTGGGATACCATACAGATGTGCAATAGATGCAGGGAACTGATTTTTCTGCGTGCTTGCTATATGCCGAGCACTGTGGATTTAAAAATTAGGCATTACTTCTTGATGCTTACAAGTTCAGCAGGGGAGAAACAGGGTAACTAGAAAGTAGTTTGGTATGTGAAAAATGAGCTGTGCATATAGCACAGAGAAGGGAGCGAATACTTCTATTAAGGAAGAGTTAGAGAAGAGAGCAGCGGGGGTGGGGGAAGGAGGGGTGGGTACTGCTGGAGCTGAGTTTGTTCTGAATAATAAACTGGAATTAGCCCGGAAGGTAAGGGGGAGGATGCTGCTCACCCAGGATCCGCTCCCCTCTCCCTTCTTACGAACAAGATGTAGTAATTTTGTTGAGGTACTTGCTGCTCTGATGTGTAAATGAGACTAGCACCATCTTGGACTAATCTGCCATGACCACGGTTCTGGGACCTGCACCTCCCTGAGCACAGCTCCCTTCCCCTCCCACATTCTTTCCTTTTATGTAACCACACCCTTAAGTACACCCTCTGGGCCTGACGCCCTTGATCTGCCCAGAAGACAGGACCAGGACACACACCTATTCTTAAGCACTGTCCTCTTGGTGGTTCTCTAGTATGTGCTCCCAGCCTCTAGGCTGTAAAAATAGGTCCCAAGGGAGGTGGGGTTGCAGCCTTGCTGCTGCCAAAAACACACTTCTGTCCCTAAGTCCCCTTAATAAGCTATTTTTTGATCACACTGAACTCGCCTGCCTTTTTCTTCCGTCTTATAGCTCCTTCGTACTTTGGAGGTCGTTTTGCATATTCGTTGTTTCATGGAATACTTGCCAATGATTACTTGAGGGATGGGCATGTGGTCTCACTCTAGCTAGTGAGACAGGAGGCAAGTCCACTAGCAGACTCCCCGAAAGAGACCCAAGGGGAACTAGCTACTGTTTCCTCTGGATGCGGCTCCGTCAGACATACCCAGGACTACTGTAGCCAAACTGCCACCAGCCGGATCATAAATAGGACGCCAGGAAGCAGAGCAGAGACAGAAAACCCCGAGATCACAGAGTCATCATGTTAACTGTCCCTGATGCTCCAAATTAGCCAGAACCTGCATGTCAGAACTGTGAAAAAATAAATTTTTGTTGTTTATGCCAACCAGTCTGTGGTATTTTATTGTGGCAATTTAAGCTAACATAAGCACCTGCGTAAATGTCGGTCAGCGATGTTCTGAGCATATTTATGCTGTTCCCCATCTTTCAGCATAGTCTTCACAGCCATCACGTTAACATAGTGCCTTCAAATATGCTGAAAAGATCTATATTCTGATGATCTGTCTCTGATCACAAACCACCCTACACCTTAGCGGCATAAACACCACAGCCATGTTATGACGCTCACAGATTCTGTGGGTCAGGAATTCAGAAAGGGAACACAGAAGATGGCTGGTCTCTGCCATGTGATTCCTGGAGCCTCAGTGAGGAAGACTCGAAAAGCTGGGGATGATCTACTGGCTAGGGGCTGGGACAGCCGGGTTACCAGAAATCTACTTCCAACAAGATAGCTTGTTTACCCACACATCAATGAGGCCCTGCGGGGACTGAGGACTGGAGCACCTCCTGCGGGCTGGCCACATGACTTCTCCTAGCAGGCGGCTGAGTTGCTTGAGTTCTGAGAGAGACCAGATAGAGGGAGTGTTTCAAGACAGCGGGCATTCTAAGAGACCTTTTTATGGCTGAGTCTGAGAAGTCCTATAGCATCACTTCTATAGTACTTTATTGGTTGAAGCTCTCACAAACCCATCGAGATTCAAGGGGAAGGGACATAGATCCTCACTGCTTAATAAGAGACCACGGGAGGAAAGTAAAAAATTTTGTGTCTTTTTTTTTTTTTTTTTTTTTTAAACCACCACACTCTACCTTTGAAGAGTGCTCAGGAGAGCAACTGGTTTCTCCTCTCCCTTCCAGTTACACTGCTGGCTAAGGTGATGAGAAGATGGGGTAAGGCAGCCATGGGGGTAAGCCTGGTGAGTGGCAGAAGGATTAAGGATGACTGCTATGCTTTTGACCTGAGAATCTGGATAAACAGTCGTGCTCTTTGTGAAGACAGAGATGAATGGAGTGGGTTTGGAGGCAAAGATCATCTATCTGGTCTTATATGTACTGAGTCTAACATGCCTGTAAGAGCTCCAAGAAGAAATATTGAATAAGCAGCAAAATATTTAGCTCCAGAGCTCAGGAGTGGTCTGGGATGGAGCTATAAATTGAGACTCACTGGCATATAGACAGCTGGTAATTGAAGGCTTGGGCTTCATTTTCTGAAAGGTCTATTCTTGTCCTGTGATCAGAATGGTATTCTATTAAACAATTTACATGCTTAATAGTCATGTTTTATCTCTCAGTCAAATAAACTGCCTCTTAAGATATTTTGCTGTGATAGCTATCAGTGAGTGACCCAGAGTACCTCTAAATGGTGTACAAATTCAATTTAAACACTGAACAAATAAAAACATTCACCAACCAGACCTACTCTAAACTTGAGGGTCTCCTTAATTGAAAGGACCATTATAAGTACTAAGCTGTCTCAGTCACCAACAGCTTTTTTGCCTTCTCAGTATCTGTGTCAACCTTCACTTTTCACCTCCATATATCTAACCTAATACTCCTACATTTGATTCTAATATGTTTACTTCACAATACATTTGCTGCTATTTCCTTTAAATAAAAACATTTTGTGGGTTAAAAAAAATACAGTACTATTGCTTAAATGTGGTGGGTACCTTTATTATTATTGTTTAAACTATATATGTATCTATCATGTATACTCTTTTGTATGAGTGATACATTTCATAATAAAGAAAACATTTTAAGCCACTCTCAGTAGCCTTTAAATCTGAATAAACTCAACATTTTTATTTGCAATGAATGATTTAAGACTGTGCCTACTTTATGAAAAAAGGATGTTAGTAAAATTATAGGTATTTATTATCACCACCACTAGCATCTTCAAAGTCTTGGATATGTGAGTGATATAAGCTTGAACAGATGCCCAGCAAACAATAAAACATGACATGGCATGCTTTATTAGCTCGTTAATACATGCCTTGGGTGCAATGTGAGGGACAGGTTGTGAGTAAATGTACCAATGAAATATACCCCAGAGTATCTTAAAGCTTTAATACAGCACTCACTGTTTCACTTCTAAATCTCTTAAAATACACGTTTTCTTTTAAAGATAGTTTTTACATACACACAGAGACGCATACACACACGGGACATTTTTAGTTCCAAAGAAAGGAAAATAAAGTTTTCCCATTTCCAATCTACGAAAGAAAACTTCCAATATGAACTCCCTTCCACTTTGAAAAGGTTAGTTTCTTTGAACTCAAACTCACTGATTCTTTAGTCAACCTCCCTTGCACCCCCTTCATCCATTTTTATGGGAAGAGTCTGCAATACCCTAAATTTTCCACATTATTTTTGCTCCTGTTCGCACACTGCTCGATGACGTGTCTGTAAGAAACACTGTATCCCTCTCTGGCCACCTGAGGATGACCGCCATCATGAACAACATGGTTAACTATCACAAGGAAGAAGTTCACGACCAACTAACTACGTCAGTGGAAACAAATGGTCATTGATGTCGTTCATCCTAGGAAGGCAACAGTAACTTCGACAGAAATTTAGGAAAAACTTGCTAAAAGGAACAAGACCACACTGGATGTCATCTTTGTATTTGGATTCAAAGCTCATTTTGGTGGTGGCAAGACACCTGGCTTTAGCATGACCTACGATTCATGAACCCAAATACAGGCTAACATGATATGGCCTGTATGAAAAAGAAAAGAACCCAAGAAAACAGTGAAAGGAACACAGGAACAGACTGAAGAAAGTCAGGGGGTTTGCCAAGGCGAAAGGAGGAGTGCTGGCAAAAAGAAGGAGCACAGTCTATAGTGAGTTTACCTGTGGGGATTGTGCAGGTTTTTCGTGAGGATTAATAAACTATAAAAACTTGAAGAAACACACACAAAAAGCACCTCACTGTAGATGCTTCTCGAACAGCCCTGACATGGCTTGCCTGAAATGCCAAGTACCGATTCTCTGCTCTCCTCAGCCTGAGGAGGGTTGACAATCCAGTTACTTAGTAGTTCCTAGCCCTGGAAGGCAGGGCTTGGGTCCTCAGGCTGGAAGTCTCCAGACAACTGCTCCAATCAGAACGCTCATGACAGGCTTGGCCTAGACCTCCAGGTCCCCATAGATTGTCTGACTCTTTCTCACTCCAATTCACTGTTGGTAAAACTACCCCAAACTCAGTGGCTTCAAAACAGTCATCATTTGTGCGTATGTCTGTGGATCTGCTGAATTCAGCTAATCTAGTGGTGGCTTCGCTTCTCACTGCATGTTTCTGGGTTGGCTGGAGAGGCTCTGTTCCAAGTGTTCCTCATTCTTCTTGTTCTAGAAGTCTAGGCAGAACAGGCTTTCTCACAGTGATCGCAGAAGCCCAAGAGAGCCTCCTATTGGCTAAAGCAAGTCAAATGGCTGGGTGCAGAGTTCAAGGGCATGCAAGTACACCCTGCCCACAGTGAGAGAAGACTGCAGTTAAATGGCAAAGGACATGGAAACACGTATTATGTTTCACAGTTTCTTTGGTTCAGAATTCAGGAATGGCTCAGCTGGGTGGTTTCAGCTTGGGGCCCCTCATGAAAGACTAGAAATACTATAATCTGAAGACAAAGAGACTGAAACCAACCTGTACAAATACCCTACATTTCTAATTATTGTCTATTACTTTTTAAAACATATTTTTGTGCAATGCAGTAAGTTTCACGGCAAAATGCTATTTAGAGGGTACTAGGCATTAAAACCAAAGGCTGCACTACATAAAGAACAGGTTAAAACATGATGAACGTTGACTCAATTCCACGAAATACACAGTGAGGCAGTAAGAAAGCAGGAGACATAAACTGTCAATCACTTAATAAGTTGAGAGAGAGAATACCTGCTGAACCACTGGGCCCTTGCCCTACACGTGCCTCCACTGCTAACAATCCTGTCTGTCGCTTCAGACCCGTGTTATTTCAACACTCTTCCAGCTGGCCTCTCCACTTCTAATTTTTTTGGCTTCTGCTTGATCTTATCCAGATTCTACAATAATCTTTGTCACAGATCTTCTCATTGTATAAGATCCCATGGCACATTCCTCTTATTTACTCTTTTAAATCCAAACTTCCCAATACAAATGTTCAAGACCTACCCACTGACTCATGGATCCCTTTTAAAAACGACCACCTTTCCCAGCAAGGCCCCTTTGCTGTAGCTCCAACTACAACTGTCTCTACCTTAGTTCTCAGTACATAGGTACCTGATTTGTCGAGCACAGCTTCTGGCACATAATAGAGCAGGAATGAGCAGGCCTAGGGTAATACCGGGGTAACCCTAAAACAAAATGATAAGTTTCTTGGTTTTAGTTGAGCCTGCATCCAAGACACCTGGATGTTGGTGTCATACGTATTTTCATACTACCGGTCTGCCTCTTGGCACCTCCCTCCAACTGCTCTACTATTCGTCCAATGTGTGCCAGCTGGGTAGGCCTTCCTTCTGTTCTGCGGATACATTAGGCTGATTCCTCCTTCAGGCCTTTGCCTGAGTTGCTTCCTCTTCCTGAAATGCTTTTCCCTCTGTTCTTTTTTCACACAGTTAGCTGCTTTTTGTCATTCAGAGCTCAGCTTGAACGTTATTTCCTCAGAGAGGACTTCTATGACCAACCAGTCTAAAGTAACTCCCTTAACACCTCACTATCACTTCTCCTCATTCAGTTCTTTGCTATACAATTATAACTCAGTTATTTCTCTTGGTCACTCATGTATATGATTGTTTAGAGCTGGCCTCTCCACTAAGATGTAAGCTCCCTGAAGGCAAAGATGTCTTCCTCACTGAGCACTTGTATGGCTAGTGTCTGCCAGAGCAGACGCTCAAAAGATATGTTAAATGGATGAATACACAATGCCAAAGCTCACAGGTGACTTCCCGATCCCAACAAACCCCAACAACTTTGAGTTCCTTTCTACTATAACTTCTTAGGCTCAACTTAAAAGAAAATTACCTCCTCTAAGGAGCGCCCCTGAAATAGCGTTCTCTCAATGCTGCACTTTCTCCTCTGTATTTATCCTGTACCATAACATTTTCCCTGTGGTCTTATGGGTAAACTGCTCTCCAGTGGTTTTCTGTGTGTGTTTACCCTCTAAGCTACGTGTATCATCAGGTCCTTGAGGGCAAGTCTGTGTTTTGGATGTAGTTTTGTTGTGAATAATCCAGTAGCACTCAGTGTGCTGTCGTGCACACAGCCGCAATTCCGTACAAGTTTACTAACAAGCACTTCATCAAAACTGCCTCATCTAGCTCTATGGCTAATGTAGGATTCATGATAACAAACAATTCAACCAGCATCCAATGTGAAACACTTTATCTAGATATCCCAAATTCAGTCTTTTTATTATGTTAAAGTATCAGGAGATAGAATTTTACTCTCTCAGTTTCCATCAAAAAGAAATATCTTCACCGAGATATAAAATTACTACACATCCTCTGATTCCTGAGTAGATGTTGTGAGAACTGACTGTTTGCAATTTTTTTTTTAAAAAAAGATTTATTTATTTGAGAGAGAGAACAAGAGAGCAAGAGTGAGTGGGGGGAGGGGCAGAGGGAGATTTGATTTGATCGTGGAGCCTGACATGGGGCTAAATGACACCACCCTGAGATCATGACCTGAGCCAAAACCAAGAGTGGGACACTTAACCGACTGGGCCACCCAGGCACCCTGGCTGTTTGCAATTTTATGATGAAGCTTTTTTTTTTTTTTTTAAGATTTTATTTATTTATTTGAGAGGCAGAGAGAGAGAGAAAGAGTTGGAGAGCAAAAGTGGGGGAGAAGGAGAAGCAGGCTCTCCACAGAGCAGGGAGCCCAACGCAGGGCTCAATCCCAGGACCCTGGGATCATGATCTGAATTGAAGTCAGCTGTCTAACCGACTGAGCCACCCAGGCCCGCCCCCATGATGAAGCTATTATTAACCATATTCATCAATGGGCCCATCACATATATTTCTATTTGTTTAATTTCAGGAAAAAATTTCTATACAAAAATTATCTATAGAATTAATCATCAAATAATGACAAATTCAGAACACAACATATGCCTCTTTCAGACTTAGTTGGGAAGAAACAATGTCAAATTCAAAGTCTACTTATATCATGGTAGTGCTGACTACAATTTCAACTTCTTTCCATATTCTCCATTCTATTTTTATTTTCCTAAACTTTTTGTTACTTTGTCTACCCAAACTGATTTACCTATAAGTCTACAAAAAGGAATTCCCATATTACCTCTCTGGAGCTCTTGACTCTTCCATCTGGAGAGTTTGCCAACAGCTCAACATTAATATGATTCATCCAAATGCATCTACTTCTCTCTATAACCAAGCCTCTGTTATGTCAAATCTATCATCATTTTTTTTTTCCCGGTAAACTGGGTGCAAAACATTGAAGCCATTTTTGATTTCTTATTCTCATGGCTGAAGTACACATGGCAATAGACACGCTAAAATAAGCACACAGGGTACTAGCAACACAAAGACACCATAAAATTTATAGGAGGAAAATGCTATATTTATTATTTTTTAAAAAGTCATTACAACACAAATCAAAAAATAGTCATGAGTACTGGCCCTTCCACCAAGATGGAGTAGCAGACTGGATCTACCCCTCCACCTGAAACCACTAAAACATTGGACAAAATATATGAAGCAAGAGCTTTAATACATTTGAAATCAGGCAACAAATGACCATGATCTCTGAGAGGTGGGAAATAAATGAGTCTTAAAATTGTTCCAGCTGATTGCCTAGAGAGAATGTCAGGTTGCAGTAGAGCCTAACTGTCAGTCTCCTTGAGTTGAGAAGATGGTTCAGTGTGTCTAGAGAGGCCAAAGGGGTTCAAAGTAGGGGCTAGTGTACACAGGACAGAGTACTCAAGATAGGAGAGCTGCACAGAGAGCTCTGGAGCTGCACAGAGGGTTTCCCTGAAGTCTTCAGCTGAGTATTACCAATGCTTGGGTGCAGCAACACTATCAAAGTCTGAGGAAAGAATCATTCAGAAGGTACAGAGGGAACAACCCCTGGAGTGCACACAGGGCTGGGAATAGTTCCTGTTCCCACCAGTCAGACTGGAAAACCTCATAATTCACAGGGTATCAGTAGAGTACTCAGAAGGGTTTTACCTTAGAGGTGGGGAAAGCTGGCCCCAGACTAAATGCTATTTTGTTCCTGGCTAACACAACTTTGAAAAGATCAAACTTTTTCCAGTAACTTAACTAAATTCTAGAAGAACATTCAAGAATATTTATAGAGATACAAAAATATCGAATCTAACAAAATAAAATTCACAGTGTCTGGCATCCAATCAAAAATAACCAAGCATGCAGGAGCACCTGGGTGGCTCAGCTGGTTGAGTGTCTGCCTTTGGCTCAGGTCATGATCCCAGAGTCCTGGGATCGAGCCCCAAGTCGGGCTCTCTGCTCAGTGGGGAGCACGCGTCTCCCTTTCCCTGCTGCTCCACCTGCTTGTGCTCTCACTCTCTGTCAAATAAACAAAATCTTAAAAAAAAAAAAAAAATAACCAAGCATGCAAAAAAAAAAAAGGGGGAGGGTAGGAAAACACAATGCATAATGAGGAGAAAAATCAGTCATTGAAATCAACTCAGAAATGACACAGATGATAGAATTAGTACACAGGGATATTAAAACAGTTTTCATAACTGTGGTCCATATGGTCTAAGATCTAGAAGAAACACTGAGCATGTTAAATAGAAACACAGAAGATATAAATTGGTGAACTTAAATGCACAGCAATAGAAATTATCCAAAATGAAATGCGAGGACAAAAACACTGGGAAAAAAAAGAATACAGCATCAGTGGGCTCTGGAATAATGTTAAACAGCCTATTACACAAGTAATTTGAGTCCCTGTGAGAGGGAGAGAGGAGGATAGAAAAAATATTTGAAGAAATAATGACCAAAATTTTCCCAAATGTGACAAAAACAACTCACAGATATAAGAGGCTTAATGAACCCCAAGCACAAGAAACATGAAAAATATGACACCAAAGCACATAATTCAAATAGTCCAAACCAATGGCTAAGAGAAAATCAGAAACAGCATGAGAAAATTTAGACACATTATGTACAGAGGAACAAAAATAAGGATGGGAGTAACTTTCTTGTTGGCAACAGTGTGAAAAGACAAGGAAGCAACATCTTTAAAACACTGAAAGAAAAAAATTTGTCAATCTTGAATTTTATATCCAGTGAACATATCTTAAAAACAAGGTCAAAATAAAGATTTTTTTTTTTTAAACAAAAGCTGGGAGAATTAAAACCAGCAGACCTGTACTATAAGCAATGTCGAAAGAAATCTTTTAGGAAGGAGGAAAATAATACCACATGGAAATCTGGATGACTGACAGAAAGAAATGAAAAGCACTGAAGATATTAACTATGGGGATAAATTTAAAAGACTTAAAAAAAATTTAAGTCCTTTTAAAATATAATTGAATGTTTAAAGCAAACATAGTAACACTGTATTGTGAGATTTATAATGTATATGGAAGTTAAATATATGAGATAACACAAAGCCTGAGAGGGGAGACTAGAAATAATCTTTTGTAAGCTTCCTACCCTGTAAGTATCAGTATACTATTACTTGAAACTAGACTGTGATAAGTTAAAGATATATATTATAAACTCAAGAGTAACCACTAAAAATGCAGTAAAGAGTTGTAGTTAACAAGTAAAAAAGGAAGCAAAATGGCACTGTAAATAATAAATGTAAGAGAAGTCAGAAAAAGAAGAAAAGGGAAGAAATAACAAATGGGATAAATGGCAAACAAATAACAAGATAGCAGACTTAAATGCAACCATATCAATAAACACATCAAATGTAAATGATCTAAACACACAAATTAAAAGGTAGAGATTGTCAGACTGAATAAAAGAGCAAGATCCAAATAAATGCTGCATATCAGAAGCCCACTTTAAATAAAAAACAGTACAAGGGTGGAAAAGATATATCATAATTTTAATCAAAAGACAGTTGGAGTGGTTATATTAGTATCAGATAAGGTAGCGATCACAAAAAACAAAACAACAGAAAAATAAACATAAAGAATATTACTAGAGCTAAAAAAAGGTCATTAAAAAAAGATAATGATAAAAGGATCAAATCATCAAAATAACACAAGGATCCTAAAGATTAATGAACCTAAAGCAGGGCTTTGAAATATATGATGGAAAAACTGATAGAATTCTGGGGAGAAATAAAAAAAAATCCACAATTATAGTCAGACTTTAATACTCGTCTCTTAGTAAGTGAGAGAATAAGCTGAATGAAAACCATTACAGATATAGAAGACTTTAAAGACACTATCAACTGATCTGACTTAATTGATATTTACATAACACTTCATAAACAACAGCAGAATACATATTCTTTTTAACTTACCACGATAGATCATATCTGGGTCAAAAAACAACTCTCAGTACATTTAAAAAATTCAAACCATATAAAATATGTTCTCTAACCACAATGGTATTATAAAATCAATAACAGAAAGACATCTGGAAAAATCTCAAAACACTCAAACTAAATAACAAGGTTTTATTTTTTATTTTTTTAAGATTTTATTTATTTATTTGACATCGAGAGAGGGAACACAAGCAAAGGGAGTGGGAGAGGGAGAAGCAGGCTTCCCGCCAAGCAGGAAACCCGATGCGGGGCTCAATCCCAGGACCCTGGGATCATGACCTGAGCCGAAGGCAGACGCTTAATGGCTGAGCCACCCAGGGGCCCAAATAACAAGGTTTTAAATAATCACTGAGTCAAAAAAAAAAAAATCAAAAGAGAAATTAGTAAGTATTTTGAACTGAATGAAAATTTAAAAACAACACAATGAAAATCTGTGGGATGTTACTAAAGTAGCACTCAGAGAGAAATTCATTGCACTAAATGTCATATTAGAAAAGAAAACAGGTCTTGGGGTGTGGGGGTGTTCAGTCCGTTAGGCCTCTGCCTTCAGCTTGGGTCAGGATCACAGGGTCCTGGGATCGAGCCTCATGTGAGTTAGGCTCTCTGCTCAGAGGGGAGCCTGCTTTTCCTTCTCCCTCTGCCTGCTGCTCTGTCTGCTTGTGCTCTCTCTCTCTATCAAATAAATTAATAAAACATCTAAAAAAAAAAGAAAAAAGAAAACATCTCGAATGATTTCTGCTTAAAAAACTTAAAAAAAAGAAATAAAACCAAAGTAATTGGAAGAAAGAGTATAGAAAGGTGAAAAAGACAGAAAGTCAGTGAAACCAAAAGCTGGTCCTTTGAAATCAATAATATTGTTAAGCCTCTTGGGTAGGTGGGGGGGGGGGGGAGGGAGGATTACCAGTATCAGAAATGTGAGGAATGACATCACTACAAATTCTATATATATTAAAAGGATAATGTGGGGATATTATTAAGAACTTTAATAAATATGACAACTTAGATGAAATAAACAGTTTCTTTAAAGGACATAAACTATCAAAGTTCACTCAAGAAGAAACATATAGCCCTAAATAGTCCAATAGTTTTTAAAGCATTAAATTTGTAATAAAAAAAAAAAAAAACCCAACTTTCCCACAAAGAAAGGTCTGACGGCTTCACTAATGAATTCTATCAAACAATTAAGGAAGAAATAAACTAATTCTACAAAAAAAATCTTTCAAAAAAATTAAAAAGGAGGGGCACTTGGGTGGCTCAATCAGTTGGGAGTCTGACTGTTGGGTTTCTGCTCAGTTTGGGTACAGTGAGCTTCACTTATCAGTTAGATAATGGTAGAGACTTCTAAAATCCAAGTTTCCGGATGCCAGCCAAGGGCCAACCTTATAAGCAGGCATTCTTTTTTTTTTTTTTTTTAAGAATTTATTTATTTATTGGGGGGGGGGGGCAAAGGGAGAGGAAGGGAGAGAATCTCAAGCAGGCTCCCCCCCTTAGTGCACAGCCTGACACGGGGTTCCATCCCACAACCCTAAGATCATGACCTGAGCTGAAATCAAGTTGGATGCTTAACTAACTAAGCCACCCAGGTGCCCCTTAAACAGGCTTTTTTCTAAGGCTAGCAAACTTTTTCTGCATAGGACTATACTGAAAATATTCTCACTTTTTGATTAAAAAAAAATCTCACTTTCAGATTTTTTTAGCAAATAGTGTGAAACAGAGTTATATACACTAAGTTCATCACAATATTGTTTAAATTCATGAAAAAAACCAGGGTAAGTATCTAAAAATTGTGGAATGGTTCAGTAAATTATAGTATAGTAGTAGGGAGAAATGTTAAATAGCCATTAAAATTAAATTTTGAAGACTTTTATTTTTATTTTTTGAAAATTTTACTTATTTGTCAGACAGAGAGAGTACAAGTGGGGGGGGGGGGCAGCCAGAGGGAGAAGGAGAGGGAGAAGCACGCTCCTCACTGAGTAGGGAGCCCAATGAGGGGCTGGGATCATGACCTGAGCTGAAGGCAGATGCTTAACCAACTGAGCCACCCAGGAGTCCCAATTTTGAAGACTTTTAATAATAAATCCTGGGGAATAAATCAGGACAAAAACTTTTATAGAATAGTAACTCTAAAATGGAAGAAATACAGAATGAAATCTAGAAGGAAATACACTGAAGTGTAATCATAATTCAATTCTGGGGAATGGTTTATGTAAAATAATTTTTATTTTCCTCTTGACCTTTATCTGTGCTTTCAATTTTTATTTAATGAACATGAGTTACTTTTCCAATTAGAAACAAGGTATAAGAGAATTATGTCAAAAAGATTTTAGATATAAACGTCTGTGGATTCAAAGCCAATTTTGCTAAAATGTAAAATATTTACTGTGTACAGTGAGTAACATGAATATCATGAACACGGCACAACTTGACTGGGGAACTCTTAGAATGGTAAACAACCATTGCATTTGAAATGCAATTTTTCTATTTAATCTGCTTTTTCCCAATTAGCTAACAACAACAACAGAACAGGTAGTGGGAGGGGAAATATTATAAACACTAAAGAAAGCACATGGTTCATTTCTATTATAAGGAAAAAATGGCTCACACAGTAGCAAACCCAAAAATAAAAATGTTATTTTTCAATGACTAGAACAAAGGATGAATTTACAAAATTACTTCGAAATGATTACATGATCGCAATTTATCTATGATCTGTCAAGTATTACTGACACGAGTCACCTCGATTTTCATGGTTTAAAGGAGGATTAGATAATTACTCTACAAACTTCTGGAGAAGATGGTTTTGAACATGCTCAGTTGTAATTCCCCTCCATTTGCTTTTAACGCATCTACCCTGGTCACAGAGATAGGACTCCACAGAAAGCTATTTTTGTACTACCCAGGTTCTCCATCACTGCATTAAGTAGCCATATAGAAAACAGACTGCTAGTGTATTCTCTTCTCCCTAGGGAGATGAAATGGTTTGCAGCTGATTTTAAATCACAAAGCAATTCTTTTGTGTAGCGAATTGGCCCACGGCTACGGAGGTTGTGCCACTCACTTCCCACATGACCCCCACTTGTGGCTGCTTCCCAATAGTGCCAGAACATGAAAACCTTGAAGGCACTCCATGTGGGGCAGTGCTCCCTGTGCCTCTGAAGTGATTCCTGGGCCAAGTCCGAAAACCCGAATTCCGAACTGCCACTGCAATGGCCAGCACACTTAAAAGGAGGGGGAAAAAAGCCAGAATTTTTCTGGTTAGGAAGGGAAATGTGGCTAACCCAAATTGGACCTGGGGCACAAATGGAGGCATCGAGAAGCTCTCCCACAGCTTCAGTTCAACTGTGCATTCTGCTTCCGTTATTAAAAAAAACACACACACAAAACACAAAACCAAAACAGCTCTTTAAATGGTTTGGCTATATTCAGAAATGTAATTGCTTAAAGAAGGTCTCTAGTGCTTTAAAGGGCTCTGTTTGAGGAGATGGTAGGGAAAGAGGGCAGATGAACAAAAGCACTGCTACAGATTCTTGTGAGTGAAACTAGCTAATCAACGTCAGCAATTAGAGCTTGCTAAGTGGCAGTGCACGTATGATCAACAGTCCTTCAAAGACTGTGCTTGCTTCCTCTTTTCTCTTTCCCAGGAAGAAGCAGATTATGTGGGACTTGGAGTCAAAAAATGTGGGTTCAGATCGTGTCGCTGTGAAACATATAGCAACAAATAATTTCCAGACACTCTGCTTTCCTGCCCTTTGTCATCCCTGAATTTCAGGTTTTTCCTCTGCAAAATGGGCATCCCAACACATGCCACCCTTTTCATGGGCGACTGTACAGAAAGAGAGTATAAACACCCTGTAAGCATATTACCGTTGTTGCTGTGAGGTCTGCCTGACATACAGAAAGTACTTAACAAATGTTCACAAAATTATTAACGAATTAGGCTAATTATAGTGGACAAAGGGTAAGAGCGAATAAATCAAGAACTCTAAAACCAGTAATAACACTTCTGCTTAAAAATTAAGGTACTTAACTGTAAACTATTAATATCTTACATGGAACGATACCTTGGAACTATCCCAGGGGAGAACAATGCCTCAACCACCAGAAGAGGTCACTATAATCATCATATATGGTGGGGTCTCAGGTATGGCAGAGGGAGACTAACAAATCCGGGTTCGTTAAGGTATAGAGGCAAAAAATGAGAGGTGAAGAATCTGAGCTCTGGAGTTCAAATCTCAACTATTAAGTGGTATGAGAGTGGGCAAATTATTTCATCTCTTCTAAACCTCAGTTTTCACATATGTAAAATGGGGAAGCAGCAGTATCTGCTAGCAGGATTTCTGAGAAGATTAAATGAAGAAACACAGATGAATTACTTACCACAGTGTTATGTGCTCAGCCATCATCATCTTCATTATAGTATATATGAGGCAACTTTTTACGAGTGGAACTAGACTGGGAATCCTCCATTTTACAACCCGCTATTAACCCTCAGCTATGGTAGTGAAGGACATTGTTTTTGAAAAATGCAGCAAAGGGGGTCCCGCTGTGGTCATATATCCTGGCAGGCCCCCACATAGCACTTTGCTGCTTAGGTGAAGCTAGATATGCCTACTGGGAGCTGTGGTTCCTTGACCCAAATGTTAGCAGACATTCAAGGTACAATTCTTCATATTTTACTTACCATTCTCTGAACCATCCAGAGTCCCTGGGTTATACTTCTAAATTTCGTATCCAAGTTGCTCATGCCCTATGTTTCATTTCCAGTAAAATTTGTCTTTCTTTTTTCAAATGAAAATGTCAAAAAGCCCAAGATGTGCATACGTGCATATTTTCTCTAATTTGCAGTGAGTGAAATCTTGCTAATACCGACGCTCAAGAAGTTAGAATAATGAAACACTAGGA
This sequence comes from Ursus arctos, assembly GCF_023065955.2. Taxonomy (NCBI): domain Eukaryota; kingdom Metazoa; phylum Chordata; class Mammalia; order Carnivora; family Ursidae; genus Ursus; species Ursus arctos. The sequence goes on along the minus strand of NW_026622797.1, from coordinate 51,726,832 downwards.
TAGGAATCCCACAGTATATACCATGTTAAATGACGGTGGTGGTCAATGAGGCAATTGCTTCACATTCAATATCCTACCAAAATGAAATAACTTCATTTTAAAGAAATAAAACCTAACCCATAAGATGTCCTGTTAAATGAGTCAAAAAACCTTAATTTTAGATCTTTATAATTAATCAAAATGATCTAGCTGCACAACCATCCTACTTCTTATCGCAGAGAATTTAATAATGCCGTAAATTCTGGATCTTGGATATAGACCTTCCTCCTTCATGCCCCCCAAAAGTCGTCTTCTTCAGATCATGTCTACTCTTCTGGGACATGGAAGGCCCCTTCCTCTGGGGGAAAGGCTGGGCCCAGCCACCTCAGCACAAGCTGCTTCTCCAGCCTGCCTGCCTGGTGACAGTGCTACCTGCCAGCCAGCGGCATCCTGGTGTCTCCTGGGCTGCTGCAGATTGAACAGACTGTGAATCCAGCCAGAGGATAAGAGGTTGTTTTAATTGGCTAAATCTGCTATGTACTAAGCGTATGGCCATGAATTTGTAGCCAAAACACTAATCTAAAAAAAATGTCATGTACAATTTAAACACAAAACAAGAATGACATTTTCACTCGTCAATTCTAGTTTTGCCACGAGGGTTTTTAACTTAACATTTTATAATGAATACCAAAACCTTACCTTTGCTGAAGTAGAATTTTCATGGTATACTCCTTGTACCAAGTCCATAAGAGCACTTGCTAAAAGTTCCACAACCTAAAAAAAAAACAATAAAAAAATGAAGAGAAACAATTACACAATTTTGTCCCCATTTCTACCTCAGAATGCCTCAGAAGGCTTAGTAGCAAGGCAGTATTTGTGCTTGATAGAAAAAATGGGGTTACATACAAAGATCCTGGCAAATGGCATTGCCCACCTGGATATTAGAGCTGTGATCCAATTTTTTCAGGCATAATTCAAGAAAAAAAATCTTACAAGCATAGCATTGAACTAATAAACATGAAAATTCAGTAATAGCCATTTTGAACATAAGCTTAAATTTCAGATACCTAATGAAATCTTAACTCGATTTATTTTCTGTATGTTTATTTCTGTCAGGTGGATACTTTTTCAATATCTCCATTCTGGGAGCCATTACAATGCTAATTTTCATACTTAAAACAGAAAGAAAAGCAAAAGCAAAAGAATGTTTAACCTTTCAAATGTGTTCATTCTGTTTTACTTAAAATGCACTGTGGATGTATTTGGTGTAGGGCCCCTGGGTCAAATGTACCATAAACACTGAAAATTTTTTACAGAACTGCAATACTGAAATCATATTCATCAAACCTGTATTATTTCCAAGGCTCAGGCTATTAAAAAAAAAAATCAAGCAAAATCAAAAGCTTTGAACTTGTTCCAGAATGTAAAACAAGCAGAAAACAGTCTCTTTGGAACTACTGTACAATTTAGAGTTGTTTGCATAAACCACTTTAATTCAGGAGAATAAAACAGTGGTATTTACTCCAATGCTCAATGCAGCCGTTTCAAACAGGAATTCCTCAAAGCAGCCCAAACCTCTTCTTACAAAATCTTAATATCTTGTGTATTTAGCTTCCTATATTATGCAGTTCCTGTATCTGATTCCCACTCTCTGCTTCCTAAAATTTAGCTCAGTTCTGATTGAATTAAAGGATTTTGTTTCAGCTTTTATCATTCTTGTAATTGAAGACATTATTAAGCCAAAGGATACAGACCCAAACAACAAGATACTTTAATCTCAGGTACCCTAGATTTAATAAACATTTTCTTAGAGGCAAATTATATTAATTTGTGGAAAGAGCTGCTTTAAAATTTTAACACATGGGCATTTATCTCCAAATTTATATTTACATTCATACTGTATAACACAGACAAGGCTGCTGATATGGAAATTGTGCTGATTAAAGGCATTTTTTTTTTTTTTAGCTCTACAGATGGGTTAATTTGTAAGACTTATACAAAGTCTTTTTTTTTTTTTTTAATCACATTGCTCTTTAGGTAACCAAATACTTAAGAAATATTGTAGCAATATGAGCTGCAGAGGAACTAGAAGGACAATGATCCTACAGTGTTACCAGATGTGTTGAGTTATTTAAGTGGGGAAGAAAGAAAATGAATGGATTTTTTTCCCCTGAAGGTATCAGATAAGCCCTATTCCCAAATCCAGGAGGATAGAATATCGCCAATAGGTCTATGAAAGATTGTAACTAAATGCACAGCATTAGATTGGATTACAGTTTATACAAGCAACATCTCAAGATCCCCCTGATGGCTGGACACGTAATACAGATCAATCACTCACTAAGAAATGTTATGGTTTTGAAACAGTCTGAGCTCTGAGACCAGCACTGGTAAAGTGAAGAGGGATTTATAAAGAGAAAGTCCAACACTCAATGTCAAAATGATGGCATGAACTTTTAACAATGGCTCTGGATAACTAGACTATGTCTTTACTTCCTTGAAATTCCAGACCAGGCAGAAGCAACAGAAGCATTTTATTCTCTTGCTCTTTTTCTCTTTACTGTAATTGGCAAATAAAGGCAGACCTGCACTTACAAGTTCATAATTTATAAATGACCCATACTTCCAAATAAGCTTTACTTATTTGAGCAGACTACACCTCCATAGCCAATGACAACCACTGAGGAAGAAGCTTTGGACTTCCCTGGGTTACGAAGTCGAGGAAGGTAGGAAATTACAAAAAGCAGGAATAGCCTAGAGGAGTTGAATGTTTCCCAGGCATGGGTGACTTCCTTGGTGCACACATAAATCTCTTTCCATTGCCTGAAATGTTGACTTTACTTTTAAAATTATACCGAAGAGAGATGTGGTTATCATCCTCCTTTAAAATTGTAATACTTCTAGAAAGACCACAGGACTACCAGCTACACATACTTCAACAAGATCATTTAACGATCTGACCTTTTTCTTTTTTTTTTTTTAAAGATTTTATTTATTTATTTGACAGAGATAGAGACAGCCAGCGAGAGAGGGAACACAAGCAGGGGGAGTGGGAGAGGAAGAAGCAGGCTCATAGCAGAGGAGCCTGATGTGGGGCTTGATCCCATAACGCCGGGATCACGCCCTGAGCCAAAGGCAGACGCTTAACCGCTGTGCCACCCAGGCGCCCCAATCTGACCTTTTTCAATATATGCCTTACTAACATAGGCATTCACCTGTTTTGATACCCGATGTACTTAAATATAAGAAAGCACCTGCTTTTTTTTTTTTATTAAAGCTTTTATTTATTTATTTGACAGAGAGAGAGCGAGAACAAGCAGGCGAGCAGCAGAGGGAGAGGGAGAAGCAAGCTCCCTGCTGAGCAGGAGCCCGATGCGGGGCTCGATCCCAGAACCCTGGGATCATGACCTGAGCCGAAGGCAGATGCCTAACTGACTGAGCCATCCAGGTGCCCTAGAAAACACCTGCTTAATGACACTCTTCTCCCTTTGTTTCTTGTGGAGTGATTTGTTCCAACAACCCCAAATGGTAGCAAGGATAGTGGCAGCCAGAGAATCCAGAAGCCTAACTGCCAGATCTCCTGGGACTAAGGGCCCAAGCCCCCCACTTCTTGGTGCTCTAGATAAGATTAAAGGACTTCTGTTACTCAGGCCCATGGGAGACAAGCAAATACTTTCTATTTTTTAAGATTTTATTTATTCATTTGAGACAGAGAGAGAGAGCATGAGCAGAGGGGAGAGGCAGAGGGAGAGGGAGAAGCAAACTCCCCGCTGACCTGGGAGCCCGATGTGGGGCTCACTCCCAGGACCCTGAGATCATGACCTGAGCTGAAGGCAGATGCTTAACCATCTGAGCCACCCAGGCGCCTCACAAATATTTTCTACTACAAAAAGAAGACAGACTAAAAGAGCGTCAATGTTAGCCACTCCTGGGAGCCCAACAAATGAGAGGACGGTAATGAAAGAGAGCAGAGCATTAGGAGCCAGAGGGCCCAGATTCTACATCAAGGCCTACCACTAATTTCATTGTGAGATCTGGGGCAAACCGATTAATTTCTTCGAGTTTGGGGTTTTCTCAACTATAAAGTGAGGGAAGCTGCAAAATATAACTCTTTAAGGTCCCTTCCAATTCTGATTCCGAGCTTCTAGAAATGCAAATCTTAGTATTTATAATTAGGCATGTAAATTTGAAAACTGCTTTTTGGTAAGCTTTGATGAGTCATCTTCGCTCAGATTATTATTTTTATCTGTTCTCTTCACATGGACCTTTCTGTCTGAACTCTGATTACTTTCTTTGTGAAAGTGTTTGCACCCAGTCCCCCTCGGTTTCAATACCTAGAATCATAATGATACATAATTGAAACACTTTCCATTTTCCAAACCATTTCCGTTTTTTAAACCATTATAACTGGTAGCTTACCCCACCAGCTGACAAAAACATCCTCCATGGGTCAATTAAAAGTCAACATTGCTGAGTTCTGGGTCTTATGACTCTAATGCTTGGGAAGAATTCATACTATTGGATTCAGAATGGTATCAGGTTCAAGTGCAAAGTGGAGACAAACAAAGGGCTCTAGTTGGCTGCAAGGCTTCCTCTCTACTGAGTAACTACGCAGGACAGAAGAGAATCTGTCACCATTAATGTTCTAAAGTTTACGTTAGCTGTCTGGAGAGTAATCAAACAGGAGATAAGTTTCTTTCTTTATTTTCTGCATTTGTGGAGGGTGCAAGAATGGCAGAATTGCTTACCTGCACTTGCAATACAAAAATGCTTTTCTCTCCAATCCATCCTGTTGAAATCTGACTGTACAGCAATGCCACATACTATCCCCCAATCTTCTGAGTAACACCCTAGATTTCAGTGAGCCAGAAGTGGTAACTGTTTCGACTATCAATGTTATGATCTGGCTTCTCGGGCCACCTTGTATGGAATAAATTTATTATTATTATTTTATTGAGGTGTGACCGATGGAATGAATTTCTTACACGGTTAATTTAGAGGACAAATTTCATCAGTCTCAGGGGAATATATAATTGCTTCATTCTTTATCTTTTGGCAAGGGTAACTATAATTCAAAGATTTCTCTTAACTGAAAAGCAAAAGCAATGCATATACACTCACAAAAAGGTGTTGTGGTGATTATGCCCGGAGCTGTACTACAATTTTTGTCATAAAAAATAGGAATAGGGAGAAATAGGGACGGTAAGAGAAAGATGACCAAAAAACATCCCTCACACTGCTATACAAAGATATCTGTAATATCTTCTTAAGGAAAAGAAAAAAAGCTGGTTACCAAACAGAATAGCACAACACGAATTTTTAAAACAAAATGAGGTCAATCTGTGTTTATATGTGCTGAGAAAAAAGTCTGAAAGAACAACAAAACATTAATGAGAATGATAATGTGTTAGTGGTAAGCTCCTGGATGATTTTTAATTAAAAAATGTTCCTTTTCGACTTTTCTGAACTGCTTCAATTTATAACTGCTAAGCTTATAATGGCTTAAATTTACAATGTACTACATTTTCTGCCTCCCTTTATTGTACTGCTTTTACGATCAGGTAAAACAATAAACCTATTTCCATGGGCTGGGGTGGGGAGTTGGGGAGCATGCTCTGCTTTTTGTCTCGGAAAGCCTTCCTAAGCTGTGTCCACAAACTGATTTCTGCAATATATTGATCAATCAATAGTCCTCGGAGTATATAAATCCCTGGATTATGTAAGATACATAAGATCGGTAAGTGGTGGTAAACATTCTGCGCAGACAAGTTGTGCCTCTTGCAATGAATGGGATCCAGGAACACTGTCAGTTAGCATTTCACAGACGGAAGAGTCCCAACTGCGTTGTAGATGGTTAACTAGTAAATCAGACCACTTGACAGGAGCAAAGGATCACCTCTTCCAAATTATAACTACAGCTACATCTTTAGAAGAATGTTAACTATCAACTAATGTGACTCAATGAAACCTCCAGCCAGCATAACTTATCTGAGCTGACATGGTAAGGGAGTACAGTTGTATTTTAACTGACTTAAAAAAGGTTGCTATGTATCTAACTTGTTTGGTATATAGAAACCATGGAGGCTATTACAGATTTATAATCATCTGTCAAAAACTTGCGCCGGAAAGGTTATTTTAATGACAGTTTTTACTACAGTGTGGAATGAGAAGACAATGTGTGATCCATCACTCTATTTAGGAGGCAAATGAACACACAGCCTTTACTACTCTTAACAGCTGCTAGCAAAGGAAACAGTCGTGTGTGCACGCATCTGCAGCGCTGATGGCATTAATTACACACAAATTTATTGCACTCCTTCCCCCGCCTCCAGGAAGAACAGCAATGCATGAAGCAGTAGCAAAGGTAAACCGCCCTTGGGGAAGAATTAATTCTCATATACATCTTGGGAGGAACAAAAGACAGATCGAGTGTAAATGTGTGCTGTCCAAAGAGCTTTGATATTTGAAGGGATATAGTCAAGATTTTTTTTTTTAGCCACAAAAACTATATTGTCAGTAAAAATGTCTTACAGAAAAACACTTCTGGGGCGCCTGGGTAGCACAGTCATTAAGCGTCTGCCTTCGGCTCAGGGCATGATCCTGGTGTTATGGGATCGAGCCCCACATCAGGCTCCTCTGCTGGAAGCCTGCTTCTTCCTCTCCCACTCCCCCTGCTTGTGTTCCCTCTCTCGCTGGCTGTCTCTGTCAAATAAATAAAATCTTTAAAGAAAAAAAAAAAAAGAAAAATACTTCTATAGATAAAGGATGCCGAAGAGCCTGCTAATAGTAACCAGGGCAGCGAGCTTCACTCTTTAGTTCCTCTTCATACAAACGAAGCATTTGAGAGATGCACTGAAAGATGGAAAGGTTTACTTACATCACCAAGGTGAGGAACTGGTGAAGGAGTGGTGCTCTCCCGTAGAGACCAATAATAACATCTAACATTTGTAAAGCACTTTATCATTTACAAACTGGGTTTAAGCAAACGACTTTGTTCCAGGTGGATTCAGTCCCCAGTGCTCAGCCAGAGCTTCCAGGCTGGCAACCTCAGTGGAGAAGCGACCTCTGAAGAACACAGGGAGCAGCGCAGTGGCCAAATAGGGGGTAAATCTACTCACCCACCACCTGGGCACAAACAACCCAGATGAGCCCTAATCTGCATGCTGATTAATATAAATGAGTAGCTTTAATAAAGCCATTGATGAAGTCTATGAAAGAACAGTTCTCTCCACTCCTTCCTATGAGACAAGGACCAGGTTTAATGAAGACAATGATGAAAGGTCTGTTGTAATAAACACACCACTAACTCACAGGAGTTCTGGAGGAAGCTTCTAACTAGGCTTTTTGAAGGGAGCCTTTTCAATGCTGCCAAATGTGTAAGACCGTGCTTATTTGTGGGAGGGATAGCAATCTGTTCTAGTGAGCTGGAAGTTCTTTCTGGCTAAGGGGGAAGAGCAGAGAGAGAAATGGCACAACCAGTAGGACAGGTGCAGCAAAAACTAAGCAAATTGATAATCTTAATTTTTAATTTAGAACAGCTGATACATTGGTTTATCGCCTCTAACTACTGGTAACATTTGTCAAAAAGGGCTCAGAAAATTCAGTGAACTAAAGAAAAGTTTAAAAATCACAAGTGACAAAACTTAAAAGAAATGGGCCACAAGTTCAAGAAAATGGTTTGAGTATGAAGTATTGAAATTTAATACTATATTGGCCAATTCATTCCATAAACATTTGCCAATAGTCCACTATGTGGGCTGGCACTGTACTAATGAAACTAGTTATGACCTTATAAAGATAAATGACATTACTTTGTCACTGACCACTTAGGTTAATACATAGATGAGCTGCATGACCTTGGGCCAGCCAGATCACTTCTCTGGGCCTCAGTTTGCTTATCTAGGTAAGAGGTATCTGTATTTTATTAACAGTAAGCCCCATGACCAGAAATACCTAAATGTGTAGCTGTATACATTTTTTATTCATAACAATTGTAAGGATGATGCCAAAATATGGACCTCTTTCTTTTTCTTTCTTTCTTTCTTTCTTTCTTTCTTTCTTTCTTTCTTTCTTTCTTTCTTTCTTTTTCTTTCTTTCTAAAGATTTTATTTATTTATTGTGAGAGAGAGAGAGACAGCATGAGAGAGAGCACTCATAAGCAGGGGGAGGAGCAGAGAGAGAGGGAGAAGAAGGAGAAGCAGACTCCCCGCTGAGCAGGGAACCCAACTCGGGACTCGATCCCAGGACCCTGAGATCATGACCTGAGCTGAAGGCAGAGGCTGAACCGACTGAGCCACCCAGGCACCCTGGATTTCTTTCGGTAGCAATAGGAAGTGACCCAAAAATACTGAGTTCACTTTTTCAATGAAGGTGCATGATTATTGGCCTACCGTTCAGCACTGATTAATGATAATCATTTATTGATTTAAACCATGACTAGGTTCCTGAACAAGTTTTTAATTTAAAATGTTTACACCAAAATGAAACTTCATAAGAAATAAGGAAAAAAGAGATGATTTCCAGCAGTTTAAAGTTGGTTCTGTTCAGTATCTTGCATTACCACAAAAACTGTAAATCGTTGCTGGGAACTGAATGCTTAGTCATGAAAGAAAGTAATTCTAACGTTATCGTACAGCGGTTATTACTTTATTTTTCACTCTCTCCCACGCAGGAATTCCTGTACATGAAGTTTGTTGTACTTAGGATGTTCCATACTTAGCAGCACCATTACACCTTGTTCCGACAACTTCTCAGAGAGAATTATGTCTGCCATTTTAGTGATGTGCTCTCTTTTCCCCATGTGGCTGATAACCTCCATTTTGCCTTCACTGCTCCTCCCTTTGATGGCACTCTCAGTAATGCTAAGTGATATTTTCCAAGTGTGATTTTACTTAACAGTTAATCCTGCCTTCGAGAAACACAAGTTCACGATGAACACCAGAAGCATGGTACATTATTTCATTCAACTGAAAGGATGCTGCTGGCTAGAACATGAATACTATAAACTTTTGAGATTTTAAAGTTGCAACCCACAGTAAGAACTGTATTTTACATCATGACATAGTACATGCACACATGCGTATGTATAAAAATGAGTGAACATTTTCATTAAAAAAAATTTCATTATCCCTCTATTTTCTTCTATTGTGTTCCATTAAAAAAGTGTTGATAGTGATTTGCTAAAGTGATTTCACTACCTACCAATAAACAGCATGTGATCTGTACTTTGAAATCTTACATATATTATGCTGATATATGTCATGTATAGCTCATAACTTGGTTAGCCATCTTAACTGCACACAAGGTCCCCAATTTTTGGCAGGCAGTTTACACATTGTTATTCTGAAATATAATTAATATATATAAAGGTGTTAATTTCTTTATCACTTTATTTTAAAACCACTTAAAAATGGAATTGAAACAGAGGAAGAAGGCAGGGTAAAACAGAATTGTTCTCGGGTGCTATGGGGTATGGTGTTAGGATGCATTTTCGTCTTGGTTTATATGTATCACTAATATTGACTCTTAGCTTTGATCTTACTAGATTCATGAAAAAAATTAGACCACATTTGGCCAGAGTTAAAAATCTCAGGATTTTTCTAAGATTCATACATACATCTTGCAAATTCCAGGGATCCCATGTCTTGGATAACATAGTTCAATTTTTAGTTCAATTAGTTCCTCTTCAAACTGGGCTACACTAAAAGACAGATGTTTGTAATTTAGAGACATCCCAAGGTTTGCACTTCAAAGGCAGCCACAGAAATAAAAGCATGACTCATATGCATTAAAATCCATGCATCTCATCTAAAACTGTAATTGTATTTCTTCCAAATACCTTTGCAGCTCTTCAAAATCTGTGAATCAATGGTATTCTAAAAATAACTGGCTCTACTGGTACTGCCTTCTAGAAAATTAGGTAATCCTTTTTTTCCCCCTCCTTCAAAAAAATCATGTAGTAGAAACTTGAGACTGGCTGTATTGTACCCTTGAATCAAACAATGGATACCCTGGGTTAGAAATTCCCCAATCTATAGAGATACAATTGGCTTTTTTTTTTGTTTTTGGTTGATACAATTTATATGAAGACTGAAAATAGGTGGTACAATTGGCTTTTAAACTGGTATTTCCAAGGCTTAACACAATGAACACAAAAAATTTTACTGCACTACCGATACTTTTTCCAATGCGTGAATTAGTTGTATAAATCATAACTATTTCAAAATAAATTTGCACAATTATCACTTTGTTTAATCACTATTTCCAGAAATTTATATTTGCATGTCACCGCATGCCTTTTAAAGTTTAAACTTGAACAAATTAAGCCATATCGATTTCTCACCACAAACTAGCTGTAAGGGGGAGTTCACTAATTTGGGGTATTGTTTTAGATGCACATGAAATATGCATATATATCTCTAGATCTTAGACATTTATAAAAGATTTTCAATTTTCTATTATATTTCTGAGTTTATAAAAAAAAACTTCTTGATTCTTTTTTCTTCCTATTACATGACATTTTCAGGATCTGTATATATACATATAAGTTTAGACTCTTCCCTACAACACTCAGAATTGTAGAATATTGCCATCAGTAAGGATATAGGAGATGGAAATAATGCCTTTATTTTACTGATGAGGAAACTAAGAAAACAGGTTGTCTCTGCCTACTAGTTATTTCTCTAAAATGTTTCATAAAGCTCCTACTGATGTTTGCACTGAAATATTTTTTCCAATATTTTAAAACTAATTGTTTAAGATATTGTAAATTCTAATATTGGTAACTGCAAAATTGCTGGCAACAAACAAGTATCGTATTTCTTAGTTGGTTTGTTCCTTTTCTACTCTAGTTAAGTATGAGGAGGATTTTGGAGCCAGATTGCCTATATTTAGATTTAGGCAGCAGCTCTACCATTTCCTCTAGGAAATTACTTAACCCTGTCCCGTGCCTCAGGAGAGATTAAGTTAGTTAATACACACACAGCACTACAATGGTGTCTACTACATAGTAGGAACTCAAAAATCTAAGTTGTTAATATTATTTTTTAAATGTTTTATACTAATTTTAATTATTTTACATCATGAAGTTTCCAATTTCACTTGTAAAATGGAATATTAAGACATTAGAGGGGCATGCCTGGCTGGCTCAGTTGACAGAGCATGTGACTCTTGATCTTGGGGTCATGAGTTCAAGCCCCACGTTGGGCATGGTGCTTACTTAAAAAAAAAAAAAAAGACATTAGGTAAACAGTCTGGAGAAAAAGATGAATCCTCTCAACTAGAATTCTGAGATATAAAATGAACTGTCCAATGTTAAATGGCCAATTAAAAAAAAAAAGGCAGAGATAGAAACTTGGTCCATAGACTTCAATTTTGGAGTTCTTTCCACTTATGTGGCTTTATAGGTCACCTCTGAGAAGTATGACATAGATAAGTGCTACACAGCTCAACACATCATGAAAACAAAAGTGATCCACACAGAAGTGAAAGCCAAAGCTGCTTAGGCATGCCACAGTTAGTGCTATATTCTAGACAGGAAAACTGTCCTTTAAAAATCAAAGACTGGCCATACTGTATAGTCCTGGTGTTTCCTGATGACTGACTTGCTACGCACAGTGAAAATGGCCCCAGAACAAAGACAATTAAGCCACATGAGTAACACCAAACAATGCATTTTCCAAAATGTTTAAAAAGAACCTTCCTTGGCACAGCCATACTTTCCAACAAACGCACTTTAATGTTTTCATAGTTTACAATATCAGAAACGACCTCAGGGTCAGGCATTTGTCAGTTAATGGCCTGTTGGGCTAATGGCCTTCAGCTTTGCCTTGGGCACACAAGTCCTCCAGTAGGTCATTAGCTGCCAGGAAAGGGCTCTTCCCCAATCACTAGTGCTAAATAAATAAAATTTGCTCCCGGGTTAAGGCCCCATAAGCCAACTTTGGCTTAGAGTGAATTTCTTCCATGAGTATTTACAACTCTGAGGAATCAGGAAAATGATGGAAGTGCTAAAACCAAAATTATATCAACACAACTGAGCTATATGTGGCTACTAATGATAGGTAGTCACATGGATCCTTTTGAATGCTCCTACCTGTTCTTTTGCTTATGGGGTTCAAAGTTGGTATCAATCTAATAGAACCAGGCACCAGATTACAAATGCACCACATTTTAGAATTTTATCTGTAAGTCAGTTGTTTGGAGCTCATACCTCATTTCCTAACATTCAAGGTTATAAATGGTGGGTAAGTTCCCATGGCAGCCCGTAACATTAGAAATGCCAGATACTTATAACTGAAAATCAAACAGAAAACCACAATCTTATAATACTTGCAATTAAACAAAACAGGAAAACAAAACTAAATAGGAAATATATATTTTTAAAAGATTTTATTTATTTATTTGACAGAGATAGAGACAGCCAGCGAGAGAGGGAACACAAGCAGGGAGAATGGGAGAGGAAGAAGCAGGCTCATAGCAGAGGAGCCTGATGTGGGGCTCGATCCCATAATGCCGGGATCACGCCCTGAGCCGAAGGCAGACGCTTAACCGCTGTGCCACCCAGGCGCCCCACGAAATATTTTTAAAATGGCCTTTAAACACTGACAGTTATAGGGAAATTTGGTTTAATAAGAAAATGAGGGTAGAGACACTGGTTCTTTCTCATACCTATTTCATTTCTAATTGTATAATTTTCCTTATTCTTAACAAAAGACCATTCCAAGCTTTACTCTGATGTTTGCCAACTCCCAAGTCAAGTTTCTTGGCTGATTTTTCCTTTGAAAGGAGCACAGAGAAGGCAAAAAGATGGATAAGATTTTTTTTTGAAGTAACAGGTAAGAAGATAAAGAATGAAAAACGGGAAGAAAAGGGTTGAAGAGGATGTGTATACACTCTGGGGATTGCCTGAGATGAAATTAACTGATCTGTGAACAATAAGAGACAAAGAAGGAGGCACTGAGGACAAATCTACGATAAAGAAAGGATGAGTGAAGAGACTTGAGGTCAGACAGCTGACAATGCAGGGGAAGGAATCAGCTGTTCATCTACCCAGTACTTTTTTGAACTCCTAACTCAGGAAGTTCCTTGAGTGAAATCATTAGAAAGGCAAAAAGGAAGAGTACTGAATAACTCGAGCTGAAAAGTAGATTTTTTCCTCCCTCTGGCTTTAGAGAAATAGCAATTTATGCCAGTGAAAATGGAGAGGAAAAAAAGCTGGCTTGATTAATTTTATTTCTGGAAAGTAGAAAAAGGGATTTACAAAATCAAGATGACTAAGTATACTATAAAATTGCCATAATCAATATATTTCTACCTCTCATGGCCAACCATGGTGTGGGGTTCAACTCTACCCATTTTAGAGAACATATTTTTGTAGAACACAGACTTTTTTTTAATGGGCTTCTTTGAATGCCAGGCAGATGGATGAAATTCCCTCCCGGGTCATCAGCTTTCTGGCTGACAGACACTTAGAGAAGTGTCCATTTTGCATGATGGCATTTGACCTTCTTATGGCAAAAAGACACTTCATTCCATTGTTTCATGGCAGCACCAAAAGGGCAAAGTTCAAGTTTTTAATGAGATCATAAATTTTAAAAGAACATAATATTTGTCTTCTTGTTTCTAGTACACTCAAACACTAATCAGTTATCACTTTTGCTTTAACGATCAAGTGGCTCAGAATGGATATAGTCTCTGTTTAATAGGTGGCTATGTCAGTAAATGATAAACCAGGAAAATGTGGGGATTTTAAAATCGTAATTTTATGAGAGCATTTTTGGCTTCTTTAATTGATAGGGAGATAGATGCCTTTAGTGTTAGAACATATGACACTCAATTACCTTCTGCACACATTTACTCTAGTCATGAAAACCTAGACTTGGGGGGCCTGGGTGGCTCAGTCGTTAAGCGTCTGCCTTCAGCTCAGGGCGTGATCCCGGCGTTCTGGGATCGAGCTCCGCATCAGGCTCCTCCGCTAGGAGCCTGCTTCTTCCTCTCCCAATCCCCCTGCTTGTGTTCCCTCTCTCGCTGGCTGTCTCTCTCTCTGTCAAATAAATAAATAAAATCTTAAAAAAAAAAAAAAGAAAACCTATACTTGAGTGGGTTACATGTAGAAAAAGAACATTAATCTTGAGTGTGAGACTAAAGAGACTAAAAGATATTAGTCAATAATTTCCACAAATAAAGGTCATCATGTCTATTTTAAATGAATATGATAGAGAAAATCTCAAATTTCATATGATATAGCATGTTTCTAGGTTTCACTTTTTTTTTTTTTTTTTTAAGGTAGGCTCTACAACCAATGTGGGGCTTGAACTCATGACCACAAGAACAAGAGTGGCATGCTGTACCAACTGAGCCAGCCAGGCACCCCAGGTTTCACTTTTTTTTTTAAGAGAGCGCACATGCATGAGTGTGGGGGCGGGGGCAGGCAGAGGGAGAGGGCAGGGGAGAGCAAGCATCCTCATTAGGCTCCACGCCCAGCATGGAGTCCAGTGCGGGGCCCAATATCACAACCCTGAGATCATGACCTGAGCCAAATCAAGAGCTTAACCAGGTGCTTTAGGTTTCACTTTTTAACATGAATTTGAAAGTAGAATCAATATAACAAATAATACAAACATCAACTAACCAATAGCAGTCTCTTTATTAAAATATATAGATGGTGTAAAAGGAGGAGATTTATATGCATAAATTGAGCATTATTTATACAAACAAAATTCTCCCTTGTAAACAACATATTTATGCCTTTAGGAAAACAAAGTTAACATAAGGAAATACATCAGCTACGTAAGGAGTACATCTGTGCCCCTGGTTATTTAGAAATATAAATCACTAATGCTTAATAGAACAGTCCCCAGGAATGACATCATGATAATGTTCTGGGGTGCTCAGACAAGACCCAGGCTAACTCACAGTCTCCCATCTGATATATACTGATAGGTCCATTAAATGAAAATGACTATAAAAATAGAAAAAAATAGCATGGTGAATTCAATTTTTTAAACACTAGGGTTATCACTATACATGTAAGATAAAAGACTTAAAAAAAATGACAAGTAGTAATCTATGCAGCCTTATTTGTACTGTGGCTTAATCCTAAACTATAGATCTAGTCTATAAAATAAGCAGGGACCCAAGAAAAGCCTCTAATGGTGAGCCAGATTTCTACTTTATAATGCTTTTCCATTTCACGTTTTTTCCCCAATTATTCAGCATGTCTCGCTGACAGCTTGATGCTCAGACACTGAACTGACCCCATCATCCAGGATTCAGTGACGTTCTACACGAACACAATAGAGAGCTACTTATTTCAATGGAGTCGGGGAATTTATGGCTTAAAAAGAGGCACTCTCAGCTCTCTAAATCTAGGGTCTGTGGACAGTGAAGTACTAAAACAAAATGCTGACCTTAGCTTCCAAAATTGAAAATGAATGAAAACTCAAAACACTAATTTTTAAACTCACTCTTGAATTCAAAATCTTGTTAATTCACATTTATGTGATGACAGCTATAACAGTAAGAAGACAATTACCAGAGGATTAATATACCAATTTCTACACTTAGAGATATTTAAAAATCTAAGTGTTACCTAAGGCAATTACCTTGAAGACCCCTAATATCTTCAGGGAAAAGCCAAAGGGAGAATAATTGGCTTTGTTAATTTTACCCTTGGCAATTATAAAACAGCTCTGAATTTCTTAGGACTGCAGAACCCTTCATCTAATGGTCTGCCTTAGGAGAAGTACAGAGATAAACACATAATACAGCAATTCAGACAAGAATCCAGTAGCACAAGAAAATGGAAAATTGGTAGAAAGAATAAGTCATAAAAAATTAAAGTTGCTACAAATACTCTAACTTTAATTACCAAGTTAAATACACACCCTCAAAAAAAGCTGTCACTGTGAAAAGACTGACATACTATATACAGAAATTCTGTATTAAGTTCTGTCTGCTCCCTCACTGCTGTGGTCTATCTTTTCGTTGCTATTTTTTTTAAAGATTTTATTTATTTATTTATTTATTTATTTATTTATTTATTTATTTATTTGAGAAAGCAAGATCGAGAGAGCACAAGCAAGGGGGGAGCAGCAGAGGGACAGGGAGAAGCAGGCTCCCTGCCGAGCAGGGAGGCCAAACTGGGGTTGGATCCTAGGACCCCGGGATCACAACCCAAGCTGAAGACAGACACTTACCAGACTCTCTTTTCACTGCTACTGCTGACAAATTTTTCTTTTTTTTAAGTAATGTAAAATTGACATACAATATCCTATTAGTTTTAAGAGTACATTATAGCGATGCAATATTTTTTTAAAAAGATTTATTTATTTATTTTAGAGAGAGAGAGCAGGGGTAAGGGGCAGAGGGAGAATCTTTTTTTTTTTTTTTTAAAGATTATATTTATTTGCCAGAGAAAGGGAGAGAGAGCACAAGCAGGGGGAGCAGCAGGCAGGGGGAGGAGAGAATCTTTAAGCAGATTCTGTGCTGAGCGCAGAGCCGGACACGGGGCTTGATCTTACAACCCTGAGATCATGACCTGAGCCGAAACCAAGAGTCTGACACTTAACGCACTGTGCGCCCCGGCGCCCCAGTGATGTGGTATTTTTATATGTTGCAGAATGATCCCTACGATAAGTCTAGTTACTATCCGTCACCATACAAAGTTATTACAATATTATTGACTATGTTCCTTATACTGTACGTTACATCCCCATGACTTACTTATTTTATAACTGGAAGTTTGTACCTCTTAATCCCCTTTACCTATTTTGTCCACCCCAATCCCTCCTCCTTTGGAAACCAACAGTTTGTTTCCTGTATCTATGAGTGTTTCTGTTCTGCTGTTCATTTGCTTTGGTTTTTAGATTCCACATATAAGTAAGATTATATGACATCTGTCTTTCTGAGTCTGACTTATTTCACTTGGCATAATACCCTGTAGATCCATCCACGTTGTCACAAATGGCAAGATTTCATTCTTTTTTATGGCTGAGTAATATTCACACACAAACACACACATACATACACACCCCCCCCCATATATATAGCATATGGTATATATACCATATCTTCTTTATCCATTCACCTTTCAACAATGTTTCTTTCTTGTAAGAAAATTAAAATATCATTAAATAGAAATCTAACTTTACTAAGACATTAACCATATGTATAGGACTTTAAAAAATTTAATACTGCCCTAAAGAATATTTATCATTATCTCCTCCTCCAACTAAAAAACGCTTATTAATGATTAGTATTATCCTTAATCAACTTAAGCTTCTGGGAACTCATTTAATAAAATCAGTCTTCTTCTGAGATATAACTTTACTTTCCTTAAAAAAATAAACTGCCAAGTATTTAAATGAAAGGAACTGGTTCTGAATATGGAAGATTTGCTTTATCAAAAAGAATTCTTGACTTTCGAGAACTTTAGTTACCCCCCATAATCTCCTCAGTTTAAACTACTGTTCACATGGTTTGGAAACCATCTAGTATGATTAAAAGAGAACCAGAAGAAGTCTAGATTTGTAGAAGATCAATTATAGACCCCTGGACATGGTACTCAAGGTCTTTCACAAGAACTGATCCAGTGAAGCATCTTTTGAAAATGACCTTCATAGATCCTTCAAATTCTGAAGAACAAGGAACAAAAAGATCCTTTTTTAGGATGAACAGAAAAGTTGCATAGAATAAAGGCTTCGATTCAACACACAATTATCAAATTTAAAAAACAATGTACCATGGCTTAAAAAGGAAAAAAAATTCCTCACCAAAAAGGGTCAATAAAATGAAAATCTAAAAGTACAAACTGGTGCAGAGACCATGAAGTAGTATTAGGGCTCACCGAAGAGGAAGGAAATGCCTGATCATTCTTATTTCAAGGAGAAGCTTCAGGCTGAACTGTTGCTTGGATATGCTGTTTTTGGTGTGTGTGTGTGTGTGCGCGCGCACGTGTGTGTTGTTTTTTTGAATCAAATACTGCCACTGAAATCCAGTGCCTAATGGAGCAGATGGTGGAGGTCTTAGACTCTGGAACATTTATAGTGATGCTTCTGAATGCAAAACACCATGAGTGGATTTCACATACTATGAAACTGAATTGATTTTGATGGGAGTAAAGCATCCATTTTCTCTGAACTTGAACTGCACTGAAAGAAAGATGTGTGAATGATACAAGCCAGCTAAGAAAAAGGAACACATTAAACATCATTTCCATAGACTGAGTGGTTAAAGCAAGCAAATACTTGTTTATGTCATTACAGTATGATTATATTTATATGAAATACCATCTTCTTAACCTTATATAAGATTTCATCAGGATAGCTGCAAGTAAGTTAGAACTAATGATTAGAGGAAACAGAAATTTGTCTAAAGGCAGCAAGTCCTGTTTTCAGGTAGGGGCCAGGCTGAGGCTAATTACTGAAATGTGGATCCAGTTACCAAATCCTGACTATCTCTTTAATCTGTGAGTGGCCAGTGTGTGTGACTAGAGCTAGTCATGTGCAGCGCCAGGCACCCGAAACCTACAGCAGGCCTGTACTTTCTGAAGTCTCCTCCTTCTCCAAGACCCAAAGTTCATGACAGACCACAGTAGGTCTGGTCAAGAGGAGAAATGGACGATGCAGTCATAGGGTGGCTCTCAAAGGCAATGGATCAGTCATCCTTCCACTAATATATGAATTCCAGTAAAGGAGAGAATTTAGTGAGATGCATCAAAGTAGACTATACACATAGAAAATAGAGCAATTTGAGGGTAAATAAAAATAAAAAGAATCCCCAAATGGTAATAAATCTTTGGAGGGAGATTTGAGATTCTCTATTATTCTATTATTATTATATAACCAATTCATTTCTTACTTTGGCTTCCTTTCCACCTGAATATAAACTACATATTAAAGGTACCATACCATTTTTTCCCTAAAAATCAGCAGGTCTGTCTCATGAAAATACGTGCCATCCAAAAGTGTGATGGGGAGATAGGGCAGAATGCTATTTGTCTCCCAGACTCTGTTATTTGTATCTTCCAGATTTTTGGCTGGGCACATGGCTACCCACAAGAAAGTTTACATTTCCTAGTCTCCCTTATAAGTAGGTGTGGCCATATAATTAAATTCTGGCCAGTAGGTAAGCAGAATCATCTTAAGTAACTTCTGAGAAACGTCTTTAAAGTGGTGATACTATACAATTTATCATCTAAACTGGGACGCTTGGGAGTAGAAGAGAGTGCTTAAAAAAAACTGAAATTTTGTACTTTTTGAAACATGTATTTATTAACAATTGACTTTATTATGTTGGTGGACTTGTTAACAAGTTCTACTCAAAAACGATCTCCACAAATGAAATTGAAAAAGAAAAAAAAAACATATATCCATGTACATTAAGACAAAAAATAACTTTATATTGATTACCTGAATATTAAAAAATAGCCAGAATAATTATTCTTGGTGTATATTTACATACTTTAACTCATTTCTTAGCCATATCTGTTCCAAATATTGTGTAATTGGCATTTTTTCTGAAGAACGTGCTTTTATTTCATTTTTTAAAAAAGATTTTAAATAATCTCTACACCCAACATGGGGCTTCAACCCACAAGCCACAGATCAATAGTCACACGCTCTACCGACTGAGCCAGCCAGGCACCCTTTCCAAAGAGTGTGCTTTTAAAAATATGGCATTTAAGAATAAAACTGCCAGCAATATTCTTCACAGGTACATCCTACGACTAATTTGAAATTACTGATACCTTCAATTGATTCTTATTGGTAGACCACAATATTTTTAATTGAGAAAATGCTCATTCTACAGATTCTGAGTTACCTGGTAAGCTCTGAGCAATTCTGCTAAATGGAAAAGAAACTCAATTCTAATGTTTTAAATATTGTAAAGTGTAACTACTCCAGCCCAAATATTTTCAATGTACTGTCTTTTTGCTTCCTTCAGAGTACCTTTCTTTGACAAATATTTTTATAAGACAAAGCTTGTCAAATAAATTGCCTCTATGATTCTTTTGAATGTTTTACTAAAATTAGATGCTGCAAAATCTAGGCCTTCTCAATTTCACTTTATTCATGTGTGTGTGTAATTTATTCAAAATAGCAGCACTACCAAAAGATTCTTCTTGCAAGGTGGGATATTCCAAATCGCAATTATAGAATTGTAAATTTTAATCTTGGGTAGCATTTGAGATCTTACTATTTATTTTGTTCTGTTCCTCCCTTGCTTTTACAAGGAAAAATTCCAATGGCATTTTCATTAATTGTTTTCATTGTAATTCCCGAAAAGTTTCATTTGGTGTTCTACTTGTTGATCACTTGACTTAAGATTTCGAATGGATTTTGAGCAAGATGTCACTAAAATTTTATGACTCATTTATAACAAAGTTCAATACCATTGTTGGGTATGAAGATTTTGAAATCTGATTAATGATAGGCAACAAGGACAGAAGGTACATACCGCGGTGCTGAACTGCGTTTTTGTACTCAACACCAAAATCCTCAAAATCTTATAGTTTGAAGACTTGAACATTAAAGAATCTTGTAAATTTTCATAACAATACCTTCTATTTCAATTAATAGAATGTTACACTTGTTTGGATGCGATTATGAATTATGGGTACACCACAATGAATTCTAACTACTCCATAGGTTTCGCAATGTAGTAAGAACATTGTTTTTACCACAACACTGTGTGTGCCTCACCAAAATGTGTATTTGTATTATTATTATAAACTAATAATTTTATCTCCCATGTAGTACTTTATTTATTGAAGTGATTGCTACATCCAGCATGGGGCTTGAACTCACAACCCTGAGATCAAGAGTCGGATGCTCTACTGACTGAGCCAGCCAGGGGCCCCTTCCATGTCGTACTTTAAACTGAATTTCCAAACTCACTCATAATGGCTTTACCTTTGATAGAATATACTTCGACAAGCTTTACCTTCATCTCATGAATGGATGGAAAAAATAAAACATTTTTTTGAATTAACTAAAATAATTTAAGTAAAGTGCCAGCTGACACTCAACTAAAACTGGAATTATTTAACCGTTTGCAAAGTTTTTCTTCTGCCAAAGGGGCCAACAAATATAAAGTTATTGCTTACCTTCTCCTATGTGCACATAAAAAACCTGTAGTCGAAAATGAGTGAAATTAATCTAGAAAAATAGACATTTGTCTAAAATTAGGCTTCACTTTTTCAGCAGATTTGATGCTTTCTGTTTTCATGTGGTCAGTAATACCAGAATTGGCCTCTGCAGTGGATAGTAAATGTCAACATTTTGTGCCAATTACACATTCTTTATCAACCTTCCTCAGTACTTTAAAAAATGAAATATATAGTTTTTAGCTTATTGCTGCCAAAGGGGTTTATTGCAAAAACAAAGTTTTGCCAAACAATAAAACAGTTACAGGTTTACATTACACAAGCGAGTGTGCTAAGTCTACTCTCTACTCTCTCCCATCAGCCTTGATTTCCCACATATACTTCACCAATGCCCCCACTTCCACCTTACTATGTTTCCCACTGCGCTTTGGGACTGGTACCTGGTGGCTTGGTGACTCTTGAAGGCCATGCACAGGCCACAGTACAATTGGGTGATACATCAAGTGGCCAGCCACGGCAGCAATGTCAAATACTTCTACACCTGATACACGAAGAAGTTAACGGTTAACCTAGACATTCAGTGCCCTTTGTTCTATCAGCAACTGCGCCGCGTTCTGTCCTTGACTGGGAGGCATCTGAAAGGGCTGGGGAAAGAGATTCCTTATTGCTGGTTGTCCTCCAGATTTAATGCCACCTTAACATGGGAACACTCTGCACCGTACATGGGTCTCCCACTCTATTAGCCTACCCTAGACAAAAACTGAGGCAGAGGGGTGGAAGTACAAAGTAGACATCTATGAAACCCATCCTGGCTCATCCTAATGTAATTATTAGTAATCATTCTCTGCGAAAAAAAATCCAGGACAAATGTTAAGTCAGATGGGATTCTGGGACAGGAGACTCACACTGAGACTATCCTTAGCAAACTAGGATGTACCCTCACTTGACCTTCAGGTGAAGGAGATCTGCCTTTCTCTGTCTCTCTCCTCCTCCCTTCCTATTAACTGGAGTGAGAACATGATGTTAGCTATTTGGGGCCAAAAATAAAGTAGTAAGATAGGGATGGCAGAGCAGTAAGACAGAAAATGCCTTGGCTGACTTTCTAGAATCAACCCTAAACCAGACTGCCTAGTCCTGGATGTTTTCACAGGGGAGAGAATCTTGTTTCGGCCACTGTTACTTTATAACGAAACCTAATTTGAAATCATATATAAGGAATATCTCTACAATCTTTCTAGAAAGCAGCTTGGCAATATGTATCAAGAATGCTAAAAATGTTTAAACCCTTTGAGCCACTCTTAGGTATTTATCTGAATAAAATAATCTGGAATGAGGGATACTGCTGTGTAAAGATGTTTACTACAGATCTATTTATGACAATAAAAAATTAGAAGCAACTTAAGTTCCCAAAATGAGACATTTGTTAAATAAATGATATCACATCTAAATAACTGAATATTACGCAACCATTAACAAGTTTGTGAAAAATGTTAATAACATGGGAAAATACCCACATCACAATATGAAGTAGGAAAAAATAGGCAGGATTTAAAAAAACCTTATACATGTAAGTTCTCACCTATATTATAAAAAATTCACATATATAAAGTTAGGAGTAAGTAAACAAAAAGCTTGAAAGTAAACACATCACAATATTAACTAACACTGATTACCTCTGGAGAGTGAGGTAATATAGATAATATCTGTTTAGATATCTTCTTTGTGTTAAATATTTAACAGCGCTCTATAATTAACAAATACTTATACCTGGGAAAAAACCCCCATATATCAATTTTAAAACTCTCTGCTGCATTTACCGGTTTTACTGGTGGCAACACTGCCACCATCGCCATCACAATATTACTGAGCGTCTACATGTGGGGAGCTGGGGCAGCAGGGTGCACAGACCTCCCGAGCTCCAGCACAGCCGCCTAACAAGCCATCCAGACACGAGCAACCTGCCCGGTAGTACCTTGGTGTTCTGTAGCAAAGCTAGTCCGTTGCACGCATTTGCTAGAAGAAAGTCTCCACTCAGGATAGCTATTTTATTTCCAAATTGCATGTCTTTCAGTGGTCCATCAGAAGACTGCAATTCATTTAAATTTACTATCCCACGATGTACGAGGAGAGCAGTATGGATAAGTTCTGTGATCTCTGCCAAACTTCTTTGACTGAAACATGAAGGTAAGACTTGTCTGAGTATCAAGAATGCCACCATATTACTAATGTCAGACTTCAGTTTTTCAGCAGTAAAATATTTCAGTGACTAGTCTCCCTCTCTCTCTCCCTCTCTCACTCTATTTTAAAAAAGATTATTCCTTTTAAATGAAGCTTTTAATAGAGGCCTCTCCACTGAGCAGTTTGGGATCTACAAGCCGATCTTGACATGTTCCTTCCCTAGAATATTCCTCACCCTCCCTCCCACAGGAATAACTAGGATTCCTCGGAGAGAAGCTGCCAGTGGGGCCACCCTCTATGGTTCCACTTAGATACTCTGTTATCAGTATACCCTTCCCACCTTTGTAATTTTAGGGTTTCTGAAATTCCTTACTAGTACCTAATGAAACTCCAGTTTAAGGAGGACCATAACCTGCGTCAGGCATTAAGTTAAACACTTTCATATGTTATCTTTTTTAATCCTAATGCAAAGCTATGGGATTTACAGAGATGAATAAAATGCAGTCTCTTTCTTCAAAGACCTTACATTTCAGAATAAAAACCAATATATATACCGACAGTAGTAAATAAAACAGAGAAGGCCCTGGAAAAGTTTATAGCACAGTACTGTATCAGATGGGACGTCAAGTAATGGTTCTTTTCTTTCCTTTTTTTTTTTTTTTTTAAGATTGTATATACTTATTTGAGAGAGAGCACAAGCGGGGGAGGGGGCAGAGGGAGAGGGAGAAGCAGGCTCCCTGTTGAGTAGGAAGCCTAACATGGGGCTCCATCCCGGGACCCCGGGATCCCAGGACCCCATGATCATGGCCTCAGCCAAAGGCAGATGCTTAACCAACTGAGCCACCCAGGTGCCCCGAAATGTTTCTTTTCTTATACTTTTCTATAGTTTGTACCTTTTCTACAATGACAAAAGCATTATTTTAAAATCATAAAAACCCAAACAATTATTAAAATATTTAAATTTCATAACCATCCTATGATAGGTATTACTAACTCCTTTTTATAGGTGAGAAAATCATTGCACACCGTTAAATGACTTTCCCGAAAGCACACTGTAACATAGAGCTGGAATTTCATGTGAATCACACCACTTGGTTTCCATGCTCCTGTGTTGTCCCCTCCACACTAACTCTGGGCTTAGCCATGTGACTGACTTTGGCCAAAAGGACCTTGGCAAATGTGACACAAGCAAAGCCTAAAAAATGCGTATGTATTAAGACTTGCCCAAAGAAATCACGTGAGTGACCCCAGGCAGAAGAACCATCTGGTCAATCCACAGAATGAGAAGAAATAAAGTGACTGTTTCAGGTTACTAATTATAGGGTATCTTGCTATGTAGCAATAGATACCTGATATGGAAACTTGTATATCTGGGTGTAGTGTGCTGCTCAACTAAAGCCTAGAATATATGTCAACGGCTTTGAGTCTGAATGATGGGGGCCGAATGGGAAAGTTGAAGAAATGGCAAATTCTTAGTGGCACCTGGAAAGGTGTGAAAAAATTGGTACTGGAGATTGAGAAGGGACATACTGTTAGAAGGTAGTGAAACAACTGGCAAAACTGTTGCCTATGGTAACTTGAAAGATAGAAAATATATAATGAAATTATGTATCTGGATAAGGGGACTGATTCTCAGGCAGAATGATGAAATGTCTTCTGGACTACTGTAGCTGTGTATGACAGGGTACAAGACAGATGAGCTGAAGAGAGAATTGTTAGTTTGGAAGCACAATTTAGAGGAACAATAATGGAGAAAAGACTTGCTAGGTTGAAAATAAAACATTCACATCTCCAGTCTCTCCAGAAAAAAAGCCTGTCAAAGAAAGAAATGGTATGAGGAAAAAGATCACATCAAAACTGTGACAATAAGACCTTTTCTAAAGACCTAAAAAATTTAAGGTGATGCCCAACAGACCCATTAGCTAGACAAAAGGCCTTCTAAGAACTCTAAGGGTACTGTCCCCCACAGCAGCCTTACACTACACCTAAAGTAGAGATGTCCATCTCAAAAAAGAACCATGGATGTAGCTTTTAGGGCATGAACTGAACACTAGTGACAGTCACAGAAATCCCAAAAAGCTTCTAAGGAAGTTGCATGAGCTTCAACTAATGATAAGAGACAGTTCAAAAGGAAAAACAGAAAAAGAAAAAAAAGGAGCTTCTAAACCAACTTTCCATGGACAAGAAATCAGGCTGAGACTGTTACTCTGCTATAAATAGGAATCAATTCTTCTTCTTTTTAAATTGAAGTATAGTTGAAACACAGTGTTATAGTTTCGGGTGTATAACACAGTGATTGGGTAAGTCTCTGTTATGCCATGCTCACCGCACGTGTAGCTATCTCTGAATCGTTTCTTATTGAAAATGTTCAGGGAAAATAGTACCAAGGGCAAAGGATTCTGGACAACAGTGGAATAGGGAACCTCTCCCAGGAAACAGACTGGGCCCTAGTCAAGAAATATTCTTTCCTTCTAGAGTAGGAGGTCCTGACACAGTGTGCCCAGCTGGATTTCAGAATTACTATGGGCCACTGATTATGATGTGCTTCCCATTCCTCCCTCTTTTTAATGGAGTGACAATTGTGGTTCTCTTGTTCCCGACTCACCATCTTATGCTAGGTATGTAGTGGTGGTAGGGGGTAGATAACGCATCCTTTTCATTCTCTGGATTAAGAGGAGGGGCACCTCTGGGGCCACATCCACATCTGGACCTAACAAAAATTATGAGATCGTGAACCCTGAGCTTGACGCCATGAAATACATGAGACTTTGGGGGTCTTGGGAGGTGGCAATTATATTTTGCATAAGAAAAGAATGTGAATCGTGGGGACCTGAGGGTAGACTGTGGCAGACGGTTATACCAATGGCCACTGATGAATCATACCTCCTAATATCCATGTCACGTCTCCTCCTTGATTAACTCTGAGTTGATTATATGACTTGCTTGGCCAGTAGGATATCAGCAAATGTGGGACAAACAAGCTTGGTAAGTGTTTTTGCACTGGGGCTTACCCTTTTGGAATGCTGCCCAGAGACTACATGTGAAGAAACCTAGGCTAGCCTCCTTGAGAATGAAAGACAACGTGGAGAGAAGAAAGGCCAGCTTTCCTAACCATACTCACCCTCCAGCTGACCTAGCAGGTAAATGCAGCCGCATACATAAACCCAGGAGAAACTAGCAGAGGATCAGTCCAGTCAATCCACAGAATGATGAAAAATACAATGTTTACTGTTTAAAGCCACCAAGTTTTGGGGCAATTTGTTATACAACAGATAATGGATAGAGACTTCAAAATCCAACGTATTTCCACTATACTTAAGGCTGCTTCCTAGACTGAAAGTTGCAAGATTTTAAAATTTTCTCTGAAGAAGGTAAAGTTGTGCTGGGCAGAAATCAGGTATGATTTCTAAAGCTGGAGAGAAAGGGCAGACACAACAGTGGAACAGTAGGGATTAGGAACCCCAGAATAAGGAAGAACAGGAATCAAGGCTGGGTGAAGGCAAGAGGAGAAAACGTGACCAACGGGTGACGAGGTCAGTTTGGTCAAAGGGTAGGGTTTGTGTGGGTAAGTGAGAAGTAGGGATCTGGAGCTAGATTACAGCATGTCAAAGGGTCTGTATATTGTTACGCAGGCAGTGTTTTTGAGAAGGAGGGATGGTATTTTTAAATGATTGAGGAAAAATATTCTGAAGGTGATATACAGGAAAATTTGAAAAAGTAGATAGTGAAAGTAGAGAGATCAGTGAGGGAAGAAGCTACTACAAAGGCCCAAGGGAAATGTAACAAAAGGACTTGACCTAAAGGTCAAATTTAAGCATTTGACCTAGACAACCATAAACATGGAGACAAATAAATGTAAAATAATCAAATAACAAATATGAGACTTTTTAATCCTAAATGAAAGACTACTGAGAAGATAAAACATTTAAAAACAAACAAAAGGAGCTAACATTTAAAAGTAACCTTTAAAAAACTAAAAGAAAATAAAAATTTTTCTCTCAAGAAAAATATGGTACTAGTTTAAACAACTATGACACAATGATTACATAAAGGTACAATTATATAAGATTAAGGAGCCAAACAACTTGGCATCTATACAAGAAAAAAATCACATTTTTAATTTCTTTTGTTAAAAAAAAGTAAAAGAACATGTAGAAATGACCCAGTGGACATACGGTGCTTGATTACAAACTGGGGGAGTAGGAGAACATGAACCAGCGAGTTAAAACAGCTTCTAAATAAAGAGTAAATTCATGGTTTAGATGAAAACCTCACTACATCCCAAAGAAAATTGCCAACGATAAAGGCTTAGAAGACTACTGAGAAGTTAATAGAAAACATTTAAAAACTAACAAAAGGAGCTAACTAACATTTAAACTTATCCTTTAAAAAAGTAACTAAAAGAAAGGAATAAAAACATTTTGCTAGTATCCTGTTCTCTAATTTATAATACCAATCACTGCAAAGATCCGTATCGTCAAATTTCACAAAAATCACACAATGAGACTATCACCAAGTGTATAACTCAGGAAGGGTTAAGCACTGGACAGACGTTTCATTCAGTCAGCTTATGAAAGAACATAATAACCAGGCATGCAAGAAGTTGTAGGTGTTCTGAATTACTCTGAGGCTGAAACTAAATAATTTCGAGCTTTTAAGAAAGACATCTATAATCATAAAACAGCATTCATTAAATAAATAGCAATCTTTAAATGCCACATGGTCAGAATCAACAAAAACAATTAGAATAGTAAAGTGAAAAGCCATAATTTGTACAGTACCCACTATTTACAAAGAACTTTCATTTATATTATCTACTTGTGATTCCAATTACAGCAGGTCTGGGGAGGTTAAATACTTGATCAAGAACATTCAGTTTGTAAAGGACAAAGCTGGAACTCAGAGCCACCTTGTCATAATGACCAATGATAATTTAAAATGCTTATTTACATAATGAACAGTAAATGAGGAGGGAAAAAAGGCCAAAGTTATCAATGTTACCAACACTGGTATATGCCCACCAAAACTTGTCCAATTTTCATCCTTAGTTCTTTCTAAGTACTATAGAAGGGAATTTTTTTTTAAAGATTTTATTTATTTATTTGACAGAGAAAGAGAGAACAAGCAGGGGAGCAGCAGAGGGAGAGCGAGAAGCAGCCTCCCCGCCGAGCAGGGAGCCCAATGCGGGGCTCGATCCCAGGACCCTGGGATCATGACCTAAGCCAAAAGCAGAGATTTAACCGACTGAGCCACCCAGGTGCCCCAGAACAGAATTTTCTAGGAGAGAATATATTATGAATAGATTTGACTTTTTTGGTCATAATAACTGGGAAAAGTAATCAAGTTGTTTCCCAATCATTTGATCAGAACCAAATCAAGTGATTGAGCCCAGTCAGGAATCTGGATAACAGTTCTACTTCTGCCTATACCATCACAGAGTTCAGGGGCAAATCCCTTAAACTCTTAGGCTAGCAGTCTTCTCATCACTGAAAGAGAAACAATTCCTTCCAGTTCCCAAATCCTATGATTCAGGGATTGACTGATTGATTAAAAGATTTTATTAATTTATTTGACAGGCAGAGAGCACAAGGAGGGGGAGCAGTAGGCGAAGGGAGAGGGAGAAGCAGATTCCCCACTGAGCAAGGAGCCCGATGCAGTGGCTCCATCCCAGGACCCTGGGATCACGACCTGAGCCAAAGGTAGTCACTTAACTGAGCCAGCCAC
Organism: Ursus arctos; assembly: GCF_023065955.2. NCBI lineage: Eukaryota > Metazoa > Chordata > Mammalia > Carnivora > Ursidae > Ursus > Ursus arctos. The sequence continues at coordinate 51,697,842 of NW_026622797.1, read as the reverse complement.
CCAAGTGCCCCAGATTCAGAGATTAAGAAAAAAAATTACCTAGACTGGCAGTTAACAGTCACAAAGAGACAAAAATATTGCTATTAACACTACTTTTCTATAGAAAATAGAAATGAAATGATTTGTCATCTTTGAAATCTGTCCTGCAATTCCACTATCTGGTACTGCGCTCTCAATTTCTACGATTTTATCATCAGATAAACAAACTCTAGATCACATTATGCAAGAGTATAATTTAGTGTATAGCAGAGAAGCAGTGACAGTATGAAAGAATCTGGGAAATTTTTCTTCTCATTATCTTATTCCTGTTTTAGCCAACCAAAGCAATCTAGTAAACTTTCAATGTACTGGATTTTAAAAATTATCTTAAATAAAAGTCTTCATGCCATTTTATGTACATATATTTTAGTACTCTTGGGTATTTTTCACGCTAAATCTTGATTGGAAAAGAGTCACAAATGAATACCAGTTATGTTAAATAATCAAGAGTAGGGAAGCAATTACCACATTGAATGAAACTGAGGATTAATCAATGTTTCTACAAAAATTTTCACCAAATCACTTTCTTTCAGTTACATTAAACAACTTCATCTGTTCTGATCCATATTTCCCCCAACATTTCTTCAAATTTTTTTAGCATCCTGAGTTTTAGACATAAGGATGGCAGACATCACTAGATACCTATCTGTTCTTATGTTCCTCACTACCAATGTATCTTTAATTATACATGGAGTGACAATGTACTCACTTAAAAATACCTCTCCAAGATCCCCTGAGGCTAGTAGCGATCTTGTAGCACAGTCTGGCCAAAGAATGTAAGCAGAAATCTACTAGGCGGAGTTTCTGAGAAATCTCCTGAGTTCCTGATGTGAGGGGACAGACTGAGTTGGTATGCACCTTTGGCAATTTGGGCTTACCCTTTCTTTCTGTCTGGAAGATGGCCCACCAACCCTCCTGCCTAGAAGATGGCCCAGAAAAGACTAAGGGATCCTAAAGGGGGCCTCCAACTTAAGGATGGTAGAGCAGGAAGAACAGAAAAGCTTGGGCCCCTAATGACTGACTACTTCGAGGATATACCAGCTTTGATGTGCCCACCTCTAGACTTCTTGTTAGCTGAGATAAACACGGCACTCTTTTAAGCTACTGTTATTAGAGTCCTATTATATGCAGCCAATAAAGTCCTAAAAGATACGGTTAATAAAAATTAACACCAGAAAAAATGGCAAAGATATTTTATGTTCATATTTCTGCACTCTGGTTTTATTTACTTAATAGTATTTCTTAGAAGGGCACCTGCTGGCTTGGTTGGTGGAACGTGTGACTCTTGATCTTAGGGCTGTGAGTTCGAGCCCCACACTGAGTGTAAACATTAAACATTTTTTAAAAATTAAAAAAAAAATTATCTCTTGGAGATAGTTCCACATCATTTACAAAGAGAGAATCTCCCTGTTCTACTTAACATTTCTACAGAGGTCTACTGTATGGATGTGCCATGCAACTTTTTTTTTTTTTTTGCCATACAACTTTTGGTGCTATAGGGTGAGTGATAAATATATATATATATATATATATATATTTTTTTAAAGATTTTATTTATTTATTTGACAGAGAGAGAGACGGTCAGCAAGAGAGGGAACACAAGCAGGGGAGTGGGAGAGGAAGAAGCAGGCTCATAGCAGAGGAGCCTGATGTGGGGCTCGATCCCATAACGCCGGGATCACGCCCTGAGCCAAAGGCAGATGCTTAACTGCTGTGCCACCCAGGCGCCCCGATAAATATATTTTTGTATAAAGAATTTTTAGGACTCGGTCCAAGTCTTCCCTTACTTTCCCAAAGTTAACCCCTTCTGTGCTCAAAAGTCTTTAAATAGAGCTGTTATTTATTGTACTATCCTGTAATTATTTCTTTAGCTATCTATCTTCCTACTATCCCTCTCCCTGACTACACTGTAAATTATACTATCCTATTTCTCTAGGCTGCCTACAAATATTTGTTAAATGAATAACTCTAATTAGCAGTCAATTTTATAAAGGTATAGTGGATTATTAAAATTTTTAGTTTCAAAAGGGAAGGATGATATAAACTACAAAGTCAGGTTCATAGAATCAGAGTTCAAAGTGACCCCAGAGGTCAATTAACCTCAATTAGCCCCATCCAGGGATGAGTGATAACTACCTTACAGGAGCCAGCTCTGCTGATAAATAGTTTTAATTATTAGAAATGTTCTTTATATTAACTTGAAATCTCTTCAAATGTTTTACACGTTTAAGTTGGCATTAAAACAATAGAAGGGTCAATTGTGTTTCACTACACAGGCAAGGGAGATAAAAGACAATGGAGTCTTCTTTCTCTTTCTTTCTTACTCTATCTTTCTCCTTTTTCTTCCTCCTTCCCTCCTTGCTTTCCTTCTTTTTGAGAGGTTTAAAAAAAAGCACAGAAAAGTACAGAAAATAATACAACTAATAAATAATATTCCATTTAGAAATAACAGAAGTTTACACTGTTATTTTTAACAGTTTTTAAAGATGCATTTATTTAAAAACCTTTTTATTTTGGGAATTTTCAAATATACCAAAGTGGAAAATCTGGCATGAAGAACCTCTGTGGACCCAATCTTGTTTCAGTTGCACCTTTCACTCTTCTTGCAGACTATTTTAAAGTAAATGCCAGATACCATGTCATTTCATCTGAAAATACTTCAAATACCCTATTTTTTTAAATGCCTAAGAGCGATTATGGTTCCCACTTCCTAAATTATTTATTACTAAAAATGAAAAAGATCAGAAATTAATTACTAAATTAATTATTAATTACTTTGAGTCAGTTAATTACTGTATGCTGAGTCCTTTGTGTAAAATAATTTTGCAAGCATAACAATAATTCAATTAACAGGATAAAAAATAAAATAATGCTAAACTCACAACAGCTTCTGAGGTAAGCATTATTATCTCTACCGTACAGAAGGGAGTTGGGCTGGCAGGCTAACTGACTTGCTCAAGTTCACATAACTAGTGAACTACAGAGCCACAAGCTTGGGGCTCTCTGATTCTAAAACCCAGGCTCTTTGCATATTAAAGAAAAACAAAGCAAAATCCCAAACACAAAATGTACAAAATTGAGGGTTTTCTGGAAGTATTAAACTGGTAGGCAAGAGTTGTTTATTTAAAATCATGAGATTTTTTTTTTAACTGGAAAACTAACTTTTATGATGTGAGAATACATTTGGAAAATTTCAAAGAAACTTTTGGAAAAGAAAAGGCCTATCATTCTAGATTTTAAAACATATAATTAAGTTATTGCAACTTCAAAAAGTACAGTAATATCATGAGAAAAAACTAATAGATTAGTGGAATGGAATCCAGAAAGAGATCCAAATATATTTGGAAAACTAATTATGCTAAAGATAACATTTCAAATTGTTAGGGAAAAGACGGATTATTCCTACAGAAGATGTTAGAGCAAATGGCTGTCAGTTCAGGGAAAAAAATAAAATAAAGTTAGATCCCCACCTTGCACCATAGATAAAAATATATTTAGATAGATTAAAGACCTAAATGTGAAAAACTATGAATTTAGGAAAACATTCTTATGATCCTGGGGGGAGAAAGCCTTGTAAAATAAAATGGGAAGTCAGGAAGCCATAAGAAAAATAATGGATAAATCTGAGTAGTTAAAATGTACAAAAATGTTTATTAGTGAAATAAAACACACATACACACACAAAAGACTCAGGCAAATACAGACTCAAAATAAAGTATTTTCCAACACATACAGCAGACAAAAGATTGAATTCAAAATATGTGTGGACCTTACTGGACAAGAAATTAATAAGAAACCGATAAATCAAGTGCAAAATAGGAAAGGATATGAAGAGGTAATTTCAGAAGAAATACAAATGGCAAAAAAACATAAAATGATGCTCAACCTAATAATTTGGAAAAAGAGTATTATAAAAATGAGATAATATTTTTAGTCCATTAGCTTTGCAAAAACAGAAAAGATCAGAAATGAGCAAGCAGGAAGAAGAAACATGTAGTCCATCACTCTGTGGTCCTCCACTCAAAACCTGCCAGTGGCTCCCCATCTCACTCAGGGTAGATGCCGAAGTCCCGACAATGGACTCCAAGGTCCAACACAATCTGCCCCACTTCCTCTACCCCCTTACCTCTCTGGATTCATTTGTTACCCTCTGTCTTCCTTGCCCACTCTTCTCTAGCTACGATAGATCTCCTTGGCTTTCCTTGAACATGCCAAGTCTGTTCTTGCCACAGTGACTTTGCCCTTTCCTCGGCCTGTACCAGTCTTCCCCTATGTATCTAACAAAGCTTAGTCACTTGCTTCCTTCAGGTTCCCGCAAAGTATACCTGCTCAGAATGCCTTCTCTGACCATTCCACTTAAAACAGCAACCCTCCCAGACGCACCACACATCCCTATCTTCACTTCCTGCTTTTTTTTTCCTCCACTGCACTTATTGTCCTCTGACATGCTAGCTATCATGTCCGTGTTTTGTTTCCCTCTTCACAGCCCCATAGAAAGAAAGCTCCATAAGGGCAAATGTGGGGTGGGGTGGAGAAAAGCAGATGAGAGCAAAAGAGTTCTTAAAATATACTTTAGGGATGCCTGTGTGGTGCATTTGGTTAAACATCCAACTCTTGGTTTCAACTCAGGTCATGATCTTGGGGTTGTGAGATTTGAGCCCTGTTATCAGGCTCTGTGCTTAGCACAGTTTACGTGAGAGTCTCTCTCCCCCTCCCTCTGCCCCTCCCACTCATGCTCATTCACTCTCTCTAAAATAAATAAATAAATCTTTCAAAAAATACTTTAAAAATGCTAAAATATCAAAAATAGCAAGGAATATGAACTATAATAGAAAAGTATATGCTTTTAATGTCAGGTAAAAGAATCTTTCTTGGTGATAACCTTTAATCATAACTGTCAAATACTGATTTTTGGTAAGTGGGCCAGACCCAAAGGTCCAAGAAATTCATTCAATTCATTGCATAATTACAAAAACATAATGATTTTCTTATTCTGCCATATTCTGCCACTTATTCATATTGATAACCTAAGTGAAGATAGAAATTTGAATTTTGAATTTGCCATGATCACAGCATTCAAAACAAATGTTTCATTCCTACATTTGGAAATGAGAAATCTGATTAAAAACAGGCTACTGAACCCAGAAATCACAACCACTGAAAGCAAAATGCCAAAGCTGTAGGCCATAGTAATGATGACCTCCAAATAGAGATTGAATCAGAGGTTCAAGGGCTGTAAAGAATAACCAGGTCTTATTTCCAGCTCTGACCATACACACTAAGCAATCCCTGAGAGTACTGAGGGCTCTGTGTCTCTTTTAGGAAAGCTCACCCAACATTGTAAGTGAGAGTACATAGAAAAGAGGCCGGTCTCATTCAAGGAGATTTGATATCTGAATTTATGTTAAAATCTTGCCATGAAATGAAAATACAAGGTGTAGAAGCGAGGGGGGAAAAACGACAAAAATCCTCGAGTAGTATTTCAATAGAAACCTTTAAAACAAAGTTCTCCCAGGGTGCCTGGGTGGCTCAGTTGGTTGAACATCTGACTCTTGATCTTAGCTTAGGTCTTGATCTTGGGGTCGTGAGTTCAAGGCCTGCGTTAGGCTCCATGCTGGGAATGGATCTTGCTTGAAAAAATAAAAATAAATAAAAATAAAACAAAGTTCTCCCATATGAATTCTGAATTACTGGTAGTTTTGCAGAAAACTTCTGTCTCCTGATTTATTTCCAAAAAAGAAAGCTTAGTATATTTTAGATTTTGAAGTAAAAATTATACATAGTTAAGGTGTATAACATAATATTTTGATAAATATACATACACTGAAATAATTACTATGGTCAAGCTAATTAACATATCCATCTCCTCACAGTTGGTTTTTTTTTTTTTTTTAAAGAAAGCTCAGTATTGATGTGTTCTGTGATTAGTTCCCTCCATACCTGTCAACGATCTACAAAGAAGTGAGCTGCCCTCAGAGGCGGCAGTCACTTGAGAAAGCAGAGGATGTTGAGATGCAGTAAGGAGTCACCACAGTTATTACTAGAAATTAGCCAACCAAAACAAAACCTGTAATACCTTTTCTCTTTATGCACGAACAGAATAAGGTTCTACTTAGTGATCAACTAACACACCTCTGAAACTAGTAAAGCATAACCAAGCCAGGTAACTGACTGTATTTAAGAACATTTAAAAAAAAATCATTTTGAATAACTAGACACAAACTTGCCTGTCAACACATAACTATCCCACAGGTCAACGAGATGTTTATTATGAGGTGGGAGAAGGGGAGCTAGCTAATAGTATCTGGTCTCTGAAAATAATTTAAGCTGGGTTGTTTTCTGCCAGAGAAGCAAAAGGAAAAGGAAAGCGTAGCTAGGCATCCTTATCTAGGTCTCGAAAAGTACTTTTTGGTTTGGGTATCACAAAAGGGGTTAAAAATACTTGAGACTACCAAAGAAGCCTAACAAGACATCTGGGTGCTGCGGCTGTCACTGTCAGGGCAGCCCTTGGAGGGAATGCCCATATCAATTCGGTTTATCAGATGGACAGCTGATCAACATTAAACAGACTTGCTCTGGGCAGACTGAGCTGAGCTTCCTGACATGAATTCCAATGAGAGCCCTCTGCACTCTACCACTGAGCTCTGCCATTTTTTACTGTTGCAGCTCCCTGGACATATGGGAATCCCTAGTGATGAGCACATAAAGCTGCCTCTAACTCAAGCGACGGCTCATTTCCCCTGGCTGAAGGCAGACATTAATATCCTGAGGAGATCAGACCCGCCTCCCTGACCCCCATCTACCGAAGCAAAACGACTGTCCTAGTTCTTCATTTAATAAGGTTTTAATGAAGAAAACCCAAACCCCCTCTCTGACTGCAGCACAGTTCTACATGAAAAGGTTATACAAATACATCTGATTCCGTGTCAAAGTTTTCCAAAATATGTGTCTCCCTCCCCAGTGAAGTGTGGATTCTGTCACTCGCCCACCCACAGCGCTCCTTCTCTCTGCTGGTCCAGGACTTCAGTTCTCTGTTCCGATAATTATCAACTGTCTCCACGTGATGGCGGGTGGAGGATTAAAGAACTGATTACAAAGAGCACGCTGGTGTTTCCATTTTCTTACAAACCTCTTTCTTCGAAGGTTCATCATGGAGCTATGAAAACGGCTTCGGGCACAACCCAACTGGGCCATGTGACAGTCCAGTGACAATCCAGAGAATACACAAGAAAATGCTTCGGAGCTAAATTAGAATGGGAGAAAACTAACAATATTTGTAAACTGGAATTGGCATACATACTTTTGGGAGGGACAAAAGGAAGGATACCTGATGGCAGGAGACGACAAGCAGGTTTTCACCTGTGAATCATGGCGCTTGCTTACAAATAAGGGAATCTGAATCATTACTGAAGTTCAGCGCTGAGCCCATGGCCTACTGCCAGGGCTCTGTGAGCTCTGAATTGCTTCACGAGAGGCTAAAGTTTGCATTTTCTCTTCTTTGGAGAGCAAGTAGGGGCTAGGAGAAATGTGAAGGCTGCGTGTTCAATGGGGCACAGGAAACACTGCAGGAGGGAAATGTCATTCTGCAGAGACCTCTCCAACTAAGTAACAGAAGGCAGTGAAGGACTGGAAAAGGAGCCTTGGTCGGCTTCCCTTAGACCACCAAATGTGTCTGAGGCTGGAAAATGTCAATGTGAGGGGAGCAGAAAGGGGCAAAGATCTGTTTCCTATGAAAAATGGTGTCAAGGCATAGGCTGAACACGGGTATGTGTTAAATTAGATTGCTTACACGGCTATCTGATCGACCCAGGTATCAAGAGTCTTAAGAACAAATCCTAAATGTTCCCCAAAATATTTTACCAGGTCTTTTCATGTGTAGAGTGGCTCCCCAGTATGTTTACACTATACACAACAGAAGAAAGCCACGGCTGGTACTCAGCATGCAGACAATGCACAGTTCATAACCTATTACATCCCAGGTATTACAATTTTTATGTAGCATCTCATTTAATCTTCACCAAGTTTAGTTATTAACCCAGTTTTATAGATGAGGAAATGGATTTCCACAGGGGAAAGAAATGTCAGTAAGTCTCTATAAAAAATATTATCCAGGAGAGGCAAACACATACAATCTGAATGTTAAATGAAAAGAATATTTAAAATCAAGTGACATTTCCAAAAACCTTTTTAAATGATTAGATCCTACAAAATACTCTTGTTATCATGTATAAAACTATTTTCAAACTCCAGATATGGCTATAAAAATTCTTAATAGGGTCACTGAAGGCTATTTTATCTTTTTCCCCCCAAACAGCTTTATTGATATATAATTTACATATCATAAAATTCACCTGTTTTAAGAGTACAATTCAGTGCATTTTAGTATTTACAAAATTGTGCAAACATCAATACAACATAATTTCAAACTTTTCCATCACCCTAAAAAAATAAACCTTATGCTCATTTAGAGCCATTCTTTATTTAGGCTACTTGTCTTGATTTTCATTTTAATTTTTTGAGTATTTGGAATTTTTAAAGAAATTAATTATAAAGAACAACAACATAAAATAGAAATGTCAACATACTTTTACTGAAAAGAATATTACAATCTGTGGTAATTATAACATGCACACGATATATATGTTCTTCAAAGCCAAATAAATGACAGATCCATTAGGTGTCTCAAAGTAATGGTTATTTTGTTTTTTAAAAGATTTTATTTATTTATTTGAAAGACAGTGAGGAAAGGAGCAGAGGGGAAGGGAGAGGGACAAGCTGTGGAGTGCAGAGTCAACATGGAGCTCAATCTCACAACCCTGAGACCATGACCTGAGCTGAAACCAAGAGGCCGACACTTAACCAACTGAGCCACCCAGGTGTCCCAGTAATGCTTGTTTTTAAAAAGCTGACTATAAAGTATTTCAAAGGATCAATGCAGAAAATGGTATCCACATACAACTGTCAAGCAAATTACTTTGAAAGGCAAATGTATACCATTTGTTTATGCACAAAAAAATATTATTTTATATTCACACCTTATGCCCTATGCAACCCTTAAGCTTCACATTTCTTTTTTAGTGCGTTTTCTGTTTACAACCACAGAAACAACAGAGAATGCTCCAAAGGCTGCCACAGCCTTGCAAGGAAAGGAAAGGAGTAATACATACATACAAAGTAATAAAAAAGTCTGTGAGTCAGGGCGTCTGGGTGGTTCAGTGGGTTAAACATCTGCCTTTGGCTCAGGTCAGGAGCTGAAATTTCACATTTCAGTCCCAGGTCTTGGGATTAAGCCCCCTGTCAGGCTCCCTGCTCAGTGGGGAGTCTGCTTCTCCCTCTCCCTCTGACCGCCCCCCCGCCCCCGGCTCATGCTCTTGCTTGCTCGCTCGTTCTCAAATGAATAAAAAACCTTAAAAGAAAAAGTCTGTGAGTTATAATTTAGATGTTATTAAAAGGTATCTCTATTTGTTCTTTTAAATTATATTACTTTATTTAATTCGAATATAGACTTAATATGTGTTCACTGGGATGGAAATCCACAACTATTGATTTCAAGTGAAATAAGTGTGCCATCCAAATTTCTGTTTCACAGAAAAGTGATACAGGAAGATTAAAAGGTGAGATTAAAACTCACTTTTTTTTTTTAAGGATTTTATTTATTTGAGAGAGAGAGCGAGTGAGAGAGCACAGGGGGAGCAGCAGAGGGAGAAGCAGGCTGGGGCTCGGTCCCAGGACCTTGAGATCATGACCTGAGCCGAAGGCAGATGATTAATGGACTGAGCCACCCAGGTGCCCCTAAAACTCACCTTTTCAAAGCATCACAACTATGAAATGGTCTACTTAGAAAAATACATCGTACAAGTCAGATAAAAGCATACCCTTACTGTAAAAAAAACCAAAACAATGTAACAGTCTGTCGAGCTAAGTTGTTCAATATGGTAGACACTAACCACATGTAGCTATTAAGCACTTGATACATTGCTGGTCCAAACTGAGATTTCTAAAACCATTAAAGGCTTCGTATCAAAAATTAAAAAAAAAAATCCCAGTAATAAGTGCTTTACATTGATGACATGTTGAAATGATAATATTTTAGATATATTAGTTTAAATAAAATATATTATTATTATTTTTTAAATATTGTATTTATTTATTCAACAGAGATAGAGACAGCCAGCGAGAGAGGAACACAGCAGGGGGAGTGGGAGAGGGAGAAGCAGGCTCATAGCAGAGGAGCCTGATGTGGGGCTCGATCCCGCAGCGCCGGGATCACGCCCTGAGCCGAAGGCAGACGCTTAACCTCTGTGCCACCCAGGCGCCCCTAAATAAAATATATTATTAATATTAATTTCACTCATTTCCTTTTATATTTTTGGTGTGGCTACTAGCAAATTTAAAATTGTATTTCTGTGGGGTTCCACCAGGTTCACCACCCCTCCAATCGTACTTCCTTCCTTAGAAGTTGTCTTTCTTATAACTTAGCATATTTTCTTTCAGACTTTTGCTATAAAAACATATGTTTATAGACATACAGCAAATGCATTTACAAACAGAGCAAATACTATGCATTTTCCAATAAAAATGAGTTCATATTATACATACTGCACTGTTAACTTGCTTTTATTCACTTCAAATAGTTGGAAGAATTTTGTCACTAAGTACAGAACCACCTAAATCTTTTTTTTTGACCGCCTAAGTCTTTTTAATGATGGGTATTTATAGTATAGATATACCATAATGTTCTCCAGACCCCATTAATAAATATTTAGGTAATTTCCTATTTCCTATTATTATAAACAATGCTGTAGTGAACATCCTCATACATGTATTTATGTGCCTATGTGGGAGTATTTTTGTAGGATATACCACTAGAAGTGAAATTACAGGATCAAAGGGTATATCACTTAAAATTGTGTTATATATTTCTAAATGGGCTATTCTATTTTTATTTTTTAAAGATTTGTTTATTTATTTTTTAAAGAAAGAGAGGGAAAGAGAATGTCAAGCAGACTCCCCACTGAGCATGGAGCCCAAGGCAGGGCTCAATCTCACAACACATGGGATCATGACCTGAGGCGAAACTAACAGTCCTACGCTTAACCACTGAGGCACCCAGGCGCCCCTGGGCTATTCTATTTTTAAAACAAGAAGATAAATGATCTGGTTTGTGGCAATCTATCATTTCTCCATGAGTCTCTGAAATGACAAGGATATAAGCTTCAGGTCAGGGATTTGGTGAAGAAAAACAATTTTAATTGATGTCCTGAAGTCAGCCCAGACTTAGCCAACTGATTATTGTGGTGGGTACCTCCGGGGTGACTGCCCTGATAATGACTCCATTTTCTCAGGAAACGCTGCCTCTCCATCCCGCCCCAAGATCATATGGTGGGTCGTAGCTGTCATGTCTGTTCTACGTGGCCCTCAGTTTCTCCTGCCCTGGCTGAGTGACCCGGCGCTGAGCACCCGGCCCAATCAAGGGCACTCGGATTCTTTCTCTGGGGAAGCCAAGATTCAGGGTTATCAGGGAGTTGCTAAAGGCAATGACCCGAAACACTTCTGAACTTCGGTTAGTTGTGCGTCACTTCTGTCATTTCTGCATATACCTCGTGTATTCTTATGTACTTAAGTTTTTTCTTTAAATCTTATCTTTCAATCCTCTTTTAGGATTTTGTTTAGAGCCCCCAAAGAGCAAAGAGCTACTGAATGCAGATTCTGGAGCCATCCCGCCTAGATCCACATCCCAGCTCTGCCACTTAGTAGCAGTGTGATCTTAATGTGCTTGACCACTCTCGGTGACCAGTGCTTTCTTCTGTGAAATGGAAATGACAACAGCACACGTGTCCGTGTCCTGGGCTTAAAGGACTGTATATACTGCTCTTAGAATGATAACTTTACATAGTAAGTGCTCCATAAATATTAACTATTACTGCTTTTAAATCAACTCACCTTTCTATTTAAATAAATCTTTAGCGGAAACTTTACATCTACCTGGTTGGTATAGGTCAGGAGTGAACTGCCTACAGAGCAACAAGACAATAACGTATGGTGGCAGAGAGTCACCCATTATACCAGCGTAGACATTTTCACGAGGGCGTCCTGGGCTTGGCACAGACCACAGTCCCCTGGACTTCTGGATGCCTCCCTTAGTGATGGGCAATCCTTTCCAGTCCCTCTAGTCCCTTCCCTCACCTCTAACCCCCACCCTACCCATGACCAGCCCTTGAAACTCTTCCATAAATCTTCTACTGATCTAGACTGACACATCTATGTTACAGTTGAAGAACCAGATCAGAAAGGTCTACCGAATTACGCAAGGTTCCACAGATTGGTCCACCTAGGTTGTGGAGACAAGAACTCAAATCCAGATGCCCTAATTCCTACCCAGTGCTTCTTCCTCTACAGTCAATATATTTATTTTATGAGCAAAGAAAATACTTTTTTTCATATTGATACCTTATCTTCTCAAAAACAAAACACCAAACCACTTGCTACATATTTCAAGTAATCTCAGTGTTGTTGATCCCCTTTGCAAATGAGAGGAAACCAAGACTAAGGCGTGGGGGGAGATGAAGTAACTGGTAAGGCTCGCAGCTCACAGGCAATAAAGCCAGAATTTAAAACCAGAGCTTTCTGATAACAGAACTGTTTAGATAAATTTAATTCACCCTAAAGTATAAATGGTTCATGATTATTCCCAAAGGTTCTGATGCGGAGAAGCAAGATAAGAACAAGAGGGCAGCAGATGCTGCAGGCAGTTGATGAGCAAGTGCTGTGGGGAGACAAGGACTCAGGAAACAGACCCACCACCTTTCTACACTTGAACCTGGCCCAACCACTGCGCCTTCTCCTTCCCACAGCTATCTCTCCCTTCTCCTGTGTCTAACCACGGCTTCACATGCTGGCCTTCCGAGTCCACGCTGCTCATCTCTACTTCTGGGAGAGGTAAGTAATATGGCTTATTAAAAGATGCACAAAATAGGCACAGATTTAAAGAGCATACATTTAAAAAATAACTGATAAAACGCACTCTAGAGGGATGGTCAAATGTGCACAAGGTTCTGCCAATCCTGTATGTCGTGAGCTCCTGGGATGTGCCAGGCACGGTGTTTGGTGCCACCTTCCTACCATAAACACATCAGAATCCTGCTCTCAAGGAGGTGAAAGGCTGGCAGGGACAGAAAATAATAAACAGAAACAGAGACATCTGAAAATGTCCCCTGCTCACCTCAAAAAATACATTAACTTTATAAAGGGATAAAACTACACACTCTGCTCAGCAAACATTTTATTCTAGCTTTCAACTGAAATACTACACATCTTAAAAAGTCTGGATTTAAAGAATTAAACAGAGAACATGAAGCTCATCTAATATAATCCAACTCATAGACAGACACGGCTACTGCCTAAGACCGTTTTTGGAAACAGGCAGTTGAGAGTGTGGCTGCCTCCACTGTGGTGCTTACCCCACCGAACTGTGCAATGTCCCTCTAATTTTCCCAGTAAGCTGATCTTTTTCCACTTCTTGTGGGTTTTATATTGCCATTCATACTGTTATACATTCCCACATTTAGTCATCTTGGCTTTCTGCTATCGTTATTGTCTTCTCTATGCACTGGTCTAGTTCATTTTTATGTCCACAGTATGGTTTCTTTAAAGGAAACCAGCTCCTTTCACCTGTCTGCATTCTTAGATGCTCTTCCAATCAAGTCCAATCACTTAAAGTATATTCTAAGCCTACAGTAATTATTTTTAAAATATCGATGACTCCTTTCTTTACAAATGAATTTATTGTAAGTAAGTTTAAAATTAGGAAGGCTGCAAGGAATAAGATAAACCTAATATATCTGAGTATGAGCCACCAACTTCCACCATTAAAAATCTTTGTGATACTTGGGGCACCTGGGTGGTTCAGTCAGTTAAGCGTTTGCCTTTGGCTCAGGTCATGATGCCAAGGTCCAGGGATTGAGCCCCACATCGGGCTCCTTGCTCAGCCTATCCAAATGGTTGACAAGCCAATTTGGAAGTCAAAGACCGGCAGAATGAAATAAGGAATAAAAGTCGTTTAATAAACACTCAATTCAGATTACATATAGCTCTATTACAACAAGCTAAAATATGTTCATCTTAATATAAAAATTTCATGACCACTGAGTTAATTTACGGGAAAAAAGCTTTACAAACGAAATATTTTGATTATTTGTAACTTAAAATTCAGAACAAATGAAAACAGTGAACGGTCAACCTAGATTATCTGATTATCATTAACGTCAATAAAATTATTAATGTGTTATTATTTTTGTGTTTCAGACCCTAGGGATATATTCAGGGGGGAAAATGTGAAGGCTCCAAGGAAGAGGTGACAGGAGAGCTGGGCTTTACGTGGAAGAGGAATACTGAGCTCAACGAAGGCAAGGATGCAGCTGCTCGCCCTCACTGGTGCCCCGCGGGGCGGCCACAGTAGTGCTAGGCTGGGGCGGGGGGCTCCCCAGTCAGCTCGCTGCCGCGCTGGTCCCAACAGGGCTCACTGCCCCTGCCAGACAATGAACAGAGTCGACAGCTGCCCTGGAATGGTTGGAGAGAGGCTGCAGCCAGCAGACAGAAACAGGAATATGGGCGGAGCGTAGGTTTAGGACAAAGGCGTGGGTGTCTCCTCTCGGAAAGGGCCGGGAGGAAAAGAAAAGAGAACAATACAAGAAAGGAGAGAAGTCCAGAACACCCTTCATCTTCTGGCCACACCCCCAAATGACTTGGATAAATTAAGGAGACCAAAATGACTGAATTGCTATTATTTGCCAAAGAGTCATTTTCGAAAGAAAGTTAAATTTCGAAAGAAAATTAACATACTTCTATTTATATTTTGCTTAACTTAGGTTACCTATAAGAAGAAATGTGAGTTAACAGTTGGGTCTTAGGTACGTAAGTCAAATATTCACTGCCAGTTCATTATCAGAATGTCAAGTCATTATACTACCTAATTTCACCAGCATACTTTCATACTGGACACAAGTGGCCTGCTGTGGTCCAAAACAGAGACCTACATATTAATCAGAGTGGTGTGAGAGAATTAACTCAGTTTGAAGAGAGCAGAGACATGAATAAGCTAACTTAGCTCTTTGTCCTCATTCTCATTCTAAAGAAAAGAATACAGTGAAGATTTTATCAGGGGAGGTGATACAGAGACACTCTGGCTTGTCCTTTTAACAAGCTCTGTTAAAAGATAAAAATGTCCCCACAGTTCAGCCTTCCTGGGCCTTAAGTTTAGGTAATAATTTAAACAGTTCATAATTGAACTGCTTTCTACTGTAAAGTTCTTGCCCTACCATAAGCCCTTCTCCACAGGCAAGGACTGAGCCAGGAATCCTGAGAGGAGGGACAGAAGCCTTAGTGCCAGCCCCTGGGAAAGGGAAGGATGCTGGGTTGTTCCTCGGGGAGCTAAAGGTAGGGGGCTGTCATTCTGAAATCCCTGATGACACCAGTAGTTTAATTTCTTTGTATTTTTACAAAGAACTTATAATTATTCTAATTATATTATTTATATTGAATTATTATATGGCATTACTCTTTGTTGGCGATTTATTAAGTTATTAATTACAAACATTTCTTCATATAATATTTGATTTAAACCCTAAAGCAAGAAGATCTACCCAGCACTATCTGTATATGTTTTGTACAGTCTGATAATCTATTAAGTCAAAGTAAAATTACACTAAACTCTGCTCATTAAAAACACATTTAAAATTCAAGTACATTTAGCAAAAATAAGCATGTTTTAATAGTCTGTTTCTTTCTTCTCTCAAGCACAATTTTGACAGAATCTGGGGTAAAGAATAAATAAGACATAGTGCAGTCCCTGAAGGGTTCATAATCAGATTAGGAGAAAGACAAAAGCAGATAATGTCAACAAAGTGTGGTAAATTCTGCAGTTATTAAGAATATGTTTGGAGTAAGAAAGACCTGGTTTAAATCTCAGAGCTGCCACTTACTGGCCATGTGATCTTGGCTAAATAATTTAACACCTCCGAGCTTTATTGTCTTCATCTATAAAAAGGGGATATCACTACTGACCCTTTAATACCGTCATGGGACACGAATGAGATAACACGTGCGATGCCTGGCACATGGTCTGTGCTTAGTACATGGCAGCTATTACTGCTAAGACTGCTTATGTTTGTATAGACTTATGTGCAGTGTGCTATGGGAGCCCAGAAAAGGGGAACTTAGCTCAGCCTGGGGAGTCAGGGAAGGTTTCCTGGGGAAGATGAGGGTTCAGCTGTGTCTTAAGGAATGGGAAAGAATTAGTGAAATGAAGAGCAGAATTGGTGTTCCGTGCTGAGGAAATATTTGGTATTTGCTGGCAGGTCTAGTCCAAAACTAGTCATGACTCAGTTCCCCCTTCTCTTGGCATCCTACAGCACAGGTGCTTCTTCCTCTGCGCAGAAACACCTCCCCAGAAACACCCATTCATCCCCTCGCTGCTATGTTGGCTTTGTCCTTTTAAGTATAATTCAGCCCTACAAAGGAAGGCAGATCAGGCCTCTCTAGAACCGTATCTGGTCTTTCCCGTTGTCTTAGTGCTATGAGAAGAGGTGAACTGCAGAGACAGTGCAGCTGGTGGCTAAGAGTTAGACTGCCTAGATTCAAATCGTGGCCCCATCAGTGTGTTGCTTTGGGCAAGAAGCTTTACCTCCATATGCTTCAGTTTTTTCCTTCTGTGAAATGAGGATGATAATCTCTAAGGGTGCTACCAGGATTCAGTGAGTTAATGCATGTAAGAAAATTAGAACAGGGTTTGGATGCTAATAAGCGTTAGCTATTAATTACGACCTAGCAAAATTAAAACCCTGTGTTTCATGGACAGGACATCCTTGAGAAAGTAGAGAATATACCAGATTAGAAATGTGGTCATCTATGGGGGGCAGAAGAAGCAAGAATAAAAGGGCAAAAAAAGAAGTATAATGTCTAGTGAATACCTATTTGATGCCAAAAGTACTGCATTAAGTGCTTCATATGTTCTTTCAAATGATTCTTTTAAAGATTTATTTATTTATCTTAGAGAAGAGGGGAAGGAGAGAGAGAATCCCAAGCAGACTCCCCACTGAGCACGGAGCCTAAAGGGGGGCTCAATCTCATGACCCTGATATTATGACCTGAGCCAAAATCAAGAGTCAGATGCCCAACTGACTAAGCCACCCAGGAGACCCTGTTCTTCCAAATGACTCTTATAATAGCTGTGGTAGGCAGGTGGTATTGTCCCTATTTTTACACATGAGCACGTGGGAGCTCAGAAAGGTCAAGAAATTTGCCTAAACAAACCAACAGGACCATGATTTAAAACCATGGATGGATGAATACAGCCATGCTCTCCCAACACCTACTTCTCTTCACCAGAATGGTAAAAATAGGACTCTATTTCCTTAGAAGGAAAATTATGATATCAAACTTCACATTGCTGAGAAGAAACCTGAGTTGCCTAGGTTTTAATATAATTTTCTAGACCTGCTCCAGGAAATATAAACATTTGTTCATGTTCTGATTTCACGTGCTATGCTGAAGATTCCATTTCATAAAAATCATACGCTACATATACAAAGCAAGAGAACCTTGTCTAGAAGTTTAGAGTATAATTATACAATGTGTAACAAAAATATTATTCTCAGGGTGCCTAGGTGGCTCAGTTGGTTAAGCGTCTGCCTTTGGCTGAGGTCATGATCCTAGGGTCCTGAGATTGAGCCCCGCATTGGGCTCCCTGCTCAGCAGGGAGTCTGCTTCTCCCTCTGCCTCTCCCCCCTGCTCGTGCTCTCTCTGTCTCTCTCTTAAATAAACAAAATCTTTAAAAAATATATTTTTTTCTCTAGAATTCCAATTGTACATTTTCAGACACAAAATGACTAGGCCTACATTTGTTTCATAACATGAGGTAGGTCAAACTCTAATCTCTGATTTATATTTTTTCAAGCCTAAATATTATGTAAGGTATTCTGTGGGTCTTTAATATCCGTGTGATTCATATTTCATATTAATTTGGATTCTCAGGTATTTTTTTTTCTACCAAAGAACATAAATTTCTAATAACAAAATGAGAATGAAGTTAGAAAAAAATAAAGTTAAAGAAAATCATGGAAAAAGGGGCGCCTGGGTGGCTCAGTCGTTAAGCGTCTGCCTTCGGCTCAGGGCGTGAACCTGGCGGTCTGGGGTCGAGCCCCACATCAGGCTCCTCCGCTGGGAGCCTGCTTCTTCCTCTCCCACTCCCCCTGCTTGTGTTCCCTCTCTCGCTGGCTGTCTGTCTCTCTGTCAAATAAATAAATAAAATCTTAAAAAAAAAAAGGAAAATCATGGAAAAGGTGAATAATATGAGACTATCTGGCTATATATAAAGTATTAACTTCATGAGTTGAACCCAGAAGTATAAACTTTTACATACATAGAAGGACTTTTCATATTGTCACTTCTTTGCCAATGGGAATGCTTTCCTTAAGTGTGGAGGAAAATCTCTTCCTTCTGTCTCTGTCTGTCTGTCTCCCTCCCACTCCCCCCACACATATACTCATGGGTCTTGTCACATGTTGGCCCTATACTGATGAAAAAGTACCAATCCTCAGGGGAAGCTTCAAATACTCTAAGACAAGAAGCTGCAAAGGTGGGGGGTTGGAGGGTGGTGAGCAGACAATCCTCTATAGAGACATTTTATATACATATATACTATTTTTTAAACCTAAAATATATATAATTTTTTTCTTTAATTACAGTTTCCCATATAACCATTAGTAGGTTCCAGTGATGCAAGCCATATTTATTAGAGGCGGCATGTCAAATAGGAGTTGACAATTACAGTCTCTATCAATACATATTATGCCAGACGGTAATGAGCCATCCACAAAGGGCTAGCTATCCAAAATAATCACGCTGCTTTCCAGAGAAATGTCGAAGAGGTTATGGTTTATTACACAGTGCTCATTAGATATACAGTGGCAGCATTAGCAATTTTTCCTTCATTTGCGTCTCATTTAAGGATCTGCCCCCACAAGCACAGTCAAATTAGTACACAAGGTTAAAACCATTATGCCCAGAAAAAAATTAAGTTGTATTTTATTTTACAGTAATGGTGGATCAAAGGTCCTTGGAATCTATTATTTGCGAAACCATTATCTAACACAGAATATTAACAAAAGGGAAAAGAAAAGCAATGCCCTGCCAGCATGGCTTTGACAGGAACAAAGACAGACTGTTTGAAATAAGCAAACACCACATTACTTAATTAAATACCCCTAAAAAAACCTATTTTAAAAATAACACTAAGGTTGTGACATCAACTGACAAAAGTCACAAAATTAAAGTTAATGATGAAGCACCAACCTATATTTTCAAATGCCTCATTTACATCAACTTATTTTTAAACATTTTTTACTCTGCTTTTGTGCTCAACTTGGTTATAAATTCACTTATTGCTATAAATACTTATTTTCTTAAAAAGATAACCGAGTTTCTCATCTTTGTGGCAAACCCACATTTATTGATATCTAATAAATTGGGGATTTTGCCTATAATTATTATAACTAGAAAGGTCTGGTCAAGAGGGGAGATCTTGCAGTTAAGTTACAAAAATTAAAATAGATATTGCTAAATAATAGCCACTTAATACATTTTGTCAAATCATCAGATAACCGATTAACAGCATTGGGATTGGGGTAAACAGTTATAGCAAAAAGATCTTTTGAAGAGATTTCTAAAGTCCTGACTGGTTGTTAATGAAATGTTAAAATTCATTACAATTAGAAGGGTAATGTTTCAAATATAGTTTCTCCATATGTTATTATTAACAGCCTGCGATTGTAGTCAATATTCAAGGATCCCTTGCTTCACTTTAAAGGACATTTATGGAGTGCCTGCCACATGTCAAACCCTGTGATAGGCTCTGAGAATTCATTAAAAAAAAAAAAAGAAGAAGAATAAAACCATAGCTCCGTTCTCAAGAAACTGATGGCCTGATCAGTGAAGGGTTTAGAGAGCAAACCAAATGATTTTAATCCTGGGCAGTAACTGCTACCTTAGAAGTGAACACAGACTTCCAAGGGAGCCCAGGGGAAGGGGCCCTCACCCAAATCTTGATGGAATAAAGAAAGGAGTTCCAAAGGAAGCAGCACTAAGTGAGATCTAAAGGATAATTCTACCAAGTAGGGAACAGGAGGGGAGAAATACGCTGGGAATGTGAAGTGGAGAGTGAAGGGCTGAAGTGGGACTGTTAACCTCAGATCATCAGAATATACTATTTTAAGGAATCTCTTTTAAACACTGGTCCAGATTAGAAGAAAACATCCTGAAGTTGGATTGATGGACTTTATGAAATAAGGTCAGCAAACAAGTTCTAGAACAGTTCAGATAACCATGTTTTAAATTTTGAAAAATAGTATCTTAAGGAAAACATTCCCTGGTCAGGTCCATGTATGGTAAATCAAATTTCAGAGTGGATAAATGTATTTTCTATTTAATGTTAATTAAATGTAACATGTAAGTCTGACTGAATAACTTGACATGACCAAAATCTGATTTTCATTGGCTATTCTAATTGATCTTTACTTTCACAAATGAGGGAAGTATCCTTGTCTTTTTCCCCCTAAACTGACACAAATATGAACTATAATGTATTATATGTCTAATATATGTGCCTATGACATACTGTACATATATTTTCAAAGTACATGTTAGAGATAATAAACTTTTAGAGGACAGAGAGTAGACTGATTTAATTCTTTTGGTACAGTACCCAGTACAGTTCAATGTAATCAGATACCTACAAAAGCATTTTTTTTCAAAGATTTATTTATTTGAGGGAGAGAGAAAGAGAGAGAGAGAGAGAGCACAACAGGAGAGTGAGAGGGAGAAGCAGATTCCCCACTGAGCAGGGAGCCCTATCCGGGGCTTGGTCCTAGGACCCTGGGATCATGACCTGAGCCGAAGGCAGATACTTAACTGACTGAGCCACCCAGGTGCTCCATGTGATGGACCTATTTCATATTAAATATAAAGATGTTTGAGTATTAGGTTTGATGACCATGCATTCTCCAAAGACAGTACACAGATTAAAACCTTGCCTGACCTCCCAGTTTCAGGAAAGAAGGGGAGCTCTGTGTTAGAAACCACCAGGACTTTGGGTTACATCTCTACCTCCTTATTCTATGTATAGAAAGAAAAGTTTCTGATACAATAAACATCATTTATAATAATAACAGAGGGGGTCAGCTTTTATTGTTTGAAAATAGCACTAAATTAGTACTGGTCATCATTTCTAGAAACAAAACTATTTGAGCACATATCGTTTGATGAGGCTATCTAGGTCAGTGGCTCCCTATCTGGAGTTCCTAGATCTTTTTTTTTTTTTTAATATTTATTTATTTTAGAAGGTGGGGGAGGGGCACAGAGAGAGAAGACAGAGAATCCAAAGCACACTCCACACTGGGTGCAGAGCCGGGCAGGGGGCTCAGTTCCAGGACCCCAAGACAATGACCTGAGCCAAAGGCAGATGCTCAACCGACTGAGCCACCCAGGCACCCTAGATCTTTAAGGATTCTTCATAGCAGGTAAAGAATTCTTCACAGAAGTGTTATTTTCCCCTTTCCAAAATGTCTAAGGAGACTTCATTCACCTCTGGATTAACGCATATCTGTTAATAAACATTTCAATTTTTCTTAGCTTTGTACGCATTGATAAGATGTGACAGTAGTGGTTATCTCACGGTCATCAGATGTTCAGATTGTCAGTTACAAGTGTATCTATAAAATGAAAAACTGAGTAATTATTATTTTACCTGTGAAGTGTGTTTGGTAAGCAGACTCTTTTTTACAGGACGATGGGAGAATAGCAAAAGGATAGGAAAGAGGTTGGGAGGCTATCATCACAAAGTCTACCTACACTGGCTGATTTCCCTCCACTTTTCCTTGGCCATCCTCTTTCTCTCACCAAGGCATTCTAAGAGAGAGCTGCCGTCCACTCCAACAACACATTTAACAGGAGGCCAGAAGAGGTCAGTGGAGAGTAGTGTTAGGCACCCCATCATCCCACCCACAGGGCTGGCCTCCAGCACATTTCAGGTCTCTGTCTACCCCCCCAAAAAAGAAGCTAAAACAGAATAAATCATTATGCTCAATTTTTTGCAATTTTGCTACAATCACAGATGACTTGAAGGCTGTTGTAATGTTCAACTTAAAAAAGAAAAAAAAAGTTTGAAGTAGAAAACAAATTCTTCTGGGGCGCCTGGGTGGCACAGCGGTTAAGCGTCTGCCTTCGGCTCAGGGCGTGATCCCGGCATTCTGGGATCGAGCCCCACATCAGGCTCCTCCGCTAGGAGCCTGCTTCTTCCTCTCCCACTCCCCCTGCTTGTGTTCCCTCTCTCGCTGGCTGTCTCTATCTCTGTCGAATAAATAAATAAAATCTTTTAAAAAAAAAAGAAAGAAAGAAAACAAATTCTTCTGTGTGGTTGTAAAATATAAGTTGTTATACTAAAAAGTTCCTTGAAGAGGACCATGACAATAAAAATGATAATGCCTTGATATTGGCATAACAATCCTATTTTCTCTGAGATAATAATCCATTTTTTCTCAAAAACAAAGGAGTTGCAGATATATAAAAATTCCCATTTAAATATACTCAATATCTGATTATTAGTGTTATGGGGGGGAAAAAGAGTATGCGATTAATAAGAACTAGAAAATCCCCAGCTTCTAAAGTGATTCTAAAACAAACAGAACAGCAAAATTAAACATGCTGTTCTGAAAATTTTAAATATTTAAATATAAATTTTTCTTCTCTTTTTATCTCCAGGGAAGTGTAAACTAAATAGAAAGCCTACGCCCATTTAGAGTTGAAGAATTAGAAGGAAAAAGACTGTGGACTTTTAAATAACAGTTTTTGTGTTTTCACTTGCCTCTCTTAGGAACTTCCTTCACTAAAGGCCCCCCTATAAGGTGTAGGTAGCATCTGTAAGCAAGTCTTAGCTAGTCCTTCACAGAGGAGTTACCTTCCTACCAAAATGAAGGTCATGGTCTCAGGCATATTTATGGAGGATAAGTTTGCAATAGCATACCAGACACAGAGAGAATGTAAACCATAAAAGACCACGTGGTACCTGACTTTAGGGGCTTTATGAATCTAAGAGGGGGGAAATGAGAAATGAGAAAATGCTAAGGAAAGACCTAAAATGGGTAGATATGTTGAATGGATCACAAAGAGGTCCAGGTTACCTTGCCCACCCCTCTAACTATTGCTGAAGAGGGTGAACTTCCAGCCAAACAGACTTTGCATCAGGTACGTTTGAAAAGAACAAGCTGACTATGAAACACTGCAGGTGTGTCAAAAAGAATGGGTTTTGCACAATTTAAACCACAAATTGAACTAATAATTTACTACTATTCTACCAAAATTCCCTGACAATTCTGATTTTTCAGCTTATTGTTTTTGTTAAATTAAAACTGCTCTGGCCTATCTACAAAGAGAGATAAAAAGTAAATTCCCATTTAAAAAAAAATCCTGCACTGAATGATATAAAATTAAATACAGAAATGCATTTTTAAGTGCAAAGAATCCTTCCACTGTTGCCAGTAAACAACTAACAAAGGGGAGTTCAGTAATTTCGCAGCCGTATTTTCTCACTCTCCTTCACTGAGAACACAGTCGTTTGCATGGCATAATAAGCTGTAAATTATAAACATTTTTACATAGCCTGCTGCAAAGAAAAGTCTGCCAGCTTTCTGCTATATTGGATAGTGTTCAAGTGATTAACTATAGCTTTGGAGAGAAGGGGTGGAAACTTGTTTTGCGTCTCAGTTTGTTGGTTCTCTTATGCACAGCCTCTAAAAATCCGTTACATCATTATTTGCCATGAATATGTAAGTAATTACAGTAGAGTAATAGAAGCTCTATATTTCTGCAGGATGTAAATTACCCATGGACAGCAGCAAATCTTGTAGGTGCATAATTATCCAAGTATTTCCTTGAAACAGTGCCTCCAATGAGTGTGAATATAGTGGTTTTCAATACCAAAATTTGTAGCACAGAGTATTTCAGGATTAATGACCAATGAAATACAGTTTGTTCCTGGTCTATAGGAAAAGCTCATTAGACAGAACATCTTCTTAGGGCACAAGATTATTTTAGAAAGTGGTTCGTGTATCAAGAAAAACATAACAGTTATCTGTTTTTCCCAATAGATAAAGAATAAATTTGTGAAAGGAAATGCACAGTTAAAGAGATACGGTTTGCAAATGTAAACATTTTTATTTTTAAATTGTAGAGAGCCCTATCATGATCCACATTCAACCTCAAAACAAAAAGAAATTTTGTCTCAATAAATCAACACTAATTCATGGAGCACTTGAGTGCCTACCATAGTGCTAGGGCTTTGGTGGCTAAAGAAAACCTCGTTTCTATCTAACTACACAATTCAGCACCACCAAACATAGAACATAAAAATCTGTGTTTAGTGCTGAGGATGTCAAGATGAGTAAGAAAGTATATTTAGGGCACCCTATTCCAGAAGCCACATTCAGTAATGGAAAGAACATGGATTCTATGGTCGAATGGGTTTTCAATCCCTCTTCCGCCATTCACTTACACTATAAACTTGATCAAATTACTAAATTTCTATAAGCCTGTTTCCCAAGAAAAGCAATTTTCTTAACTAATGTCATAAGGATTCAATTAATATATAAAGCACATGGAACTGGTACCAGACATATAAAAAACATAATAGGTGTTAGCTACAGTAATAATTACTATTTTTCTGTATTTATCACACTCAGCCTTGCACACAGCAGGTGCTCAACAAATAGTCGTTGAATAAATGAATGAATTAGTTAATGAGTGAATGAACAAATCTAGTAGAGGGATAAGATAGGTTCATAAGTTATTGCAAGACACACAAGAAGTGTCTCAAAGACACAAAATATAACAGAAGGCTCAGTAGTGGGAGATATGCTGAGTTGGAAGATGACGAAAACACAGGCCCTTTCCTCTAAAAGGTACTGTCCAGGGGGAAAACATATACATAAATTAGTCATCACAAAACAGTGTGTTAAGTGTTCTAAAAACTCACAGAACATTCCTTCTAGGTTCTGGCTTTAACAGAGCCATGGCTTTTCCTGTAAAAGCCCTGTATCTTTTTGAGTGGATACATTTAACCACCTATAAGCCACAGGCTGAGGAGTTGAGAGTTGGGACCAGTGTACTCATTATTTCTTCACCATCCTGAGAAAACCACAGATCCTCTACATTACTTTCCGCTGCCACTCCTCTCCTCTGTTACTCTGTTTTCATCGGAGTCCTTGGCATCTCGTTCCGTTCTGTTGTTCTCCTGGCTGACTTCAATCACATGAACTGCTCGCCCGCAGTTTCTCAATCTACTCAACTCAATCTCTACTATTTTCCATCAACCTCACCCTCAGGCACGACTGGAACTTACCATTCAGAACTGTTCTACTTCTAAAATGTTCATTGTGAACCTCCTACTTTCTATCTTCAACCTCCTAACGTCTGAGCTCCCTCATTACTACTCCAACCCAGAATATGAATCATCAAGACCTCCAGACCTTGATCACTATTTTCTCCCTAATTTTGGACTCCCTCAGCCTCACTTTCTTCTTCATCAAACCTAAATAATTTTTTTTAAGTTTATTTATTTATTGAGTAATTGCTATCCCCATGGGGCTTGAACTCATGACCCCAAGATCAAGAGTCGCATATTCCTCCAACTGAGCCAGCCAGGTGCCCCACACCTAAATAATTTATTAGGTCAAGCATTCCTCTGCATATATCCTTTTCTTGGTGGGCAAAGAAAAACACTGATCATGCTTTTACCTTCTCCACTTCTATTCTAGGGCTGCTAGGAATTGCTGTAAGAAATTCGTGTTTAATCCTGCAGGGAATGGGACATCAGTGAAGAATTAAGGATATTTTAGTCCACTTACAAACTTAAAAACTTGAGAAAAGGAGGAGGGAATTGGGGAATCTTAACAGAAGAAAATGAAGACCCAAGATACCAGTAACGACAGGGAGGAAGGATGCCAGGATTAGAGATAACCAACCTAAGGATCTGCTCTCTTTTCCTCTATTATCACCATCAGCCAGCTACACAATCCAAGAGTGAGAAAAATCCAAGAGCATAGTGGAGAAGGGAGTTTCTCGGGCACTGTAGATGCCAGTTCTCTAGTAGCATCTCACCCGAGAGGTGTTAAGGATTATCTGTCTTTATTAAACAAATTTAATTTTATTAAATATGGAAGGATTATGGACCCAATAGTGAATATGGTTATAGCTTAAAGTTAAGTTGCAGAAACAGAGTTATAGAAATGAAATTGCATCAATAGTGTCAGATGGCTACTAGATACATAAATTCTTTTCTCACCTTGTCACTAAAGGCCAGAGACTATTTCTTATTAATATTTGCATGCTTAGCCCTGTGCCTTGCAGACAGGAGGTAGTCAGGATGTGTCATATCGTATCACACGCTACTCTGAACCTAGCTGTGTATGTGTCCTGTTAGTTGAGCTCCTTGACCTGAAGCCCATTATTATCCCCATCTTATAGATAAGTAATGACACAGAGCGATTAAGGGACTGGCTTAGGTCAAATAACCAGTCAGCTATACATTTGAGACAAGAACCCAGATCTCTAGCCCTTATACCCATGTCTCTGTTACACCACACTGTCCACTGGTGGGGGTGCCTTGAATCTGGGTTCAAAGGATCAACAGGAAGAATGAAGCTATTAAGCAAACTCTGCCACTAAGCATTTTAAGTGACTGCAAGTCTTCTACGTATAAACATAACATTTTGTTACAACGAATGTCAAGAATTAAGCCCTATTTGAAATGCAGAATTAGGGGAGCCTGGGTGGCTCAATCGGCTAAGTGTCTGCCTTTGGCCCTGGGCATGATCTCAGGGTCCAGAGATTGAGCCCCAAGTGGATCTCCCTGCTCAGTAGGGAGTCTGCTTTTCCAGAACTCTCCCTCTGCATCCCCTCCTCCCGCCCCAGTTGTACTCTCTCTGTGTCTCTCTCAAATAAATAAATAAAATGCAGAATTAGACACTGGACATTGCCTTTGACTATGGCTTCTTGCTAGTCAACACAGCCCTTCTTTGGTACCAATACCAAAACAATTTATGCAGTGTGTTTTTTGCTGTGATGTAGTCAGGCAGGCTAATCTATAGCAAGATATTTATATACAATAAACGAACTCTCAGCTGAGTAGATTAGTAGCTGAGCCCACCTACTTTTTGTGGTTAATTATACTTGTTTTGTAAGAGGCTGTTCTTATTTTGTGTTTTTCCAACAGCTCTGGTGAAGTAATGACTTGTGATGTACAGTACGCTGAACATAAAGAGCCTTCCCCTTTCTTGTTCAACATATAATTGCTGCATTTGTGCATGCTGTGTAAGTTGAAAATAACAATAAAAAGTTAATGAAGAAAATAAGTACTGGTTGTAATGAATTAGTAATATTGCTAGATTTGTATCTGGAGTTTATTTTTATTGTTGTAAGTAGAATACCACCAATAGGAATATGCACTCAAAGTGCACATGCTTTCATCTCTTGAAACCTCTCTGAAAGGGAGCTGAGATATCTTTAGGAAATTATCTTCAAAAGCATACTCTAAATTCAATTATTCGGCATAATCATTTTAAATCACTGTCAATAAGCACTCCTCATTTTCAAGATTCTTGTACAAAAAGATACATTTTAGGGGCGCCTGGGTGGCACAGCGGTTAAGCGTCTGCCTTCAGCTTAGGGCGTGATCCCAGCGTTCTGGGATCAAGTCCCACATCAGGCTCCTCCGTTATGAGCCTGCTTCTTCCTCTCCCACTCCCCCTGCTTGTGTTCCCTCTCTCGCTGGCTGTCTCTCTGTCACATAAATAAATAAAATCTTTAAAAAAAAAAAAAAAAGATACATTTTAAAATAGGTTTTTATTGCTTTATAAGTATGAAATATAACATTCTTTTAAGTTTCAAGTTAATTTTCATCATACAAAATAATATGAATAGATTCTCTTTATAAAAAAGTTAAATGTTGCAAATAAAGTCCCCTTTGATGATTTCCTTATAGCTCTTCCCAAGCCTCCCCCTCCCTGCTTCTTCCAACCACTGTCATCATCAGGAGGGTGACGTTCTTCCACTCTTTTCTAGTATTTACATATGTCATCTTAAAAAAAAAAACAACTATACTTTAATGCTACATATTTCAATATTATTTCACATTAATGTAATTGAGCCCTAAATAAGTATAATTAACATGTTCCTACTTAAGCCTCATTTCTTTTTTAGAGATTTATTTATTTGAGAGAGAGAGAGAGAGCGAGCATGAGTGAAGGAAGGGCCAGAGGGAGAGAATCTCAAGCAGACTCCTCCGGAGAGGAGCTGGAGGTGAAGCTCGATCTCAGGACCTTGAGATCATGACCTGAGCTGAGATCACAGGTTGGATTCTTAACCAACTGAGCTACCCAGGTGTCCCAAGCCTCATTTGATCATTCTTTGATTTGGTCAATCTTCAAGGTAAATATGGTTTCTTAATTTTGTTCGGCACTTTTAAGTACTAGACAAATTCTAATGTGTGGTATGAAGGTGAAGATTGATGGTCTACTGCTACCATGACTAGAAGTCATCAGAAATTCATACCACATTAAAACGATAAATTATGAACTACAGTATCTGCAGCTGAGACCAAGACTAATCCCCTAAATGGAAAGATTTATAAACAACAACAGAACTCACTTCTTTTACCATTTTTAAAATTTTCCACCTTTCTCCTTAAATTAAGATTTCATTTAGGCCTTCAAATATTCTACCACCACTTCTTCTGTGACAGAATCCCAAGCCTGACAAGCTTTCTCTTAGAGGAGAAAGCACTGTTAACATGAGTCATTTTATTACGATGTTTTCTGGATTTAACTTATAGTTATGTTTATAATGCTTTTTTTTGGTGATTATTCTTAAAGCCCAACAATGACCTTAGGATATAATCATTAATTTAACCTTAATGAACTGAATAATACACTGAGTTAAAAAAAGAATTAGCATAGTTACCAAGAAATTGATGGTGTTCATTTTAAGATTTTATTTATTTATTTGAGAGAGAGAGAGTGAGCAGAAGGAAGAGGGAGAGAGAATCTGAAGCAGACTCCCCACTGAGTGCAAAGCCCAACGTGGGGCTCAATCCCATGATGGTGAAATCATGACTTGAGCCAAAATCAAGAGTTGGATGCTTAACCAAGTGAGCCACCCAGGCACCCCGATGGTGTCTATTTTAACACGGATGGTAAACCTAAGAAAGTAAATCATTTTGCTTCACTCCTGCTTTCTTTATAAAAACAACAGCAACAACAACTATACTTTATGCATTTTCATAGACTACTTGATCTTGCCAAAAAGGGCAAAAGATAAAAGTTCAGGTCAGCCCAAGGACTCTAAGGTCCTCATTCTAATAGCAGGACTAAGCTAACTACCAAGCTTTTACCGGTTTTTATGAAGTGCGTAAGTAAAACATATATACAGTTAAAAAAAATTCAGACCACCAAAGAGGACATAAAATGAATGAAGTCTCTCATCCCATTTCCCCCCACCAGTTTCCCCTCCCCAGAAGTGACCACAATTAACTCTTTGTGTCTCTTTTAAAGCATTTTCCATGCATAGAAAAGTCCACTGTCCACCCACTCAAGCCCCAATGGGATCAAACTATAATATGTTTCTGCATCTTGCTTTTTTTGATTCTTTGAGATCTTTCCAGATCAGACAAAAAGACCTCCTTAATCCTTTTAAGAATTCATTTGATACTCCCCTGCATCAGAAACAACATGGGCTCTACTGGTGGATGCTTTTTTTCCTTTTTGGGGGGTTGCTGTTATTCTTGCAAACTCTGCTACAAAAAGCATTCTTATACATACATCTTTGAGCATTTATGTTAACGCATCAGCAGTTTTGCTCAATCAAAGGGTAGATGGATTAAAATAAAATTTATGGCTAAAAATGCTATAGCTACCCCAAGCTGGGCAATGTAGTCTAGCTGAATAGTCAGGAAGAAAAGAAAATGTGCTTGGCAAACTTGTTCCAATCTCTTTTATCAGTTAAATAAGAGGTGTTGGGAAATTTCAGGCAACAAAGGTAGAATGAAAATATGTGGTCTGTTTATAACTGCTAGTTACCAAATTATTTTCTAAGTAACTATATCAATTAATGTCCCTACTAACAAAGCATTCACGTGCTTACTTCCTTACACACTCACAAACACTGGGTAGCAAACTTTTTAATCTTTGCCAAACTAACAAGGGAAAACTGATTTTGTTTTAATTTGTCCATTAT
The DNA here is from genome assembly GCF_023065955.2 of Ursus arctos. NCBI lineage: Eukaryota > Metazoa > Chordata > Mammalia > Carnivora > Ursidae > Ursus > Ursus arctos. The sequence goes on along the minus strand of NW_026622797.1, from coordinate 51,667,467 downwards.
GATCAATTTCAACCTTTTTCCCCTGTTATTTACTAACCATCTATGATTCTTCTTCACTGAACAGTCTGTTCATTTCTTTAATCCATGTTTGTGTTATATTACCTTCTTCTGGATTTATAAGATCTTCAACTGACTTGTTTATTAAAAATTGGCCCTTTGGCTTGCATGTTGCAAATATTTTTGTAACTTTGGCATTTTCTTTTGACTTTATGGTAATTTTTCCCCACTGAAGAATTATCTGTCTTGCAGTCAAATGTGTTTTTTGTTTATAGTTTCAGAGTTTTGGAACCTTTTAGGAAGGTCTTCCTTGCTTGAAGAAATAATAATAATAAAAATTTTAAAAATAATAATTTAAAATTATTATTAATCGGCTATGATCATTAGTCATTGACTGCCATCAATGTGTTAGGAATATGCCGAATGCTGGGATAACATGGAGAAAACAGACTATCTGAACTATGTTTCATAGCACACAAAATACACAGTCTTCTGTTATCAGTATTACAAATAAATACAGAAAATGATCAGTCCATAATTTTATTCTTATTCATCAGCTCACCTATCACCCAGAAGGAATACTGTCACTACACCGGTTCCCCAGCACAGCTCATTCTCCTCCCTCTGGAAATGGAATTGAGGACAACATAAACTCAGAAGAGTCTAAAAACCTACCAGTAAAACTTTAAGCCATATAGATGCCAGAATGGAAGCTGCGGAAATCAGAGGTGAGTAAATAAAACACAGTGAAAGAAGGAACAGGTCAAAATATGAAGGGAAAACAAAATAAACTTCTGATGGGATTTAACAAAAATTAGGGGTGCCTGGGTGGCTCAGTCAGTTAGGCAGCTGGCTCTAATGATTTCGACTGAGGTCATGATCTCAGAGTCCTGGCTGAGGGTCCACACAGGGCTCTGTGCTCAGCAGGGAGTCTGCTTGAGGATTCTCTCTCTCCCTCTCCCTCTTCCCCTCCCCCTGATCTTTCTCTCTCAAATAAATAGAACTTTAAAAATAAGATAAAATAAACAAAAAATTTAGTAGCTATTCTGCAGCACTATGTGTGTTATTTTTTGTGTTTTTTAATGATATTCCACTAATACTTTTCTTCTTTGAAATGTCACTTTACATCTTATTTTACACAATAACTCACTTAAAAATTTGAGACTTTTTCATGTTCTGTGAAGAGTACGTTAGAGTCTGCTTTACAGCTCACGTCCTGAATTAGAAGTTGAGAAGGACATAATAAGGTACAGTCACTGTGAGATACAGTCCATGTTAAACTACTCTAAAAGTCACACACTGTAAAATGTATGATTCTAATGTTTATTTTGGTCTACTACATTTATGTTCTAGCCATGCAAAGATTTAAAAGAATACTCTGTCCAAGGCACTGGTGTGCTGTAAATACGTACAGAGCTGGGCAGGGTAGTCTAGCTGAGTAGGCAGGGGGAAAAGAAAATGTGTTTGGCAAACTTGTTTCAATCTCTTCTACCACAGTTAAGAAAATGTGTTGGGAAATTGCAGGCAATGAAGGTAGAATGAAAACATGTGGTCTGTTTATAACAGTTAGACAAAAAAAATAATTGAATCAATTTTTGCTAAAACAACCGAGAAAGCTGAAAATTCACCTAAATTTCTTTAAACTTAATAATTATGTTACATTAGAGAAGTCTACACTTTGTAATATCATTATTTTTATAAATTGTAATGATTTTTTTCACATAAAATAAAAATATTCTATCATTAAGATAATAGAAAGTTATAAATTTATCTTCTCAGGAGTGGCTAGGGATACCCTGCAATTTAGTAATACTTTTAAATATTAATTTTTTATTATCGAAGTATAGTTGACATATGTTATATTAGTTTCAGGTGTGCAACAGTGATGTGACAGCTCCATACGTTACTGAGTGCTCACCACCATAAGTATAGTCACCATCTGCCAACATACAACATTATAGTAATACTTTTTTGATTGATCACTTTTGCAACCAATTTTTTATTTATTTATTTATTTTTTAATTTATTTTTTTAAAAGATTTTATTTATTTATTCGACAGAGATAGAGACAGCCAGCGAGAGAGGGAACACAAGCAGGGGGAGTGGGAGAGGAAGAAGCAGGCTCATAGCAGAGAAGCCTGATGTGGGGCTCGATCCCATAACGCCAGGATCACGCCCTGAGCCGAAGGCAGACACTTAACCGCTGTGCCACCCAGGCGCCCCTGCAACCAATTTTTTAAAAGTCAGGATTGGTGGAATAAAACTAAAGTCCACAGCCTTGTTGGCAAAAGGCTACAGTAAATGTTTATAGTGCAATTTTATAAATGAAGCTCTCTTACCTGTTTTTCAAAATGTAGTTATTACATTTAAACCTCGCTTCTGCCTCTCTTGGCCACTAAATGGTAAGTTTCCTAAACATATCCACAGGTTATATCCATCAGTTATATCCTTAGGCCAAACAAAAGATTTGGTCACCTAACTCACTTTTGGTCCCTTAGGTAATTTACTCAGGTCCCATTATCTGACCTCAAAGTCAAGTTTATGAGAGAAAAACACAGACAATGTAAATCCCAGCAGTTTGGAGGTGAATTAAAAAGCTCCCAAGTCAGTACTTCCCTCAAATGTTAAATAATTCACCGTGGCATTATAGATACAAGCCTCCAGCAAAAGTTACACTTGAACAATTAAGGAAGCAAGAGCCAAACAAATGACTTCAGTGGTAGAGAAACAAATTATGGTTTCTCATAGTATTGTGCCAAATTACATTTTCACATTAACAAGTGTGTAAAACACCCAAGCATCACCAACGACTTACTAGATTAAGTTTGATTATAGAAAATAGCCTGGAACAACACACCAGGATTATTTGCTAAACATAATTATGGATCCTATACACTTGGGTATGAAACCCATTTATTTTATTTATAAAGTTTTTATATTCATAATGTACCACCTACTCTTTTGTAAAGTTCTTTTACAATTGTTCATGTTACAATCGTCTGTCAAATGTGTTATATTCCTATAAAGGATCAGAAGGCGATGCAAAGTGGCTAGATAAGAAATTCAAAACACAAGATCACATCACAGTACACTGTGCACACGGATATCAGCACCTGCATAGTAGAAAGGGGGCACACTTAAGAGTAACAGCGGGATTTAAATCCCAACTCTATCGCTTTCCAACTAGAAGATTTCAGACAATTCTTAATTTCAGTATTAATTTCTTTTTCTGCAAAATGGGAATAATTCATTTATGCAAATATTTATTGAACACCTACTATGCATCAAATAGTACTTTCCAAGGGTTGTTTTTAATTTAGAATGTGAGATAATAAAATATAGCTGGTGTTCATTAGAGGTATGTATGGTTACCTAATTGCAAGAGCAGAAGCCTGACCAATCAAATAGGGTCAAAGTCGACAGACTGAAAATCAACAGAGCTCCTAAAGGAAACAGAGATACATGGGATACAAGGTGCTATGGGATCCATTTGCTTTCCAGGGATTAACAAGGTTATTGGTATTTGTTACAGATCTTTATGTGTTTTCTCAGTTAATTCAACTAAACTCAAGCAAGGGCTCTTTACAAAACTCATAAGGTAAAGTTTTGAGCTGTAACTCAAACAGGTTGGGGGAAGGATGTAAAGGTATAAAAGATGTGCCAACTTACTTTCCGTTCAGAAGTTTTTCAAAGACACGCTTACAAGAAGACCCTTTCTGGCATACTAATTTAATGGATAGTCTAACCTGTATGGGAAGTAAGTTCGTTGAATCAGACTAGACAAGCAGAATGGAATCAAGAAAAAAAATATGAAATTTGGAAGGAAAAGAACTGTAGCTGGATCCTCAACTTGTCTCATTTGCCAGTTGCGCCACTTCGAAAAAAATCTCAAGATTTTTGAAACTCGTTTGCTCAAGAGTAAAATAAGTGTAACGACAACTCTTACCTATAGCATTTTTGTAAGGATCAAATGAGATAACTATAATAAAAACGGTCAGTAACCTACAAAATACTAAACAAAAATAAATTATTTCACAGTGAGTAGGGACTGAAAATGATCCTAAGGTATCCTTTTTGGTGAAGATACTTGCATGGATAAATGGTAAAAGGTCTGCAAAATTACCCTGACTGGAGGAGGGGTCATTTGTAGCCATGACAGTAATAACTCTGCTTGCTTGTAAATGAGGAAGGGTCATTAGACTTCACAGCTGGTAAACAGTAGTCATTTCTAAATACCATATAAGAAGAAATGTATGGATAAAACAACTAGGAACAAAAAAAACTAAGGTATGGATTGATTTTTAAAGCAAATCCATAAGATATGTTAGCCATAAGTCAAACTTCCTAGAAATGCTTCCTTTTGTGAGGAAAATTTCCTTGTCACCCCTGTTTTTAGAGTGGTTTTAATTTCGCAGGGCAAAGTCCACCTGAAGGGGCTCCAGAGAGGCTTTTAACACATGGTCAAGTACAATAAATACTAAGTTAAATAAAGTTATTGTTGATATGCTATTACTAAAAAATATGCAGTGATTATTTTATGCAGTGATTTAAAAAAAAATAAAACTGAAAATTTTAAGTTTGTATTATAGGAAGCAAAAATGACTCATACTCACACATTTGTTTTTTAGTCTAAATATGTAGGAGAAAAAATTTCTTATTCCAGTAAGCTTAGTAAAAACCTCTTCACCATAAAAATAAGCATAATAAATACAGCACTGAAGTACACTACTTCTCCTAAAATGATAGTTGCAACATTATTTTATAGTTAGGTATCATTTTGAGTAGGTTTAAAAATCAAATCCCGTACTAAATCTCTATAGAGAAACAATGATACTATGACGGCAAAGGAGGGGTAGTCATGAATAGAAAACTTTAAATGGCCAGAACAGAAATGAAAGTTCTCAAAACAAATGTACAGGGAAATTTACCAGTTATGCATGGAGCCACTAAGTCTATCAGACTTGTTAAGAACAATAAAAATATATTAAAAGGGGGAGGTGCCTGGCTGGCTTAGTCAGGAAGAGGGTGCGACTCTTGATCTTGGGGTCATGAGTTCTAGCCACACACTGGGTGCACAGATTGCTTAAATAAATAAATAAATAAATAAATAAATAAATAAATAAACTTTTTTTTAAAAAAAGAACAATAAAAATACATTTTTAAACCTTTAACAAAATAGGTTGATCTGTACTTGAATAGACATAGAATGACAAAGAACTAAATAGTGATCTCCGCTGACCACTGTTCAGGAAAAGGAAACACAATTTTGAAAGCAATGTCAAAAGACTAAGTTCTTCTTACCATGAATAGATCCCACTGACCATGTCATAGTTCTGACATGAAGTATTCATGCTGCTGGGCCCAGCTGCTTTAGAAATAAGTAGCACCACCAAGCCCCTCAACTGGAGGTTATGCCGGCTATCATGAACAAGCCCCCTGCAAACAAAGAAAGAAGAGGATTAATATACTCTCACAGAATCAGCCACATCAAGTTAGGAAATTGCTACTATTCACCCAGACTTCCAAACTCAGAGAATGGAACTTGGGGAAAGAAAGAGAAGCGGGGGAAGAAAGAGCTAACAGCAGAAAGCAATGAGTTCAGGAAACAACTACAGAAACCCATGACTGGTTTCAAAAGTGACAGTCTCCAATTATGGGGCCTAATGATCTGGCTTCCTCCTCTTTCTGGCTTTTCCTATGGTCTGACCCTACATCTCACAATCTCAACCATTTGCTCAACCCATAGTTTTAAACTGCTCTATGGTAGCTAATAGCAACTGAAATGCAAATTGCATGGCTTGGATGAACTGATATTATTTGGTGAGGATGGTGGGAAGGGAGAGTGGTAAAAAATGATTTCTGTCTTCACAGGTAGAGAAGATGCTCAGAGAATTAAAGTGACAAATCCAAATGACTTAAAAATTTATTTGATAAGTAAAATGGAAATGTATGCCATCAGCAAGTCTTGCCATTTCCTATTATTTACGGAAAGCATTATCATTCTAGACAACAATATGGCTTTAACTTAGCATGTCATTTTATTTTTGCAATGAGTATTGAATTTTCATAATTTCTACTATAACTAAGGCCAGGAATTAATCGGGTTTTTTTTTCCTCCAAGTATTGCAAACGGTTGCCATATAAGAACTAAATGGCATCACAACAAAGAGAGAGAGAGAAAGAAAGAAACAAACAAACAAACAATGGGCAATATATTATAATAAATTAATATTTAGAAATATACTCATGAGCACTAATCAAATAGATAATATCCATACATAAATAACACACAAACATAGTTCTTGAATGTAGTGAAAAAAGTATTAAAATCATATTATACTTGGTTAAGTTATTAAGTCCTCTTTGGTAAATTTTGAACAAAGAATTAATTTAAATTAATTAACACAGCCAAAATTAATGAGTTAGTTCACTACTTAAGAAAAGTCTTTGCCCGGGGCGCCTGGGTGGCACAGCAGTTAAGCGTCTGCCTTTGGCTCAGGGTGTGATCCCGGCGTTATGGGATCGAGCCCCCCATCAGGCTCCTCCGCTATGAGCCTGCTTCTTCCTCTCCCACTCCCCCTGCTTGTGTTCCCTCTCTCGCTGGCTGTCTCTATCTCTGTCGAATAAATAAATAAAATCTTTAAAAAAAAAAAGGAAAGAAAAGAAAAGTCTTTGCCCCTCATGCCTCCAAACAGAAATTTTAAAAAGAGCCCCTTTGTACCCTTCTTGGTTTCCAAATAAGGCAGATCTTCAGGCTCTCTGCAAAGGAACAGATATAGCTCTTTGTCTAATTATATTTTCCCCTCAATCCAGTAAGTGATCGTCAGCAAGTTTGAGGGGTCAGTAATTTAAATTTCCTAGGAAAAAAGAAGCTAATTTATAGGAATTAAGTTATATCACAAGAGAAACAAATAATCATCAGAAATACCCAAAGTTGCTCATTGTCATGTAGCTTTCTACTTAGATCCTACAGACCTGAACGGGAGGGAGGCTGGGAAGCACCCTACTTTATAACAAGTAAATGTAAAGTGGGAGCAGGAGCACTTTCTAAGTTTTCTGCTTTGAATTATAAATTTTAACTTATGCTGCTAGATCCTTATTAATGTATGACCTAAAGTGAATCTTTATTCTTCTCTTTCTAGATAATAATATTAAAGAGAAGGTCTGAATTGGCTCTTAATTCTAGAAAGGGAAAAGAGGAAGGTGAGGCTGTGTGTGCGCGTGCATGTGCTTGTCTTTTGGGGGTTGAGCCTGGTTAGGGATGAAGGATATGATGACATAGTAAGACCTCCAAGAGGGCGAGAAACTGGAGAAAAGTCTGACTACATCATGCTGATGAAACAGTTCTGACAACAGTTTTGACACCTTCCTCAAAGTTCTCAGAGATGGGTCCTTTCACAGAAGACACAGACATAAGCTAAGAAGAAGAAGGAGAAGAACAGCAACAAATACTATATAGTGCTTCATATATGGCAGGAATTGTTCTAAGAATTTACTATATATTAACTAAATTAATTCACAAAAACTCTAAAAGGAAGGTACCACAATTACTCTGATTTTGCAGATGAATGAGGAGAATGAGGCACACCGAGAGATTGTGCAACTTGTTCATGGCTGGTAGGCAGTAGAGCCTTGACGAAGCCAAGATTTGAACCCAGGCCAACTGGCTTTAGAATCTATATACACTCTTAACCATCAAGCTATAGTGACTCTCCAATCTGCTTCATCTCATGTACAAAACTATTTGCTAATAAGTCAAACTAGAAGAGTGCAGCTTCAGAAACAGTTTTTTTTAAAAAAAAATCCTTTTCCCATTCGCTAGCTGTATGACTTGGAGACTGTTACCTCTGCTATAAAATGAGGTTAATGACGTCTACTTGCCATCGTCATTTTATGCAAGAGGCAACAAGAGTAAAGTACGTAACACTGTGGAAGCAGGTGGAAGGTGATCACATAATCAGAAAATTACATTCTCTGTCCTTATGACTTTTTTGCCACCTATTTTTTTTCTCAACTCATATTTCTTTCTTTCTTCTAGTCCATTTCTCCTCCTATCTCTCAAAGTCTAGCCCACTCTACCAGCATACATAATCCCCTATAAATTTCCTTTTCCACCTCCCAAAATAATAAAAGTTGAGGAATTCTTCCCACACACCCCCACCCTCTGCAAACACCATCATACATCACTGAAGCACTTGCCACTTTGAGAACGCATTCTGAAAAGGTCAGGAAGAGAAACTGTAATGGACTGGCTGACAGAAACCAAGAGGACCGTCAGAAAAGCACACCTGACAGTGGTTAGCAACCCGAAGAAGAGATTAACAGCTTAAGTAAATTAAAAAACTGCTTCCAAACACCACTTCTTTAAATTTCTTTCATTAACACCCTTAAAAAAAAAACAGTACCAAGAAAAAGTCCACAGCTCAAAAATAAGCTCACAATCAAAAGAAAATAAGAAAGTTTGCTTCTGAGCATAAAAAAAATCCCTAGGATTCTATATTATAGAGATAATATGTTTATTCGAGTCCAGGCTGTACTTTGCCTGAGTTGTACTTTGCACGAGTTCTTCTCAGTGCCTCTCTTTAGGAGGGACACTGATGAGCCCGAGCATGTCTAGAAGACGGTGAAATCTTCTACCGCCACATGCATGCCTGCAGAAAAGGCTCTGGATGCTAGCTTGGGGAACAGTTAAGTTGGTGTCCTCCAATTTATCCAGGCAAAGATACAGTGAATGCTCGCTGCCTGTTAGGCATGGTGTAAACAACAGTGGAGGACATGATGAGGGCTGGTGAGCTGTGCTCTCCCTTCTTGTAGATAATACAGTCTGGATTAAAAATCCCAATAAAATGTGGCATGAGCTACTTTAGGGGATGAACAAGGGCTGTGAGAACACAGAGATGGGGCCACTAACATAACCCGGGGCAAAGAGGGGTGAAAGAGACCGCCCTGACACCTAAAGGATGAGGAGGAAGTAGCCAGGGGAGCTAAAGCTGAAAGGGAAAGTGAAGGGGGAAGAAAAAAAAAGGGGTTCCAAAGAAGAAACAACATGGGGTGAGGGTTTGAAGGAAAGACAGGAGGGCACAGCGATTTCCAGAACCAACATGGCAGGAGCATAGCATGTGAGGGGAAGAGTTGGGAGAACGAAAGCTAGAGGAAGGCATAACAGTGGTCTATTTGTCTGAAAGGGCTAGAATTACTGCAGAAGCTGACACGACTGGGTAGAAAATATGGAAATAGAGCAGGCCAATTCTGACTCAACCTGAAGAAATTAAAAAACAAAGTAGCCTCTGGTGGTGCTGAGGCCCTTGTTAAACAGAGATGTTCGGGAAGCTGCACAGCCTCTGACACACACATTAGAAAGAAGCCTGGACTATTTGACAGCTGAAGTGTCTTTCTTACTCTGATTCTTTATGCTCTCACCTCAGTTATTTAATTATCTAATACTCCTACAATATGTATAATAGGTCTAAAAATTGGAAGAATCCTTTATTGTCGTTAAAATTATAGTGTCATGAATGAAAGCCGTATTTACTAACTTGAAATCTTTCTCACTGAAGTTCTACAGAATTGTGTTCCTTTTAGCTCATGTCAACTAAAACTTCATCACTCATTCAGTCAGTCAGTCAGTCAGTCAGTCAGTCATTCAACTAATTCAGACTGAACACCTTCCATAAATTAGGCACTGTCTAGGCACAGACGCAGTGGCGAGCAAAACCAGGTGTGGAGCTCGTGGAGCTTGCGAGCTAGTGGAAGAGACTGGAAATAATGAAAGAATCACAAAGATATGTAAAATTACAACGGCAATAAATACCACAAAGGAAAAAGGTGGTACCTGGAGGTTTGTAACAGGGAAACTGACCTAGCAAGGGAAGTCAGAGGCTTCACTGAGGAAGTGATGACTGAGTTGATACCCAAAGGAAGAATAGGTGTAAAAGGGGATAGTGGGAAGGGAACAGACAAGAGGAGTATACCCACAGCACAAAACCAGGTATACGTGAGGATGAGAGCACCGTACAAAGTGAGGCTGGAGACAGACAGGACTAGACCACACAGGATGAACAGGCCATATGAAGACTTTGGCTCTTTACCCAAAGAGTGATGTGAAGCCACTGTAGTTTATATTAAGCAGCTGGTGACATAATCAGATATTTTTTAAAAACCCAAAAAAACAAAAAATCCTGTCCTCAGTGGAAAAACAGCACAGGTGGAAGGGAAGGAGGAAGACAAAGTGGGTATGAGGAGACGTGTTAGGAGGCTTCTGCAGCAGTCAATGAGAAACACGGGGGTAGCGTGGTGGATAAGAGAGAGGTACCAAATCTAAAGTAATATTGCAATTCAATTTAAATAGATGGTGGATACTATGCAGTCCTGGAAAATTAGCTAATACGGATATAGCACTAATTTTAAATAATATAATCCTGAAAAGTCTGTAGTTGAATTTGGGGGCAGGGTAGGAGGGAACTTGGCCCCTTTCAAAATTCTGCTCCAGATCTACAACAGATGGAAACAGCAAACACTCACTAATATTCTAATAGTGACACAATTTCGTGATGGACGTAAGGACTGAATAGGTGAAACTGGGCAACCCAGCTCTATATCCTTCTCACGTTATGGTTTTATGGCTAACTGCATCTCTCACCTCATCATCGTATCTTCCCACAGCTACTACCTTCCTTCCAATCCTGTATTTCAAATCCTCAAATCACAGCTATGGCACTTTTTTTTTTTTTTTTTTTTTTTTTAGGGGGAAAGGGGCAGAGGGGGAGACAGAGTTAGAGAGAGAGAGAGAGTGAGAGAGAGAGAGAGAGAATCTTAAGCAGCCTCCATGCCCAGCACAAAGCCTGACGTGGGGCTTGATCTCACGACCCAGAGATCCTGACCTGAGCCAAAGTCAAGAGTCAGATGCTTAAGGGGCTGAGCCACCCAGGCCCCTGACACCTTTCCATACAGCCTCTCAAATTCCATTTCTTCAACACATATGTACCAAACATGAGAGGTATATACAAATAAATAAGTGATATAATAAAAGAGTTATAATAATAGGTTCAAATATATTTAAATTGAATAATACAAGCAACAGATACCAAAGGTAGCAGAGTAACAAAAAGCCATCAGTGCACAGAGGAAGAAAGAAAACTGCTTCTTGCTAGAGGTGCTCCTGACAGTAGAGATAGCATTCAGACTGAGCCGGAGAGTTGGTCAGGCTTCCCTGAGCAGAGAATGGAGGTAGGACTGGAATGGGGTTAATGGAATGGAAAGGGGGGCATCTGAGGAGAAAGAGACAGGTTATGCATGATAAGAAGGTGGAAGAATGAGGAGCAGGTTCAGGAGCTGTGGGGGCTACCCGTTTGGGCAATATGTGAAGGTGAACAAGCCCAAAAAAAAGACAGCTTAAAGAATGAAGGGCCTTGAGAGTCAGGTTTGGCGGTGGGACTTTATTCTGCAGGCAATCTGAAGGCAGGGATGGTTTGTCAGCAAGCGAGTAATGTGATCAGAGCTAAAGACTAAAACTGTTACTCTGGGCCTAATATCGTTCCTCTGGCAGTAGCACGTTGGGTGCAATGGAAAGGACAGGGAAGATTAGTTAGGAGTAGCTTCTTCCAATGGTCCGGGTGGGAGATAATGAGGGCCTAAATTAGGGCAGTGGCAGCAGTGATGGAAAAGAAGAGCTGAATGATGGCCGCAGCACCGAGGTGGAACAGGCTAGTCTGGCCAGCTGACTGCATGAGGGGAGACCCTCATGCAGTGAAGGAAAGATAAGGGCTGAATGTGAGGTTCAAACCTGCTTCCTGGAGGTGATGATGCTAGCATTCATGGGGATTGGAAGAAAAAGGAGAGTTAATGGGGAATTAATGAGCTCAGTTTTGGACATGTTAACTTTGAATGCAAGAAAGACTGCCAGATGGAGATGCCCAGCAGGTAGCTGGGAATGCTGTGGCTACAGATTTGGGAAGCATCTTCAAAGAGGTGATGGCTGAATTAGTAGGAATTGATGGATGAGATTCCGAGGAAAGAAAAAAAGAGAAAAGAGGCAAGGGAAGGGATGAGAAGAGAAAAGGAATCTTGGAGAATTCCTTTACTTAGGGGACAGAGGAAGGATGAGTAACCAACATGAAGGAACACAGTGGGTCCACAAACAAATAAAAGGGGTGTCCGCAGATACCCAGAAGAAGTGTGAACATGCGTGCACAATGGAGGGAGAGAATTATTAACAGTGCAGTGCACAGAAACTAGGGCCAGTAGCTGCTTCTTCCATGGGCTTTTATGGTACTTATCATAAACCTCTAGTTTCATGCTTAAAACACTGAATAATAAAAATGACAGCAACGACACAAACGACAACTACAACATGCTACAATGCCAGGCATGCACTGTCTTCAGTGCATATGCTCGAAACCTCACAAAACCCATGCAAGGTAACTGGTACTATCTCTTTATAGATGAGGAAAATTAGAAAAAAGGCTGAGAAAAATTAAATAATAACTAGTCACACCAGTCAACTAGTAACGGAAGTGCCAAGATCTAGACGTAATTTGGACCCCAAAGCCTAGGCTCATCATGCTTTACGGCCTTCCTCTTTAATTACTGGCTCACAGGTACTACACCTCACAAGCCTGTGAAAACCTTGAAGGTACTCAGGCTTGTCATCTTTGGATGCCTTGCACCTAGCAGAGTAACTGACATAGAACAGGTCTCCAAAAAAATGCAAGATGAGAGAATAAATAGCTTCAAGAAGTAGAACAGCAGATTCTCCATCTTGCACATCCCACCCAAACAGCCCCACTACTATTCCCGACTTTCCTCATCTCTTCTGTTCTCCATTTGCTACATTCGGCCAGTCAGCTCTGCGTCTTGAGTCCCTCTTACTAAATCAGAGTATATTCTTTTAAAGGGACAGCCACACAGGAGAAAAGCCCCAACATACCCTAAAAAACATGCTAGGATTTTAATGCTATGCTGGAAAGTTACCGTATATGAGAATTATACCACATTAAAGGACCTACTCCTTAAGTTTTAAATACAGAGAACTCAATATATTGCAGTGTTTGTGTGTTTTGTTTCCTCATTTAGGAGAAGTGACTGAATTCACTGCGGCATCAGTGCCCGTGAGAGAAGGCTTGTCCTCACTTTGAACAGAAGGTAGAGATTACTTCCAGATGGAGAGTTGAGGTAGGATGGCAGAACTGGGGCACGAGAGAAAACTTTTGAGATGTATGCTCAAGAGTTCAGAATTCTAATTTATGCCATGATTCAAATTACACTCTTTTGGTACATTTATAGTCAAATATTATGGAAAGACTTTACCACCTACAAAGAAGGGACCATCACCCTAAGTCAGCTCAAAGCACCTTGAAATAAAACTGAATGCAGAAGAATCAGTACTGCTCAGACCCCCATGAGAAGAACTCCCTCCACTGCTAACACCTAGAGGTACAGAGTTTTACTATTTCATTATCCCACTTTACATATATCCAATTTCAATAAGTCAATCCAAAAAACGTAAGCATCAAAGATAACTGTCAAATCTAACATACATGAGATGGGTTGATTGATAAGATTCCTAATAATGCTTTAGGACAGTGATGGCAACTCCTAGACACAATTTTTTGAAGTTTATATGCAGATAACTAAAACATAAGGATTGCCTACAATGTGCAGTTTTTGCCAAAGAACCATTAGAAATACTCTGATTTTTCTGAATGCTGACTACAACCTGCTAAATTGATTTTGCACTAATGAGTTGCAACCTGCAGTTTTCTGAAAAACAGTGTTTTAAGTCACATAAAGTATATGATATATAAAGTCAAAAGAACTGGAAGCATAATGTGAAATTAATTAAGTAGGAATAGAATTATCACCATTTAAAAACAAAAAATCTGTCCATATACTAGAACAAATTTAGTGTTGCAAGAAAGCATTAAAACTTTTTTAATGACATGGAAAAATACTTAAAATGTTAAATGAAGATAGAATGTAAAACTGTATACATAATATCTCAATTATGTTTCAATATATGCACATACATATGCATATAAACAAGGCCAAGGACAAAAACTAGAAAAAAATATGGCAAACATTAATGTTTTAAATCTGGGTATCATTATATAGGTGTTCCATATAGAAAGCGTCCTTGTATCTTTCTGTATGTTTAAAATATTTTGTTTAAAAAATGAAAAGAAACAAGATAGGAAGCAAATACCCCTAAATGGTAATAAGCGTTAATAAACAGATTCTTTGATTAAGGGTGATTTCTTTCATAAAATGCGTAAGAGCACAGATCTCTTTTTAAGTCTGGAGAAAAAAAGTACTGTATTTTAAGAATAACAGAATTTTAAGAAGGCAGATGACTTACTACATTATAGTTGTGTTTCTCATTTCAAGAAAAAAATTTAACCCACATTTAATGAACCCCAGAGTCCTATGTTGGGTGCCTTGCGGGTTCTCATATTTCACCTTTAATTTCTCTAAGATTTAGACATAAGGCCAATGTTTAAATGGTATCAAAGAAGTGCTGTTAAAAAAAATATGTAATTAGTAATTCAATGACAGTAATATTACTCAGTTGTAAAAGAAAAAAATTAACACTCATGAAAATTGTTTTAAAGCACTATAATTTGAGGGAGACTAAAAATAGTCTGCATGTCACAGATTTTTATATAAAATTAGCAGAAGAACTGGAGGTTAATTTCCATTGACAAAATGACCCAAATTGTATTATTCCTGCCATATCTATCCTGAGACTAAACTGCCCTAGACTTGAAACAACTTTAGGGCCTGGGGTGACCAGCTCTTAGAATCTGGGAGCTGTAGCCGTCACTGACATGGCTCGAGGGCCACACGCACATCCCACCCGAATTAAATCCCTGAGGGACATCAGGGCCAAGGAACTGCCTTACCAAAGCCCTCCCAAAGCTGCAATTAGGTTTGATGGGCATGTGGCAGGAGACAGGCGCTGGAAAAAAAAAAGGAAGTAAGAAGAGAAAAGTAGAATGGGGGTAGGGCACAGGGGTTGCCGAGCAGCGGCGGGGTGGGGGGTGCGGGGCGACAGAAATCAAGCCAGGAGCTTTTCAGAAATGATCACTAACACCAGTAGTTTGATGACACGTGATTGAAATAAAAAAGTATAAAATAATGCCATAATTAATCAAGTTTGCAGCAAGATGTAAGCTGGCCACCTTAGAATTAAACCATACCACCAGGAAAACAAAACAAAACAAAACAACAAAAAACCACGAAGACTTTCACTCAAATGGTAACTAAAGATTTAAAAATATGAATGTAGGAAATTAGGGCCATTTAAAAAAATAATATTTTGATCACACTGAAAACTCTTAAAATTATCTCACACAGTAATTTTTACATACAGACCTCTTTTGTTCACATTTAAAAAAAGCAATTTAGTGTTGAAGCAAAGGGGTAGAAAAATCGAGTGCTGGAATACAGGCATCATTACACTCCACAGACACACGAGACTCACACCACCACTCAAGCGGTGACACTGGCTAAGAGCTAGCGCTGTGAATTACACCTCCTACTACCACCACCCGTCTGCACAGGGAATAAATCAACCAAACATGAATGAGTGTTCCCTTAATGCTCAGTGCTTTTCTCAACTTGCAGTCCTGATTTCGATAGACTCTGCCACTCAAAGAGAACTGCTCTCAGATTAATCTTCCATAATTTTCTACGGTTTTACTCGGCTAGTTATATAAGCACATTTTTTTTTTATTGAAAAAGAATCTCTTTAGAAAAAAAAAAAAGAATGTCTTAATGTAATACGCAATTTGTTTAGTACTTGGCGTATCAGTCCTATTAGCTAATGAAGGTGGTCCAATGGTGCAAAATTTACAATATTTGCCTGAGAATAAGTTGGAAAAGATAGAAAGGTAAAAAGTCATTCAGTTGGCTTTTACATAATATGAAGAGATGAAGCCAAAAGTAAAGATATGATAGCAGATGGAAAAAGCCAGTAAAAATAAGCAAGTTGAAAAAAAAATGATGAAACACTTTACAGAGAAACAGATAATACCTTAAGGGCAAATTGGGGTGGGGGTTGGGGTATAGCAGACTGAAATGCAGCATGGATTTTGGTAGGAGAAACGAGTTTTTTTGTTTTTTTTTTTTAAGATTTTATTTATTTATTCGACAGAGATAGAGACAGCCAGAGAGAGAGGGAACACAGGCAGGGGGAGTAGGAGAGGAAGAAGCAGGCTCATAGCGGAGGAGCCTGATGTGGGGCTCGATCCCACAACGCCGGGATCACGCCCTGAGCCGAAGGCAGACACTTAACCGCTGTGCCACCCAGGCGCCCCACGAGTTTTTTTTTAAAATGAAGAGAAAAACAATCAAAATCTAAAACCATATTGTTGCAACATGATGGTTCAAAAATCAGGTGCAAAATTTTTAGGAACATCTCTTTTATTTTTCCAAAAGAAACTGAAGGTAAAGGAAACCAAACCATGGAAGAATTAGAAGTGACAGGTGGTAGGACACAGACTGCCTGTGTTCATCTTTCACAGAATTTCCACAAGAGAAAAGATCTCATGACTGGCTGCCTAAGTTCAAACCTATTAGTTCTCATAATCACAAATACTGCCACCCAATAACATTAAGACCTTACAAATATTTAAAATAATCACCAGGGCACCTGACTGGCACGTCGGTGGAGTGCACGATTCTTCACAGTGACTTCGAGCCCCACTGTGGGGGTAGCGATTACTTTAAAAAAATAATAAATAAGCAAGCCACTAACAGAGGTAGTAAAGGGGAAAGATTACTATGATAGTGGCATCTCTCAAATTATGTGTGTCAATAGGAAAACATAATTCAATTTTTTATAGTTTCATTCACATGATAATAATTAATAGGATGGCACCTACTGAATGAAGAGAGAGATGCTTGGGATAAATTACACACAGATTATTCTAGGCGATTTCATCCTCAGATAACAATAATACTTGCTGTACTCTACTAGGTCACAAGGTTCTGGGGAGAAATCTGTCATTTACTAGATTGCCACCAAGCTTCCTTTGGGTAGCCTGACTGTCTCATCCACCCTGGTATGTCCCCAGGCCTTCACAGGTGTTCACGCATCTAACCTGACAACCGTCCTGTGAGGTGGTAGTTTTCTTCATTTTATGATGAGGATACTGAGACTCATAGTTTATTTTCTATCAGTGATTATCACTGATATACTATACAGTTGTATTCATTAATTTCAGTTAATATTTGTCTTCCTTGACTAGAACACAAGCATGTTACAACGTATTTACTTATCCACAGTTGTATCTCCACTGCTTAGAATAGTGCCTGGCACACACAGACACTCAATAAATACTTACTGAATGAATTAATAAGGTAACGTGTCCAAGATTATATAACCACGATATGAGAGACTTGGGGCTCCATCCAGGTGTCTGCCTCCAAAACCCATATTCACCCAACGAGAAATAATGATCACAGCAGCATTAAAATAGAGTAATAAAAATGAATGGTGGCTTAGAATCAGGGCTTAGAAAGTACCTTATAGGTAAGAGGTGTGAAACAAATTTTTAAAGTTAACTTCTCCTAAGCACCTCTTTAAAACTTCTCTTGATTACAGGTCTGGTGCATTGAGAGCTGGACAAGCAGTTGGGTGCAGCCTTCTCCTTACAGGCAAGTTCAACAAGACTCACAGGCAGCACAGAGCCAGAGGATTTGTGGTCCATTAAACACAAGGCCATGGGAAGCTTTGAATAGCGCCCATTCACACAGAGGCTGAGTAAAGTTTGCGCTGCAGTGAAAGTGCTGTCCAGGTTGGAAACCACAACTAAAAAACAACAACAAAAACCTCACAGACTGCAGGAGTAGCCAGCGTCTACACCACAGCCAAGGAGTCTTACACCGAAATGAGGATCTGCATAGGCCCAGCCTGTGGCTTATGGCCTTGTGCCCTTTTGGTGGCCTGTGACAGTAGAACCTCTAAAATAGTCCACAAAATTGTAACTTTTAGGGAAGGAAGAGATGACATTTTTCTCCATTTTTTACCGAACACCTTGGATCTGTTCCTTGAAATTGGGCAGAACGTGAATTTCTCCACAAAAATAGTTATTGAATAATTTATATACATTCTATGTTTTTATTTCTAGGAATATATTAAAATAAGACAGGAAATTTATATTTAGAGACTTTTTGTTCCCATCCTAATAGCTGTATTTTTTCCTAATTCATACTAAAATAATTCATTTTTAAAAGGTAAAAGAGTGTAAAGTATAGCACGATAGCTATACTACAAAGTACTGGGAAATGTCAAAAATACTGTGGTGTGATTAGGCTTTGCCTCATTAGGATGCCATTTCTCCCCCCCCCCCCCCCCGTTTTCCTTCTGGAAGAGTCTGGGGCATGAGCTGAAAAGGACAGCGCTTATTTCACTAGAAATGAGAAAAAAACGAGTGAGGTAAGTCATAGATTCTCCCCTCCCCACAAATAAGATAGTGGAACTTACAGACATCCATCTGTCTACCCTTCTGACTGATGTTCTGGGGGCACGAGCATGGGCAATGCGAGCGGGAGGACAGGGAGCAACCTGCCAGTTTTATAGCACATACTGTGAGCGACACACATTACGTGCGGTCAACAACTTCGTGAAGGAGGTACTACAGCTATCTCCAGTTTACGGGGTGGGGAAGTGGAGGCTTGGAGATAGGTTAGTTTCTTGTTCAAGGTCAAAAGTAAGTGAGATTGGGACTATCTGACTCCAAAGATGCTCCCATACTTATTGGTTATGTGTTCAAGTTCTTTGGTTCCCAGGGACCAATAATGTAGAGGCAAGAACAGGACTCCAAAGTGAAAAGACGGATGGAACTTAGGAGTAAAACAAACAAGCTAGGTTTTGTTTCCTGTTGGTACAAGGCTGAAGAGTCTCTGAACAATCACTGGAGTATCAAACTAAAATAAAACAGCTGTTGTTGGTTTTTAAACTCTATAACTACTCAAATAAAAAATTAGTATCTACATTTATTTCAATGTACAGACTTGTAGCACACTGTTTACTTCATATTTCTAAACTGAAACGTTTCCATCCGTATCAAGCTCACTTTAGCACCACAAACAATAAATAATCCAAGATTCTAAACACTGCTCACTGATACACTAGGAACCCATTCTTGTCTACTTTATCCCAGAAATAAACCCAAGTAATAGTTAACATCTACTGCATGGACTACTCTTTACTCTTTATATACATTTACTCACTTAAACCTCATGCAAGGTTTTATTCTAATTTTACAGATGACGAACTTAAACACAAGGAAAGTAATAGGTAAGTGGTAGGGCCCTGATTTTAACCCAGGCATTAGGATTCCAGAGCTTACATCGTTCCTTACCCTCCCTGCCCCTTCTTAAAAAACCAATCTCAAACTCACAGCAAAGTTCCAAGTACAGAACAAAGAATTTTCTTTTCCCGAACCATTTAGAAGTCAGTAATACATCACTACCACCTAACTCTCAGACGCCATTAAGTTTTGCCAATTATCCCAATCATATTCGTTAGAGCAGAAGGATCCCGTTCAGAATTACACATTGTACTTAGTTGCCATGTCTCTGGTTTCCTTTAATCTAGAACAGTTTCTTAGTTTTTCCTTGACTTTCATGGCCTTGATGACTTTGAAGATTACAGGCCAGTTATTTTGTAGAAGTTCCCTCAATGTGGGTTTGCCAGACGTCTCTTCGTGATTGGATGCAGGTTGTGCGTCTCTGGCAGGAACATCACAGAAGTGATTTTGTGTTCTTCCCACCTCAATTTCAGTTTGTTTCCTCACAGCAGATTTTCACTTTGACCATTTGATTAAGGGGTATCTACCACACTTTTCCATAGTAAAGACACACTTTTCCTCTTTATAATTAAAAAGCTTTGTGGAGAGGTACTTAGGAACTATATAAATATCCCATTCCTCACATATCAGAGCATGCCAGACATTGGTGAAGACTTAAAATCATTGCTTCTCCTGAGGAAATATGTATCATCAGCTCAATAAAGTAAGAAAAAAAAAAAAAAGAACTGGGAAGATGAAAGTGTTATTTCTACAGACAAATTTTCTTAAATGAATAAAAAAGAAAATTTATGAGGTTTAATTGATAAGCAAATGAGCGAACAGTGAAAGTTTCAATATTTGAGATACACAGTCATTATCCTGTCCCTGAAAAAAAAATTCCACATTTAGTAATAATGATAACGTAAAAGGTAAAGGAAAAGGTCACAAATAGAGATTTTGTTTTACATAATCGCTTTTAAAAAGATACTCAAAATAAATATGATCTCAAATTTAGCAGAGAGGGAGAAACGAGGGATGACATAAAAATTTAGAGGAAAAAATGTGGTGGTTTCTTTTTTTTTTTTACCATATTAAAAGTACAAAATAAAATTGAGAAAAGTAATGGGACAAAAGTAATTACTCTCTCCACATTGCCAATAATGCTCCACACCTTATAAATTCCAGGACCATGATAAAAGCACAAAATCCTTGTCCCTCAACACGTGTGTCAAAAACCTAATGAATTTGGTCCTCGAGTGCAGGCAATGATTTCCCTTGATATAAAGTTCTAGTGTGGTTATGTTATTTGTATCATCTGATATCAAAAGTTTCCCCCTTCCCTCAAAAGTAGCCAGACTAATACTAGGTTTAACGATCAGGTGAACCCTGTGGCCAATATATTTCAAGATCATTTTGTTTTATTATTCTTACACAAGTTGAAATTAGAAACTTATCAATAGATTAGTAAGGCCTATCAAAATGCTTGACTGTCTGGAATGTGCTCCTCACCTTCAGACATTTTGTATTTTGATCCATGCTCACTGAGTGGTTCTAACTGTTGCACAGTATTCAAGAGTTGAAAAGTGATCTACGCTATATAAGCACTGACAATCTTCACACTGCACTCTGGTCCCCATTCAATCTGGTCTCCAAATGTGATATAAATACTTTGCAAGCTATTGCCTGCATAAAAAATTGGTAAAAATTATAGTTTTTAAGCAAAATTATTTAAGCTCAACAAAAAGGTCTAATATTTTCATTCTTTCCAGAAACACTGTTATTCTCTATGTCTGCATTCTTCCAAAATGTTCTTTAGTTAACTACAGTGGGATCCAGTACTTTCCTCCCAAACAGCATTAACAGAGTCTCCTACTGACATACATTTCTGAAATAATCTTTCAGGTGATAAAAAAATATTTTCATATTTTTATGAGATTTTAAGGGAATGGGCTAATAAGCTAAGACTTTTTGGTAAAGAAACTTTGTGCTCACAGAAACATGATTAAGTTTATCAATTCAGAGGCCTACTCCATCCCATTTTGCAATATCACAATTTTAAAATGTTACTAAGGGGGCATTTGGGTGGCTCAGTCAGTTAAGCGTCCAACTCTTGACCTCAGCTCAGGTCTTAATCTCAGGGTCATGAGTTTAAGCCCCACACTGGGCTCCGTGTGGGGCTTTGAAGAAAATACTTAACAAGTAAGTAAAATTTTTAAAAAATGTTACTAAGAAATGTATTTTATTTTAAAGCAAACCTATGTAAGAATATAGAGCAAAAACAGTCATGTGTTTCAAAAAGAGCAGAAAATTAATCTATTAAGTTAGTATTGCTATTATGAGTTTATCTTTAAAAGATTCTTAAACTTCAAAAGGATGGGCCATGATTATCTTAATTTTTCAATATCATAGAAGAGATTCACACAAACTTAACTCTACCATATATTCCTGAATAAGTCAATACGAAAAACAAACAGAATAACCTTAGTTTGGCATTTATAGTTGCATACAATGAAATAAGGATTTCCTCCCATTTTTAAATATAAAACCAATTATACATTTTACATATTACATTTTGCATACTTTACAAGATTCTAAAATTCTATTGTTAAAAATTATCTTTTATGAATATGTAATTTTAGTGCAACTTAATTACTCCATTTGTTTCGTTTCACTGCAAAATAGTCTTGCATTTACACTTACTGTATTTTTTAATATCCATACTTTTTAAAGTCAGAACCGTTCTGTTTAAAGCCAGGACTTCCCTGCTGTAATTTTTCTCATATTAGCTAACATGACAGTAGTAACTAAACATGGTTAGTTTAGCCATGGTAATTACATTACAACTGCCTTTCCTCCCCAGATACCATGTTATTATATTTGTTACCTCTTTAGACTCCTTTTAGCCGTTACATCGATAAAGTTTTTCTGAAGAAGCAAAGCCTTTACTTTATAAAAATTAGGCGGCACCCCTCAATAGGATAGCATTAACATTTTCTCCCCAATTCTTGAAAATGCCAAAGATTCTCAAATTAAGAGTCCCTCAACTGAATTTATGAAATCTTGAGGTAAAATATCAGCCTAGAAATAATAAATGAATTTTATAGAGAAATGACTTTTTAGAAAATCACTGGAAATTTTAAAATGTACTTTTCTATTCTTTTTTCTCAGGAATAAAGCTTATGATTTTAAAAGGTTGGAGATTTTAAGCAAACACTCGGTGGTTTTGGAAATGTGGTTTCCATGGCAACCAACATGGTCTTCTTTATATAGCATAAACAGATGGTAAAGAGTGGTCATGTTTGTTTCTTTGCCAGTATATCAATAAAACTGCTGTAATACTGTATTGAATACACTTCAACTATTTAATAAATTTAATATACTAACCACAAGATCTAGTAATTTAGACAAATAGAATTAACTAGTATCTGAGGTTTTTTTCTTTTTCATAAACACATGAGGATCTTGAACAGTGAAGTCACTATACTATACTCCACAGAGTCAACAGTCTTCCTTGGCAAGACTCTGCACAAATGTTTTCTCAGCACTTGCCATGCAGGGCCTATCACCACAAATATGAATCTCATGAGGAGAAAATAATGGATTGAAATAATAAAAGGGGAACCATGTCTGTAAATGTATTCCCGGGCCATCTTGTCTTAAAGAACAAATGCGAAATTAAGAGGCACAAAGAACTTCTTTACTGTAAACAATAGGTTGTAGAAGCAAATGGCAAAAAATCGTTATTTAAAAATCAGATTCCATTCCATGTCCATAGCAGTGGCTTTCAGAGATGCAGGTGCTCTGAATTCCACAGGTTTAACTGCTAAAAAAACTTAAATAAGCCAAGAAGCTAGAAATGTGATTAGTCTGGCGGGAGAAGTTTGAACAGCCAATTCCTGCATGTATTATCAACACATTTGCAGCAGTTACCCTGTATCTGGAAGGCAGTCAGTCAGAGGGGGCCGCACCTGAGCCTGTGGCTCGGCAGGAGCACTGGCAACCTTTCTTAATAGGCCCGTCGCAGAGGCACTGACATATTTTCCAAGCAAGGGGAGGAATGCTAAAATTAAAGAAAAACTAAAAAACCTGGGATAATATTTACTGTTTTTAATGACATAAACAGCCATCTGATGACACTTACAAAACAACATTCAGTAAAACTGTCCTATATTCTCCCTCTCATGCATGTATCCCTAAATTTGCTGACTTTCATCATTTATAAATTCTTTCTTTGCTTCTCTCATCAAAGCAAGTTCATTGGAAGTGAAGTATTTCATTTTGCAGAACAACCCATGATGAGAATACAGAAAAGGGGTATGCATATTTATGAAAGGAGTGAATTTGGATGATGTAAAGTATATCATGGTTTAACTGAGAAACAACAACAACAAATTTCATTTCAAACATTTTAGGAGTAGAAGAAACTGTCCTAGATTTATATTTGACTCACTGGGAAAAAAAATTTTAATTATGTATCTTGGATGAGCTACAGTGAACTCCACAGTCTACTAAAACTGCTGCCATAACACAATTTGGGGAAATTATTTAAACCTGGGGAAACTAGGAAAGAGCCTCCTTTCTCATATGAGGCTGGAGAGTCTCCAGCAAGGTACCAAACTCATCCACCTAAAAACCTGCATGCCTACCTACAGTGAGTGATCATTACCTGAGAGATCACGTAACCAGAAGCCCTTTTTAGAGGCTTTTCAATGTGTCTGAAACTACCTAGCAACCGATAGCCCCCAGCCTAGCTTAACTTCTAAGAGTGGTTCTCAACACTGGCAATAAAACAGAATCAATTAAGAGCTTTAAATACAATGATACAAACATCCTAGCCAATTTAGGCAAAATCACATACTCTTCAATATGTCAACTATACTTCAATTAAAAAAATTTTTGTAAATAAAACATATTCCTCAGGTGTGATTCTAAATGTGCACCAGAGACTGTGATTCATATTTCTCCTTACGCCTAATGAGAAAGAGATCTCAAATCACCACTTTTATCTTTTCAGGATACACAATTTAGTGTTAGATTTCTTTTCCATTACAGAGAGGTACGAGACTGAAGCAGAGACATTGGTGTACTGAATTATTTGGTATAGTAAAATTTACTATTTAGGAATTCAACAAAATACAAGACCAAGGTGTGAAAAACCTTTCCCTATGAATTATTCTAGATAGTAAGGTTTACCTCTTACAAAGATTAACGTTATCAGCAAGACTTGTGAATAGCTAATTTTCACTTCTTTTAGAATGTACTCAGTGTCTGAGTTGGTTACAACGCATTTTCTACCTTCAGCAGTCACAAAATAAATGCAGCAGTGTAATTCTCACCTATGATATTTTTTTCAAGAATGACCGTTAAACTATCACCAACAGTAGTGAAAATTCAGGTGTTTGGCGAAGGAAAAAGCTGTAGAGGTAAGAAGGATGCTTTTTATCTTCTTCCGTATGTATATAGCACACATATAAAAACAATTCTTCAAAACCTGTTAACATACTGTCCCCAAGAGAGTAGAAATGAATGACATAAAATCACAAATGTTATTTTGAGCCACCTATTCATAGCAAAATTCTACCACGTAGAAACTCGCAAATGTCTGGTCGATTGTGGTAACAGTTCTTTGTATATATGGTTTTCCCCTTTCAAATGATTTGCAAGAAGATCAATGACCTCTTGCTTGATATGAAATAGCAAATAGAAATAAAATAATTATGAATTCTTCCAATTGTCAGCAAAAGAGAATAGGGAGAAGAATATACAGTTAAATAATCTCAGAGGATATACCATGATGATACTAGGGCCTGGGAACTGGTTTCTACAGTTTGTTTGTTTTCTTACATTTCCACAGGCTCTTAGAATTTCCACAAGTCATTTATTTTTTCCTTGAGAAACTTTATTTGGCTATTTGTGTGTCTGGTGCTATTAACTCATCATAATTTTACATCAAATCCTCATAACATTACATGATTGAGGTTTAATTCTAAAAAAATTCAAAACACACAAAACAGGAAAAAATATCACTCTAATGCATTTGGGAAGAAACAACCTATTAAAGAGAATAATTGTGTCTGGCAGAATTCTAGAGATGACAGAAAACAAGAGGAAACAACATTTCTTAATGTTATTTAAATATGCACACAGGAGACAGGGAGATATGCTAGGACAGAGAATCAACAGGAACTCTAGTCTTCCTGCACATAAAATAGAGCTTCATTAACAATAAAGGAACAGGTGTCTTGGGACCCATTTATACAGGCTATTAACTATTATGAGCTGCTGGTATCCAAATTTATTTTAGTACTAGGCAACTGATTAAAAATAAATACAAATTTAAATTCCATCTATTAGCATGTGAAAGCAATGCCTAGCTTTCCAGAGTTTAATTTAATACAAAGGTATTTTTCTATCATTCTGATCACAGAGGATACTGAAGTTCATATACAATATTTCCCAAGTCCCAAAACAAAAATGTTCATATTAAACCTCATTTGAATGTGAAAAATTGACACGTGGCCTTTTGTCTTGACCTGACAAGACCAAATAAACTTTGTTTACTAGGAACTAATTTTTTTTTAAAGATTTTATGTATTTATTTGTCAGAGAGAGAGAGAGCACAAACAGGGGGAGCAGAAGGGAGAGGGGGAAGCAGACTTCCTGCTGAGCAGAGAGCCAGATATGGGACTCGATCCCAGGACCCTGGGATCAAGACCTGAGCCAAAGGCAGACGCTTAACCAACTGAGCCACCTAGATGCCCCAAGGAACTAAATTTTTATTCAAACTTACACAAATAATGAAACAAACACACAACTATCTTTTTAAAACTGGAGGAGGGAATCACACACACTCCTGGCTCTAAATCCAGTGCCTTTTACATTATTTATTTTGAAAAAATATGAGTGGCAATGGTTATCCTCTGATAATTTTCCTGTCTCATCTATACTGATTAATAAACTGAACATTTGAACTTTTATGAGGAATCATCTGTACATCTTACTAAAAAATATTTAGAATGTTAGAGTTGAAACTGCAGCAGGGACAACCTAGTTTAATACACTATTTTACAGATAAGAAAATAAGGTTCAGAGAGGCTAATCTGCCTAAGGTAAACATACTAGCAATATTTCAACCACATAAACTGTCAAAATACTATTATACTGCAAAATCAGTGTAAGAGTATCTTCCAAAGATGATGTGAAAATTCAATGTGGTAATTGTTGTTGTTGATGTTACTTCAAACTGTCACATTCACCTGCATCTAGTTTTTTTAAAAAATCATTTGGTTTATTCACTTATATGTTTTCTGATAGTGATATTATTTCCACTTACCCCATAAGTAGTGAGTACTCTATGCTTTTTGTGCCATACTCTATGGAGAATACAGGTGCTATAGCATGATCCACATCCATAAGTACCTAGTAAAAGCCACTGTAGAAATGAAATGGTAAAGAATCTGAGAGATTGATGAGGAAGTCAAAGATAGAATCATGTCCCTTAAAAATATGGTGATATTTTAACTGAGCTACCCTATGATCCAGCCATTGCACTACTGGGTATTTACCCCAAGGATACAGACGTAGTGAAGAGAAGGGCCATATGCACCCCAATGTTCGTAGCAGCATTGTCCACAATAGCTAAATCGTGGAAGGAACCGAGATGCCCTTCAACAGATGACTGGATTAAGAAGTTGTGGTCCATATATACAATGGAATATTACTCAGCTATCAGAAAGAACGAGTTCTCAACATTTGCTGTAACATGGACGGCACTGGAGGAGATAATGCTAAGTGAAATAAGTCAAACAGAGAAAGACAATTATCATATGGTGTCTCTCATCTATGGAACATAAGAACTAAGAAGATCAGTAGGAGAAGAAAGGGATAAAGAAAGGGGGGGTAATCAGACGGGGGAATGAAGCATGAGAGACTATGGACTCTGAGAAACAAACTGAGGGCTTCAGAGGGGAGGGGGTGGGGGAATGGGATAAGCTGGTGATGGGTGGGGGAGGGCACGTATTGCATGGTGCACTGGGTGTTATACGCAACTAATGAATCATCGAACTTTACATCAAAAACCGGGGATGTACCATATGGTGACTAACATAATAAAAAAATATTTAAAAAATAATAAAAAAATAAAAATATGGTGATATTTTAAATGGAAATAATTTGATAAGACCAGGGTTTCTCCATCTTGGCACTTTAAGCTGGATAATTCTTTTTCGTAATAACCCTGTAGGCTGTGTAGTAGCATCCCTAACCTCTACCAAAGAGATGCCAGGAGCATCCTCCAGTCATAATAACCAGAAATGTCTCCAGTCACTGCCAAATGTGCCTGGGGGTGCAAAACCATCCCTGGTTGAGAAACACTGGATAAGACAGACTAATACACCTTATGCTGCTTTCAAGCCGAGGATACGTACTAAATATCACCTAGAGAAAGGCAATGCAAATCTGGAGCTTCAGTATTCTTTTAGGGATAGTTTTGGCTCCATGGCATCCATGGTACTGAGTAGAGGAATGAAACTACAAATTCCCTATCAAGGTGTGGCTTAGGTTTTAATTCTATGGTTTTCTGCCACTAACTGTCAAAAAGTACAAAGAAATATGAATAGGTTCATGTTCCTAATGAGAGATAGGCTGGTGTTCAGGAGCAAGCCATCCAGCTCATGTGTAACCCATTCAATGGCCTCGGAGCATTAAAACCATGTGGTTTTGTTCTCTGTATATGAATTCTGTGGGAACAATAGTTATAAAACCAATCTCAAATATCACACTTTGCAAAGACATAAAAAATACTGAAGGTTTATCACACTGCAGATTCCTAAAATGTTAGATTAAGAACCAAATAATTGAGGTGGCAAGCAAATGTCAGTTCTATTCAACACAGCTGACCCTTAAACAACAAGGGAGTACAGACGCTGACCCCCTGCATCAAATATCTATGTGTTAAAACAAAAATCCACGTAGAATTTCTGACTCCCCTGAAACTTCATAACCTACTGTTGCCTGGAAGCCTTACCAATAAATAAATGGTTGATTAACACATATTTTGTATGTTATATATATTATGTACTGTATTCCTAAAGTAAGCTAGAGAAAAGAACATGTTAATAAGAAAATAATAAGGAAGAGAAAACACATTTACAGTACTGTATTCACTGAGAAAAGTCCACACATCAATGGACCTGAGCAGTTTAAACCCATGCTGTTCAAGAGTCAGCTATCTATAACGGGGAAGAACTAACCTTCTCTGCCTCATGCACCTTCTCTCGCCCTCTGCTCTAGCACGCGCATCTACTGAGTATGACCCTCCGAACCACTGCTTGGTAAGCGGAGCGCCTCATTAAAAATCTGGGGTATAGTGCAATGAAAGGACAAGAAGACCACAAGAGAGAAAAATGGAAAGGAATGTTTGACAGTCAGTGACTGGGCATGAGTTGGCTCAGGATCAATTTTACAAAGAATCTGGGCCACTGGAGGCATAGTCCATGAGATGGGCCTGCCTTTAGTGCCCCTCTGCTAAGGTAGAGGCTCTGTACTGAAAACAAACAAAAAAGTAATCTGAACAACTGATGAATTCAAGAATCATAATCATCAAGAGCAGAGTGTTGCTCATTTTGGTTTTGTCTTCATTTGTAAAGTTACCAAATGGTCTCCATTTCTCATACTCAACACACTTTTATTTCTTCGATGTTGTGAGAGAGAGAGAGTGGTCTGTGTTTTCACAAAGGGATGCCTACAGGCTGAAAAGTTCTGTTAATACTGTTTTGTTTTGACTCTATGTATAGAGATATCTCCAACATTATAAAATTGGACATAATCTGCTAAATCTGAATTTACATACTGGGCAGTTGTTTCCTTTAACAAAGTCTAATTGGAACAGCATTTTATGGTACACGAACATTTAATTTCAAATGTTAAAGATAGAGAGAAATTGATTTAGATAGAAGACAACTTATTTTTAGTTGCAAAAAACCTGCAATGCCAATGTATTTTGCATTTAATGCTGATCTAAATAGATTACAATATTCATGATACATGATACTCAAATCCTATATGAAAAAATTTCAATGTGAAAAAATTAGAGCATTTTTAAGATTATTTATTTATTCGAGACAGAGAAAGAGCATGTGCAAGGAGGCACGGGCAGGGGGCGGGGGGCGGGGGGCGGCACGGGTCAGAGGGAGAGAGGGTCTTAAGCAGACTCTGCCCTAAGCATTGAGCCGGAGGCGGGGCTCAATCTCACAAACCTGAGATCACGACCTGAGCTGAAACCAAGAGTCTCAACACTTAACCAATTGCACCACCCAGGTGCCCCCCCAAGATTAGAATTTTAACAAAATGATGCTTCACATTTTAAGGAATGTTCTCTTTAAAAAAAAAATACAATTTGACAAATGATATTATATTTTTTACTAATAATTTCAGATTCCTTTGATATTCCTTGAATAATCCTAAATACTGAAGATAAATATTAAATGCTAATAAATTTCTAAATCTATAAAATAAATAAATTAGCACCGTGCATTTTAAGTCAGTATTGTGGCTATTATACACAGGTACATAATCAATTTAACAAACGATTCTTGAATTATACCAGGCAACATGCTGCCACAGTTGAAGAGGAAAGGGCTCTGAAATAACTGATGATCTCGGATTCATTTTTCAATTTGTGTTTCAAGGAAAACTTTCAGGGTTGACATTTTCTACTTGACCTTACCAATGTCTTTCTCTAAAGTATTACTTCACTTGAGTAACAAATCATCTATATTTCTATACAATGTCAATGAAAATGCCCCCAAAAAGGCTAACCAGTGAGACATTACTTGTACATAATATAAACATAAAATACAGGATCACACATGTAACATAACCAAAATCACTGGTGCTTTAAAATGTATAGAGACTTCTGACTTTATTATGATGGAGTGAAGTGATTGACAAATCCTCCCTCAAAAGGCAACTATAAAGCTGAACAAAACAGTCAAAAGCAGTAATTTTAGCCCTCTGGAATTCAAAGGCATGAACTTCGTGAAAACTATGAAACTTCGGGGAGAAACAGTGAGAGTCTATGATGTCTTAGCTGGGAGCTGCTTCCACCGCCCCCTCTGGCTTTGTCAGGGCAGTAGTTCACTCAGGGCAGCAAAGGGCAGGCTGCAAAACCAAGCAGCTTTGTCACCTCTGCCACAGAGGATCCCCTGATGAGCAATGGCAGTGGTGGTATCTGTGGCAAGCAGCCAGCTAGTGACTAGCCAAGGACTTAGGGAGTTCCAGCAGGTAAGACAGCCAGAGGAGACTTGACCCCACGTTTTTGGGATTGACCAGAGGCTACATGCATTGCTGCAGAGACAGAGAGGGCCCCTGTATCCCTGGCTAATGGAGCCTGCAGGCATGTGCAGGTGAGATATGGGAAGGCCCAACAGTAAGTAAAAGCCAGGGCAGGCTGAAGTTTGAATGTGCGCACACACATATCCATCAGAGAGATTAGAAGCCTTACTGGCTCAAGGAGTTTTATGATAACTTCTGATTGATCTTTGATCACTAAGCTATGCAGACACAGGGCAATCTCTCAGAAGCCAGGCTGACAAATAAAAAGGAAAAAACTGTGAGTACAGAGAGCAGCAGCTGCACACTGTGGGGAATACACACTTCAAAAGTTTAGTCCAGGCAAGTTATCAAACAACTAACATCTCCAATGGAGGAGGGAAAATTAAAAGCTGGAGTTGCTACGATATATTATCTAAAATGTCCAGTACTCAACAGAAAGTTATGAGTCATGCAAGAAACAAGAAAGTGTGATCCATAAAAAAAGCAGTCAATAGAAAATGTCTCCAAGTGTCTCTAGATCTTCTTTTTAGCAAAGATTTCAAACTAGCTATTATAATAAACATGCTCAAAGAACTAAAGAAAGCCTTGTTTAAAGAATTAAATGACTGACTACAGAATCCCAGTAAATGTCGAAAAAAAGTACAATAACTGAACAATTTAAAAGTACAATAACCGAACAATTTAAAAGTACAATAACTGAAATGAAAATTTCACTAGAAAGTTTCAACAGCAGATTTAACAAAAAAAGAATCCATGAATTTGAAAATAGATCAATAAAAATTATACGATCTGACAAACATAGTAAAAGACTAAAGAAAAATAAACAGAGCCTCAGAGACCTATGAGACAATATATGTGTACTAATATATGTGTAATAAGAGTGCCAGAAGGTAAGGAAAAGCAATAGGGCAGAAAAAAAATACCTGAAGAAATACTGACCAAAAACTTCCTAAATTTAATGAAAAACATGAGCTTATAGAGCCAAGCTCCTCAATGAAACCCTATGCAGGACAAATGCAAAATACCTAGACACATCATGGATAAACTATTGAAAAGGCAAAGAAGAATACTGGAAACAGAAAGAGAAAAATGACTCTATGTACAAAGGAACTACAATAAAATTAATGGTTGATTTCTCATCAGAAACAATGGAAGCCAGAGGCAGTAGAATGATACATGTAAAGTGCTAGAAGTAAAAAAGCTTGGCAACTACGAATTCTGTATCCTACAAAATCATCTTTAGAAATAAAGTGAAATAAAGACATTCTGAGATAAACGAGAAAATTTGTTATCAGACTTGCCTTACAAAAAACAAAAAAACACCAAAGGAAGTCCTTCATGCTGAATGGAAGTGGTATCAGATAGTAATCCAAATCTACATTAAGAAACACAGAGCACTAGAAATGGTGAATAGATAAATGAATGAAAAAAATTCTGTAAATATATTTTTTCTCATTTCTTCTCTTAAATTTTGTAAAATATGTAAGATTATATACAGCAAAAATTATAATACTGTATTGATGGGTTTACAACATATGCAGATATAAAATATATATAACAATAATGCAAGCAAAGGGAAAAGGGGATATATTGGAGCAAGTTTCTATATTTTGCTGGAATTAAAGTTAGCATTATTCTGGGGCGCCTGGGTAGCACAGCGGTTAGGCGTCTGCCTTCGGCTCAGGGCGTGATCCTGGCATTGTGGGATCGAGCCCCACATCAGGCTCCTCCGCTGTGAGCCTGCTTCTTCCTCTCCCACTCCCCCTGCTTGTGTTCCCTCTCTCGCTGGCTGTCTCTAACTCTGTCAAATAAATAAAATCTTAAAAAAAAAAATAAAGTTAGCATTATTCTGAAAGAAACTATGATAAATTAAGATGTATACTGTAATCCCTAGAACCACCACCAAGAAAATAACTCAAAATCCCATAGTTAAAAACACAAAAGAGCAATCAAAACGGTACACTGAAATACACTTATTTAACATAAAAGAAAGGAGTAAAGGAGGAACAGAGGGGCAAAAATGACATGAGACAAATACAAAACAAATAGAAAAATGAGAGACTTAAAACCAACCATATCAATAATTAGATCAGATATGAGTGGACTAAATAACCTACTCAAAATGTAGGGATAGTCACACTAGATTAAAAAGCAAGAGCCAACTGTATGCTGCATCCAAAAGACACACTTTAGATAGTAAAGCATAAACAGGTTACAAGTAATAGGACAGAAAATGATAGGCCATACAAACAGTAACTATAAGAGAGCTGGAACTGCTATATTAGTATCAGACAAAATAGACTTTAAGACAAGAAATGTTACTGGAGACAATGAAGGACATTTCATAATCACAAAAGCAACAGTGCATCATGAAGATGTAATAATTATAAGTGTATATACACCTAACAATAGAGACATAAAAGGAAGGAAAAACTGAGAACTGAAAGGGGAAATAAACAATTCACTAATAATAGTTGGAGATTTCAATATTCCACTTTCAATAATTGATGGAGCTACACAGAAAATCAACAAGGATGTAAAAGCTTTTAACACTACCAACAAACATGATATAATTGAGATTTATAGAGTACTCAATACAATGAGTGCAGAATTCAAAGCACACACAGACATTTCTCCATATGTTGGACCACAAAACAAGTCTCGATAAATTCAAGAAGGTTGAAATCATTAAAAATGTGTTCTATGACCACAACAGAGTTAAATCAAAGAACTCAAATGGAAAGATATCTGGGAAAACCAATATATTTAGAAACTAAACAATATATTTCTAAACAGCACAGGGGTCAAATATGAAATTATAAAGAAAATATTTTGAAATGAATGAAAATGTAAACACAATGTATCAAAATTTACAGACTATAACTAAAGTGTTAGAGGGATATTTATAGCTTGTAATCAGAAGCCTCATTAATAATCTAAGCTTCTACCTTAAGAAACTAGACAAAGAAAGGCAAGCTAAACCCCAAGCAAGCAGGAAAAAAAGAGAAAATAATAAAGTTTAAAGTGAATATCAATGAGAAAAAAAAATCACTGAAACCAAAAAGTGGCTATTTGAAAAGATCAATAAAATTGGCAAACCCTTAGCTAAACTAATAAAGTAAGAGAAGACACAAATTGCCTAAATCAAGAATGAAAGAAGAGACCTCACTACTGACCCTTCAAGCATTAGGACTATCGGGGAATATTATGAACAACTTTATATGAAAAAATCAGACAACTTAGAAAAAAATGGACAAATTCCTAGAAAGAAATTCCCAAAATGGAATCAAGAAGAAATAGAAAATATAAATAGACTTACAAGTAAATGAACTGAATTATTGATTAAAACACCTCCGACAAAGAAAATCCTAGGCCCAGGTGACTTTGCTGGAAAAATCTATCAAATATTTAAAAAAGAAATATCAATCCTTCATAAACTCCCTCAAAAAACAGAGGAGAGAAGCTTCCCAATTCATTCTATGAGGCTAGCCCACCAAAGTCAGACAAAGACATCACAAGTAAACTACAGATTAATATCACCCATGAATACAGACATAAAAATCCTCAACAAAATAGTAGCAAACTGAATCCAGAAACATATAAAAAGGTTCATACATGATGATCAAGTAGGATTTATCCCAAGAATGCAAAGTTTAACATCCAAAAATCAAGTAATGCAATATATCATATTAATAAAGGACAAAAAACCCATAACCATTTCAACAGACACAGAAAAAACATTTAACAAAATCCAACACCCATTCATGATAAAAAACTTTCAATACATGCAGAACATAAGAGAACATCCTCCACCTAATAAAAGGCATCTATGAAAAACCTACATCTAACATCATAAAATGATCAAAGATCGAATGCTTCCCACCTAAGAAGAATAAAGTAAGAATGGAAGTTTTTGCTACTTATTTTCAACATTGCACAGAAGTGTCTAGTCAGTGCAATTAAAAATTAAAATAAAAAATTAAATTCAGACTGAAAAGGAAAAAAGAAAAATGTTTTTACACAAGGATGATTATCTATGTAAAAAATCCTAAGGAATCTATAATTAAAGTATTAGAATTTATACGTGAGTTTATTAGCAGATCTCAAGATATATGATCAATATACAAAAATCAATTGTATTTTTATATACTAGCAAAGAAATATAAAAACAAAAACTAAAAAACAATTGTATTCACAGTAACATTACAAAGAATACTAAGGAATAAATTTAACAAAACAAGTTGACACTGAAAACTATAAAATTTTATTGAGGAAAATTAAAGACCTAGATAAACTGAAAATCATTCCAGTTTTACAAACTGGAAACCTCAATTGATAAGATGTTAATTCTCCCCAAATTGATATATAGATTCAACACAATCCCCATCAAATTTCCAGCAAACTTTTTGGTAAGATGCTTCTAAAATTTATATGGAAATGTAAAATGACTAGAATAACCAAAATGACTCTGAAAACAAAGAACAAAGTTAGAAAGCTTATACTACCTGCACTTAACTATAAAACAATGATTAAGGCAAGGAGTGTTACTCTAAGGACAGGCATACAGATCAATGGAACAGAGCTGAGAGTAAAAACTAAATCCTTATATTTATGGTCAATTACTTCTGACAAAAGTGCCAAGATGATTCAATGGGGGAAGAGTCTTTTCAACTCATGGTTCTGGGATAACCGAATAGCCATATATATATATATATATATACACATATATATATGTATATATATATCTATATACATATATAAAACATTTATTATATATATTATATGTATATAATATATAACATTTATTATATATTAAATTGATATATTACATAACTGAACAGCCATATATATACATAATATATATATATGATTTATATATATATATATAAAAGAGTTTTACTTCTTCCTTTCTAATCTGGATACTTTTACTTTTTCATTGCACTGGTTAGAAACTTCAGTACAGTTTTGAATAGAAGTAGCAAGAACTGGCATTTTTACTTTGTACCTAATCTTTGGTGGAAGATGTGCGTATGTATATGTATATAAACTTAGACCCTTACCTCACACCATACACAAAAATCACAGAACTAAATGTAAGAGCTAAAACTATAAATCCTCTAGAAAAAAGCCACAGGAGAACATCCTTGTGACCTTGCACCAAGGTTTGTCAACCTCAGCATTACTGACAATTTGGATCAAATAATTCTTTGTTGTGGGGGATTGTCCTGTGCATTGTAGGATAATTAATAGCATCCCTAGCCAGCTTCTACCCACCAGGAGTACCCTCCATACACAGATGTGACAATCAAATGTGTCTCCAGACAGTACCAGATGTCATCTGTGGGGCTAAACGGCTTTTAGTTGAGAACCACCAGGTTAGGCACTTAAGATATAACACCAGAAGCACTATCCTACAAAAGAATAAATTGAGTTTCATCAAAATTAGGAAGTTCTCCTCCTTGAAAAACTGTAAAGTCAAACTACACACTGGGGAAAATATTTGCAAATTATATATCTGTTAAAGTACTCAGAATACATATGGAACTTTCACAACACAACAATAAGATGAACAATTCAATTAAAAAATAGGCAAAATATGTATTTCCTCAACGAAGATGAATGGCTAATAAGCACACAAAAAAGTGCCTGACATCTTTAGTCATTAGGGAAACACAAAGTAAAAACCACAATGAAATACCACAAAGTGTTAAAAACCTGTACCCCTTAACACTCTGGTTTAAAGTCAGAACCTAGGGATCAAGTAGTCCTAAACTCATTTCATCCCAGAAATTTCCCTCTCTCAATTCAACATTTGTCAGCCTATTTGTGTCATCTGCTTAAGTCTGTCAGTTCCATTAAATTATAAACTACACTAAGGGGAAAGATTATGTTTTATTCATCTTTACATCTCTTCTGTATTACAGTGCTCTACACATTGCAGCTTCAATAAATGTTTAGAAAATGTCAATGTATCCTTTGTATGGTTTCCTTATACCAAGATTTTTATACATTCATTCGTAACAATTTACCTGTTCCTTGAACAAAATGTCCTTTTCAATGTCTATGCCCATCTTTTTTAGTTATGTGGGATAGCTTCTCCAGAAACACATTAATAGAATGCTAAAACAAGAGGGTACTTTGGCTTAGAAAATACCTAATACATTTTATTTCTTAGATACGGAAGGCAGTTATGGAATACAAACAGGGCACTGGATTTTAAGTCAAGCAATCTGAGCTTGAGATCAGCTTGACCATTTACTACCTAGACAGTTCAGCAGAAATCACTGAACTTCTCTAAGCTTCAGTAACAGTATGAGTAAAATCAGGATGAAATCTACTAACACAGTTTTGTTAAGATTATAGGAAATTGTCTGGGACGCCTGGGTGGCTCAGTTGGTTAAGCATCTGACTCTTGGTTTTGGCTCAGGTCCTGATCTCATGGGTTGTGGGATTAAGTCCCATGGCAGGTTCTGTGCTCAATGGGAGTCTCCTCAGATATTCTCTCCCTCTGCCCCTAACCCCACTTGTATGCATGCTCTTTCTCTAAAATAAATATATAAATCTTTAAAAAAAAAAAAAAAGGATTAGAGGAACTAATCTAGAAATACGCTCCTTGCACCAGCTTTAATGAATCTGAGCACCAGAGAGTTTAAATTGACTTAACAAAGAACTCAGGTCTCTGTTACTGCTCTTTCTACTTCATTAAATAGACACTGTCACAAAGTAAATCATTGCCAATCCATTCAGAGACTTCTCTTACACAAGAATAAACATATTTCATCAAGTATTTAGTGCATCTTTGAGATAAAAAGAATATGTACTTCTTATGACATTAAAAAAACAACTAATCAAATATCTCAAAACCAACTTTTAAATGTTCTTTAGGCATTCAATTTGTTTTCCAGGTTCAACTATCTTTTTAAGTAAATCAAGTGAATTTTATGATACTGATACCTTATTAATACACCGCAATGTGTTTGAAGGTGTTTATTTCTTGTTTTCACGTCAGATAAATGTAGAGTATACACACACACAAAACACTAAGGGATAAATAACGACAATAAGATTAATATCTATGGGATTATTCATAATTTAAAATTTGGAAAAAAGGTCAAATAAAAAGGAAATGGTTAAATTCAACTAGACAGAATGTTAGACAGTCACCAAAAAAATAAACATCAAGACTACACTAATATGGAAAATGGGCATATTTAGCTTAATAAAAACTAGAACCCAACTGCTGAATATATATGGAAAGGAAAAATATTGGTAGGCTACCCCAAAATACATATACAAATATATGTGTATGTGTACATATATATATAATATATAACATATAATATGATAATGATGGGATATAGGGAAAAATTTTATTTCAGTGCTGATATAAATTTATATCATGCATTATTTATTTTATTTACCTAAAAACAATTTTTTAAAAGATTTATTTATTTTAGAGAAAGAGTGCATGCCTGCATGAGTGCGCAAGGGAATCTATAGGCAGACTCCTGCTGAGCACAGAGCCCGATGCAAGGCTCAATCTCACGTCCCATGAGATTGCAACCCAAGCCAAAACCAAGAGACCAAGAGTGAGACACCCAACTGAATGAGCCACCCAGGCACCCCATGAATTTGTTTATTCTGACTCATGATAAAGCTGACAACTTTTTTGGTAAGTATTTCTTTTATTGTCATTGTTGTTGTTAATTTTAATTTTATTTTAAATTCAAGTTAGTTAACATACAGTGTATTATTACTTGCAGGGGTAGAATTTAGTGATTCATCCAGTTGCATATAACACCCAGTGCTCCTTGCATTAAGTGCCCTCCTTAATGCCCATTACCAAATACCCCGTCTCCCCATCCACTTCCCCTCCAGCAACCCTCAGTTTGTTTCCTATAGTTAAGAGTCTCTTATGGTTTGTCTCCCTCTCTGTTTTTATCTCATTTTACTCTTCCCTTCCCCTATGCTCATCTGTTTTGTTTCTTAAATTCCACATAGGAGTAAAATCATATGGTATCTGTCTTTTTCTGTATTTCTAACTAAGCAAAAGGAACTATTAGAAAAGAGATAACATACCTGTTTCTACAAAACTTAAGTGATTTTAAAGAACTCAGTGTTCCTAATATGCAATTTTAAAATATAGACAGATTCCCAAAAGACATTCAACAATGAGAAATTGTCTTCTCAACTTTGAAAA
Organism: Ursus arctos; assembly: GCF_023065955.2. Taxonomy (NCBI): domain Eukaryota; kingdom Metazoa; phylum Chordata; class Mammalia; order Carnivora; family Ursidae; genus Ursus; species Ursus arctos. The sequence continues at coordinate 51,628,644 of NW_026622797.1, read as the reverse complement.
ATAAATAACAGCTTTGAACTTCTGAGTTGTGGAACGGCTAAAGTGACTGATGAAGGAACAAGAGACCTTTGAGAATATCACCTAACATCCCATAGTTAGAGTTAGCTCTGGACTGGGCTCAAGAGTTGTGGCAGGTTTGCTAAAACTTTACAGAATCATCATCCTGAGGTCCAGATATTTTTAGTATAGATAACTAGCAAGGTCTTGGGTAATTCAGAGAATATTCACTGGAATATTCATCCCAGTGATCACTGGGATGTGTTTCAATGAAAGCATCAGCAACTCTTCACTGGATGGTTTACACAAGATCACCTTCAAAAGTGGTTCCAATCCGAAGAGAACACGACCATGCAAACACAACCATCACTACCAGACTGATTTCCACAAAGAAATTAATGAGTAAAACGAAGCTTCTTGATCTGCAGTTTCCATTGGGAGTTTTACATTCAATAACATCTGCAAAATTAAAGAATCTCCAAAGATAGCATGGTGTGGTTTACAATGTTGAATTTTAAGTGTGCCATCTAAGCAAAACTGGAGTGTATTTCAATGATAAGGGAGTACATATTAAAGAATAATGAAATTTTAATTTCTCCCTCTCTGGTAACAATGCAGGGTATTCAAGTATCAATTTTGTTCTTTCCCCTTTTAGCAAACATCAATTCTAGACCTACAGATAACAACTCTAGAATAATGTATTTTATTGCCTCCTCTCAAGTGGCAGAAAGCAAGATAGTTCTTTACAATGCTAAGAAAATCTGAGTACCTCTGAGCCTCCAGCTTGCAGTTCATGAACAGAGCAATCCTCCTTTTTACCTCTTTAAATATAGATGTAAAGAATGCTTTACGAAAATGTCAACTATGAGAAGCCAAAGAAAAGCACAGCAAATAGGAGATTCCCCTATAAAACAGAATTAAGGTCTATTTATAAGTTACCACAGTTATTCAACTTGGAATACATGGACCAACTTTTTTTTACCATAGGATTAGGGTACCCAAAATTCAAGTATAATGGAAAAGGAAATAGAATATGTTAGATTTTCTAACTCTCCTATTAAGGAAAAGAAAAAGGGTGAGATGAAACTGAATAAAGCAAGATTCAAAGACAGTCTGAAGTGGAAAAGAAAATGTGCAGTTTACATATTCCCATATTTATTCATATTTATTTCAACTGACAGCTACCCTTGTAATCTACTAAATAATTATTCTAGCTCTTTTTTCAAAGTTGTAAAATTGGTAACTATACATTACCAAGAATTAATAAGAATGAAGGAAGACAGACAACTTCAGAACCAAAAAATTCAGCTGGGTCTTAAAGCAATCTTAGGGTACAGGATACTTTAGATGCTGATTCCTTAAAAGAACTATTTTCAAATTAAAAGATTTGTTAAAGACCCTAACAAGAACTAAAGGGACCTAATATCTGTTGAGTTTCTATTCTGATGTAGGCACATGCTAGAAATACACATTATCTCACACAATCTTCATAACAACCCTGACAGGCATTTTTCTCCCCTGACTTAACAGGTAAGAAACCTGATATTCAGAAGAACTACGTAACTTGCTTACAATGGGACCAAGGCAAAATTCAAACCAAGGACCTAGGCTCTAATTTTTTCTTTTGCATCTTACCACAACCATTTAAAACACCAGAGATTCTATTCTGTTAAAAGATCCAATTAAGAAGACAGTAATAGCCCACTTATTATTTCCTGATGCTACAGACTCCCTACATTCTACTCGGCAGTCAGGAAGATGATCAACGAAGAATCTGGAGGCAAGGCACCCAGGCAAAAGTTTCATCAGGTACTTTCTTTTTTATATCCTGGCTCTTGGTTTCTTTCTCCTTGTAAACTCATGGTTTAACAGTCAATAAAAATGAGTGACTCATAGAACTTGGTAGGATAGCTAGTCTAAAGAATGTTTAGGTAGACTGCTTCTAGGGAAAATTCATAACAACTGGATTTTGTCAAGGGGCAAGGGGTGAAAGGGACAGACAAGTCTATTCCTGGATAAAAGTGCACTTCTTCAATATCATATAAGTCATGCCAAACCATTATTCTTCTATATTAGCAGGTGAAAAAATTTGAATTCGTAGGTTCCAATCAAGTAAGTAAAGCAGAATTTAAATGATCACTTTCAAATTCTGTGCCTCAATTTTTCATGTCTCCCAATATAGCGACTGTAAGAGCTCCAAAGCTAAACCTATGCACTTGACTATTTTTTCCTTAATAAATCTAATAATCCATTTTACAAGTATGTTGACTAATTCCTTAGTCTATGAGGCTGAGTGAAAATAACAGGCCTTAAAAAGTTTAAAGAACTAGAACTCAAGAAAATGAGTTTAACTCAAAGAAATAATTTTACCTTTTTGTTGTAATATTTTTACACTATTATGATTAACATTACTTATAAATAAAATCAATGTGTTAAATTTGTATTTTAGGGCTTATTCTGAATCTAGAGGTAATTTATAGACTTACTTTGTTCTCCAGTGTTCCTTGTATTTTCACATGATCAACCAGGAATTCTCAAGCGGGGCTTATTTTTTCTTCAAAAGGGCCATCAACAAAAGGAGTAAGAAGCAATCCTTCTTCTAATCTAATGTCTACCTACAAGGACCTGAAAAGAATATCCCCCACTTTCTCTCTGCCAGAGACCATAGTTTGTTAAAGCACAGAAATTCTGGTTCCAAGGATCAAGTCTACTGCTTTTTTTTCACTCTGGTTGATGGATAAAGTTGGTTTGTTTTTGTTCCAGGGGGAGGGGCAGAGGGAGAGCGAGAGAGAGGATCTTAAGCAGGCTCCACAGCCAGCACAGAACCAACATGGGGCTTGATCTCACGGCCCTGAGATCAAGCCCCATGTTGGCTCCGTGCTAGGTGCAGAACCTGCTTAAGATTCTCTCTCTCTCTCCCTCTGCCCCCCTCCCTCTCTAAAACAAACAAACAAACAAACAAACAAACAAACAAAAAGGAGGATCCTGTGAATACCTTATAAATTATTACCAATTAAAACTAAAGACATCTAATACTCAAGTACTGTTGTCAATGTTAATGCTGAATGTTAAGTATAAAAACTTGTTCTCCTTATCCAAACTGATCAACTGAACTTATCTAATTTTTTATTTCTATAATGTGACATAGAATTATGCAGTCTTTGAAAAATTACCGAGAACCTACTATGTGCCAGGCACTATGCTAAGCTTTGGAAGTAAAACAATAAAGTCCAGCTGCTACCAAAAACATATGTTCAAGACTTAGATTTGTGGCAGGGGTGGCAGCAGGGAGCCAGCTAGGGTATAAAATGTTAACAAAGTATGTTAAATGCTACAGTACTGACTTGCACAGCTTATCATAGAGTACAAGAAATACCTTCTACATATGATGCTTAGACTTGTGTATTCTTCAAGGTTGGCTTTTTTTTTTTTTTTTTCTCTTTGGAGAGAGAGAGAGAACATGAGTGGGGGAGGGGAAGAGGGAGAGAGAGAATCTCAAGTGGACTCCATGCTGAGCACGGAGCCAAACATGAGGCTCAATCTCATGACCGTGAGATCATGACCAGAGCTGAAATCAAGAATTGGATGCTTAACCAACTGCGCCACCCAGGTGCCCCCACTGTATTTTTTTATTTTCCTAATTTCCTCTCTGCAATCATCTTAAACATATATTTTATAGCCCCTTCCATATTTTTCTCTGTCGCAGATTCTTGAGATGCAAACCTCCTGCTTTCTTTTACTTATGGTATGTAATGTCCACAAATTTATCATTTCTGTTACGAATTCACCACTAAGTTTTATTTTCTTTGAGGTAATCTTTTTTCTTAAAGATTTTACTTACTTATTCAGGGGAGAGAGAGACAGAGAGAGCATGTGCACGCAAGCAGGGGGACAGGGAAGAACTTCAAGCAGACTTGACATGGGGCTCAAACTCACTACTCTAAAAATCATGACCTAGGCCAAAACCAAAAGTTGGATGCTTAACCAACCGAGCCACCCAGGATCCCCCCTTTTTTTTTTCCAAAAAAAAAAAAGATTTTATTTATTTGAGAGTGAGAGAGCAAGCACGAGTGGAGAGAGGGGCGGAGGGAGGAAAGGGAGAAGCAGGCTCCCAGCTGAGCAGGGAGTCTGACATGGGACTGGATCCCAGGACCCTGGGATCATGACCTGAGCCGAAGGCAGACACTTAACCAACTGAGCCATCCAGGCACCCCTGGGCACCCCTCTTTGAGGTAATCTTATATAGCCTAGATTCTTAAAGTGATACTCCAAACTAGTTTTGCATTCATTAACGCTGCTGTCCCCACCACTTTCCCAACCCAAATCCATTATTCATATAATTTGCTAAATGATCTGTTGAAATGGTCTTAATACTCTTTGGTAGCTCCCGGTTTCCTACAGGAAAGACTGAAGCTCCTTAGCTTGTATTACAAAGTGCTTATAATCTAGCAACTGTCTGCTTTTCCATCTTACTTCTTGCCACTCATACTTTATATCACCTTTGCCCTGTAACAACAGCAGATTTCTTAGAGTTCCAGCATATACCCAGTTGTTCAACTCTGAGTCTTTGCAGATGCTGTTTCCTCTACATAGAATGTTTTCCTTGTCCCTACTTGGTTGAGGAACTTGCTGTTCTACCAACATGGTAGAAGATAATATGTAACCCCTATTGCTGCAAGTACCCAACTACCAAATAGTGTATAACAACCAACAACACAGTTTAAATATATAGCTTAGCTCATAAGAAAAAGGGGGAAATCTCAAGATTCCAGAAAGGAAAATATATCTCAAAGTCACAGCAGTAAGCATATTATAAGCTAGTGTTGTGATGACCTTTGAGGGAAATAGACCAGAAAAAGACTCTCTTGAATAGGGGTTTGAAGGTTAATGTCCATTCGGGAACAGGAAATGAACCCTTTGGGGATATGTACTTTGGGAATATGAAGAGTTGCATATTCCTGCATAAAACCAAAACCTTTGAAGGACTACACTCACAGAGAAAGGTGGTCTAGAGAAACTTTCTGCTGGTTGAGGACGACTATAAGAAATGGTGTATTCTTGAAGAAAACAAAGCCACAGTTTCAGAATTTAAAAAGAAGACTATTTCAATTTTAAGGACCGTGTTGCAGGAAGGAGGGAAGACAGAGATTCCCAGCCAGAGTCTGGGGACCACCATATTCTGGTTCCTTCATACATCAAAATAATAGGCTTTTTGTCATACACAAATATAATTGAAGACACTCTCCCCACAACCTAAGAGTTGTCTTGTGGTCATTACGGGAGGGGTGAACCCATGATACTCCGGTGGAGGACATGAGACCTTGCCACATATATGAGGAAAGGGGTAGGCAAAGTTTGTATTCATAAGTTAGCAGTTTCAAAAAGGTAATTTAGCAACGGTGCTGATACCATACATTTGATGGAGGTTATACTGTTTGTCCAGTAAAACTTTTCCATTATGTATTGGCATGCAGTATTGTTTTATTTATTTATTTTTATTAACATATAATGTATTATTTGTTTCAGGTCTGTGATTCATCAGTTTTACACAATACACGGCACTCACCACAATACATACCCTCCCCAGTGTCCATCACCCAGCCACCCCATCCCTCCCACCCCCCTCCACTCCAGCAATCCTCAGTTTGTTTCCTGAGATTAAGAGTCTCTTATGGTTTATCTCCCTCTCTGGTTTCATTTTGTTTTATTACAGAGGGGTATTTTTCCAACAATATCTGCTTGAGACTCAGGGTGAAAAAAAATTCTCCTATGAAAACGTAAGGTTTTTTTAAAAAGATTTTGTTTATTTATTTGAGAGAGAGAGAGAGAGAAAGCACGAGGAGGGGGAGAAATGGTTTTGATGTGAAGAATTCAATTTTAGGCACATGGTTACTATTCTCATATACATGACCAGTGTGCAGTTAGATATCCTTGCCAAAGGGGAATTGTGGAAAATGGAAGGACCCTAATTCCACTGTGGATTCTATTTTTATTCTAGGAAACTGCATGCCCAACACTATCCAGTTGACATTAATAGCATGAGGAGGCCATGTGTGGTGGCTAATATGAGCCAATCCTAACAACCCAGGCCATGAACTTAGGCCATACTAGCATAGCAATCGAGGAGAATGAACTTAAGCCTCTGAATATAGTTATCCAAACTACAGCTATGGCAATCATATGTTTTGGGTCTTTGAAGACATTCCATGTTTGGTTAGAAAGACCCCTTTACTGAAGCTGTATCATTCCAACACATGCACTAAGAAAGGCATTTAAACTTCATTTTTCTTGAGAAAAAAAGGAGCACCAAGTGCCCAAGAAGAAAAAAAAGTAGTCCAGGTCAGAAATAAAATAGCCCAGTTGAACAGCCCTGTGTCCTGGTCGGATGATGATCCAGGTTGTCCCTTTTTATTTTTAAAGCCTGTCCTTTCCTTCCCCAGTGAGACTAAGAAAGAAAAAAGAAATTTATAAAGTCCCCCAGGGAAGACAGATACTAAAAAATTTTCAAGTGCCTTAGAGTAAAACTCCTCTTTTGTTGAATAATTTTTTCTTTCAGTTTTTTATTTTGGCATAATTCTAGGCTTCCAGTAAAGTTGTAGAACTAGCACAAAGAATCTCTATAAACTCCTCACCCAGATTCCCCAAATGTTGACAGCCTACCAATTTGCTCTATTATTTTCTCTATATAAAATACTCACTTTTTCATAAACTATTTAAGAGCAAGTTGATGACATGATACCCTTTTATCCCTAAATACTTCACTGTGTATTTCCTAAAAACAAAGACATTCTCTTACATAACTACAGTATAAAAATAAATATCAGGAAATTAACAGACATACAACATTATTATCTAATAAACAGACCTCATCTGGCTTTGTCAATTGTCCCAATAATGTGTCAACAGCAAAAGAAAATCCCAAATCACACACTGCATTCACTTGTCACATCTCTGTAGTCTCTAATGTGGAACAATTCTTTAGTTTTATTTTTTTAATTGAAGTACAGTAGACACACAATGTTATATTAGTTTCATGTGTACAACATTGTAATTCCACTTGTCTATACACCGCAAGTGTAGCTACCATGTTACTACACAACAGTATTACAATACTATTGACTACATTCCCTACTGCACTTCTATCTCTAAGACATCCTCACAGGTGTAAGGTGATATCTCATTGTGATTCTGATTTGCACTCCCCTGATGATTAGTGATGTTGAGCATCTTTTCATGTGTCTCTTGGCCATTTGTGTGTCTCCTTAGGAAAATATCCATTCGGGTCCTCTGCCCATTTTTTAAATCAGATTTTTTTATGCGTGTGTTAAGTTGTATAAGTTCTTTATATCTCTTGGATATTAATCCCTTATTGGCTGTATCATTTCCAAATATCTTTTCCCATTCAGTAGCTTGCCTTTTCATTTCGTTGATGGTTTCCTTCACTGTACAAAAGATTTTGTTATTTTGGTGTAGTCTCAACGTTTATTTTGGCTTTTGTTTCTCTTGTCTGAGGAGATGTATCTAGAAAAATGCTAGGCCTGAAGTCAAAGAAATTACTGCTCATGTTTTCTTCTAGGAGTTTTATGGTTTTAGGTGTCCTATTTAGGTCCTTAATTCATTTTATCTTTGTGTACACTGTAAGAAAGTGGTCCAGTTTTCCCAACACTGCTGATGACTCTTTTTCTCACTGCACATTCTTGCCTCTTTTGTCAAGATTAATTGGTCATATAATTGTGGGTTTCATTCTGGGCTTTCTATTCTGTTTCATTGATCTATGTGTCTTATTTTTGTGCCAGTACCAAATATTTGTATGACCACAGCTTTGTAGTATACCTTGAAATCTGGAATCGTGCACCTCCAGCTTTGTTTTCTTTTCCAAGATTGCTTTGGCTATTTGGGATCTTTTGTGGTTCCATACAAATTTTAGGATTATTTGTTCTAGTTCTGCGAAAAATGCTGTTGGTATTTTGATAGGAATTGCATTAAATCTGTAGACTGCTTTGGGTAGTATGGACATTTTAATATGTGTTCTTCTAATCCATGAACATGGAGTATCTTCCCATTTGTTTGTGTCATCTTCAATTTCTTTCATCAGTGTTTTATACTTTGGATTTTTAGATTTACAAAATAATTTCTGGGTTTGTTGCATTTAGATTAGAGCACATAGCCTCTAATATTTCCATATTATAACACTTACCTGATGTTTACTCTTCTGACCTAAATATGATCAATTTTTGTGAATATTTCATGTGCACTTGAGAAAAAATTTATTTTCCATTATTGGAGCTTAAAGTTTGATATATATACACATACATACCTACCCATGTTGTTTATTAGGTTATGCCTTCCCTATATTTACTTCTGTGTTATGTTGGAAGTGGTTTGCTAAACTCTCCCATTATAAAGAGCATACTTATGTCTTCTAGCATGCCCTGTATTTTTTGATTTATAAATGTGGTTGCTATGTTACCTGTTGTATAGTTCCTTGTAACTGTTATGCCTTCATTTTGAATTGGGACTTTTTGTATTGAAAAGTGTTCCTTATTTTTAATGCTTTTGTCCCCCCAACTTATACTTTACCTGGTATCAGGATTATAACCCCTGCTTTTTAATCATTTTTCCATTTGTCTGGTGTTCCTTAACTCATCTCTTTATTTTTAGCTTTTCTGATTCATGGTGTTTAGGTGTGTCCCTTGTATATAACATATAGTTGGTTTTTTTGGCCAAACTGAAAATACTTTTTTGTTATGAGGTAAGCTGAGGCTATTCACACTTATTAATGTAATTCAAATGTTTGGTCCTAAATGCACCATATTTTTATGATTATTAAGTGTACTATGTTTATATCTACTATATTTTCTTTGTATCTGTTTTTTTTATTGTAAAATTTCTTTTATACTTAGGAAAGATCTTTTTTTCCCTATTCTAGTGATCGTTATATAGTGTGCTTTATATAAAGAGACCTTTAGTGTGAGGTTTGATATCTAACTGGCTAGGAGTTAGGTTGTGCTTAATTTTTGCTGCAGCTGTAGGTGTCAGAGGCTTTAATTTCCTCCAGTGTCCTTTTTCTTTTTTGTCTCCCTTATTATTTTCAGGTTTCCTTAGAAACTCCTTCTTAAATATGGTCTGTGTCTTACAGCTCTCAGCTTTAGCATGGGAAAAGCAGCACTCATTAGACTGTATTATATGCCACTCCCTCATTTCTCTTTATCAGTCTACCCTCTCAACTCCTAACTTGTAAGCTCCCTTGCAGTAGGAGCCTTGTTTGCCTTGGCCTAACTTGGCATATCCAGTGCATAAAACAGTATACAGCACATAGTAGGCATTTAAAAAATATGTGTTAGATTAGTGAACCAAGAGATAAGGTGCTTTTCTTAACTCTGAAGCCCTTATCGTCCATGTTTTTGTGTTCATCACCAATCGAGACAGAAGACAGTTTTAAATCAAAGAGCTCCTAAGCATATGTAAAATATTATCAAATACTTAGTAACAACAGGATTTCTTCATGGCAAAAGAAAACTGACTCACCCTCTTGGCCATTTTGGAAATCAGATTTTTTTTTAATCTCATTCATGGATATGTTCTATTTTCTTATGATGCTGCTTATGTTTACTTACTGTATCCAAAAAATTGAAGTATTAAATTCATCAGGTGTTGTTTAAACAAGCCCAGCAGTCTGGTTAAAGGCATAATTTATTATTTTCGAATATTTAAAGACCACAATTAGACTATTCTGGTTAGATATGCCATGATCTAGTTTCACGCAAGGCAACTAGAATGCTTCTACTATGAAATAACTTTTGCAGCTGTACTTCATGACTTCCATATTAGGATGTCAATATATTCTTTTAATATACTTCATTCTACTTATAAATATTTCATTAAAATTATAGCATTTAAAGTATATTCGAATATACAAGCCAACATTGGCAATATACAAGCCAATATGTTAAGATAGAGTCTACTGCAAATTTTTTAGAGTTACAGATGAATTTTTGAGGTTTAATACTAGCTACACAGTTCATATGTAGTATTCACAAAGGAAGACAGCAGAACTTACTAAAAAGTAATGTTGAAAAAAGTTCAAACATAATTAGATTAGGAACTTGAACTTCATCCTGAAAGTAATGGAGAGCCAATGAAGAATTTTAATCAGAAATGCAGCCAGGTTGTATTTATGTTTAATAAGGATTATCTTGTTTAATTCCCTTTCATTGCAGCATATAATTTCTTTTTTCCTTATTTATTGTGTTTGCACAACTGGGATATAAGGTCCCACAAGACTACAGATCATATCTGACTTATTCATCGTTTTTTTAAAGATTTTATTTATTTATTTGAGACAGAGAGAGAGAGAGCACAGGTGGGGGGCACAGGGAGCAGGACAAGCAGACTCCCCACTGAGCAGGGAGCCTGATGCTGGACTCAATCCCAGGACCCTAAGATCATGACATGAGCCAAAGGCAGATGCTTAACCAACTGAGCCACCCAGGCACCCCTGACTTATTCATTGTTATATCCCCAATACTATATAATGCGGGTGCAGTAGGTAAACAAACATGACTAAATGAATTAATGTAAAGAATCAGTTAAGAAGCTTAAGTCATTTTTTTTTTGGTGGCATGAGGGGAGGTGATGGGAAGGGAGTAGAGCTGGGCAAGAACAAATAGTTAAGATCCTAAACCAATGAATGTTAGTGGGGGCACAAACAAATCAGTTTGAGAAATATTAAAAAGTGAGACTTAAAAACTGGTGGCCCAAAGCATTTAGACAATGAAGAAAAGCAAAAAGTAAAAAATCATTTATGAAATTTCAAAATTAAAGACACTGTGGTAATGGAATAAAGATACTTAGCTCAATGGAATAGACTGGAGTCCAGAAATAAACTCTTATATTTATGGTCAGTTGACTTTTTAAAAAAGATTTTATTTGGGATGCCTGGGTGACTCAGTCAGTTAAGCATCTGCCTTCGGCTTAGGTCATGATCCCAGGGTCCTGGGATCGAGTCCCTCATCAGGCTCCTTGCTCACTGAGGAACCTGCTTCACCCTCTGCCTGCTGCTCCTCCTGCTTGCGTTCTCTCCTTCTCTCTCTCGGACAAGTAAATATATAAAATCTTTAAAAAATAATAAACAAAAATAAGGATTTTATTTATTTATTTGTCAGAGAGAAAGCACAAGCAGGGGGAGAAGCAGACAGAGGGAGAAGCAGGCTCCCTGCTGAGCAAGGAGCCTGAATTGGGACTTGATCCCAGGACCCTGGGATCATGACCTGAGCCAAAGGCAGACATTTAACCAACTGAGCAACTCAGGTGTCCCATATGGTCAGCTGATTTTTAACAAGGGTGCCAAGTTCATTCAACGGGGAAAAGAACAGTATCAATGTGCGGAGACAACTGGGTAGCTATATACAAAAAACTGAAGCTGGACTCTTACCTCACACTATATACAAAAATTAACTCAAAATGGATCACAGACCTAAATGTAAGAACTAAAACTATAAACTCTTTGAGGAAAACTTAGGAGCACATCTGTATAACTTTGGATTAGACAATGGTTTCTTAGATATGACATGAGTGACAAAAGAAAAAAACTGATAAAATGGCCATCATCAAAATTAAAAACTTTTGTGCCTGAAAGGGCACTATCAAGAAAAGTGAAGAAAAAAATCCCAGAAAATGGGAGAGAATATTTGCAAATCATAGAACTGATAAGAGATCTGTATCTAGATTATATAACGAACTCTTACAATAATAAAAAGACAAATCATGCAATTTTAAAATGGGCAAAGTTTTCAAAAAGATACTTCTGCAAAGAAGATATACAAATGGCCAAGAAGCACATGAAAAGATGCTCAATGTTATTAGCCAATAGATAAATGCAACTTGAAGCCACCATAACATACCACCTCATATCCATTAGGACGGCTAAAATAAAAAAGACATCAACATCAAGATTGATAAGGATATGGAGAAACTGGAACCCTCATTCACTGATGGTAGAACTGTAAAATACAGCTATCCTGGAAAACCAATTTTAAAAGGTTAAATGAAGTTACCATATGACCATATGACTCAGGAATTCTACTCCTAGAGAAATAAATACATACATCTATACAAAAACTTATATGCAAAAGTACACGGCAGTATTATTCATAGCAGCCAAAACGTAAAAACAATTCAAATACCCATCAACTTATTAAGAGATAAACAAAATGTGGTAAATCCACACAATAGAACATTATTCAGCCATAAACAAAAATGAAGTACTAATACATGCTACAACATAGATGAACCCTGATAACATGCAAAGTCAAAGAAGATGGACACAAAATAGCAAAAATTCCATAATTCTATTTATATGAAATGTCCAGAATATGGAAATTCATTAAGACAGAAACCTTGGGGCACCTGGGTGGCTCAGTTGGTTAAGTGACTGCCTTCAGCTCAGGTCATGATCCCAGGGTCCTGGGATCGAGTTCCACACTGGGCTCCCCTGGGTCTGCGGGGAGCTTGCTTCTCCTTCTCCCTCTGCCTGCCACTTCCCCTGCTCTCTCTCTCTGTCAAATGAATAAGTAAAATCTTAAAAAAAAAAAAAAATAGAGTCTACTTTAAAAAAAAAAGACAGAAACCTTATTAGTGGTTACCTAGGACTGGGGGCTAAGGTGCAGGAGAGGGGGTAGACCGTTAATAAGTACAGTTCTTTTTGGGGTGATGAAAATGTTCTAAAATTAGATAGTGGTGATCACAGCACAACTCTGTGGATATACTAAAACCTACTGAATTGTACACTTTATTTTTATTTATTTATTTTTTTTAGAGGGAGAGAGAGAGTGAGCACATGTGCCCGTGAGTGAGTCAGGGGGAAAGGGAAAGGGAGAGAGAATCTTAAGCAGGCTCCAGGCTCAACCTGGAGCCCTAAGTGGGGCTCCATCTTGCAACCCTGAGATCATGACCTGAGCCAAAATCAAGAGCCGGACACTTAACCAACTAAGCCAACCAGGTGTCCCTGAACTGTATACTTTAATAGGGTGTCATGGTATATAAATTATAGCTCAATAAAGCTGTTATCAAAAACACAGACACATTACTTGGGGACTTTTGATTAGATCATCACATCCCCCTGCCCCTGTGCTTTCCAGTTGACTGATGCAAAATGCTCAATCTCCACAAACAAAACATGCCAAAACTCCTCCGACTTTATAAATATAGGCCTGAAACGTAATGTAAGGAACAGTTAGAATGTGAAGTCCTTGAAGGCCACAAAAGTATCAACATCACAGTTCTAATTCCTTTCATTCCTGACCCTGTAATTCATCTCTTATCATAGTATCTTACACATAGTAAGTGCTCAATAAATGTTTCCTCAAATAAATCTTCAAATAAGAGACTAGGGAACCAGAATGGTTACAAAGCAGGTTATAATGAGGCTTTCCAGATGAACAATAATTTCTGAATTTTACCTCCTTTATTTTCTTTTTAAAGATTTTGAGCAGGGAGCCAGATATGGGGCTCAATCCCAGGACCCCGGGATCATGACCTGAGCTGAAGGCGGACACTTAACCGACTGAGCCACCCAGGCGCTCCTGAATTTCACCTCTTTATTTAATCGTCAGCCAATTTCTTTAGGAGGAGAGAGATTTAAGAAATTTTCAGCACATGACTCTAATAAGAATGTTTTAATTAAAAACATCATTCATGTAGAACAGCTCTATAGCAGAGTTGAAGCAAGACACAAGAAATACCCCATTACCCTGCTGGGTGAGGGAATGGGGTATTCTGGTTAACACCAACTTACTCTACACAGATCAGTATTTGTCAAATGAAATGGAATAAAATACACAACAAATTGTGTTGATCATAGTCTTTTCTTTCTTGGAGTAAATGAGAAAACATTTGGGTATCCTGCACTGCCTTACGGGCATTGCTTTGACCAGCTATCATTATTCTCCATGTTGGGGTGCTGCTGCAATGTGTATTCAGCAAGGAAGTTTCAGTTGAAAGAATGCCAGGTAGACCAACTTTTATTACAGGACAGTGAAACCAAGAAAATTGATAGCTCCAGTCTGCAAGCTGAAACATCTTTTAAAAAAAATAATAAAAGAAAGAAAACGATGGGCAATTTACCACTAAATCACAAAAGGAAACAAAGAAAAAGCAGAATAAAAGCTTATATAAGAGGAATGTTACCATTTGGGAATCCTCACAGAGGGGAGGGGTCAAGAAGGAAGTTGCATACAGCCCGTCAACTATGAAATGTTTGGTTCCTGGTGGGATGTAAAAAGGAAGCACAGAAGGAACTCTGCAAATGCTGTTTTGATGAAGACATAAAAAGAGAAAAATCTATTTATCTCTTTGCATCTTTCAATGGCTTTCTCTGTGTCCATTCCAAGAAGCAGACAACTACACTAGGCCAAACACACATGGATACAAAGGTATAATGCTCCTTTAGGGGTAGGTACATAAGCAGCAATTTTATGTGGTCTGGAACTTTCATCAAATCTGTAAGTTTCGAGGTGCTGCCAATTCTACCTTTAAAAAGCACTACTGTACATCAGCAAAAATACACAGCCCAAAATATGTAACAGGACTGCTTAGTGGAACAAGGGATACCATTCCCTGAAAAGTATAGTAACAAGTCTACAGAAAATCATATGTAAGATTTAAAGATCTCACACATTAAATGTTAAGTAAATAGAACATCCACCTTGGAACTTCATGTTAAATGAAGATAAGGTTAACTTCCCTTTTCCCCATCATCTTCATTTTCTAGCCTGAAAAGTAAGCTGTAAGTTTTCCTCCTCCAAAATCAACACATTTTTAAAACTTAAGGTTCTATTAATTATTGAATAAATAGTTATGTGTATTCACAGGGAAAAGAGGCTGGCAATGAATATGAATGCAGTGATCCGCTTTTCTTCTGGGTTCTCATATGCAGGAATCAAAACAATTTATAAAGATATTTGTACAATGAGGAATAGATGATAAATTTCGAACTTATTAAATTGTTATTAAAAAGTATACTGGATACATGCAGAAAGGTTGTAATTGTAAAGACCACTGCATTGGGGATGTAGATTTTTAAAAAATCAAAAGTTGGAAGGTATCCAAGAGCTCACTAGTCCAAATCTCATTTTACAAAAGGGCCAACGGAAGCTGACTGACTCATCCAAAATGCCTGGTAATCTCAAGATTAAGGCACAGCACAGTTACAATATTTTAACATTAAAGCTAACTGAATCACATTCAACCAGGAAGAACTATCTTGTTCAAAGGTGTAATCAATTTTGTTCTTTAAATGGTAAAGTGATCTCCTGCGTTGGAAAGAGAACAATGAAGATCAACCAGCAATCACTTTCAGTAATAAAGGAAATCTTCATAGTATTTCCCTAAGATCTAAAGCAACGAAAAAATGTAAAAATAAACTAGGAAAGCGCAAAGATAGGCCGCAAGCATCTTGCGTCTGAATTTGATCTAAGAAAAGGAAAATCACTAGTGGAGTAATTTAACTCACAAGCCGCTGCCCCCTCACGAAGTCTTGACAGGTTTGTGAATTTTCTGCCAACCACTGCACTCTGCTTCTATATTCTGACCATTGTGGGCTCGACATTCCCCAAAAAACGGTCTGACTTGACCTACTCAGACCCTGACATCTGGAAACCACATTTTTACCCACTTCTCCCCACCACCTGTGAAAAAGACCAAAAAGGCTGGCTGGCTGTTCCCGAAGCTGAGATGACAGGCTTGTAGATGCACCTGTGGCCTCTGACCTGCAAGCACAATTCTCACTTGCATGACTAAGTGAAGCAGCAGCCTGGATTTCTAGAAATATTAGCAATTTTCGCTTAAATGAACCGTCTCTAGAAACCCTGGGTAGATTAACATGAATGAGTTGCTTAAAATTTTTCTCAGCAAATCTTTAACTCTCATTTTTGCTGACACCTTTAATTTTATATACATAAGGAAGAGTGATTACAGAGATAAGAAGGAAGAAAATTTTTTAAGAAATAAAGGCATTATTTGCTCTGTTTGGCTTCAAGATAAGGTAAAAAGGGCACTTGCCCAAGGCTAATATGAAGCATGCCAAAGGTATAACTGAAATACCGAACCTGTGAATTCAAAAAATAAATACGAAAATTAAGATAACACTGAGGCATAAAGAGCTGAAGGATTGCAAGCACCCCCAATTATTCTGCGGGAGTCCCATAGACAAAAATTGCTTTCTGGTCCTACTGACCATCCCTAGAGGCTTTAACTGTGAGTTTAACAGAGAACTACATTAGAAGCTGCAATGATTTCATTTTCTCCAACTCCTGTTATATTAAGAGAAGTCCAAATTACAGTTTGAGACTAAATGTTAAAAAATGTGCAAAATTACTTGTGGTGCCATTGAAGAGAGTGAATAGACAACTAGAAGAGTGGTAGCAAAATGAGTAAAGTCACAGAGACCGGCACTCATTACATGATGTCAATACAATTTAATCAATCAAATTACTTTACTCTAATTTCCTTTACCTATTTATCTCCTTAATCACCATTATTGAAATCAGATGATCTAAAATTACGTTCCTAATGAGGAAAGTCTTACCTCTTAGAAAAATCCTGGACTCAATTTCCTCACCAATAGTCACAAAACATAAGAAGAGATGATAGAATATGTCAATGTTTACTTCATATAGCACAGCTTATCATCCAAACCCGGACACTACTGGAAGTGAAAGGAGGCACTACTGAAAATTGTAACAGGCACAGATGCAGAGCAATGGAACTCTCATTCATCGCAGATGGAAATACAAAAATGTTAACAGTCACTTCAGAAGACAGTTTGATGATTTCTTGCAAAGTCAGACACAGATTCACCATACAACCTACCAGTAATGCTCCTAGGTAATTACCCAAATGAACTAAAAACATATATTTATAGGGCACTTGGGTAGCCTGGTCGGTTAAGCGTCTGCCTTCAGCTCAGGTTGTGATCTTGGGGTCCTGGGACCGAGCCCCACATCAGGCTCCCTGCTCACTGGGGAGTCTGCTTCTCCCTCTCCCTCCACCCCCCGCCCCCGGCTCATGCTCTCTCTCTCTCTCAAATAAATAAAATCTTTAAAAAATACAATAAAAAATAAAAACATTTATGCAAAAACCTATATGTGAATTTTTATAGCAGCTTTATTCATAATCACTAAAAACTGGAAGCAACCAAGATACTGTTCAACAGGGGAATGAATAAACAAACTGAGACATACAATGCAATACTACTCAGTGATAAAAAGGAACAAGTTACTGATTCACCCAAGGTCAATGAATCTTAAAAACATTGTGCTGAGTGAAAAACATCATATCTGAAAGATTATATATGATTCCTTTCATATGATATTATGGAAAGGGTGAAACTGAAGGGACAGAAAACAGTTAAGTGGCTGTCAGAGGTTAGAGCAGTACAGAGTGGTTTACTACAAAGGATACACAGGGGGATTTTTAGGGTGCTGGAATAATTCTGTGTGGTACTGAGATGGTGGATACACTACACTATGTATCTGGCAAAGCCTAAGGAACTTTATAACACAAAAAGTGAACTTTAATGTATGCACATTTAAAAAGATCAACCGAGAGATTGGGGGTCCCAGGATAGAATGCAGACTGTCAAAGGAATCTACCTGTATGATAAATGTATGACATAATTTCACTGAACGGGGTGCAGGAAAAAAAGGAGGTGCCCTAAATAACTGTAGGAAAATTATGTCTAGAAATGAACAGTAAGGCTAGAGACAAAAGGAACTATATATAAACCCTGTTTTCTAGTTGCTTAAGTTGTCTCTCACAGGAGTTAGCATTTTTTCTCCCAAAGATGTATTTATTTATATGTATTTATTTGAGAGAGGGAGAGAGAGAGGACATGAACACATGGTGGGGAGGGATAGAGGTCTCGAGCAGACTTCCTGTTGAGTGTGGAGCCCAATGTGGGGCTCCATTCCATGACTCTGATTTTACGACCTGAGCCGAAATCAAGAGTCAGATGCTCAACTGACTGGGCCATTCAGGCACCCTAGAGTTAACATTTCTAAAACAGCTTTACACATATACTATAGATAAACAAATAAATTGATGAATGATGGATGTGGAAGCCAGGTTATTCACAGTTGGAGAGGGAAGTTACAGATAAACTAAGTGGGAAGCTAGAAAGAATCCTATGGTACTGGGTTTGAATCAGCATCATCAGAATGAACTCATTTTTAAACAGACACAGGTGGAAAGATAGAGAAATATTTACAGATATGTGTGTATATGTTGGTTAGTATAGATACATATATTTCCGTGTTCTGCCTGTTGAGTGGTCCTAGAAATAGGAATACCCTTGTAGCAATGAGCACACTCACTGCCCAGATATTGGTTTCTAAATGCCATTATCCAGTAAAAAGAACCAGAGCTCCTTGGACAAATGGCTGCTTCTAGGACTAGACCACGGAAAATCCAAGATGAGCGCAAAGCATTTTGTAGTATCACAAAATAAGGAAGTGCCAAAAAAAAAAAAAAAAAAGTTCCCAAACAAAAACTACAGGATTTACTGGCTACTACACCAGCTCTGCTAGAAATATTAAAGGGGACTGAGTGCAAAGGAGAGACCAAAAATGACAAAGACAAGAAAGGATAAGAGAAAATCCCCAGAAATAATGATAAAACAAGTCATAAAGTAGCAATAAACACATATCTATCAGTAGTTAACTCTGAATGTAAATGGACTAAACGCTTCAATCAAAAGACATTGGGTATCAGAATGAATTAAAGAAGCAAGACCCATCTACATGCTGCCTATAACAGACTCCTTTTAGACCTTAGACACCAGCAGATTGAAAGTGGAGGGGGGTGGAGAAATATTTATCATGCAAATGGGTGTTGAAAGAAAGCTGGAGTAGCAATACTTACATCAGACAAACTAGACTTTTTTGTTCTCGTATTGTTTTTATCCTGCTTTGGTTATCAGGGTAGTATTGGCCTCATGGAATAATTTTGAATGTGTCTCTCTATTCCATTATTTATAAGATTTTGATAAAGACTGTCATTAATTTTTTTTTTTAATGTTTAGTAGAATTCAACAATGAAACCATGTGGTCTCGGGCTTTAATGTGCAGGGAGATTTTTGATTCCTAATTCAAAATTCAACTTTCATTCTTGTTATTGTTATTTCACATTTCTTGATTCAAGATTCACAATTCAATCTTGGTAAGTTGTACATTTTTATATTATCTGGGTTTTTTTTTTCCTACGTTATCAGATTTGTTAGTATGTAATTGTTCATAGAAATCTATGTATTACTACGGTTATCTGTTGTATTGTTTGCTCTTCTATTTCTCGGTTTTTGAGTCTTCTCTCTTTTTTCTTAGTTATGTAGTTAAAGCACTGCCAATTTTATTTATTTATTTTTTTTTTTGGAAAACTGTTCATTACTTTCAATGTTATTGCTTATTCTGGTCTTTATTTTATTTACTTCGGATTTTTCTGTTATTTCCTTCCTCTACCAAATTTTAGCTAAGTTTCTTCTTTTTCTAGTTCCTTGTGGTGTGATGTTGTTTATTTGGCCATTTTTTCTTAATACAAGCATTTACAGCATAAATTTCATTCTGACATTTGCTTTTGCTACATCCCATAGGTTTTGGAATATTGTGTTTTTCTTCTGTTTTGAGACATATTTTGATTTGCTGTTTGATTTATTTGGCCCATTGCTTGTGCAGTAGTGTGTTATTCAATATTTACATATTAAATATTTAATATTTACATTGTAGATGTAAAATTTCCAGCTTTGTTTTATTGTTGATCTTCAGTTTTGTACCATTATGGTTGGAAAATATACTTCGTATGATTTTAGTCTTCTTAAATTTGTAATATTTGTTATGTCTCTTTTTATGTGATTTAACCAGGGGATTCTTTTGTGTAAAAACAAACACATACACACACAAAAGGATGAGGGTATGTCAAAGGGACACAGGAGCCAACCTGAAAGAACTCCCAAAGGCCAAAGCTAAAACTATCTGAGCAACAAAACAACATAGTAATAGGTAATTAAAAGTATAAAATAAATACACACGAGTCCATGCTGATAAAAGTAAATAACTGAAGAAATAAATAAATAAGGGAGAAAAGAGAGCTCTTTCTTACAGAACAATTACAAATAATCTATGTAGTTAGCTACTTTTGAGAGTGGGCTGGACTTAGTGGCTTGCGAAAAATAAAGTATGGGGGCTAAGGTAACTTTACAGTGAGAAATCTTGCAAATATTACCTTGGTCAGATGATCAAGGTTAACATCAAAAATGATTAAGTCATACTGATAGAATGTACCCCTAATATACGAAGGGGAATTCATCTCTGTGGTATCATTCCTTTAAAAAAAGCTCAGTCTATATGAGAAAAATATCAGACAAACCCAAACTGAAGAACACTCCACAAAATAGTTGCCCAATGACCCTCAAAACCATTAAAGTCATGAAAAATGATTAAAGACTGATAAACTGTCACAGAACAGAGGAGACTAAGGAGACATGACATCTAAATGCAATGTAGTATTCTTATGATTGAATCACAGAACAGAAAAGTAACATTAGTGGAAAAGCTAGAACAATCTGGATAAAATCTGGAGTTTAGTAAATAATAATGTATTACTGCTGATTTCTTAGTTTTGACAAATGTACCATGGTTATGTAAGATATTAACAACAGGGGAAAACTGGCTGAGGAGTGTACAGGAACTCCGTAATAGCTTTGCAACTTTTCTGTAAATCTCAAATAACAAATAAAATGTGTATTTAAAAATTATGCCAGGAATACAGATATAAACCAGAACTATCCTGGAAAAAAACAGGACATTATGCTCATCTGATGTATAATCCAAGTCTACCTTCACTCTTCATATTCCTTGCTGAAAATCTAGAGAATAACAATTGAGTTTGTGCTATTTAGTGATCGATGGAAAATCTAATTGGATTCCATCACGGCTAAAAAAATTTTTAATTTTTTAAAACTTTCTTTTGTAATTCTTAGCAGCACGAAATACAAAATAATGCTTCAAACAAGGCTCCTTGAGCTAATAAAGGCGGGGAGGGGGGAGACGCAGAAGGAAAGATAATTTATGATAAAAAGACTTTTTACTTAGAACTTCCTATCCCTTCAAGTTTTATATTTAGGGCTTAAGTATTTCTCTTGTGGAAGAGATAACAACAACATGGCTATTGGAAAAGAAATCCCATTACTCATAGGATCAGTGATGAACTGGGAGGCCCACAATATGACACCTACAGCTCAGGAGAGGTAAGAAAGAAAAACAAATTGGTAGAGTTAAAAAAAAAAAAAAAAGAAGAAGAAAAAGAAGAAGACAATGACGACGACCACTTATAAGGATAAGAGGGAGTAAAGGAAGATATGAAAACTGACTAACCACTTTCTATTCTGGCTGGTAGCAAATGGACTACATTTTTAAATTAACTCTTTGTACAACTCTGTCTGCTGTGGTAAGGGCTAACATTCTCCTTAGAGAGTTCCTGCTGCCAGAAATAGTTTCTATTCCAAGCAGGGAGGGGGGAAGGGAGACATTACAGAGAGGGTACAGAAATCATTTGGAAGCAAATATTTTTCTTGATGCTTTTCCCCTTCAATAGCTGTAAGAGGAGGGTAGGTGTTTCAGGGAGTTAAAGGTATTTCTAGTATACTAAAATGGCATAAACTCACATATTTCACTGGCGGAGGGAGGTGCAGCAAACTAGAAATACTGATGAAGTGATTTTCTAGAATGTCCAGTTTAACAATGCATATTAAAACTAAACCTAACAGTAATATAATACATATTACCCTTATTTTTCCCCACAAATTCCATTTTGTTCATTTATATATTCAATAAATATTTACTTCATTTTTCTTCTATGTTAGGCATTTTTCGAATAGCTCTATAGGTTTTGAAAAAAAAAATACATGCTCATTATTTTAAAATTCGAGAAATTCAAACACATACAAAAATGATAGGGGGAAAAAAATCACCCTATAACCTACTACACAGAATTTAACATTTGGTGAAAAAGAACATAAAAATCTCTCTTTGCCAGGCTTATTAATAAATATTTTATACAAAACACTTTAACCACTTGTCAAATAAGAAAAACTTCTTTAAAACATAGAATAACTAGCTATGAAGTTTGAATTTTGTATCAATACTATAAAAATAATCTGAGAATTCAGTCTAATGATTATCCTTCACCTAAAGTATACCTTATAGAATTTTTCTCTGCCTATTTCTACTTAGCCTGTAGTATATAAAATGGTTAGCTACTACCTGTAGCAGTAAAACAAGCAGTAACAGGGCACCCGGGTGGCTCAGTAGGTTAAGCATCTGCCTTCGGCTCAGGTCATGATCCTAGCGTCCTGGGATTGAGCCCCGTGTCAGGATCCCTGCTCAGGAGGGAGTCTGCTTCTCCTTCTGCCCCTGCCCCTCCCCCTGCTCATGTGCTCACGCTCTCTCTCTTTCTCTCTCTCTCAGGCTCTCTCAAATAAATAAATAAAATCTTTTAAAAAAACAGTAAAATACTGTTGAAAACCACCTTATAAGGGGGAGAGAAGACTACACAAGCATTTTCATATTTCTCTTTGATTTTCAGTTTCATGTTCATCTTGAAAATTCTCAAAAGAAAAATTTTCAGGCATTTTCTTACTAAATACAATTTTAAAGTAACTTGAGCATGATTCATTAGCTTAAATATGAATGTGAAAAATGACAACATTTAAGGCTTTCACAGATCTGAATTTTTAATGCAGAAATAGAGTCAAAGAATTTTTCACAAGGTAAAAGGAAACATTACTCTCTTCCTTCTTCCTTCTCATTCTCAGTTACATCAATATCAATAGATGGGTCTCCAGACTTCCATCCTGGCCTCCCTTCACTTTCTCTCCACCCCACCCCAGTGTCAGAAGTATGGGCACACCCAGGATTGATCCCAGAACAATCGCACCAAGACCTCAAACTTGGCACTTCCCTACTTGGAGTTTAGCCTCTGTTTTGACTCCATTCTTGCTGCCCCATACCCAATACACTGTTTTCATGCCCAACAGGGTGAGGGGTAGGACGGGACACAACTGCCCATGTCTCTACTTAAATATCTTCTCAGTATCATTTCAGGTATTGGTGGGGCTGTTAATTTTTTCAACCACCAGCACTTGGTTTAATTAATTTTTTTCTATTGTTTGTCCATTTTCTATTTCACTGATCTCAGCTCTTATTGCATTCCTTTTACTTACTTTGGATTTACTTTGTCTTTTCTAGTTTATTCAAGTAGAAGACTAGACCACTGTTTTAAAATGATAAATTCCCTCTAAGCATTGCTTTCACTGCATCCCACAAATTGACATGCTGTCTTTCATTTTCATTCAAAATAGAGTTGACCTCTGAACGACACAGACTGTGCTGTGTTGCCTGTTGCCCAGCATGTGAAGAAAGTTGTTTCAAGTATCTTGTCTAGTTTTCTAGCTGTTTAAAGAGACAAGGCAATTCTAGATTCTGTTATTCTCTCCTGGTGACAAGCAAAAGTCCTTTCTCATCATATTTGATTGTATGTCAAACACTATATGTAACTGTAGAGACTACAGATAGTATTATTGTCCACAGAGGTTTTGCCCTTTCCTCTGTTATGCAAAAAGGACTGAACTGGGTAGGTACTGGAATGGAATGTAGCTTTAGATAGACCTCACTAACTTCTATTTTCAAATGTCTCGAGGGTAAAACTGTCACTTATTTGGCACAGGCCCCTTCCTCTAGATTAGTGGTTCTCAAAGTATAGACTGTGGACCTCCAGAGGTCACTGAAGGTTGTGTGTATGTGTGTGTGTGTGTGTGTGTGTGCGCGCGCGTGTATGTGCGTGTGTGTGTGGAGGGGGTTAATTATAAGAATAAGATATTATTTGCCTTTCTATGTTGACATTGACAGTGACGGTGCAAAAGCAATAATGGGTAAAACTGCTGCAGTCTTAGCACAAGTATATTCTTCAGTGCAATGCACTCACAATAAGAGAAATGCCAGTTTTACTAAAAAACACCCTTGATGAGGGGTGTCTGGGTGGCTCAGTCAGTTAGGTGACCTACTTGATTTCGTCTCAGGTCATGATCTCAGGGTCCTGGGACTGAGCCCCAAGTTGGGCTCTGTGCTCACTGGGGAGTCCATTTCAGGATTCTCTCTCTCCCTCTGCCCCTCCTCCCCCTGCTCTCTCTCTCTAAAATCAATCCATCAATCAATCAATCTTCTAAAAAATCCCTGATGAAACAGTTAGTAGCTAATTTTATTAAATTTTTATCCCTGAGTACACATCTTTTTTATAATCCAAGTTACAAATTGGAAAGCAAGCATAAAGCATCCTGTTGCATACCAATGTGTGGTAGTTCTCTCAGAAAAAAGCACTCCTGTGATTCTTTGAGTAATAAACTGTGTTAGCTGTTTTTGTTTTTTTCAAAAAACACCATTTTTCCTTGAAAGAACAACCAATAGACAAATTATGGTCTTTTGACTTACCTATTCAGCAGGTGTTTTCTCAAAAATGAATGCAATGAGCCTGTTACTTGAAGGGATAAAAATAACAGTATTTGTTGCCAACAATAGAATTTGAACTTCTAGGCAAAAATTAGAATTGCAGAAAACTTGTATCAGCTACCACATCTCTGACAACTTTCCAATACTTACGACTTTTCTAATGAGATCAGTGGTGATATTAAACAAATATGATGTGAACTTTTAACATATTTTATAATGAAACATGTTAATATTTGAAAGATTTGCATACCTCGGTGAACCAGTATTTCCAAATGACCAATGAATGATACACAATTATGAGTGGGTAAAAGATCCATTCAAAATACAAGACAGAACAATGGATTTTAATGTATTAAATACAAAAAGTTCATTAATAATGGTTTTGGATTCCACACTGCAACTAAACTTTAAGAAACTACCACCTGTCAAGTTTTGGCATAGGATCAAAGAAGAATATTCACAATTATCTGAAAAAGCTATTAGATTACTTGTCCCTTTTCCAACTACTTATCTGTGTAAGGCCCGATTCTCTTCTTTTACTTCAACCAAAACACCACTTTGCAACAAAGGAAGGCAGAAGCAGATATGAAAATTCAACTGTCTGCTATTAAGCTAGAGATTACAAAAATATATAATAATTCACTCTTCTCAATAATATATTTTTGTTTTGGGAAAAATATAATTATTTTATAATTATTAATGTTACCAGGTAATGAGTTTATTATTACTTTAAAATTAATAAATATTTCAAAATTTTCTTACCTTTAACTCCCAAATTTCTGATATAGTAAACATCAACAGATATAACAAAACTGCTTGGGGTGTTCAATAACTTTTTTTTAAATCTCTATACCCAATGTGGGGCTTGAATTCACGACCCCAAGATCAAGAGTCATATGCTCCCGCCACTGAGCCAGCCAGGCGCCCCCAATAACTTTTAAGATTGAAAGGGGCTCCTAAAACCAAGAGTTTGAGAACCTAGCAAGTCTAAGCACCATGAGACTAAAAGATTTTACTCATTTTTTCCAAGCTAGCCCCCTGCCTCCTACACTGCCCCAGCACTTAGCAAGTGTCTTGTGGGGGAACAAAAGGCTGTACATTTTGGGCTTGCCTAGACTTCCATCTGTCAAACCAGCCCACACAACTGTTAAAAGAGCTTCTGATCTCTCTTTTTCCCTCTGCTTGGACCAAACCTAATACTAGGAACATGCCCATACTGGGCAACTGCTCAGGAAAAAAACAGCTAGCCACCTCAGTTCACATGAGAAGGGCTCTTGCTGCTCTAAAATTTATCTCCTCCTCTTTGTTTCCACAGTTCTCAGAACTTTCAAAGTAAGATTTTTGGAATTTATCCATTTTCTACAAAGGAGCTATGTCCTGCCACTACTTACTACATACTCGCCAGACATCTTTTTTTTTTAGATTTTTTATTTATTTTTGTGAGAGAGAGAGAGAGAGAGAGAACAGAAGCGGGGTGCGGGGGGGGGAGGGACCAAGGGAGAAGCAGACTCCCCACTGAGCAGGGAGTCCCATGCGGGACTTGATCCCAGGACCCTGGGATCATGACCTGCGCCAAAGGCAGAAGCTTAACCGACTGAGCCACTCAGGCACCCTACCCAGACATCTTTTAATCCACTACCAAATAACAATAGCTAACACTGCATATCATTTACTATCTGCCAAGCAATATTCTAAGCACTTTAATAATGCTTAGAACTCATTTAATTTTCAAGTTAACATAAGAAGACATCTTCACTAAAGTTACAAGCTCATAACTAGCGAAGCCAGGATTCAAATTCAGGCAGTTTGGTTTTAAAGTCCATGCCTATAACCTCTAAGAAGTTACTCTTTGCCTTATCAGCCACGTATTTTTCCCCCAGGAAACAGCCCACTGTCATGATTACTATTACCACCTCAAGGCAGAAGATGTCTAAATTTTTATCTGTAGGTCTAACCTGTTTAACTGCTTGCTGAACTTCTAGCTGGATATTCATCACATCTAAAACCAGTGTATCTTCTCCACTCCCCGAAAACTTCCCTTCGCAAACTTGTCCTTTCACTGGTGCCGGTTCTTCCTCTATCCTTTCCATCTTTGGTCAATCTAGGATTGACCTTTCCCCCTTTGATTTTCCTTTCCCCTCAATTTCGAAAACATTTATATCTATGCCAGTACTCTCCAAACACTGATTCACAACCAAGCTTACAATAGTGCCCAGAAAAACAGTAATACAATGTGCCGGTCTATTTAAAACCCATCCTTAACTCCGATACAATTCCTACATTTTACTGTTAGCACGCTTTTCCTTTTATGAAATAGTGATAATAGATAATAAGTTTTTTAAAATATTTTTTTCTTGGTAAACTAAAAAGTTGACAACACTATAATAATTCCCAAAGTTATCTGGTTGATTTGTTTTGAAAATTTACTGAACCAAGAAATTTACCAACTTTATCAATTTATCAGGATCTGCCTCTGACTCTCCCATCTCTTCTCTAATATAACAAGATATAACAGGTCAGGTATCCTACCCAGACAGGCCCAAACAAAAGTAATAAAAGTTAGTAACTTTTGCAGCCATATCAAAAAGTTATAAAATGTAATGAAATTGTTTCCAAGTCTTACAAGTTGGCTTTTCAAAATGCTCAAGGGGAGCCTGGCTGGCTCAGTCCAAAGAGCAAAGAGCGTGTAACTCTTGATCTCAGGGTTGTGAGTTCAAGCCCCATACTGGGTATACAGATTACTCAAAATGCCCAAAAAAAGATACTGCTTTCTTACTGCTTTTAGACCCAGTTAACTATCTCTAAACTCATTCCCTTCTCACTCGCTATACTGCTCCACTTAGGTATGTTGTGAGCAATGAAGTTACTCTATTTCTAACAGCTTTGTACAGAAATCTTTTTGTGGTCTTAATCATGGTAAAACCACCTTCACTAAACATTTTCTGATATACAATCTTACTTGATTTACAAACTCCTACATGGATTTCCAACAATTTTTGCTTTTGCCCCCATGCAGGTAGCAAGTAGCACGTTTTGAATGACAGACTATGAAAGTTAGAACAAATCTGAAATATCTACTCCAAATTCTCCATTTCATCGTTCAGAATAGTATAGCTTAAAGTCACATAGCTAGTTAGTGAATGACACAGTTGAGACCAGGAAGCTAAGCCTTCCAGATGTCTAGGAGTTGCATAAAGGTCTAATTCACAAGGGAAAACCCAAAAGTCAGATAGAATCAAGATGGAAATCATTACACTCCTAGAGTAAAGGAGGAATGTAGGGCAGGATAAGGCAGGCATACACATAAGCAGCTTCACTAGTGGCCAAATGAAGCTGGATTGCTTTGGGTCCACAAGGACTGAAAGTCATGCTGATCTGCAAGGCTCCAGAGGAGTTTAGAGAGGAGGAACACCAAGAAGCCAGTGTGGATGATGAACCAAAAAGAATATATCCTCCTATTTAGTCGCTAATAGGAAAGTACAGTGCAGCCAAAAGATTAGAGCTTTGGGCCATCAACAGAGAAATGAATCAAAATATGGTATATCCATACTATGGAGTATTATTCAGCCATAAAATAGCTGCAGCATTCTGATACATGCCACAACATGGATGAACCTTGAAAACATTATGCTAAGTAAGCCCAAAGGACGAACACTGTACAGTTCCACTTACATGAGGTATCTAGAATAGGCAAATTCATAGAGATAGAAAGCAGAACAGACATTATCAAGTCTGGGGAGAGGGAGGGAATGAGGAGTTATTGTTTAATAATTACAGAGGTTTTTTTTTTTTTTTTTTTTTTTAAGATTTTATATATTTGTTTGACAGAGAGAGAGACAGCCAGCGAGAGAGGGAACACAAGCAGGGCGAGTGGGAGAGGAAGAAGCAGGCTCCCAGCGGAGGAGCCTGATGTGGGCTCGATCCCAGGACTCTGGGATCACGCCCTGAGCCGAAGGCAGACGCTTAAGGACTGAGCCACCCCAGCGCCCTGACTACAGAGTTTCTATTTAAGAGATGAAGAAGTTCTGGAAATGGATAGTGGTGACAGTTGCACAGTACTGTAATATACTTAATGTCAGTGAATTGTATACACAAAAATTGTTACAATGGTGAGTTTTATATTCTGTATATTTTACCACAATAAAAAACAGGGAAAAAATTTAGTTTTGGAGGTATGAGGAATTTTTGGTTTTCTGTGCCATTAATCAACTTATCAACTTGTTAGTTACAGGTTATCTTCCCTTAAAAACTTTTCTTGAAAAAAAATAATAAATTCAAACACTTTCATCAACAGGTAACGTATTTCAACAAACTTAGAGGAATTGTAGGAATCTCCAGAAAACAGTAAAACCAGCCCTGATTGGGTGGTACTATAGTTCTTATTAAATGGTTATTTAACTGTCCTATACTGATTTCTTTTTCTTTTTTTTTAAGATTTTATTTATTTATTAGAGAGAGAGAGTACAAGTGAGAGGAGGGGCAGAGGGAGAGGAAGAAGCAGGCTCCCCACTGAGCAGGGAGCCCGATGCAGGACTCAATCCCAGGACCCAGGATCATGACCTGAGCCAAAGGTAGATGCTTAACCGACTGAACCACCGGGGCACTCTGTCCTATACTGATTTCTATAAGACATTTAAAAAATCTCATTTGCCAGGAGACGAGACCAAAGACTCCCTTGATCACAATGCCACAGGGATAGAAGACCCCTGAGACTGTACAACTGAGTTAGCTCAGCAGATCACTGATTTTAGCCTCTGGTACCCTTAACCTAACAGTCTCCTCCACACCTGGGATCACAATCTCAAATGCCTGAAGAAACCAGAGGCCAGGCAAGGAATATAAATCAATGAAGTAGGGGATGAATCTTGAAGGACAGGGGAAGACAGACAGCTATGGTAGCCTGGAGTGCATCTGCCATACCGACCAGCGGCTGCCGATGGCTGCCACGTGGTAATGCTGGTCCACTAGTGCTGTGCCTTCTGAATTTTCAAAAAAGGCTGGAAATTGATTTTTCAACTTACTCCACAAGCTGAGCAAAACAGATCTGAGAACCCCAAGTAGCCTACAGATCCCCAGTTTGTGTTTTGCACTCCATGCGCATCCTTCACCAAGCTAGGAAGGAGAACAAAACTTCCTAGTTATGTATATCTCAGTTTGGATAGAAGGACTACAATTCCCTAAGAGCAAGGCAGCAGGCAACGTCCAAGAAATATAAAAAAACCAAGAGTAAAACAAAAAGGCAATTGTTTTTACAGACGCATCAACTGCTTGATTTATTATTTTTTACTTGAAATGTGTTTATGTTATTGTATGTAAATTATATTTCAATAACTTTCATTTATTCTTCTAATTGAAGTATAATTAATATACCGTGTTACATTAGTTTCAGGTGTACAATATAATAACTCAACGCTTCTATACATTACTCAGTGCTCACCACGGTAAGTGGAGTCACCATCTGTCACCAAACAGTACCACCTTACTGATGGTACTTTTCATCTCTGTGACTTAACTTATTTTAGAACTGTACCTCTTAATCCCCTTTATCTATTTCACCCATCTTCCCACCTACCTCCCTCCGGCAATCACCAGTTTGGTCTCTATATTTAAGAGTCTGGTGTTTTTTTGTTCTCATTTCTTCTGTTTTGTTTCTTAAATTTCACATATCGGTGAAATCATATGGTATTTGTCTTTCTCTGTCTGACTTATTTCACTTAGCATTATATCCTCTAGGTTCAACCATGTTGCTGTAAGTCCAAGATCTCATTCTGTTTTATGGCTGAGTAATATTCTATTGTAAATATATACCAAATCTTTATCCATTCATCTGCCATCTACCATCTATGGACACTTGGGTTGCTTCCGTAGCTTGGCTATTGTAGATAATGCTGCAATCAACACAGGGATGCATTTACCTTTTCAAATTAGTGTTTTCAAAAGATCCCAGTAGTGAAATTACTAGATCACATGGTATTTCTATTTTTAACTTTTGAGGAACCTCCATACTGTTTTCCATAGTGGCTGCACCAATTTACATTCCCACCAACAAACCGCAGGAGGGTTTTTTTTTTTTCTTCACAATCTCACCAACATTTGTTTTTTCTTATCTATTTGATTCTAGTCATTCTGACAGTGTAAGGTGATATCTCTTTGTGGTTTTAATTTGCATTTCAAAAAGGCAATTTTCTTAATATATGAAAAGTAAAAACCTCACAATTAAAGTATAATGTTAAAATAATCTACCAGCTTTCAAACTGTGAAGATCTGAGATGTGGCTATGATAATTGGAGAACACTGGAAGAAAATGTGAAGCAGCTACAATATAACTTGTAAAACTCATCAAGGACACCCTACAAATCACGTGATAGGGAATATGACCCTAGTGACCGAGGACAAACTTCTTCCCTATGCCATAACGTAAAATGTCTGTTGTGTCATCTTGAACCTCACTGTCTTAAATTCTACTAGATTTTTACAACTTGGTGAATATAACAAATCTAGGTCTGCAGTTGGATGTATTAATTCCCAGATTCCAATTGAAAATCCTGTTTTGTCTATTTTTTTTTTAAAACTGCCTATTTGATTTTAAAAAAAGAAATACAACTGGAAAGAGAAAAAAATATTTTGGCAAAAAAGCTGCTTTCTTGC
Source organism: Ursus arctos (assembly GCF_023065955.2). Lineage (NCBI taxonomy): Eukaryota > Metazoa > Chordata > Mammalia > Carnivora > Ursidae > Ursus > Ursus arctos. The sequence goes on along the minus strand of NW_026622797.1, from coordinate 51,597,448 downwards.
AGTTTGACTTAGATACAGTAACCAAGAATAGTAGAGGAATAAATGCTATTTTCTCTTTCTCTTTTCACAAACTAGTCACTCCTTTCCAAAGGTAACCCTTTCTCTTGCCGAAGAGAGTCAGAATTCTTCCTTAAATTTGATCCAGCTAATTTATTCACAAACAGTATCATTTCCTTCTACTAAAAACAAAACAATATATAGCAGGATCTAGCTAGCATTATGTGTTTTTGTGCTAGGCATCATGCTAGACACATAACAGGTATCATCTCATTTAATGCTCACTATCGTATGAAATAGGTACTTTTCTCTCTGAACAAATGGTCCCTGCTCTCAAGAGGCTTATTTTCTAGTGGAGAGAAAGACATTAAACAATCCTAACAAAGAATGTACAACTGCATTTAAGAGTTAGAAAGGAGATGAACAAGGTGCCAATAATGTATAGAAAACTTGGCCTTATCCAAGGAGACTTCTTTGCAGAAGTAACATACTGTTAAGATCAAAGGGTAAGCACATTCTAACTAGGTGAGTCCTCCAGGCCAGAGGAACCATGTGGGTAAAAGCCCTGCGATGAAAGGAAGCACATGAATTTGAGGTAGAGAAAAAAGGCCACAATCTGCATTCATCTAACCTTACCCACATGGCCTCCTTCTAGTCTATCCCCACATTCCTGAAGAATATAAAAGTGGATGTGAACATACTGAAAAACAGCCCATGTTCTCAAATAGGAAGTCTCAGCATCATAAAGTGCTGGTTCTCCCATACTTAGTTTATTAACCAAAGTGATCTAAATTAAAATATTGGAGAAACTAATTATAAAGTGCATATTGGATCCTCTAAAGCCCCGAAGAGCCATGAGGGGGGACTAACTCTTCCGGATATTAAAATATACCATAAATCTTCAATTAAAGCAATGTAGTATTGGTGCATGAATTGACAGACTAATACAGCAGAACTAAAAATTCAGAAATTCAGTATGTTCACATCCACTTTTTTTTTTTAAGATTTTATTTATTTGTCAGAGAGAGAAAGGACACAAGCAGAGGGAGTAGCAGGCAGAGGGAGAGGGAGAGGCAGTCTCCCCACGGAGCAGGGAGCCCAATGCCGCACTCGATCCCAGGACCCTGGGATCATGACCTGAGCCAAGAAGGCAGACGGTTCACCGACTGAGCCACGCAGGTGTCTCTGCTCACATTCACTTTTCTATTCTTCAGGAATGGGGGAGGTAGACTAGAAGGAGACCAGGTGGGCAAGGTTAGACAAATGCAGATCATTTCTGGTAACTGAAGGATACAGAAGGGATAAACTCGAGACAGAATAGAGTGATAAGAGGGCACAGCAACATTTAATCACCCAGTGAGCCTGTGCCACAGAGGCAGGGAAGGAATGCCTAGAAAGTCAGAAGAAAAGCAAGTAAAAGGTGTTTTCCAAGAAAAAAGAAACTGTCAATAATACAATTAGAATAAAGACTAAAAGAAATCCATTAGATTCAGTGATATGGAGGTCATTAGTGATCTTGGTAAGATCTATTTTGAGGCGTATTTTATAATTTATAGGCTGGAAGCCAAAGGGGGACTTACACTGCAGTATGGCCAATTATAACTATTTTGCTCTGATTTGCTCTGATTTGATCCTAAAACGGTCTTCCTGAAAATCAACATGCCACTAAATTCAGAATATAACCGTGCAGTTATTATTCCTAAAATGGAGTTCCAACATAGTCATAGAAGGGGGCTCTTGAAGAATTCATACTGTATCTGCTATAGGGTGAAGAGGATGGCAAACATGAAGTAAATTTTTTCCCAAAGCAAACGAGGCTATAGCTTCAGAGAAGGATTTGGCTTGGGGTCAGCCCCGCGACACTCTCCAGTGGGCCGGAGAGCCACATGAAATAGGCGCTGCCTTAACAAGGTGCGCAGAACAAGGCCCTGGCTGCTTGCAACCACTTCCCTCTGCATCTCGTCAAGATACCGCTCTCTCTCTCCCTTCAATCTGATCTCCAAGTGCTAAATATGGTCTCTTCTGGGTTAGTTCCAACAGAAGCACCCATCTAAGGCTTCCCTGGTAGAAAAGTAAGGGTAAAAATTATTACTAATTCTCTCCTAATATTCAGACAGGATAGCACACGGAATCTAGCTTCGAGGAGACAGCAAAAGGGTTCCAGGAAGAGAGGAGTCAATAAAATAGGAACAATACCTTGGTCAGATCCAAAGTGGGGCTGAACAGGCCCTAAGGAGAATACCCCGTGGGAAAGTCCAGAAACCTGGGGCTGTGAGGACGGAGAACATACATGGACTAAGGCAAGGCATTCAAGGGACATAATCACAAAATCTTCAGGAAAGACCTTAGATGTGACCTGGCTCAGAGAGAATGCTTAAACAAAAAGGAAAGAAGAAAGGTGATTTTACACCACTATTTTACCACTCGGAATGAAGCCAAATAAAACTAGGACTCTCAAATGGAAGTGATTAACTGAGCAATTCCTAGGTAAAAAATAAAAAATTTATAGTTCCTGCAGAAATCTTCAGAACGGAAAGAACTTCCAAGTTCACCTAAACTGATCTGCGTGCCAAAACAAATTTCCAACGTGGAAAAAGAGGGTAAGTGAAATAGACCAACATCTTTTACCTTCCTTTTTAATACAAATTTGGACCAAGAATGGAAACAAAAAAATCATAGCATTGAAATGCAGAAATCCCAAGTCCTTTCTAATACTTATCAGCTGTACAATTATAGGCACATTTGTTGTCACAGTATTATACCAAAAGCACTAGTGAGGTCTCTTTCAGGTGTAAGATCCTTGTTCATAAAAGGAGGATACTACTCTCAGATAAGGATTATCATCATCTTTGTTTGCAAAGATACTGGATCAGCAGATTCAATTAAAATTCTTAAGGTAGAGGTAGAGGGGAAAGAAGGGGTGTCTGGAATACAGAAGACCATAACAACTCCTGATTGTAACTCATTGGGGAGGTGGATTATAAATCTCTTTAGGTGGTTCTACACTGATTGTACCTCCCCAACTTCAGCCCCACTTCACAGACCATCCAACACAAAGGTATTCAAAAAGATCCGGATCAACTGAGGTAATGTAATGCTACAAACTTCTACATTATTCTGCCGAACTAGTGCCAGAGGTTGTTCATTCTTAAGTGGTAGAATTAAGGTACTGCACCAGAGCACTGTATTCACTTGGTGAAACCCACTCCCCGATACCAATTCTCTGTACAAGTTTGTCTCAAAAGAAAGAAACAGGGGTTGGCTCTTGTTTTAGCTTAATCTGCATATCTCTTTTTTGGAGCCAGGGGGAAGTAACACAGGATATTAAAGGATGTGGTGGCTATTCTGGGGGGCAAACTTTTTCTTTATAGAATTAGAACTGTGATAATTCTTAGCAAGGAATAAATCACGTATTAGTACATTACGGTGACAGTTCATTCTATTTACTGTAACTGAGGGGAAATGCATTTTACTCCTATGGTAAAGTAACTGAACTCTACTCCCAGGCATGTGCCTAACTCATATCTCAAGAGAATGAATTTGTTTGCTTTTTAAATTTTATTTATTTGAGAGAGTGAGCAAGAGAGAGAGAACGAGCAAGGGGAGGGGCAGAGGGTGAGGGAGCAGCAGACTCCCCTGCTGAGCAGGGAGCCCAACACGGTGCTCCATCCCAGGACCCCAAGATAAAGACCTGAGCCGAAGACAGACACTTAACCAACTGAGCTACCCAGGTGTCCCGAAGGGAATGAATTTGTGAGCACAGGATACCACCAACTTATGGCAGGCAGGGTAGTGGCATGTAAGCCATGAAACAGGAAGCAAACAGGAAAGGAACCCAGCACAGGCATTTGAGCGTAATAAATATAATAGCAATCTAGAAGATGAACGGTTCATGTTGTTTATGATTACAGACTGATTATTCCTCTAAGTGCAAAGGCTATCCAATAAGTCATATCTGGGTTGATTTGTTAGCAAGGTACTTTCACCAGATAATAAATTAGAATGTAATTAAAGTACATTCTGTCTGTTTATCATAGACTAAGATAGCTTACTATAATTCTCAATTATCTGCATGAACACACAACATGACAGCATAGTGAATAAACCTAGCAAAGGGCAATAAACATCTTAGGACTGCACTAAAATTGCTAGATTTCTTCTTCAGTCCTTTTAAAAATTTGTTTCTAATTTTGATAAATTGTATAAACAGAACCAAATTAATTTGGTACTTGCTTGGTACAGTAAGTCATACAGTAAGTCTAGAGTCGTTAAGTCCCTGAACTTCTTAGCTTGTTAGCAATTTGCTAAGGGCAGTGACTAAATCATGAAAGATGTAAAGGAAAATAAAATTGAATATTTACCACAAACTTTTGTTAGGTGAAAAATTTTAAGCATAGAAAAAAGAAGAATTACAAAGGAAAAAACAGGGAAGAACAATTTAAAATTTTTTAAATGTGTGTTTAAAAAAATTTGTAGCATATAAGGCAATAATTTCACCATATAAAGATGTCTTACAGATTAATAAATCATTCTAGGAGAAATAGATGAACAAAACACAAAAAGAGAAATAAACAGCAATATGGAAAAAATTTTCAAGTAGATTAAATTTAAATCAGGATAACATTTTTTCACCTGATTAGCAAGTCTTTTTTAAAAGGATAATGACCAATATTGGCAAAGATAGAGTGATGCTGGTGTTCTCATACGTTGCTGATAGTGCGTATCAATTAGAACTCTTCAAAAATACAATTTGAGAGCTTGAATTAAACATTACAAAAAAGATTTATAATATTTAGCTCAGGGGATACCCAGGTGGCTCAGTCCATTAAGCAGCTGACTCATGGTTTCAGCTCAAGTCATGATCTCATGGGCCCTGAGACCTGGCTCCATGCTCAACAGGGAATCTGCTTGAAGATTCTCTCACTCTGCCCCTCCCCCCACTCATGCTCGCACACGCGCTCTCTCTCTGGCTCTCCCTCTCTCTCCCCTTAAAATAAATACATAAATCTTTAAAAAATATGTATTTAGCTCAGTACTCCCACATCCCGGAATCTATCTAACACCTGAAAATACTTATCACAGCTTGATCTATCAATAATAGGAATCTGAAATAACATGAAAATCCGACTACAGCGTAAAGGCAATGTTAAATACGGTATAATCATGAATGGACTATTATGTAGCTTTCAAAATGATGGTTATGAAGACTAAGCAGAAAAGGATAAAAAATTGTATATGCAAGGGGCTCAGTTGTTAAGTGTCTGCCTTCAGCTTGGGTCATGATCCCAGTGTCCTGGGATCAAGCCCCACGTCGGGCTCCCTGCTCAGCGGGGAGCCTGCTTCTCCCTCTCCCACTCCCCGTGCTTATGTTCCCTCTCTCGCTGTGTCTCTATCAAATAAATAAAATCTTTAAAAAAATTGTATATGCAAGATGATCACGTTCTAAAATATGCATATTAAAGACGACTAGGAAGGACAATACCAAAGTGACAATCTTTGTGTTGAGCTGGTATGGCAGGCTGAATAAATGCCCTCCAGCCCCAAAAGATGTCCAAGTCCAAATCCCTGGAAGCTGTGAATGTTACTTCACTTGGCAAAGGAACTTTACTGGTGTGATTAAGTTAAAGATCTTGAGGTGGGGAGATTAACCTGGATTACCTGGATGGGCTCAATATAACCACAAGGTTATATTTCCATAAGAGGAAGTTGGGAGGGTCAGAGTCAGAAAAGGAGATGTGTCGACAGAGGCAGAGGTTGGAGTGATGTGGCCACAAGTCAAGGAAGCTGGGCAGCCTCTAGAAGTCAGAAAAGGCAAGGAATGGATTCTCCCTAGAGGATCAGCATGAACTTGGCTCTGCAGACACCTTGATTTTAACCCCGTAAGACCCATTTAGGACTTCCGATCTCCAGAAAAGTAAGACAATCAGCTTGTGTTATTCTAAGCCACTAGAATTGTGGTAATTTGTTACAACAGCAATAGGAAACTAACATAGATGGTAAGACTGCCCTTTCTAAACTTTCTGCAATGTTCATGTCACTTTCTAATATACAAATTTAGCTAAGATTTAAGATTCTAGATGAAGACTGCCTCTGCTGCAGTGGCTCTCAGTCCTGGCTGCAGTTCAGTGTCAAGTGTTCACCTTTCAAGGAAAAGAAAGAAAAAAAAAATACCAATGCCCCAGTTTCTCTTCATTCCCAGAGATTCTGATTTAGTTTTTGTCAGGCTCAAACATCAGTACTTTTTAAAAGCCCCGTGTACTAATGTGCAGCCAGGGTTGAGAACAACTACTCTGGTATAACAACTCATGACTGACAAGTTTCTCTAACCCAAAGCAAAAATGTTTACCAACCTGAAACTACATCTCTTTCAAGAATTCTGAGGACACTCAGCAACAGTTTGTCTTAGTTTAAACTGAGGTCTAGGACTGCACCCTCATTTAACTGGCACTGTCAAAGAAAAAGAAAAAATAAAACCACTTCTGCTTCCTCAATGTTTCTCATTTCTGGAGTTCAAAGGACTCTTCAGAAATACAATGCTCCAAGAAAAAGATTCTTAGCTGCTACCCAAGGCCCCATATTCAAATTAGAGTAGTTCGCAAGAACTGTGCATCCTTCCCTTTTCTACTGACAATTGACTTTATTTTAAGACTACTAAAAAATGTAAGATATCTAGTCTTTGAATTTTTTACAGCATATTCTTTAAATGGTGTTGACTAGCCAAGAGAAGTGAAGTTCCTCTGATAATGTGTTCTTTGAAGTCATATTTTCACTCCACTTTCCAGGCATCAAGCCATATATTATTAAACACACACGTAGACACTTTAGTATATTTGTGAGCAAATGTGTAACTTAAGGCTTTCAAATGTGAGATTCTCAGCTATAGAGAAATTATTGATCAAGTCTTATGCATCTCTCGGTCAACTCGTAGCACCACTTCATATTCTTTCAGCAGGAAAATCCACATATGAGAGACATCGTTATCAACCAAGTGTGTCCAAAGATTGATCTCCATAGCAACTGCAACTCTGCCACATGTAGTGTATAAGGCATCAGCGTTAACACCACATGCACACAAAGTGTTGGTATTATGTAGTCCAGACTGTGGTTGCTGTAGAAACCTAAACCCAAGTCCCTGACAACAGTGGATAAAATGAAAACAACAACAGAAGGGTCCTTGAATATTTAGCCATCTACTCCTTTGCTTTCAAGCAGGATAATGTCATTTTAAATGCTCTATAATAGTCTCACTGATATCATGAAAGGAATACTTTCTACAAAAATAATGTTAAATGATAGCATGTCTCTGTTTAACATTAAGAACCATTTCCTACTCCCTAAAAAATTCTTCCTCCCCCCTTGTGCTCAGTTGGGGTTCAGAAGCTCACCCCAACCAAGTACTGTCACCTTCTACTGACCTCAGCCATAGCTAGTCCCACACACACAGGCAATCTGGAGAGGTGCCAGGTTTTGCTGCCACCATCACAACTATGACAGATATAAACAAGTTTATTCTAAAATAATTATCCAAAAGAAGAATAATGTAGGAGGAATCACTTTATCTGATTTTAAGTCTTACTACATAGCCATCAAAATCAAGACACTGTTGTATTGGCAGAAGAACAGAAGCATAGATCAATGAAACAGAGAACCCAGAAACGGATCGATACAAATACACCAACTGCTTTTTGACAGAGGTGCACGCGCAGTTCAGTGGAGCTCGGGTCGTCTTTTCAACAAATTATGCTGAAATAACTGGACGTTCACAGACAGGAAAAAAAAAAAAGAACTTTGACTTAAAATTCATGCTATACACAAAAACGAATGCAAAATGGATCATGGATTTAAACGTAAAGCATGAAACTATAAAACTGTTATTTTTTAAATTTTATTTGTTTTTAATTTAAGCAGCTTTACTGAGGTGTAATTGGCATACAATAAACTGCATGTATTTAACATGTACACTAAAACTTCTAGAAGAAAATATACGAAAACATCTTTGAGACCTAGGGCTAGGGAAAGACATTACATCAAATTTAGGAGGAAAAATATCCAACTTATGGTATATCTATACAAGGAATATAAGGTAGTTATTAAAAATTAAGTTCATTTAACATTAAAAGCAATTCTCTATATACTGCTATAGAAACAAAAATACACACATGGACAAACTCATTTTTATAGTCCTGCAGACTATACACCAAAAAAGTAATACTAGCTATTTCTAGATGGTAAGATTATGGGTACTTTTAAAATAAATTTCTATGTGGTCTAACAGTGACTTTTTTTTTTTTAATTACTACCTTTTTTTTTTAAGATTTTATTTATTTATTTGACAAAGATAGAGACAGCCAGCGAGAGAGGGAACACAAGCAGGGGGAGTGGGAGAGGAAGAAGCAGGCTCATAGCAGAGGAGCCTGATGTGGGGCTTGATCCCATAAAGCAGGGATCACGCCCTGAGCCGAAGGCAGACGCTTAACCGCTGTGCCACCCAGGCGCCCCTAACAGTGACATGTTTTATATAAAAATGAGATTAAATTTTTAAAATCAAGTAACACATACTAAAGAATAAAGAAGGCTCTTTTTCAACTAGAGATTTTGTATACAATAATGCTAAAAACCTACTTAATGGTTTTAGTCTCCCAGAAAAAAATAAAACTATCCTCTCTGATACAGAAACATTTGCTTTTTCTTTATGATTCCTCCAGGTTCCTGAAAAGACGTCATTCATTTCTAGCCTAAAAACAAATAAAACTTGACCAGCTGTGCTTTTAAAAAAATCCATGCAACCCAAGGGCTATATATGCCCATTCGCCATAAATTTGATAACCTCTACATCTCTATTACATCTAGCTGTAAACAGCAATGAGTACAGATTTAGATATTTTTAAGTAGATAATTTATTAAAATGTACTCACAAGTGCACTCTACAATGAATATATAGTAAAGGAAGGAAGGACAGGAAAAAGGGAAAAGAAAATAGAAGGAAAAGAATGATATCTTCCTTAACTTGATCTTGAGAAAAATATAATCACTTTAGTCCTGAGGATAAGAAAGAAGGCATAGAGAAAAACCGTTTCTTCTTTATATTGGTAACTTGTAAGAAGATTAGAATCTGAGAAAGCTTATTTGATGCTTTGGAGTTACCAGAGCTTTCTGTGCAGCTGAAAGTCAAAGTTTCTCAAGTGGAGACACATGGCTCCTTTGTGTGTGTTCCTTCCCTCAGTGAAACTGCTTGAAATGTCCAACTTTAAAATATAAACACTGCTGCTTTCAAAGTGAATATCCTGGATGGCATCACTTTCTCTATGCCTTCCAGTGTTTTAAAAATGTTTTGTTTTTGTTTTATAGACCTGAATTAAGGAAACTTACAATATGCTGAAATCAACAAGAGGTTTTCTCAGGTTCATTAAAGTTCTGCCACATGGTTAACTGCGGATTTTGACCCCAAATTAATATGATACTAATTCTACTCTTTCCAAATTCCACATATGATATTCCAGTGAAAGGGAAGGGCAAAATTATCTTCTTCCTATTTTCCATCAGTCCAAAATCTACCCATTCTTCAAGCAGCTGCTCAAAATTCTTCCACAGAACCCTCCGGGTTAGTCAGCCCACAGTGGTCTATCCCTGACTTGAACTCCTGTAGCACTTACCTAAATCTTCCATTTGGCAATTACTAACAATTATGATGAAATTATTTTTATCTTACATTATCACTTGAGCTTCACAGATTTATATCTAGGTTCCTCAAGAATACTCTATGTCCTTGGAGTATAGAAACCCTTTTTATCTCAACAAATCCGTCATTGTGTTTTAATACACAGTTGATGGTCAATAAATATTGGTTGACTAACTGTAACACAGCTATACCTTTCAATTCCCCTCCTTAATTGACACTAATGTGTGTGTGGTTTTTTTCAATGCTTAGCTACTATTCCTGCTCCCTACTTTCTGTCTTACGGACAGAACTAGAAAGCAGAGGATAACAATAGGGGCTTTGAAGGGCATTGTTTTCTCCTTGTCTCCCTGCAGCAAAACTTGTTTAAACACGTGAAAAGAGAATAAAACTAAATTTATACCTATGCCACATTTCTTTCAAAGTGAAACAACCATCATTTAACAGGAAATAAGCCACCTTTCTTGGAGCCTACTCTAAGGGAAAAGCTGAGAGAGTAACGCCTGTGCACTAATTGACCGCTTTCCTATAAAAGCCTATGATGAATTCCAACAGCCTCAGTCCGCCATACTCCCAAACTCTCCACTCACGACTTATGGGAGCCTTTATGAATTCAAAGATATTTTTGCCAATCATGTGAATTCTATCTATCCAAAAACATCTTTCAGTGCCAGAAAGGCTTTATGATTAGGGGTCCATTCTTTTAAGAATATTTATACTGCCTAAATAACTCCAGATGTTTTGCTTTGGTTTTTGGTTAAGGGGTGGGGGCAGGAGGGCAGAAATCAAAATGAGGACCCTCCCAATTAGAATGTTTGCCATTCCATCCTAAATGAGCCCTTTCTTTTATTTGTGCCCGGATGTCCCAGCATTTAAACTTATGACACTCGTGTGTAATGCCAAAATATAAGGATTTAGATAGGTTTGTTACTAAAAAAAAAAAAAAATGGTTTGTGGATAGCTTACACCTAAATTATTTTTACAAATCACAATCATATGAAACAGGAATTACTTCCTGCATTTGTAATGAATTTGCCAACAGGATGAAGCACTATCTGTAGACAGCTGTTTTTGATAGAGGAGCAAATTATAGAATAACAAATTATACATTTTTTGCAGAAGTTGTACACCTGCTGATTAGAATTTCAAATTCTAAATCTATAGTATCTGAAAACTAATATATATACATATATATGTATATATGTATATATACAGTTCAGATCAGTGTGCCAGTTTCATTTATGCTCCTTCACTGCCAAACCTGGGGGCAGGGACTGCTTCAGTTTCTCTGCCTTCTCTTTGTCTCTGATGACCAAGGTATAAAGGTATCTGCTGCACTGAACTTTAAACTTCACATTATCCTTATTTTTCTTGATGTTGACAGGTTTGGCATCTGTTCACATGGCCATGAGTATAAAGTCCTTGATTTCTTCAATTTTGTGAGGCATGGCCTCGAGGGGTGCAGGAGAGCACATGGCTGGCACAGCAAGCGGCAAAAAGCGAGGATGGAAAAGAGCGAGACTTCTGTTTTCAGGCAGTTCTGAAAGCTAATGTATTTTCATACTATATATTACATATAGTCAAAATTTTCTAAACATTCTGGTCACTCAGTAGTGCACTGAACAGCCTCATAAGGAATTTTATACTACTCTTCTTGGTCAGCCTTCAAGAAGGTGTATGCCAGTCCTGTGAAGATTTCAAAATAAAAAGACTCAACAACATTTCTGCAATCCACCCCTAACAAATGTTACAGCTAGGAAAGCTTGCCCCACCTAATTTTAATCAATCCTGCTGCAATTTAAGTGCATTTTTTTTCTTTCTCTGTCTTTGGGAGGATTTGATCACGATCTCCAACCATGACGTTCTACACTATGAAGAAAAACACGTAAAATAAATATCAGGATCTAATTAAAGTAATGACTCAAACGAAGGTGAGGAAAAAGGCAAAGTCCTCTGGCTGGGAAAGGTTTTACTCCATTCAATTAAATTCTGAATACTGCTTGAAGGCATTCTATGTGTCAAGTATATGCTGGGCAATAGGAATATAAAGACAAAGTCATTTCTTTCAAAAAGATCATAGTCTTAGAAATATTTATATCAAAATCAGAGGTCCAAAATAAAGGATCCAAATAGGCCAATTAATCCATGAAGTGGTCAGGTGTAACTGATGTATCTCAAATGGTGAACTGAAGAACATATGTACAATCTTTTTTCTCCCAGCTTTACTGAGGAATAATTGACAAATAGACTTATATATAAAGTGTATAACATATGCCCAGTCTAAAGGAAGCAGCCACCACTTGACACCAGCTGATCAAGACCATGGAGAATGAAAGCTCGATGGTGTCACATCTTCTGATTCTTCAAAGAGACAGCTGGAGGAATGAGCAATTTAAACTGGAGAAATTAGGGGCGCCTGGGTGGCACAGCGGTTAAGCGTCTGCCTTCGGCTCAGGGCGTGATCCCGGCGTTCTGGGATTGAGCCCCACATCAGGCTCCTCTGCTATGAGCCTGCTTCTTCCTCTCCCACTCCCCCTGCTTGTGTTCCCTCTCTCACTGGCTGACTCTATCTCTGTCGAATAAATAAATAAAAACCTTAAAAAAAAATAAATAAATAAACTGGAGAAATCATGGAAAACTTATCAAAAGGGCTAATACTTGAGTAGAGTCCTGAGTTAAGCAATGTTTACCAGGTATGAACGTAGATGGTTTACTTCCTGTGGCTACAGCTTAGGGTGGAAATGGGAGAGAGTGGCAGAAGTGACTAGAAAGGAAGGAAGGAATGTTTTGCCACACACAGGCCAAACTGTATCCTACAGAAAATGGGAAGCTCCTCAAGAATCTATGACTCCGTATCACAGAAGGTTAGAATTTATCTATCTGCAGGTAACTTACCAAACTGCCATTCAGTGAGATTTCAAGATCTGACATGCATATAAAGAGCCAGGCACCTTGCTTATAATCCATAAAACTAGACTGGGCATCACCATATCTAAACATTTGTCTTAGGCCCCTAACTACTGGGACATGTAAGTGCCCCCATGGTTCCTGTAGCAGCGATGACTGCTTAAATAACAGCCAATTTACCCGTGGACAGGGGTATGCTGGAGAGTCTGGGAGATATACCACCCTCAGATGTTTCCCCCTTAATCCTGGAAAGGGTAAAAAAGTGATAGTACCTTATTCGTTGTTAAAATGACTTATAGATTACAAAACCTCTTGACAGATATTATTCTCACCCATCTAAGAGACCACTGGCTCCCTATTTTCTACTTTGTCTGGGTTTGTAACCCATCCACAGCAGCCAACTGTATTCATATTTTGAACTCCTTTATACTAAACCAACTTAAAAGTCTAAAATCTAATTCAGGGCTGCATGTTAATCAGCAACCACTACTTTCTTCATATTCCTAACCCATCAGTCGATCCTATTTTACTTACAATTCATTAATGAAAATATAATAAACTAATGCAATATTAATCTATATTTTGCTTCAGAAAGGATGTTTATTTTTTTTAAAGATTTTATTTATTTATTTGAGATAGAAAGAGAGAGAGAGCACAAGCAGGGGGAGGAGCAGAGTGGGAGGGAGAAACAGACTCCTCACTGAGCAGGGAGCCCGATGCGGGGCTTGATCCCAGGACCCTGGGATCATGAGAAAGGATGTTTATTTTTGCCAAGGATATTTCCTATTCTCCAGTTAGGGAGGGAAAAATAAAACTACGTCGTCACCTAAGTCTTTCATTCAAGACTCACAACAAGATAGGTATTATTATTCCCATTTTTGCTGATGAGAAAACAGAAGGTCTGAGTAGTTAACATGCCCAAACAGCAGCTAATAAATGACAAAAGCCAGGGCTGAATCCACTTCAGTCATCTTCCAAAACTATGTTTTTTTCCACTATACCACACAGCTTCCACAGCTACTCTTTCTCATGATAACAGTCCTAGGACTCCACTTCTACCTTGTATTTGTACAGTGCAGCATATCTTTCAAACTCCACCCCAGTTGTTTCCTAAGTTGACCAGGTACATGCAAGAATACTTTTAAACTTAGATTAAAATTCTACAGTCAGGGGACACCTGGGTGGCACAGTCAGTTAAGCATCCAACTGAAGTTAAGGTCATGATCTTGGCTAAGGGTCCTGGGATCAAAACCCATGTCAGGCTCTGTGCTCAGCACGGAGTCTGCTTGAGATTGTCTCTCCCTCTACCCCTCACACTCATGCTCTCTCTCTCTCAAATAAATAAATAAATCTTTAAAAAAATAAAATAAAATAGCTTTATAAAAAAATTCCTAAGGCCAGGACTATCGATTTCTTAGATGTTCATTTCTGGAGCTCCTTTCTATGTTCTCACAAAATTGTATCATGCACACTCTATTGTCACTCTTGTGTTTAATCATGGGTACTACAGAACAAAAAGTATGTGAGAAAATACATAATACTTAAAAACAATTAGTACTACATAAAAATGCTTTTAATAAAAGCTTTGTATATACTATTAGACCTGTGAAAATAAATGGCATTCCTTTTAAATATACAGCAACGTAAAAGAAATCTCAAGTCAGAAATGGTGAAGCAGATGTGTGAAGCCATTTCTATTTTGAGTATAAAATAAATTTCATTTACTTGTAGATATTTAATAATTTACGATACAGAAAGCACCTGTAACAAAGCCCCTGTAATTATTAAATGTTATAAAGAATATGTTCATGCAAATTATCAATGTTCGAAAAATTCAAAACACTACTGTTAAGTTTTTAGAGTATGGTCTAATACTTACGAGACCTATCTCTAGCCTCACACCTCTGGAAATAAAACCAATTCAGTTTGCTTTAAAAAAGAAAAAAAAGTCTTTGGAGCAAATGAAATAAACTTCCAAGGAGATTCCAGAAGAATGGTAATTTTTGAAACTATTTTTAAATATTTGTTAAAATGAAGTTCCAGTATACAAAAATAGAAAAAAATGAAAGGCTTTGAGTAAGCTTTGGTGAGTCATAGGAAGAAAAGCAAATGCAGCTGCACTCCATAAACTGAAGATTTGTATCTAGAACTTCAAATAAGCATTAAATCAGAAACAACTATCTGAATGGTTAACATCTAGTGCCCATTTTAAAAACCTACTCCAAGGCAGCTATTTTTAGAAAAACATTCATTGAACTCTTCAAGCCACAAGCACAGACGAATATTTTTTGGTAACTAAAGGGCCTCTAAGGTGTTACACACACACACACAGGGAAATTCTGACTCCTGCAGAAGGATAAAGAAGGGATAATTATAGAATACAACAGTATTGATGAAAAGAAGTTGGCAACACAGTGGTAATGAGCAATATGAGAAGAGAGAGAAATGGGTATCTGAAACCTAATTCATTAGGATTACACCATGGGCTTCCCTTTTTCCAAAGAACCTACCAGCCACTTACCCAGGTAATCATGAGCTGGTGAGAAGGAAATACCCAATGCCCTCGAGGATGATTACCTACTAGCTCTGAGCTAACATTAATTCTTAGGAATTAAGAATATCACTGGTTCACAGGTCAGACTGACGATTTATGAGTCATGAGAAAGGTGGAGTTCTAACTCAGCCTCTTCTCACAGTAGTCATTGTGAGACCCAGACACATCCTACTCTTCAGATATTCCCACAAATTGACAAAATCGCACAATGGCTCCTGGCTCAGGAAGAAGGAATATTATAGTAAAAAGTACGAAGTAGAAGCTGAATGAATTCCATTTCCTTATCAAAATCACTGCATTTCTAGGGGAAATTTCTAAAACTTCTAAAGGAAAGGTGAGATGCTGATATGAGACAAAGGGGTAACCAGGTTCTGGGTGGGGCACCCCTTGCTTGAACAGCAGGTGCACAAACCGCCCTCCTCCCCCACAACTTTACTGTACAGACAAGTCAAAAGATGCTTCCACCTACAATAATGTTGTGTTGAACCTGTAAAAAAGCACCAATTAATACACCCCAGCCCCCCAACATTTTTGGAGCAAGGCCATGGCCCTTTCAGCAAGCAAATGAAGTAACTATTTCCTTTTGAGAAAAAAAGCTCACTAGTAGACTGGTGAAAACTGAATAGAACAACATTATATGACCATGCAATCTGGTAGCTCATCATTAACTGTTACTGGATGCATTTAATTCTAAATTCCAGCAGGCCATCTCCAAGAAAAACAGGTGCAGGCCCAAATGGGATCTGAAGGCACAATTATGTTGACTATCAGATCATTTACACTCCCTAAGGGTGTACTGTACCCTGCTACATGCCACCTACCCCTCAAGCTGCACCTATGGCTTCATGAAGGGTACTCTGTGACCACTAAGCTCAGGATTAAGGGGGGGCGTCCTGCCCAGAACCTATTCTTCCTTCGTCTCATAACATTTCACTCTCCTTCAAGGAAATTCCTTTCCCTTATTCTATGAGGTTTGAGTTGATCTGAAATACAGTAGTTACCCCTAACTGACCAAAGGAGAGGCCAATGACACAGGCAGGGCTGCTCACAGTACACCATTTGCCAGTAAAGGAACTGATCTACCACAGTTATAAGATGAAAGAAAGGCCATTGAATCCTCCTTCGCAGGAATTTGATCTTTGAGGAGCCATGAGGATAAAAGGCAGCCAGAGCCAAAACTTCCTGGCAACAGTGCTCAACTGCAGAGAAATTGTCCCTAAATCCGTGCTTCTGATAACCCTTAGAGCTTCCCCAGTTTCCATTCTTCCTAAGGCCTGATTTTTAACTCCCCCTTCAAAACTGTGATCTACCTAGTATCCTTCCAATAAATTTCTTGTATTTGCTTAAGTAATCCAAAATCAATTTCTTTCTTTGCAACCGAACAACACTGACATTATTCTATACCCCCTTCCTAAAAGATCATAAATCCCTATGGCTTCAAATCGTACCTTCCAACTCCAGTTCATGCCTACTTCCATTAGGAGCACTGGACCCATTCTAACTGCATTTTGGACATCTCCACATGCCACAAACACTTCAAGTTCAATAAATCTACACAATTTCCCCCTCTACTCTGTACCAAACATGCTTCTCATCCTGTATACCCTCTATCAATTAACGGTACCTCAACATACTCAATTATTCAGCTTACTTCAACTCTGTTCTCTTACTCTCAAAATTACCAAGTCCTGTCAACTCCACTTTGCAAAAGTACCTTATCCTTTTTTTATAACTCATCTCCACCACCACTGCCCAAGTTCATACCCTACCTTCATCATTCCTTTATCACCAAGAATATCTTCTCAATTTTCAATATGTAACTCAAGTCATTTCACTGAGCATTCTTGATTCATTAGCCCCTGCCTAGTGGACCCCTCTATTCTTTGTGTCTTCATTTTGCTTGAAAACACTTTTAGTCCAACATGTGTAATATTTTATTACTCTTACTGTTTTATGCATCTATTTCCCTTATTGGAATATAAATTGTGTTGAGGGGTAGGGGAGATGCAGTCCAGGGCCTTGTGTTCTTTGAATCCCCTGGTAATAAGCACAGTACCTGGCCACTAGGGGACACACTTGACCAGCTGCTGAAAGAAGAAATGAATGGAAGAATGAAACTGGACCTCTGTCTTACACCATTCACAAAAATTAACTTGAAGCAGATTAAAGACTTATTTGTAAGACCTGAAACTGTAAAACTCCAAAAGAGAATAGGTAAAAATCTCCTTGACATTGGTCTTAGCAATGATTTGTGGAATATGACACTAAAAACAAAGGCAACAAAACAAAAAATAAACAAGTAAGACTACATCAAACTGAAAGCTTCTGTACAGCAAAGGAAACAACCAATGCAATGAAAAGGTGCCTACGGAATGGGAGAAAATATCTGCAAACCATATATCTCAATAGCAAAATAATAATAGCAATAATAATCCAATGAAAATATGGGCAAAAGACCTGAAAAGACATTTTCTCAAAGAAAACAGAGAGGGCGATCAAGTACATGAAAAGGTGCTCAACACTAATCATTAGGGAAATGTAAATCAAAACTACAATGAGATATCACTCCACACCTGTTAGAATGACTTTTAGTGAAAGACAAGAGATAACAAGTATTGGTGAGGATGAGGAGAAAAGGAAACTCTTGTGCACTTCTGGTGGGTATGTAAATTGGTGGGTATGTAAATAATTATGGAATTATGGAGGGTCCTGAAAAAATTAAAAATAGAACTATCACACAATCCAGCAATCCCACTTCTAGGTATCTATCTGAAGGAAATGGAAACACTGTCCTGAAGTGATATCTATACTCCCATGTTCAGCATTATTCATGAAAGCCAAGATATGGGAACAACTTAAATGTTCATCGACTGATAAATGGTAACGAATATGTGATACATAAATACACACACACAGTGAAATATTATTCAATCATGAGAAAGAAGGAAATCCTGCCATTTGCAAAAACATGGATAAACCCAGAGGACATTATGCTAAATAAAATAAGCCAGACAAAGACAAATACTGTATGATCTCACTTAAATGTGGAATCTGAAAAAAAGGGGGGGGGAAGGGACAAACTCAACCCATATAAAAAGACAGCAGAATGATGATTACCAGGTACTGGGGGGTAGGAAAAATGGGAAGATGCTGGTCAAAGGGTATAAGCTTATAAGAAAATAAGTACCGAGGATCTAATGTACAGCATGGTAACTAAGTTAATAACACTTTACTGTATACTTGAAATCTACTATGAGAGTAGATCTTAAGCATTCTCACCACACACATCGGGCACACACAAAGGTAACTGTGTGAGGTAATCATTCTACAATGTACACATACATCAAATAATCATGTTGTACACTTTCAACATATATAATTTACTTGACCATTCACCCTGATAAAGCTGGGCAGGGAGAGAAATTAATAGATTATAGCAATCTTCTGCCAGGTCTTCCTGCCTCCAGTTTTTCTTTTTCTGCAACCCACAACCTTCACAGCTGCGAAAGTCAGCTTTCAAAAGACACATCTATTCAAGTCTCTCTACTACTTAACCTTAGTGGTTTCCACTGACCTCAAAATAAAATTACATCTTAACACTACATAAAGAAGCACCTCCAAATCTAGCTACAACTTTTCCTTTCTTTTATTTTTTTAAAAACTTTAATTCATTGCACTTTATTCACAGTAGCCAAAAGCTAGAAACAATCAAAATGTTCATTTAAGGTGAACAGATAAACAAATTGCTTATATTCCATGCAAAGGAACACCCTTTAGCAATAAACATGACACATTCAATAACACTCACTGACAATAAAACGTATCCATTTTAAGTGTACGGTAAAATGTTTTGCCAGATGTATACATCTGTGTAACCACCACAACAATAAAGATATGATACATTTCTAGTAGCCTAAAATTTCCTTTTTTCACCTTTATGGCCCCAAGCAAACAACAAAGTGGATGCTGTCTGTCACCATAATTTTACTTATTCTAGATTTTTCATGTAAATAAAATCATACAGGTATGCACTCCTTTGTATCTGCCTTCGTTCACTCTGCATAGTGTTCTTGAGATCCATCCATGTTATTGAGTGAATCATTAATCAATTCCTTTTTCTTTCTGAAGGATATTCCATTCACCTTAAATAGACATTTGGATTGTTTCCAGTTTATGGCTACAGCAAATAAAACTGCTCTGAATAATGGTGTTAAAATCTCTGACTGCATATTCGTTTCCATTCACTATCATTTTAAAACCCAGGAGTGGGATTGCTGGATTATAAGGTACAAGGATATGCTTAACTTTAAAAAAAAAACACACACACAGCGACCAAATAGTTCTTCAAAGTGATTGTACTATTTTACAGTCCCATTAGCAGTATAGTACAGTTCCAGCTGCTCCACATTCTCACGAACATTTACGGTCAGACTTCCTAAAGTTAGTCATTCTTGGTTGTATGTAGTGACATCTCATTCTGGTTTTACTTTGCATTTCCAGGTGACAAATGATGTTAAGCATGTTTTCACATACTAATTGGCTAGGTAAGTTCTTGGCAAGTTCTCTGGTAAAATGTCCAAATCTTCTCCAATTTTTAAATTGATTGTCTTCTTGAGTGGTAAGACTTCTTTATATGTTCTAGCCCTTTGTCAGACGTGTATATTTTCTCCCACTCTGTGGCTTGCCGTTTTCTGTTTTCCTTTTTTTTATTTATTTAAGAGAGAGAGAGAGAGGGAGAGAGTGCACACATCCAAGAGGAGGGGCAGAGGGAGGGAGTCTTCAAGCAGACTCCCTGCTGAGTGTGGAGCCCAAGGAGGGGCTTGATTTCCACAACCCTTGGGATCATGACCTGAGCTGAAACCAAGATTGGATGCTCAACCGACTGACTAAGCCACCTAGGCACCCCATTGCCATTTTCTTAACAGCATTTTTAAAAGTGCAGTTTTAAAATGTAATGAACTCTAATTTTTCTTTTTTTCTTTTACACTTCATGCTTTCTAAAAATTCTCTGCTTAGTTCAAAGTCACAATTTTTTTCCTGTGCTTTCTTTCAGAATGTTCATATCTTAGTTTTCATGTTTAGGTATAGGATCCATTTCAGGGTGACTGTTCTTTATGGCATGAGATCTCCCCCCAGCGCCATTTGTTGAAAATACTATCCTTTGCCCACTGAACTGCTTTGCTACCTTTGTCAAAAATGGATTACCATATAGAGTTGTGGGTCCATTTCAGAACTATATTCAGTCATAATGATGTATATGCCTGTCTGTATACCAATCCCTCATAGTCTTGCTTATTGTAGCTATCTAGGAAGTTTTGAAATCATGTAATGCTAGCATTACAGGGTTATTTTTCAAAATTGTTTTAGCTATTGTGGATCTTAGCAATCACAAATTGTAGGATAATTTTGACCAAAAAATCACCTGTAGAAATTTTGATTGGGATTATGTTAAATCTATGGATGAATTTGGGAAGAACTGACATTTTAATAATATTAACTCTTCCAATCCATGAACAGGGTATATTTAGGTCACTATTGATTTCCTCATCAGTGTTCTATAGCTCTCAATGTACAGACTTTGTTTATATTTTGTTAAATTTATCCCTCAGCATTTGTTTTTGATACTATTGCAAACATTCTGCAAATCCATTTTCCAACTGTTCATTGCTGATATAAGGAAACACAATTGGTTTGTATATTTTGACATTATACGTCTTATGCTTGCTATACTCACTTATCAGTTCTAGCAGCTTTTTTGTAAATTCTCAGGGATTTCCTAGCATGTGATGTTATTTAGTAATTACGACTTGCTTTTCTTTTCTAATCCAAAATACCTTTAAATTCTTTTTTTTTTTTTTTTTTAAAGATTTTATTTATTTGACAGGGATAGAGACAGCCAGCGAGAGAGGGAACACAAGCAGGGGGAGTGGGAGAGGAAGAAGCAGGCTCATAGCAGAAGAGCCTGATGTGGGGCTCGATCCCAGATCGCCGGGATCACGCCCTGAGCCGAAGGCAGACGCTTAACTGCTGTGCCACCCAGGCGCCCCTAAATTCTTTTTCTTGACTGGCTAGAACTTCTGGTAAAATTTTAAACAGAAGAGGTAAGGAGAATATCCTTCTCTTGAGTCCTGTCCTAGAAAACATTCAGTCTTTCACTATTAAGAATATTAGCTATAATTTTTCATGGAGCCTCTGTATCAGATTGAAAAGGGTACCTGTTGCTATGTCTTCAGTTCACTTACCTTTCTTCTTCAGGGTCTAATCTGCTGTTGAGCCAACCCAGATAATTTTTTTCCTTTTACATACCAAACTTTCAGTCACAGATATTACTCTTGACATATATTTTTTCTATCACTTTTATCATTATCCATGTTTTCTTTTAAAAACTTGAGCAGAGAACCCTCCTACACTATTGGTGGGAATGCAAGCTGGTGCAGCCACTCTGGAAAATAGTATGGAGGTTCCTCAAAAAATTGGAAATAAAGTACCCTATGACCAAGCAATTGCATTACTGGGTATTTACCCCAAAGATACAAATGTAGTGATTCAAAGGGGCACCTGCACCCCAATGTTTATAGCAGCAATGTCCACAATAGCCAAACTATGGAAAGAGCCCAGGTGTCCATTGACTAATGAATGGATAAAGAAGATGTGGTTATATATATATACAACAAAATATTATGCAGCCACAAAAAAAAAGAAAGCTTGCCATTTGTAACAATGTGGGTGGAACTAGAGGGTATATGCTAAGCAAAATAAGTCAATCAGAGAAAGACAATTATCATATGATCTCACTGATATGTGGAATTTAAGAAACAAAACAGAGGATCATAGGGGAAGAGAGGAAAAAAATAAAACAAGACGAAACCAGAGAGGGAGACAAACCATAAGAGACTCTTAACCACAGGAAACAAACTGAGGGTTGCTGGAGGGGAGAGGGGTGGAAGGATGGGGTAACTGAGTGATGGACATTAAGGAGGGCATGTGATGTAATGAGCATTATATAAGACTGATGAATCACAGACCTGTATCTCTGAAACCAATAATACATTATATGTTAATTGAATTTAAATTAAAAAATGATTTTAAAGTTAAAATAAATAAATAAAAATAAAAACTTGAGTATATTTATAATAAGTCTTGTCTGCTGATTCCATCGTCTGTGTCTTACAGATCTGTTTCTATTGACTAATTTTTCTCCTGGTATGTGTCATATTTTCCTGCTTCTTGAAATGGCCTGTAATGTTTAATTGGATGTTGGATATTGTTATATTGTGTTGTTGAGTGTCCGGATTTTATAGTCTTCCTTTTAAGAGTTTTGGCGTGCTTTGCCTGGCAGTTCAATTACTTTGGGTCAGCTTGATCTTTTTGAGACTTGCTGCTTCACTTTGGCAGGGAGGTTCTGGAGCAGGCTGCACTCTAAAGTTGGTTTATCCCTATGACTAAGGCATAATTTTCTGGGGTCTCCACTGAGTGCCTGGCTGTTCAACAAAGTCTTTCCATAACGTCCAGTTGGAACGCAAATGCCTCCCAGTTCCGTGAAAACTCTGAGAATTGTACAGCTTATAGCTCCCCAGCCTCAGAGATTTTCATCCTAGGCATGTGCTGCTTATACTTCAACAATTGACTCAACTGGGCACCTCAGATTTCTGGAGCCTTTCTTTGTATACTCCCTCCTCTTCTGTATTCTGCCCCACAAATTCCAGCTGCCTCCACTCCCCCAAAATCTGATCTGCCTCAAACTCACTGATACTCACCATCCTCTGCTCGAGTTCCCCCTCTATGTGTTGCTATTGGAAACACATATTGGATATTGATATTGGAAAATACCTACCAGTACAAAGCCAGAGTGATAGTTCTCACCTCATCTGTTTTCCCTTTCATAGGAATCACAATCCTGTACTGCCTCGTTCTCCAAGAACACAATTGTTTCATATTTTTTGTCCTGTTTCCTATTTGTTTACAGTGGAAGGTAAAGTTTAGCATTGGTTACTCTGTCTTGGCAGAAGCAGACATGTATGTTCAACCTATCCTTTTTGTCTCATCCCACCCCGTGTTCAGCCTACATCAAACTACCACTTCCCTACCCCTGGCTAAGCAACTTCTTCTGTTTTAATTTATTTTCCTGCCTTGGTCATTTCCTTTTCATTCAACGTGACCCAACTCTTAGGTCATCTCATCTTTCAAAGTCTTCAATTTTCTGTAGAGATATTTTTTAAACCTCTCTGTCTCTACAGCATATTGTTCACAATACTATAGCATTTATCCCATGGTACTCTCACTATTTGCACATCTCCCCACTAAAATGAATTTCCAATAATAATGAAAATTGCTAACATTTGGATACTTTCTATGTGCCAGATACTGTTCAAAGCACTTTACCTATATTTACCCATTTAATCTTCATAAAACCCTAAGATATGGGTACTATTATTATCCTCATTTTAGAAATGAGGACACTAAAACACAAAGAGGTTAAGGAAGTAGCCTGAGATCACATAGCTTGGTAGTGGCAGAGACAGGATATAAATCTAAACAGTCTGATTCTAGAGCTCATGCTCACTATACCATCTCTGATGAATTTCTGAAGGGAAGCAACTGTGTCTTATTCTTGTTTGTACATTCCATGCCAAGAGCACCTCAAATATTTGTGGAATGAATTAAAATTTTTAATTTTCTCCTAGTCATCCAAAAAAAAAAAAAAAGTCCTTCATAAGTAATGCAGGTTTTCAGTCAGTAATTACAGAACTGAATCTAAAAAGGGTCTTTTATAAACATGGAAGAGACTAAAGTTAAATTTCTAATAATAAATTCAAAGATCTCTGAAGAATTTTAACATGCAGAAAAGACTAATAAGGTTTTATAGGTAGCCAAGTAACTGTAGTGAACTCAGTCAGGAATAAAAAGTCTCTGCCAAGGAATCAACACCCCCTTAGAGAGAGAGATGAAATGTCATAATTTGTCTCCACTAAATGCATACTAAATTAATCCTATCTACCTAAATGTGCAATAGAGATCAAGGCAAAAGTAAAAAGAGTATTTAAACAAAAATGTAATCCTAAAAGCCAATTATGTCAACAGTAATCAATGAAAACAAATAAGGCCATATTGGTCAATGAAATCAACTACGTATAAACAACAAAAATTTAATTCTATATGAGAAAAGTATGTCATTACCTTAGAAACAATAAAGGGTCCTCTATATGATTATTAAGAGCATTTAAGTTCTTGACAGTAGGTATATATAAAACTAAAAGTACTTTAAACAAAATAATACGGGTATCCCCTGCCTTTCAAAAGTTCACGTTAAAGCCACTTTGCTTTACAAAAGGCATACATTAGTACATTTTCACTAACCAAAAGAAATACAAAGACGATTTTCACTTTTATGAAAAAACGCAAAAAGCAAAAATAGCGTTCAATGTTTGTTTTGCAGTGAGCCGTTACAGAAGCAGTGTGCACCCCAAGCAGCGAGAGTGGCACCGCCAAGCTCCTTCCTTGGGAACTACACTCAGCATCTCAGCATCAAGCTGCCATAGCTTTGAACCATGTCTGTGAGCATCTGTGCTTTATCTCAATTTATTTTGTGAATTCGTTAGCAAGATGTGTCCTAAGGTATCAAAAAAAGCCGAAGGGAGATTATTTTTTGGGTCTGGAAACACTCAAAAAAATTTCCATATAAATTAATGGTAATTGCTTCTTTTGCTTGATGCCATTTTGGCTTATGGAAGGTTTCATAGGAATGCTCTACTTTCAGATAGTAGGGGAGATCTGTAATGATTTATACAGAAATTTAAATGATTAAAAATAAAAAAATATATATATTGCACAAGTGGATAATCACATTTAATCAGCAAGATAATAATGAACCATAGGGTACAAGTTGTGAGGAAGTGAAGGTTGATGCACTGTTGCTACTTTCAACCTCCACATTACCAATCTACATCACGTACTGGGGCTTCTATTCCATACTACAGCCCACTGTCCAGCTTGGACAGGTCCACAATCCCTCATCCAAAGTTGGTTTCAACCAATTCAAAATTTTTCTGATTTTAGCAAAGTGCATTTTACCCAGCACTCCAGCAGGATCTGGGGCAGCACCCTGTAATCAAACACATGAATATTTCTGCAGCAAAATGCATGAATATTCACATTAAGTGGAATAAAGAAAGACTATAAATAATCTCACATCAGTTCAGGTCAGATTTATGAGCCTGGAAAAACATTCTGTTTTCTGAGTCTTTAGGATTTTAAAATAGTAGGAAAAGGACTATAGATTTGTGTTACCACATTGCATCCAATCTGCTCATTCCCTGCTTGAGAAATGACAATGGCTCCCTTACCTGCCATATTCAATTACAACGCTAATTTCTGTACTAGTCTAGAAATGGCAACACCTTTGGAAATCATTTATTCAAACTCCTTACTTCATTGCTGAGGAAACGAAAGCCCAGAAAACATGGAATAACTTGCCTAGGGTCATACTGTTACCTACTGACAGAGATGAAACTAGAACATACAGGTGTCCCGTCTCCCAGGCCTACTGCTTGTTTGCTGGTTCATTCACTCACTCATTCTCTCTCTCAATTCAAAGTGATTCTTTTCAGCTTTTTAAAATAATGAAATAATTACAGACTTGCAGAAAGTTACAAAAATAGTATAGAGTCCTATGGATCCTTCATCTGGCCTTCCTCAGTATTCAGCTATAATACAGTATGAAAACCAAAAATTAACATTGGTACATTAGTGTTAACAAAACTACAGACCTAGGGAGTCTGAGTGGCTCAGTTAAGTGTATAGCTTTTGGTTTTGGCTCAGGTCATGATCTCATGGATCGTGAGAGCAAGCCCCACGTAGGGCTCTGCACTCAGCATGGAGTCTGCTTGGATTCTCTCCCTCTGCCCCATCCCCCTGCTCTCTCTCAAAAAAAAATACATAAATCTTTTAAAAAAGAAAAAACTACAGCCTTATCTATTTTCAGCATTTTCCTTAACCTATATTCATTTGTATGTGTATGTGTAGGTGTACATAGTTCTAAGCACCTTTATCCCATGTATAAATTCATGTAACCGCTATTAAAATCAAGATATTGAAATGTTCCATCACCACAACATACCTCTTTGTATTTACACCCTCCCTGCTCCCCACACTGTCCCTGACTCTAGCAAGTATTAACCTGTTCTCCATCTCTACAGTTTTGTCATTTTGAGAATGTTGTATAAATGGAATCATACAGTATCGTAGGGGGTCAAGGGCAGGATATCCCAAGACTGGCTACTTTGGCATGAACATTATTTTGAGTTTAAAGCAATCTACACCCAGCAGATCAAGGAAAAACTCTTTACCTCCCCCTCAGCTGCATGCTCATACCAGGAAGAGAGCTATTAACAGAGATTCCTTTTTACCTAAGAAACTTACCTGAATAATAGGGCAAAATTTGTTTTCCAAACATCTCCTTTCACCTTCCTGCTCATGGTCTTTCTCCCCTTTGTAATACCCAGGCCCCTACCCCTCTCCTCAGCTCATATAACCAACTCCTTGCTTCGTTTCTTTGGAATTTCATGTCTATGTGGATTCCCCATACACACGCTATTAAATTTTATTTTCTCCCGTTAATCTGCCTGTCATTTTGATTCTTAGTCCAGCTAGAAGGACCTTAAAGGGCAGAGGAAATTCTTCCTTTCAACAATATATAAACTTCTGAGATTGACTTTTTCTTTGTGGTAAAACACACATAAAATTTACCATCTTAACCATTTTTAAGTGTACAGTTCAGTATATTCACAATGTTGTGCAACCCATCTCCAGAACTTTTTCATCTTAAAAAACTGAAACTCTATATCCTTTAAATGACAACTTCCCATTTCCCCCTCCTTCCAGCCCCTGCAATCACCATTTTACTTTCTCTGAATGTGACCATTCCAGATACCTCGTATCAATGGAATCATACAGTATCTGTCTTCTTGTGACTGGCTCATTTGACTTAATATAATGTCCTCAAGGTTCACCATGTTACAACATGTGCCAGAATTTCCTTTTTAAGGCTGAATAATATTCCATTATATGTACACAATATTTTGTTTATCCATTCACCTACTGATGGACATCTGGGTTGCTTCGACCTCTAGGCTATTGCAAATAATGCTGCCATGAACATGGGTGAACAGATATTTCTTTGAGACCCTGCTTTCAATTTTTTTGGCTATATACGCAGAAGTGAAATTGTTGGATCACATGGGAATTCTTTCTTTAATTTTTTCTGAGGAACCACCATACTGTATTCTGTAGTGCCTTTTTACATTCCCCCCAGTAGTGTGGATTGACTTATTCTATTTACCATAATTCTTTCCAGATTCATTCAAACTGTTGTATGAATAAATAGGTCAGTTATTTTCATTGTTGAGCAGGGTTTCATTGCATGGCTGCAACACCATTTGTTCAACAATTCACCATTGAATGATATTTGGGTTATTTCCAGTTTTGGGCTATTACATATAAAGTTGCCATAAACATTTGTGTATAGGTTTTGACATAAGTTTTGACTTCTCTGGAATAAATTCTCTGGAGTGTGATTGTTGGGTTGTATGGGAAGTGTATGTTTAATTTTATAAGAAACTGCCAAGCTGTTTCTCAGTGTGGCTGTACCATTTTTATATTTCCATCAGCAATGTTAAAAGAAATCTAGTTTCATTTCTCTGCATCTTTACAAGGACATGAGATTGTCAGTACTTTATATTTTAGCTCATCTAATAGGTAAGTAGCAGTTATCTCATCATGGTTTTCATTTACATTTTTCTAATGGCTAATGTTACATATGCTTACCTGCCACCTTTTCACATACTTACCTGTCATCTTTACAGGCTCTTTTTGCTCATTTTCTAATTGTATTGTTTACTTTTTTACCACTGAGTTTAGAGAGTTCTTTGCATATTCTGGATACAAGTCCTTCAGATATTTGATTTACAAATATTTTCTCCTAATCTCTGGCTAATCTTTTCATTCTATTAAGAGGGTCTTTTACAGAGCAAAGACTCCAATTTTGATGAAGTCGAATTGCTGATTTTTTTTCTCTTATGAAACGGGGTTTTGGTGTTATGTCTAGTAACTGTCTCCCTAGCCCCAGATCCTGGAGATGTTTTCTTCTAAAAGTTATATAGTTTTACATTTCACATTCAAATTCATTTTACATGGATCTCACAGGTATCCATTTTCCTTTTTTTTTTTTCTTAAGGTTTAGGTCAGGGTTCATTTTTTTCGCCAGTGATGTCCAATCATTCCAGCACCTTGTTGGAAAGACTATTCTCCCTCTATTGAATTGCTTTTGCACCTTTGTCAAAAATCAATTGGGCATATTTGTGTGGACCTATTTCTGGGTTCTCTATTCTGTTTCTTCGATCTGTCTATTCCTCTGCCAATACCACACTGTCTTGATCAATGAAATTATATCTAAGACTTAACATTAGGTACAATGATTCCTCCTACTTTCTTTCTTTTTTTTTTTTTTCCTAACATTGTTTTAGCTATTCTAGTTCCTTTCTTGCTGCTCATTTTACTTTACTGCACTTGCTTTTCAGGTCCTCCCTATACCCAGTAGAAGTATGACAGCCTAAGGAAGAA
Source organism: Ursus arctos (assembly GCF_023065955.2). Classification (NCBI taxonomy): domain Eukaryota; kingdom Metazoa; phylum Chordata; class Mammalia; order Carnivora; family Ursidae; genus Ursus; species Ursus arctos. The sequence goes on along the minus strand of NW_026622797.1, from coordinate 51,568,697 downwards.
AGGAGAAAAAGAATCACAAAGGAAACAATATGTAATACACTACTACCACCCTAAAATATTACCCATGTAATTTTTTTTAAAGATTTAATTTATTTGAGAGAGAGAGAGAGAAAGAAAGAGAGAGAGAGACAGAAAGCTCAGAGAGAGAGTAAGAAGGAGAAGCAAACTCCCCGCTGAGCCCAACATGGGGCTCAATCCCAGGGCCCTGAGATCATGACCTAAGCTGAATGCATCCACTTAACCAGCTGAGACACCCAGGCACCCCTACCCATGTAATTTCTCTCCACCCATCCTAAGGACATGCCAATTTCTTCATGAAAGATTCTCTACTATTCCAGGCCACTTCAGTATCTCTGAATGAAATAGCTAATATATTCCCACTACTCATTTACCACAAGTCATTTACTTCCTCTGGTAGACAGTTGTAAACATACTCGAGTCCAACACAATGTCTGTTTATCAGGGAACATGGTCCATGTTTTAGACGTCTTTATATTCCTCCATAAGCTTCAGAGCATTGAGCTAATTGAGGATTTTTAAAATCTAATTGGAGTTTACAATATAAAAACCCTAGGAAATCTAGAAGAACAAGGGTAAAAAATTAGCTAATTGCTACACTGTTCCTAGTAATAAGATCATTATTTCACCAAATCTCAAGATTTTCAACTTTTTTTTAAAGATTTATTTATTTATTTATTGGGGAGGAGGGGCAGAGGGAGAGGAGAGAGAATCTGAAGCAGACTCTGCGCCGAGCACAGAGCTCACACGGGGCTCAATCTCATGACCCTGAGATCATGACCTGAGCTGAAATCAAGAGTCTGGTGCTTAACCAACTATGCCACCCAGGCGCCCCAAGATTTTAAATTTAATCTCACTTCTGAATCTATTAGAGTACACTTCTAGGCTCTTTTTCCTTTTCTTGATGAGAAGGTAAAGGAAGAGAAGGTAGTGAATAATAAATTATGGTGATTTCCTTTTTTTCTCCTGCTGTTTGCCAAAAATGACACCCTTCACTTAAATTTTAGGGTATTAGACATGATTCATCTTTAACATACCGTGTAGATTTAAACAAAAAGTAAAATGACCCAAGGGGTTAGAATATTGATTTAAGTAAATAATAGAAACCCAAAATATAAAAGAAACTGTAAAGGAATTTACCAAGTCCAGTTTCCTATGTCTAACTAAATCAACTACAAGGGGTCGTTCTGTCCTTGGCTAACATACATTATCTTCCTCTTAATTATCAATGCTTTGCTGATAAGATTTCAACAAAGCAAGGTGTACATCATTCAAAAAAAATAATTGCTTAATCCATGTTTTTAGCTATAATTTACAATAATCACAGTCTGCCTACCCTTTGGATCAAATGCCTGCTCCACTGCTAAAACAGATAAATATAGGACTTCCTCCCCAAAAGTTTTTTTTTTTTTTTAAGATTTTATTTATTTATTTGACAGAGAGAGACAGCCAGTGAGAGAAGGAACACAAGCAGGGGGAGTGGGAGAGGAAGAAGCAGACTTCCAGCAGAGGAGCCTGATGTGGGACTCGATCCCAGAACACCAGGATCATGCCCTGAGCCGAAGGCAGACGCTTAACGACTGCGCTACCCAAGCGCCCCTCCTCCCCAAAAGTTTTTTGTTCACTGACTGCCTGTGAGTTCAGACTGCTTAAATAAATAATCTGTGATACACTATCAAAGTATCATAAAACTACATGCACATTAGCTCTTTCCTTTCTCACAAAATAAAACAATTCATATATGTTACCATATATGGTAACACCTTTGCTGCAACTTAATTATTTTGTTCCTCTCCAATTCTCTCACTGTAGTATGGTATTGGGCAGGCAGGGCAGGCTACAACCAGGAAATTGTTAGAGCCATTAGTCTTATTAAGCTTTCATCTAGTGTGTCTCTGGTGGCTTCAGAAGGGATCTTCTCCAACAACCCACCTGATGCTCTGGCAACTAAGTAGATGGATTACAATTCTCACAATATACACATTAATAGGGCCTTTTCCAGCTCTGCCCTTTTCACGTCAACGTTTTATTACAAAGACAATAATACGCATGATGCAGTGTACTACTTACTACAAACCCTACCACTACTAACACTACCATTCCCACCACACACAGTGAAACCCACTATTTGATTAGCAAATTTAAGAAACTTCAAGGTTCTAGTGCTACGAGAACATGAAGTAATCTGAACTCAGACATTGCTCATGAGAGTGTCCGCTGGTACAATCACTCTGGAAAACAATTTGCTATTATTTACTAAAACTGAACACGTGCATACACTCCTCCTCCATCTATTCTCTCAAGACAAGTACACCTGGAGACACGTGAAGCACATTCACCGCAGCATTTTTCATAACACAAAATGCAAACCACCCAAATGCTGATTGAAAGAAGGCTGTGGCATATTCGCACAATAGGATTTCATACACCATGAGTGAAAACATACATCATGAGTAAAAAACTCATGAAGTATAATTAAACACGACATGGATGAATCTTAGGAACAATTATGGATAAAAAGTAAGCATAGCAGACTACAAGCAATAAACTACCATATTTATAAATTTCAAAAGTGAGCAAAATTTAACATGTTATTATTTAGAGAAACACCAATATAACTTTTAAAAAGGAAAAATAAGCACAAAATCCAGTACACTGGCGTTCAGGGACATGGACTGGGGAGTACAGATAATTTCAAAAGGATTGGTAGTTACAGTTTTTAAATTGGATGGTAAGCTCATTAGTTTCATTACTAAACTTTAAAACATGTAAGTACGTGTGTGTGTGTTTTGAGTGTATATCATCTAAAATCTACAGAGAATTAACATTCCACAGAGAATTACATCTACAGAGAATTAACATACACAGGACAGGTTTAGCCCACTCATGCCAACAAGTAAAATCACTTTATTATTGCTATTTGGTCACCTCTGTAGTAACAAAGAAATGACAGGCGTCTCAAAAAATTATAGCAAGAGGGTGAGCAAGGAAAGTGGGGGTGGCTATAAAAGGGCAATGTAAGGGATCCTTGTAGTGACTTGACTATATCAATTTCAATGATCTACTTGTGATATTGTACTACAGTTGTGCAAGATGTTACCACTGGGAGAAGCTGGATAAAGGATACATTGGATCTCTGTATTATTTCTTCCAACAGCATGTGAATCTACAATTATCTCAAAGTATAAGTTTAATTAAAAAAAGGAAAATGGGGGGGCGCCTGGGTGGCATAGCGGTTAAGCGTCTGCCTTTGGCTCAGGGCGTGATCCCGGCGTTATGGGATCGAGCCCCATATCAGGCTCTTCTGCTGTGAGCCTGCTTCTTCCTCTCCCACTCCCCCCTGCTTGTGTTCCCTCTCTTGCTGGCTGCCTCTATCTCTGTCAAATGAATAAATAAAATCTTTAAAAAAAAAAAAAAAAGGAAAATGGGGGAAAAAAGATAATTTTTGTCCAGGGTTTCTCCACCTTGGTACTATTGACATTGGGAGGCCCATAATTCTTCATTGTAGGGCTGTGCTGGGCATTACAGGGTGTTCCCTGGCCTCTACCTACTAAATGCCAATAGCATGCCCCAGGTATGACATCTCCATATACTACCAAGTGTTCCCCTAGGGAGCAAAACTGCCCCATCTGAGAACTACAGCTCTACCCACAAAAGCAAGAGCTGTGGAAATGTTCCCAGTTGAAGAAGATGAAAGAGACACGACAACTAACTGTAATATGTGATCCTAGGCTAGATCCTGTACTAGAAAGGGAAGAATACTATAAAGGACATTTCTGGGTCAATTAAAAAAACTGGGATATCAATGGTATAAAGTATTATATCAATATTTAATGTGTTTAAATTGATTACTATAAAGAATATTTCTATTCTTAGGAAATACACGATTAAGTATTTAGGCATAAAGGACCTCGATGTATGCAATCTACTCTCAAATGAGTCATTAAAAATGTGTGTATTTTAGATATACATGTAAATAGTATGTATATATGTTCAGAATAGGGAATCTGATTAAAAGATATGCAGGTGTGTTCTTTGTACTATTTTTATTCTTGCAAATTTTCAACATGCTTGAAATTATTTACAAATAAAAAAGGGTTTTGTTCGTTTGTTTTTACTGGAAGCATAAATTGTGGTCTTAAAATCCTAATGGTAAGTTTCACAATTCAGAATAAGTGATAAAAGTCCCAAGAGGATAGTGACTACTGACTGGATAGATTCCTACTTTAAGCCTGGGATATTCGTTGGAAAGAACCGTCTACCTTCAACATATCTCCTCCTTTCCATTTTTTCTGCTGGCAACCACTTGAACAGTGCGGAACCGAAAATCAATTTATCCCATTTTAAAAAGACCGTTTCTAGAAAGTGACTCAGACCCACATCCCTACTCGATTTCTCTACAACTCACTGAGGCATCTTTGCCCTTAATAATTAAGAAGCAAAAACACGAAGAGTACAAGTGTTTCTCAAAAGAAAACCACTTATCCGCTCAGCTGAGCAAATGGAGAAAGAAAGTTAAGGTGAGTGGACTAGAGAAGAGACAACATCAAATATTCAGGAGAGCTAAGGAAAGGAAGGAGTAAAAAGAAATAAGCAGGGGGCCAGTCTGAGCAAGGCAGGGAGTGTCGGCCAGGAAAAAGGACTCGAGTGGGTGCGAGTGTGTCAAGAGGAGAGGAGTATAGCTCACCTGGCCGTGGTAAGCAGAGGGTGCTGAGTCCCCACCAGTTTCCGCACCTGCAGAGCGATGTTGCTGAGCTCGTCGCTCAGCAGACAGCGGAGGCTCATGAAGGACGTGGGATAGCCCACGATCTTCTCCGCCTCTGACACCACTTGGTTCCAGTGGGCCGGGGACCTGGAGGACTGACCACGCCAGGAGCCCACCGAGGAGATGGTATCGAGGGACGGGGACCACCACAAGCGACGCGGGGAACCCGACACCCCGAGATAACGGGGCAAGCGCAATAGCAGCTGCCGAAGGCTCATAGTTTGAGTCTGGGAGTGTCAGGGACTTGGGGGTGTCCGGAGGTGGCGCGGGGAACAAACCAGGGGCAGAGGAGGAACTAGAAGAAAGCGGCAACTCCTGACCCTCAGAGAAGGGTGAGTTCCTCGAACTGTGACCAGAAATGCACTTTAACTGCAGCTTTCAGCGCTTCGGGGTACACCAACAACTGCCCGAGCTCAGTACTGCCCCCGGCCATCTGGGTAGAAACCACGGCCGCCTCCTAAATGGGGGACGCCATATTGGCGGGATGGAATACGGTCTGTCGTAAAGACAGAGGCGGGCAGTTAAGGAGTAAAGAATGTTCCCTACTTTACGGCGCAGTCGTGAACGCCCTTGAAGGGGCGGGGCTTTGGAGATATGCCCCGGAAGGTGAGGGGTAGGGCGAAAGCTTAAGCTCCTCCCACACCCCGTGAGGACGCAGGGTTGGGAAGACCTGGGTTTCCCGGGTTTGGGGTGGGGCGTGGGCGCTGCTGAGTGGTGCTCTCGCGCCCGGACCTTGGGCCCAGTCTGATTCATCAGGGCCAGCGCAACGCCCAGCACGGAGTGGCGCACACAAATATTTGTGTTATGAATGAGGGTCGGTGTCTACCAAGTCTCTTTTCGCGGCTCCCAGCCCGCCCGGAAGGAAGGGCTCTGGGCGGAGGTGCGGGTTACTTTGGGAAGTCTCTCACAGCTGTCCCTCATCCCCTGGCAGGGCTAGTGGACGGGCGTGAGCGCGGCCCTTAGGGCAGGTGGCTTTAGGGAGCTACGGACCGCTACTCAGTAGTGGGACGAAGTCTAGGGGTGGGACTGAGCCCTCTTTGCCCTCAGTTCCCAGCCAGACGGAAGGTGGCTGGCCCGGCGGAAAGGGTTCTTTTTCCCAAGGAATGCCGTTGATCTTGTCGCATCACCAGCCTCGCCGCTGAGCCTCGGTTCCCCCTGTGTACGGCCCAGGCAAAGCAGCCGTACCTCCACAGGGGTGCAGAGAGGCCCGCGCCCACCCTCTCTCGTCTTTTTCTTCGAAAGGACTCTCTGTTCACCATCCAGGATTCAAAACTGTATCACCGACCGTAGTGCTTTTCACTTACAACTCATGTTATTAGCTCATTTTATCCTCACAACTCCATTAAGTAGATTGTGTTAGTATTCTTCTCTGTGTTTCGTGTGAAAAAACTGAGGCACAACCAAGTTGTGTACATTGTCAAAGGCCACACTAGACAAGGATGTTATCGCAGACAATCAGGTTTCTGAATCCACGCTCTTAACCACAGCATTACGCCAAGTAACCTACCAACTACCCTTTACTCTTCACTGCTGAGGGGAAGCAGTCAATGTGGTTACCATTCAGACAATGCTGCCTTTTCTTTTTTCAGGTATATCTAGTATCCTGCCCCTTTTCACATCATCCAAAACAAGTGTTAAAAACAAAACCAAACCTCTTTGGGGGTGCCAGGTGACTCAGTCAGTCAGGTTATGATCCCAGAGTCCTAGGATACAGCCCTGCCTTGGGCTCCTGCTGAGCCTGGAGCTTCTCCCTCCTCCCTTACCCCCCGCCTTGCTCTGGCGCGCTCTCTCTCTCTCTCTCTCTAATAAATAAATAAATAAACAAACAGACCCTTGTTAATAATGAAAGATATATTACCCAGTTTTACACTCTTAAAAATAGCCTGTAAAACTCTTCAACTTTCAAAATGCTTTCAAAGTTATGATTGATATTTTTAAAATTAGTATCATGCACAATACTGGTCTAGATTCGGGCTACATATAAAAATCCAGACTTTAAAAAAGATTAAATTAAAGAGTAATTACTCACTTTGCAGAAAGATGCTTTTCTCTACAAATGTTTAGCCTCAGACTCCCTTTGAATAGTAAATTTCCCTTGTGATTTAAAAATCCGGTTTTATTTCCAAAAATTCACTTTAGGCATAACTTTTCAGGGGTACATTTTAGATGAATTAAGCTTGTAAGTGTTAAACAGTCTTTGCCCACAAAATAAGTAAGGCAAGCTGAAGTTCAAAATAATTCTTGTGCAAGAGATAACAAACTCCTGGCAATAAAATTCAGCTCTGTTCTAGATGAAAATAAACGTGGAGAGTGAGATACCTTGCCATTTCAAAAAGTTCCAAGGCCTGAGCTTCTGGGTTATCCAAGGTGAAAGAAGTCATGAAAAAATGAAGAGAGATAAAGACTGAATGTGATAGATTGTGCACCTGAGGCCGTTTCTTCAGAATCATGGAACCTTAAGACCAACTTTTCATGCAATTTCCTTAATACCAATTCACAGCATGTACTTTAATTTCTCCACAGAAGCCAAATGCATTATTCTCTGGTCATACTCTATTAACCAAGTTTTTGATTATTCATGGGACTTTTGGTCCCATTTACTTTAAATAATCTGCACTTTCTTTTATACTTACAGTTAAAAGGTTGCATTATACCTAATGATGATCAGTTTTTAGAAGGTTAAAATGGTATTTATTCTTTAATCTTCCAGATAAATATATAACTCCTTTGAGTCTTTCTGACTAAAGAGCTTTTTGAATTGATAGTGACTTTTGGAGGAGCAAGGAGAGGAAGTCTCTGTGATTCTGCCATTCCTCTGCCCCTGGTAATACTCATTTTGAAGATGTCTGTGAATCTGCGCATAAAGAATGTAGCAGAGTTTCTCACCCTTAGTACTACTGACATTTGAAAGCATGGAATTCTTTGTGGTGGGGGAGGGCTGTCCTGTGCATGGTAGGAAGTTTAGCATCATCCCTGGCTTCCATTCACTATAAGCCAGCAGTACCCCCCACCAAGGCTGTGACAACCGATGTGTCTCAGGACATTGCCAGATGTCCTGGGGGCAAAATCACCCATGGGAACATAGGGAAATGGGAGATGCTAAAAACAAACAAACAAAAACAAAACAAAGAAACAAAAAACAAGGACCATTGATGACACGGACACTCACAAAGCAGCAAAAGAAGAGGTCCTGTGTGTGAGTAGCCCTGCGGGTTAAAATGGTCACTCCACAATCTGTGGAAACTTCCAGCCATACACAGGGACTTCTCCATCTCCTTGGGTTTGGGGTTGTTTAGGAGACATCGAGCTGACAAAAGATGGTTGCGGTTCCTCCTCCACCTTTCTCAGGATCCTGAAGTTGGTAAAGTACCAGTAGATTTCACTTACTGTCCTGTCCACATTCTGCTGAACTTAGAAACAAGTGAAGTTATATTTGATGTCCTTTTCATTGGCTGGAAACCTAAACCAGCCTTTGGAAGTAAAAGGTCTTAACAAGGATGGTGTATGCTCTGGGCTTTGGCATTTCCATGATTAGGTGAGTGGACATAGATAGGGACACGCAGCCACCCTTCTACCATCCTCAACACAATCACCTATTGTTTATGCTAAGAGAGTTCCTCCAAAAGCAGTTGAAAAGCATTGGGGTATATCTCGGGGCAAAATGATAAAAGGAGGCAAGTAATCAGATTAGCAACAACCCAAAAGTTTGACCGTCTCCTAGGCTGTTGGCTATGGAGAACAGGGACAGCACATATTGCTAGGGAGATTGTAAAATAGTTCACAGCATCTATGGAAGGGAATTTGATAATCCCTAGAAAAATTACCTATGCATTTATACTTTGGCCCAGAAATCCCAATTCTAGGAACCCTTTCCAAAATACAAAATGAGTTTTGTGCAAGATTATTTCTTGCAATATAATTTGTAATCACAAAAGATTAGAAACAAACCAAACAACCACAAGTAGGGGAGTGGTTGAATAAACTGGAGTAGATCCATATAATGAAATACACCGTGTAGCTCTGAAAAAGAATGAGGGCCATCTCTACACCGATGTAATGGGAGCTCCAGAATATGGGTTAGCTTTAAAACAACAACAGCAACCAAAAACACACCAAGACGCAGAACAGTACAGTGTGTTTTTGGGAAGATAGGTGAACTACAAATATACACTTGCCTATATATTTAGGTTGGGAAGAAACAGCTGGAGGGGACAGGCATGGAACAGACTACCCTGAATATACCTTGACTATATAGTTTTGGGTGTAAAGTCATGTATATGCACTACGGTATTGGACAACTAACAAAGACAACAGTCTCAAGTCTTTCATTACACAATTTGTAAAAAGTAATTAATTGTCCTAGATGTTTCAACTGCATATCCCAATTTCTCATTTGTTATTTAACTTTGTTTAGTTTTTGGTTCTTTTGTTGTTCTGTTTTTCATTTTTTGTTATTGCTATAAAAGTTTCTATATTTAAAAAAATAAAGTCATGGACATGTTTTACATATCCAAAATAATTTTAAATTCTAAAGAAAAATGTAATTACTAAAATTTGAAAACAAGCTGAAGCAAATGACCTAAATGTATATTAAGTGGGTGGCATAACCACAGCAAGTAAATAATTAAATGACTTTAGAAAATAGTGTTTTTACAGTGCATTTATAGTGGAGTATGTTCTCAGGATAAATAAACCTACAAAGAAATCTTAAACTTCAATCTGCAGTCTTACCGCTGGTAGAAATATAGATATTATTATCTTCAAATGATTCTTATACATTGTAGGTAAAAACAAATGTTAGAATTGTTAAGAATGATGAGGAAGTAGAATCCTTGTAAAATTAAAGTTAAATTGGAAATAGTATGAACTTACAATTTTCCTTTTCAAAAATGTTTCTTATGTCCCAATAAGAAAAATTTTACATTGGGGGGGTGGCAGAGAAGCGTTTACTTGTTTTGTCCCTTGAAAAGGCCTAGAGATAATGATACTCTTACAGCAATGAGCACCTTTAGTATTCATAATCATACTTTCAATACATCATTCCCTGTTAAAAGGGACCAGTACTTTAGAAGAATGGCAGATTTCAGGTCTGGGGCAAGAAATGTGCATGATGGGGGCGCCTGGGTGGCACAGTGGTTAAGCGTCTGCCTTCGGCTCAGGGCGTGATCCCGGCGTTATGGGATCGAGCCCCACATCAGGCTCCTCTGCTATGAGCCTGCTTCTTCCTCTCCCACTCCCCCTGCTTGTGTTCCCTCTCTCGCTGGCTGTCTCTATCTCTGTCAAATAAATAAATAAAATCTTAAAAAAAAAAAAGAAAGAAAAGAAATGTGCACGATGAGCCTGGGACACCCTGTTGTGCCAGAAATCAGGGAATCTATTATAGTCTAAAGTCTAATGGATCAGATCAAAGGGACAAAGGGATAAGCATAAAGGAGCTCCCACTAGCTGAAAAGGGGACGGCCTGAGCATCAAAACAGAGTAAGAACTACAACTGATCGAAATTCATTGATGACATATAAATCCTTGAGTTCGTTATTAGACAAAACTAGGACAGTACTCTGAATATTTTCAATATCATGAAAGAATTGAACATTTATCCTGCCTTCCTGTAGGAATTGTATTTAGTGGTGTCTTAGTCTGGCTCACCGCCTTGAGAGCTGAACCCGAGACAAGGGCTTACTTTTAGGTAGTTTATTTTGGATAGCCATCTCAGGAAGCAGCAGTGGGTGACTAGGGAGAGTGAATCACAGGAGGTCTAATACAAGGGTGTCTCTGAGTTAGTCATCGCTGTGGGCAATGAGGCCTTGAGCCTGCTGGGACTCTGAGTTGCCATGTAGAATATACTTCATAACCGTCAGCTTGATGCAAGGGAGGAGCAGTTGTTGACCAGCTCCCAGCCCCCATTGGTCCAAATTCCCCCCTTGGGGCATTGGCCCCCTCACACTTCTAAGCTGTCATGTGAATGCCAGGCAGATATCCCACCCTCGTGAAGTAAGAGGACCTCAGGGGCAGAACGTGACATGTATGCGGTGCATAAGTGGAGAAGTGCTGTCAGGTTACGCCTGAAGGAAGCAGGTTGCTTCAGCCATGGCTGTCTCGAGAGGCAGGCTGTGAAACTGGATGTGAAACAGGGCACAAGCCACTTCCCACAGACAGTCGGGGCTGCTGAGGGAAAGTTCTTAAGAACATAATTCCATCTAATAAAAGAGGAAGAAATCAACATATTGTGCTTCCTTATGAAATAATCGATTCAGGCAACGATTATCAAAAGATGAGAGGCTGATGGGAAAGTGCAGAGGAGCAGTGGGGACACCGCTTGCACCATAACTGACGTCAGCATCACTAGGCATGGGGGGTCCACACAGCTGTGCCTCCTGATGTGGTGCATTATGAAGCATACAGCACCGCCTAGGAAGTATTTTTGCCAAAATAGTTGAATCTAAATCTCATCAAGCCGATAAGTCTAACTTCCAATTTTCTAGAATGATAGGAGAAGGTGGGACAAGTAAAAGAGCTTCCCAAGGAAACAAGCAGACCAATCCAGCCTGTTGGATGTCCTCCAGCCAGCTGACTAGGTTTCCTCAACAAGACAAGGGGATAAGACGGGGTGTGGAAAAGGACTCCTGTAGACTGAGATTTTGAGACGCATAACAAGCGTAAAGTGTGGACCTTACTGGATCTTGATTCTAACAAACCAACTGTAAAAAGTAAATTAGGAGGCGATTAAAGAAGTTTGAATTATAGTTTTGGTACATTAGATATTACAAGGGAATTATTAACCTTACGTGTGTGTCTATTAGAAAATTTCCATGTTTTTAACTGTATAGGGATAAAACAATACAATGTCAGGAATTTTCTTTAAGACACTTCTGGAGAGAAAAAAAGCAAGTATGCTAAAATCTACAAAGTTGCTGATTCTGGATAATGAGTATATCGCATTCATTACACTAATCTGTTTTGTATATATGTTTGACTATTTTCATAATAAAAGATTTTTAAAGAGGCAAGTAAATATCCTTATTCTTTTTTAAAAATGGAAGCAAGTCAAATGACTTGCCCAAATTCATAAAGCTGGAAAGTGGTAGAGGTAAGAATTAAAGCTCAAACTCATCTCACTCCCCCGTGTCCTCTTGTCTTCAGAACTGAATGCGCTTATTTATTTATTCATTTATTTTCCAACCCAAGTGCACGTAATTGCTTCTTGACACACTTTTATCATTGGTCCATGCATTGTGCTTTTCTGTTTTATTGTGGCGGTAAACAGCCTCCAGATGGTGCCCAATGACCCCCGCCTCCTGGTGGTCACACCTGGTGTTGACCCCTTCCACATGGTCTTGTGGTTGATCTGCGTCATCAATAGTATGTGGCAGAAATGATGGTGTGTCACTTTTGATATTAGTTTTATAAAAGACATTGCAGTTTCCATCTCAGGCCCTCTCTTCCTTGGGCTCGCTCTTATTCATGCTCTCTCCCTCCCTCCCTCTCTATCTCCCCCCCCCACACACACACTTTACTTGCTCTGAGAGAAGCCATGTCATGAGTAGTTCTATGAAGAGGCCCGTATGGTGAGGAACTGAGCCTCATGCCAACAGCCATGTGAATGAGCCATCTTGGAAGTGGATCCTCCAGCTCCTTCAGAGACGGCAGCCCTGACTCATAGCTTTACTATAACCTCATGGGAAACCCTGAGCCAAAACCGCCAGACTAGGATGCACACAGATTCCTGACCCTCAAAACTTTGTGAAATCACAAATGTTTATTTTTTTTTAAGATTTTATTTATTTATTTGACAGACAGAGAGCACAAACGGGGAGAGGCAGAGCACGCAGAAGGCTCCCCGCTGAGCAGGGAGCCCTGATGCAGGGCTCCATCCTGGGACTCCAAGATCATGACCTGAACTGAAGGCAGACGCTTAACCGACTGAGCCACCCAGGTGTCCCAGATACTTATTGTTTTAAGCTGCTAAGTTATGGGGTAATTTATACTGCAATAAATGACTAATACAATGATCTGCTGATCTTTGTGTAATGCAATACATGCAGGGAACCCACCACCAACACAGGAACTAGAATATTGACAATAGACTTGTCAGTGTGGACTTCTCCATTCTATTCTCCTTCCTCAACCCAAAGTTATCTTTATCTGGAATCTTGTATTTATCATTCTCTCTATTATCTCTATCTATTATCTGTTATCTCTATCATGATTTAAAAAATAAGCTAATAATATATGCATTTCTTTAAAGTATATTATTTATATGTATTTGTTATTTTATCTTGAAAAAAGATTCCATGCTAAGTGTAATTTCCTGTGACCTCTTTTCTTTACATAATGTTATTTTACTGAGATTCATCCATATCGGTGTGTATAGTGGCAGTTTATTTGTTTTGACTGCTGTATAATTTCCACTGAGTGAATGTATACACACTTTATCCAGTCTCCTGTCAATAGACATTTGGATTGCTTCCAGATTTTTTTCTGTTACAACAATGTTGTCATGAAGAGGTTTACAAATGCCTCCAGGTTCATAGAGTTTATATCTAGCATTGGAATTACTGGGTTGTAGGGTACGGGAATATTCAACTTTAGAGGATAATGCCAAATAGCTTTCTAAAGTGGCTTTATCAATTCACATTTCCACCAGCTGTTTATGAGAGATCCCGCTGATCACACTCTCTCAACTCAGCCTTCTTAACATTTCCAACAAACAGGTACAAAATGGAATCTCATTACAATATGGATCTGCATTTCCCTCAGCGTTAGGAAGATCGCTGAATGTCCTTTCCATCTTACAGATTAGCCCTCAAAGATGATGTGGGAAAATATATCCAACTATAATTCTTCACTGTAATTTTTCTTTTGGGTTTAATCTTTACTTTTTCCCTTCTTAGATCCTCACTCTCTAGGTACACAATAGTCGTTTTTTGCTATCTTCTTCTGATGTTCCGATTGTTCGACCTTAGAACAACTGCAGTTAGGGAGGAAATAGACCAAGACCTACTCTCCTTTTTTCTTAGTTTCTCTCCCCACAGGGCAGCAATGTGGAATTGACTAGCAATGCTGCTAGTTAATTTCACACTAGGATTAACTCAACAGGGGAAGAACTTGGTCTTTTTCTTTTACAAAGGCTCTTTCCAGGAGACTATTTTCTTTTAGGACCTTGGAATGACAAAAAAAAAAAAAAAAAAAAACCCAGCTGAGAAGGTTTTTACTTGAACATAGATGATATTATAAAAGGCCAACAATCTGGATTCTCTAGCCTTGTCCTGAGTAACTGTATGATCATAGGCTAGGCATTAACTCTTATGAGGTTAAAATTACTCATCTGTAAACAAAAGTAGATGATCTTTTGGGTCCAGTTAAGTATCAAAATCTTTTAATTCCATGAATGAAATTAACTAGTAGACTAATCTGATCTTATGGTTATTTCATTCTCTCTCTCTGTCTCTTTCATCCAACCAACCTGATTGATCTTAGCATTAACATAGATCGAAACTTGAGGTCCACAAGGAGGTTTCAGAGAGGGCCCTATTGTTCTTCTTTAATTGCTTTGTTTGCCACTGCATCCCCATTCTTAATACAGTGTCTGATGAAGAATAGACACCACATGAATATTTGTTGGTCAGTTGAATGAATAACGAATGAATGTGCTAAGTCTTTACTCTTTAGTCCCATGTTCACTCCACCACCACACTCAAATTCAGAAGTTATTTGAGTTGTATTTGATTTGTCATAAGATCGAGAAGCCCAGGCTAAAGAATATCTCCATCACTACAAGTTCAGCTAGCTCTCCATTGCTATTTAAACATTTCTCATGATGACCAAAAATCACCGCAACCAATCAAAATCTCTGGGCTTGAGGACGAAGTATCAGTATTTTTCAAATATTCCTTGGAGGATCCTTATATGCAGCCAGGGTTGAGAATTACTACTCTAGAAAGATTATAAGCTAGTCGTTCTCTGTTATTTTGTGTCGGTTCTGTCTCTTTTACTGCAGCCTTCCTTTCTTCCTTCCTTTCCCTTCTCTTCCCTTTTCTTCCTTTCTTTCTTTCTTTCTCTCTTTCTTTCTCTCCCTCTCTTCTTTTCTTCCTTCCTTCCTTTCTTTCTTTTCTTTTCTTTCTTTCTTTGTTCCTCTTCTAAAGAAATTCATAAGTAAGACTCCATTCCCTTGAGTTAGAGAAATTTTGATAGAATTATATGTACAGAAAACCCCTCATTTTGTTGCATATAGTGCATATACAGCTAACGTCACATAAAAGGGAGTCAAGACATACTGCATTTATTATATGTATAAAGATTGACAACCTCAGACTACAGAGTTGGCAAAGCATTTTGTCAGTAACTGCTGCCCTATGGTAATAAATACAACCCTTAAACTACCTGCAAATATTTCCTCTGTCTTAAAATACAGTTTCTTTCTCTAAAATTGGAAACTATTTCATTCAGGAATGGATGTATCTAAGGGTGAACAATCCAATCAGCATGGGCAGTTAATTCAAAGAAATCACTGCTCACAAATTTACTGATAAAACTCTGTCAAGCCATTCTTCTCATAAGTTCAATGACCAATTTAGTTAAATAAATCAAATGAAAGCCCTATGGAGACACTAATTCCTTTCTAGAAATAACTATTAAAAGTCCCCCAAATTAAAGTTACCATATTCAAAGCCTATTATGTTGTGGCCCATAGATAAATTAACTTTTATGAACTTTTTTTTTTTTGCTAAATAAAGACAATGGATCTGAACAGAAAGAGACAGATTGAGAGAGAGAGAGAGGATTCAATTATTAACCTTGGCAATATGGAAGCAGAGATATCAACTTGCTGGACTGAAAAGAATTTACGAAAGAACATCTGAGAAGATCAAGTAATTAGGAAAAATCATGTAAGGTCATTTCCCAAAAGCTGACTCCCAAATAAGAGAGATGTCATTGTCAACTACTCCAGTGTCAGAGTGGTTTCTCAAAATTATCCTCGTTTAAATCGATCAGAAGATTTTGCTGTGATGTTTTCTGTTCTTTGAAATCATGCCACTAGCATCTGTAATAAATATGTTTGAATGTTATAGGGCTGGTATTACTACATTGGGAGTAATAGGTTTGAAGTGCATGACAAAATAAGAGGATCATGCTAATGTCAAAAGGAGTAAGAATCCCTGTATCTTTCTAAGACTAAAAGAGTCTCAGTCCGCAAGCCCTAAACAAAGAACAACACTACAAGACACTTTTTCTATGGAGAGTGACAAGACTTGGTGATTGAGGGCTCGGGCACAGGAGCCAGATACCCTGAATTTGTATCCCAGCTTTGCTATTAACCAGTAGTGCAACATGGGGTAAATTATGTAATTTAGTCTCAGTACTGTGGCTTTCTTATGTGTGAAATGGGAAGAACAGTAATACCTGTATCAATGGGTAATTTTAAATATTAGCATGAGTTCATAAACATGAAGTTCTTAGATCAGTGCCTGGTACATAGTAAGCTTACAGCATGAACCCCCATCATTCTCCACTATGCAACTGTA
The DNA here is from genome assembly GCF_023065955.2 of Ursus arctos. Lineage (NCBI taxonomy): Eukaryota > Metazoa > Chordata > Mammalia > Carnivora > Ursidae > Ursus > Ursus arctos. Next base: position 51,552,392 of record NW_026622797.1, on the reverse strand, counting down.
GGTCCTCGTAACTTCAAATCAATAAAAAAAGAAATTCAGATATAAAGTGCTTTTGCTCCTTATACTTCTAGGAGAACAATTGTTTCTAACTCCAGACCAAATTACGCAATTTGACCATTTACGGTAAGCATGTGTATACATACAAAAGACAATTGAAATGCTAATTGCTTGTGTATACTGTGGCGATGCCCTTTTAAGGATGTTCCAAGTTTTATGGCTTAGAACTTACCATTTTATTTTAGAAATCTATTCACTGTTGAAGACATCTTTTGAGTTAGACTTTTCTTATAGTGGTCTTTTTGTGGTGTTTTTAAGTGGGTATTTTATTTTCCTTGTGTATTTTATTATAGTGTTTAAACTTAACACAAAAGTAGAAAAAATAGGATAATGGGCTCCTATGTACATATTATCCAGTTGGGAAATTACCAAAATTTTGTACTCCCCTTCCCAACAATGCTAAAGTATTTTGAAGCAAATCTCAGATATCATAATATTTTGCCTCTAAATATTTTAAAATTTATTTATGAGAAATAAAAATTTCCTTTTTAAAAAAGGTAACCATAATGCAATTGCACCTAACAAAATTTCGGAAAGTCTTAATATTCAAATTGTCTCAAAAATGTTTTTATACAGTTGATTTGTTTAAATCAAGATCCAAACAAGGTGAAATACATTGCTCAAGTCGTAAGTGTTTGGTTTCATATTTTGGAAGATGTTTCAGCTTTATACTACTCCACAAGGAAATGGATGACCACAGCTGCAATTTGAAATTGGAATCATAGTAAGAGAGTAGAGAAAACTAGAGTGAGAAATGGGGCCCTCACAGTAGGTTTGGGGTTTATTTCTAATACTAACCTAGGGTCCTATTTCATGATATTAGATTCTTTTGCTACTGTAGAAAGGGGGAAAATTATCATTTTAAAGTACTTGCTTTATAGGAAGCATATGAAATTCAAAAATGAGCCGTGGGTATTGCAAGATGCTAAAGCTGCATGACTGGTCAACATTTCAATCTTTGAAGCTCCCTGGGCTTAGGACTCCCCCTTCCTTCTCATCTAGCCCACACTCTCTCTTCTTTTCCTAACAAATTTTTCCAAGGAATTTGTTTGTGATAATTGTACCTCAGTTCTCATATTTTATAATCATGCCTCAGTTTTTTTCCTTTCTATGCAGGGTATTTGAATGCCTTGAAACTTGAATCTAATGTTTTTATTAGACTTAAATTTTTTAAAAAATATTGATTTAATATGACAGCCACTGACATCCCCAAGTGTTTTTACAAGGAAACACTTTATCATTACTTTATAGATAGTTACTCAGAATTATCAGAGTAAATGAGATTTCTCTTTCAAAGTAGGCAGATAGCAAATAAGTAACAAAGATAGTAGTATTTAAATAGATAAAATTTTAACATATTTACATGGTGGGGGGATCTAAAAATAAATGAACCCACATCCTTCTGTAGATTTCTATGATGTACCTCCTGCAGTTATGAAAGCTAATGAGAAAATCATCTTTATTGCTTAGGATCTCAAAATAGAGTCTTTGATCTTACACACTTTTTCCCCCCCTCAGGTCCCATTTATTATTGTAAAATTACCACTGATTCTATATTTCCCTTTGTAATACCTTCTGGAGTCTGGTTTGCTAAAACCATGCAGAATGATAGTTAAGATTCTAGGCACTGGAATTAGACAGGCTAGATTCAAATCTTGGCTTCATCATTTCCTAAGTGTATGGCTTTGGGTAAGTCACTTCACCTTTCTGTGCTTTGGTTTATTCATCTGTAAATGGGTGTAAAATACCTGTATTTTACCTGTAAAATAGCTTATTATATAACATATTTGATTATAATTTAGAAATGTTCACTCCCATCTCTCCTGGGGTAGAGTACTTTTTCCTCCTTATGACTGTTGGTCTTGGTCATGGAGTATGGGTAGGAGTGACAATGTGCCAGTTCCAAACCTGGCATCATCTGTTTTCTCTTCCTGTCTTGCACTCCTCCTATCACCATGAGAAGAATATGCCTCAGCTAGCTTTCTTTCCAGAATGACAAGAGGCAGATGGAGCAAATCTGAACCTAACACACTCTCTGGAGCCAAGTCCCCCCTGTCCATAGCCTGAAGCAGAGCTAGGCAACAGAGCTCGGCCTGGTTGGCCTGCAGACTGATGAGAAAGATGATAAATGCCTGTTGCTATAAGTTACTGGGTTTCAGGGTGGTCTGTTACAAGGCATTATTGCAGCAATAGCTGACTAATACAAAAGACTATCATGAGGAGCAAATGAGATACTTTAAGTAAATCATTTAGCCTGGTGCTAGGCATATAGTCAGTGCTCTGCTCAATTAATGTTTACTGCTATTATTATAATAATTGTTTTTTTCTGGGTAAAAATATCCAAGTTATATATTGTGATGAATGCATAACACAGCATCAGGCCATGTACAATGAGCAATGCTCTGAGTTGGCTTCCGCACAGTTCCTGGTATTGACTATAGCTGGTGCTTTATCAGGAAGATGCTGACATCTCTCTAACTCTGTTTGTGGCTCACGTGTTTCCACCTCTTCCCTCCTTTAGCTTATTCAGCCTCTTATCTAGTTTAGGGGCATGTGTGAAAAGCTTGTTTCACAAGTGTGCATCCAAATATTTTGTTTTACGTTTATGCTAGTGGTTACCAAACTCCATTTTTGCTACCTTTGTTCTCTGGTTAACCCCCCTCCCCCCCAAATAATAGAAGACTAATATCTAACTCTATGGTATATGGGGAAGGACAAATAGAGGAGAAAGCCTTTAGGATATAAGTAAAAACATTATATGAGGTAGGAGGGGAGTAGAGAAGGGTAAGAGGTAATGAAAAGTCACAGCTTACCTTTTGCCTAGCCTTCAACTTTGCTTACTATGTAAATTTTAGTTTCCATTACAGTTAATGCCTGAGGCTATACTGTTACCCACAGTATGCTAAGAGAAAGTATGTTTATCAAGAAAAGTATGTTTATCACTAAAAATATGAACTCCACAGCATCATGTACATAACATCAAGTCAAAAAATATTTATTGGGCACCTGCTATGTATCTTGTGCTGATATATGATAATATGTATAATATATCCCATATTGTATCGATTCTAAGACATGTATTTGTTCACATTTTAACATCTCTGAAATCAAGATGCAGTTTACAATTGGTGGCATGTAGTAGTTTAATTGTCTAAGCTTTTGTCACGATTATGAACATCTCAGTGGCTTACAATGACATCTGTTTCTTGTTCACATTATGTAGGAACATGGGTTGGCTTTGGCTCCCCTGGCCTTAGCTCTGCACAGCTTCACATGTTGTTCTAGAATCCAGGTGGAAGGACTAGCCACCAGCTAGGACAATTCTACCGCTATCTTATGGTTGAGGAAGGAGCAAAAGTGGAATATAATTTCACAAGCACATTTAAAGCTGTCTGGATAAGGCCTTTGTCATGCCTACTCATGTATAATTGGCCAAAGCAAGTCACATGGCCAATCCTGACGACAGAGTAGGAAAGTGTATTCCACCCACCAAGAGTCTGGGAAGGGGCAGTGGGGACAGAAATAATCTGTCTGGGAGCAATAACATAATCCATTGCAGCAGAATTTTTCCTTTTCTCATGGACATAAAGCAATGGTGTATCTCACAATAGCTGGCCTCTTAGAGTTAATGTAATAAAATCATCCATATTCGGATTTAGGAGAATCTGTTCTTTAGGGATAATATTTTTGGGATGCCTGGGTGGCTCAGTTGGTTAAGTATCTGCCTTCAGCTCAGGTCATGACCCAGCGTCCTGGGATCAAGTCCCACATCGGGCTCCCTGCTCAGCGGGGAGCCTACTTCTCCCTCTGCCTGCAACTCCCTCTGCTTGTGGTCTCTCTCTCTCTCTGACAAGTAAATAAATAAAATCTTAAAAAAAAAAAGGATAATATTTTTATGAGCTTCTTTTTATTTTTTCTGGTTGGGTTTTAAAGGCCAAAAGTAGAGATTAATTTACTGTTTCTATCTTTCTTTTTCCTCATTAAATCATAACACGTGATAATGAAGGTAAAGAGACTTGTCGACATTCTTTTGTTAATCTTGAGTTGCCATCACTGTTACCTAATTCACCCTAATTTCAGCAGGTAGATGAGGCTGAATTATAAAAAGGTGACCCAGGGCCTAGGTTCTTGGCATCATTGATTCTTAATTCATTTGTTTATCTATCACACAAAAGGTATTCATAGAGCTCCTACGACGTGCAGGCACTTTCTTGGCACTGGAGATACTCCAAGGAATAAGGCAGACAAGGTTCTTGATCTTTTTTTATTATTTTAAAAAGATTTTATTTATTTATTTATTTGACACAGAGAGAGAGCACAAGCAGAGGGAGCAGCAGGAAGAGGGAGAGGGAGAAGCAGGCTCCCCGCTGGGCAGAGAGCCTGACGTGGGGCTCAATCCCAAGACCCTGGGATCGTGACCTGAGCAGAAGGCAGATGCTTAACCAACTGAGCCACCCAGGTGCCCCAAGGTTCTTGATCTTATGGAGATTGTATTCCAGTGGAGAGTAACAGACAATAAACAGAGAATAAATAGAGAATAAGTGAAAGGAGGCTATTTTAGATGAAACAGTGAAACCCAATAGAATAGGTACTCCTGGAGGAAAAGCATTCCAAGCAAAAGGAATAGCACGAATAAAGACCTCAGAGTAGCAGAAAAGAAGATAGAGGAGTAATGTGGCTTGAAGGTGGTGAACATGGAGCTGAGTTTCAGTTAGGATGTAGGTTAGACTATTGTAATAAAGAGATCGAAAATTACAATCACTTAAATACAAGATACAGCCTATGTCTTGATCATGTAAAAGACCAGACAGACAGCTCTGGCTTGATGGAATTGGGGATCTAGGTCCTTTCTGTCTTGTTGCTTTGCCATGCTCACCGTGTGACTTCCATTTTGTGGTTGGAGATGGCTAGTCCAGCTTCTACCCTTTTACCATCGTACTAGTGTCCAGTCAGCAGGAAGGTGCACACACCGAATCTGCTCCCATCCCGGGCCGGGATTTGCCATGTGACCATATCTAGCTTAAGGGAGGCTAGGAAATGTGGTCATTAGCTTGAGTTCATGTGACCGAATGAACTTTGGTGACTCTTTTTTTTTTTTTAAGATCTATTTATTTTAGAGAGAGAAAGAGAGCATGAGCAGGAGGGGTAGAGGGAGAGGAAGGAGAGAATCTTAAGCAGACTCCCCACTGAGTGAAGAGCCTGACACAGGGCTCCAACTCACAACCCTGAGATCATGACCTGAGCTGGAACCAAGAGGCGGATGCATAACCGACTGCGCCCCCCAGGCACCCCTGGTGACTCTATTTCTAAACAAAAAAGACATGTAGTTGTTAAGAGACCATTAATAGTTTTTTCTACGAAGTGGGTGGTAGATAAAGCTAGTAATATAGGTAGGCTCCTGAGTATGTAGGGCCTTGATGGCCATAGCAAAGAATTTGGATTATATTATAAATATGTGTGTTAAACATCTATTGTTGCTTTGTAGATTTTCCCCAAAATGTAGAGTTACAAACCAACATCTATTACCTCATCACTTCTGTGAGTTAGCAATTTGGATGCCACCTAACTGGGTGGTTCTGGCTCGTGATCTTTCAGGCAGTTGGAGTCAGGACATTGACTAGGGCTACAGTTATCTGAAGGCTTGACTGAGGCTGGAGGATCTGCTCCCAAGATGGCTCATTCACATGACTATTGGCAGAAAGCCTCAGTTCCTTCCTGGCTGTTGGCAGGGGGCTTCCGTTCCTTTCCATATGGACCTCTCCACAGGATTGCTTGAATGTCATCATGACATAGTAGCTGGCTTCCCTCAAGCAAGTGATCCAAGAAAAGAGAGCAAGAAGGAAACCACAATGCCTTTTATGTTCTGATCTTGGACATCGTACACCACCACTTTGCCACATTCTATTTCTTAGAAGCAAGTCGCTAAGTATAGCACATAATCAAGGGAAGGAGAATCTGGCTTTATTTTTCAAGGAAGAAGCATCAAAGAATTTATGGACATATTTAAAACCATCACAGTATGATAGGAAATCACTGGAACATTTTAAGCAAAATCTGTTTTACATTCTTAAAGAATTGGTTTGGTTGCTGTGTGGAGAATGGATTACTCAGGGACAAGAGTGGAAGCAGGGAGCTCAAGTAGGTGGCGATTACTGAGCTTTGGCAACTGACAAACGGGCCCGAGATTAGGATGGGTGCAGTGAAATTAGAGAGGGGTGGTGAGATTCAGGACATATTTCAGAGGTTGAGCGGACAGGATGTGATAAGATATCGTTGGATCTAATGTTCTTGGGTGTCACTTCCTTTTCACATCTTCAACCGCAGTGCTTTCTCAAAATGACTGATCATCTGAAGCCTTAAAATGCTTTAAAAATACTAATTATTGGTCTTCACCTCTAGACCATCTACTTCAACAGGTCTAGGATGGGGAGAAGATAAACCCAAACTGGAATCTACTGCTCCACTTACTCAATGAGCTAATTAGAAGTGTAATTATTTTGTTGTTGTTGTTTTGCAAAAGAGATAGTTATCATGCGATGGGCTCTATTATCCAAGTACTCATTTCTTCACACATACACACCCTCCTCCTGTTTTGTCAGGTACCAATTCTTATGGACTCTGTTTCTAAGGTAACTCTCTCTCTCTCTTTTTTTTTTAGATTTTATTTATTTATTTGACAGAGAGAGAGAGCACAAGCAGGGGCAGTGGCAGACAGAAGGAGAGGGAGAAGCAGGCTCCCTGGAGAGCAGGGGGAGCCTGATGTGGGACTCGATCCCAGGACCCCAGGATCATGACCTGAGCCGAAAGCAGTTGTTTAAACAACTGAGTCACCCAGGCAAGCTGTTTCTAAGGTAACTCTTAGAATTCCTCCCAACCACTACTGCGCTAACCTAAACAATCCTTAATTTTATCTTGAACTACTGCCAGTGCCTCTTATGTAATCTCCTACCTCTGGGCTCTCCTTCTGCCTTTCACCAGTTATCCAGGTGACCTTCCTATCCCACACTTATGATCTTATCACCTTCACATTATAAAAGACTCAGTGGCTTCCTAGGATTCTCAGAAAGAAGTCCACACTCCTTTAGGATGGTATTTGAGGCCATTGACAATCTGGTCCTATCCTTCCTGTGGACTGACCTCATAGCTCCCTTTAACACACTCATCCTAGGCACACCAAATTATTCACGCCTCCCTTACCTCTCCTTTCACTTTCACATCTTTTTTTTTTTTTAAAGATTTTATTTATTTATTCGACAGAGATAGAGACAGCCAGTGAGAGAGGGAACACAAGCAGGGGGAGTGGGAGAGGAAGAAGCAGGCTCATAGTGGAGGAGCCTGATGTGGGGCTCGATCCCATAACGCCGGGATCACGCCCTGAGCCGAAGGCAGATGCCTAACTGCTGTGCCACCCAGGCGCCCCTTTCACTTTCACATCTTGACAACTTGCTTCATATTGTTCTTTCTGTCTAGCATGCTGCTAGCATGCTGCTCTTCCCGCCCTCACCGGACAACATCCTACTGGTCATCGTTCAAGGCCCAACTCAGATGGTTGCCATCTCTGTCTCCCTCACCCAGAACTCATTGTCTCGTTTTCTTAATTCCCATCTCGCTTTTAAAACACCTTCATCATTTATGTTTATGCTCATAGTGCCTAGTAGTGTGTGTGCCTTAGTGGGCTCCAAAGAAAATGTTTACATGAACGGAATTTATTTCCTCCTCTTTACCCAACTTATGCAATGGAGAAAACAAAAGGCAAACTCACATCAGAAGTTTGGTTAATGAAATGTACATGGAACATCAACCCTGAGATCTGTACATACTTAGCACAGTCTATACCCATTGCATTTAACGACCACACATGGTGGCATTAATAATTCTGAGGCATTGCAAAATCTTCACAATCCAAATATTTTATTAAGAATTCCAGTGACAAAGTCCAAAATATAGAAGTTTGTGGGTCTTTTTAGAGGCTTAATCACATTTAGTTAGAAATTGAAATTAACAAGAACATTCCATTCCCTAAACATTCTAATTAATTGATGTTTAGCATACGGGTTACCAAATTTGTCTTTTCAAAGTTTGCATTTAGAGATTGCAAATAAATCTATTAGAATGAATTTCTATGTCAGTCAGGTTTTGATTTGCAATATTTAATGCTTGCACAATTTCACCTATGCCTGACCTTTCAAAATTATTTTAACAGACCTACATTTACTTTCCTAATGGAATGATTTGCTACAAAGTGACTACAGTGGGTAGTCTGGAAGGACACTGTAACATTCCTTTGGCCGTCAAAATCCATCTGTTCTTAGGTTTGGGGAAATTCACAGAATATGATGTTGGGATATAGGACCTTACCTTCCCGTGGAAGCCAAAGAGTTTGAATCTCAATCTCCCCACACCCTGGAATATGAAGCAGGTGCCCCAATACCTGGCAGTAAACCCTCACACCCAGGCCTGTGCGCCCCAAGATGAAGGAAGAAACTCCCGGATGCTCCTGGGGGATCATGATGTCCCAGTGGTGGTTTCTAGAAGGTGTTGTGCGGCAGGGGCAGAGATGGTGGCGTCTTAGATAGTCTTCCTATGGCCTGGCCTCCGAAGGCCCTGGGCTCCTCCCATTTTCCCCAGCTTGTTCTCCCAGCCCTCTATGAATCCCCTTTCCTCCAATATTCTTTTTTTATTTAGACAGAGTTCATTTTCATTCCTTGAAAGCAAGAACACTCGCCAGTACCATTGCTACTGCAAGGCAGTAGAGAGAGTTCTAGACTGTGGAGTCAGACGGCTGGCCCACTCAGTCCCATCGGCCCTCCATTTCTTCATCTGTAGAACAAGACCCAAACCAAATATTGTGTCAACTGTGTGAGGACTGAACACAATAATCTCTGTAAAGTATTTTGCACAGTCCCTAGTGAATAAAGAAGCATTCAATAAAGAGTAGCTTTTGTATTACTAAATTCTAAGCAATTGTCCATGTGTTCAGGCCACAAAACTCGATTGCTCACCACATTAAAAAGAACACCCCAGTGCGCACTCTGTGTTCAGTAATGCACTTCATTTTTTCCCATGCTGGGTTTTTGTTTTGTTTTACTTTGTTTTCCAATTTAGGACTTCAGTGCCTTCCCACACTGCACATCCTGGGACTTTCTTGGGGAGCACAGCTTGCAGTCACGCTACCTGCATCTTCTCTCTTCTGTCTGTCTGTCCCTGCCAGCTCTCCCTCACTTCAAGACTTTCAAAAGGAGATCAGCTGCACTAAAGACCCACCAACTTCACATGGAAAGGGCAAAATGGAGTTGAAACCACTGTCTTTCTCAGCATGTGGTATATAAATTGAGTAGCTTTAATACACTTATTTAAAAAAAATGCACTGCCTATATCCCAAGACTTATTATGGAATCCTCAATTTATCTACTTAGCTTTTGATGAGTTTTTTTTTTCTTCCACTGAAATGTATAATGTCCTCTCACGGTTAAACTGTGGAATCTTTTCTACTCAACTTCCACCCTCTGGGATGTAATAAAGAGACAACTTATGGCCAAACAGCACATTGGAGACAAATTTTCTGAGAAAGAAAAATGTTTTTTACTACATGTAATGTTTCTCACAGGAGGTGGGTCAAAACACAGATATCAATCCCGTATTACTATTTACTGAATACCACATTCGGTTTGAGAATGTTCAAATGTAGTATGTTATTTCTGAAAGGTTGAGTGTTTTGCTATAGCTGTTTTAATTTTTATGACAGCCATGTATAACTTAAAATCAAGAAGAAATTAAAATTATTTACCTAGCTGCATGCTCTATTTTCTCAAGGAAAGGGGGCAAAAGGGGTGAGCAGAGAGGAGCAGAGTGTGATGTAGGTGAAAGCATACCTCACTTGACCTGGCATCAGTGGACTGTGGACTTTTATCCTTGATTGACCACTTCCTAGTGCAACCCTGTGCTCACCCTGTCTGTCCTAAGATGTGAAATGGGGACAATTATGCTCTCAACCATGTTTGGGAGAGATAAATGACATAGTATTTGCAAAATACTTGACTCATAGCAGGAATCCCCCACACAATGGTTGATGATATTACTCAACAGGATTGTCAGAGGTCTAATAAGTTTAAGGGCATTTGATTATTTGTCTAAATGAAATATATTATCATAAGTCTATGTTAGTATCTATATAAATCAAATAAAGAGAAGAGTTTTGATTCCATCAATGGATATCATCGAGGAAGGCAATAACAATTCAAGATAACTCAGATACCAAGTTAAGTTTTATATGTACCAGAATTGACTAACTATTGAAAATGTTTTATGTTTAAGTTGGTCTTATTATGATATTAAAGGACATAAGCCCAAAAAAACTATTTTCGTTTGGGCAATACTATTTAGATGTTAAGTAATTAGGCAAATAATGCCCTAAATTTACTCCAGGAGTCAGAAAACTCCATTTGTAAAAACTGCTTAAAGGCAAATTTGCAATGCAGAATAAATATCTATGGAACTTATAAGTATCAATGTAAAAACCTCAGGTATTTGCTACTTGTAAATTTCTTTACTTCCATATAACTGAACTCAGTCTCTGTTTCATACAACTGCTATGCTAGGAGGCAGAAACCCTCCAGATAACCTACGTTGATTTGGTCTTCTCTTGTGCCCACCCCCGGGACTTTTCTCACTGGCCGGCACCTACATGGCGGGTGGGAGTGGGACGGATGGAATTTCCTTCTCAGACGTAGTCACCTCTCCAGCTGCATCCTGTGAGATGGAAGTCTTCATGGAGTCCCTAATCCAACATTTTGGGTGCAGGACTCCTCTGATTGTACAGTCTCTCGGAGTCACACCTGCTCCATTCTCAGCCACACATGAAGCACATACACGATGGTGAGTGGAGAGTATTGACGGCTACCCAGGACCTTCTGCTCAGGCTTTTTCATCCCACTGTGCCTATCCCCCTGCACCTGGCTGCTCTGTGTTGGGCTGATTTGTTATATAAGGCTTGATGCTGTTTCGGGCTCTACCTTGAAGGGAGGGAGACACCAGTCACGTCTGATTTCAGCCCTCTGCGTTCATATTCCCCCAAACCTAGCGAGTGTTCCCTTGATCCTCCCATTCCCCAGGGCCCTGGGACCTGGCGGGGAATCTACAGTAGGGCTCCTTCCATCCTCTAAGCATCTTTGCTCCTTCTTTAGCCCAACCCCACAGAATTGTGATCTCTTTCTGATTTGGAAAAACTTCCCTTGGCTTGTCATTGTTTTTTTCTACAACTACTTTTTATGGCATAAACTTTTAGTCTAAATCCTTCAGGTCAAAATAAATAAATAAATAAATAAATAAATAAATAAATAAATAAATAAATCCTTCAGGTCTTTGGGTTTCGATACTCAAAATCGAGACTTTTGAAACTCAGACAAAGTTTTCTCTCAAACTATCTTTTTTCTGTCTTGAATTTCACAATTCCATTTGAAGTCTCAAAAGTCACAGATAACTAACTCATATTTTTCTATGAATTTATCTCATAACACCCTTACTCTGAAGCAATGGATGCCAAATGAATGAATATGTACATGGGATAGAAAGGAAGTAGCAAGTATAAACGAAACAAAGCACTCCTTCATACATCAAAATATTATCTCACCACAAATGGAAGCTACCTTAAACCTTGAGCTAGTTTCTTCTTGGTTGCCAGGCTTAAATTTGAGAGACTGACTGTACAAATGCTCAATGGCATGGCCACATGGCAATAGAACTCTGACCCATCACTTTGGAAGCAACAAACCAGAGAAGCCAAATCACCTCTGCCACCATCAGCCCAGAATGCTTGGGACTTGGTCAATGACTGCCAGCTTTCCAATTCCCTACCGTACTTCCGTCTTCCAACTCAGGACCAACAAGAGAAAGCCAAATATGCTCCCCAGACTCATCACATAGGATGTCCTGCTTCTAGTTGGCCATCTCCCACTTAGCCTCCCATTTCTCATGCCAAAAACCTGAATATACCTGAAGCCTTTTATTTCCCACTATAAAGCTCTCCCACGCACATGCCTGCCTTTGAGTCTCTGCCAGATGCAGGTGATGGTGGCTGACTTTCTTGCCTTATACAAACAGGGTGGGCTTCATTTATTTCTACGGCTTACCACACATAAGGCTGTTATATTCAGACATATACATTGACAGTGGAGCTTAATTTTTTTTTGAGCATAGAGATGCTTAGAATAAATAAATACTGGGCTTTGATCTCATTTAAATTCAGTGGATAAGAATTAAAAATTATAACTCAAATTAATCTTTTCCTTGAATTGATAGGTAGTGGTATGCTTGCCTCAATGGGTACAGTCTAAATGTTTGTGAAAGTGTATATGAAAATCTCATTTTTATAAATTAAAATGATAACATTCTAACAAATTACTATTAAAAGGGACACTGGTGTATATCATATTGAAATGAAGACCACTGTTATTATGTAGGTGATTGTTCCTCATGTGTCAGGTTTCCTTAAATTGTCACATATCTCTGTTAGTCTGTACATATAAACCTAAGGCTATCGTAAAACAATAATGATTCTCAAAAGAGCAGATAATACATATTTGTCCAGAGAAACTTGGGCAGTTTTATTTTTAGTTCACTTTAATAGATAATATGTGGGCATAACTACCGTACTCCAAAATGTAACTTACTATTCTCATTTCACATATGAGGAAATGAAGACTAAGGTAAAATCACTTGCTCAAGCCCTTACTAAAGAAATGAAGCCCCTTATTGTCCTGCAAAGAACCTCGAGTCTGTTTGGAGCTACTAGCTGGGGAAGTTCTTATATACCTGTGACTCAAAAAAGACCCTCATTCTTCTGGGAAGGTCATGGTCTTCACCTTGACACCATGGCAAAGAGGACAAGAATGTTCTTGCAACAGCAGGGAGGAAAGGGATCCCCACTCAGGGGTGTGTTAAGCTGGTGTTTTAATAGCAGAGCTAATGATGGCCAGATGACCCCCATATACAAATAATGGAGCCGGGAAGAAACTCAGGCCTTCCCATGGAAAGGAAGTTTTCTTGACCCTATGCATCTAGTCCACATTGCTTTTAAAATAAGATTTTGATCCCTCATCATGGTCTATAGGCCCCATATTCTGGCCCCACAATCCTCTTTCCCTGCTTCTCCTACTGCTCTTTTTGTTCTCTACACAACAGATACCTTTCCATTTCTCAAACATGCTCAGCACATCGATTCTTCAGTGCCTTTAAAATTCTGACCAGAGGGATGCCTGGGTGGCTCAGTCGGTTGAGCTACTGACTCTTGGTTTTGGTTCAAGTCATAATCTCGGGGTCATGGGATCCAGCCCATGGAGCCCTGGGTCTAGCCAGCTCTGCACTCAGTGGGGAATCTGCTTGAGATTCTCTCTCTCCCTCTCCCTCTGCCCTCCCCTGCCCCCACTCACTTGCTCTCTCTCAAATACATAAATAAATCTTTAAAAAAATTCTCACCAGAACACTTTTCTCCAGGATTCCAAGATCTCTGCATAGGCAGTTCCTTCTCATCTTTCCCATTTGAAGTGAAATTTCTTTTCATAAATATCTTTTATGATCATTTTAACTAAAGCAGACCTCTGATCCTTGGAGCCTAGTCCGGTTTCTCTATCACATTGTTCTTTTGGCACCTATCTGTATCTAAAATTACTTCTCTATTGCTTGTTTGCTTGCTTATTGTCCCCTCTTTCCCCTTTGTTGTCCCCCTATTGTCTCCTAAGCTTTCTGAAATTTGGAAACTTACCTGTTGTGTTTGCTGCTAGATCCCAAGTGCCCAGAACAGTGCCTGGAATATGGTAGCGCCTCAATATATTTATTTGTTGAATAAATGAACGAATAAGTCATGAATCCTGTGAGAATATGATGGCATACATGTGTCCATTCCCCAGAAAAAAAATGAACTTAATGTTTTGCATATGATTTTAGGGGTTCCAAAGCTCTGGAAGCTCATCTGTAGACCCCTGGTTAAAGCCCCTGCATTATAGTTATGCTGTTTCATAATGTTCTTTTTGAAATTGATTTTGAATTTCTGTTCTCTGAAATTAAACATGAGCATGAACTTTGAAAGCATGTTTTAGGTGGCATATAACAAATCACAGTCCCATTGCTGCTTATTGGTTTTGAATAAAAAAGATCCCTGAAATTTACATTAAGTGAACCTAATGACCTTTTCATTCAATGAAGATGCCTTGTGGTATATGTTAAATGCTCCCCCGTATCCAGTTCTCCTCTCCTTTGGGGAACATGGGAGAATTCAATTTCCCAGCTTCCCTAGCAGTGGGGCAGAATCATATGATTAACTCTAGTCAATGGATTGGAGGCAGAAGTGACATACGCCACTGCCAGGCTGGAGTGTTTAATTGCTGGTGAGAGATCCTTCAGGGTTCCATCTTCTCCTAGAGCGGTGACTGTGGAAGCACATGCTGGTGTGGAGGTGCAAGGCCAAGCCATCACACGGAGAACAATTGCTCTGGAGAGTCACAGAGATCTTTAGGAGACTTTGTGTGAGCAAGGAGTATAACTGTTTGTTGCTTTAAGTCCTGAGATTTTTCTGATTCGTTATTGCAGCATAACCTAACATAACCAAATATACCACTAATTGGAGAATGTGCTATTATTTTGTGGAGGCTTGAAGGGGAAAAAAGCTGTCATTTATAATTATAAGAATGCATTGTAAGATATATCACAATCTCAGAGGTGTTAAAATGTAAATACAGATAAAATACAGATTATTAAAAGGGGCTCATTAAATCAGGTTATCATAGTATCAAGAACTCCATAACTAGAGTTGGACAGAAAGTTACGGATTCAAATCCCAATAGTTACTAGCTTGTGACTTAATAACTTAGCTTGCGTAAGCCTTAGTTTCCTCATTTGTGAAATGGGGACAACAGTAAAAGCTGCCTCATAAGATTCTGTAAATATTAAATGAGGTAATTCTTACAATGTGTTCAGCATAGTAACTACTCCACATATTTTAGTCCCCGTGTTCGGCTAGATTACAGAGCCTGTTCAAGATGAGTATTAATTTCAAATAATATACAGGAAAGTCTCTTTGTAAGTTTGTTATTATGTCATACAAATCCATCAGCAAATATTTATTCATTCCTTACCAGGCATGAAGACGGGGCCTCTGAGTTAGGTGTTCTTAGAGATGACAGAGAAGCTGATCTAGAGGTTGAGAGCCCAAAGCACCCCATCCTGGGGGGTTCCTATCTTCTCTGTGATGTATTTTCTAGGTGAATCTGATTAGAATGAATATCAAGAGAAGCCTCAAAGAGTAAAGTTGCAAAAATATACCTGAGGAATGTATGAAAAAGGTCAGTCCTATACTTATCTCGGTGACTGGCAGGGGTAGTAAAGGGAATGTTGAAGACTATTTCTAAGTCTAGGGCCTCGAATGGTGGTGTGTGTGTGTGTGTGTGTGTGTGTGTGAGCTGGTGGCTAGAGCATAGTGGTAAATCATGTTAGGAAAGAGTGGCTCTTTGAGATGTAGGAGATTGTTCCTACCTACATAGAGTTCTAGTCTGACAGACTGTATACAGTTATCTAGGTAACATTATTAGACTCATGATATGTCCAAATTCATAAAGCAGCAACTCTTGTTATAATTGTCTTCATTTTTAATACACTTGAAGAAACCTAAAACTTGCCATTAACAAGGTATAACAATCTTAGTTCTGAAGTTCATTCTGGACTAAAAGTTTCCACATACATACTATATGAGCTTTCATTCTGTCACTGAAAATATGCATCGTGGATTCTAAGACAACGTTCTCACCTCAGTTTTCTGGAGGACATATGACTGTGAAAGAATAGGTAGCTGATTAGTATCACTATTTTTATTAAATGAGCCATTGCAGAAGAAGAAATGTTCTTTAAAGGAAGTATAGCTGCCTTTAAATATAACTCTGGGCTACAGTTCACCTTTTCTGTTTATTCTTAACTTGTGAAACTGTATCTTAGGACTTCTGGTATAGAACTTGTTATTTGATATCAAGTGAACAACAGTGAATCGATTGTAATGCTTCTGGCACCAAAGGAAACAGAGGGGACTTAAGTATGTTTCCAGAAGACAAAAAGCTTCACTTCGTGTATACTTTACAACATATGTTTCCAGCGTTTTAGAATATTAAAAAAAAAAAGTTTCCGACTACTTCTCATTAAAGACCAAGAGGACAAAACAGAGAAAACAAACTATCTCCCACCCACATATTATCAGATGTTCTGGATGAAATTCAGATTGAAAAACCAAAAAGACCCGCTCTTCATCTCTCCCTACTGGCAACAGCATTGGGATGCTATTCCTCACTTAGAAATACACCCACTTTCACACGTTGGGAATGTTGTGTTATTGTTCTAGGAAAGGAGGGGGGGGAGGATTGTGTTTGTGCAAAGAGGTTTGGGCTCCTCTCCTCATTCTTGTTGCCGGGGTCGTTGTAGGTCGTTTGTGGGCTACTACTGGCTTCAAGACTTCCCAGAGGACTTGGGCTCACACCTGTGTATACCTGGGTACGCTCCCAGAGGTTGCTGGAAAAACCTTGAATAAAGGGACTCCTGTACCGCAGAGCGCTCCCTAAAAACTCAGCAATCCTCCTCTCTTGACTTTTTCTGCCCCAGATAACCGCCCCAAGATCTTAAACATTTTTTCCGGGCAAATGTTTTGCTTGGACCCCTTGCAGGAGCACAGTCTGATTCTGCCTCGCTAACTCTGGCCTCCTGGCTCGCTTGGGATCCAGCGAGCCACGCAGAGCAGGATGCGGCTCCCCCCCACCCCCCGCCCCAAAGTCCCTCCACACAGGGAAGAGAGGAGGCGAGGGGAGGTGCTCAGCTTTCTTGGACACACTCCCAAGTATTTGTAATTTGGCATTTACGAAACAAAATAACGCTAAGATGCAAAATAGCCACCGTGGAGGTGCTTAGCCCTCCCGGGTACGCTCCCAAGTATCTCTAATTTGACGTTCAAGAAACAAAACAATGCTAAAATGCAAATTAGGCAATGTGATACCCAGAATGAGCCTCGTTTGACAGGCCAAACAGATTTTAATGGAAAGCTGACTCATATTCCCCAAACCGATTCATTCAATCTTTAAGTACTTAAAAAATTGTGTAATTTTAAGTTCCACCACTGTTACAATGAACACTCCATAATAACAAGCATTGTAACAATGGACACCCCCATATCGCATTGTGTCAGGTAATTACGAAGTGTCGCGGCGCGGGAAAGCGAAGAGGGGAACGTCAATGTGTCCCCTGCAGCGCGTAAGAGCATTCAGGGCTGCGTATCTCACCGAAGCCTCATCAAATCGCTCAAGCCAATGCCTCAACCCAGAGAGCGACAAACGCAATCCGAGCCTGGTTGGCCCCAGGCGTGCACCGAGAGGGCCAAAGCGGAGGCGCGAGAGCTCAGGGGGAGCCATCCCGGCTGGGGGAGCGGGCGCAGGGAAGTCGCGGTGAAGTGTCGCGGGGCGGTGTAGGGAGGGTCCCGTCGGGCGGAGCGAGGGCAGCCAGCTCCCGGAGCGCGGAACCCTACGCGGGACCCTGCGCTCCCAGCAGCACCCAATGCATTTGAGGTTAAGCTCAGGGCACTGGGACAAGGGTGCGCGCGGGGTCACAGGGTAAAGCTGTTACTTTGTAGTGAGGCACGTGTGTGTGTGTGTGTGTGTGTGTGTGTGTGTGTGTGTAAGAGAGAGCGAGAGAGCGAGAGAGAACGAACTGGAGGGAAAAGAAAGAAGAAAGAACAGGGGGCTGAGGGCCGAGCTGTCCTACTTCTAAGTGGTTCATGAGAGGCAAAAGCTGTCTTGCCAGCGCAGTCGTTGCCGGCGCCGCGTTGGGGACCCGCGGAGCGGGCGCAGGGACCTCTCCGGGGGGCCTCCCGCCTCCACGCGCCCTGAGGTGGCCCCCGGAGGGGAACACTATCCTGGCAACTGTGGGGGAGGTCAGGGCTGTGGTTTCCTTCCCCCGAGACCCCAGCGCTTGGCTCTGCAGGCGGCGAGCGCAGTCGCCTTCGCCGGGGGAAAGGAAAGCGGCCCTCCTGTAACTCGACCTCGGGTCCCCGTGCCCTCCCACCGCCCAACCTCCTCCCTTTACCCCCATTCATTTTTTTTTTTCCTCAGCAGCTTCTAGGACAGGCTCAAAAGCCAACTCCAGACCCACGCGAGCCTACATCACGGAGCTAAGGGGAACAGCTGGGGTCGGGGTGGCTCCGGGGGCCGTCTTGCCGAGGTGGCAGCCGCGAGGGGCGCCGCGTCCCGCCGGTGCCCGCCGCGGACGAGCAAGCGGCCGCGAGCAGCCCCCGAAGCCGCGCAGCATCCGCGTATTCAGCGACGGTGGAAGCCACGCCCGCTCGGGAGCCGGGGGCCGTCCTAGCCCCCCCACCTTTCCCCCTCCCTCCCGCCCCCTCCCTGCCCCAGCTCCCTCCCGCCCCCTCCTCCCCGCGCCGGCCCCCGGCCCGCCCCCGGCTCGGCTCGCGGGAGGTGCTGGGCGCCGGGGCTGGCGCGCTCTCCCGGGCGCACACACACATCCACGCACGCACGCCCAGAGCAGCTCTCTCCGCGCCCGGCCCTCGTTCCCCTCGCCCATGCAGACGGACAGAGCGACTGAAGATGGCTGACGACTCCACGGGGCACCGAGGATGCAGCCCGGCGGCGGCGGCGGCGGCGGGAGCGGCAGAAGCAGCGGCGGCGGCAGGGGCAGCGGCGGCGGCGGCGGCGTTGGCGGCGGCGGCGGCGGCGGCAGCGGGAGCAGGAGCGGCGGCGGCGGCGGCATCCCCGAGACTCCTCGAGCTACCTTTCCCTCTGACAGCCACTGACGTTCTCCGCCGCTAGAAGAGACCCCGCTTCTCCGGCGCCCGCCTGCCCTCCCCCCTCCCAGCCCCAGCCCCAGCCCCAGCCCCGCCAGCACCGCTACCTCCGCCAGCATTGCCACCATCAGCACCACCACCACCACCACCAACACCACCACCACCGCCGGCGGCGGCAGCAGCCATTTCATCTCCACAGAAACCAGACACAAAAACATGGCAGAAATGGAGAAAGAAGGGAGACCTCCGGAAAATAAAAGGAGCAGGAAACCGGCTCACCCAGTGAAAAGGGAGATCAATGAGGAAATGAAGGTATTTTTGGACTTCGGGGCTGGAGAGACTGAGCTCTTTCTTCCGTCCGCTCCCTTTGGGCCGTTGTATGGATTTGGGGGGTACGGGGAGCGCTTGTCAGTTTCTGTAGGATGCCCAGAAAGCCTCAGCTCCTCCTCCAGGTGCAAAACCGAGGCCAACTCGCGGGCTGCATCCCCGAGATTTGCCTACCTCCGATTTGATGGGGGTGGGGGGCGGCCGGGAAACCACATACTATTTAACCGTATAAACCCCAGGTTGGCACAGGCGCGTTTCAGTGGGAGGGGACCGGGGGCCCAAGTGGCGGGTGGACATGGTGAAGAGGCTTTCCTAGTCGGCGGTGTAGTCCCCCCCCCCTTTCTTCGGGAACCATTCCTCGGATCCTTCCAAAGTTAAGGAGCTGCCGGGCCGAGGAACCCTGGGAGCGCTCGATTCCACCCTTCTCTGCAGTTCATCTCCCCGCTCCTCGATCCCGCTTCGCCCCAACTAGCCAGCTGCCATGGTGTAAAGGGGCTGTCAGTGCCCCGGCAAGTGCGGCCCCAGCGGCATGGGTCTGGGTACCGTTTTGACGGCAGGCTCGCCTCGCCCGCCCCTGTCCGCTCCTCTCACTCGGCTGCCTCCGCCTCCCGCTCGCCTTTGCGTGCTCCAGTTCCCAGTTTAGCAGACCCGGGCTAGCCCGGCTGAAAGATAACTGTCTGAGGGGCGGCCTTCCAGAGCGCCTGCCCATTGTTCGGAAAGGCCAGCCCGGAGTCCTGTCGGCGAGGCCGGGCTCCCCGCCAGGCCAGCGGTGCTCCAGAGGTGGTGAGCGCAGCAGCCTGGCGCTCCAGCTGTTCGCGTTGGAGCGATTGCACAAGAGCAACGCTCAGCTCCGGACCCCCCCCCCCTTATTTTCCATGAAGTTGAAGCTTTTGCCTGGCGAGGGTTTTATTCTGTGTTGATTTCATGAGTCTCTCTGGATTTCAAAAAATATATGTGTTTTTCTTTCTGTCGATCACAAACAAGTGGCAGTTTTTAGGGGGACTTTAGTTTTCATTCTGTAACCGTCCTGGTGTTCCCCATCTTCTGCATAGAATTCTAAACACTGCCAACCGACTTGGTCAGGTTGGCGAAGTTTGTGTTTAAAAGACAGACTGGATGAAAATGGCATGCAACTAAATAAAATTTACGGCATTTTGACGCTTTCTTGATTAGAACAAGCATATTCTATGAGAGTGTCTTCTGGGAAGCCCCTGTTTAGAAAGGGGCACATGGATGCGACTTGCTATGAGTACCTAGGTGCGTATGTTTAGCTTTCCTTTCCACCGGAAAATATCTGTAGCAATCTCAGTTTAGAGATTAGAGTTTTTATATCTGGGTGAGGAACTTTGTGCCTGAAAGCATGAGGGGTAGCATCAATCAGTCCAGGGACAGTTAAGGAAGATTTGCCTTGGAAATCAGTGCCATTCCTTCTGATGGAAACCACCACTGAATTCAATGATAGTTTTTAAAAAGAGAGACCGGTAGGAGTTGTTGTCTTACAATGGGGGTGGAATTCAAACAGTCTACAATACCCATTCTTTCTCACTTACCCTTCCCTCCCGTCCTGCATTTCCAGATTGCTTTTCCATTTCATTTTAAATTGGGGGTGGAGGAAGAGGAGAGAAGTGAAGGCACTAGGAAATCACAGCGTGCACTGGCCCTTTAAAACACTGCCTAATGTGATCTATATGGATGGCAGCTTTTAAGTTTCATAGGTTCTAGAATTACAAATTAGCTAATTTTAATCAAAACATGTGAAATGTTATCCCGGCTGGATATAAAGGCCGACTGTGCTCAATGCTTGGGGCTCGCGTTGTTGACTTTGGCTGCGGGCGCACTCCGTGGTTTGGGAGATAGTTGTCCTTCTACAGTATAACAGATGTTTGTCTGAACTGGTGAGGAAGAAACAAAAACAACATTGTGTGAAGGGGAAAAATTACACAATTTTTAGCCAGTGCTGCAGGACTAAGTATGGTATTAACCTTCGTGCACAGAATTTCCTCTTTTTAAAATGTTATTTTTCTTTCAAATCACCAGCTACTATTTGAAGTTTTAGTCCTCATCGTTTCTGTGCAGACTAGCATTAAATAAGAAGTTTTACACAGCAAATAATTCAGTTGCCTGTAGGACTGGTATTTTCTGTCTGGTTTGGACCCATGTATGAGAGATCCCGGCAGAAATCTTCAGTCATGTCAGTGCACACCATGCCAATAGGCATGGATTCCCATTTCTAGAGGAATTGTTTTGTAGGTAGGTATTCCTCTAATAGAAGAGCACCCAGAGTCCTCATTTGAAACATAATTTCTCAAACAGTGGAAGGGTTATCTTGAACTCATTAATATTTTTCTGCATTTAATATTAATAACCATATCAATAAAACCCCTCCTTAAGTCTCATCGTAATTACTCCTCCTTGTCCCCAAACCTAAAGTGTAGAGTGACATAACAAGTTGGTTGCCCTGTATAAAAATATGTGCAACAAAATGTCACCGAGAACACAATGTGGCCTTGTGCAGCTTCATATCGGTGCCGCTGGAGCTGCCTGGCTGTGTTTGCCTTCATCTGAACGGCTTTCATCTGGACCAGTGTAAACTAAACCCTGGTAAGTAATCACTGCCCGGCAGAAAGAAAGGAATGTATACAGCTAGCACGGCCTAAGCTGTAAAAACGGAAACCTGAGCCCCCACCAAGGATCACATATCAAGGCTTGAAGGTAGGGGAAATGAAAGGGGGAAAGAGGAGAGAGCGAATGGAAAAGTCAGCCTGGGAAGTGAGGATCAGGAGGAGGCCCCCCTTAGGGAGATTTGGCTCAGGGATTAGGGAATTTTATCATGGTGTACAGTGACCTACTCAGGTTTCAACACTGGTTGGATCAAGTTGCTTCTCTGTGAGCTGAAAGAAAAAGGACTGGTGTGTATGTGATTTTTTTTTCCCCTTCGGGTAATAGAAAGGACATTGGTACAAGTGTCTATTTTAAGTACAGCAAATGCAGGGCACTGAGAATGAGCAATAAAATCACCTCATCATGAGGCTTTCTTCAAGATCTCCTAATTGAGATAGTTACATATTTATTTTAAAATGGCTGGAGAAGACAAACTGGCTGAGGTTTAGCTGACACCAGTAATGGCATTGGAGATTGTCTTCACGTGGCTGGGAGCTAATGTTGGTCGCTGTTTCACTAGATCAGATATTGAGTTACATTTTCGTTATCACTGGTTTAATGTGCATGGCAGTTGTAACAATTTTAAATTTGATACAATATAATTTTGTGTGTGAAAAGTACATGACTTGGCATAGCTTGCTTATAGTGTAGTGAAAATATCTTTAAGTAGAAATGCTTGTCTCATTATGACCTTTACAATGTTTCCTTATCTTTCCTTTTCTTCTCCCTCGCTTCATCCTGGTTTTTCTTGATTAAAGAGACTTGTTACTTTACAGTACTTACAATAAGTATGCCTTATTTAATTAGTGACCAGTAGAGATGATTTAAAAAGAATAGATGGCGAAGCAATTTACATTTTGACTATTTTTGTTTCTAAAGTGAGTATTGCGATTGTAGCTAATGAAGACATATTAGTCTTCGGTATACTGTTAGCTCATATGTATTATAATAAATGGATCTTAGGAGGGAATCCCAGCATACAGAAGGGCTAATTGAGTTTAGGAGTTCATCTAGAGCATGGTAGATAAAATATAAAAACTAGTTTGTACTATTGGATGTGTAAATGTAAATATATGTGTTAAGTGTAAATATAGTTGTACTTAAGGGTATGTATTTTGCATACATGGATATTAGTGAACAGGATCAGTGGCTACTGAACAGTAATGCAACTCAAAAAAACTACACTATGAGTAGAGATAATGAGTCAGATTTTTATCTTTTAAAGTGCTTTGACAAAACCAATGTGATTAGATCAAGCCCTCTGCCCTGGAAACTTCCCTTAACAAACCATAATTAATGCATTTACAATGTTACTTCTCTATCAATTGTTAAACTACAGGATAATCTGAGTTAAATGTCTTAGGGTCTCCTTTACTGAAGAATTTTTCTGTCTATAAATATTCCCGGTAAGTAATTTGTACCTAAAATTATGCTTCAGCCCTGATGCCTACAGTTAGAGTCAGGCACATCTGTTAGAGTTTAGTAGTAAACTCACCACAAGATTTGCTAATTTGGTTTCTGATGGTCTCCATTTGGCATTAAAAATGACCTGTGTCAACTGCATAGACAATAAAGCAAGTTGCAGAGCCAAGCTGGTGAGTGCAGTGAGATAAATAGGTTTCCATTAAAAAGAAAAGAGAGAGAGAGAGAGAGAGAGATCACAGTGTGGAAAAGTCAGCATGTTCAAGGTTGAAATAAGCTCACTACTTAAACAGGTATATTTTAAGTTTTGCTGCTGAGACTCCATCCTGATGTCAGACACAGTCAGTCTCAGGAACCTAGAAAGTGGGCTCAGGACAGATCTCACCATGGCATTCACAAATTATGTCGGACCTCTCTGCTGAGCAGTGGCCTCAGGGGTGCCACGTGGCAGGGCTGGGGACTAGTGTCAGCTGGAACATCCTTGGATGTTCACTCCTTGGAAGCTGGAATAGGGTGTTCCTGAGCCCACCAGCTTTGTCCTCCACATTGCTCTCCCTTGTCCTGCTCAAAGCTCCAGTCAAAACCCATTAAGAGATAGTTGTGGGAGGGCACAGAGAGCTATGAATTCTGTTCTGTTCAAACCAGGGTTTTCTGAAGAGAGTCTCTTTCTCCGTCTGTGAACCTGTGAGTGTGATAGAGCAAGATTCTCTAAGCCTTATACAACTCGCAGGTTCCAGAGACGAGGAAATGGAAAGGAACCACTCCACTTCCTCCCGAATCTGAAATAAACATTTGAACTAGAAGAAAATGAGTCTGACAGACTCATTCCCTTCTGCGTTTCCTGCCTATGTGCTTGCCAAGCACTGCTCTGAGAAGCCAAGCCCTACTCTCCTTGTGTGAAAGACAGACTCATAGAAACCAAGAGGTAACGGAGTTTTTAAAGGCAAGTCAAAAACAGGGCCTCGAAAAGGGCAAATACCAGTGAGCACAAGTGACTGTCTGAAAAAAGGAGAGTTGCAGGGAGCGATAGTGTCTTGTTAAAGTGACCATACTTTTTATATCTTCTAGGCAAGTCCTTTTCATTAAGAGTCTTCATAACTTCTCTTTCTTTTTTTAAAAAAATTATTAGAAGTAGTAGAAGGCGGAACATTTAAAAAGCTCTGAAGTCTCAAACTTCCTCTTGTGGAATGGGAAGTCAGCCACACTTACACTCACAAGCTAATAAGATTATTGAATATTTTCCTAAAAGAGGAGGGATCTTACTGGGTGGAATGAGAAAAAAACTAGGGTACTTTGTTTTTGATAGTGCCAATTGAAACATGTAAATAGACATGAAAGAATGTGGTGAGTGAGATTTGCTGAATGTATATTTTAGGATCTGTAGACTGATGGGTGTTAATATATCTCTTATATAACCAAAGGGCTGTGGAACTCTGTCCTGTTTGAAGGCGAGTGGCTTTGGCAGGGACAGAAAGACAATGTAACAAGTCCTGGTGATTTGTAGGGCAGATCTGCAGCTGTGATTGGACACAGCTGCATATAGCCGCACACCTGCCTCGCTTGTCACTGTGTTAGCCTCAGGGCTGGAACCCACAATTTCACAGCATTTGTTTGACCTTTTCTAGGACATTTGATGTCCTGGCCACAGATTAAAATGTGGGGACATAATTATCTGCTCTATGTCGCAACAAGACAATAAAGCAATGCAGGTTTTATATGTGGAAACACACAATTTTGGTTTCATATGCCAATTATACAGACATCCCATTTAGAATATATCAGTAAGAGAACAAGACTTTCTACACAGGCCTGCTCCAGGCTGGAGTTGGATGTTAGTGTTGTGATGTGTCTTCTGCCCTTAGAACTGCATTGTAATCATAGTGTTGTGGCTGAGAACAGTGCTGCAAAATGATCCAAATGGAGTGCAGTGACCATCTTTAAAGGATCTCAAGCTAAAAGGCTGTAGTTCAGGTAAAACCGTTGGTGCTCAATGGGTACTCTTGTATAAATCCAGCTGGTCCTGTGATTCCATGCCTGTGGATGACCCCGTAACGGGTCGTCTGTGGGGAGTGGCTCATCCTTAGGACACCGTCTGATCCGGTGGGATCATGAATGTGGAAGTACTTTTGTAATCTGTAAAGGGCTCTTACAATATTTCTTTTGCACTGTTTAAATTTTACCTTACGACCTTCTTGCAGAACTCTAAAATAAAGCCAATCCAGTGGGTCTGTGTAAAGCAGATGACTTAGACCCAACCTTAGGCCAGATGTGGGGATAGAGTTAGAAACTGACTTCTAATCAAGCTCAATTCTTACTTCTGCAAAAGCAACCAGCTCTCTTCTGCAGATTACTCTCACCCCCTTTTAAAATCTCAATTAACAAGTTCAGGGACGCTTAATAGAAATGTACCCCAGAACACAAGGAGATGAAAAGGGAGATAAAGTATTTTCCAGAAATAACCATCATTCTATCATTTGTAATCGTCAACCAGTGGAGATACGAGAATTTTTTCCCCCTACCTTGTAAATTGTTTAGGATTGGGGGTTTCCTTTTCCTTTGAAAGTATTTCTCATAGGCTTCACTTTCATGGACGATGTGTGTCAGAGTGTTTTGAGGTTAAGTCATGTAACTGACAGATCCCTTTTTTGTCATTAGGACTGTGAATGCGGCTGACGTGGTTGTCTATGAGAAGACTATGTGTTAATTAATTTTTAATTAAAATGATTTATTTTTATAAAAATACATGGACACGATAGAAGCGGTAGAATAAGCAACACAAGTAAGCTAAAAGAAAAACAAAGCCTATAATTTTCCCACCCAGACACAAATAACTATCAACATTTTGATATGTATCTTTTAATGCCCTTTTCTATGTGTGATATATAAGTTTTTTTCCTAAACACAAATGGTCTTATAGTGTACTAACCTTCCTTTAAAAACTTAATATATTGTTAATAGCTTTTCATGGCAGTGAAAATTTATCTACAGCATATATTTCAGTGGCAAAATATTATTCCATTTTAGTCATTCCATGACTAAGCTGTAATTTATTTAACCAGATTCCTATTGTTTGGCATATAGTTTGTTTCTAAGAAAAAAAACACCAAGATAAACATTCCTGAACATGCATATTTTTGCACGCATTTCCTTAGAATAGTTCCTACAGTGCTGAGAAATAAAATTTCTGAATGAAAGGGTATTATGTACATTTTAAAAGGCTTTTACAGCATTCAGTCAAATAACCTTTTCTGAAAGTTGTATCAACTCAAATTTCAAATACTCAGAGATAGCTCATTAACACTGGATATTACAATTCTTTTAACTTGCACCTATTTATTTTTAGAATCAGTTTCCCTGAAATTTATTTGATCATTTCTCTGTATTTATACGCTTAAGAAAATATTTGTGAATGTATTCAAATGTACTACAACATGGACTTGAGTATATTGTAAGTGCTAGGCATTGTCCTAGGTGAGGCATGGGGGAAATAAAAGGTTTGTGCCCTCAGTAACTTATAGTATATTTGGGATAGGGGGCATATTTTTATCAAAACTGGGACTTGGAGTGAAACTTGGAATTATATTTGTGGGGAGAGAGAGGACATGGCTTTTCCCTCATTTGAATGAATGATTGGGAGCTCTCTGAAAACTTTCTGCTCTCTTGCTTAAGATACAAAGTTGAAAACATGTCATCGTTTAGTTTTATGTGGACTGGTAAGAAAGAAGTCAGTGATACCTACCTATATTTTAAAGATTTATTTATTAATTTTAGAGGGAGTGAGAGAGAGAGAGACAGCGAGCGTGAGTGTTTGGGGGGAGAGGGAGAGGGAGAGAGAATCCTAAGCAGACTCCTCGCTGAGCATGACTGAGGAACTGGGGGCTCAATCCCACGACCCTCGAGATCACGACCCCAACAGAGACCAAGAGTGGGACTCAACTGCACTACCCAGGTGCCCCGGTACCTACCTATATTTTAAAATCTGTTTGGTATTTTCAAAATAAAATCATTAGTCCTTTTTGAAGAACTTGAAGTACTTGCATTTCAGAAGTATTGTGAGAATTTGTAATTACTGCAATTTTCAAAGTGTCTTGAAGTTAACTCTGTATTATTTACCAGTAAAATGTTCAGTGAAAAATCATTTAGACTGACATTTGTACAGTACCTCCAGGTAAATAAGGAGAGAATCTAATGAATGTCCTGGAAATTAAGTTTCAACAAAAATATATTTTGCAAGTATCAAAAGAACTCAGAAGGAATGGGGAAATAGTAAAATTTCCAGCCTTTCCATCATCTTTCTGTGACCTATTTTTTTTTTTTTAATTCATGCTTTCAGACTAAATGTTAGGAATATCTTTTTTCCTTAGGAGCCCTGGAACTGAGAGAGGGGAATTGGAGAGGGTAAGGAAGAAGTATGGGGGCAAATAGTAAAACTACAAAGCAATTAGGGGCGCCTGGGTGGCTCAATTCATTAAGCGTCTGACTCTTGATTTCAGCTCAGATCATGATCTCAGGGTTGTGAGATGGAGGCCTGTGTCAGCTCCCTGCTTGGTGGGGAATCTGTTTCTCTCCCTCTCTCTCTCCCTCTGAGTCTGCTTCTCTCCCTCTCTCTCTCCCTCTGCCCCTTCCCCTGCTCATCTGCTCACTCTCTCTAAATAAATAAATAAAAATAAAAATAAAATAAAATATTAAGGGGAAAAAAAAGTATGGACCACCTGGGTGGCCCAGTCGGTTAAGCATCTGCCTTTGGCTCGGGTCATGATCCTGGGGTCCTGGGATTGAGGCCTGCATCGGGCTCCCTGCTTGGCGGGCAGCCTGCTTCTCCTTCTGCCTCTGTTCTTTCTCCCTGCTGGTGCCCTCTCTCTCTCTCTCTCTCTCTCTCTCATTCTCTCTCAAATAAATAAATAAAATCTTTAAAAAACAATTTAAACATTTTTAAAACATTTTAAAAAAAGAAAAAAAGTACAAAGCAATTGGAATCAGATGCAATGCCCCAAAAATTATAAAATGAGAAGACTAAATTTCAACAGTGAATTTTGAACCCTCCCAACAATACAAATAATTAAGGAGAATAGAGGCCAATGATCAAATCCGAAAGCAAGTAAAGTGCAGTTTTAACATAGGTAGATAAAGGCCTTAGTTGGAAAGCTCTTTATACGTGACATCCTGTAGTATGATTTCTTTGCAACTCTTTGATGGGTCCAAGGAGGTAGTTCCTTTGGAATTGCTGACACATTGGACTATATGGAATTGATCATAGAATGATGTAAGAATCAGAAGATCTGTATTTTTGTTTTGACCTTATTGGGTGATGTCTCATGCCTGTCATTTACCTTCTGGATGCTCTAATTTTCTGTTGTAAAATGAGGGTATCGTAAAGGTTCACCAGAAGTTTATTGTGGAAATCAAATACCCAACTTACAGGGTTATTGAAAGGAACAAGAGAGTTAAAGGATGTGGAAACACTGTAAAGTGCTGTAAGAGTGTTAGACATTATCATTATAATTATAGTGACCTATTTTCCAAACCCAAATTGGACCACATGGTATGAGAGAGGATTTTTGTGCCACTTCCAAGGGTGAGAGGCAGTCTGCAAAATGCGATGCAGATGCCAGAATATTGAAGTTTCTGGCACAATTTTGATGGTTTATGGGAGCAATGATAAAATATTTGAAATAGTAACTGTTCAGTAAAATGTATGATGTATGATCATGGTAATCATGATACTTCTCTGCAAAAGGTACTTAATTTCTTGTGTAAGTAGAAGTTCTTTGATTTCAGAGAATCTTACTGGTGGGAGGGACCTTGAGGGACTTCAGTTTCCCACCCTGTTTCTAGGACATTTGCTGGGTGAATATTTGGGGGGAAACAAATTTCACTCCCTTGGTACAATAACTTGCCTTATTACCAAACATCTTTATCTCAAAAATCTTTGTAGTTTAATGCTTATCAGCTTTAAAAAAAAAAAAATAACATACATGAGAAATTTCGTAGGAAAGGAATAATTTTTTAAATAAAAAACTCCTTTTTTAAGGGTAATAATACAAAAAATGTGGAAAAAACAACTGCTGGAATTTTCTACCAGAACGATTTGAAAACCCTTATGGGCCATAAACATTAAATTCATTTCTTCTAGGATATATTATATTTGTTGGATGATAACTGCAAAAATCTATTTCATTTCCTTTGGTTTAGTACCATAATGAGCCCATATGAGATCTAGCATCAAATTCTACCTAGCAATTAAAAATCTTAAATTGTCTATTCCTTGGGGTTCTTTGATTTCTTAATACAGTAGTGTATAAGACAGAAGTAATAGTCTATTTCTTATGCTACAAGAAACTTTGGTGTTCATTTTTTTCTTTCTTTCTTCTTGCTTCTCCTTTCATGAAAGATTTGAGATTTATGGCTTGAGGGTTTATAAACCTTTTGTTTTCTGCTTTTGCACTCATATATCAAAGCATTAAGGTGTTTATTTTTGTTTTCACTGACAAGAAAGGAAATGTTTTAGAGTTTCTTTTCATTGACATTTATAGTAACTTGAGAATCATGGAATAGATCAAGTTCATATTGATTGTTCCACGAAGCCTCTGAATTTTCAGCACAAGCCATAAACTAAGCGATGCCATTAAGATGCCCCAATAATATGAATTTGGTGTTAATCATCCAGTTGAGGTTTCAGTTTTTACCCTAATGTCTGAAACTTCTGGATTCCATCCCTGAGATTGGTTCTGAAAAGCTGAATGGATTTGCAGCTGGACTAAAACAAACAAATCTATATCCTTGGCTGGGAGGTTGTGCCATGAATTATGCATCTGTAGCCTTTGTGTCACTTCAGAGGTTAGACAGAACCAGAGAGAGAGGCGCCCAGATACAAACGGTCTAGAAAATTGGATATGGTGGCCAAGAGTTACTATGCGAAAGATTTTCTGTCTCGTTGGCACAGATCTCTTGGAGATTGGGGTGAATAGCACACAGACCAATAGAATGGCTTGAATCTGGCTTTTAACACTGTTGGGAGCTGGTGTTTTGATGTCAGGTGTAATCCTTACCCTTGGGGATTTCTGCTGCCGGACCACTGATGGAGGGCCTCGATTTGTGTGCTTAGCGACTGTCATTCTCTGGTCCAGGCGCTTAGCTTAGTTAAAAGAATTGGGTGTTAGGGGAGACTGACGCCTCATTAAAGGGATCTCTTTTGATTGAGTAGAGCAGCATTTAGCTGAGTCCTCCTCAGTGGTAGTCCAGAAGTTGCTGAGCTTATTATACATATCGATCATATCATCTTTGTACATTCATGAAAAGAATGTCTATTTAATGTGGACATGACCAGCCATCAGAGAGAATAAATGCCTCACTAAAGCTTGATATGGCTGACTGTTGGCCTTGTGGATGGTAGCACTGAATCAATCCGACTAGATTTTTTTAAATTGCCGGTGCACTATACCGTCACAGATAGACCCAGTTGGAGCTCTGAGCTTAAGTGGGCACTAAAGCAAAGAATCTAGCATTCTGTGGGTGGTTTGAAATGCCAGGTTTGTTTTTGTGGAGTCAGTAGTGTAATATCTTTTCTTTTTTATGCAACCCCTGCTGAAATCTAAAGTCATGAAATTCAGGAGAACAGGAACTCACACGTTGAGGCTGTGCACGCTCTTGGTTTAGCCTGGGTGCTTTGTTTCAGGTATATAAATTATACATCCCAGTGTAATTCGGAAATGACAGCTTCTAGGGAGAATGAGAAAAGGTTCTTTGAGCCACAGAGAAGGTTAGAATATATAGTTTTTCTAGCAAGTCTAGGAAGCTCAGAATGCCTTGCCAGATAGAGATTAAAAAAAAAAATTCATTCAATATGTCTTAAACCCTTATTCTGCAGCATAGGGCCCTTATTTTTGTTTTTAAAGATTTTATTTATTTATTCGACAGAGATAGAGACAGTCAGCGAGAGAGGGAACACAAGCAGGGGGAGTAGGAGAGGAAGAAGCAGGCTCCTAGTGGAGGAGCCTGATGTGGGGCTCGATCCCATAACACCGGGATCACGCCCTGAGCCGAACGCAGACGCTTAAGAGCTGTGCCACCCAGGCGCCCCCAGGGCCCTTATTTTTATTTAAAAAAAAATTTCCCCAGCTTTATTGAGATATAATTGACACATAACATTATATAAGTTTAAGGTGTACAATACGTTGATTTATTGTATTTATATATTGCGAAATGGTTACCATTAAGCATTAGCTACCACCTCTATCTTGTCATGTAGTTATCATTTCTTTCCTGTGTTGAGAACATTTAAGATCTCTCTTAGTAACATTTGAGTATATGATACAGTATTATGAGCTGTAATCATTATGCTGTACATTTTATCTCCAAACTTGTTAATCTAATAACTGGAAATTTGTATCCTTGGACCAATATCTCCCCATTTCCCTCACGCTCGAACTCCTGGTGACTACCACTCTACTCAATTTCTCAGAGATGTTTTAAGGCACATGCAAGCGTTAAAATCATTAATATAGTCTCACATCTTGTTTCCAAATCTAGCATTGATAAGGTCACAAAAAAATAGTCACCTGACATTAAAGCTTTAAAGCTGTCCAACTATACCCATTATTTTTACAGTTTGTATCTATAATAACAACAATAATAGTACCTTACATTTATATATTGATTTATAGTTCATAAAGTGTTTTCAGGTGTTCTCCAAAATCTGGGCTGACTATTAACCTTAAAGTCATTTCATACTTTTACGTTACTTGTCAGAAGACAATCATAGTGATCTTTCATTTTATGGAGAAAGAATCTGTCACTAGTGAAATTTGTAAAGCAAATTATGCATTGATTTTTAAAGTATATACTTGCAAAGGGAAAATTAAAAAGGGAGACCCTTGTAGCCTTGACAACTGAGACATTATTTCTTGGCTGAGATTTTGCTTTATCTGAGATAAGAGTGATGTTAAAAAACAATACCTGAATCAGAAAGCAATTCTAATTTAAATCAATCTGAACCACAAAAAGGTCGATTAATTGATTTCATTTTCAAAATATTTTCTTAGCTGTTTTTGTGCTTTACCTTTCAATATTTTTGTGCTCCTGTGGGATATAGACTTTGCAGAATATTCTAGAATATGACTTCCTGTTTGTAAGCAAAACTGACAAATACCTTTTCTTCTTATTATCTTTAAGTTGCAAATGTCTGAAGGCCTGTCATAATTGGATGTGTCATCCTGAGATTTAAATGCGTTACAGTTTTTGAACGTGATTTGAAAAATGAACACGACTCTCGGGGAGGTGGGGCTGGTCTGGCCGTAAATGGGTAGTGCAAACAGAATTCGATTTTATGCATTCTTTTCAAATAGTTATTGATTATATAAAAAAGAAGCCTATGCTTTTCTTTCAGAACTTTGCAGAAAACACTATGAATGAACTCCTTGGCTGGTATGGCTATGATAAGGTTGAATTGAAAGATGGTGAAGATATTGAATTCAGGAGCTACCCTACAGATGGAGAGAGCCGGCAGCACATTTCTGTTCTCAAAGGTAATGACATTTAATGTCCCTTTGTTCAGGCAAAGAAGGATTAACTATCTCAACCTGCCAGAATTGAGTTGCTTTGGGACTCATTTTGTTGATTATGCCAATGGTTGATTTAAATGTACATCCCCAGTGGCGCTGTCCCGTAAGCAGAATTCCACAGAATGTAAGAGCACAACATAAAACAAAAGTAGACACAGCTTAATCTCCTTCCAGCAATGGGAGAGCTAGCTAGCGAGGGCTAGGGACCTTAAGGGTTATGGTCCTGCCTACAGATTTATAGAAAGGGACAATGTTTGCTAAGTTCTCCTCCTAATTTCCTGAGTCTTTGATATATTTGTTGTTGGGGACTGGAGCTTTCTATTAAGTGAAATACTGGGTTTGGATTTTTAGACCGTAAGAGAAAATTGTGGTTAGTTTGGTAATCCCCTCGTCCTCCTTTTTTGGTGGGAACTCTAAAGAAAAGCCCTATTTCTGTTTTGTGTTTGAAGTTCCTCCTGACCCCAGCCTTGGACAGGGTAGGAGGAGTAAGAGAGTAGTGCATGATTGGATCCCACATTATTTTATAAGAATTTTCATCAAAGCCCAGCTAAAGAGTGGAAATTAGACACTTGGCCAGGTTGGATTACACTGATTCTATCAGCGATAGCAGTGTCAGATATCTCATGGGGGAAGCCTAGAACCATTGGTGGGTGTTGATATGTATACTGAATTTACGAATCTAAATTTGGAGTGAGAGTTTGTCAAAGAAAAGGAGTATGTAAAGAAGCAATCCATTTGGTGAACTTCAATAAAATGTGGGTAAGATTCATTGTGCATCATCATTGGCAATTTGATCAGTATTTGCACTGCATTAAAAATCTGTTGGCATAAACTACCTGCTCATGCATTTTATTTCCAGTCTCTAAGATAGCGCTTTTCCTTCTTATACGCCAAGCAACAAAATGTAAATGAGCTGTCCTGCAGGCATGTGGAATTGAATGTACGTGACAAATTTCATATTAAGCCCGCTATGAAATTGTACACATCATGTTACAGAGATAGTATCATCATTGTAAATGAAAAATGCAAGTCATGAGTTTATATTCTATAAACTAATAGCTCGTATAATACTTGGTCTAGGTAATAATCTTTGCCTCTGGGGAACATGGAGAGAGTGCCAGGATATGCTTCTAGAGGGAAAAAGTTGTTTTCCATGGTTGAATTTTTTTTTATATGATTCACATGCAAGGATAAAATTCACAAAGTTCAAATCATTGTAAGTTTTCTTTATTTTCATTTTTGTTAATATTTAATAGATATTAATTGGTTGATTTAAAGAGTTTACCCTCTGAAGCAAGTTTTCTTTCTAATAATCTGCTTCTTTCTCATTGGTTCTTTTGATTATTATGACCAAACTTTTAATACAGTGGGCCCTAGTGATAGGACTGGAGGAGCATGGTTTTAGCCTACCGCCCTGGTAGCCAGAGGGTGATGCCTGCTATCTATCACTTTGTACACGGAAAAGGTTAATTGCCTTTCAGGTTTCTATGGGCTTTCACAGTGCTAAAAGTCATCACCATGATACAATTGAGATATTAGCTATCATAGTAGAGCAAATTGTAAAGGAGCCACCTGGAAATTTATGGTAACAAGGCTGAAAAGGTCCAGGATGGTCTGTGGAGTTCCGGTAAAGTGTTTAAAAATCTGCAAGGAAAAATTTGTTTTGTTGCATAGCCCTTTTACTTGAGAAAACGTGGTCCAAAGGAAAACAAGTCCTTTTGTAATATTGAATGTGATTTTTTTTTTCTTTTACAGAAAATTCTTTGCCAAAACCAAAATTACCCGAGGACAGTGTTATTTCACCATACAATATAAGCACAGGCTATTCAGGGCTTGCCACAGGAAATGGACTCGGTGATTCACCTGCAGGGTCCAAGGATCATGGCAATGTGCCCATTATTGTACCTTTAATTCCTCCGCCTTTCATAAAGCCACCAGCAGGTAAGTCGTTACTGGGGTTTCCGATGAGAATGGTTCATAGAAAGTTGTAATTATCTTATAAATAATTATTAAATGCCCAAGGTGACTTTGGAAAAGACTGTCTTAGGAACTTCATAGACAAGAGATATCAGTGCATGTGTGATTTAAAGTAGCATTACTCTGTTAGGCAAACTTAGGCAAAGTCCCCAATCTACTTTCAACTGAATGAATTTTTCCTACCACTGGCTACAAAAAAGGAATTTTCCTTCTCTGGAATCATCTGTGAAAAATAAAAAAGGATGAAATAATTTTATATACCGACTGACTGAACGGTGTGGTGGTGTTGTGAGGGCCAGGTCTCCTGAGCCGGACGTCCTTCTTAGAAACAACCTAGATTGTCCATCCCCTCCATGGAGTTCTTTCTAATTCCTGGGAAACTCTCTTTGAGAGCTTTAAAGAAAAATGGATGTCTGAATTTCACTTGCATGCAAATGTAATCAGTTCTTTAATATTTCCAGAAAATCAGATGGCAGCGTATGAAGCTGGATGGTAATGGGCTGAGCTTTGTGTGATAGCGCAAGCTAGGGTACAGCTGTGTGTCAGACAGAGAAAGAAGTTCAATAATATTGTATCTGGCTTGCTGTGAAATGTTGGAATTATGCTAGAATGCTTAATTGCTACACTGGTTATTTTTCTGTATATTCAGTTGAACAATGATAAAATAGTGAGTTTTGATGGCAGTACTTACGATAACTTACTGAAGGGAATGTTTGAATTTTTTTGGGTTGGGGGGAGATAGGTGTGTGGTTATGTTTCCATATATGGTGAAGATATTTGTAGATATAAATTCCTGGGCTTATGTTATAAATATATTTATACCATATCCCAAGTGTTACTAACATTTTTCTTCATAGTATGGGTATGTTCTCTTGCTTAGCCTACTCCATTTTAGTAGTAAAAGTGTCCTTTCATGTTGAGGTCCTCAGATACGGTGTTAAAATCCATTTACCTGTCAAAATCACTTGAAATTGTGTTTGTCTGCTAATTACTAATATATTTTGTGTATCACATAAAGTTTGCCTTTTTAATGTCCCTATTCTCCTTTGGTTGGTTGTTTTCTGATGCAGAGGGACCCAGATGTATCTCCCAAGGGCCAAAGACATACTCTGCATAGGCCACTGGGAAGGGGAAGAGTGACTAATTTTGTAAATGTAGGGTTCATAGTCCAATGCGTGTCCAGTGGCTTGGGTGAGTGGTGATGATAAATGGGATCAGTAAGGCTGTATGTCTAAGTGGAAAGAACACTGGCTTCAGATTTAGGCAGATTTAGACAGATTGGGCTCAAATCTAGCCTTTTCACTTACCGGCTCTGTGAACACGGACATGTTATATAAGCTCTCTTCTCAGTTTCTCCATCTGTAAAATGGGGATCACAGTTTTGTCTCACAGGATTGTCATGGCTATGAGATGAGAAAGTACACGTAAAGCACCTAGCATAGTGCCTGCCACATTGAAGCCATTCAGTAAACACCGGGCCTCTTTTTTTTTTTCAGTCCTTAGTCTGCCCTAGAATTATCATGCACATAATTTGTGCATACAAAGGTGTGCATCCAAATGCAAGTTCCCCTCTAAGATTTATTTGAGCAAAGCAAACAGCTTTAGAAATTAGCATAGCTGAGGCTAACATGAGTTTGGCGTGCCAAAAAACCTGCCCTGGAGTTTCCTGCTGAGCCAGCCACGTGGAATTCAAGCACACAGCCCCCATTTAACTCTAATTCCACATCAGATCAGGAAATAAATATGCAAAGGGATACAGGCCAAAAATTGAGCCTTGGAAGTTGTAGACATAGGAACTCGGAGGAATTAGAAGCCAGAGTAACTGAACACCAGTGGTTTTATGCTGTCTTCATGCAACTCCAAAGCACTCATCTGTTGAAAACAAAATGTAGGGAAGGACGTGTTTAATTTTCTGTATCTGCTCTAAACCCTGATTCTATGCTTCTCCAAGGTTCTATGTGACAAGACAAAGATACAGACAGGATCTCTGCTTTCAAGGAGTTTTCTCCATTAATCTCTGAACAGAAACACTTACAGGAGAGATGAATTTTGATTTAATCATATTATCTAGTGCAGGGGTCTGCAGACTTTTGCTATAAAGGGCCAGATAGTGTTTTAGGCTCTGGACTGTGCTGTCTCTATCAGAACTACTGAACTCTGCTGTTGTAGATAATAAACAAATGG
The DNA here is from genome assembly GCF_023065955.2 of Ursus arctos. NCBI lineage: Eukaryota > Metazoa > Chordata > Mammalia > Carnivora > Ursidae > Ursus > Ursus arctos. Next base: position 51,515,387 of record NW_026622797.1, on the reverse strand, counting down.
GTGTGGCTGTCTTCTAATAAAACTTAATTTACAAAAAAGGCAGCAGGGAGGGTTTGGCCCCAGGACCATAGGTTGCTGATTTTTGCACTTGGGTAAGATTGGCAAAAGTTTCATGATAATAGGAAGTTGAGTAGAGTTTCTGAGAGTCAGGCTGTGAGCTTTGCCAAGGTGCTGTGTATAATATCATAAGGGACAGCAAGACAGATAGGATGATAGTGGGGTTTTCAGGGTATGTGGTGAGTTTTGGCACATAGTAGGTGCTCCAATAATATTTGTATGGCTGATATTCAAATTCCTATTGCACATACTTACGTATGTAAGTACGGGCCACTCTGTTGTTCACTGAGAAAATGCTAGTATCTTGGCTGGATTAGTCCCAACCTGTCAGAGTTTAACTGTAGCTTTACTGACAGTGATGTGAATAACTATCCATAGATAAATAAGGCCCGCAGATTACCCAACAACTTTAATCTAATTAGTCATTTTAACTCCTACTTTTGTTAAAACTTTTACCAAAGTTGTTATAACTGAGTTGAGGCACATTCCCTGTCAATTTTAGAGCTGTATGTAGGTTAACCTGGCATTCCCGAGGGAAATTAATAAATGGTACAATGGCTAGAAGGAAAAGGCCCCTCGATAATCAGCCCCTGAATAATTTGGAACTGACTGTATCATGCAACTGTCCACCTCTTGGGGTAGGAAAGACAAGGATCATACGTATGTTTTGGACTCCTGGATAGAAAATAACTGTTAGCATTTAAATTATTCCAGTTCTACAGTGAACTGGCCATGTGACAATGCCAGCAATAATAATACCTTATGTTTGTATTAAATCCTTTATAGTTCATGAAATGCATTCATATTCATTATTTGATTTGATTTGATCTTCACAGCGACCCTGGGAAATAGCGTGCTAGATATGGTTAAGTAAAAAAACCCTCAAGGTCAGATAGGTCAAATGGCTTTCTCAAGGTCAGGTGACTTCTAAGTACTTGAGCCAGACTAGTATCAATGTCTTCTGACTCCTGATTCATAATGCTTTTTAATATAAAGTTGCTTTTTCAGCATATTTGTACAAAACTTCCTTAGACTGCATCCGAGTAAGAGAACTTATTAGTCTGCTCGTTCAGATTCCCCAGTGACAGGGGATACGACGTGTTCCTGTAAACAGTTATTTTTTAAAGTCCACATCTTTTGGGAGACTTGATGAGTTCTCTGAACCTGAGAATCTGTGGTTCTGTGAACTGGGATGACCTAGTAGGAGCAAAACCCCAGCTTGGTTTTAAAGTGCTTGCCATCATGAGGCAAGTTGCTTCTCCTCCGAGGTACCAGAGGGCTCCATCTGGTTGGACACTGCTTCCAGAGTGTGTTTCATGTGCTTGGGCGGGCTCAGCACTGGATCCCATCCATGTTTGGCAGCCAGTGGGCCCAGTGGAATACTTGTGATTGGGAACATGGTGACACCACACTTGCTTGGATTTCTACTCTCCTTTTGCACAGCTGCATACAGAAGTGTGGGTGTAGCTTATTTCTGGGCTGGGGGAATTGCTTTCTGTTCCTGCCCCCCCTTCTCTTCAGAGAAGAGGAGCTCCCTGTGCTTTGGTGATTACCACAAGTGTTGTCCCTGCTTTGGCCACACACGTTTGTGTACAATTTTGTCTGATTTCCAAGGCTAAGCTGCCCTTCCCCCATCAGAGACAGAATTTGGCCCTCGGTGTAGGGTTTGTGACATCACAGTCGTTACTATGGTAATAGACTTGTTATAAACACAGGATAATAGTCCTGATTTTGCTTTTTTTTTTTTTTTCTCCAAGCAGTGAAGGGAATCACCATGATCCTTAAATAAGACTAACAGACTTTTCTGTAGACTAGGAAGTGGACAGAATAAGGCTTTGGCATATAGAGCCACCATTAAAAACAACAACAACAACAACAACAACAACAACAACAACTACAACAAAACTGTTAAAAGAATAAGAAAATAATAGAAAGTACTGACTACCTTTTTCTTTTTATGCAAACATCCCTTTATCCTTTTAGTTTGAATGAATATGAAAGCCTTCTTCTCTGCTATTTAAAAAATCACAGCATGAGCGTAGTCTGAAGTGGCAGAATATGTATCAGCAAGAGTTTTGAAAGATAACTCAGGTTAATTATATTGTAACCTTCCTGTAATTCTTCTCATATTAGAGATTTTAATATAGGTTCACTCCTTCAGGACTTCATTCTAAGAGGGCTGTGCCAGTAAAGCACTTTCAGCATGGATTGTAAAGGCTGTGCTGTAGTGAACCTCCATCGAAATACTTATGCCTACCCTACTCCGCTGCTGGGTTGACTATTGAAGTCAAGCCGTTCAAAATGGATTTTAAATACAGATATTTTTTACAAAGACTTGATATTGGTCTTTACTGCTTTCCAAATGTAAAGCTTCACTGACCAGACCTCAGTCCTCTGCAGTGGTTGGGCAGGCTTGGTGCTCCCTACCCTGTCTACTTCTGGTTAAAGCAGCCAGTTGGCACTTGAACCAGGATTTTTATCTCCTAGTCTCAGACTTGCTCCATGACATTTTTCTCCCAAGAATTAAAAAAAGAAAATCAATGAAACTTTTGGTGTAATTATTTCCGTTCATGAGAAAAAGATGAAATACAGCAACTTTTCCTAGTGAAAGTTGCACTGAGCTCTGTGTATCTAGGAAATGACATTTTAAATCAGAGTCTTTTGACAGGCTTTCCCAGAGGCTTACAACTTGCCTATTACAAGTCCAGAATCCCTCTAAGTCCCTGAATACTTTAAAATGAAGTTAAATATACAAAAGGGAGGGAATATATTTCTCTGGATGCATTTATATGGCAGTTTTGAATAAAATGTTGCTTGTTTTGTTATTTTTACCTCAAACGGTAAGTGACCTTCCTCTTCTTCCCCACTACCCACATGAGAAATGAAAGGTAGAGTCTATCCCCACAGCATATACAGGTTTATGTGGAGGGAAATGAGATCAAACTCTTAAGAACTTGATTCCCTGTGTGCAGGAGCGTCTTGACTTTCTTTGAAAACAATGACCATTTCCTGTCTTCCAGGATGGTTTGCTTTCAGTGAGCTTTCCAAATTTGTGTTCAGTCATAGTCATGGAAATATGATATATTTTTTCAGGCAAATCTTAGAATTCTTCAGGGGTTATAAGAACTGGGCTCTAAGGAACCATTAGCTTAACTGAGAATATGGAAACAATCACGTGATCTGCTAAGCCCTATGTATGTAGCTGAGCAACCCACAGTTAATAAGCATGTTACTTTTTGGCTCTTATAATTCTTACAGGGAGTTGTACTTGCAGGGAAGTGGGAATCAGAATGTGGTTTGCATTATGATCATTATTTATTTTATCTGTTATTCAATATTCTTGGGGCTTGCATATGAATGATGTATTCCAAATAGCCATTGAGAAAACAGGATTTAATCAAAATTGCTTTGCCATTTATTTATTTGTCCAACTTTTAAAATATGATTATTAAATAAAATTACCTAGAGTTAATGGGATTTGGATGATTTACTATTTATGTAGCAGATATATTTCTCAAAAAAAAAAAAAAAGATGTTCATTGAACCCTCAGATCTGGAGAATTTTCCAATTCACTTAGGAAAAGGACAGGAGGAATTACGGTGAATGGCAGGAATAGGAATAGTTAATAATAGTAATGATCTAATCTCATCCTAGCTAATATTTTTTGATCACTTATTATGGGCCAGACATTGTGCTAATAGATTATTATCTCATTTAATTTTCAGAACAACTCTGTGTGGATGCTATTATTAACCTTGTTTTACAGATGAGGAAACTGAGACCCAGAGCAACTTGCCTGAGGTCACACAGGTAATAAGTGGCAGAACTGACATTTGAACTTAGGCATAATGTCTCCTTAACCCATATTTGTAGCCACTGGATTATCCAAAAACCTATGTCAGTCAATTTTGTGTTTACTGAATGTGCTTCACATTATGCCAGATAATGCAAATGTGTATGTCATCATCCCTAACCACCAGAAACTTACAGTGTACTTGGTATAATCAAAACATCATTCCACTTTGACTTTGGAAGGAATTTTAGCAGCATTTGGAGTGCATGGTGGCAGTAGAAGGGTAAAATGAAGTAGCAGAAGGTCTATAGGGAGATAATGAGGAACTGTTATATTTACACAGTTGAAGAGAAATGGCATCTAAAACATAATGTAGGCCAGAAGATAGCCATTTGGAATTCAAGGCGATTAACAAAAGACACAAAATGAAGTCTAAAAATGTTACCTACTATGATATGGGCCAGTTTTATCTTTCTTTATAAAATTGAGAGTTCTTGAAAAGTGTGGAAATCAAATTTCAGTATGTTCAATCATTTTTTTTGTCATAACCATCTATCACCATAAAAAATTATTACAATATTATTGACAATATTCCCAGTGTTGTACTTCTCCACACTGACTTATTTTATAACTGGAAGTTTGTACCTGTTAATCCCCTTACCTATTTTGCCCATCCCTACTCCCCTCCCCTCAGGCAACCACTAGTTTGTTCTCTGTATTTATGAGTCTGTTTCTTCTGTTGTTGTTTGTTTGTTCATTTTTTTAGATTCCACATACAAGTGAAATCATTTGGTATTTATCTTTCTCTGTCTGACTTATTTCACTTAGCATGATACCCTCACGTTGTCATGAATGGCAAGATTTCTTTCTTTTTTATGGCTAATATTCCATCGTGTATATTCAAGCATTCGTAATGCCAAATCAAATGCATGTGTGTGTGTTTAAAGATTTATTTATTTTAGAGAGAGAGAAAGAGAGAGTGGGGGGTGAGGGACAGAAGGAGAGGGAGAGAAAGAATCTCAAGCAGACTCCCTTCTGAGCACACAGCCTGACACATGGCTCGATCTTGTGACCCTGAGATCATGAGCTGAGCTGAAATCAAGAGTTAGACGCTTAACCAACCGAGCCACCAAGGCACCTCTCAAATGTGTGGCTTGAATGGTAGCATGATATGGTAGAAAGACAACCAGAGCAAGAATCAGGAGACCTGGGTTGTTAATGCCAGCTCTGCTATTTACTGGCCGTGTAAATAAAATAAGTTACTTTGCTTCTTTGTGCCTCAGTTTCCTTGTCTTAATAATGATGTAGTTAGCTTAGGTAATCTGTAATTACTCTACATTTATAAAATCTTGATTTTGTGACTTGTATAGTGAATTTACCACCTGATTTTGTGATTTGAGTCTATTTTAATATGCCATAATATGTATTTGTTAGTTGATTGAACATATTTTTAAAAAATCACCTATACGTGTAATTATGGCAGCCAAAAGTCTGATAGAAAATTTATGCCACTTAGACAACTGTTAGTGATTGTTAGTTTTTTACTCTGGAAGAGTGACTTGAAATAAAATATTTAAGTTTTAGAAAAACTGCTAGAAAAAAATGTGAAATGTGAGTAAATGAAAAGTCTATATCACACATATGTCATTAGACCTAATAATTTTGATGTTACACATAAGTAATGATTACTGGAAGTAAATCCCAGAATTTTTGCAAAAGAGAAGTCACGTTATGTCCAATTTAACTTATCAAAACAGACACAAGAAGGAATAGAAAACTTGAGTAGTCCTACATCTATAAAGAAATTAAACAGGTGTGTGAGTGGCTCAGTCAGTTAAGCGTCTGACTCTTGATTTTGGCTCAGGTCATGATCTCAGCATCGTGAGATCAAGCCCTGTATTGGGCTCCATGCTCAGTATGGAGTCTGCTTGAGATTCTCTCTCTCCTTCTCCCTCTACTCCTCCCCCTGCTCATGTGCTCTCTCTCTCTCTAAATAAGTAAAATCTTAAAAAAAAAAAAAAAAAAGAAAGAAATTAAATAGATACTTTCTACAAAGAATATGCTAGATGCAGATAGCTTCAGTGGTAGATTTTACCAAAAATTTAAGGAAAAAAATAAAACCAAACATAGAGAAACTCTCCTAGAGAACAGGAAAGAAAGAAAGAAAGAAAGAAAGAAAGAAAGAAAGAAAGAAAGAAAGAAAGAAAGAAAGACTTTCACTCATTTTATGATCCCAGCATGACTTTGATCCCATGACATGACAAGGGCATTAGAAGTAAGGAAAATGATAATTTAATGTAATTGAATTACATTAAAATGGAAAACTTATGTTCATCATGAACACTTATTCAAAAACCTTCCAAAAAATCATAGCAAGCAAAATCCAGTGATGTATACAAAAGGATAATACATCATGACTAATTTGGATATTTTTCTAGGAATGCAAGGTTGATTTAAGTTTAAGAAATCAGTCAATATGTTTAACCACATTAACAGAATAAAATAAAACGTCATACAGTATTCTCAATAGATGCAGAAACATAATTTGATAAAATTTAACACAATAATAAAAACTCTTGGCAAAGTTGGAACAGAACGGAGCTTCCATAATATGACAAAAACTATCTACAAAAAAAAAAAACCTACAGCAAGTGTCATACTTAATTTGAAATATTGAAAGCTTTCTTTGAGATAAGAATGAGATAAAGATGACCACTATAACCACTTCTATTTAATTTTGTTCTAGAATTCATGATAATGTAATAAGGCAAGAAAAAGAAACAAAAAAATATAAGATTTGAAATGTAGAAATGGCATTTTGTTTATAACCACCCCTTCTCCATCAATGTACAGGTGAACTATTATAATTAATGAGTACATTTATCAAGGTCTCTAAACATAGGTAATACCCCCAAATCCATTATATTTCTATATACCAGCCACAAATATATTAAAAAAACAAAATTTATGCAAAGGTGCATAAAATATACATGTATTTTTTCACAAATAATGATCCTTTGTCCACTCACAACTTCCATTCAACAGGTAACCACTTTTATGGTAATCATTGCCTTATTTTCTTCCATAGTTTTACCACCTGTGGATGCTCCCCACTGGCAATATAGTTTATTATTGCCTATTTTTGGGTTTCAGATAAATGAAATTATGGAAGCCAGCTTCCAAAATGGGCCTAATGATCCTGGTCTCTTGGTAGTTTCTTTCTACATTGAATCAAGGCTGATTTGTATAACTGACTTCTGAGGCTGTCATAAAAGGTTATTGGAGTTTTTGCCTAGTTCTTTCAGATTGTTCATTTTTGAGGGAGCATAAGGAAACTCAAGCAGCCCTGTGAAGGGGCTCAGGTAGACAGGAATGGGGCCTCCCATCAGCAGCCAGCACCAACTTGCCCACCTTGAGGTTGAGCCCTCTTAGAAGTGGTTCCCCCAGCCTCACTCAAGCTTTCAGATGACTGTAGCCCCAAGAGACATTTGGCTGTAACCTCATGAGCAACTCCGAACCAGAATTGCTCGAAACTTCTCCAAATATCTAACTCACAGAACCCATGAGCAATAATAAATGATTTTTGTTGTATTAAAAAAAGACAAATAATGATAAAAGGATGTGCGTATAAATCGTTGCAGTGGAGTTCAGAAACAAATATAAACAGATTCTGGATTTAGGACAAATATATTCATCAGCTTGGGTTGCCGTAACCAAATACCATAGCCTGGGTGGCTTAAAGAACCAAAATTTATTTTCTTAACAATTCTGGAGAATGCAAGTCCAAGATCAACATCATTAGGTTTGGTATCTGGTAAAAACTCTCTGTGGGTTACAGACGGTTACCTTCTCTGTGTTCTCATGTGGCAGAGAGAGATAGCAACTCTCTGATGTTTCTTCTCAGAAGGACAGTAGTCTCATTAGATAAGGACCCTACCCTCATGTGCATTATTGAGAGAAAAGATCCTTGTCTCAAAAAATATTAAGTCCTTGACTTGGAGACCTAGATTTTGAAAAAAAATTGTTTAATTTTAACTCTTCCTAATTTAGATACTAAACCCTAGAATATGATTTTAACATTTTCCCCCAATATCTAGTCTGTTTGTAGACTATTCAAAATCAACTATTTAAATCAACTATTTAAAATCTCATCATTTTTTATTATTAAGGCGTTATCATCTGTTTACGTGAACTATATCACAGTGAGACCTGAAAGTTAAGTTACAGGTATATGACATAAATATCTCCCAGAGTGGTCTACTTGAGAGCAGCTTTTGATATATGTAAGTAGAGAGAAATGAAGGGCTACTGGGTGAGTGACAAAAGGAAGATATTCAGTACTTTATGCCAGTGGTTGCTTTGCCTCCTGGGGGACAGTTGGGAATATCTGGAGATATTTTGGTTGCTACAGCCGGGAGAGAGCAAGTTATTGGCATACAGGGAGTAAAGGCCAGCCATTCTGCTAAAAATCCTACAATGCATGGGACAGCCCCACAAGGAATTATCTGGCTGAAAACGTCAGTAGTGCCATGGTTGAGAAACCAGGCTCTACAGTGATGACAGCTGTGTGTATGGGTCACCTCTTGTGCATCCCTCTGTATCCTCTTGGTCCCACTTCTTAATCCAATGATTGCTGTGCTCCTTTGACAGCTTAGGCATGTGCATTCTGAAAGGGCCTTGCCTCACTCTTATGGCATACATCCGTAGCTTCTTGCTGTGGGGCTTCTCTGATGTGGCAGTGCGGGCACCATGTAAATCCTGTTGGCACTTACACACGGTTTGGAAGTGTAGAGGAATTAACACACTGGGTCAGTGGGTCATGAGAGTTGATGAATAAACTCTTCCTTCTTTTATCCCCTGGGTGAATAGCTCTGAAATGTATTTCATAAACTCCAAAGAATGTTTTTTATGATTGAATACCACTTTCCCTTAGCAACACATCATTATATTGGCTCTTCTTCCTCCCCAGGTTCTTTTCTTATGCCCCTCATTCCTACTTCTGGAATCACATGCCCAATAAACCACCGGCATTCAAATCTTTGTCTCAGAGTCTGTTTTCTGGGAAACTCATGATAAATGTCATGTATGTGGAGTTCCACAGTGAAAGATCAGGCATTAATGGAAAATTTTATCGATGTTCATGTTTGTCCCTTGAAAGTGAAGCATACATATATAATAAAGGAGTGAAAAGAGGGCACCAGAGTCATGGTGGTGCACATATTAGAGAGCTCAGGCCACTTCTAGAATTGTCCTATCAGCCAAAGAATTTTCTAAGCCTCTTGTGGCAATGGCAAGGGGCAACAGTGGTGGCCATACAGAAGGATAAAAGGGAAGAAATTAAGTCTGGACTTCAAGAAAAAAAAGGAAAGGAAAAAGAATATCATCTGGCTGTACTCCTTTAAATGAAATCTTGTTATTTTGACAGTTTTAGAATGCTAGAATTTTAGTTAGAAGGGACCGCAGAGATGATCTAGTTAAATTCTCTCTTTTACAGATGAGGAAATGAGGCTGGAGAGGCTAAACAACCTTCTCAAGGTCACTGAGTTGCATTAATGGCAGAGCCAGGGCCAGAACTCACTTCTGAACTGGTGACACCATCTAAACATGGATTCTAAGTCACATACCCCTGATCCCTGACACAGCCTGGAACTAGGGGTATGACCTAGTTAGGATTCCAGAAAACTCTGTCCCTAGGTCAACAAGGAGCTAAGATGCTAACAGGAAATAAGAGGAAATGTCAACTGTATTTTCCCTTGCTCGTAGAGGGTGGCTGTGTTTCTGGGATTAGCCTGGGCCTGACTGAACTGTTTGCTATTAATTATTTGAAGGTATAAATAAAGTTTGGTTAAGAGAGAAGTGATGGTGAAGTTGGTAATTCTTGTTATTCTAGGGACATTCCCAATGCTGACTTCTCAAAGTTTCTGTTAAATTGAGAAGACTTAGTTCATGGACTTGGCCAAGGCTAGTGGAAATAACGATCACATTCTGTTCTGGGGCTTTTCACTGGTGTTTCCCACTAAAGCAACTTTGTTCTGAGTGATTACCAAAGATGGTATCCTTGGCTTCCTCTCCTAACCCCACCCCGACCCCCACCTTGGGCATCCAACCACCCAAGGTGCACCTGGTAAGGATTCTACTTTTTCTGCTCCTTATGCTGAGGTCCAAAGTCAGACATTTCATTCTAGTGAACCAGACATGGTCTCTGACTTAACTGGCTCTCAGTCTGCTGGAGGAGACAGACATTAAAAAGAAATCTCAATCCAGTCTGGTGATGATCAAGTCCGGAGTGTTGTGTGATCTGACCAGGTTTGGGGGCAAGAAAGGCCTCCCTCGAATGAAGTTTAAGGTAAGATAATGAAGGGGCAGTAGGACTGAATCAGTCAAGGATTTTGAGGTTGTGGGTGAGGAAGCAGCACATGGAAAGGCTCAGAGTAGAGAGAGAACCTCAAGGAAAGTAAAATAAGCCAGAGCTCAGAGAGTGGACAAACTGAGAGGCTGGTCTGGTCATTGAGGTCATGCTGAGCAGTTCCAACCTCTTCTTGAGGGCAGTGGATGTCACTGAAGGGTTTTGAGCAGGTGAGAGCAGTGATCAGACTTGTGTTTTAGAGGACTTTCTCACATCCAGAGTGGAGGGAATGAACTAGACAGGAATGAGACAGAAGGCCTCCTGTAGAATGGGCAAGAGGTATTGGTGGCTTCACTGGAATAGACAGCAGTAAATTCCATAAAGATGGGCACCTAGAACAGTGCAGACTTGGTGAATATTTATTGAATGAATGAATGAATGAATGAATGAATGAATGAATTCATGAATTCATGAATTGAATGAATGTGGGTGTATTATAAAAATATTTAGGAGGACCTGGTGAATAATCAGAATGTGGGAGGTGGGAAGGAGGGAAGAAGAAGGAAAGTTGCCAGATTTCTGCTAGCAGGTAGCTGCATGGATGGTAGGGGCAGAAACTGAGGCGGGAAACACAGGAAAGGGACAGGTTATGGGGAGGGGGTGTATGCAGCTTTGGACATGATGGGGTTAGATGCTGGGAGGCAGTTGGAAATAATATCTCAGGAGAGGTAGCTATGTTGTTTTGGAAATCTTCACCTTGTGGATGGTAACTGGAGTCACAGGAGTACATAGCTGATATGGACCAAAGGGAGTATGTAGAGAGAAGAGAGGACTCTGAAAGATTTCCATTTGGTTTGGCCCTCCTCCACCTTTCCTATAGCTGGGCTCTTTTGGCATGTGATGTCTCATGCCAAAACATTCCCATGTGGGGATCATCATGGGACCCCTTCAGAGAGTCCCTCAACCATTCATTGCTCTCATTCAAGAAATCTCAATGAATAGTTCAAGATGGGAAGGCAAAGGGGAAAGTAAATTATTGTTGGTAGTGTTCCGGTAGGTTCGTCTTGTTTCTTTAAACATTTATTTGAATGAAGTTCTTCCCACTATTCAACCTATTGAACTTGAACTTCAACCTACTCTTCAACCTACTTCACTCAGGTGTCCCTTTGACCCCAAGTCTCTAACCCATTAATTCACCCCCCCTAGAATGGCATTCTTGGCACCATGTGCTGCTTGCCTGGACTGCCCCAAATGCCAAGAGGTGGGACTTGGCCGGCTAGTCAGTCATGATGGGGTCTGCTTATGCTCCCCTCCAGTGGGGCTGTTTATATCCCTCTCTGTCATCACCAAGAATACCTTCCTCCTGTCACCTCTGGGTGGTGATAGAGCCGTGGGAGCAGGCCTGGCTTTTCCATGGTCCTTTTCTATTGCACCTTGACATTCTATACTGGGAACAGCCATAGGAAGCTCCTTGAGGACTGGGATCTTCTCTTTTTTGTTTGCCAGTGTATTTCCAGCTTCTAGTATAGTGCCTGGTACAAAGTCGAGTAAATAAATGAATCCTTTGTCTACAATTAAAGTTTCCCCTCTGGGGAGATTTGTCAACCACTGTGGGGCCCATTAAATGTAATTAATGGGACAGCCAGATTTCAGAAGGGGAAATGAGCCCTTCAGATAAATAGGAGGTGATGGGAATGCTTTTCTTGCTCTGGCTTCCTACATAAAGCAGCTTGACCCCTTAGTCCTAAAATGCTGCTATTTGTATTTCTTTGGAGATGATGTCCCCTCTATGCAGGGCTTGAAATTTCTTTTCCAGCAGATTCGCTGGTGCACACTTTTTGACTTTGCTCCCCAATCATGTGCATCTGTTGGCTAGATGCTGGGGCTCAGGGAGTGGGCTTCAGCCATGTAGGAGAGAGGTCCGGTGGAAAGCAAAGCCGTAATTGCGGTATCATTGTTCCAGGACATCTGGATTGGTCATAGGATCAGATCCAGGGCTCAGGAATGGGGGACAGGATTTTACTTGAGCTCCTTGTCCATGGCAACCACCTGGTAAACATGAATTATTCAGTGTATTAAGAGCAATATTGTTCTTCCATTGCCTTATTATTCATTTCTGCTATTTTTTTCTGTAGGACTTTGAAGGAAAAGGGTTGCCTTCTCTGTATTGGTGCATGGAGCAGACACCACAGGACTTTGTGAACCATGGATGTCTTTGTTCAGTCTGGTGGAGTTTATTGAGGACCAATAGGGGTTGGTCAGCACACCTAGCACTGGCCACATGGCTGCGGGCCTTGTCTTTCTTCCCAGTGCAGACAAAGCTCCTGGCCATGGAAGACCTGACTCTGGGCAAAAGAGAAATTTGCCTGATAATTTATGACCCCCATGGGAGTGCTCATGCTTCCGTGCTAATGTAGGGCCGTAGAGCAGCACATCCCGGGGAGACTTCCTTAGAAGTCCAGTCTTGTGGACTCTCTGTCCGTGGTCAGATTGGTGAAATATAGCACATTCTATCTCCTTCTTTTAGGATTCCTAGTTATACATTGGTGGGACCAAAAAGGCTTACAGTAAAGGGTCTATTATTTAACTTTGTTTAGCCCAGTGTTTTCATACATATTTGATCATGGAAATCTTTTTAAAAATAACACCCATTTAAGTATCTCCTGGGATTTGTAGTCTGTGGAATGTGCTTTGGGAAATGTTGCATGGAGGTTTTCTTGACTCTTTAAGTTCTACCATCTTCCTTTCTTATTCCATTTTCTTAGGGTGAATATGTAGGAAAGACAGACTGTCCACAGTGAGTACTGAGATGTGGAGGTAAGATTGTCCAGGAGACTTAGAAGGAGTCGCTTCACTGGCAAATCAAAGAAATTATGGGGAGAAATTCCAGTTAATGCTGAGGAACTATAGACACATGTGCTTAGTGGTGTTTTGTTAAAGAATCCAAGTTCAGTATGGTATTCAAGAGAGAATAACTATCTTGAGACTTTATGGGATCTCTTGTTTTATTTTTCTTCTTTGTTTGAATGTTGGGAAAATAAATGAGGAAGGGACCCTGAAAGTAAAGCAAATTCACTGTTTGACTTTGACTACACAGTCAATATTCTCAAAGAACGCTTTGGACTTTTCCCCGGTCATCTTTGACGAAACACAGGGAGGTGAACTGATGAAGGCAATTGGTTAAGTCTTCTTTTCATTTCTGCCATTGCTCCAGAGGTTCCAAACTTCATCTCCTTCCCTCTGCATCCATCCACCCATCTGTCTGTTTATTTAGCCAACACAGTTTAAGTACAGCTATGTGCTAGGTGCTGAACACACAGAGGCGAAAGAGCCGTGGAGCCTGCTCCCTTGTTGCTTACTGAGGCTTCTGGATGCAGAACGAGATTCCAGTCTTTCTGAATGCTGCTCCACCCTGCTGGAGTCACATTGTTTAACACATCTCTGATCCTGTCATCTACTAAGAAACATTCAGGAGCTCCCCATTATCTGTGGAATAAGGTGAGCCCCTTCCATCCCCTTGCCAAACATCCTTCAAGGGATTTCTTGTTCAGGCCCCACTGGCCCCTGCTTTTCTCCTCTTGCAGTCTTGGTTAATGGGGCAACTTCAGAACTCCTTGCCACCCCTGAACCCCATGCCCTAGCTCCTGCTTTCCTTCTGTCCTCTCCCTCCTCTTCTCGAATCTTTCTCCCCCTCCAAATCCTTCAGGACTCCACTCAAAAGCTGTGCTTTCTGGGCCTCTAACAGGTTTTTGAACCCTCTCTTACCGCATTCTGCCTGTCATATAATGAGGCACACACTTTTCTTTCTGTTCTTGGGAGCAGGGCCATGTCTTATTCAACTGGGCATTCTTGACCAGTTGCCTAGGGCAGAGACCTGTATGCAGATGTTTAATTCATTCTGGAGTCACGTGTTTTACATATATACACACACATATGTGCACATGTATATGTATCATACATATATATACAAACTTACAAATTGGCTGGGAAAGTTCCATTAGAATATTAAAAATTAATTTAAATTCTGCAATTTTGCTGTCATTTTATGTAATATGTGCTCATTCCTTTTACTTACTAGAACCAAATTTTAGTTGTTGTAGAGAGATTTCGACTTGATTTGATTTTAAAGATTTTATTTATTTACTTGAGAGAATGAGCAAGAGAGAGCACAAACAGGGGGAGTGGCAAGCAGAATGAGAGGGAGAAGCAGACTCCCCCCTGAGCAGGGAGCCCAACGCAGGACTCAATCCCAGGACCCCGGGATCATGACCTGAGCTGAAGGCAGACGCTTAACCAACTGAACCACCCAGGTGCCCAAGATTTCGATTTTATTTTGGGGTTAAGTGCTACTCTTTTTAGAGGGGCGTGGACAATTTAAATTCTTGAAATCACCTCATCCAAAACATAAAAAAATAAATAAATTCTTGAAATCAGTTCAAATGACTTTATTTCCAAAAGAAAAGATAGAGGTAATTTTCGGTATTATGAAGAATCATAGTTGTATGGAACTGCTATTATTTCATTATACCTATCCTTTTAATGAGAAATAAGTGCAATAAAATTTTATTAATTCAGACTCTATTATTTGGCAATTTTTGATAGTTCAGTTACCAAGGTGGCAGAAATTTTCAGTTGTTACTATGATACTTTTTAAAAGAGCAAACTTCTCAGGCACTTAGGAAGATCCACCCATGTGTAACTAGTTGATGTAATAATTACCAAGAATTCCCATCTATTAATTACAGAATATCTGGCAGTACAGTGATATATTTGGCAACACCTTGTCAACTATTAATTCAAGTTAAGTAATTTTTAAAAAGAATAACTGTAAGTGAAGCTTTTATTAAATGTAATGGCTTTACTCTTAAATAGTCTGAGTTAGTGAAATTTAACCAATTAACTGGGTGGTTCTTTGTATTCAAAGACGGTGGTTCTGCAGATGTCCTCCATGGGAGGGGATGTGATTGAGGAGACTGGAGCCTGGTCGTCTGGGCCTCTCCAGAGTGCATATGGCTGACCCCTCCCTTTTCTTTCGGCTCTAATTGCTGGTAATCCTAAAGCAGGCTCATTTACATGTAGGATGTGGTTGCTTTCTATTATTTCATCCTCACCGCAGTATGGTTAGGGTGGGCATTACTGTTCCTTGAGTGACTGTATGTCACTCAACCAGAGTGACATACAACTAGAAGGGGCAGTAGTAGTACTTTCACAGACGTCCTCTGTCTCCGATTCCCGGTACTCCACCACATTGTCTTTCAAATAACATATTTGAACTTAGGTTCAAAGCAACTTAGGTTTGCAAAGCAGGATATATCTGTTACCTCATTCACTCAAAAAAAAAAAAAAATTTACCCCCTTGAGATGGTAATAAGTGTATCTGCCTGTTGCTTTTCTTTTTCAGAGGTCCCTGGCTGTGTGCTATTCCGCCCACCTTCTTCAACTGGCACTGTTTTATGTTCGCATCTAAAAGGCACTCTGAAGACAGAGTTGCTACAGTATACTCAGACAGTCTTTTTTCCTGTCCACTCTTTGCTTGGCTGCCCTCAGCTTGCTCTACCTGTATGCCCAGGGCTAGACTTCAGCAAAGCTGTCAGTGACCAGAGGCTTCTTGTACCATAGCCTCTCCCATTTCTGTCCTCCACCTCTCTCATTGGAACCTTGTCCTTAGCCCTTGTCCACTCTCTGTGAGAACTTGTTCTTCAGAAAGAACCACTCATTTTAAAGCATAAGTGTTAATTAACAAATATATACTGAATTTTACTGCTTTTAGGGAATTTGTGTTTTAATGAGGTATAAAAAAATATATAGCCGAATCAATTACTCTCTAATGGTAGAATTTAATTTTAGTGAGGAGTTGTGACATAATTTTTGAAGCTAGGATATTCTTAGTGGCATCTTCGGAATTACAGATGTAAGCGGTTCCTGCTTCACCCACATGGAAAATCAATCTTATCCATGTCTGGCTGTGATTCCCCTCCTTACTAAAGAGTATTGCTTGCCTGTGGGTAGAATGACTACTTCCTGAGATCCAGGTATTATTGGCTCTGGCTCCTTGTTTAATGTTTAAGTGGCACTTGCTGGTGAAAGTTCAGACAGAATGTTCAGAGCAAATCCGAGTCTCATAGTCATAAAGAAATAAAGGGTTGCATTGTGAGCCTTAAACTTTTTTTTGAAAATCAGTCAACAGATTTTGATTGAATAATACTTCAGCTGTCTCCTCAAAGACATTTTGACCTTTTGATTTCACTTTCTTTGTCTATTAGCGTGTCATGGAGCAGGGTGCTGTGTAAGTAGCAGAATCTTGTGACAGCTTTTAGTCCTTTTTGCAGAGGGAAGTCTGTGTGGATGGCATGTAATCTCACCCTTTGAGGAAGGCGCTGGTCTCTAAGATGTGGTAGTCAAGAGCTTGAGCTCTAGAGTCTAGGCTTTGGTGTGTACTGGCTCTGTGATTTGGAGCAAATTGCTTACTGTCTAAACCTCACTTTCTCTGTCGTTACAGTGGGGATCAGTTAGTATTTGCCTGGGGGTCAGTGGTTGTGCTTAAGAGGAAATGATGGATTTAAAGAACTTTGCACTGTGCCTGTCACCATTAAATACTGAATGATGGCTAGCTATGATTATTTTCCTTTTGGCTCAGTGTTCCAAATTTTCTCGCAGTCTCCTCGTATGTTTACTTCTAGAACCCAAAGAATTGTACAGAAGCTCCTATAGGACTCTGTAGAGGCTTTTGAACTGGATTGCCTCAAAGTTTTTGGAGTTGAATTATTCCAAGAAGGGATGCAAAGAAAGCGAACTTTAACCCTAGTTTCTTTCCTGCCTTCCAGGCCATGACTTTATCTGTGTTCTTAAATATAGCTACTCTGACAAATAGATTGACAGAATGCTACCCATGCTGCACTTTCCTTTCATGGTGTGGAGAACACCCAGGAGTCACTTCAGACTGCCTCGAAACTTGTCTCAAATATAATTCAAATCTTGAAATGATTATCTGGATGTGTGCATTCCAGGAACTGTTGGAAGAGAGAAACATCACCAGCAAATACTTTCAGATTTTTTTTTAAAAGATTTTATTTATTTATTCGACAGAGATAGAGACAGCCAGCGAGAGAGGGAACACAAGCAGGGGGAGTAGGAGAGGAAGAAGCAGGCTCATAGCGGAAGAGCCTAATGTGGGGCTCGATCCCAGAACGCCGGGATCACGCCCTGAGCCGAAGGCAGAAGCTTAACCGGCTGTGCCACCCAGGCGCCCCTACTTTCAGATTTTTGTCCTCAGTCTTGGACTCCCATGAAAGTTACAAAGGGGTGGTAAATCTACAGTTTAATCCCTTGGGGTCCATTAAGGCCCTCCTGATTTTCTTTGTGCTCTGGTCAGGTAAGCTAGTATGCATGTTCATAGTCGATTCAAGTGCCCCTAGAATGCCACCGACCAATGGCCGTCCTTATTTTTGAGAGTCACCAGATAAGGCAGTTTCTCAAACAACTTCAGCAAGGCATTCCAGAAATGCTTGATCTCATACTTCTCTGCGCGATGATAAATAAATACAATTTTGATTTCATCTCAGACTAATTAATCTGAACTTCTCCTTCTGGGATGTAAAATGGAATAATGTTCTAGAGCTCTTTGAACATTAGATTGGAAAGAAAATGCCCTAACCATTTTGCTTAATTAAATCCTAAAGAGGTGGTACAAACTTTTCATGATTAATAGAAACATGCATATTTTGACTGATGCATATTTATACGATATTATCATATGAAAATTTTATCATGTTATACAAACTATTCGCCTTGAGAATGTGACTTAATGCTGTAAATATTTTGCATTTGTTGTTGCATTGTTCATTATAAAAAATACGCAGGCTAATGGCTGTAAGGAAAAATCTGTTATGCCAGTCTTCTTTGAGGTAATCTCAAGTCTCTAATGGCACAGGCTTTAGTCTAAATATAAGATAGGAAATCAGATTCTCCCTAGTTCAAAGAAGTATTTTTTAAATAAATATATATATTACAGCAGATCAAGTTAGAAGAGCTAAAATGCTGGGGCCTTCTATTTTGCCAATGTAAAGCATGCACATAATTACCAGGTTTCAGATAAAAAAAAAATGTTGTTGAAATGAACCTACCCCTTTGGTTTTAAGCACTTAAGAAAAGCTCACTTTGCTAGGGGTACAGTCATGCACGTTGAAGATGGGGCACCATCTCATGGCTAGGGCCAGAATTTTGAGCTATGTTTTAGCTGAAAAATTAACTTAGATAATTACAGTTCTTAGTTTCTTAAATAGAATGTGCATAAAAATGGCTTTTATAAGACTGGAGTACCTGAGATATCTGAAAATGTTTCCTCATCTTTGGAGCACTAGCTATTGGTAACAGTTTGATGACAGAAAAGGAGAAATCTGATGGAATTTTTCCAAAGTGTTTGCCTTTATGAAACGGAATTTTATGAGAAACGGATGGGAATACTGAATTACTTAACAAGACAGATGCTAACCACCATTCTAAGAGTTTTCCAACTGCCACGTACAAAACAAAAGTGCACAATTTCTTTTGTTTCATCTTCCCATGTTGTTACTTTATAGTACAAATGATTTATAAAAATAATCTCCTTTAAAATTCTACTTTTTGTTTCTCTGTTAGGTCTATTGTAAGAAAGTATCCTTGCCTCCTCTTAAAAAACTGACCAGCCAGTCGGCCTGGCGGTGATGGAGGGAAGCGTGAGGGAGAGGGTGAGCTGCCCTCTTCCCAGCCGCCTTCCTTCCTTCGTTCCCAGGCTGTGTGCCCGCCTCGTTAGTGCTTTGTTCTCTACCCTTTTTCATCTCAATCTCAAGTGGATTATTTTATTTTATTTTATTTTATTTTTATCTTATCTTATTTATATCCATTAAAGTTCTAGAAGGAAAAATTTTAGGTTTTGTTTCTCAAACCAGACAATTTAAGGGAAGGAACAACAAGGGGAACCTAATGGGAAGTGGGGTCTCCTTTTTAAACTCTGAGGCCAAATAATTTCCCCCATAAAAATTTCTTTTCCTTACAGATTTCACCAGAATCAAACATATTGCCAGTGGATCATTTGGGAGAATTCTGCTGTATCATCTTCTTTTTTAGGACTTTAAGATTTTAAAGCAGCTAATCAATTGGGAAGAATAGAAAGTAGTAGTTCAAATTAATTTAGGAATGACAGATGGTTATCTTTAAAATATACTATTTCTAATCTAATTTAAAAAACCTTCATACTCTGAGGTAAATTGTAGAGTTTTTTTCAGTTTTCATGTCTATAACGTTTCATGTCTATAGACATTTCATGTAAAATGTCTATATGTAGACAGATGCCATATTAGAGGCCATATAAAATAGAAATAAAGCTTTCTTTGAGTAGAACAAATTATAAAATGCAATAATTGTATGACATTTGAATTCATGTTATGACTCCATTTAAAGAAAGTTATGTTATCAAAAATGATTAATATCAAAGGTCATTTTTACACTGTCTCATGTGGTAATTAATAATAGATCATATTATGTAATTTGTGAAAAAAAAGTCGTCATTAAAATGACAATATTTATTCCATTAAGGTAAATAAAATGCTGCACATAGTTCTGAGTGATGATACTCAGGGGAAAAGAGCCGTATCACTGCACTACAAATTAGTTTGCTTCTAATTTTGCAGGCTGATGACCGCACTGCCTCAAACCAAATCTTTTCCCTGGAAATGGAATGATTGCATGACAGACTCTATGAACCATGAATATGTCAACAACTCATGGACCAGGCCTTGCTTAGCAATTAGTCTTTGGGGGATTTTATTCAGAAATCAGACAACACTACACCGGAGCTTATTGGGAATTTTGTGATTACCATTCATGTCTGGAGCATGAGTCTGGGATAGTTAAAAAAAAAAATCCATAAAGGAAGAAGAAATGTGGCTAATAGTGGCAATCAGTCATATGTACACACATTGTCAATTGGGAGGACCAGAAAACTCCAGATATAGCAAAAGTCCCTAGGAGGCCCCAAGAAAATATTTTGTAGACTTCTAATTAAAGTGTCCTGTTATTGCCCCCACCCCTAAATAGGCTAGTATTTCCCAGACTTCAGTCATTTGAGTATCACTGTCACATTTTTGTCATAACTTATCACCTGCATTATGATTTACTCAATGTATTTTATTAACTGACTCACTTTAAAAGCCTCTCTTTGCTTTGAGCAGTAATATTTGTGATATCATGGGCTTGTTTTGCCAGTTAAATTTGTTTCCTCCTCTTGCAAAGGAAAAGAAATGCCGTATTTTAATTATTGAAAACATTCACATACCACTTTACATCATTCTGCGCATCTGCATGACATGGGTGGCCGGTCCTGCAGAAGCTGCTGGGACTTGCTGAGAATGATCTTTGTCGCTGTGTGACCTCAGGTCTCATGGCTGACACCTCCATTACCATCCCTCCATTTCAGGGCATGAGCTACATCACATGGAGAGAATTTAAATCAGGCCTGTGCCTCCCCGAGGACACCCATGCAGGAAGGTTTTGTCGTAGGAGACTGCTGAGTGAGCCAGGCTAGTGCCTTTGCATCGGCAGAATCTGGCCACTCACATCCACCCTTTTCTGACGAGCCATATCACTTGGGAAGCATTACATCGCAAGGGTGAATTACACCGCATATCCTGTAACCGTCATGAGAAACATGCCCAAATGAGCCTGGTTCCTGACTCACATTAGGGCATCACATGGTGGGTTAGCACTTGGGTGTCCCCCTGGTGTGGATCTCACAGGCTTTCAGCAGTACGTTTGAAGAAATGGGTCATTTTACAAGCTTCATGAGTCCTGAGCCTGGGTTAACCAGGTAGAATATGCATTTTTCCCAGGCTAGGAAGCCCTGGGAGCCCTCTGGGGTGTGCATTCATGCTCTGGATTTTAAGTAAATGAGGTTTTTTTGAAAACTTAAGAGCCAACCAGGAAAGAAAGAAAAGCAAGCAAGAAAGCGAGCGAGCGAGCGAGCACTGAGTGTTCCTATCAGGAGCTGGCTATCCGACGAGGTCAGAAAGTGGTGAGGTGCAGAAATTAAAATTAGACCTCAAGTAGCTCTGTCAGGCTCAGGGTGTGTCTAAGTTTGAAGGGATGTTTGCTTCTGATATGAACATTTTTCTTATACTTTTGTTATAGAAGATGATGTGTCAAATGTACAAATAATGTGTGCCTGGTGCCAGAAAGTGGGAATCAAGCGCTATTCCCTGAGTATGGGAAGTGAGGTGAAAAGCTTCTGCAGCGAGAAGTGCTTTGCGGCCTGCCGACGAGCCTACTTCAAGAGAAATAAGGTAAGAGCACGTAGAGAGAGGCGGCTGTGCAGGCCTCCCCAGACCATGTGCGCATGTGCCTCCTAGCTTCTAGCTGAAAACACTGTGCACAGTTTACTTTTATTTTTTCTGTTTTGTCTGTTCTCCTTCTCTGTCATACTTAACCTTTCGGAATGAGGAATCCCCTTCTACATGTAACCTGTTCTTCCATTTCTCTGTCTTGATGTTTGAATTCTGAGAGGGTGAATGAGAATCTGATGAGGAGGGACATGGTGATCGCAGCTGAGTGACGGCCTCAGTGACAGTGTCTCTCCAGCCGTAGAGCGTATAGACTAGAGACCGGGAAAGATGAGCGGTAGAGACTTCTTAACAAAGGCCGAGGAACGAGCCACGCAAGTGTGGCCAGAAAGCTTTAGTCCACACAGTTTCATATTTGCTCCCCATGGCAACATTGCTCTGGCTCTACAAAAGCTGATCCACAAATTCTAATCAGGAACCACAAATTCCGATGAAGAAAAACGTCAAGTCTCTCTTGACGCCTTATGTGCAGGTTGACTGATACCGAGAAAAGGCGAAATAATGACTCCCTGAACCAACATTGCTCACACAGCCAAGCGTGTGTCAGCAGCGTGGTGGGTGAACACAGGAACAGCCATAGTTGATCAGTTTTTGTTTTGTCTGAAGACACCTCAGCTCTGAAAATGTCCTTTTAGAATACTGTTAGCCACCACTGATGAGAAATGGAATGTGGGATGTTTTCACACTCACACGCGCACGTACACACGCAGGTAGTTCCTTAATCTTTAAAGAACCGCTGTAGCATTTTGCCACCAATTACTGCAGTAAATTGCCAGTTCTTGATTATTTTCCATTGATCTGTAAAGCTTCCTTAATTCATGAAATTGTCCACATTTTGCTAAGCATTTCCATTTCCCTGATACAAGATCGAAATCTGTCTCTCCTTGAAGCAAACAATTATTATTATTTTTTTAAGTCTGATATTTGCAATCCTGAAATGCTAATCTCGGGTTCACTGCATTGCAAGAAGTACTCTTGCAGCAAATTATCTCCTGCAAATTTGGGTCACATCATCCTGCCAAAAAACATAATGCTGAAAGAATTAGGCTGCAGGAGTCAGCGGGGTGGAATTTTAGTAGCAGTCTCTAAGAATTAGGCTCATAATCTTCACCGAAACAGGGAGGCAAGTAAGGAAATGGTTTGGAATTCTTTTGGGACCATCAACAGTCGAGTTCATTTTCCCTCGGGAGGGGCTGGTGAGACTCCACAGAGGAGGGCCGTTACAGCAACGCACGGGAGACACGTTTTGTTTTATTAGAGGAGGATTAAAATGATCTCTGAGACCCCGGGGCTCCCGTTTTGAACGGTGAGCATTGGGGTAACAATCACAGGAGTGGACCCAGTGCTTTCATCTTCAAAGCCCTAACTTACCACAACAAAATACTTTGCATTCCATCCCAGAAGATGGCTAGAGAACAGGGGTTTTTGTCTTTCTATGATTCTGAAGGATTATGGGTCTGAATCTTGATGGACGGCCTGTAGTGAGCAAAATCAAGCAAGATGAATTTGTTACAATCCTGGTGATACATGTCATCTTTTGCAAAACGATTTTACTCTAGTGAGCCTCTGAAATAGCCCAGAATACCATATTTATATGTATAATACCATATATAAACATTTATATCGTTATAAATAACATGTAATATTACATCGTTATAAAGTTTAAGGTCAAACTGAATTTAAACTTCCATAGCATACAGTTTTAAAAGATGGATAACTGGGAGCCCAGATAAGAATTAGTATTTGGAATACTTCTGGCAGGTAAAATCAGCAGGGGGAGGAAGACCATTACCTTTCACTTCCTGCAGGGAGTTCTTGGGGTCGGTCTTCAAACATCCTGCAAATGCTGGGAGTCACAGGGGCTTGAAGTTTAGCCAGTGACTTTGACAGCTGATCCCAGCAGCCCATTAGTGTACATACAATACCTGTCTTCTCTGCGATCTTCATGCTTATTTATGTATTCCAAAGCTCTGCCACACTATACCTTCTCATTTTTCAAGTAGGGGAATAAACTGGTCACATCGCTTGCTGGATTCCTTTTTATTTTTTTATTTTTTTTTATTTTAAGAGTGTTATCTCTGCAACAATATCCTATTATATTACAATAAACATGTACAGCTGCTGCATTTCTGTTAACTGATAGGATTTTGTGGTCATTTCATTTAGGGCTTGGGTTTCCTAATGGATTGTATTCGATACCAGCCTCCATCCTGCCATTTCTAAGAACTGCTGTAATAAGCCCCAGGGTGTTCCCCTCGGAAGACAATAGCAAATAGCTACTTTTCTTGTGTCATTTAACCAAGTCTTTAGTCCTCATTATTAAAATCGTGGACTTTCTTAATCTTAGAAAAAGGACAAAATTCTTCTCCTTCTGTCATAAAAGATTTTCTGGCTAAATTCTGTGCTAAATTTTAGATATTCAGAAGAGGATGGAAAACAGTGAATAATGTGTGGGGAGAAGAGAAATTTGCTTAGGTATAATGTAGATTTAAAAAAACATGTAAAGTTAACTATGCTGTAAATTATGCTTTATAATGACAGCCCGCTTGTTGGTGGATAGCATGCTGGGATCTAAAAATGGTCTCTAAGTTGAACCCAAATTGCATGCATAACTTTACAAAGAAAAATCCTAGTAGAAAAGGTAGCTAATTAGGAGCCGTATTCAGCTGACCTCTGTTTTGTGTCTGAGCAACACCTGCATTTGTGCATGTAAATTGGACAGCTGTGCCTGCGGTTCCCCTGCTCTCCTCTTCACAAATGCTTGGGTATGGAGGCAGGAATTGATTTGCTGCTAAAAACAAGGACAAAAATAGCCCAACTCTCAAAATGAAGGCCCACTGAAAATTGGCTCTTTAAATTTCATTTGCTTCTCCGCCCTTCCTTTCTCTGGGTCTCTGTGTCTGTTTGATGGAGTAGGTTAAGGATATCATATCCGTCTCTCACAAACCCTGGCCCTATTAAAGTAAGGTAGGGTAAGACTGAAGCCAGGTTAACCCTTTATGGCATGTGGTTTATATTTTTAAACCGAATTTAAGATTTTATTTGACGAGTTGTTTGGATTGTTACACTACGTAGGCTTTCTTCAAGATGTTTCTGTTAGGGGAGGATTGTGAATCACAGCTGTATTCACTTAAGAAACCTAACTACTAGCTTGTACATTTCAGGATGTTGGCTCTAAGAGGTGATAGTGTTAATTCATAATTATATTTTGTAGAATCCTTATCCCAAACTGGCTCAATTGCTGGCTTAAAAGTTTTTGAAACAGTGGGTAAGAAGAATACTTTTGTAGTCTATGGGCATTGGCCGAACAATGGTATGTCGGTCTCATTACTCGATGCACTGGAGACTTTTCAGGGAACTAGTAGCTTGCTCTTTTCCCAGCCCCTTTTTGAGGCCACAAGTAGAAAAGGACTTGGAACATTTCTAGCCTAGTGATTTGCCTAGGAGTTGGAAAGTTGCAGAGGTGTCTTAGTGATTTTGCAAGAGATGCTGAAGTGTTTTGTGTAACAAATACCAGTTTTACTTTGCACAATAACACTTACAAATATTCTTTCCTAAGGGAGTATGCCTTGTAACCATTATCCCTTTAAAAACAAGAGTAACAAACAAGACCGCAAGTAGTAGTCATTTCCAAATACCCCGTATTTGGTCTTTTCCCTTCTACTTGGGAAAATATCTTATTATCTAAACTAGTGTCCATAAATCAAGGAGGAAATAAAAACTCAAGACAAATGGCCAGTGCAGACAGTGTAAATGATTGTTTTTTTTCTTTGTTAAGATCTTAAATTTTAGTGCTCTTTATGGGTTCGTGACATTGATACTTTAGTAACAGACATGATTTCCTAAAGACACCAAAGTTTTGCTTCCTTGTTCTAATTTTTCTGTAATTTGAAATAAGAATAGATAGAAATACTTCTTCTAATACCATAATGTTGCTGTTCCCCACCAGACCGTAGTAGGAAGTAAGCTATGCAGATAAGAGATAACAATAAGGATGAATTAAAGGTGATATAGATGATATAGACAGAAATGACATTTGCAAATCATGTCATTAAATCGCTAACAATCATGATAATAATAATAAATATTTGAAGAGGGGAATATTTTATAATAAAGCATTTATTTCGCTTTCAAATGATTTCTCTGCATTCACAGTGATTTCTTCTTAGAAGAGATCTCTTTTGCAAGACCCATCACTAATTAGCATTTATTGTATTATTTGAAGACACATTTTATTTAGACCACAGTAGTCCTCCCTTATCCCTGGGGGATACCTTCTAAAACTCCCAGGGATGCTTGAAACCACGGATAGTACCAAACTGTATTGATACTATATTTTTACCTATGCATGCATACCTATGATAAAGTTTAATTTATAAATTAGATGCAATATAGAGATTAACAACAAGAATTAATAATAAAATAAAGCAGCTTTAACAACATACTGACATAAAACTTATGTGAATGTGGATTCTCAAAGTATCTTTACCGTACTGACCCTTCTTCTTGTGATGCTGTGAGATGCAGGCATTGTGATGTAGTGTTAGACTGTTCTTGACCTTGTGATGATAAATCAGGAAGATCATCTGCTTCTAGACCACAGTGAACCACAAATAAGTGAAACCATGGAAAGCGAACCATGGATAAGGGGGACTACTGTATTGGTCTTTTTATTAAACTCGAAGATATCTTGGAAAAGATTCTCAGCTTCAGACTTAATTATCGAACCTAGTAGCGCAGAAGAAATGTGTCACAGTTGCCCTGCTAATCTAGTGATTAACCTGTCTACTTTGTTCCCTTGAAACACCTGCAAGATTTAATTTGCAAAATGGTTATCATTCATGAAAGTTTGGGGAAGGACATTAAGAAATTATTTGTAATTAATGTTCTCTGACTGCCTGAATCTCAGGCCACAGACTTGCTTATGCCAGCTGCTTGCAAATATTCTCGATCGACAAGTAACTGCGCCAGGGAAGCACCAGAGTTCTTCCTGCAGATTCACCTTGTTTTTATGGGGCGTCAGTGAGCCTTTTGGATCTGTCTACTTCCCCTGGCCTGTAGCGCGATTGCTCTGGTTCTGCAGGGTCTGTTGGATCTGTGCCGCAAGCCTGTCCACTGGCTGCATGGAGAGTGGCCCGTCTGCCCCCCAGGGCTTTAGTCTGTAGGCCAGTGGCTGAGTTCCCTCTCGGTCACAGCAAACAGGGGCGTCCTCAGAAAGCTCTAGGGAAAGAACAATGAACCCAACTGTTTTCTCCTCCTGTGGTATTTTGAAATATGGAATGGAATATTGATGAGCTGCTGTAAAGGAGAACCTGTGAAAAAAGCAATAGCAGAGGAGGGGGAAGGTGTTAGCCCTTTGAACACAATTAGGATGGGGTTCCAGCAGGAAAGTTCCGGGCAGTGAAGTAAGATGTAGGTAAAGTTCAAGTGATGCCTGGACTCTTGAAGCAAGCCAGAAAGGGCTCCAGGGCAGGCCGGGTAGGAGCCCTTGCCCTCGGAAGCCATCAGAAGCTCGGGGGAGGGGCACGTGATTGCGTTTATCACAGCACTTGAACACCACTTGAGAAACCCTGGGTTAAGGGATACCTGGAACACAAACAGAATGGGGCAAGTGAGTTTCTACTGCAAGAAAGGAATAGCACCCCCTTCTAATTTTTAGTGGGCTACATTTTGGAGGTTGTGGGAAAACAGAGAAATAATTCTAATCTGTTATACAGTATGGATGTCAACTTCCGACTAATATTAGATATTTTAGACTAAATATGAAGAGACGATTAAAGCTCCCAATAGCTTCAAGCCCCAGTGTTTGTTCAGCATTTCTTTTCAGTGAACAGAAGGAAAAGCGGAGGCGGGGGGACAGATTTTTCATAGATCTGAATCTGATCACCCGGGGGTCAATGTGCAGGGCTATTGACATATTCTCAAACGTTGATTTTCAGACACAGTCAGTGTCTGGCCATCCTTCTACTCAGAGCTAATGCTATACACTTAAATCAAGTTTCTCTCATTTGAACTGCCGGTAATTATCCAAACCATCTCGAAGGCACGCTCTCTTTTAACATGAACCACAGTGTCAGATTGCATCAGCTACATTGTGTTCTGGTGAGTGCGGCTGCAGTGATGAAAGCGCGTGCCTCGAGTTCATAGTCCGGCTGTCTGGTTGGGCAGTGGGTAGTTCAGGAAACAAATGATCGGGAAGGGTTCTAGTTATTTGGGACATGCTTTCTCCTTATCGATCCAGTCACTTGCGTTGCTAACCTTCTCACCTTGCTGCTAGCGGTGTTCTTGGATTATCGGAAGAACAGGCATTTAAAGAATTATCTAATGGGTTCTTCTGGTGTGCATCTCCCATCATGAGCTACGTCCAGCCCTCTTTGTGCCGAACTTTAAAAGGAAGGTGTCGTGAGAGCTTATTAATGAAGACCACAGGAGGGAGAAGTTTCTAAGAGGCCTTAGTGCACTGTCCAGAGAAACCAAGAGAGAAGCATTGTGCATTTTCCTGGGATCGTAGGTAGGCTGTTGATTCAAATGCTTTGTTAAAAATGTGAAGTAGCCAAGACAGGCCAGGTGGCTTGCCTTGAAATATTTTAAGGTAGTACTTTGAATCCAGAATTTTTCTCATACACTTTTGCAGTGTCTGGTCACAAAAGCTAGTACACTCAAGGTGGCCATACGCGGGAGATGCAAGCTATAGGCACACCTGTGGTTTTTATATCTCCCCCTCTCAGTACTGCCGTCTGGCTTCTGCACACAGAAGCAAACGTGTGAACTGGGCAAGCCATGTGTACTTATTTGTTTCTTGGGCTCTTTGCTCTTTGTTCATATTATCACAGATTAGGATGAACTAAAAAGAAACTTGTTGTAGCTGGCCGCTTAATTCCTGCCCCTGCAGGTCAGCTGAAGAGTGGGAAATTCCTTGCGTTAATAATCCACTCTTAGAGCTGCCGTGCACACGGTGGAATCTAATGTCTACTGACAGACTGCCTTTGGAGGTTACGAACGTCAATCTGTTGCATTCTCTGTAAACACAGGCTGTGGGCCAGAGCTGGGCGCTACTACAAGCACAAGAAAGCAGATCAATGGTTTAATGAATCCATGAAAGATGCTTGAACTCTGCTGCAATTTACTGAGCACTCTAGTTAAATGCAACTCCTGTAGTCTTTAACAAAGAAAAAGATAATCAATGGCCGGGGATGGAAGCCAATGTCCGGTAATCACGACCTCCCAGAATTTGTGTTGCTGTCTCATTGCTAACAGAGGGTCAGCCAGATCCGGGCTCTGAGGCTCACTACTTCTATATTAATATTTTCCTCATTGTTTGAGCTGCATTTAACCCAGAGACTACATAATCATTGAGTGCTGCTTCTGTCAGGACTCTTTTTAAAAGCTATGGAATATTATTTAAATGACATTTCTTTAAAGTAATACGATTAGGCTCCAGAATTGTATTATTCTAACATGTAGTATCTTTGTAAGGCATCCCCATGATGAAAAGTAAATAGGGGAATAAAATCCATTCATGATTAAGTCCTCAGAATGTCAAATTACATAGTGTCGGAGAGCCCTGATTAATCCTTGCATGGTAAAATATTCCTCATTAGTTTGCTATGGCTAAGGGTTAACCACTCCTATTATAAATTCAGACATTAATGTATTTTCTACTTAATTCATCTTCTAATAGAAGAAAATATAGTTAGCAGATAGGAATTTTTTACTTCTAAATGTGCCTTGGAAACATTATACTGATTTATAAGAGAGCTTTGGAGGCATATAGGAGAAATCCTTCATAAATATGTTCAAATGAATTTAAAAGTATTTAAGTACTTTTGATTGTGGAAAAACAACTGCTTTGACTTTGAAATGATTCTTTTTTTCCCCCACAGATAGTAGAATTTATGATGTAAATCAAAGACTTTGCATCCAATTTTTGTCACACGAACTTAAGCTTTCTTAGTGTTTCACTTTGTGATTAGCTAATTAGCATTAGGAGAGCTTGGTCCTACCCCAGTAAGTGTATTTTGGGGATTCAGTGGGTAATAGACATTTTGAGGTATGACAATTGCTAGTCTGCTTCACAGGCTGTCTGCCAGACATTCTAGGATAAAGTGGTGATTTCTATATGGATCCCAACAAATGATAGATTATCTTGTGATCTGTTTTGATAGAATAAATTCATATTATCTTAAATAGGGTGAGCAGTTCTAAGACTGTACATCCAACTTGTTATAAGACCAATCTTTGAAGGTCCTGATCATTTCTGTGATTCCATGTAGGATTAAATGTTTTGTAAGTAGGAGCAATTTAAATTGTTGGTGTCAAAGGGCTTAGGGATACAGAGACCCAGGGGTAGGTGAGATGGGCAAATAGATATTTGCGACAACATGGATGGACCTAGAGGGTATTATGATGAGTGAAATAAGTCAGACAGAGAAAGACAAATACCATATAATTTCACTTATCTGTGGAATCTAAAAAACAAATGAATAAACAAACACACAAACAAAAAGCAGAAACAGACTCATAAATACAGAGAACAAACTGGTGGTTGCTAGAGGGGAGAGGGGTAGGGGGATGGGCAAAATAGGTGTAGGGGATTAAGAAGTACAGGCTTCTAGTTGTAAAATAAATAAGTCACAGGGATATAAATTACAGCATAGAGAATATATCAATAATGTAATAACTTCGTATGGTGACAGATGGTAACTAGACTTATCATGGTGATGATTTCATAATGTATATAAATGTTGAATCACTATGTTGGACATCTGAAATATAATATTGTGTGTCAACTATACTTTAATTGAAAAAAAGAAAAAACAGGGAAAAAGCAGGACAGATACTTATTGACAAGAGGAATTTGCCTAGTAGGACACAAGCCTCTGTGCTACTTTTTTGTTTGTTTTTAACCAAAATTAAAAAAAATTGTTGTTATTCATCCACTTATTTAAACAAATAAAATAAAAGATATACTGAGTCTCCTTAATATGCCAGACACCGTTTTGGGTTTGGTGGATATATTATTAAACAAGAGAAAAGTCCCTTGGAACTTACATTCTTTTTCTAAGGGAGATAGATAATATACAAGTTAAAACTATGTATATATGTGACAAAATTTCAGGTGGTGACAAGTGCTATGAAGAAAAAGCAGGGTGAGGGGATGGGTAGCGATGGGGTGCTGTTTTACATCTGGTGGTTACAGAAGTCATCCTTGAGGAGGTGATGTATGGGTAGAGACAGAATGGATGATGGAGCTGTCAGGAGAAGAGCTTGGAGCAGAGAGTTTACAGAAGAGGGGGAGCAAGTGAAAGGCAGAGGAATAGGCTCGGCACTTTCGAACAGCAGCAAGGCCATACAGTCTGGAGCTGAATGGTCAAGGTGGTTAGGGACCAGATCATGTTGGGCACAGAGGTACTAGTTTGGATTTTCTTCTAACTTTGATGGCAGCTTTTGGGAGGTGTTGAGCAGGATGTGTGATATGATCTAATCTTCCCTGTTGATTGGATCTCTGTTAAGGAAGTAATACATTTAAGATCCTGGATGCAGAGAGAATTTAGAGAGTAGGAAAGGCAATAGCGTTCCCATGAAGTTGGGTGTGTCTGGCAATAGAAAATGAAAAGTGTCATATTCACTGAATTATTCACTAGTAGTTATGAAACATTTCCCAGTAGCAAAAGTATGTTGAACTAGTTTAGGGTTTTTTTCTTTTCTTTTTTTTTTTAAGTGTGGGAAGAAATGAACCAAAGATGGATATTGTTGGTTAAATGTTCTGACACAGCGATTTTTCTTTCTATATGGCAGGTGGGGCTTGCCCCCAGTCTAGTAGGGAGGTTAAGACCTCAGAAGGTAAGCTCAACACAGAAACCAAACATTGGCCTGGGAGACAGACCTGTGGCATCCACAGGCATCCACACCCCCCCCCCCTTAAGTAGTGTGAGGAAACAGAGATCGTAACTTTGAAGGGACAATCTTTGGGTAAAGGAAGTGTTTTGAAGTTTATTTTAAGGGTAGACCTAATTTAGTGATAGTTATAGGATGTATCAGGGTTTTTTTTTGGTGGGGGGAGGGAGGAGTATCAGAATTTTTAACGCAAGTAACAGAAAACCCAACACAAACTGGTTTAGACAATAAAGGACATCTTTTATGTAGTGGAGTTCAAGTCCTAAGGTAGGGTGTGCTTCAGACAGGTTGATCCTGTCGTGCAGCGGTTTCATTTCTTCCCATCTTTGTACTTTTGTAGATGGACTGTTGGCTATTTTCCAAGGCAAGCTCCCCAGAGGTCATAGGATGGCTGTTAGCAGCAATCAGGCCTATATGCTTCCTTGTTCATATCCAATAAAAGACAGAGTGCCTGTGTCCCAGCATTCCAAGCAAGAGTCTTGAAATGCATATTCATCGTTTATGCTTAGGTCATGTGTGCATGCCTGAACTGGGACTATGACCAGGGCAATGGATATTCTGATTAGCTTGAGTCAGTCAGGGCTTCTCTCATATATTAGAGTTAGGCTCATTTTCCTCTAAAGCCCATGGGAGGCTGCATGTGGAAGGGCAGCTACCAGAATGAAAATTTGGAAACTCTTACAAGAGGGAAGGGGTCAGAATGATGGCTGATTGTTGGTGCCAGCAAATATCCACTAGAGAGAAGAAGGAGTGACCTCATGAAGCTATCTCATGAGGTTGGATTCTTTACACAATGAATATGGCATGTCTGTCTACTCTTATCATGTGAAGGAAGGAATCTGAAATCCAGATATGGATTGAGAGATAAAAATGCAGTTAACATCCATCATAGGACACTTAGATGAACAACTTCTATCTAGGTCCAGCTATTTGAAAACCTGATTATTAGAATGTTGCCTTTAGTACCAGGACCAAAATGCTGACTTGTTCTCTTCTTTTTGAACTCCATAGAATATGTGATTACGTAGAACTAAGGTGAAGGGATTGTGGTTAGCTGTTAGATATGCTTATTTCTGAAGAGGAACAATGGTGTAGTTAGAATAGCAGATACCACAATAAATAGTTTCACCAGTGTGAGCGGCCTGGGAGGTGTTGGCCAAGGACCCTACTGGGTATGGGGAGGGAGATATCTGGGACTGGACGGGGCTGCTGTTACTCATCAAGAGTGAGCCTGCCCGCCATACGTTTGAGCTTTCTCTGTGGCTGCAAACTGTCCCGCTGAACGGAAGGGAGTGGAGAGTATTCAAACAAATTGTCACTTAGTCTGAGGCTGAATGCATTGAGTTCAGGGAGCTGAAGAAGGACAGACCCTGAAGGCTGTAACTTTCAAGTTATTAATTTATCTATTTATTTATTAAACAAATATTTCTTGAGTAGCTACTAGGTGCCAGGCACTGTGCTAGTTATTGGCGTTCCACCAGACAAGGAGAACTGGTTCCTGCCCTCATGAAGTGTATAGGCCAGTGGAAGACAGATGCGTATTTACATAATAACACCAATGTGAAATTGTCACTGTGTCAAGTGCTGGGATAGTGTGGGCACAGTGTTGTGAGAGCCTCTAACAGGGAGATTTGATTAGTCAGGAGACCCAGAAGCTTCCCTGAGGAAGAAGTAGGGCTTGCACTGAAATCCGAAAGATGAAGAGATGTGAGGGAAGGGAAGAGGGGGGAGGAAGAGCTTATTGGGATGAGGACACAGCAGTATGATCTCGAATCCTGGCCCCGATCTGCCACTTCTTTGCCAATTTCAAGTTCTTTGTGAGGGAATGGAATTTTACCTATAAACAAGAAAACAAACAAATATTCCCTGGAGCAATAATCCCATTAATCCATTTGTTTGTGTATTTGTTCGTTCATTCATTCATTCATTCATTCATTTCTACCAACCCTTGGGGATTTGTTGCTTGCTTACTGGCTTCTGCCTTTCCTGACTTTTCACTCCGCTTCATGGATGGTGAAGTTAGCACAATATTACTCATTTATTTCAGGGAGTATATTGTCAGCTTATAACTCCTGAAGGTAGCAGCATTCTGTAAATAAATAATAGGAATAATAACTCTAAGACCCTAAGTGTTTTTTATTATCAAATGTATCAGAAAAACAATAATAACAGCAGAGAAAAGATTGGGGGAAAATGCACCGATTTGAGAGAGGAAAATAATTAGTGTCCGACAAATATGGTTGGATGATTGAAAATAATGGAGTAAGTCATTTTTTGATGGAAAGAGCCAGAGAAAGGGCAGATCCTTCCCCCCACCTCCCTCTGGGTGTGGGAAGAGATGTGGTTTTATTATCTATAGAGAGAACTATAGACCTATGTTAACATTAAGGCGAGGGTAAACAGGAAGTTTGGGTGATAAATCTCAGGATAGAGGAGTACTTATTGACACTCAGGTCCCCAGACTAGACAAGTGTGATAAAGTGGGAACAGAACAGCAGGTCTGCTGGCACAGTAACAGAGGGCGATTCTCATGGTATGATGGTGTGGCGGGAAGGAAGGAATTCTCCTCCCTTTCTTTGTATTCTTTGTTTCAGCCTGGTATCTCATTTAGTGCCTAGGATCATGATGACAATCCTATAGAAATGTGATGATGAATAATTAGGCAGGTAAGCAGTTCGGATTTTATCTTCCTGGGTCTTAACCGGGTGATGTGCACACGTCTATTCAAAACAAAAGGTCTCTGCATCACTCTTCAGGATGCCAGATAGAGGAGATGACCCTTCCTGAGGCTGACCGTACTTGCCCCTGCCTCAGATGACTGGGGATGGGAACCACGGTGCAATTCAGCCGGAGTCAGCGGCCCCCTCTCCAGTTCCAGTAACTTCTGAAAACCACATATAGTGGCAGTCGTTTCCAAAAGAGGCTGATTTTAAAACTGTGATGAAAATGGCTAACAGCAGGCTGAAGGTTAAAGTAAAAAACTTAAAAACCATAAAATCTGCCTGGAGGCTATTTAAGCAAACTGTTTTAGAGGCACAGATGGTTCATATACCTCTGAGCCAAAAACAAAAAAGTAAAAAGGGGACAGTAAAGCTGGCGTGATTAAGCAGACAAGTATGAAAGTTTTATTAGTACGAAAAAGGCATCCTTTAGAAAAGTGGAAAATCTGTCTCCGGCAACTCGGAAGACATGTTAAAGACCAATGGGAAATGGAGAGGACACACAGATGACATCTCAGAAAGCAACCAGAGAGAGCGAAAACACACAGTGTGCTTCTGTACGTTGGGTGTCAGGGGCTGTGCTCTAAGGAGATTAGAAAGCAGTGGAAGACAAAGATGGAGTATGTGGAGGGTTGGGTGTGGCTTCCCTGTCCTATCTTTTTGAGGTGCAGGAGCGTTTATAGGGATTTGATGCAACTTAAATTGTGAGTTGAGTCTCTAAGGAAAAGGAGCAAGAGCAAATCTGAGACGCTGAAGCGCCATCCATCAGAAGGCCCAAAACATGTGAAGGAAGTCAAGTATGATGTTGCTGCCAGTATTACTGAAAAATTCTAAGCATCCCTGAAAGTGGTGGTGGGAGGGCCTCCAGCCTCTTCTGAGGGTGACCCCTCCTGCTTCCAGTGCAGACCTTCATGTATGCTTCTGTACATGTGCGAGGGCACACACATACGTTTACACAGAATGTCTCCGGATTTTAGATTGGTGAGCTTCCATTATCATAATTGGGAGAAAAGTCAGATTCCGAAAAATAACACAACAGTGCAAATTTTGCAGGGTCGCCATTTGAGAACCTTCCTCTGAGGAAAAAAACAAAACAGAACAGTACTAGTGTCTTGAGTTAGCATTCAATATAAACCTTTAAAAAATGACCAAATATAGCCTTGCAAAAAGTAAGGTAAGTTGTTTGGACTTTCAAAAATCCAAATAATTCACTTAGAGTTTGGCTGACTCCCTCCAAAGCGACCCTTGAGGAAAATAAATAACTGAAGGCAAGGAATAAAGCCTTGCCTTAGATTAAGAACCTGTGTAAGGAGTGGATGATATCCCTCAGAGTACACATAAATTAATAGCATACTGTCCCAGGGGTTTATATTAGGAGTAGTGTCACTTAGTATACTGATTGCTTATTTGGAAGTAGATGACAGGAAGGAAGGGAAGTTTGCTACTTTTTCTAAGTTGCTTTCATTTGAAAAACCACAGGGAATTACCTCCTCCCAGATGCCCCCCTCCCCCCCAAAACAGCAAACCCTGCTCTACAAATATATGAATATAATGAGGTAGCCTGACATCAGATGCAATTCCATTCACTGAGCTGTCAGCTAGTACAAGAGGACAAAAACTTTCAATTCTCATACTCCCGGACACAGGCTGCCTCTCAGCAGCCCCAGAGAGGGGAACTTGGTTTGGTGCGAAGGGGTCTCAATTGTGTTCTTTGCCTAGACTAAAAAAAAAATAGCATTTAGATGTTTGCTTTAAAGATAGTTTTTTTTTTTAAGTGGACAAAAGTATGTCAAACAATAAGCTTTGTCCCACCTTCACAGGAAATGTGTGGTTCATCCTTCTTTAACCTGATTTTTATAAAAGGCTAATGCTGAACTTTGAAAGAGTTGACATAGAGGATTAAATCTATTTTCATTAGGCTCCAGGCTATACAAAGATGGGATACAAGAGCCTGAAAAGGTATACTGATGGGGACAAAAGAACCAATAATAAAACTAAAGAATTGGTAAAGATAAATAGAATGAAAGTGTACCCTGCCTCTTAACACTCAGGGGTAACCTTTGCAGTTGGTCACCATGGAGAAAGACCGGGTCAGACTCCATGGCAGATGGTTTAATACATAGTGCATATATTAACCCGCAGAGGCAGCCCTGGAAGCACAAGCAGGTTGTTAATGATCGTGCACGCAGTTGTGAGCTGCTCCTGCTCTTGCAGTGAGGAATTCAGATGTCATGCTTCAGGGTTCAAGTTGATGAGTTTCTGGGCTGGGAAAACATTTCCCCCTCTGTAGCGCACTGCGCAGCTGATGAGGCGTGCTCCAGGGAAGGGGTGATGCGGGCTACATCCGGTAAAGGCAAGGCAGACAGTGTAGACTCACATCCCAGGTCCATGATTTAGTGTGACGACTTCCTGCTTCTGGTTAAAGTGGCACCGTGGAGAGGACGTCAGAGAACGAGGACTTTGTGAATCCAGTGTGAAGGCAGCAGATACCACTACTGTACACCTCACAGAGCTTCAAACCTGATACTGAAGTCAACACTGATTAAGAAAGAGATAAAGAATCCCCCATCTTATGGCCCACTGGCACCAGAGAAACCTGTGCCAGGGATATCTTTTTCATTTCCCTGTACCCTGAGTTGCTTAATAAGTAGAAACGAATGTTGGCTTCCCAAATTCCAGAGCATTGAACTTGACTTAAAGACTGAATTAAAAGCAGATAAGCCCCAGAGAATTAATTATGAAGATGTATACTCCCGAGCCCTATACGAGGGATGGAGCTCAGAGAAATTATCTGTATTTATTGAAGCCTAAATCAAGACAACCAGAATTAACTAGAAATTCAGGAAGAGTTGGATGAAAAGTTTAGATGTCTTACACGGTGTGTCATATTAAATGTGATGAGAGAGGAGAATTAAAGTGCACAAAAGTAAACTTAAGAGGTGAGCTTAAGTTAGCAATTCCAGCCACCAACCGGCAGAACTCCTTTCTCCTTCATTCCCCTTTGTTCACTTCCTTTACCTTGCCAATGCAAGCATTTAGCACTTAATAAATATCAGTTAAACGTATTCTTTATGACTATGTAATTCAGCAAGGTATTCGACATCCCTGGGGCCTAGATATTTGGCTCAACACTTGGTCAGGGGTTGGTAATGATGATTTGGACCTCAATTTCTTTCTCCTTATGTATGTAGGGACGTGGATGACGTATTGAATAATACCTATATCAAAGTGGTTATTACAGTTAGCCCTTGTCATCTGTATTCTCCAGGGCCATACAAGGGCTCAGCAAGAGGTAGCCATCATTGTATTTCTCTAACCCAGCTGTGCATGGAAGAGATGTGGAGAGATAGGCCTCACTCACTCCTGGGCTGCCCGGCACCCATGGCCCACTCCTCCCCGCCCCCAGCCAACCACCTGGAACGCCAAGCTTGCTTCTAGGGGAGATGGGAAGGAAGTTGGCTGTTTCCATCTTGCTCTTGGGTGCTGATGCTGAAATAACCCCATCTGTCGCTCAGCGCCCTTTCAGGGAGCTACGGCTAGCAGATCAGGGATGCTGCACCCATCACTTCTGGCTTAGGCCAGGACATTGGAATAGACTGGGGAAGTGAAAGGCTGCAGAGCACAGAAATGCATATTTGGGTAGAGAGCCGTGTCCTGTGCACCCAGCGAATGAACCAGCAACTCCGATAGGTCCTCGGAGGCTAAGACCTGTCTCGAGGCTGGGTGCCATGGAGCACAGAAATCTGAGACGTGGTTTCTGCTGAGGCGAATGTCTGCCTGAATGTGTGAGTTTTCCTGTGCTTGTATGGAAATTTCATGCCACACATTTATTCACTTACCCGTTTATTCAGTCTCCACAGCATGCTAGGCATTATTCTGTGGCTAGGGATACAAAGATGAATAAAGGAGAGGTCTCTGCCTCTAAGGCTCTCACAGTTGAAAAGGGGAGACAGACAAGCAAACAAATGATACAGTATGAGGCGTGCTGGAACAGATGTGAATGAGGAGAACTGGGGACCATGGAGTGACTTCCCCAGCCCAGGAGCCAGGCTCTCTGCATGAGTGAGCACATGCTAGGAGGCAGACCGAAATGCAAATTCAGGACATGGGACAGATAGGAGAAAAGCAAAGGGTAGCAAGGCAGTTTAAAGGATCTGAGTCAGGAATGGGAGTCCTACTTGTCACACGTTAAAAAACAAACGTATAATCCTTATTGGAGTTGCCAGAGTATGTTTTAACATGTTAAACTATGACAGACTTTCTAGGGATGCTTAAAACCATATCCATGACTTAAAAAAATTGATTTTGGACATCCTTTTGTCTTCAGGTTATATTTAGGAAAACGTCTACAAGAGATAAAGGAGGCAGAGAAGTAGAGAATATAGAGACAGGGCTCATGACAGACACGTAAAGAGTTGAATGCATAGCTGCACATTTCCTGGACTGTTTGAGCTGAAAGTGATGTTTGAAAGTTTCTCCAGCATCATCCTTTTAACCGATGAGAAAACTGTGGCCCTGAGAAGAGAAGTGACTTGCCTGGACCACACAGCTAGTGAGGGGCGGATACCATTGGTGCTGTGGTCAGCTTGAGATCTCTGCAGTCAGCAAGTGGAGAATTGTCATGGTAGTTGTCTGAGGAGCAAGAGAACTGGCTCTTCTTTTTCATTAGAATATCAGTATTTAGTAAGTGTACATATACACTTTATAGAAGGGCTTAGTGTGCTAGTTTTCAAAGTTTTATTTACCAAGAATTTGTAGTAAGAAATACATTTTGCTTTGTAATTTAGTACACAGGCACACACACGCACACGCACACGCACACACACACACACAGACTCCCACCCTACTTCATATTACCTAAGTCACTTCGATGCTGGCATTTTCTTGATTTTGCCACGAAGTGTCAACAGAAGATTTTCACGCAGTTATGTCATAACAGCAAGCTGGATGACAATGATAATAAAATGCATCATGATTTCAGAAGTATTAAAATATGAAAAATGCTTAGGTTTTAGAATATGCAGAAGACCGTATATCCATTTAAAACTGAACCGAAGTGGGGTGCCTGGGTGGCTCAATTGGTTGAGCATCTGAGTCTTGATTTTGACTCAGGTCATGATCTCAGGGTTGTGAGCTTGAGCCCCATGTCAGGCTCTGCGCTCAGCAGGGAGTCTGCTGGAGATTCTCTCTCTCCCTCTTCCTCTACCCCTCCCCCCAACTGGTGCTCACACTCTCGTTCTCTCTCTAAAAAACAAACAAGCAGTGGAAACAAAATTTCCTGAAACAATATATATATATTTTTATGTGATGCGCTGTGGTATTTTCTGTTTTGTTCTGTTCTGTTTCATTAAAAAGTTGCTGGTTGGGACTCATTTATGGGTTGAGAGCCCAGCTTGAAA
Organism: Ursus arctos; assembly: GCF_023065955.2. Taxonomy (NCBI): domain Eukaryota; kingdom Metazoa; phylum Chordata; class Mammalia; order Carnivora; family Ursidae; genus Ursus; species Ursus arctos. The sequence continues at coordinate 51,475,802 of NW_026622797.1, read as the reverse complement.
ATACTGGATGAATAGATAGAATTGTATTAAATGTGATTATTATGGCAGGATGGGGAGCTTTCAAGGTCTTACCATTGGGTTCTCCTTGATTTTGACTGCAATTTCACCATGTTAAAGCAAGGTATTTCTATTAGTTTTTATAAACTTTAATTGTGGACTCTGTTAATGCAGTCATATTTATCTGTTAAAATGGCTAAAGGCTGCCCCATTTAAAATTTACTTTTAAGTATGCATTTGTCTTGTGGAGAACTGGAGGCATCAAGGATATTGATCAGAGAGTAAAAGGGAATGCTCAAATTTTAAAATTGCTATGTCAAGCTCTTGTTATCAGGTAAAAATGAAGGAAAGGAAGGCAGAAGTGACTTGGTGGGGAAGAAGCATGGGTAAGAGAGCCAGGTAAGAAGACCAGACACAGAGGACGGGCCTGAGGAGTGAAGTGAAAAAGGAGAAGCAGCTTGCCCACGCAGCTTTCCATGATAGTTCTGAGCCTTGGGCCAAAGGCGATGAAGAATTCAATGGAGGCATGGACTGATGCCATGTTTGGTCTGCTATCCATGGCATAGTCAATGAGATGATGCCTGGGCCTGTCCCATAGGACTGTGCTGTTATTCAAGGCATGAGGCTTATTCTTTACAAGGACTGGCCCATGTCAGGGGACTTGTTTGGGGGGACAAGTTCGCTATCAAGGAAAAAGAATGGTTGGATTTATTTATTTTTATCTTTATTTTATTTTTAATTTCAGTATATTTAACATGCATTGTTATATTAATTTCAGGTATATAGTATAGCGACTCAACGATTCTGTACATTATTCAGTGTTCACCATGATAAATGTACTCTTAATCCCCTATGCCTATTTCATCCATCCCTCCACCCACCTCCCATCTGGCAACCACCAGTTTGTTCTCTATATTTAAAAAAGTCTGTGTTTTTTGTTTGTCTCTTTTTTTCTCAGTTTGTTTATTTTATTTCTTAAATTCCCTAGGCGTGAAATCATATGATATTTGTCTTTCTCTGACTTATTTCACTTAGCATTATACCCTCTAGCTCCGTCCATGTTGTTGCAAATGGCAAATTTTCACTTTTTATGGCTGAGTAATATTCCATTGTGTATGTGTATGTATGTATATATATATGTGTGTGTATGTTTAATTGAATATTACATGATATATTATATGTATATATAATAGAATATTACATGATATATGTATATATATAATATACACACTCCATGTCTTCTTTATCCATTCATCTATCAATAGATGGCTGAGTCTGTTCCAAGGTAGGCTGATAAAGAAATGATAGCTAAGGGTTTCCCATTTCAGTAATTCGGTACAGCTAGATTAGAAACAGGGTGGGAGGAGCGTGGAACAGAAACCAGTAACTGGGAAAACTGGGGAACTGGGGCTGGGGTTTCTTAACCTCTTGTTTGAATCATGGCCTCCTTGGATAACCTGAAGAAAAGTTCAGAGTGGACCTTTTCTCTAGGAAATAAACAGACATACAGAATTTTACAGATTGTTTCATGAACTTTCTGAAATTCATTCATTGACCTCTCGAATTCAGATTTAGAATTCTAAGAATGATTAGATGTGGGAAAACTTAGCTCCTCCTCTGCTGTTCTGAAAACTAGGGTTCTTCCCTGAAGCCAGAGATTCAGGACGGATAGTGTTCTGACGTGTGCAGCCTGGAATGGAGGTGTGGGACAGGCGGGGGTGTGCTGTCAGTCTGTCAGCGTAAGGACCATGCAAGAAGACCAGGGATTGACTGGTGCTGCTTGGCGTCTCAGGCTGGTTTTTAGAATAAGCATGCAATAATAAACTTTACAGTATTAGGGGAGAGGGCAGTTCTGCCTCAGTGCCAGAAATGATGCTTCTTCCAGGATATAGACCTTGAGAATCAAATGACACAATTTTTCAGTAATTTGTCCAATACTTAGAACAGACAGGTACTTCTCAAAATGGATGTCATTAAAGTCACAAAACTGGTGATATGGACAGAGTCTTCCATTTGCATTACAGAGATATAACAGATGTGTGGAAGCTCCCAGTCTTAGCAAGACGTTGGGTTAAATAATGCTTGCTGCCTGGATGTCCTGTCAGATGCATTGTAATACTTAACAGAACTCCTTGCCACCTCGTAAAGGAATTTAAACTGCCAGCCCATTTAATGTTCATCTCTAATGTGAAATTTTTAGATGAAGCCAATTTAGCTTAATTTACCGAGATGTTGCTTCATATCTAAGGGGGTGGGGGAAGGGGAAGCAGGGCTAGAGTCCATTGGAGCTGCCCCTTTGCAGAAGTCTGGAAGACACAGGACACAGAATAGCTTCTTTGGGTCACTGTGCCATTTGTTAAGGAAAAGCAACACCACCCTACTACTGCCTCCCACTCCTGCTCCGGGAAAAAAATATCACTCATGCCACCATTCCAATAGACACAGGAATGATCTCAGAAAGCAGTTTCTCTTGAGTTTCTAGAATAGTCCAAGCATTGACCGTTCTTCAGGGTGGGGGTGGGGTGGGGGGAAACTGTTGTTCTGAGAGTCTGCCTGGGACTGCAGATGGAAGGCCTTGATGAAGTACAGCGGCATCTTTGTGCTGCAGTTAATGGTTTTACTTTTTTTTTGTTAAATCCCCTTCTGAGGGAAATCTGTGATTACATTTTTTTCTCTGCACAGGTGCTAGAATGCATTGCGCAAATACAAACATATCCCACTTCATGAGAAAATTTGGAAGTCATTTTCCTTCCATCTGTCTGAAGTAGACTGTGCTCTAAAACTGGCCATCCACCCACCCATTCTCCCACGCACCTTCTCGGTGACAAGGAGGAGACGGCATTGTAAGAGAATGAGAAAAAAAAAAAAAAGATAAACCCCGCAAGGCATTTAAAAGGATGGCTTATTAGTATCATTTGGACAGCTATGAATAACACATGATAGCTTCTGGGGCTGCATATTATTCATAGAAGAGTAGCCTTAATTTTCCCTCCCTCCTCTTCCCCATTCCAGTGTCCCTTTATTACAGATACCTTTCTCTGTCTAATTCCCAGACCCTTGCCGAACCTGGGTATTCTTTGATCACAGACCATTTTCCTATGTCCACAGTGAGTCCTCGCCCACGTAGGTAGGTGAGCAGTGGCTTTGAGAAAAGGGAGGCAGTGCCTGTTTCCAGAGGACGCTGCAGCTGGAAGCGCTCGGCCGTCAGACAATCAGAGGCCCAGCAGGGCACCTTCCGAGCGAGCGAGCAAGCGCAGCTGCACGGCTCTGCTCTCGAGCTCTCCAAAGGCACTGCGCCCTACGTGCAGATTCCAAGCTACATTTAACACAATTGCCCATCAGCACTTAGGAAGCAGTTACCACAGAAACCCAGCAGAGACCAATTAGTCACATGATTAAATTAATTAAAATAACCCAGGGCATCTGCCATCTTGCCTCTTTTTGCTACAGATAGCGCATGACCCAGACAGAACCCTAATTGGTTAGCAATCCTGTTGTGTCTCCTAGTCCTAGAATTGTATTCTTACCATGGAAGGGGGTTCTCCTGATTTGCTTGTCTTTCCATAAGAACTCTCTTGGGTTGTTTTGGAAGATATTCCTTCCCTATAAGCCAGGCTGTATCAAATTCACAAAACATCAGATTTAATAAACAATGGGATTTGTTATGTTGGGGATAAGAGGATTTGGAAACATTTCCAATTGCACAGTTGAGGACTTTTGGAGGCTTTTTAATGAGGGCTCCAACAATACAGGCCAGGGGGTGCTCTGTAATGTGCATTTACACTTGACCTGAGAATTCTGTGGCAAGTCGCGGAAACCAGACTGTGGTTTTGCTTGTTAAAATAATAGAGGTGTTATAGTGGGGCACCGGCAGCCGGTGTTCTAAGATGGTCCTGAGTCAAGGGTGGCGTCTAATGATCCCCCTCACTGGCTCGTCGTTTGTAAAAGGCCGAAATGCATACTCTGAAGCCAACAGAGTGAATCAGTGCTTTGTCCTTGATATGCCGGATGACCTCATAATGGTCTCCCCAAATCTGCATGTAGTCCAAGCTTTTCTATTACACCGGTGCCATACTTCTTCTAGGAACACACACACACAAATCAGCTTGCCCGCAATCTCATAGTGCTCACAGCCGCATGACTTCCATCACCTCAGACATTTTCTGGAGTCCATTTGGATCCATTGCACCTGAGAGCAAATGACCGAACACAGCGTAGAGATATCAAAGGAGGTAATGGTGTGGTTTCCCAGTGTTCTTTCTTTGTGACTTGGCTTGACAAAATGGCATGAATTAATTATACAGTTGGACTGCATTAATTTGTGCCTGACAAAGCAAGTGGCACAATCTCATCTGCAAACCTTGACTGTGAGCAGGCGAGTTACGGTTCTACAGGAATCAGAGGTAGCATGTAAATAATCAGCCGGCACAAATCTTTCAGCAGTTGTAGGCACTGGGCTAGCCTGAATCTCCTTTCTTCCTAGGTGAATCAGAATCTAGCCAGACCTCAGGACACATGTGTCCCTCTGGCAATTCTGAAAATCAGGTGCCCGAAGAAAGAGAGCCATGTGATAGTTTTAAAAAGTGTGGCCTAAGGTTTTATATAATGAGAGGGAATGAACTGATATGATGTCCTAAGTAGCAATACTAATTAGAAGAATAAACATTGATATCACATTTTATAATCTGTAAAGTATTCACATACCTCCAGCCTTTGACTTAGTCTCTCTGACTTTACTAATACTTTTATTAAGTGTACATATATCTTGTATGTACTTGGTACACTCATTTTGTTATTGGTACAAGGACTGTTTTGTGAATAAGATAAACATAGAAGAGGGGCGCCTGGGTGGCTCAGTCGGTTGAGCGTCCCACTCTTGATCTCTGCTTAGGTCATGATCTCAGGGTTGTGAGATCGAGCCCTGTGTCAGGCTCCACTCTGGGCATGGAGCCTCCTTAATATTCTCTCTTTCTTCTCTCCCTCTGCCCCTCCCCCACCTGCTCTTCCTCTCTTAAAAAAAACAAAGATAAACAGAATAAATGCAAAGCAGAGCTAAAATTAAGGTATAGAAAATATATTTCACATTTTAGAGTTCTTTTCCCTTTGAAATCAACAGAAAAATGAAAACATAAACTGTCTTGGCGTAAGTGACTAATGAATACCTTTAGTAGATTTGAAAAGTAAAATATGTATTTCCAACTTTTAAATGATTGAATAAAAATTTAAAAATATTTCTTAAAGAAATATTTGTGCTTTTGTGAACTATAGGCTTGGCTTCACAAGCAGAAATCTGGTTTTGCTATCTCCATATACGTTTTTTTTTTTTTCTCAAACTATTAAAAATTCTAGAAATATAGCCATCTAAAAACTGAATGGCTGCTCTTTTGGGAATGACAAAGCGAACTACAAATCAAAGTGTATCTCATATCATTTAGTTGTATACCAGGCTTGGTCAAAATAAGTCAAACTTCTGGAAAGTTATTATAAAATGTTTCAGCAGATGGACACTGAGTGCCAAGTAGTGGATCTGCGACAGTGATTTCACTTCATTTGCTCACATTTTGTGTAGACTACACTTAATTATTCATGAATTGAGTTTTAATAACAATGCAGAGGGTTGCCTGTCATCATCATTCTGAATTCTGGCTGCTGAGAACTTTGAGGGGCTGGGATTGGTTATGGAGCAGGGGACTGGTTGTGTGCTTTCCACTGCAATTTTTAGGCTATTCTTCGTCTTGTGTCATTTAGACCACCTCCATTCTACCAAGGAGGATCAGCAAAAGATGACTGCATGATTTATGAATAATTTTCCCCTTCATTCTGCCTCCACCTTCTCATGTCATGTTGACCTTTATTCTGTATCAACTCGAATGCCAGATTTGAACATTTTAGAGTTAGGATGCTGGCTACAGACAGGATCAATCCTCATATGCTCGGAGACTGACACATTGTGAAAAAAAAAATTACAAAGTTAAGTTTCTATGAGAATTGTGATTATAAGAAGTAGTTGCTGCCTGTATTGATTTTTTAGCCTTTTCATTTGATCTTCCTGGAAAATCTTGGTTCTGAGTACTTACTGACACACTTAAATTGTCAAGGAAATCAACTTGAGATTGAGAGAAAATGAAATACTTTGGAAATGACTTTGTGTCTCTATTTTCATAAAGATCTGGTTCTTTAATAGCAAAGGGGCAGGGCAATTTATGCAATTGTATAGTAGTTCTGCCGTAAATCCTTTCAGGAATGAGGCAGAATACAAGTAAATTAATAAATAAAATGGAATTAATACATAAAACTGCAGAAACCAGAGCTACGTGTTTATTCCAACATGCTGATTCATATCACACTCGGGAGATTAGAAAAAAAAATATAAGTCGCCTTAGCGGTATTACAGATTGAGCACTTTGTGTTATTCAACAAATTTCTATTTAGATCAGCAGCCCCACCATTCTTTAACTTCTTACAACCGCTTTTCTTTTCATAGCATGTAATACTCCTGGATATCATACATTTTTTATAGATATTTATTTGTGTATTGTCTGTACTTCCCATTATAGTAAAACCCCATGAAGATCATGATTACGTCAGTCTTGCTTACTGGCATATCCCCAATCTTGAAAACCATGTCAGCTATATTAAAAATTCTTGATAAATATTCATCAAACGAATGAATGAACAGAGTCTGTACTAAATAATGGACTCAATAAACTAGGCCTGACTTCTTGAAATAAGGAACATTGAAAAGAACATTAATTTGTTTACCAAGTTAGATTAATTAGATGTTAAAAGAGCTAGTTTGTAGGCTAATAGATAACCTCATTTTTGCCATCAAGCCTTGGGTGCATTTTTTAAATCTGGGAGCCGTTACAGGGGATGTGGAGGCTAGCAAATTACACTAGTTGATAACCAGATTTTTTTCTTCTTTCAATATGCAAATCCTTTAACACAAAGACTCCAAATGGATTAGAGATAAAAACATTCAGATGACATTTATGTTAACTAAGAAAACAATAAAAACAGGCATGAAACAAGAACAAGAGGAGATACTGCAAAAAGACTGAGAACCACAATGTATGTATAATCCTGTCTGGGGTAAATGGACCCTGAGTCAGGGGGTCCTTAATCTCCTGATCACCCAACCACATGGCTCTGTCCCTGAGTCGCTGGGCTGTATAAAACCTTTGCAGATTAACTAATCTATCTTCTCAGGTTTGTAGTAGTAGGAATAATTATCTTAGTCTCACCCATTCAGTGGTATCTCCATGAAACTTATTTTGTATTGTGTGAGAGAATGTGGATTTGTATGAAGTTTGGGTGACACATAGATCTGATTATTTTCCCTTATTACTATCCACATATAGTTTGTACCTTGCTGCAAACACAGACTTCCAATCTAATGTTGAAATCTCTGTCATGGTCACTCACTGGTTTGCAATACACATGTCAATGTCTTTCTCCTTTGAAAAAGAACAGCGTTCAATGTATTGCATAGGACTGACTTATCATGTTGGCGAGGGGGCAGCAATTAGGGGGATAGTCTGATCCCCCTCTGTGTATCAAATGGAGCCCAGAAAAAGGTAGAAAATAACCAGTTCAAAATTACTTTTTCAACAGTTGAAATAATACTGTGTGCCACAGAAGAACATTTCTTTTTCCCCCTCTTGTCTGTCTGGTGGTTCCTACTTTCTTAGCAGCTTCCTGCCTTCATCTTACCAATCATCTTTTTAAAAAGAGGATTTCAGGGGCGCCTGGGTGGCACAGTCGCTAAGCATCTGCCTTTGGCTCAGGGCGTGATCCCAGCGTTCTGGGATCGAGCCCCACATCAGGCTCCTCTGCTAGGAGCCTGCTTCTTCCTCTCCCACTCCCCCTGCTTGTGTTCCCTCTCTCACTGGCTGTCCCTGTCAAATAAATAAATAAAATCTTAAAAAAAAAAAAAAAAGAGGATTTCAGGAGTCTTACCTAACCTTCCCCATTCCAAGGAATGTTCAGATAAGCTTTATGCAGCTCTGTCCTTGGTCTCATGTGTAGATCCCCATGGTAAGGACTTGCCTAAGAAGGATTTGAGAGTATTCCTGGACACGAGGACAGTAACACTAGGAGGAGAGCTCAGTCAAGTGCAGGAACTCTTCCTGCTCCCCCTCCGGGGTCTCCCTTCTACCCACACCCTGGCTCCTCCCTGGCTCCTCTCTTTCTAGGACTTGGCTCCCTGGATCCTCTCCCTTTCCCCAGAGCCTTCCTGACCCCCAAGGGTTATCACATTAGCACCCTGTCCATACACTCGTGGATACTCACAATTCCTCCTATTGTTAAAGTTCTCACTATCTCAGACACTGGGGGCTAAGCACTTTGTGTTGTTTAATCCTCACAGCAACCTGATAAAAAAGGTATTTTGACCCCATCTTACATGGGAGGCAACTGAGACTCAGAGGAGTTATAAATAACTTACCCAGGTCAGACAACCCATAAGTGACCAGGCTGAAACAGACTCTGGTCTCTTTCCCCACCAGACTGTACTTTTGACTATCCCTGCATCAGGCTGAAGGTGGGTATGCATGGCCAGGGGTACAGCAGTGCCATGTACGTGCTCCCTGCTCTTGCCTGCTCCTTATCTTGCCTCCTACTGACACAACCTAAATCCTTGGAAAAGCTCAACCACCTTTGCAGGCTTTTTTTTTTTTTTTCCTGAGGGACTAAAAAATGTATGCTTACAGCAGTGAGATCACTGTCAATTGTATACTTGCTCTCAGTTTCATTCTGAGACCTTCTATCTGGAAAGATCTGTCCCTAGGGTTATCTGACCTATCAGGGTGGGATGCCACTTAGATCTACACGCAGTCTAAACATATCCCAATCAGACCTGTGCTGAACCTATGAGTAAAGGTTGTGGGCATCATCAGTGTCTTCCTTGAGAGTGTCCTAGCTGGTGGATAGAAATTTAGGGGAATGCTTCTTCCCGTCTTTGAAACATTCTAGCCTGATTTAAGCTGGAAGACTTTATGGAAAGGAAACTAAGGAGCATATACTTCATGGAGTTTCTTTAAATTAAGGAAGGAAGGAAGGGAGGGAGGAAGAAAAGGAGGAGGGAAATGGAAGGAAGGAAATGTCATCATTGTCTGGAGAGAAGTTGGACTTAATGCAGCCAAATGTGTGGATAATTTCTCCAGTTGTAGCCCTTTATTGAGAATTACATTGTCCATAGACTTTCATTTCTTTGAATATTCTGTGCTTGCATACTATGGCTCTAAAAACCCCTGGCCTGGCTAAGGAGGCCTTCTCCATGGGATTGGGACAAGTCTCTGGGGTGGGCGGGGCCATTCCTCTGGGAAGAGACTTTTTTTCTAACCCAGTCCGATGCATGTGCAGAGCTGCCTGGTAGGGAGCTCTGAATATAATAAAGGAGCTTGGCTGGTCAGATTCCTTGTCAGGTTAAGAAGCCCTTTGTTTCTGTTTAGTTTTCTGAAACAAGACAAATTATGATATTTTCTGTTAATTTCTTTCCTTAATGAGTTTCATTAAAATCAAAGCTTCCGGAAGACTGAGCCTTGACAGCTGTCTAAGGGCTGTTTCATTTACCGGGGGCTGCTTAGACTGAATAATTATTACAGCTTGATAGTTTAAAAAGAAGTAAGAACAACAGAGAGAAATAGATCCCTTGAATGGTGTGTCATACGTTTCTGTTTCTTCCCAGTGTCTGGGATTCTGTGGTGTTCAAAAGAGATCATTAAAATCATGTATTCTTTGAACTAAAATATTACTAAATCATCACAAGCTTGCTTCTTAATGGCTCCCTAGTTCTTAAATACTGAATTTCACTTAATGATGGTATATTAAAAGGAAGCTTTTTAGAGGTTAATAAAAGAAATTTTTAGAGAAAGATGGTCTTTAGACATTGGTAGGTCATTTGGTACATGGTACCATGATACCTTGATGAGACTACGGACAGCAGTATGTTTTATCTTCTGGTTATGGAGTTATATAGTTATGCATATTCGTTTGTCTTTCCCAAATAGTTTTTGTATGCCCATTTGGCCTAATAAGAGAGATTTTGATTTTATGGCCAGAATTTTGTATTTCATGATAGCATGTTCTTATTTGTGAGGGAACCTTTCCCCACCTCCCCTTCTACAAAGTAGGGATAGTGGATGAGACGTGTTGAGATGCTGAGGTCCCTGCAGCATTCTGAGATGGTTTACTCAAGGGCCAAATGTGGAAAGTCTCAAAGAAGGAAAATAAAATAATATCAACATTATGTAAAAACTGATAGAATGAAATGTATACTGATGTATGGAGGGATGACATGACTCAGGATTACTTTATACTCCTGCAAGGAAGGCATGAAAAGAAGGGACGGATGAAGCAAGTAGGGTAAAATTTGATAGTTATTGAAGCTGAGTGATGGGAATTTGGAGATTCGCTGTTCTGTTATCTTTGTTTTTGTGTATGTTTTTAAAATTCATAATAAAAATTTTAAACATGATAAAATATTAGTGGTTGCATGATATGTAAGAGAAAAATAAGAACCATGGATTGTAGGAATTTGATGGTCCAAAATAATTTCACAAGGAAAGCTTTCACATCATTTGAGGAAAAATTATATCACTGGGAAATTTTTATCGTTGAGAAAAAAATCAATGAGATACAACTCTGCAATCCTTAAGTGTTGATTTTTTCAGCAGATAAATGATCAAGTTAGGAGAAATTAAACAGGGGAAATACTCTATCTTGGGGAAGGAGTCCTAGGAGCAAATTTGAATCTCACAAAGGAAGCACTATTAATAAAAATAAGTTTAGTGGCTCATGTGAAGGAAAAGAAAGTAGGGTATAAATAGTGAGGAACAAACTACAGAAAAGAATAAGCATTTTCATTGTTCTTATTTTGTCTTTAGCTATTTAAAAACTTATAGTAGGCAAAAAGGCATTGCTCAAAGATTCTCCAGTATGCCGGAAAAGCAGAGGATCCCCTTCCCACAATGGTGTCTGGCTTGTAGGGGATGGAGCCTCATAGCTGCCCTCGCCTTGAATGTGGGGGCTCAGGAAAGCACAGGGAAGCCCCCCACAATTTGAGATGGAGAGCTGACTAACACTAGCTCTTGGGAGGAATACATTCCATTGGCTGTGGTAGCCCTTGATACCATGCCCTAGAGTTGCAGAGCCCCTCCGGAACATGTTCAAGGTAGGTTCCCATTTTCATACGTTCTACTTAGTGGTAGAGTTGGATGGGTTGTTGGACCAGAGAGTCTCTAAATTTCCTTCAAATTCTGGGATGCTCTGATTATATAAGACGAAGAGAAAAAGAAAACATCCTCAGCAATAACAGTTGGATGCAAGATAGGTATGTCTGTGTGAACGTGGCTCTGCATGTTCTCTGTAAAGGAAGATGGATCCATATTGTGAGCTGTAGGCTGGCTGCCCACCAAGTAGCAGACCGAATGTAATCTGGTCCTTCCATTTCTTAAAGCTTTTAATACGAAGGAGCCTGGTCTCTCTCAAGAGCTCCTCATTAAAGTGGAAAACACTCTCCTGTAGTTTCAACGCTAGGAAGGCGCTCTCCTTCCATACAGTCTATCACTATCTTATGGAAATCTCTCCCCTAGGAGGTCACTGAGCCCAGAGCTGCAGCTGTGTTTTAATAAGGGCTGGATAATTTTATGACCAATAACATTTGTCGTTACACATGCTACAAGAAGGTTAATCAAATCTCAGCCTTCGGGGCATAATCTGGGTTCCCACAGGAATTTTCCCGCAGAATTCTGTGTTTGGCTGGGGAAGCTTACTTCCCTCCTCACACATTAGTTGTTCACCATGGCTCCATGATCCTGGATTTGTGCCACGATTGTTTCTCTTACCGTCACTAGAATATTTCAGTATTAAAATTGTTTGGGGGCACAATCCTGAGTGGCATGGCTTTGGGAGGCTGGCTTTTAGAGCTCTATGCTTTCAGGCCAATACTTTAGTTTTCAACTTGAAACTTTAGTGAGGCTGGAGTATTCCATCTATCTGTTTCATTTGCCTTGGAGAGCCGAAGTGTAAGGCAACTTTCGGACCTGAGATACCAAATATTTTTCCAGCATTTCTCTGTTGCTTAGGAAACTCATAAACTGGTTCAAACATCTCACTTGGGGAAATATTGAAGTGACATTTAACTCAGAAACAAACTGCCTTTGGTCTGCTAAAGAAAACAGGATCACTGCCTGAAAGGGCAGCAGATCAAAATAAAGAGGGCAAGAGAGAGCAGAGAGATGGCGACTGAAAGTTGAAGTTTGGGTGACGGCAACACAGATTTTGAGATCGTCCAGGTGTTTTCTTTGGTTTGGATTGTATGACTAGATCAATCTGTGGTATTTCAACTCTTGCTCTAATAAAGGAGTGAAGTCTCCTCATCATTTGAAGGGCCAAGAGACCCTAAGAAGTCTTCTCCTAAGGGCTCAGTGATATTTATTGAAGCAAAAGGAAGTGGCATAGACCACCAGAAATAGGACCCAGCTGTCCATGGGTTCCAGAGTCTCTGTGAAGCCCTGTTGAGCTCCTCTCTGTCTCAGTCTGCTGCAGACTCTACAAGGCTGGCCTTTTAGTTTCAGTCTGATTAAGCCCCGCTTGTCTCAGTCTCTACCGTAGTGGAAAGTTCTGTTTCCCCCTGAACCACCTGTACATCATTCTCATGCTGGGTTCTCTGAATCCAGTACAGGCAGGTGCAAAGGGTCTGACTCAGACTATATGAGTGTGTGTGTGTGTGTGTGTGTGTGTGTGTGTGTGTGAGAGAGAGAGAGAGAGAGAGAGAGAGGTGGGGGGGAGCGGGGAGGGAAGAAGGGTCCTAAAGCTGACTTAGTTTCCATATGGTCATCTGGGTAGGAGGTGACTAGGGCCTGGTCCAGGGTCCCAGGTCTCCTGGGCTGACAATGGAACTAGATAGGCATGGGATGGGATGAGTGGAGCTCAAGGAGTAGAGGCAGAGTTCAGGGACTAACTCCCCAATCCTTGGCACTTTCTTGAACTTTGACTCTAACTGGGGGTATCTGGAGATAAGTAGAATGAATAAATAATATAAACTAAAAAAAACCCAGAAAATAAAAATAAGATTCTATTAACTTGTACAATATACACCTAATCTCTAAACCAGAGAACAGAAAATTAAGTGAACCTAAAAGTGAACTTGATCTGAGTATTCAGATTAATTGACCAGTCTCTGCACCTTCCAGAACCGTACGCTGGAATACGTGGAATGAAAATAAAGGAAATGGGGGTGAGAAGGCACGCTGGCCCATCCCTCCCCCACTGTGCAGCGAAGGCAGTGGAAGCCTTGTTTTCTAGTTGCTTCAAGCATAATCTTGTACTTTTCCCCAGTGGGTTTCAGCTCAGTTTGTGTCAGCTGATGTGTACAAACAGATTTTAAAAAATTGTTCCTTGCTAAGGGAGCTGACATCTGCCACTCTCAGAAATTAGAAAGGACAAATGCCCCGAAGGGTAAAAGGCCGTGGCTGATGTGCCATAAAAAATAGCATCCACTCAGACTTCACGATTCACCAGACAGAAAGCATTGTCGGATCCACACCTTTTGTGGTGATTTTCGGTGATGAAGGACATTACACCCCCGGTTCTGCTTGTTAGCACTGCCGTCTTCTCCTGCGAAACAAAACAGGACCGTTCTCACTCACGCCTTCCCTGTCTAAGATTAAGTGGAGTGCCAGTCCATCAGACCCAGCAGGCGACGGAGGTTTGTGATGAGATACTCGATGGTTTCGAAATCCTCGTGTTTGTTCACCCTTCGAGGCTCCTTTCATGTGCAGTAGCCACTTCCCCTCTCCACCGTGGGAGAGAAAGAAAAACAAGCATCTGGGCTTGTGAAAAGGAAAAGAGTGGAGTTAAATGGAAGACAGAAGATGTTCCTGTCTATTTTAGCCTGGCTCTTCAGGAAAGGGGGCAGGATTTGGAAGCAGAAGGCAGTGAGAACTGAGGCAGCTTTGGGCCTGGCTTCTCTCCATCTCCTCTGTCATGGTATCTCTGATTTTCCCTGGCTGTCTGCTCCATGTTTTTCTTTCTATCTTCCTCATAGTCCCTGGTCCTCACCATTCAGTAGATCTGACTCCAGCACGGCCTCTCTGGCTCCTCTCACTATTGTGATCTTTCAGTTCAGCGCCTGTGGCTATGTGTTGCAGCCTCTTGGTATATGCTAGTTCTCGTTCCTGAAAGAGGAAATCTGATTGAATCGGCACATCTTTTTGCAACAGGCCTTATCATGGGTTGCTGGACACCTTATCTAGTGACTGCTCTTGGGTCACATGCATATCCTTGGTCCAGTCAGCTGAGGCTGGTCACGTGGTACAAAACATGGTGCACAGTCCCTTGGAAGGGGATGTGGTGGGCAGACACCTTGATTGCTTTCCCAGGTCCACAGCCCAACATTTACTGAGTATTCACTGTGTCAAGCACTGTGCTAGGTATCCAGGGTATCAAGAGTCTTTCATTCATTTCCTGTGTATGTAGTCAGGGAGAAAGGAAACAATGACTAAACTAGAAGTAGGTAAGCAAGAGCAGGGAGGACATGGTGACGATGGTAGAAGTTTAGGGCTTAATTATACATAACCAGACTTGTGGTTCTGATCCAAAATCCAGAATACACTTTCTTCTTCCTCAGCCTTGTTCCTTGAGGGTGAAATTGGAAGTTGGACGGGTCCTGGAAAATAACAAAGACTCCTACTGAAAACCTACCTGTATCATTCACCTAAAATCCCCTCCCCTCCTGACCACCCCAGCCCGAGACAATGCCTCTCAAACCTCCCTTGCATGCCAGGCCTGTCTGGAGAAAGACACCCTTTCAACACGAGCAGTCACTTTCTACACCATATTCTTGCTCAATCAAGAAATTACCTCCTCAAAGTCTATATTCTTGGGGATTTCAAGTACTGCTACTTGATTTTATATCATCAAAATACCTACGTATTATACTAACCCAGTTCTGGGATTGGATTGCATTTTAATACATAGCATATTCAATCATTAACCAAGGCTCTTCCTAGAGGACCTTCTAGGGTTCTGAACTCATTTTACTTCATCTCACAGAACTTCAACTCTGAGGATTATGGGAAAGAGTCGCATAAGTTCCGGTCCCTTCTCTTAAGGAGTTTTCTGCTTGCTCAGAAGATTGGGAGAAAGGGAGATCAAAGGTGGCCAATTCTTGTTTAAATATGTATCCTGCTAGGCAAGAGGCTAGGAGTTGGCCTACTTGGAGGTGCCCATGGCTGCCATCAAGGACCTTGAAGAGCCGGGGAGGAGGGTGGGATGTGCTGAGGCCTGGGGCCGACTTCATTCTCGGCTGGTCCGTTTCTGTGTTCAGTTTGGCTTGGGGCATGGGTCTCTGGGGGAGATGGGCTTGCTCCCTTGGGGGGCATGGAGCTCTGCCTTGGACTAAGTGATGCCTGCAGCGTGACTCTTTTCTAGTCCTATGTTGTGTTGAAGTGATGGGGACTGGGATGTGTTGCAAATAAATCATTTTTTTTTAATTTTTATTTTTTCAAAGAGAAAACTAGTAAAGAGGCTCTGAAAGTAGCCCAGAGAATCTCCCCCAGCTCTGCCTTTTCTGGCTCTAGAGTGTGGAAGGATGAACAGTATTTAAACTCAACTGGCTTATTCTCTTATGACTTTGTTAAAACGTCCATTTTAAGAACCTGGGGCTTTATCCAAGTATGTAATATGTCTTTCCCTTCCCCTATAAATACTTCTCAGAAATCTCCATTGAGAACTTAGGGTGTATCCGTCATAATCATCATACACTATTGTTAATAGAGCTAAACATTGGGAACTGTTTCCAGTTATTGACTTTGTTATGTTTTCTGTATATTTCAACTTATTAAAAAAAATGGCCACAAAAACCTGACAAAGAAAAAGAAAGCTGGACAAAGTGCTGAACAGTGGAAAGTGCGGTATAAAGTTGCCCATGGAGGAGTCCTTATAAAACACAATCTTTTAAATATGTATTTTATTGTTTCTAGCAACTCAACAAACTAAAAGCATATTGAAAATGAACAACTGACTGCAATGAGCCAAAGCATGCCTCAGGCAACTCGAAGCTTCCCACCAGTCTGGGGTTAACTTCCGTCACTCCTAACATTTGTGAGAAGATGATTCTAAATAACATGGAAACGGAATCATGAATTCTACACACAGAATTAGGGAAGGCACACACTGCAGCATTAGTGAGCCTGCTGATCCTTTACCATCTTGGATGCTGCACAGACGAAGGGTCAGGACGAGTGCGATGTGTCCCTGGGTTAAGAAGGAGCTTGCAGCAGATAGTGGGGCCAATATGGGGCAGCGCTCTGGGTACTCTCTGCTCTTCCCCTGTTATATACTTGTAGCAGTCAGTATTTTGCCAGGAACCCCACATTGTAGTTCCTCTCTGCCTTCTATTGGATACCTGGTCACATCTTTTTTTTTTTTTTAAAGATTTTATTTATTTATTTGAGAGAAAGAGAGAGAGAGAACACAAGCAGGAAGGAGCAGGAGAGGGAGAGCGAGCGAGAAGCAGGCTCCCCACTGAGCAGGGAGCCCGATGATGCAGGGCTCGATCCCAGGACCCTGGGATGATGACCTGAGCTGAAGGCAGGCGCTTAACTGACTGAGCCACCCAGGTGCCCCAGATACCTGGTTACATCTTGCTTTCTTCATTTTTTCTTACCATTTTCAGCAGGCTGAGAAAGAGTGATAGAAGCCTTAATTCATTGACCCCTGTAAACATTGCCTTCATTTTTAAAGAAATCTTTATACTTTTACACTGTTTTCCTACTCCTATACAAGGCTAATAGAAAAGAAAGGAAGATCTGTAATTTGAATCTAGGATTTTTATATCAATCTCCTTAGTTGCTTTTAAAGGAGTTATTTATAAAAACCATTACGTTATTTGGGTGCCAGGTAAAGGAAGAGTGGGAGGAAGGAAGGTCAGAACAACCCACCACTTTGCCCCTTTCATATCCCAAATATACAGGGAGTTCTGAACCCCGAGTAGTATCACATTTTGCTTTCAGAAACACTTAGGAAGTGAAAATGATGCCGGTGACTCTGTAAGGGCAGCGGCATCCCATTGCAGGACGGTAGGCTGAAGACCTCAGGGTAAAATGCAGGACAAAAATAGCCACTTCGTCACTGTCTCCCACCAAAGTAAATGAGAAATTTCACTGAAAAAATTTTTTCCCATATACATCTCAAACTTTCTGTAGAAGAAAACAGCAGTGGGTATAGGCAGAGGTTTGCAGAGGGCACCGTGTGTGTGGAAGGCAAGGCTGTTCGCTGGGCCTGAAACCACAGGGTGAGGGGAATGCAACCCGCGCTGGCGGGGAGTCTCCACTTTGCAGAGCCGCTGCCTTTGTTGCAACGAGCGTGAAGCACACGCCTTAACTTCTAGTTACTTTGGCTTTTTTGGCTAGTGTCGCATCTTATAAGTCACAGTCTAGCTTCTCCTGTCCGTATTTTTACTGCACAGAAGGCTTCCCAATTTGCAAGCGTTTGCAGCACGGCTGGGCCCGGAGAGAAAACAGAATGTGTACGTAGTACAGTATGCGTGCAGCTGATGCACAAGACCCTCTCCACCATATGTGCAAAATAGTGTGCTTTTCACTCAAGGTGCCACTGCCGAACTTGCCAGGAGCACATGAATAAGTGGAGGAGAGAACATCAGACGCAACGCAGCAGTAGGCCTCGACCCCTCCTTGGAAGGAGACCCTTGATTCCAGCAGCCCCCTGCCCTTTTGTCCCTTGTGCAGTGCACCTGTCACACCGGTTTCCACTTACCTTTACACAGCCCTAATCTCATTCCTCACCCGCAGCCTCGACCTGGGATGTCAGCCATTGTTCAAGCCCTGTGGAGTCCTGGTTGCCCTTCCAGTAGGAGAGGAGAGGTGGTAATTAGCACTTATGCTAATGAGGATAACAAGACTAAGGTTAAAAACTCATCAGTTATAGAAGAACACAGAAGGGGGACATCAGCTGATGTTTTGGGTTTTTTTTTTTTTCTTCTCTTAAATGTTTATGACCTTCCATTTCATGCAAAGCCTAGTTTACCAAGCCCTTTTACAGGAAAGTAACTTTGGTCTGGTTTTTGTAGGTAAATCTTCCAGTGGAACATCTTTTGTGATAAGAGAAAAAAGGATTGAGAGATATAAAAGAATGGTACTTTGCACTCACTTCCTTGAATCTCTCTTGAATCTCCTTGTATCCTTTAGCCTAAATAAACCAATCCAGAGATTTGGGGGATTCACTTTTTTACTTTGATATTTGCTGTCTAAAATTTGAATCAGCACCTCCTTTGGCTTTACTGAAAACTTCCTGTTTGTTTGAAAGCATACAGTCTTTCTCATCAAACGATATCGGTGGACATGCATCTCAAAAATCTCTCCTTGAGCTACACCGCTGGTGTTGCATGGTGGTTACAGCCACTTTCTCATTCCACCAAGTGTGGCTAAGAAGTTCTAACCCTGCTTCACGGATGGGAAGCAAAGCTACAGGGCAGAGACTTTCTTCCACCTCTTCTTCGGCTTCTTCAGCCTCCGGTCTAGGAATCAGGGTTCCTCTGCCCACGGCACAGCGATGGGGCATGTCTGACAGACAGGAGGGGTTCGTGGTGAAGGTCACCTACAATGTCCTAACAGTACTATTGTTATAACTAATCCGTTGTACGTAAGTCATTATCTCAACTTTCCACGTTGACTTCATTTGAGTTATTTACAAGCTTTCTCCTCCCAACATGTTAATAAACTTTGCGCCAATAGAAAGTGATTTTTGTGCTTACATTTTTCATGAATGCTAAAGGACTTGCTTCTCTAGACTATATCCATGACATACAACAACATGCAGCTTCATATGCTACCTGCATGGAACTCTACCTTTCTTGGACAGTGGATCTGGGGATCTCCTGGCCTGGTGGGGATACACCTGGAATGTCAGGGCTCTTGGGCTTCAGTATTGTCCTTTGTCCCTGTCGGGCCTGGTGGAAGGGGATGTTCACTATGGAGGGAAGAATAGGTTCATCGTAGTTACTGGCCTGTTCAGGTGGAAATCTGAGTGGGCATGAGAGGCGATGGTGATGTGTCCTGGAAAGATCAAGAACAGGAAATGGTAGGGACCTTCAGGTGCTGGGGAAATTGGACTTATCATCTTTGGTAGCCCCGTTGGACTCTTCATTCCTTAGGGCCGGGGCCAGAGGAAAAACGTCCTGCATTCAAGCAATTCACTGTGCAGTGGGAAAGGCTTCTAGCCTTGGAGCACATCTTTGAGGGAGGGGCCTCTCTTTAAAGCTGTGCTTGGATGCCCATCACCACTTTGCCACAGTGCCGCCAGTCACGCTGGAGCTCCATTCTCCTCCATTTGGTAATTGGTTATTTTAACACAAACTGTGACTAAGGAACATGATTACACACCTGTCAGCCATATGACGGGAAAGAGAGCTGTCTGTGAGCAGGGGAAGAGGCCGCGGTTCTCCCTAGTCTCTGGGGAGTCTTCTCCATCAAAGATGTCATTTTTCATTTTTACCTTGAAACAAGACAGACATTCCAGCTACTGCCTTGTTTGTATCATTTAAGGAATTGCTGCCACCGATGCTGATCTAAACTAATACAATTTCATTCTGATTATATCTTTGTAGACATCCGATCGTAGAGCACAGGAGGGCCGGATGTCATATAAGGAAACAAATGAACATAAACATTATATGGTACCTGGGCGGCAGCTTCCTGTGGCAGGCGGGGGGTGGGGAGACACAGAAAGGAAACTGTTTCATGCAAGGAGGACATTTTACTTCAAGATGAAGTAAATCCGAAAGCTGTTTCCGATTGCACAGGTAGCTCAGAGAGGAGATCCTCACTTCCGGAGAATTCTGTCTTGCCAGGCGGTTCGGGGTCCTGTCTAAGGGGTGTGAAGCAGAGACGATGTGTCAGGAAGATGAGGGTGAACACGTAAACAACAAAACAAAACTCAAAGGCAACAATTTTGTGCTGAATTCTAAAATGAATAAGGACCTAATAGATAATGAAACATTTAGTTAAAAAAAAAAAAAAGAAACCCTAGCCTTTTGAATAAGAAAATGATATCCTCTCGTTTGCACATTTTCTGCAAACAGTGAACCACATATTGGATTGTTTAGAAATTCTCCCTTCTATTTTGTCTGCTCCTCTCTGTCTTTGGTGAGGACATTCAGCTTGGAAAGAGTGTGTGGGTTCCAGTGTATGCGTGCCCAACCTCTGCTGAGTGTTTAAATCAGCAAATGGTGCAGATGTCCTCTGTTACTGAGTCAGAAACAAAGTTGATACAGGATGAAGTTAGTAGCTGGAAAATATGGAGTAAAGGGAGATGATATGAATGGTAAGGAAGGGACCAACAGTAAAACCTTAGATGAGTTCTTCCACAGAGGTGTGGTGATGGCCGAGGAATTCAGCATATAGTAGCCTCCATGAATCCCCGGCGGCTCACGTGGACGGGAGCTGCTCAGCCCATGTAGAAAGTTGCTTGATGGAGATACTGCTCTCGAAACGCAAGAGGAGATGGAGAGAGAAAAAAGGAAACAAAACAATGCTTTATTTTCAGGAAGCGGAATGGGTAGTCAGATGGCAGAAGAGAGATAGAAGTGGTCATTAATATCGATGTGCAGAGGGGTTAGGATCCTGATTAGTGGGTGTATTTATGCATTTCTAACAGGCCTCAAATCTTCACCAGTGTCTTCTGATTGACGTTTGTCTTGGCTGTTGAGCATGCTCTCTAGTTACACACAACTTAATTGTAATCAAGACTTTAATGATAAGAAGAGAGAGTGAGGCCCTATTGCCTTCCTGCCAGCTGAGTTTTTCTCTCCAGAGGAGAAAGTGGGTCTGTGAAATTTAAATAACTGTCGTATATTGAGTGCTTGCTCTGTTCCAGGCATTGTGTAGGACATGTGATGAATTGTTTCATTTAATCCTTGCATTGACTTTCTGAGCTGGACGTTATGTCCCCTGTTTTACTGCTGGTGCCAGAAATCAAACTCAGCTCAGTATTGGCACCAAATGGCCCTCCTCACCCCTTTCTGTACAAACATCCTCAACCAAATGGCACATGGGACACTTGGCCTTGGAGAATTTACTCTCACTTTTTCTTGCTTTTTATTTCCTCATAATTCTTGTCTGCTTATGAGAATATTTTCTACTTCTTGCCTTTTGTGGCTTACCTTTATTTACTTTTTAAAAATTATAATTATTTAAAAATCTAAATTTTAAATAAGATATAAATGTGTGCTATTTGACACTCCAAATTGTGTATGGTTAGACTTTGGCAAGGGATCATTTGTTTTATTGTTATCATTGAACTTAAAAAATTAAAATGTGTTGGACGTGTGGGCTGAATACCATTCATTTTAGATGCTTATTCAGTTGTCTACAACTGCCAAACACATGGTAGATGCTCAATAAATGATGAATGAATGAATGAATGAATGGCACGTAAGGAAAAGGTTATATAAGTTCCCTTATCATTGCTATCTGCTTTCTATGGGGTCACAATGCCACATAGAATGGTTGGGTACAAATACAGAGTAGTACCACCTCTGTTTATAGAATTAGACAAATCATTTTTATCATTCATAGACAACGTCTGTCATTCCTTAAGGCAAAGGTATGAGTGAAAGTTCTTTATTTTGCACACGAGGATAATTGATTGCATGTAAACACTGCTTATTTTTAGTGATAAGGGAAGGCTAATATTAGTAATAATTATATCAAGTCATCGTTCTTATTCCCCTTTTACTATTTTCCACATCAAACCATAACAGTTTTCTATTCTATGATTAGGTAAGAACCACAAGGAAAGTTTTATGAATGTAGAATCTTTTGTCCTTGGAAACACAATGTTCTTTCTATGTTGATGCCCAAGAGAAGATTTAGGCTCCACTCTCTCCTTGGAACCCCATCATCTTAAATTTGTAGGATTTGCAAATGAAATATAAGGGGGATTTCAAAACAAGCAGGCCCCCTATGAGAGGTCTGTGAACTTCAGGGATGTGCCGTCCCCCATCTCCATGCACAGTTTCTCCTGCTGACCTATAGGACTCCCCTGGCAAACTCCCATTTCCATGTGTACTCCTCACCCCCACCCCCCGCTCCTTCCATCCTTCCCTCTTTTTTACCCCATACTTCAAGTGCAGAATACTTGGAAAGGCCATTGGCCTCCATCCTGTGGGCTTAAGGTTTGGATCTGCTCAACCTTTGGCTGTGTTATTGCCTATGTTGCCTTTGGCCTAGTAGACTGACCCTGAGGCCTTGACCCTCAGGGAAGTGCTGGCTCCCTTGACCACCTCCATTTGAGCTGCATTGAGCATTGGTGCTTCACCACAAAGGGGGTGATCAGAGGACCAAGTTCTCTCCTGCAAGGACCCACTAGGACATTTGAGCCATGACTTCTCTGCCTCCTAGTAATATCTACAGTTTCTGTTGCTCATTGTCAGCCAACATCTTCTGCTGACTGAGCTGCCGTGGGAGAGCCAGTGTGGTGTGGGGGTCAAGAGCCTGCTCATGGTGTGGTGACACCTGCATTTGGACCCCAGCTTTGCCTTTATCAGCTCCTTAGCTTTGGATAAATTATTGAACTTCTCTACACTTCAGACTCCATACTAACAAAATGGAGGTGGTAAAGGTAATTTAGATCTGAGAAGGGTTTGAGGAGCTTTATGAGCCGAAGTCTGTAATTGTTTAGCATGGTGTCTGGTACAGAAGAAACTTTTATCTTAGTTTTACTATCAAAATGATTTCTATACTGAGTTTTCTTCCTTTGTGGTGACAGCTCTGTGAAGCAGTCATTGAGTTGGAAGTTTCTAGAAGCAGTGATGTTCTCTCCAGTAGGGCCCAGTCTGCAGTCTGGGAGCCTTCCTCTGATGGGGCCTCCAGTTATCTCATATCTAGAGCTACACTGGGCAACTGAGATACCAGGGTACAGAGGAACTGGAATAGTTTGAGAATTTTGGTAAAAAGAAAGATTAGGTGAGAGAGGGAATAGAGCAAACGGAAGGGGCAGGGCTGCTCGCTGTGCAGGGGAAAACTACCCTCTCTTGTTCTCAATTGTACCGTAAAGAGAGAGGATGTGGAAACCCAGGACACTTTTTGTCTTTTGTTACCTAGGCTTTGACTTGAAAATATAACTCTTGGAAATATAATAATAATAATAATAATAATAATAATAATAATAATACCTTTAAAAAGGGGTGACAGAGGAATGAGCGTTAACTGAAGTTATCATCTAAAAATGGACCTTACCCTGATACTCAGCTGCTGGCTTCCCCAGGCCCTTCCCTCAAAACAAGCCAAATTCTGCTGGAAAGATTGTCCCTTATTTAAACATGTCACAGTCCTGCCTTTTATTACTTCCATTCATCATCTGCAGAATGATGGGATTTAAAATGAAGACTCCAGAGAATGCCGTTTGAGCAGAAGCTCCTTTGCTGCCATTTTACATTTGTCTCCTCGGAGAGGCTGATCAGTCCTGGGTTTGTTTTTTTAAATTATTGTTAATATTATTATTATTATTATTAATAATATTTTTAGAGAAGGCTGTGGAGGTGGGGCAAAGAGAGAGAGAGAGAGAGAGAGAATCTTAGGCAGGCTCCACACCCATCACAGAGCCCGATGCAGGGCTTCTCTACACTATCCTGAGATCATGACCTGAGCCAAAATCAAGAGTCGGATGCTTAACCAACTAAGCCACACAGTCACCCCTCAGTCCTGTGTTTGGAAACAAGGTAATTTGAACTTGTTCCTCTAAGCCTGATGGTGCCTCTGTTGACAGTTCAAGTTGTATGTGGCTTGCAGCGAAAGCTGTCAGGAGGACCATCCAGTTCCAAATCACATCCTGACTTCACAGTCTGCAAGCCCCGGGGGCAGAGTGAGTAGATGTGTCACCTTGTCCTTCTCCCTTGCCTGCCTCTGCAGGAACAAACCACAGCATCACTTCCTGTTGGTCAGAACATTTGTGTGGACAGTGCACAGTAACAGCCAGGATTTTCTCCTAGTCTTGGTCTTTCTTCTTTATGTCAGGCCAATTTTAGATCTTTAAGACCATTGCATAATTTTCACTTCCATTTCTTACTAAAGAAATCTTATCTTTAGGACACCTTTGTATATTTGTAGGATGCTGACTGTAAAACTGTCCCTGGTCAGAGCAGTTAACAGAGTGGGATATTTTCTGTGGCTGTCCAGAGTGGAGGACCAGAACGGCCATTTCAAGGCAACTGTCTGTGGAAACAGCTCGAGCCAGACCAAGTGCACAGATCAAAGTGTCCAAGGCAGGCCAGAGTCAAGGGTGAGGGTTGAGAGCTGAGAGTGGTATAGAAGTGGCCTTGAAGCTGGAGCTGGTAGGGAACCAGTGACAAGAGTGCAGAATATTGTGGGGCATCTACAGGCCCACTTTGTAGGTTGGGGGGCCTCCTGGGGATGGGGTAGACTGAGGCCCATGTGAACCATGCAGAGAAGATGGAGGCAGCCCTGTTGTATCTGGACCCTCATTGCGGCATTTCTGTGGTTGCTGGTAGGGAGAAAAAAGGTTGGTTTGAACACTGAAACTTTATTACAGATAACAATTGTGACATCATGGTCTTTGACAAATATGGCTGCTGATTTAGAGCCTATAGTCCTTGGCCTCAGAGTTGGAAACTAATCCAAGGATCCAGTGGTTTCAGTTCATGACTCATGGCTATCCATGATCACCATCACCCAGGTATGCCCTTTGAGTCGTTTCCTCTAGAAGTAGTGAGAGATACACACTGATTCATCCACATGCTCTCACCTGTTTCCCGGGGTCCGTCTCCCCTTTGCTAAGACATATATATATATATATATATATATATAGGACGTGGCAGGTCATGATAAAGGGTATGTTCTGTGGCAGAGACACAGAGCAAGTTAACTCTCCCAGGATGACTCCAAGTCTTTTGCACTGTCTTCTCACCTGCTGAGATAATTAGCCAACGGCCTGATAGGGGCTGCATTACTGTTTTTCTGTCTCAGTTTTTCCAAGTAGTGGAGGGTGTTGTGGTATTGAACAGAGGGTGCTGAACTGGCCTTTGGCTCCCCACAACCCCACCCTTGAAGAATCACCACAGTCAAGGCCTGTTTCTCAGCTGGGCAAGTCCGGTGACTTCATTTCACCAGTTCATCCAAGAGTCTCCACAGCTTTGCTGAGCTGACTCATGTTAACCAAAGCCACAATCTGCATTTATATGCTGGAGAGCCGGGACTGAATGAGATAAGACACACAATGTCCTTTAGAGTCTGCACCATTTATGGGATTAATAAAAAATAATATGATAATACTAATAATGCTTTTAGAAATTCACAAAGGAAATTGCTAAAGGATCTGAATAGTTGAGTGAGCACTGTAGGACACATCCTTCTGGAACTGATGGGCTTAGGTGTCATAATCAGTGATCCAAAGGTTATTTAATAAGAATCAGGTCAAAGAAGTTGGTTTGTTTTAAGGACTAGTTTTATAAAGTTTGAAGTGGCATCTCCCTCAGGCTGTGCCAGAGACTTACTGACTCATGTTTGCTCTTGCTTCTTTTTTCCTAGGCTCTTTGCAGACCACCCCACCCCCCTCAGTTATGTTTGTTCTTAAACACTCTCCTCTCCTTTCCTAGTTTCCTTGGTGTATTCAATCTTGGAATTGAAAACCCAAGAAAACCAAAGAATTATGAAAACCTCCCTTAATTAATAACATATTTTTAGCGTCTTGATATCAGTATTTTCAAGTTATTTCACACTGATTTTTTTTTTTTTTTTTAACCACTAGCAGAGAGGTAGCAGGTTCTCAAGTGTAGAGTAGGGGCTGTGGAGGCAGATTGTCTGGGTTTGAATCCGGGTTCCAGCCCTTGTTAGCTGTGACGCTGCGTGCACTCCATCATCTCTCTGTGCTCTTGTTTCCCATATGTAAGACGGAGACAATGAGAGTGCCTGCTCATGAGTTGTTGTTTTGTTTTAGTGTATGTATGGACGTGTGTGTTAAATGGGTTAATACGTATAAAGCGCTCAGAATGGTGTCTGCTGCATACGTAAGAGCTGTAGGGATGTGAGCCATTACTATGAATCTTTGATAATATCCAGAGCAGTATCTTCATCTGGTTCTGGTGTGTTTCCTATTCCCATCTGAGGCCAGGTTATTTCGAGAGAGACTTCCTGCGGGTAGTAAATCTCCTCCATTACGTCTGGATCCTTTCCTAGTCTTACAGATGGGGTCCTTGCCTGCTTCGCATTTCATCCAATTTCTTAGGGCCATCCTGAGGTCTGTAAATAAAGCCTAGAGTCCAGCCCCTTCTGCCTAGTGATTTCAGAGAAAAGGAATAAAAGGACCACCTGAAATGCCTGGACTAGGCCAATTATTTAAGTATTTGATAGGTGCCAGTGGGTAACAAAGTGGAATTGCCTGCCTTTTTTTTCCCCTCGCATGACCCTGGGTAATAAATACAGATGAATAGCGAGTGAAAAGCCAAAAGGCAGTTGGTGGGCGGAGGCAGGAGGTGGGGGACGGGGAGCCATCGAGGAGCCCAGATAATCCACCATGGATCAAGGGGCCTGGGATAATCAGAAGCTGCTTTGGATGCATGGTGGCGTGGCTTTCGCAGAGAATACAAAAGGGGGGGCACATGCCCCAGCTGCTGGGCCTTACCTATGGACCACTTCGATAAAACAATCCTTACCAAAGACGCTCAGGTGACCCGACGAGAAACAGTGCAAGATAAATCCAGCAGTCCTGTCCGATAGAGGAAAACTAGATTTTAAAAAATGAAAAGCAAAAACAGGGAATTTCAGAACCACTTAGCAACTGCTCTGATTATTCCGGACACAGCTGTAATGTGCTGGGATGAGCATGATATATTTTAGCTCGCGTGGTAGCTGTATTTCAGGCTGATGTGGAATTTGTTGCCGTAACTGTCATGCAATCCATTAGGGCCCCTGAGTAAGGGCAGCCATTAATCAGGCATGAGATCAGCCCGCTAGCCTCACACACTCACCGCTCTGAGTGGCTCTGACCTGACATCGTTTAAGGAGATGCTCATGGAGGCCATAAACATGATTCGATTCCCATTATCTTCATGTTGCGTATTTGTTACCATTATTCTTTGAAGACTCCAAATTGGATATTAAAAATTTATGATATATATAAAGGTTTGCATGGAGTGAAAAAAAGAGCTGCAGCAAATAAGTCCATCTCATCTATCAGAGATGTGGGAGCTGTCAGAGGAGCTTGGCAGGTATGGAGCTGGGAGAATTAGGAGGAAGTTCACTGGGGAAACAGCTTCTCCCTTGGCCTACTTGCTAAATGGAAATTTAAGTACATTTTGTTAAAAGAACAAAGTAAAACAGCACCACTGCAGGAATCCCGTAGTCAATCTTTGATGACAAGCTAATGAACGGGAGGGCAAGGGATCCTGATGCAAAAATTAGTACCAACGTGAATTGAGCAGATGCCTGGGTCCAGAGACTGATGTTCCTGGGCGCCTGGGGTGTCTCCAGAGTAGGGAGTCTGATGTCAGGCAGGAGTCCTCTGTGTGAGAGAAAGCTCTCTACCCAAGCAGCATGCACACATAATCCTGTCCATGAGCCATGCAATTCTCTGCAATCTGATATGCACTGACTTGATTATTTGCATAGAAACAACTCATACTTCAGGGGATCCATTTATAGAGGCAGGTAATTCAGGCTGGAGAAAAACAACATTTCTGGGGCTTAGCTTAAGGAAGAGCAAAGGGTTAATGAATCCATTCAACATATATGTACGGGTTTTTTTGTTGTAAAAGGTACTCTGCTGAGCATGGGGGCCTTGTACATTTTCCCTTAAGCAGTTTCCAGTCTGGTAGAGAAGGTAAGACTGAGTCATAACCAAGACGAATTACACCAAGGAGTCCCAGACTGACGTGGGGCACTAGGGCTAAGTGAGGTATCCTAAACAGGGAGCAAGGCACCAGTTGGTTAATCTGGGAATGGACTTTGAGGATGCAAATTCGTTAGACAACGACCAGAGGTTAGAGTGGGAGGCAGAGGAGAGAAACATGTAGATACAATGATTATTGGCCAAAGTCCAAATTGAGTATAAGATCTGCAGTGAGGCTAAGACTCTAGCGTCTAACCAGGTGGGAGGGGCAGGTGTTGGGCAGAAGTGCATGGAATAGCCAGTGAAGGTCCAGGTGGGAGGCCGGCCGGAGTGATCAGAGAGCTCTGGCAGCGGCCTGCTGAGACTCAGGAAGGGAGATGGCTTCTGGGATTCAGGAGCAGGACACTCACCTCTGGGGACTAGAGTGCAAGGCAGAATGTCCAGTTGTTGGGGTTGAAGTATTGGAGCTCATTCACACACTCACTCACTTACCATTAATGGAGCCTTTATAACATGCCAGACTGTAGCTGAAGCCCTAGAAATGTACAGCTGAATAGAACACTATTTCTGCACTCAAGGACCTCACAGATTAGTGGGGAAAGCAAACACATAGATGGTCATAATGCAATGCAGTGGATGAAGTGGAGATACACACACACACACACACACACACACACACACACACACACAGGGGTATAGAGCCCAGGTTAGGACCAGGAGGAAGAGGTCTGGAATGGCTTCCTAAAGGAGCTATAGCCTGAATGAATGCTTAAAAGGTGTATAAGAATTTTCCAGGAGAATTCGGGAGGACAGATGAAATCTAGTTTTACAAGGAGAAAATGGGGGTAAAGGACAGGAATCCAGTTGAGGGGAGCTGGGCATTCAGTCACGAGGAGTTGAGCCACCGAGAGGAGCATAACTGGGTCGTAACTCAGTGGAAGCCGGAGCTACTTTGCGGGCCTCCCTGCATTATTCTAGCCCAGGGCCAGCGCGGGCTGAACTTCACCGAGGGGCCCAGACACCGGGCTGACCTTTATGTCAAGTTCACAAAGATGTTCACAGCACACTGAAAGGCCACGTGCGATGGTTGCAATTTACTCCTCTCTGAGCTTCCTCAAGAGAAACGTATGTAGGCATTTGACTCAGGAAGGAGAGACCAGACACGGGATGTCAGAAGATGAAATTCTAGGAGTTTTCAGAAGAGGTGTCCCTGTGCTTTTTTATCTTGACTTTTGAAAAGAAATTCTATTACTTTTGGTTCGCAAAATGAGTTCTAAAATATCCAAGTTTTCCCCAGCAACTCTTCATCTCTAAACCTACTCCCACAAGTTTGAGATGCACTATTTTTGATGCTCTCAAGTCTGGTAGCGACACCACATGTGTGAGCTGACAGGCTCTACATCTGCTGGGGCCCCAGAACACTGAGTTTGGAGGCTCGGCTACGCTCTCCCTGGCCCTGGCTCCATGCAGAACCTTCTCTTGTCTTCCGAAGAAATTCTGAAATCACAGTGACGTGAAGGTGTCAACTCCCATTCATCACGGGAAGATATTAACTGGGAAGCCTCGTTATCCTTCCACTTAAATGGCAACAGTGTTAACCTTTTTGTTGAGTCAGAAATATCTCACTTTTCTGGGGTAGGCCTGTGGAACTGTTTTTAGAATGTTCCACATTTTCTGAGGGAAATGTTTCTCCAGAGGAGAAAAAAAAAAAAAGAAAAATGCTGAGCTTGCTTGCATAGGCACATGACACCAAAGCTTTGGCCCAAAGGAAGAAGTGAATTCTTTGAAAGAGAACTAAAGATTGCTGTATGTAAGAATCAAACTAAAAAAGTGAATTAGTGGTGATTCACAGGGAAAGAGAGGTGAATCTGAAGTTTGTTTAAGCCAGAGATTTTTGAAGTAGGCAATTAGTCTAAATTTCTCACATAATCTAATATTTATTCAAATGGTAGGCACAACATGAAAATGGATGCATGACTGTCAGCAAGATGGGGAAATCCCCTTGCAGTTTAAATGAAGGATTTTTACTTTTTGCAGTTTAATTGAAGGATTTTTATTTCTATTTTATGGCAAGAAGTAAAGTCTTCTTAGAATAATAGATTTAAAAAATGCACCTTTGGTCTGACAATCACATTTGTAGTAAAATGTAAGGGAGAAAAATAGCTTCCCATTTGCTTTTCCTCATAGTTGGCGTAAATATCCAGCATATTAGTCAGAATAAAGCTGTTAAGAATAAGACACACGGAGAGAGTTAGTTCATCATGTATCTTGGCATTCCTTCTGTCAGAACTGGTCACTCCAGAACAAAGTCAGACATCAACACAGGTCTCCTGGCCCCAGGAAATGCCAAGAGCTGGTGGTGGGGTGGTCTGCCCTAAGACAGGCAGTTAGAAAACCCATTGTCTGCGGAGAATTTAAGAACAATGATAAAACCAGCTAAAAGTCATTCTGCTTCATGTTATTACAATGACTGGAGATTTTGAGTATCTGCAGGGTTTGCACACCCCTCCCTGCAGGGGTGTGGGCTCTCTCCACGCGCCTGCCTTGATATGCCATTGTCTGCCACCCCAGATGGGGCCGAGGCAGAAGAAGGCGCTGGCTTCAATATATAACAGGTTACAAAACATTCTAAAATGATTCTACATGTAGGATAAGGAAGCTCTTAGGATTTTTGTCTAACATCACCATCGGGTTGCTAGGAAGGAAAATAGAGATCATTCCCACAGAACACTTACTGTGCACCAGGCAGTGGCTGGGGCCGATGGTCCGGTGAGGAACCAGGTACCATCCCTGCCCGTAGGAAGTGTGCAGTCTTTGGGTGGCCTGGGTCGGGGGTGGTACGGGATAAAAATCACACCAATTAGCATAAAGTTGCACCTGTGTCCAGTCTAAGAGAGGGCAGGTGGGGATTTTTGACTTGGTTGGAGAGATTCAGAAAGACCTTTTGAGGAACTGGTCTAATAGTTCTTCCAAGATGTCACGCCAGGAACTAAAACAAGGAATTTTTTTTTTTTTTGCCTGCAAGCAGCTAGTCATGTCCTCTCTTGATCTTTAGAATAAGACCCATCTCAAGGGCCATATCCTACATCCTCACTTGTTGCAGAGTAATTCAGTCCAGTGAGGTTGGGACATGGTTAGAGAACATTCTGCCAACACTCTGCCGAGAGCCTGCTCTCGATACCCCTCCTCTGGGCATGCTCCTTAGATCAGTGGTTCTCAGCCCTGCTTGTACATTACAATCCCCTGAAACCTTTTTACAAAACACCCATGTCCAGGTCCCACCCTGGTCCAATTAAATCAGAGTCTTGGAAAGGTGGGATGGGAGGGGGAGGATAGGCTCCAATGTTAAAAAGCCACCCCAGATGACTCTAGCATGTGGCTGGAGGAGAGAACTACCACCTTCAACGAATGCACTAATTTCACTTGGTCTAGGAAGAGTAATTTTCAATTTTACCCTAAAAAAGCTTCAGAATGCACAAGGAATTACTTTGGCAAGAGGTGGGTGAGTGCTTGTGTATGCACACACATGTGAGGGGGATGGCGCCCGGTGTCCGTGCGTGGTGTGTGCTTTCTAGCTCGGTGGCATGTGGTGGAAACACAGCAAATGGCTGGAGGGTGGAATGTCTTAGACTTTGGAATCAGGTTGATCGTGAGAGGCAGACCATTCCAAGGGCCATGGAGTTTGATGCAGAGGCAAATATATGGCTCAATAAAGAAGCAGATTTCTGGCTTTCTCTCTTCACTTCCAATTCTCCTGGTCTCCCTCTTCTTTCTCTTCCACTGCTGCTTTATTCAACTTCATTAATTAATAGGCTTTATGTGAAGTCTTTAGCTCCTTTGAGGAAGCACCTTCAAATCTTAGACAATGGGACTTTTTTTTTTTTGTCCTTTAAAAATATAAAAGCATTGTGATCACCTTACATGTAAGTGGGATGGATGTATTTTTGCCACCAATGTTGAAAATATCCCCAGGCATCTGGTGTATATGACTGTGTACACATAGTACATGCATAATAAACATATTCCACCTTATGAATATTTATACACAAGATACATAGATATTGAATATAGACATATATATGTAAATAGTAGCGCTCGTAAACTATATGCTAAGTGTGTTTCCAAGCATATGTATCATAGTGCATCAGGAATATAATAAACCTACCACCAAGTTGAGCATATTTTGAGGTGGCATTTTCTGCAGAGTTGTTTACGGTAGGGTCGAGTGACTATCCATGTATGTTTTTTTTTTTTCCCCTATCACTTCAATGTCTGTTAAGTACTAACTCAAAGTAAGGCGCTGGGCATGGCAGAATAAGAAATGAAGTAGATGAGGTCCCTGCCTTCAGGAGACCTCACAAAGTGGCTTAAAATGCACTTACAAAGAATCGAAGAATCTAACATTGTTCCTACCCTTTGACATAATATTGTTTTTCCTCCAGCTGCCTTTTATTTATACAGTCCACTTTAAGGTGGGCCCCATTGAGGACTCTATTAGCTTAGACCCCGACAATGAAGACTCTATTAGCTTAGACCCCGACGTAGCGATGGTGTAGAGCTTGACGCTGTGAGAAGGAACATCATCGGTTTCCGTGCCTGCGTAACCACTGGATGTGAATGATGCTTACACTTTCTGTCACATGTAGTCCAATCCTGTAACGACATATTTATGTTACTCTGATTTGGCAGGGAGAGAAAAGGTGTCATGACAAGGCACCCAATCCCAGAGATGTTCATAAATTTCAAAAATGAAACCAAAACAGAGCAATGTCTTCTCCCACCGACTTGTGGTAACCCAAATATCACTGCCTGCTGACATTCCACTTCCAAATTCCATCCGGTTCCCTCCCTGTAATAAGTAGCAGAAGCCTTTATTAAAAACAAGCGATACATCCTAAAATGGACAAAATCTGGATCCGTTTCTAAAATGACAGTCCCTAGTCTAGCGGAGGAGCTCTGAGTGATACTTGTCAGCGGGCAAATTTCACTCCATGAAAAGAGAAACAATACACAAGGGCTGTCATCGCTGTGCCACAGACGTAGACTCATTGTTTTCTCCCCCTCCATCCATACATCACAACAGGTAGTTCTCAGCTGTTCCCTTGGTGCCAGACATACATTTTATCTAAAGAGACAGCAGACAGAACTACCTGCTGCTTCCTCTGCGGCTCTCCCTGTGTTTCTCTCCTTTTTCCTTCTTCACTTGGGCTTTTTAAAATCAGCTGGCAGGGAGCCAGGAGCTCATCATTTTAATGCAGTGCAAAATGGAATATGCATAATTATATGCAAGCCATATGTGAGGGAGACAGCTCAGCTGTGAATTTCAGGAGGCCAGGAAAGGGAGAGCAGTTAGGGCTAAGATGAGATGAGAGCAGAGCGGGGTGCAAGTGTCACCCAAATGAATGGTTTAATGAGTGTGCTGCAGACACGCCTCCTCTCACCTACCTCTCCCTCTCTCCAACTCCAAACCAGAAACCGATGGAGATTAGAAAGAGAAGACTGTATGCAAGCGGTATTGCTAATGGGTTCTGTTAATGTCTCCATTTAAACTTCAGCTTTCTTAATTAACAGTGTAGATCAAAATAACCAGTAACTTTTAATGCAGCTTCTTAATTAAATCTATTTTTTTACTGCATTCGATTGAAGAATCATTGTTCTTACTAGATCATTGCTCCTTTCAGATCTTTATTTAAAAATCAAGGGGAATCAGTTTATCTCTAATAGTATTACAATGCAAAATATAACGATGCAAATTGCTTTTCTTATGGCCTTGCTATTAGAATTTTTTTAAAGTGCATTATCTAGAGATTGCTTAAGCATGCCAAAAAGTTTAAACACGTACGTATGTCATATAATCCTAAATGTGCAACAAAAAGTCACTGGAAGACCAAAATGGTGGTAATTTCCGACAAAATTACTTGATTTTGGTTTGCTTCGTATCATTTAAAATATTACACCACGATGAATTTGCATGTTCAAACCAAACTATGTAAAGAAAAATAAATCCCAAATTTTGATATCTAAAAGGCGTACTGCGTATTTAAACAAACTTCTTAATAATGTTGTTATTTCTGGATTCCCGTTTGTTTAATGATCTGAGCTGTTATGCTTTTAGCTTTTTTTTCTTCCATTATTTGTAAGTCCCTAAATAGGCCATTATATTTCCCTTCAGGCTAGAGATGAAGATGGACATGCTGAAAATTTCCCCCAGCAGCACTATGCTAAGGAAACTCCAAGGCTTGCCTTCAAGAATAACTGCGAACTACTTGTAAGAATAACATACTTACAACAAGTCTAGAATGTTACGTTAGCACAGTGAAAACAGTTTTTGAAAGGGTTTGTTCATTATTACATAATTTATGAAGTATTATAGTTTTTCTGTATAGAGTTCTAAATGCTAATTCTGATATCACTGAATATTAATTATACGATCTCAAATTGTTTGCAAATCTTTTATATCTGATTATAGAGCTTGGATGGCCCTGTCTTTATTAGCTTGTTTTGTATAGTAGTTTATAACCAGCCCTTTGGAGAATGGCTAGTAAAGTTAAAAATACAGAGAAAGACAGTTGATATATACAGCTTGGAAAAAAAACAGTCCCACCTCCACTCTTCCTCCTGCTTCCTAATTGTACACTATTTTAGGAGACAACATGGTAATATTTTGTTCTGCTAGGAAAGATAGCAGAGTTGACACGCAGTACTCCCTTTAGAATTCAAGTATTCCTACACGCTCTTGCCAAACTCAATCAGGAACTTTCGTCTTTTCTACGTAGGAGAAGTCAAAGCAGCGACAGGATGCAGGGATGTTTACAGGTCGTGAGAGAGAGGGTATTAGCTGTGACAGGGACTCTGTTCCAACACAGGGTTAATTTGCTGTTCATTTTAGCGTTTATAGCAAGACAAGATGAAAAGCAAGCAGGAATGCCTATTATATTTCTATTAAATGAATCTGTTGGGACCTAATGTTCTTGATTAGCTTTTGAAAATGAGTGCTCCGCAATGCATTTTCTGTTTACCTAAAGTAAACAGAGAATGAATTGTCATTTATTTAGAGATTTAAACACTGCTTTTGAAAATGAAGCTTTATGAGGGATCTAGCTATGTTGTCCCTAAATGTTCTTTTCTCTTCAATTGCATTAAAGCACAACATTTGCCCCAACTAAATGAAAACACTGGAAGAGAATGAGGATGCTCAGTTGTTACATT
The DNA here is from genome assembly GCF_023065955.2 of Ursus arctos. Lineage (NCBI taxonomy): Eukaryota > Metazoa > Chordata > Mammalia > Carnivora > Ursidae > Ursus > Ursus arctos. The sequence goes on along the minus strand of NW_026622797.1, from coordinate 51,440,729 downwards.
CTGAGGTAGTCTCATTTCTATTTGGTTTTTTGGCCGAACACAGTTCAGCTCTGCCAGGTCTCCGCATTAGGCAATCCCACATGTAGCAGTCTTTGGACTTAGCTCTGATACCAACTGTTCATTAAAAACAAGGTGTCCAAAGAGCAGGAGAAGAGAGAAAAATACCGTCCTTACCCATCCTAGCCGCAGCAGCTAGACGCTGCCAGTGAGAAACTCCTTTCCCCGCTCACAAACTGCATGGTTACAATAGCACCACTCACTCTCTGTGTCCTATCCCTTGACCCACCAATCCGCAGGCCAATTCGCTGCTTATAAATGCAATATTTTTTTTTTCTGAAAATTCAACTCACCTTATATTTTATCTTAGGGCTCTTAAACTTCCAGGCCTGCTAGCGTGACCTGTTTTGGGGGAAACCTTTTTCATTCTTTTCCGTTTTAATATTTCGCTCTATAACTATGGTTATCCAGCAGAAGACCCTAGGGGCCATTTATGCTATGTTTTGGTATCAAAATGCTTTGGGGAGTATCTTGCTTCTTTTTAGAGAAATTGTTAAAAGTAACATGCCATATTTGATTTTTTAAAAAATATCTATTGGTAAAATGAACGTGCTTGAGTGCTGGTTGTGGTCAGTTTATAGAGGAGGAAGTAAGACATATATGTGAACATCTTTTCCAGCTGTCTTTAGAGAAAATATATGTTTAATCATTGCTATGCTTAAACACAATATTGTGTTAGCAGTAGTTTTGAGAGATTGATATAATCTTTGTCCTTCTCGTCACTGTTAGAAATGCTTTATTTTCATCAGCATACTTTTCTGTGATAAAGGAAAAAGGAGGATAAAGAGAAAAAAACAAGCTTATCTCTCCAAGGAGAAATTTAATTTTTTCAAGTGCAAGAAGAGCAGTGGTGTTTGGCTGGTTATGAAGCCTGGAGAAGTTATGTTTCTATATGAAAGAGACTTGTACCTTCTGAAGAGAGAGATAGGAAGTCCTTGGAGTTTTCTTAGTGCAGCTTAGAGCAAATTTTTAAAGACTTCGTGAAAAAAGATGGCAAGTCCCGCTCCAAAGTGCTTTCTTAGCGTAAGAGCCGTCTTGCCGAGTTCCCTGTAGCAAGAGCAGCGGTGGGTTTAGAAAGTGGAGGAGCCTTGTGGGGGATGCCAATGGCCCTTGGGAGAAAACACTGGGGCCACAGGTTGCTTCTAGGCTCCCAGGTGATCAGGACAGAGGGCTACACGGCTAACTGTCTGGGCCACAGGCGTTGACAGAAAGTACCCTGGCCAGGTAGCTTGGGCATTGCCTTAGACTTTATTAGTGATCGTTTATTGTCTCTGCCCTCTTCCCCACACCCCCGGCCTCTGCTTCTTGGAAGAGGGTTAAGTAACCTAAACAGAAGCAAAGCAGAATTCATGCCTGGACTGCACAAGGATGTGTAATCAGAAGGCACTGACGAACAAAGCATGGGCTGATGGAGAAATCTGCTGTGCAACCGGAGACTCCTGTAGGGTATTGATTTTTCCATTTAAATCCCAAACTGTGATATGTGCCTTCACACTTAATGTACAACACAGATGACTCGATATTTAGCTTGGTGGCCAAGATTCCTTGGTTGGTGATTGTGTAGCAGCTTCCTTATGCTTTTTATTAATTTTGAAAATGTGAGGCTGTCAAGATGAGTGACATTAGATAAAGCTTGAGTACTGTTTGATATAACACAATCCCGTGTAGCCCCTTCTACCTCTTCATAGATAGGTGCACATGTGCACATACGCATGCCAGGGTATTTCGCTGCTATAGCTAAATTTATGACCAAGGCAAATAACTTTCAATAAAGGAAGCTGTAGAAATTCACATCACATGAACACTCCAGCAACATGGCTTGTGGGAGTCCAGAAGAGGGAACATTTAGAGCCAGCTGCAGGGGACTAGCCCCTGCCCCAAACTTCACCTCTATTGCTGGTCCCCTTACCATTATTGCCTCATTCTTTTGGGACTAGAAAGCCTTCTGTCCTCTTCTTTTCCTCTATTACAATGCTCATATCGATGGTGGGAGTTTGATTAAGAGCTATAGTGAGAGGAGGACCTTTATCATATTATGAGTTCCCTCCTCATCATTCAGAACTTTCTCAGTTCTTGAAAGCCAGATGGGAGTAAGACCTTGCAGAAATACAGCAGAAGCTGGGTCCTTGGAGGGAGAAGACCTGTACCTAAAAGAAGAGGAATGTTGAGAGGGTTTAGGGGAAGCAACTGAACACATCCAGGTCTACTCCCCAACTGTTCTCGAGGCCAGTCCAGAGAACATCACTGCATTCAGGAAGGAGGTCAGAATAGAGTCAAAGAACAGCAGCAACAGCCTCGTGTAATTGGGTTGGAGAGAAAGCAGGTTTAGGAAGCCTGAAAGGAGAAATAAGAGAAAGGAAGCTCAAGGGGTTTGAGTTTGATTGAGGTTTGATTGAGGAAAACAATCAGCCTGTTTTCCTCAGTTTCCTCGGTGTCATCACCGAGACAAAGTCTGACTCCCTTTGGCTTTTCCTAAGGCTGTCAGGGGTGGGAATTTGCAGAGGAGTCCACAGCTGGGAGACCGCATAACAATAGCATCAGGGAAGAATTCTTTCTGGTCACTTAGAATGCCAGTGTAGGGAGAAGATGAAAACCATTTTCGTTTCGTGGCCTGTGAGCAGAGGTGGGGGGGAGGAGGGGTACTTAGGTAGGTCTTCTATGGGCTGATTTGTCCACCTCATTTCCTTGTGAAGGTAGACAAAAGTTAGATTACAAGAGTTGGACATGGTCCTTGGGCAGAGCTGCTAGTACGGAACTGCTTTGTATTAGTACATTGTTCAGTTAGCAAGACATTATTGAGCATCTTCTGTATACATGGAATTGTACTACACAGTCCTTTTAGGGGACACACAATGGAAAAATGTGCAGTCCCTTCCCTGAAGGAGCTTACAATTCAGTAGGAAGCACAAGCATGTACAGTATTGTGGTCATCAGGAATGTGGGCTCTCAGGTCTTCCTGAAAGTTAGAATTTTGCCCCAGCCAGACTTCAACTTACGTTGTATTACTCCGGTGGTATCACTAAGGATCGTAAGCACAAAGGCTTAAAATTTATGGTGACACATCTGGCATTACATCACAGTGGATCCTCTTAGACCTCTCTGAACCTCAGATCTTCATCTATAGAGTGTGATAATAAAAGGTCATAACCTCAGAAGATATTGTAAGGCTTGAAAGTGATGACATATTTAAAATGCCTGGTACCTAGTAACATTCAGTATGCATTAGCTACTATTATGACGAATCTTCTTATTGTTGTGATTGTTATCATGACACAGTCGGCTGTGCCCAAGAGAATACCAGCAAAGTTCCAGAGTACAATGGAAGAAGAGGTTATTTCCAAATGTAGTAATTAGAGACTTAACAAAGGAGGAGGATACCTTTGATCTAGGCCTTACATGGTTGGATTTTGGTAGTTGGAGCTGAGGTGTAAGGGAAGGGGGCATTCCAAGCAGAGGGAAATAGCATGGCAAAGGCAAGGAGGAGGGCGAGTATAGACCAGGTGAGCCCCCTGCAGGTGACACTAAGTTGACCAGAGTCGAGAGTACCTGAAGAACGAAGAACGGGGTGAACTGGCAGGCTAGTTCATTTGCACAGGTCTTAATAACGGACACCACCCTATCAGGTTTGGACTTTAGTCACTCTACTTCATGGAAATTCCTAGTACTTCTGTGGATTAAAAAAAATTATTATGGAAAATCACTAACATGCACAAGAGTAGAGAGAGTGATGTCATGGACTCCCCTGTACCTATCACCTAGCTTCAACACTGATCAGACTACTAATCTTGCTTCATCTATTGCTTTATCCTGTACCCACCCCATCCCCCTTTTATTCTGCCAAAGGATCGTAAGCAAAGAAGCTTTTTTGCTTTTTTTTTTTTTGGTAAGACTTTAGCTCCCCGACTTTTCTGGCTAGAAAGAATCCATTGATACTGATTGAACTGGGAATTGGAGCTTTGGGACTAAGTATGCATAAAACAAATGACTCTTGGTTATGCAGTGTGCTCTTCCTTCCCTGCTCCGTACAGCCTTGCAAGTCTTGGACAATCAGAGATAGTTTAAAAAGCCCTGAAGGTAAAAAACACACCACAATGGCAGTGGTGACTTGAGTTCTTTACTTTCAGGCCCCTGTTTCTAAATGTATTTATGTAAAAATAAAATCAGATCTCTTTGCAACCCAGCCCAGCTCATGAGTATATGTTGTCCTCACAACATCAGTGAAGGGGCGGTTCTGGGGTTGCGGTCATTTATCAGCTATGGCTAGCACTTTCCTGCAAGATCATGGAGACTTCATGAGAACCACCCCCCCCCCCCAAAAGGTGATAGAAACGGCCACATTTCACTTGAAACTTGATAGGCTTTTCAAAATAGGTGTAATTAACCAAATAAACCAATTAACACTTGGTGTAACAGAAAAGCCAGATTCATGCCTGGCTCAATTTGAGGTCACACAGTTGCTTTGATGTTACATCCGAGCAGCACAAAACACCAAGAATGTAAATTCGTGGTGACACACTTGGACTAACGTCGCATCTAAAAAATATCATATGACATTTGTGTAGGTAGTATGCCATGTACCAGTTTCCTGAAATAGTAATTGTAACAGCCCCAAATACGTCAAATGACCCAGAAAACCCCGGGGACCAGTTGCTGTCTAGAGAGAGTTGGCCTTTCCCACCATTTTCACACCCACCCTCCAGATCCCTTTAGTCTGGGGCTATTTTGCCCCAGTCTTTTGAAATATGTTTTAGAAAAATAGGACTTTTTAGAAAGAGAAGGACCAACATTAGACTAAGCAAGGGGAGGTTCCAACAGAGGTGGCACAATGATGCCCGTAGCAAGACCTCTCTTCTTGGGCAGAGGCAGAAGGGATGCGCTCTGTTTGGGCTGTTGTGCTCCGCCCGCACAGCCCTCTGCTTGCGTAGGTGCTGTTGTTTCACCTGCTCTGGTTTGCTGCTTCCCTTTCTTTCCAGCCTCTTGGAGCCATTGCTGCTGTGCTCTCATGGTTCAGAGCCTTCTTCTCCTGTACAAAGACCCTCTTTACCGCAGTAGACCACTTCCCTTCACTCCCCAACCAGGCAAACCTATTTCAACTCTCTGTTTTTAGTTTCTTTATTTGGGGGAGAAGCCATTTGGGTAAAGGCTAGAGTCCCCCAGCTTCTGCATTGGTATAAGGACATTTCTTGGGGTGAGGGACCCTCGATTTGATTGGAGACCCTTGGTCCTCTTGGTCTTTGGCAAGCTCCCTTTTTTAAGACATGGAGATGTTTGCCTTTCTAGTTTCGGGCCATTGCACAGAAAGGTCAGAGGCATAGCGGTTTGGTTTTCATGCTGACTTCTCACACAGTGCATTGCAGTGGTTCTTAGAGCCAGAGACAGGTGTGGAGGACCCTGTGTTCTCTAAGGGAGACAGTGTGGTGTGGCGGATAAGAGTGGGTGTCGCAATGCCTGCTCTGCACACTGCCAGCTGTGCAGCCTAGGCAAGTCCCTGTCTGCCCTGAGCTTCAGTGTTGTTCTAACCAAGATGAGAATAAACACAGTACGTACCTTATAGGGTTGTTCTGAGGAGTAAATGGGATCATGCATAAAAGTGTGCATCTTACAGTAAAAATTCAGTGAGTGTCAGCCTTATTACTAATAAAATGAAACTAGAAGATGGCATTAGTTTAAACCAAATCTTAAGGCAGATGCTGGGAGTACTTGCCTTTATCCTCTAACTAGAGTCTCTTCCTAGTTGGTTTGCGTAGAAGCCCGTATGTAGTATTGTAACTTCAGAGAAACCCTGGAACATCTACCCACTCGCTCATTTATGCTGAAGGCACTAGAGATGCCTGTTGGCTGTGTAGCAGATATTGCTGATTTGTGAGTTACTGCAATATTGGAATACTTTTTTGAAGAAGAATACAAAACTTTCAAAATATAGTATGGTGTCGTACTGAAAAGCTTGGACTCTTGAGCCAGTCTGTTTGGTTTGGGTTCAGGAATCTCCACCACTTCACCCGTTGGCTGTGTGACCTTGGGCAAGTCACAGAATGTCCATGTTCTGGTCTGTAAAATGAGGACAATATCTGTCCAGTAGGGTTGGTGTGAGGTGCAAATGAATGAACACCCATAAGGTTCTTAGAACAGTATTTGGCAAACAGTTGGTACTCAATCAATGTTGTTGTGATTGTGACTATGATTATTTCTTCCAAGCCTGCTTCTTTTCAGACACATCATAGATACCTCTCAGCCACATTTTCTAGCAATAGATTATCTGAAAGTCTTGGATGTGCACATTTGCCTGCAAAAGCCTCAAAATTTCCTTGTGAACAATGAGGACAGGATACATTATGCAAATAATTCTTAGAGCTAAGCTTTTTTTTTTTTTTAAATATAACTCTCAGGGAAGACTCCTACATGATCCAAGACCCCTTCATCTTGCCCTACCATTTAATAGTAAAATTGTTAATCTTGGAAGTATGCAACCAAGAAATTAAGAGCAAAGCAAAGGAAAAAAATTTAATTTACACCTGAGAATATCTGCAGTAGCAAATGGATGTGCCTGTTAAGGCAAGGAGATAAGAAATCATCCTTTGTGGGGTACCTCCAATATGCCAGCACTGTGCTCAGTCTTTATATACTTTCCTTTAGACCCTTCATCCTCCATAACTTTGCTAAACAGCAATTGTTTTTTTTTTTAAGATTTTATTTATTTATTCAACAGAGATAGAGACAGCCAGCGAGAGGGAACACAAGCAGGGGGAGTGGGAGAGGAAGAAGCAGGCTCACAGCGGAGGAGCCTGATGTGGGGCTCGATCCCATAATGCCGGGACCACGCCCTGAGCCGAAGGCAGACGCTTAACCGCTGTGCCACCCAGGCGCCCCTAAACAGCAATTGTTATTTCCACTTTACAGGTGGGGAAATTAAAATTCAGAGATGTTATGTTCCTTGCACTGGGGGTGGAAAGGGGATCCAGTGAGCAGGTGCAGAACCAAGGTTTGACCCATATCCCTCTGACCTGTGCTCAGGCCAGGACTCACTGCTGCCTTCTCAGGGTACGGTCCAGGTCTGATGCACCCATTCCAGGGCTAGAGAAGGTATTCAGTCTATGTTGGCGGAATGAAGGGATTAAGGAATTAATTCAGAATCACTCTTTCTAGCTTCCTTATAGTAACAATTCTTTGGGAGAATTCTGAAGCCAGAAAGAACATCTATGAGAATGTCAGGAAGGGGAATTTATTCGGAAAGGTCTGTAATGTTGGAGAATTCCCAATTGCATAATAAATTGTGGGGAAAGGAACCAAAGTATATGTTTTTTAATTTGGTAGATTATGGAAAACATATTTTTCAAAATGGTATAAGCATTTGAGTATATTGTTTTTAAAAATCTGACAGCAATAGATTATGTATGATAAGTGCTAAGTCTTTTGAAGATTTGGATTCTTCTTGTGATCAGTAAGGCCATTTAAAAAAGGGCTGACCTCTTTTGATTTAGTACTGTTGTATTCCTCAGAGTGAGCTGATCTATATCCTTCGAGATTTCTGGCCATTACCCAGAGTCAGGTGTCAGTCATATCCCTCCTCATTGCTTTAATTGCTAGAACTGAACAATTACCTAAAATACGAAAGAAATTTCACCTCTGGTGGCTTCACAGAAACTCTAGGTCATATATCAAGCAAATCCAGACATCAGATAGGATATCAATTATCAATAGAAAAGCACACATGTAACCAGCCAGGACTAAAATTCATCATACTCAGTCACGTGTTTGGTTTATGGCTGGAAGAACAAGCTAAGCAAAGTCTCTGGGGAGAAAAAGGGAAAGGGTCTGAAAGATATTTGGAGTTGAGAAGAATGACATATGTGAGTAATAAGGGAGGCAAGGAATTGGAGATGGTGATGTGGGGGTGAGAGGGGACTGGTGAGAGGGAATTTTGAAAGGGAAGAAGGAAGATAAAAGCCCATGATTAAGCTACAAATGAACAGATTCAGGCAAACAAGAATCTTTAAGAGAATGTATGTTCTCACGGCATTCGGCTTGAAGTCTCTTTCATAATCACGTATTTTGTACGCTTCCCAGTCTTCTGGTCTGAGGAGTCAGGCCTTCCTGGAGGGCTCTTTTCTCCTACTGCATGACCACGGACAGCCAGGAGAGGAGCCTCTATTTAAGTACAGATGAGGCTGCCTTTGGCTGCGAGCTCTGTGAGGCAGGAACTTCGTCTTCCCTCCCTGTATCCTTGGGCACTGCGCTTGCCCACGGCGCATTTCGTGGATTGTAAAATGCACTTTTCCCCCTAACAGTTTAACATCTCAGAAACGGGATTGCAGATTACAACTGATGACCTGTCATTTTTTAATTGGCAGTGTTTTTCCCTAATAGTGCTATAAAATAATGGTATCTTTTCTTTTTTTTAAAGATTTTATTTATTTATTCAACATAGAGACAGCCAGCGAGAGAGGGAACACAAGCAGGGGGAGTGGGAGAGGAAGAAGCAGGCTCATAGCAGAGGAGCCTGATGTGGGGCTCGATCCCATAACGCTGGGATCACGCCCTGAGCCGAAGGCAGACGCTTAACCGCTGTGCCACCCAGGCGCCCCAAAATAATGGTATCTTAACAGCCAGTGATGACATAGATTCTATGAACTGTGGAGCTCGGTGCCCAGTGGTTATTTGTTCAATGAATGCACGCGATAACATATCCCCATGGCTCTAGTTCAGGTAAAAGCAAAATGCTCACGGTTGGCTCTGGACTGTGCATCGGCCACTGACAAGTTCAAGTGGGGAGCTGGCCTGTGGTGGTCACGGCTGAGCGTGTTACTGCTGTATACTTTCCCTTCAGTGGAGCTGACAGATGGCTTTGTTCCTTTTCTCAAGCAAAATATTGAACCAGTTAAGTCAGACCCTAGATAAGCCAGGTTTAAAATAATAAGCACAACTTTTTCCTTCATTATCCATAAAATTGCTTCATGTTCTACCATGGATTGCACATCCACCAATATTTCTTTGGAAATTCATGAAGATACATTGGTAGAAGAGTGATGATTTCTTTCTTTTTCCCGCTAGAACATGCTTTAGGTTACTTTAGGATAAAGTATGTTTTTTATAAATCAGGAGGCTCTTATCCATCATCATCACCAACACCCACACCTGCTAGAGAATTTCCCAACCTACTGACGAGACAAGTACACATGCGTGCATTTCCTACACTTCAAGTTTCATAATCCACATCCAGGATATCCACTTGTATAGGTAAAGTTACACCCTTAACTTCATTATGTGAATGCTCTGCTGTTTTATAGTGATCAGATCTCACTATGGTTTGGTTTCATTTTTATGGAAATTTTGAATCTGATTTTGATATGGCAGCAAGATCTGTTACACACTTATTTGTGTGAACAAGGAGGGGAAACCCATATAAACATTTTTAAGTGTCAAAGCCTAAGGTGGGAAGAGGGCAATATTTAAATATTGCTCGCTATGCTAGGATAAAGCCTTTATATGAAAAGTATCCAGATTATTACAATATGTAAAATACTGGGGGTCCTCCATTACATACCCATTTCAGTCAGTGGTGCTTTTAACTTCTAAATTGTCTGATAAATGTGTAAGGACTAAACATCATTTTTGGCTTAGAGAAATATTTAATATTTGCCAGATAGCTCGAATTTTGAAAATATGTAACATTGTTGCATATAGATGTATAAAATATAATATATGAAGGCAGATTTTTATGTCCTGTGTGGAAATGTGGATACATTTATGAAGGAAAATGAAAATAAACTAGAGCATTACAGAATTCTTATCAGCCTGTGGCATTTAACACATCTCATTTACGCAGTATTTTTTCTATAATAATTTGATGTTTACATATGAATACATAAAAATAAATAAGATGGAAAAATAAAGTTGTAATGAAATATTTATTTTCATTTTTCCTTAGCATTTGATTTTTAGACAGTGTTCTGACTGTCATCCAATCAGCCAGGTTGGAAATTGAGCTACCAGTGGAGACAGCCGGTCCTAATAATTCAAACCCAAAAGACCTTTTCTCAAGGGATATATTCCTCCTGGTTAATTTGGTCCAAATAGTTTCTTACATCTCTAATTTATTCTTTTGTATACACTGCATGAAGATAATGTCTATAGCGCAGTGCAATGTCTATAAAGATTTAAAACCTTTTTAAAAAATCTGGGTATTTAGTATCACAGACACACATGTGAAAAAGGGGATTGAGTATGAAAGTAGGAGGTTATGGTATGTGTGTGTGACCCAGATTTTGAAGACAGTTGTCTATCAGTTTCTCCAGTGCTGTGCTTAAAAGTCATGTGTTCCAGTGCAAACAACGTATAAAATGTGGATCCTTCTCATAAGGAGTTTATAAACAAACTGTCCTTCTATGAACAATGAACTCCCAGTGAATAGCAAAGTGCCAGATGGGTGGTATGCTGATTAGAGAACAGAAATACATATTAAAGTATTCTGTATGCAATAAGGAAGTGAAGGGACGGAAAGAGATGGTGGGATGGAGTCATCAAGAGTCGATGCTGAGAGGAGGCAGGGCCTGGGCTGGTCCTTGGAGGGTGGCTATGCAATGGAAGGGTATCCCAGAGAGAGAGAAGACTGTGTGGGGAATGATGATGAGGGCAGTGAGCAGTGAGCACTTGGCGGGGGCCAGCTGAGAGGCTGCTGGCCATCCCGGGTAAGAGAGGTACCTTGGTAGGTTGTGGTCAGATAATAAAAACAGTGAGAAACAGGCAGCTAATTTCACATTCGATGTTTTAGGATGTGGGGCTCTGTTGTAGGTACCTGAGCCAGGAAGTATTATTATGAAAGCAGTGCTTTCACAGGTTGGTGGATGGAAATGGGAGACTTCTAGAAGGAGGTTAGTACGGTCAAGGCACACAGTGATGAGGACAAAGGCTTCTCACAGCTGGAAAGGCAAGAGGCTGCAAATGGCTGTCCAAAAATATTGGTCACCAAGTTCTTATGACCATGCTAATATAAATAACGGGCAAAGATTTCATCTCAAGCCAATTTTCTTGTAAATTTAGATTTTGAATAACAGTCTTAATTAAGTAGCTAGTTGTGGTCAGTGGCAAAAACAAGATCAAAGTAGAAGCAAGACCCTGACATTTCAAATATTTGTGATCCAGGATGATTCAGGGATCAGTGTGATTGGAACTGTAAAAATACAGACTAGGGGGAAAAATGGCTCTTAAATTTGGATTATTTAAAGAAGGGTAGAACCTCCATTAATAAGAATGTAATAATTCCTTCCCTCCAAGAACAGCACAGAGCCAGTGTGGTGTCTGTGCCCTGGACTCACACTGACTTGGTCCACTTCCTGCCTATGTGGTTACTAGCTTAGTAGTCTTGGGAAAGTCACTTTCTGCATCTGTAAAACAGAAATAATAGCTGTTTAAGATTGAAGTAAAATCTAAATGAGATAATACATATAAAATGCCTGGCATATCATAAGCAGTCAATAAAAGGTAACTGATAAAGTTTAGGAATAAAATCCCTCTTCGGTACTCAACTTTTAAGAGAAGGAAGGAAATACCAATAAATAAAATCCACATGACTCTTCAGAATCCTTTTATTTATTTATTTATTTGAATATAGTTGATGCCATGTTACGTTCGTTTCAGGTATACAACATAGTGTGGTTGGATAGCTCTGCATGTATGCTAAGCTCAACCACAGTGTGGAATCCCGCCCCCCCCCCCGCCTTTTTGTAATGAAGACAAAAATCTTACCATATGTAGCTTTTGATTGTATGGACTTAGCTTATTCTTCATACCTTGCACGTCCAGGATTCTAGAAGGAGAACTGGTGTTTACTCAGTAATGACCCTGAAAATTTTAAAGATCTTCATCAAATAAAAAACATTTTATTAAATATATTGAGTTTACTAAGATAGAACATTAAATGATTATCAAATGGCTTTGGGGGGAAAAGTCTCATACAAGAAGGGTATGCTATTTAATCCCTCAAATTAAAATTTTTGTAATCCTGCATTCCTAGTTATTCTAATTATGTGACCATTTAAAACCACTTTTCTTTTGGAAATGAACACCATCATCCGCTTCTTTGGGCATCTTCTTTGTTCATATGCTTATAAGTTTCAGAACATGTCAAATTAGGCACGTAATTATTGATTTGATAAATCAGTTTTCCTTTGGTGTGATTTAGCTGTCTGGAATATATTTGGGACCTGTTGCAGTTGTAAAAACGAAAAAGGAAACAAAGTTCTAAAACAGTGTGAGCAAAACCTCATTTAGTGACCATGAGAAAGCTCGAGAGCACATTCCCTGGGTCAGAACTGCTCTTTGAAATAGTTGGGCTGCCCCTATACAGATTATCAAGGTCACGTTCAAGATTAAAATGAGCTGTGGGACAATAAATTGCCCGTTACAACAGAAAAACATGCAAACAAAGAAATGAGACGTAATGTCTTTCCTTATGCCCTGATTTTTTTTTTCTTTCTGAGCCTAATATACCTAGTTAGTCTAATTTAGTTTTAGCTTTAGTTATGCTTTCTAAAATTACAGTGTGTGTGAGGATTGGAATTTTTTTCTCCCAACAGGAATGAGGGTATACATAAAATGCTTTTCTCCCTCCCGCTGGGAATGGTGAGTCACATATCTCCCTGCTCTCTCTCTGGGTCTAGTCAGTCTGCTGTGGGGATGCCTCTCACAGGGTCCATGATGGGGACGAGCAGCCTCGCAGCCTTGTATCTTGGAGTCTGGGTCTCAACATCGTTAAAGTGTTAGCCCCAGCAAACAATAAAAGTACAATCCTTTCTTTTTAAATTGTGAAACTAACCACACCAAGTTATATTTAGATTTGGAAGTACAAGTTTAAAAAAATGTGGTTGAATCTACTGTTTAAAAAAAAAAAATGACCACAGTACGTGGGCTTACATTTTCGGTTTTCTACCTCAAGAAAGAATTGACAGGACTATTAAGGATGCTGATGGTTAGACCAGAAGCCTGGGAGTAGATAAAGTTCTGGAATCAATTCTCCTTCACTCTCAACAGCCATCATCACTATCTCTTTGGCTTATCCTGGCCAAGTGTTAACATGTCTAATGTTAACTGTTACCAAACTTTAAATAGAGAATTTTATGCAAGTGCCACACACTATCGTGCTCTCTTCTCTGCCCACATCATCGATTTCTTCCATCGTTCGTGTGGTCAGCAAGCTTTTACTGAGTGCCTACTATGTGCAGGGCACCAGATCAGCCCGGATGAGTACGAAATGGACTACTTTTAACAGAATTCCACCCCTCACTTTATAGATCTTTCTACGTTTACTTTATATTATATATATTCTATATAGATAGATATTGATATAAAGTCATCTTTAAAAAGCTTTGAATAGGTGCTCAAGAAATACTTATTGTAGGAATGAATGAACAAACCATACCGATGTGGCTCCCAATTGGCACTTCTCCATAGCCAGCTCAGACGTCAAGGTCTCCCCTGTGTCTAGGGAGTTGTCAGGAATGTCTGGAATGCGGCATATTGGCTCACTTGAGTTCCTTTCTGACACATTTCTGAGTTGTCCAGTTGCCTGGGGGGAATGAACAGTGGCAGAAGGTGTGGAAGCCACTTACGGGCTCTGAGGACTATCTGTGGCCATTCCCTGAGCTGTGGCATACCTCAACCTCTCCGCCGACCCCAAAAGCTCAGGTCTGTTTCCCAAATGAGAGAATAGGGCCTGGAAAGAATTTTCTCCAAATCGCATTTAACCCCCTATAATTCATGTTTATGTTTGAATTTAACTACTAGAGAAGGTATCAAAAGTAGTACTCAAGGCATTAGAGTGAAAAACAGGCATTTTTTCCATTCCTTTTGAACTCTGTAAATGAAGATTTTAAATGAAAAAATGACTTCAGAAACACCGCTGCATGCCTAGGTTTAAGGGACACACTTATTCTGGTTAGTCTAGGACAGCCAGCAGAGCTTCCAGAATGCCTTCCCCCACCCCAACCTCCATTTCTTTCTCTTTTTCTCTCAGGTGATTTTTCACACAAAATGTCAATGGGTCCAAGATGTAGTTTTCTCTGGAACCCTCATTCTGCTGCATTGGCCCCACAGAATCATCATACTTCTTTTTGAAATAGAACTACGCAAAGTCTTAGATTTTATTATGGAATTTAATACCAATAATTACTTAAAATTTAATGAATTTCACTACTGACTTAATTGCTTTTGAGTAGTTCCACTTAACTTATTAAAGAGAAGCAAGGACATATTCATTTAATGAGCAGCAGAAGTCTTGCCCTCACATCTGCCTACATTCTCTTTTCAATTAATCAATTATAGTCCAATGGTGTGTAATTACACATTAAGAAAGTTATTGGATATCTCAGCATGCCTGTCCCGGGAGGCTCATGAATACACTAATATAACACACCTGTAATGACCTGCACTCAGATCTGCAAATTATACTCCTTTCTCTCTCTTTCTCTCTCTTTGCTAAATTAAGATGAGCGCAATTACCATTAACTTTTTGAGTCACATCTATTCAACGTGGTACGGAGAGAGAAAGTGAAAGACTGAATGAGAAGTGACAATGGAAGAAAGAGACTTTATCTGCATTCTGAAATTAGTTTCCTGAGACCCGGTCCTTGCGAGCTATCGTGGCATTTCGGAGGGGTAGTGGTCATCCTTCTGGATTATACCAAATACTTGTGAAAAATCCAACCAGCATTATTTGAACTCAAATAGTGACTTGCTTCTCACCTTCCTTCAATCTCCTGATGAGAGAAATAGGAAAACAGGAAAACCTTTTGAAATCACATTCAGGCAAATTTGCTATAGGCTTGTTTCAAATCAAACCAAAGTCTGGAACTGATCCCCGTGCAGGAGCGCTAAGCCTCTGCGTAGCAACTAAGCTGCGTTAAAAGAAAAAAAGGAAAGGAAAGAAAGAAAGAAAAAAGACCCCATTAAAAATTCACCACAAACAAAGAGCAAATTTTACTACATTAATGGCCAAAAGGCTCTGGTTATGTGAAGAGTCTCTTCCAGTATGTCCTTCTGATTTATGCTAAATCAGTCAAACTCAACAAGAACTTCTTGATCCAAATTATACGCTAAGAGGTATTCTAAATGCCTAAACTAACCAAGTGATTTTAAGCAAAATGCCCTGTTAAAATAAGCTTTTGATGTCTGCACAACTCCAGCTCAAGAAGCAATCTGTTGACATTTTCGGCAAATGCTATCTTCGTCTTGAGACAGAGACAGCAGTGGCTTCTTCAGAGGATTCTTCGGAGTGAAGGGCTTCCTCTCCCTCTCCCCTCTCCTCCCCCACGCAGAAACCCTGCTTCTCTTGTTCAGTCATTGAGGTGCTGACAAGGTCACGTCTACTGTGATTAATGGCTGTCCATCAGAATAGAAAGAAGGATACTTTGATACTCAGCTAGCAGATGCTCATGAACATGCAAATGATTGTGGCGAGCCTTCTCGGTAGGGAAGGATTTGCTTTGTTGATGTTTTTAACTCTACGGCCAATTTTGGGCATTTCGTGTGTGCTGTTTCCCCCGCTTACAGCCATTGGCCGAGCGCAGCCCACAGTCACTTGGGCAAAGCCTGCCTCTCTGTGTGCCTCCTGGGAATGCCCAGGACCCCGCCGGCCCCGATGGAGAATGTATGTTAGCGGCAGAGGCTCCCCGTGTACTTTCAGGGTGTGTCCCTTCCTGGCACTCCTGGCCTGTCGGGACAAATGTCTCTGCCCCAGGGGCTGTCTTCCTGTGTG
Source organism: Ursus arctos (assembly GCF_023065955.2). Lineage (NCBI taxonomy): Eukaryota > Metazoa > Chordata > Mammalia > Carnivora > Ursidae > Ursus > Ursus arctos. The sequence continues at coordinate 51,424,924 of NW_026622797.1, read as the reverse complement.
GGCTCCGTTTGTGGCATCTCATGGGCCTCCGTGGAGTTGAATTGTAAATAGTGGCCACCACATAAAACATGCCATCTGTACCCCTGTGGGTAGTAGGACGGAACACAAAAAAGATTTATTCCAGGAATATGAACTGATGTTTATAGACATGCTGGGGCTGGCTTTTAAAACACAGTGGAAAACTGTCTCAAAAGCAATTTGAGTACCACGTAATAGAAGCCTGAAAAAAAATGCTTTGGGAGCATGAAGGAAACCTCTGTGCCCAGGGAGATGTCCCAAGCTGGTATGTCCACACCAGTCCCCTTCACCCAGAACTGTGAGATGCCGTGAGGTCTCATTGCAAGTTTCTGGGAAAGCAGGACCAAAAGGAAGAGGAGGCCTGCAGCTCTCATGGTTTGGAGGCCTCGAGTTCCCCCTCAACCCCTGTAATAATTTCTTGAAAACTGGAGGGTAAGGAGATAAGTTTTGGATTGAGCAAATTGAATTGCCACAGGAAAGCTTCCTTATTTGCTGGGCCGGGAATTCAGGACTGTATTTGGGGATGCCCTTTGTTGGGGGCATCATACACACAGGCAGACCCAGGCACCTCAGCCATCAGAGTGATGACCACATGTCCCAGGACTTGCACGACCTTCCCAATTTCACACTTCCTGTCTGTTTTCATAAATCGTTGGTCTACAAATGGGTCCAGGTGCTCAGAATTTGGAAATAGGGTCACTCGTTTTAAAACACCATGAATTATTGACCTATTTAATCCCTATTGTGTGACCTGGGTGTAGTTTTTGTTATCTGTAATACACATATGAAATGTAAAGTCATAAACAGGTTCACAAATAATCGAGCTGTCTAAGCAGAATTGACAGTTTCTGGTTTTCTGTAAGTAGCCCTTTGCCATTTGCTTGCTGATTTTGTTGTCTTTGAATGCTCGTTAGCAGATACAGCCGCCTCGGCCTGTGAACTGAGTCCTGTCCTACTGATTTTGGGTAGTTCCTATTTGTGCATGCTGCAGTTATTGTCTTGTGATGTGTTCCTTTCCCTGCTCTGTTCTGGAGACCTGGCCACTCCGCTTATGAAGGGAGTGGCATCTCCAATTTCTAAACGCAACCCTGCATCTCCACCCGCACTCAAACCCAAACCCCTGTTGCCACCTATCTCCCCTCCCCACCTCCTGTCCTCCAGAATCCAGAAGGGTGGGGGCGGGGGATAGACTTGCTCTCTCTGCTTTCACCGAAGTGTGCCTAGGAGGGCGACACCTAGCGATGTGTGGTCTATTAACTTCCTCCAAGTTGGCCTTGAAGTTGGGTCCTGTGTCTGGACCCCAGTCTGCAAATTGTGCCAACATGTTGGGGCCCATGAGTTTGATGTTTTAGATTCTTGAACCAGACTCCAGTGTGTGTGTGTCTGTGTGTGTGTGAGTGTGTGTCCGCGTGGGCATGCATGGGTGAATACAGCAACTTTTACTGAAGGTTCAAGTTAGTAAAGGTCTTTTAAATCACAGTACTGTGAAAAGCTTAAATATAACATTCCAGGTCATAAAAGTTCGTAGGCCACCAGGAATCTCTCTCTGGCCACATTCCCATGCAGATTCTAGTTATCTGTCAGCCTGCTCAGAGCCATCCTCCCCTTCTCCCACTTCCTTCTCTCACCTCTCTGCCGGCTCACGACCCCCTGCTCAGTTTCCCTTAGCTTTTTCTCCTAAACAGTCCAGCCATCCTCGAGGCAGGCGTTGGGCTCCCTGTATTCTCTGGGTACATTTCCTTTCAATCTCACACATTATATACTATAATAACTTTTTTGAAGTCCTGGTGGGAATTCAGCAAGTCAAAGGAGGGCTGATGCTTGCACTGGCGTGTTAAACACCAGGGAGCTGCAGAGCCTTGTGGGGCCAGCGGGGCTGCAGTGGGGACCCCAGAGGTGGTGAAGCGCAGGGGTCACTACCTCTCGCTCCGTGAGCTGCATTTCTCCTACCAGAGATTATCCTGCCGTAACTAAATCTCGAAGGCTTCTAATTAAAGCTGAGGAAAATATATAGAACAAAACCATAACTTAGCAAAATCAGTGCATTAACATTTCTCTCCAGTGGTCTGGGAGAAAACAAAACTGATCTGATCGCAATAGCTGATTTATTGGGTCCAGCTTATAGACAGTGTGTCCTCGGGAGAGGAGTTTGAGAACCACTAGCCCCAATCTCTGAAACTATTCCCGGAAGTGCAAAGCTTCAGCATCCTGGTATGCTTCCCAGACTGTCCCTGGTTCCAGAAGCAAACCCAAATTTTTCCTCAGACCATGTGCCCTGCTTGGGGTTCAGAAAATATGGTCCCCTTGACTTTGGGCTGACCCTCCGACCCCAACTTGCCCATGGCCCCTCACTACTCAAGATGCGGTCCACCCTCCAGCAGTGGGAACCCCACCTGGGCCCCTGGTAGGAATGCAGCCGTACTGAATTAAAACCTGCATTTTAAAAAGATCGCCAGGGGATTCATGTGCACACTGAAATCGGAGAAGCTCTGGCCTAGGGGATGATGAGAAATTTTTCATCCTGTAAATTTGGGTCTGCTTCAGCGGGCTCCTTATCATTCTAGGTTACATGCCTGTGACACACTCAGCACATGCATGCCCCAGGCTCCTCCCTGTGCCGCCAGAATCTCTTTCACAGCCATCGAGAAATGTACTGTGTCCAACAGGTAGAATTCTTACCCACAGTTAAGAGAGAATGTTGCTGGGAGCATCCCGAAGGAGCAGGCAGGGGGCAAGCGAAGGTGGGTGCACTGGGGGATGGGGGGCACAGCCACAGGTGAATGCAGCCCCTCGGGAAGCTCAGCCTGCTGCTTTGCCACCTCTGCATATTTGCAGTCTGTGTCATAGAGCTCCAATTTAGAAAGAAAATGTGAGGCAGGGGCACCTGGGTGGCACAGCGGTTAAGCGTCTGCCTTCGGCTCAGGGTGTGATCCCGGCATTATGGGATCGAGCCCCACATCAGGCTCTTCCGCTATGAGCCTGCTTCTTCTTCTCCCACTCCCCCTGCTTGTGTTCCCTCTCTCGCTGGCTGTCTCTATCTCTGTCAAATAAATAAATAAAATCTTTAAAAAAAAAAAAAAAAGAAAAGAAAATGTGAGGCAGCTACGGGGATACTCAATCCCAAATTGCCTCCAGTGCCTGGAACTTGGGCTTCATTGTTTAATCCCTAGAACAAAAAGAGAGGGCCCTCACCTCACAGCTTGCCTCAGGGGAGGTGGCGGAGGTGGCAGAGGTGGTGGGGTGGTGGGGTGGGGTCCACAAGCTGGGTCAGGTAAAGGATGCGGGCTGGCCTGTGCACCAGGATACACCTCCCCTTGCCTTCTGCCTGCAGGACCAGGAGAGGCTGGACTGGGCTGGCCTCTCTTTGCTCAGGGAGATGACCATGTACTATGGGAAGCGTAGGCAGGGCAATCCTAGCGCCATGACTTCAAAGTAGCTTCCTACAGTGGTGCCCAGCTTGGGGCTTATCACCACCCTCATCCCTCCCACCCCTCCCACCATGTGCATTGAACAGGTGAGGGAGCTTAACACATGGCAGATGGGGAGGCCTCGGGTTTCTCATAGTCTGGGGACAGTGCCTGTTGTCTACACCGAGCAAGGAGACTGGGGAGAAGTCCCTGTATATGTCAAGGGATTGGGGCCAGCGAGCATTTGACCTTAAGTCCAGTCCCAGGCTGGGCTCTGGATGATGCTATTGGTCCGGCTACTGTACAATCTCCAGGATACCTGGTTTCAGATGTTCTGCCAGTTGTCACTGTAAATCATCAAGACGACTTGGGGCTCCAGCTGTACTTCCCAGTCTGTCTTATACTCCCTACACATGGCAGAATAAATATTGGTCAGATCAAGTGTCCTGATATTTTTCAGGCAATTGGTGACAATTTATTGCACAATAGGAAATGGACAGTTCATTTAAAAGATCATGTCTGTGGCCACCTGGAATTTCTGGGACAGACCCAATGTAAACTATGCTGGCCGATTATCATTATACTCCCAAGGAGCACTGATGTACCTCCAGCTGGACCCTCATGTTCCGCCGCTCATGTCCAATACTGGCATTATTGCAGAAAGACAGTAAGGTAATGAATGTAATTTCTTTCCATCTCAGAGTTTCTCTCCTAATTTTCTTAAGCCTTTGATGTCTGGTTGCTATTGTAGCAGCATGTGCTAGCACTTGACAAACTGAACAAACAATAGGAAAAAGCAAGTAAATACTGAAGAATTCGGGAAGAGCCGATCAGGTGTCGTTCAAGCCCTTCGCGTGCATGTGGGCAGTAGGTGGCCGGAGGTGGGGTTTTCTTGATTACCTATATGTAGTACCGTCAACATAATCGTTTTCTGGGTATACATTGTTTTTAGTCCAAATGATAGAATTAACCATATCGCATTTCATGGGGATCTATAGGGAGCTTTGGCCTCTGATCAGGTATAAGAGACCCTGTGTCAGTCCAGGGTCCTGATGGCTGCTGGAGCTTTGGACCTCTTCATATAGGGCCAGCTCCAGAGAGAGGTAGGTTGCTTTATAGTCATGAATATGCTGTGGCTTGAGGGGCTTCCCACGTAGAAAGGATAGGCCACCTCCTCACTTGAAATTTCACCATTAGGTGTTATTTCCTTTGGGTTTTAATGTTATCTGAGGTAAAAGCCTTGGACCAACATTTTGGGTTTTGTTTGCTGGGGATCTTGGCCCTGAAAGGATATAACCACTGTGCAGACAGACTGGTGAAGACAAGGTGGCACAAATGTCTTGCTCCCTACACATCATAGTTCTATTCAGGCAAGGGGCTTGTTTCTCCCTTGACTGCCCGGTAGGGGAGCAAAATGCTGTCAGTGATTTGATTAGAAGTTTTGTGTTGTTACCTCCCTTCACCTCAGAGGTTCCTAAGTGGTGAACTGTGGACTAGGGTATGATGAGTGAGGACGTTATAAAGATACTTTATGTGGCAGCATAAGGTCCCAGAGTCCTTTCTTAGGAAGGATGATCTTTTCTTTCTGAGACTATATCCTTTCTAGCTGTGTGGTATTAAAATGTCCTTTTTCCTTTCTTTTTTTTTATAAATGAAATGGCAGTGACAATAAATAGTAATTTTTAAAAAGTCGTTGGGCAAAAATAATTCAGGGGACTGACATAGGGTGGCAAGCCTAAAATCTGTTTTTGAGCTTTTACTGACTAAAATTCAAAGCCGGGAGAACACTGACTAGGACCTGGTGACCTCACTGTAGGCAAGATCATCTTTTTTAAATGAAAGCTTTATTATTTTTCCAAGGGTTCTCCATTAGATACTATGTGCACGGTCTTCAGGAGATAAGAAATAGACGCTGCCCTCGAAGAGCTGAGAATCTCGAACAGACAGGACAGAACTCAAGTGACATCAGAAATTACAGTGAGCTTTGGGGCGCCTGGGTGGCTCAGTCGTTAGGCGTCTGCCTTCGGCTCAGGGCGTGATCCCGGCGTTCTGGGATCGAGCCCCACATCAGGCTTCTCCGCTGGGAGCCTGCTTCTTCCTCTCCCACTCCCCCTGCTTGTGTTCCCTCTCTCGCTGGCTGTCTCTGTCAAATAAATAAATAAATAAATAAATAAATAAATAAATAAAAGAAATTACAGTGAGCTTTGAGCAAGGGAGAAAGTGGCAAAGACGGGTCCCAGAGAAGAACAAATCACACCTGACTGGGGAGAGGGAATTGGGTGGGTCTTTGAGATTTGACATCAGAAAGCTCTTTAGGCAGACAGAGAAACAAGGGGCATCCATCACCTTTGATCTGGTCTTCATCTCCCTTTCCAAAGAGAAACCTAGGGAGTATGCTCAGACGCGGTCCTTCCCCCACCCCCCCCACCCCGAGCGATTCAGTTTCATGCAGAGTGAAGGCTGACTGTGTCACTGAGACCTGTGATTGCAGCAGGCTATTGATTACACATCCACCAGTAAAAAGCAAGCAAACAAACAACCACCACAATAAAAACACCACACGAGATGTTCTAAGGTTTTCTTCCACGACATCATGGATCACGTCCGCACCCGCTGGGGTGCTCCACCCCACGCTCACGGTCACCACACCAGAGATGAGCGCCTAGGTGGTTAAGGGCCACTGGATTTTACAGTAATAGCTCTTATAGATAAGGAAAGCCCCAAGATGTAGACTGTTAGGCTGCACATCCTCTTGCTCAGCGCATTCATTGGCGTCTATGACGGGCAGAGAGAAATTACAGAACGACCGTGGAGCCCAACGCGGAGACTCTGTCAAAGACCCACCTGTAGTATGGAATTTGTATTTAACGCGAAGGTAGTTGATATATTCCCCAGGACCTCTGTGCTTGATCCTGAGGAGTTTTCAGGTTGGAGTAGTGCATGGCGTTCGCGACCCTGGTGCCACCTGGCTCCATTAAGCATTAAGAATCACAGGTAGAAGGAGGAGGACATGGGTTCTTGGAAGGCCTGGTGGGGAAGGCTTGCAGCTCCCACATCATCACCATTCCTAGAGAGGACTAAACTGGGAGGGAAGCACTAAGTCCGACTGGCCAGTCGGGTCATGATCCTAAAATGCTGCCCAGTGTTCCAGGTCTCGATCATCTGGTGCTCTTTGAGCCATCCCTGACCAAGGGCTTCTAGTTCTATGAGGACCCCACCATAGACACACATCTCCAGTTTCCATAAGCCAAGCTGGGGCTCACAGAGGCTCACTTCAGAGGAATTCATTGACGGACATCTCTTCTTAGTCACATCTCCTCTCCTGTTGGAGTTCACCTGTACTGCCACATAGGCTGTGAGCTCTGGGGAAAACCGAGAAAGCACTCAATACTCCAGCAAACCTCTGTCAAGCACCTACTACATGTCAGGCACTTAGCCAAAGCTGGGAGCAGAAGGAGAAAGAGACAGAGGCTTCCCTTCCCACAGAAGGGGAAAAGCTGCCTGGGGCCCTTTGGAGCATGACAGCTGGGCCAAGACAGCAGAGCTGGCCCATCTTCCTTTCTGGGGGGGAAGGAGCCATAACACTCCTCCGGACCGTCTCTTGTCAGACGTTTCGAAACCAGAATCCTCGCTAGCTCCTGAAGAAGAGGGTGCATCAGAGGCGACTGGCCCGAAGAGGCAGCAAGGGAGTGAGGAAGCGTGGCCTGGGGAGAAGGACACAGCCTATCTGAGCAGCCAGGAGCCCCAGGAGCCAACCTGTGGCCTTTGCTCAGGAAGCTCCGACAGGTGCCACATGGCTGCCCACAAGTGCTCAGGGAGGTTCCCCTTGCTGCAGATAACCTGAATCAGAAGCCCTGAGAGTGGGGCCAGTGAGAAGGCTCCTTCAGTGATTGCAGGCGTTCAAGTCCTGTTCAAGACAAGATCTTCCAGCTGCTTCTGAGAACACCTAAAGCACCTATGCCATTTGTTCCAACCCTTCCCCCTTCCTCCCTCTCTCTTTCCCTCTCTGCCCCCCACCCCCCCTCACTCGCTTGCTCACTTGCTCACACCATGGGCAGAAGAAAAAAGAGTAATAAAGGCAATTGAATACTTGCCTTAAGAAGAGCTGAACATGTGCTCAGAATACATCGTTAACGCGGTCACCCCGTGCTAGGTGTGCATTTCATACCTGGAAAACAAAATTATTCCAGCCCAGGAGGGAGCAGGCTATCTGCTTGGCTGCAGTTGCGGCTACCAAGTGTGTCCCAAACACAGAAGCCTTGCCCTCAGGTTTCGCTTCTCAGCCTGCCCAGCTAATCCCATGGGGCTCGTCTTTCACTTCTGGTCAAATGATTCTGCCCCTTGTAGCTGCCCCAGTTCCCTCTTCGCTAAAGACTTAGGAGGCAGGGGCCTGTGATAATAACTGAGAACTGATGAGATGCCTTTGTGGGACTGTCTGAGCCCAGTGTGTTTATTATTGTCCAGAACGCCGTTCTCCCAGGAAGGGGAGAGAGCCCAGGTCCCTGGTGGAGCCAAAGAACCGTAATCTTCGGGAAAGAAAGAAAAGGGCCAGCAAAAAGCAACAAAAACTTCCTGCAGATGTGGAGTTTGAAGGAATCCAGAGAAAGCAGGCTTATTTTTAGCAGGAGTAAGAGAGCAAACTGTGATCGGCGCCACGGGCTGCTGTCACTACCATTTGGCTATAAGCAACATTTTCATATTTAAACATGACAGCCCTGCAAATTGAAAGGAACCAACATTCTATCTGCTTGCTGAGTAAAAGCTGTCAGCTTCTCTCAGCCCAGTGGGGGGACCCGCTCCTTGTGCGGTCTAGCCTGGCCAGGCATCAGGTTCACCCGTGTCGCCGTGGATATTCACATGTCCACCACCGATGGCAGGCCACTCCACGGCAGTGACGGGGATGCTGTTCTTTCCGGGTGAAAAAGCCGTGCAGTGTTACCTCTGTAGGGAAAAGGTCCAGCACACTTCGCTCAATTAAGCATGCCTGTGTGGAAATACAATACTCAAATGAGCAGGAATAAAAATATATTAAATTTGGAGAAGTTAAGTAATACCATCGGGAAAACCAGTGAACTCAAGGTGAACCCAAAAATGTCAAAAAAGAGAATCCCAGAAATGCGAGCTCTTCAGCAATTTACTAGACCCCAAATGAGACATATGCATTACATCCTCCGAGCCCCATATGAATATCTTGCCCAGATCAATATCACAGAGCCTGGCACTCAAGTTCTTTTGAAACTTTAAGCAGCAAGCACTTTCCTAAGTCCTTTCTGAAAACACTTCACTGTTAATTTGGCGAGTTCAGATTGCAGGGTGGGGCAAGGTTCCCAAGGACAAGGCCCAGAAGATAAACTTCTTCACTCACCCACTGCCCTTTCTGACTTGCACCTGCGTCTACCCCACTGAAGTCGGTGACAATTATTGGCATTCCTGCTGGTCAGTGGTGGCTCAAAACTGAGTGAGAGGAAAAAGAGAACCACAGGGCAGAACTGACAGCCTCAAGTTGGCCTGGATGCGGCTGGTTTTATGATTTCCAGGCTGTGTTGACATTGCTATGCATGCACAGAAGTTTGAGTTTTTCTAGACAATCCACAAAGCAAAGCAGGATGATAGGAGAGTCTGAAGAGTTTGCTTTGCCTCTCTGGGCTTGGAGTAGTGGTTTCAAAATGTGGTCCCCAGAACAGCAACATCAGCATCCCCGAGGAACTCGTTAGCAATGCCGATTCCCGGACCCCGTCCCAGACCTACTGAAGCAGAAACTCTGGGGGTGCACCCCCGGGAATTTGGGGGGGTTAAAATTTTTTTCTATATTGTGGTAAAGTGTATGTAATATAACATTGGCCATTTTAACCATTTTAGGTGTATGATTCCATGTTGCTTTCAATGTCGTACAACCATTATCACTATCTGTTGCCAAAAGTTTTTCATCACCCCAAACAGAAACTTTATCATCGTTAAGCCATAACCCCTCATCCTCCTCTTCCCCAGCCCCTGAGAGCGTCTAATCTACTTTCTGTCATGATGGGTTTGCCCATTCTAGATATTTCATACGAGAGAAATCATACACTATGTGGCCTTTTGTGTCTGGCTTCTCTCACTCCACGTGACGTTTCTGGGGTTCATCCATGTTGTAGCATGTATCAGTCCTTCGTTCCTTTTTATGACCGAATAATTTTTCATTGTATGTATATGCCACGTTTTATTTATCCACTCATCTGTTGATGGACCCTTGGGTTGTTTCTACCCTTTGGCTATTGTGAATAATGCTGCAACGAACATTGGTGTACAAATATCTGGAATCTGTGTTATAATAAGCCCTCCAGGTGATTCTGATGAATACTCAAGTTGGAGAAGCCCTGGCCCAGAGCCCCAGAGCTGTCTGCATGCAGGAGCTCGGGACGTTCGGGCAGGGGGTGGGGGGTGCCCTACCTCAACCGTCATCCATCCCATGCTGTTTCTGCTGCGGAGATCAGTATTTAGAGCTTCTCAAGGGTCCTTCTAAGACTGACCCCAGAAGAAAAATACCTGTCCGGGTTATGGATTCTCTTTGACTTTGCTGCAAGGGTGATACCTCAAAATATTTCAGAGGGATGGCAGAAAAACATTTATTAAAAATGCATAACCATTAGGTCGTTGTTGATTGGAGTTTCACGCAGGTATCTTAAGTCACTCCTTAGCCGCCTCAATAGTAGCGATAACAAGGATGCACTCTACTCCTGTCTGTAGAAATCAGGTCTTTTTTCCTGACAGTTGTAGAGGTAGTAAGTGGGAAGAAGAGAGAGAAGAATGTGTTCGCTCCAAGTTCACAGATACTTGGCTAATGTTTGATGACTGTTGTCTTAAGAATTTACAGGCCCGGGGCGCCTGGGTGGCTCAATCAGTTAAGTGTCTGCCTTCAGCTCAGGTCATGATCCCAGGGTCCTGGGATCCAGCCCCACATTGGGCTCCTTGCTCAGTGGGGAGTCTGCTTCTCCTTCTCCCTCTGCCTGCCGCTCCCCTTGCTTGTGCTTGCTCTCTCTCTCTTTGTCAAATAAATAAATAAAATCTTAAAAAAAAAAATCCACAGGCCCCAATACCTTATTCCTAGCTGATTAACTCCTTCCTATTCAGAGAGGTTATGTGACTTGCTTGTAGTTTTGCAGCTAGAAAATGACAAAGTCGGGGTTAGAGTCCAGGTCTCAGTCCAAAGATGTTGAATAAGTCATTTCCTACTGGCTGCTGGTGGTTTAAAATATTACCCCTTCAGGGGTATTCGGATTTTTAACAGAGGAGTCCTAGAAACATAATATTTTAACTTAAAGAAATCTTTAAAGATAGACTGTCATGGCTGAGGAAGAGGAAAGCAGATCTTTCCAGCAACCATAAAATCACATCATGCAGTCTCCCGGAAGCTCAGCTCTGCCCATCCCAGGAGGGCAAGTTTAGAGGGTGTTGTGTTTCCCCTGGGTGTCATATATTGAGAATGAAATGGAAGCGAGATGAAGGCACTCTGGGCTGTGATGGTCTGGAAGTCATGATGCATTAAGGACAATAGAGGTGACTGAGGACATCCCTCCTGGGGACACATACCCCCATTGCCAGGTATACGAAGGGTGGCCGTGTGGACATGGCTGCTGAGTGGACCTGAGGGGTATGGCCAGGCCTCTGGGGAAGGGTTGCAGGAAGGCAGACCTCATCTCACTATCAGAAAGAGTTTGCTAACAAGAGTAGGATGGGCACCCTTGTGAAGTAGTGAGTTCCCCATTGACAGAAGCATCGCAGTTGAATCAGATGATGACCAGCCGAGCATATTATAGCAGGGCTCCCTGCGCTGCTTGGGAGATGGGATGAAATGACTTTCTGGGGCTAGTTCAATGGCTAGGTGTTATGACCTTGAACTTCCAAAAGTTGCTGAATTGTTAAATGCTGAATACAAAACGCATATCAAAAGGGAATTCGATATTGATCTATCATTTTCACTGTTGAAAGTATGTTCCTCCTTTTTTAAAAAAAAAAAAAAAGCCACTCAGCATCATTGATGGAAATTTTTGAAATATTTTTACTTAATTACTCTTTGGGGATTTTGTCTCCCGTTTATAGGCTCAGTGGGAGCATTAGTTTGAATATCTTCTGATAACTGTGTACTACTCTGACCTATTGGCATTTCCCCTTTTGGCTGATAATTCAGAAACTCAAAATGGAGCTGCCCCATGGATAAGGATTTTGGGAGCTAACAAAGCAGGAGTCTGAGGCACAAGCAGGAACTGTGTTATCATTCTTTCTACTGCATTTGGCTCACATTAATGAGGTCTGAGGGTTTGGGTGGTTGGCATGATCATGGTCTTCAGGTATCTGAAGGATGTCAGCACCAAAGAAGGCAGGCATTCATTTATTAATAGAGACAAGGGGTATAATTATGGTAGGAATCATGGAATGAAATTAAGCAAAGAGAGAGTTAGACCAAATATTAATGGAGTACTTCCAAGCAATGGATTTATGAAGCTTTTAGATATTTTCTAGGGAATGCTATGCTTTGTTTTCCAAGTCACCTGAAAATCAGAGGGACAGAGGCCAAGATAATCTAGAGGACACCATGGCCTCTGGGGATCAGGCAAACAGAGAGAGCTTCCCTTTCCCTGCTTTTCTCTGGTCTTGCAACATGAAAAGCTCGGTGAGCGATCCCCTTCTGAATGACTTCTGTCCACCTGTAACAAGCACTTGCTTCTCTTAAAACCAGGAGTTATTCAGAGGATGGTGTGTTCCCAAGGAGAAATCTGCACACAAGAATCAGAGGACAGTTCTGGAGAGAATGCGGGGTTGGGCGGGTGCCCGATTTCTCCCATTTCTCCGCTCACTTGTTAGTCCTGCCTCTAGAGGGAAGGCAGAGGAGGTGACATCCGTTCCTGTGGGAACGGTGGGAATGGATCTTGAAACTCTGGGTGAAAAGGAGCCACCCACTCCAGGGAGAACTGAACACTGCTGGTTGAGGTGGATGGTGGCGTCAACCATGGCAGAACCCTCGATAAGCCTGGAGCTTTTCTTTTCCTCTGGAGCATTTCCCCTACACGCTGGGAACTGACTTGTCCTCCACAGTTTAGGATGGATGGCTCTCCCAAGCTGTGCCAGCTTCCGGGGCCCACCAGTCACTGTGGCAGCTCTTGCAGGCTTCCTGGACTGGCCATGCTGGCACCACGCCTTCTCTGGACAGTGCGCAGGACCCAGGCTTCCTTGTGAGACTAATTAGGGACATTTGCATTTAGGTATTTTTCATAAGCCATACAGTAGTACTGACAGGTAAAACAATATTTGGTAGAGATTTTTATGTTTAATCTCCTGGGAGTGTCTGTACTGCCCTCTTCCTCTGTGGTCATAGAGGTGGGCAGCTGGGAGCACCCTTTTTCTGTAATAGAGATAGCTCCCATGTAATTTTCTGCTTTGAATCCTACATCTTTTTGTATTAAGTGAGATGGTGTTCTACTCTTTAAAACAGTCCATGGCTGCTTTGTGCTGCTAGCTTTGTCTTAAAAGGGAATAAAATTCTCAAATCGAAACCAAACTGGAGACTGTTCTATGGCGTGCTCTGCAAGGGACCGAGTACAGACACGGGTCTGATGATTACCGTGACTGCAGAAACAGTGGGGTCCATAATCTCCAGAGCAGTGGACACTTGCTGTGTTGGTTCTCCCATCCTTGGATTTAAATGGTCCTTAATTGTCCTGCCTGGCTTAGAATCCCAATTCCATTGAAGTCTGACCTCAGGCTGTCCACCGTTGCCATCAGGCAGTTGAGAAGGCCCCATCTCTGTGCTCAGAAGGTTCTGCGTTTGAGCTGGAAGAGAACAGACAGGCAACAAAACCCGAGCCAGAGACCCCCAGCAGCAGAGAGAGGGGCCCCCAGGGAGTTGCTGACAGGGATGATGAAATGGGAGGAGGAGAGGACACAGCCAAAGCCCCAGGAGCGTTCGCCCAGAAGAGTAGCTGCCGGGCACCTGGGGAGAAGCCTTGTCGGCTTGAGGGCACTGTGTAAAGCAAGGTTAGCCCTTAATGAGGTTTTTATGTGTGCTCCTTTTTTTGCATTTTTATGCTGGAATCTCATCACGGTGTGGGGTAACATCCAAGGAAACGCTCACATGCCTTCCGCATCCATATCCTTATCCCGTATCTGAGGAGGGCAGGGTCCCTCCCTCCAGAGAGCTCGAGGGGTGTTACAAAACTCTCCAAGGAGGATTAACGTGGATTCTTGCTAGTTTAGAGTCATTGTAATGATGAGGAAGGTGTGAGTGTGCTGAAGGACGGAGGAAGCCGCCTTCTAAAAGGCAGGATAATCATGGTATAGGATGGGGCTGGCACCGCATTTACTGTTACTGAGAAGCAAAGATGGTTTAAGCTACGGACGCAGTTGTCTGTCTCAGTGTGACTTCCATGTACTGCGTGTCAAGCTGCAGGAAGTCCAGCTGATGTAAATAGATTAATATTTAAAAAGTAATACAGAAGAGTGAGGTTCCAAACATGTAATGTTTAATTATTAAAAACTCATAATGGATTCCAATCCAAACTCATGTCTCACGTCTCACTGGTGCTCTGCAAAAAGCTCAATGAGCCAGCGAGCCTGCTCCCTCCGCGGCTCATTGTGACTACCACAGGGCCAGGCTGGTGTTCTCGTAAAGTCTCTAGCGACAGGGGTATGGAGGCTCAGGGAGCGGTATGCTCTCTCATTAGATAATTGTCGCAACCCTTTTTAGTCACATGGATGGCTAACATGACTGTGTGCTCTCAAGAGGACTTAGAAGAGAATTCGACTTGCTTCCAACTGGTAGGACTTGAGAGAGTCGGGTTACCTGTTAGAAACCATGGTATCAGGCCATCCACGCTACCATTGGGTTTATCAGGCCATGAAGTATGTGTTACGGGAGGCAGGTGTCTGATTAGAAGAATTTACTTAGGCCAGGGATAGTTAATCACCCATTTTCCCCTTGGAGACTGGAATTCTTCTGGCCCTTTAGGACACTTGTGTCACTCACTCGTGATAAGGGTGACTTTGCCCGGAGGCCTATAGCAGAGAATGGCCCACGGAAGAGAGAAAATGATTGATGTGACTTGGAGTAGAATAAATCTTCATAGACCAATCGAATTTACTTCAAAATCAGTGTGCCAGCAAGGCTGGTTGAGGGAGTATCTCTTGATTTTATATTTTTATTCAGCATGACCCATAAGACCCTCCTTTGTGTCTATGTATGAAAATACTGACATGCCATTTGTTGTGCTTGAAGAGTTGGCCGCCTCGATTGTGGTGGCTTGTTCATGAGGTGCTCTTGTGTTCTTCTGTAATGCTGAAAAGGCAGTGCTGTGACCCAAAATGCTCGTGGGTGGAGCCTCGGGGTTTGGAAGGGTCATGTGGCAGGTAGTGGTATTCACGACATCCTGCCGGGCTTGTGGGCTGTGTGGGGTAGCTAGAAATGAGAGGACAGAAATTGAGTTTGTAGTGGCTGCAGGAGCTGAAACCACAGGCTGAAATGTAATAGTGTCTGGGCCTGGGGGAGCACAGGAAGCTGATGAGGGCTGAGAAAAGTGTGACAAGGGGCCGTGTAACCTTGACTCCTGGCAGGACGGAGCCTGCTGACAGGCAGAAGGGTGCAGGCGTGGGAAATCACCTTTCCTTTCTCCTACGGTTTGGTTGACAACCGACAGTTGCATACGGAACCCTCCCCATGTGCAGGACAGTACACTGGGGCGTGAAAGTTCCATGAGACTCAGACCCAGCACTGCAGAGGCTTTAGCGGTAAGGCCTAGGTTTCCTGGTTCTGTCTTATATGCAGCCAGACCATTGAAGTAGCATTTTCCAAAGTGTTTTTGTATAGGATACTACTAGAAAAAAAAGAGTTCTATTTTTGCAAAGTTGAAGAAACTCTGGATTAGTGAAGTTAAACATGTTTCTTTTCTGCAGAACTTCTCAGAGGAGGCTTAAATATGACAATGTACATTAAGAATCTCCAAAGGGAGTATAGGGTATGCAGTATTTTGCAAACTCACTTGGCCATGGAATCCTTTTTCAGGAGCAGAACATGGATGGACTAGAGTTTCCAGAATACCCTACAGGCAAAGTTGGGGTAGGAATGGTCAGTGAGAAGGGGGCAGTTCCAGTGGGCTTAGGAACAAGCAAGAACCTGATGTGACAGTCACATTGCCTTTTCGCGGTGACCCTCAGAAATAGTGCTGGTGTAAAGAGGCATATGAAAGAGGCATGCCCTGATGTCACCTTCCTGCTTCCGTGGGCTGAGGCTGCCCCTGGGCAGCCCACACCCACAGCAGGGTACGCAGTGGTACTGTGCCGCAGAGAGCTTCTTAATCACGGGGGGGCAAGTATCATGCGATCATTCAAGGACTTTGAAGTCACTACCCCTTCCTAGGTTTTCCTCATCCTTTCATAGACAGCGATACTTGACAGAGTTGTAGTAAGGATTAAATCAGAGAAAGTATATAAAGCTGGGTTAGATTCTTGGCCTTCCTAAAGTCATAGAGCCTCACTGTAAAGACACCCAAGGAAATAAGCGAGACGGGAATAGCCGCTGCTGCTTATCCTCATGAAGTGGGGGCAGGTGTTCTGGCAGCAAAGATGGTCCCACAGGACTGATAGGTGGGCAGCCGGACTGCCTTATTGCCACCCCCCTCCCGCCCCGGGTGCAAGCATCATTGCTTCCTGCGTTAGCATTTGGCCTTTAAGGACTTGCAACTCCCTGACAACACTTGACTGCTACTCTTGCCACTTCAGCCCTCTTTTCCCCCCCTCCACCTTGTGACCTCTCCTGCCCCTTGGCTCCTGCTTACTGCCTGTCCTCAGTGGTCCTCTGGCTTTATTCCCACAAGCACTCTCCCCACCACTCCTTAGTCTCTTGGAGTTATCTTAATTCCCACCTTCCCAAGGAAGGAATACTAATTGGTTTGTTGGATTAC
Organism: Ursus arctos; assembly: GCF_023065955.2. Taxonomy (NCBI): domain Eukaryota; kingdom Metazoa; phylum Chordata; class Mammalia; order Carnivora; family Ursidae; genus Ursus; species Ursus arctos. The sequence goes on along the minus strand of NW_026622797.1, from coordinate 51,408,570 downwards.
TCTGTCCCTGTTCGGCAGAGCCAGACCAAGGTCTTGAGGTGACCTTGGGGCCGGTGAGCTGTGGCCAGGGAAGCAGCAGGGCTATGGTCACAGCAGGCACTTGGCATCTAGTGGGTTCCATTCTGATACAAAGCTAGTTAATACATAGTTCTTTTCCTCCTCCTCCTTTCCTTTCCGGTTCTTCCCAACTTCTGCACGTGCTAGTCCATGCCATGTGCATGCCTTGATGTAGCAGAATATACTCAGTAATGCCTTTTATTTCACTCTGAGATACTAAGTACTAGAAGAGAGGCCTGTCCTCACATATTTAGACTGCCCCCCAAATGTGCCTGTCTTTCGTATCTTACCAGATCCAGGGCCCATTGCACGGGCTGTTTGCATTAGGTAGCTCTGGCACGCTCATTTCTCTTCACCCAGGAGCCAAGAGTCTAGTTGTAAAATGGCTCAAAATGGAAGTGTTCCTCCCCATTTCCTTTCCTTTATCCAAGTAAACCAGAGGATGATGTAGTTAGTTGTACAGGGATTATGAGATGTGGGCTTTTACCCAAACACTGACAATTGATATATAATTATTGCTAGTCTTAATTTATTTATCTCTAAAATAAAGTGTATATGCTGCTTGTCTCTCCCTCCCTCCCTCTCTCTTTTTTTTAAGGTTTATTTATTTATTTGAGAGAGAGAGAGCACAGGTGGGAGGGGCGGGGAGAGAGAGAGAGAGAGAGTCTCAAGCAGACCCCACGCTGAGCACAGAGCCTAACGTGAGGCTTGATCCAAAATGAGATGAGGACCTGAGCTGAAACCAAGAGTTGGATGCTTAACCAGCTGCACCACCCAGGCGCCCCTGGCTGCTTGTCTCTTTACAGACTTCTTGTGAATGGTATTGTGATAGTGTCTATTGAGTCAGTTGAATTTACTGGGGGAAAGGAGTTATATGAATAACAGGTGTGTTTAAACATATAGGAATACATATCTTTGTCCTAGGCTGTCCTGTTTCATACCATTTAGCACAGACGTTAAACCTGAATGGGAGATTGGGTTGGGCTAACCCAGGATTTGCTTATGAGAATGGAGTCGTAAGAGAGATGGTCAGTGGAGAATCTAGCTTTAGTGGAATTTTGGCTTTCAACCAGGTGGTTGGCAAGGCAGGATGGCTAAATTCATGGAACAAAGATGGAAGAGAACCAGGCAAAAACAACAGTCCACAAACATCCAGGAAGCTTTTTAGAGACAAAGGAACAACGCATAGATCCAGAATCAGAAGCAGTCCAGTGCATGGCTTAGATACTTAAGAAACTGCCACCAAGTGGGTGTTCTCACAAGTGTTAATTAACTAAGAAGACAAGACAATAGGCAACCTAAATTATTTTTTTTCCCCAAGTTTGTAAGCCCAGCATCCTAGGCCTTTGGAATTTGTAGCATTGTGCACCAGATGCCATAAATGTCACATTTGTGTGTAACTAAGCATAAGGGATTCCATTGGTGACTCTGGCCCAGACGACTGGCGCTGGCCTGAAGCTGAGCCTAGGGCTAAAACACCCGTAGTGAGCCTAAGACCACAACCTGGCCCGCAAACCTCCTCATTACTGCAATTACATTGCTGTCAAACACTCCACAAGCCATTGGAAAGACTGGAGAATTTGGGGGTCAAGTGTTTTGTTGATTTCGGTTTCTGGGTTTTATTTTTGTGGTGTGCTTTTTTACTTTGAAGTACACATCACAGGAAAATTCATAGTGGTGGATTTTCTCTTTGTTTTTATAACTGAGATTTAATAGAAGAATACGGTAAATAAGAGTAGAGTGTAGGTAGACCAGTTGGCTCTGTGTTTTATTTTATACATTTAAAGGTGGTTCTTACACATTTATAACCATAAAATTAAAATATCTGTATTTATATGACACCTTATATTTTTCAGAGTGCTTTCATTTGCAGTATTTGTTTTCATCCTCACAGCAGAACTTGAAGGGAGACGGAGGGCCCAAGGGCACGGAAATATGACCCAAAGTTACAGGGTGGACAGGACATGGGTCTTCTGATTCCCAGCTCACCACCTTCCTCACCAAACCATGCTACTTCCCAAATGAAGAGTAAAAACCTGGTGCATTGATTGAAGATTGGGAAGAATGTATTTAGAGATTTAAGGTTCTCATCAAGAAAAAAATAAATTGTGAGGTAGGGAAGAGAGACAAAACTACTCAATAAGCCTATAAAACTGGCCACACTGAAGTCAGCAGATGTGACACAGGAAGAGATGGGATAGTGAAGAAGGGACCAGTCCTTCTCAAGAGTAAACAAAGTCATGAGCAGGAATAAACAAATGGCTTCTGATATCTCTCTACCAAGGCAGAGAGTGGGAAGGACCAAGTTACCCTGGATTGTGGGCACAAAAAGATAAAAATAATCTCAGAGATACCACTGATATTTGGAAGTTTTTTGTTTTTGCCTAGACTGGAGCTAACATGAAGAACTAAAATATAAAACAACATACCCCCCCAACATATCTAATAGACGGGTAAAATTCAGGAAAATATATCCTTGTATGGCAATCCATACACTTCAGAGGAAATGGAAAGTGGGAATTTTAGGAAAATAAAAAGAAACACCAAAGGAATTGTTTTGGGGTATTGAGTACAAAATCTGAAGCAGACATTAAAAACAGATTATTTAGCAAAGAAGCAAGAAATGCGACAGCTTACCTAAGTATCTGCTAAGAATGTCATTCTCTTAAAAACGGAGTAATTGACTTTTCTTCCCATGCCTTGGTGATAGTTCTGAGAAGGCAGAGAAACAGTGAGGAGAATCTTACTCTGACCACCATTTGAGTAATATGGAGGAGGGCTGCTTAGTATGTGGATGGAGAGGGGAAGTGACCCAACTACCTTGCACTGTGCAGTAGAGAGGGAGAGAATGCTGGATATGACCGGCCACATTCCCTAGAATTCAGAAAAGCAGATTTTGTTTAAGTTCCAAGGAAAGGTGGATTTAGTCCCATGGTCAGAGACTCAGTATAGTCTTAGGGAAGGAGGAGCAACATGAGGGGTGGGAAATTCCAAAAATGAATTCTGTGTCAAAAAGGCTAGAATGCATGAGGGGCTGAACCCTTGGGGTACTGCCCAGGGTAATAAAGAGAGCTCTTAGGGCTATGCTCGTGAAAGGAACAAGAAGGAGAGTTGGATAGATCAGTGTTTATAGCAAATGGTTAATATTTAACAAAAGCAGGTGAGAAGGCAGGGCTGGGTATTATTTGACTTCTTTCCATTGTCTCCATAAAGAGAATGTTCTTGAGACTGGGTAGGACATAATAAGAAGGCTATGAATTCCATTTTGGGGGCAAAGAGATAGGCAGAAAACACCTGCTATGCTAAGCAAATTCAGATCTCCAAGCCCCTAGGAGGGAATTTGTAGATAATTTCATATCTACTTTTGTATAATCTTTGCTCTATCATGATAAATGGGAGAGGCTTTAAAAAGACAAAAAAAGGACAAATGTTGACCAAATTTTCAAAATTGGGGAAGAGTTTCTGATTTCTGAAACTCTAGACCCAGGAGGCTGGATGGTTTACCCTCAAAAGTCCTTGAATGTATCATTAAACAAATGATTGATGGGCACTTAGGAGAAAAAGGTTTTGGTTGACCAGAAGCTGAGAATGAAGCAAGCAGTGTGGCAGAGAGAAAGAAGATAGGTTGTGAGTTCTGGATCTGGATCCTGGCTCCACCATTTGTAGGCTCTGAGAGCTTCAAGAAACCACATCATCTCTTTGAACCTTTGTTTCCTCATTTTCAAGTGAAATGGGAAAAACAGTAGCTCCTTTACAAGTTTGTTGCCAGAATTAAAGGAGATAAGTGAAAGCTTCAAGCTTGGTACATAAGAGTTACTCAGTAAATGTTGTTTTTTTTTTTAAGATTTTATTTATTTATTTGACAGAGATAGAGACAGCCAGCGAGAGAGGGAACACAAGCAGGGGGAGTGGGAGAGGAAGAAGCAGGCTCATAGTGGAGGAGCCTGATGTGGGCTCGATCCCAGAATGCTGGGATCACGCCCTGAGCCGAAGGCAGATGCTTAATGACTGCGCCACCCAGGCGCCCCTGTTTTTTTTTTTTTTTTTTAAGAAGCAAAGACCTCATAGCAGGATATGACTGCTAAAAAAAAAAAAAAAAAAAGCACATGCATTCTTGGGTGGTATTAGTTCAGGTACAGTGTTCTATAATAGGGAGAGCAGAGTTCCCTGGGCTCTATGCCGGTCAGGCTGCTGCATTCCATTCTGGGCTCCACCCTCTAAGAGGGGGATTACCAACGTGAAGTATATCCCTGGGTACAAGGCACAGGAGGGCAGACAGGACAGGCGGGCTCTGGGAACTTGTCCTCCTGGAGAATGGGCACAGGAACTGGGGATGTTTAAAAATAACAATCGGGGAAACTGTGATGGCTCTTTTTAAGTATTTGACAGGCTGAGACTGAGAAGAGGAGTTGGCCTGTGCTAGGAGACCCTGATGAACAGAACTTCTGTCAGTGGGTGGAAGTGACAGGGACATGAAGTGGTTAAGCTTTTTGATAGTCAGAACTGCCCATCAGCAGAATAGGCTGCCTTAAATGAGGCTGCATAGGGCTCTGCAATTATATCGCAATCGTCTTTAGAAGGCCACCGGAAAAATCAGTGCAAAGGAGAGAGATTGCCATGATGTGAATCAGTCTTTGGCTGTGTGGATGTATCTGGATGATTCTTCCTGTCGCAGGAAGTCTGAGTGCTACCTGGAAGACCGTCTGTGTATGTGTAGAAGGGAACCCAAGCTTGCTGGGGGAGTCAGGTTGAGCTTGACCTGTGAAGTTCCTTAGAGGACTAAATTCTGGAATTTCAAAATGAGTTTATTGTCAAATATTAGTCAATCATCTTAATCCTGTAGCTTTAAAAGAAAATGCAAAAATCCTTGAGCTAGCGGGGGGCAATATGGCGTTTGAAGCCAGACAGATCTAAGTTAGAATCTGGATCTGCCATCTATTACCTGCACAAATAATCTTGGGCACATTATTTAATCTATCTAAACCCCAGTTATCCAGGTGGTAAGGGACTTGTGGAGATTAAACAAGGTAATCCATGTAACAGGGTTAGCCTGGTTACTAATGCTTAAATAATGCTCGCTACCGTTAGTACTAAGTTCTTATTACATCGAATCAGAGCTTCCAGCAGGCACTATAATAAAAGTCATAACTTTTGATGAGGTGTCCTGGAGAGATTTGAGGACCGGGCAGAGGTAGATACTAGGGGCTTGAGTGGGGGCGATCCTGAGCATCCACAGGTAGGAGCTGGTTCCATTTGTGACCCAGGGAGCCAAGAAATGTGCACAAGACTGTTAAAAGAGGATTGAATGAGCTCTGCAAGTAAAGCTCTTAGCCAGGTGTCTGACAGGTTCCAAGTAATCAGTATGGGGCTGGTAAGTGAATGAGAGTTTACCAGGAGCAGCTACGAGCCTCCCAGAAGCAGCCAGAGAATGGGCTGGTCTTTCTTCCTGGCATGTTTCTCAGGGAGTGCTGTCACGACTGATGGGCTCCTCTCACAGCTGAGCACCCAAGGCTCGGAGTGATTGGGTGCCCGGCCCCACCAGGAGCAGGAGGCTGCAGGAGTGGACCCGCTAATCTCTAAGATTCTTTGCAGGGCTAAATTTCATTACTCTGAGATCTCTTGGGCTATTTCTGTGTCCTCTCAGGGCCAATAACTGGAAAACAGAGGAGACATTTGGCGCCAAGTAGACCAGATTTTCCAACGTTTGAATTTTTTAGTTTCCATCCGGATGACTTGTGTTAGGAAGATGTAAGTGGCATTTATTCAGCATAAATGAAGCAGAGAGTGTTGTGATGATATGCTAATGCTCTTAGGCAAGCTAACACGTCAGACCAAAGGGAAAACTCACCTTCTTCTCAGTCATGTGTTTGGCTGTGAGGAGGACCCATGGTCACTGAACACAGGCCAGGATTCCATCTCTTGCTTTGGCTGTAGAAACAGACTTGGGTCAGTAATGAGCCATTTGTCAACGCTCATTGAGATCCTGCAGACCAAGCCCATCTCTTCTCTGCTCGACAGAGTTCATGGAACATGTGCAAAAGAAGGATCTGCCCCGCTCACCTGGGCCAAGACTTCTGAAATCCAGCTGAAAATGTATACGAGGAAGTTGAGTCACGGTATAAAGTTCCTACAGGGAGGTTTTCTAATGAGATTTTCAGTTCTAACAAAGATGCTCGTTGGCCTCTCCTTGAGTTCCAGATCCTATTAGAGAAATGAGAGAGGCGAGGGGAGAGAGACCAAACTACAAACCGAAACAAAGAACCGAATGAGATCCATAAATAAAAAGAACTATGTAACAAACATCATCATGTTGAAATCCAAACCTGCAGAAAGTTTATTTTGAAAATGAACTTCTCCATGAATTTGCTTTTAAAAAAAAAAATAGCCCTTGCTGGTTCTAAATCCCTCTCCTGATTTCTGGGTGGCTTTGCAAAAATCTATGGCTACGCCCTCTTTTTCCTTCCTCCACTCTCTAATCCAACTTTGCAAGGAAACTTGGAATGGTGAGCTTGATCCCCGAATCAGGGTTTGGTGCACCCCTCCCCTCCCCATGGGGACTCGTCCTAACATGCATTCTGCCATGCGGGGCTTGGGTCATCCTGTCTGAAAGGCCTGTGTAACTGTGGCTTTTGGCCCTTCCGTGTAATGAGTCAAGCAGATCGCTCATCAGCCCTGTTTTTTAATAAAACATGAATAGCACAGTTTATGGCTTCTACTATTCAGACAGCAGTTGAGCAGAAGAGAAATTATTCCTTTTAATGGTTCGAACACTCATTTACTAGCAGCCATGCTGCTTTGTCAAGCTTTTGCCTGAATTAGAGAATGACCGGGCTTGGAAAAGAAGGGGGCTCGGCAGGAGTTGACTAGAATCTTCTCAGGATGGTGTTCAGCCGGGATGCGCATAGAACCATCGGCTTGGTTCCCTGCAGACAACCTCTCTGTTACCCTGGGACTGTTCCCTAGGAAGCTGGGTCGGGGGCTGGTGTCTGTGAGGTGCAGCATGCATTTGCCCAGAGAGATACACACTCCATTCTCTTTCAGAGACACACAAGCTCATAGGAAAGCTGTGCATGACAATTACCCGTTTTCCTTACTAACATTGCCATAGAAACATCCATTAGTTAAAATGAACTTAAACATATGGGATGTTCCTGGGACATCAGCAGCCATGAGGGAGGCGGGCTAGGGACTGAAAGAAATGCACTGTGCAGCAAGCTGATTGATCTGCCTGGCACACAGGCATTGCTATTTACTACTAGTAGTTCCATTTCACAGAGGAAAAAACAAGCTGAGATTTTCATCAGTTGCACTGCTAGTAAACAACGGAGCCCAGACTCAAACTCATACTTTCTGATTCCAAATCCTGGGTGATTTCCATAGCATCCTTTGCTGCCCAAGGGCACTGAATTAGGGCCATGATGCAGGCGGTGTCTAAACCCCCCAAAAAAGCAGTTGCTGGGACCATGGGGCCACAGGGTCGGGCTGGAAGCAGGTTTCCAGGTGGGGTCAGTTTGAGGCCTCAACTCATGCGGTGAGGTGACTATAGGTAGGGCAGACTGCAGACTCTAAAAACACTGATGGCCCCCACCCATGTCTGTCTGTCCTCCTTTGCTCCACTCTCTGGTGAGCTCATGATTTTTTTTTTTTTAGCTAATTGGACTGCAAAATCAGCGCCGCATGTAATGGGCCAAGGCCTAGAGAACCAGCGTCTTAGGGCAAGTGACAATTTTGTTTAAGGAGGTATAACTTCTGAGCTGTTACCTGGGTGCTGTACTTGTGGGAAGTCAGGAGCACATGAAGATTTTGTTTTGTTTTTCAAATAGTTGATGGCATTCAGGGGATTGCTAATATCTTTTTATTGTTCCATTGCTACAAATGTCTTTGCCCAGATAAGAAAGATTTCAGCAAAAGGGTTTCTTAATTAAATATTGTCTCATGCCAGATTACCACTCAGAAGGCGACGGTGGTTTCCATTAAAGGGTGAACTTCACTCCCACAGTCGACAGCTGATTAATGTGTTAATTAGGAACCCTGACCCCCTCCCCAGTCACCCGAATCTTCTCCTCAGCCCAGCAGAATGTATATATTATGCCCATGTGGGTAACCTCATGGCATATTTTGGCTTTGACTTTGGACGTTTATATAAAAATAAAGGCTCAGTTGCCAACATGAATAGCTTTCTTTCTTTCCAGGGGAAATACAAGATGGAAAGAGTTATAGGAACCAGAAGTCCTGCCTTCCAGTTTTCTTCTATCAAGAGCAAGTGATATTTCTGCTGAGGCAGTGTCTTTTGAGTAGTTTAGCGGTGTAGGTTGCCTCACATTCATTTCACAGGAAAGGAGTGAATCCATCAGGCCACTGAGCTTATAAGTACTACCCTGGCAGTCAGCCACCAAAATATAAATACTCTAAATGGACTAAAGGAAATGTTCATTCTGTTGTTTAGAATTGGACACATCCCAGGAAGGTAAATTTAATCTTTTTGAGGACTGCTGTTATAGGGTTGAATGGAATACGCATCTGTTTATCTCCTTTGTGATCTTTTTGTCTTCCTGGTGATACATTATGTATTTGTGATACGAAGCATTTCAGCTGTCTTGCTCAATGGCATTGCATTAGCTGATTGTTCAGTCCCCAGATTGCCATCGTTAAACGGCTTCAGCTTCAGCTCTGTCCAATCTGGGACCTGTTAGGGAGAGAAGTGGAACCAAAGAGGCCAGATTCCAACAGAAACAAAGCTGGGGTGGAATTAGGGGGAAATCATTCCAGAGCCCAGTGAGTTGAGCTCTGCACTTCTTAATCTTTATCTTTTAAAATATCTGAAGGAATTCTGGTACTTCTTGGCATAATAAGAAAAAACTAATGCCTCAAAAAGTTAAAAAAAAAAAAAATTAAAGCCGCCTGTGGAAAAAGAAAGGAAGAATACCCCGTAACACGCAATTCAGAAAACCATAGTTTATGAGACACATGCTGTATATTTCTTGGATATGCAAATGTTATTTTATTAAAGAGAGAAATCTATAGTATATATTTGCACCTAACTATCACATCTTAAGTAATCAGCTCAGGCTCCTATGATGAAATCCGTAATTACCAGAAGCGTGTCATTAGTTAGATGTCGAATGAATGATGGTACTGTGTTTTATTGCCTCACATGATATAGCCATTTGTGCCATAAATTCATTGACCTCATCTTAAATGATGTGTCCTGTAAGACAGACTTGATTCATTATTTCTTAAGTGACAGGTTTTTTTCTCTAACAATTTTTTGCTTCATCAGAAAGATTGCTTTTCTGTATTTTTAGGTCAGTGTTCTGAATTGAAATATAATAAGGCAAGGGTATACACATTCACACTCACATTACCCAAAATGAGACAGTCATAAACTGTCACCCTATTGCCTAAATGCTTTAGGATGTTGCAGAAAATGAAGTTGTAAACATTAGGCCTTTGCTTTAACTGGAAAGTTTGATGCAATAGAATTTTGCTTTAAAACTTTTTCTGAAATTCTTTTTATGTGGAAATAGATAAAATGTGGTAGAGAATTCTCATTTGACAATTGGATGGGTCTATGAGCATTCCTCATTCATCACTGAATTATTAAAAGTGAAGGAAGGGAGAACATTTAAGTTATATTTAGATTATTTTTTGTAACTCCACTTGAAAATATTTATTTAGCTTGAGGAAACAGAGGAATCCTCTGGAGGCAAATAATTCAATCTGGCAATTTAAAAACCAATTAAGGATTTCAGGAAACTCTTTCCCCTTATGGTTAAAAAATAAGATCCAAAAGAAATATGCCAGAAATTTTGGCATATTATTTTAATTAGTTTAATTCATTGATAATATTTTTTAGTTCATGATTAAAGAAGCTATATTTGATCCTTTCCTTCAAGCTTATAAATTTACATTTTAGGCTTTAGGCTTTCTATGGATGCCTAATATTGAAACAGAATCGGGTGGCTTTATTTCATACAGGGATTTAAATGTCACATCATTACATATTAACTTTATAAAAATGATCAGGTTTTAAAAATAATAACTTACTTGCCTCAAGGTTTAACTACTAGTTTATTTAACCTTTATCTAGATAAGAATTTTGAGGGTCTGATGGATTTTGTGTGTTTCTTTTCATCAGAGGCAATTCTGTACTTAACTTGTAGACATCTCAACTGTGATTTTAAAAAAATTCCTGTAATTCTAGAGAAACCTGAAAATACTGTACCGAAATGCATTGAAAGTATATTAGCATTGAAATTATTCCTCTTGCAAAAGGGATTTTTGAAAGGGTAATTTGATATGAGACTACACAAAAAATGAATGTGTGCCAATAAGTATCTGTTATTCAGTTTCATGCCTTGTGGTATATTACCTGCGAATGTCAGTGGGAAAAGAGAAGGAAGGGAGTGGATTTACACATACAGACCCACATCTGCCACCAGTGTGTACACCCCCAGTCACATACCAGCATGCCACCACTGTTTACAGACAAGGAAAGCTGAGAGTTAAATGCGATGAGTAATCAAATGCCCAGCATATGTTGTTTTTGCATTGTTGATGTGACCAATCGTGATTAAAAGTTATCATCTTTTAATGCTATCAGTTTACCATAGTTAAAAAAAAAAAAACATGCACTAACAACAGAACAACAGATACCCTCCTCAACAAAAACAAGGTCCCATTTAGAGCAATACTGTAACCAATGCTTTATGGAGGAGAGCCTTGAATTCAGAGAACTCACCATTACACTTCAGAATTTCAGAATTCTTCCTCCGCCGCTGTATGGATTGAGTGCTAAGGAAATGACCAAAAAAAAAAAAAAAAAAGGAAAGAAAGAAAAAGAAAAAAAATGTGTGTGTAATTTCAGTCAAAAAAAGTAAGGCACTGAAAGAACTACTGAAAATTTTGACATCTGTTTATCTGTTTATAGCTATGGCAAGATTACTCATATTAATTCTTGTTTAAAATGCCATATGAAGGAAAGACATTTGTGCAAACAAGAGTCATATTTGAATTGTAGATCATGTCTTCACCATCTGTGAGAGCTGATGGTGTTGCAAAATTAATGTGTTAATGAAATCACAATAATTTCTCCAAAGTAATGGGTTCTGAAGCCGAGAATGACTATTTTTTGAACTTTGATGTCTAGTGATTTCCAATTGGGAAAAGCTCTCAGCCTTTAATTAGTTCTGCAGCCCAACTTTAAAATAAATTTGGTGATATCTTTCTTTTGCCAGGAGTAGATTTGAAGGGGGGAAGAAGCCATAACAACTTTTGGAAAACGTTCTCTGGTGTTTGAAAAGTTGTTAAATAAGACTGCCTGCCAAGAAATGTCACCAAAAATTCTGACTACTGAGAGAGAGTGGGCAAACAGCTCAAAAAATAATTCTAGCTTGCTGCAACATCACAGGTTGGGAATAGCTAAACCTCACACAGACTTCATGACTAATTCCAAGTTTCCCTTTGGAAGCCAGACATAATGATGTTCCGCGCTTTGTGTTATCGGTTAACACAGCACAACCTTTCCAACTGCATTACTGAGCACAGTCAATAGTGTAAAGCACTTTGCGTGAGGAGAATTTTACGGGGCTCTGTTTCAGAGTCCACTGAACTTCCTGGAGAATCCTCCTCTCCACAACTATTCACATTTACGTTTACAACGAGCCTCTTTGACAGGTAAGAATATGTGGGCAGGTAGATGTAGGCCTTTCTGTCAGATCCACCTTTACCTTGAGCTTAACGGGCACAACACAGTTTGGGGTTGTTGTTGACTTGTTTTTAATGGAAGGTGGTGATAATTGCTATTCCGAAGAATTACTATTTAAAAAGCAAGTCTGACTTCCAAGGAGAAATCATTTCACAAACATTTAAGAATGTTACCTTTTGGAAAGAAACACTTCAGTCTGTTCGAAAAATTGTGATAAAGTTTGAAAGAACCTCTATGTGAAACATGAAACACGATCTACCAGAGGAAATAGCTTATCTTGTTTTCTTTTTATTACTGTGTTGTAGGTATGTGACTGGTGTAAGCACATAAGACACACAAAAGAATACCTGGATTTTGGGGACGGGGAAAGAAGGCTTCAGTTCTGCAGTGCAAAATGTCTCAATCAATACAAAATGGACATTTTCTACAAAGAGACACAGGCCAATCTTCCAGCTGGGCTGTGCAGCACATTACACCCTCCCATGGAAAATAAAGCAGAAGGCACCGGGGTGCAGCTGCTCACTCCAGACTCTTGGAATATCCCTCTAACAGATGCTCGGAGGAAGGCCCCCTCCCCGGTGGCTGCAGCTGGCCAAAGCCAGGGCCCTGGCCCATCGTCGTCCACCACCGTGTCTCCATCTGACACTGCCAACTGCTCTGTCACTAAAATCCCCACGCCAGTGCCCAAGTCCATGCCCATCAGCGAGACTCCAAACATACCTCCTGTCTCCGTCCAGCCACCTGCTAGCATCGGGCCTCCCCTCGGTGTCCCGCCTCGCAGTCCTCCCATGGTGATGACCAACCGCGGCCCGGTGCCGCTGCCCATCTTCATGGAACAACAGATCATGCAGCAGATCCGCCCGCCCTTCATTCGCGGGCCGCCGCACCACGCCTCCAACCCTAACAGCCCTCTGTCCAACCCCATGCTCCCAGGCATCGGGCCCCCGCCCGGCGGCCCCAGGAATCTGGGCCCCACTTCCAGTCCCATGCACCGGCCCATGCTGTCGCCCCACATCCATCCCCCAAGCACCCCGACCATGCCTGGGAACCCCCCGGGCCTGCTGCCCCCACCGCCCCCGGGCGCGCCCTTGCCCAGTCTCCCCTTCCCGCCGGTGAGCATGATGCCAAATGGCCCGATGCCCGTGCCCCAGATGATGAATTTCGGGCTGCCGTCGCTCGCCCCGCTGGTGCCGCCCCCCACCTTGCTCGTGCCATACCCCGTGATCGTGCCCCTGCCCGTGCCCATCCCCATCCCTATTCCCATCCCTCACGTCAATGATTCCAAGCCCCCCAACGGATTCTCCAGCAACGGGGAGAACTTCATTCCGAGCGCCCCTGGCGACTCCTCAGCGGCTGGAGGCAAGCCAGGCGGACACTCCCTGTCCCCCAGGGACTCCAAGCAGGGCTCATCCAAGTCTGCGGACTCGCCGCCTGGCTGCTCCGGCCAAGCCCTGAGCCTAGCGCCCGCGGAGCACGGCCGGAGCGAGGTGGTGGACCTGACGCGGCGCGCCGGCAGCCCCCCGGGCGCGGGCGGCCAGCTCGGCTTCCCCGGCGTGCTGCAGGGCCCGCAGGACGGCGTCATCGACCTGACGGTGGGCCACCGGGCCCGGCTGCACAACGTGATCCACCGCGCGCTGCACGCGCACGTCAAGGCGGAGCGCGAGCCGGGCGCCGCGGAGCGCAGGACCTGCGGCGGCTGCAGGGACGGCCACTGCAGCCCGCCCGCCGCCGGCGACCCGTGCCCGGGCGCCCCCGCGGGCCCCGAGGCCGCGGCGGCCTGCAACGTCATCGTGAACGGCACGCGCGGCGCCGTGGCCGCCGAGGGCGCCAAGAGCGCGGAGCCGCCGCCGGAGCAGCCCCCGCCGCCGCCGCCGCCCGCGCCCCCCAAGAAGCTGCTGTCGCCCGAGGAGCCGGCGGTGAGCGAGCTGGAGTCGGTTAAAGAGAACAACTGTGCTTCCAACTGTCACCTGGACGGGGAGGCGGCCAAAAAGCTGATAGGGGAGGAGGCCCTGGCGGGGGGCGACAAGTCAGACCCGAACCTTAATAACCCCGCGGACGAGGACCACGCGTATGCTCTGCGGATGCTGCCCAAGACGGGCTGCGTGATCCAGCCTGTGCCAAAACCCGCGGAGAAGACTGCCATGGCGCCGTGCATCATCTCCTCGCCCATGCTCAGCGCCGGGCCGGAGGACCTGGAGCCTCCGCTCAAAAGGAGGTGCCTCCGAATTAGAAATCAGAATAAGTAAAAGGTTTGTATGTCCACCGGGGCTCTCCTCCGCACGCGCCCGTGCGCCTCTCCTTCCTCCTTACAAGGCAGAGGCACAGAGTTAGAGTGATAATCATGATTTTACCGTACTTGTTTTACAGCTCACCTAGTGTGGTCACACAGTGTCATCGTTTTGATCCGACATCATTCCCATTTTACAGCTGAGGAAACTGAGTCACAGAATGTAGATGCCATGCCCAAGGTGACTTATTTAATGGTGAAGCCCAGTCTTGCACCTGACTTGAGACACTATCTACTTAATTAAACTTTTATTCTCATGCTCATCTCTGTAATTCACCCTGTTGAAGAAGAGGCCGGTGTGGGGAGGAGGAAGAGCTTAAGGGTCCCGGGACGGGGGGATTTAGACCCTTAAATGTTCAGTCGTGAGGTTACAAAGCTGTGGTAAAAGGTGAGCCAGGTCACTTCCTGGAGGCTGGTAGGCTTATTGGCAGAAGGTCTCAATTCACCAAATTTCTCAAAAATCATGGATTCCATCTGCAAGATGAGAATAAAAGCTAACTTTCTTTACGTGCTTATGCCAACTGAACCCAGGCCACTAAGCCCCATTTCCCTGGCAGAGTGCTGGAAAAGTGGCCCATAGCTCCTGTTCAGGGAGTCTCTTCATGTTGTCATGAAGCATTCCCTAGGGCAGACCTCCGGCATTGTTGACCAGCTTGGCATTCTCTCCTTTTTGGGGCTCTGTGGCCTTCGCTGGTGGGTTGCTCACCTCTGCAGATAGTGGGAAGCTTTGACAGGAGAAAGGGCCACGCTGCCGAAGTGGCTGAGAGTACATATGTCTGACCTCATGAAGGGCATCCTGCTTCATGCCAAATGAGCTATTGATAATGAGTCCAGAATTCTAGTAAGGGGGAGAGGAGCTAGCATGTGTAGCATGCCCCCCAGAGCCAGATGCGGCCGCTTTTGATCCTCCCACCAGCTGGCAGAATCGGCATCCTCTGTACCTTACCAAGGAGGAGGATAAGGCATGGAGATGTTGTCCAAACGAGAGCTAGCAAGTGAGGGATGCAGTAATTAACTAGGCCTGCCAGACCGAGGCCCGCTATCCCAGAAGACAGCAAATGGGCTAACGTTCAGTTGAGGCTTATCAACGGCGTATGGAGAGAAAAGGAAGAGAAACGAACATTTATTGAGCACCTCACTTGTGCACAGCTCCTTCCGGGAGCTGGGGAGATACAGAGGGAATATGATGCGGTGCCTGCCCTCAAGACCCTTACAGTCTGCTGGGGATATAGGCCCGGGGAGGAAGGAACCCCGGGTAGAAGTGGACCTTGTAGGAAGGACAGTTGCTCATGTTTCTACGTGCAGACTCTCTTCTAAGTGTTTCTCAGTAGTAGTTATTTGGGTCTGGATCTCTACGATAATTACTGCTGTCTTCATTCTACTGACGAGGAAACTGAGACACAGAAATGAAGTAATTTGCCCAAGATGACCAAGTTAGTGAGCAGTCAAGATTCAGATCTAGTCTTTCTGACTCTGGAGCTGCATTTTCTTTAAACCACTGTAAGAGAACAGGCTAAATGGTCCCTTTATTACCCTACTTGATGAAATTCTTTTATTCACCTTAGCTGTCTTGGGGAAGGTTCCTAGACAAAAACCAAGCGTACCTACCAACTTCTCCAAGTGTTGAGGTGGTGTTCGATTCTTTTTTTTTTTTTTAACAGTGTGCAATTCTTGTTTTTCCAGCAACAAAAACACACCTAGAATGCCAGCCCGCTACTCCACAGGGGGAAATAGAAATGTGGACCAGAACACTTGATGTGGCGTGTCAGGACCATTGTCTCTAAGTTGGCGTATTTACATGGGCACCTGCCGACCTAACAGGCAGAGGTTTGTTTGGGAAGCACAGAGCCAGTGCCAGGGGGCTTGTTGGTTGGTGCAAGAAGGCTTTCCCAGTCACCATAGTTTGCGGTTTCCTTTTCCATCACTGACTTTGCCAGTAGGAGCAGAACACTAAAAATCAACTCCCCATCTTTCTTGGTTTTACATCTACAAGTTCTGCTGTCCAAAGACAGATGGACTCGGCGTTCTCGTAGTCACCTCAACTGAAAATGCCCCTGATGTCTCCACCAGAGTAATTTAATCTGGTTAATAAAGCAGTGAGCAACAGGAAGGTGTGGGACAAAGAAGTGATGGCCTTTAGAAAGCCAAAAATCATTGGGGATTGGAATTTTAAATATATTCTGATATCACTCATCCCAATGACGTTACTCGAGGAACGGGAGGGTGAACGATTTTACTACCATTACTGGAATGAGAAGTGACTAGGTCAAGAATAGTGCCACTGGTCCATGAGTAGCATGGGGCCCAAAGAACATAAAAGCATGAAATATATGATGGCTATTCGGATGATATATGTTGAATCAGGCTAGGGTCTTGTATGTGGACCAGCATCATTACTAAAAATATTAACCTGGCTTCAGCCAATTTCAGAAGGTGCAGTGACAAAATTGCCCATAGCCCCTTGAGGTTGGAGAGTTCTTTTTATGATGGGTCCCCCAAGAAATTACAGATTTTCTCTAAAGTCAGAGACACTCAGGCTTTGCCAAGCTCCAGCAGGGTGACAAGGCAAGTGATTTAAGATGGGGGAAGAACTGCCTCTCCTTCACTAAATCACAGTTCCTCTTGCCCTCTGGAGTTGCGTGTCATCTCGAAGCGCAGTCTCAACCCGCCGTAATTCACTCACATTCTCTGACCCTTCCTGATTTTCTGTGCACATGTGGAGCTGTTTTTCTTCAGTGCCTTCAGAAACCCAGCCCATTCATATGGTTGTGGAAATTGGAAATGCATCCGTTAAATAAAGGGCGGCATGGCTTTTGTGCCCTGACAGCACTGTTGGGGACGAGTTAAAGCCCAAGTGGAAAGCATTAAACTGGACTGTGTTGTGGCCGCTGAGGTGCAGCTGAGTGATTTCTCCATGTGCTTGTTGGGGACTCACGCGTTATTTCTCTTGGAAAGTCTGTCGGTAACTTGTCAGGGATCTTCATCCTTTCCCCCTGTGCCTGCCATTCTCCTACTCTGTTACTGGTTTGTTTGTTTATCACTTTAAGCAGATTCAAAGCAGACTGTATCTTGAAATCAGTATCCAGGCAGCTACAGTTTTCTTCAAAGAAGCCATCATGTTTGCTAGTTCTTGGCAAATCCTAGGTTTGGTGCTCTTAGTTTTTGTTTTTTTGGGGTTCTTTTGTTGTTGTTGTTGTTTCCATTTTGAAGTGATTCTGTTCCTGGTTACCTGACTTCTTGCATCCTTCTTTGTTGATATGATTACAAATGATTTCAATGGGCAGATATTGTCTTAGATGCAGAACTAATTAAGTTTTAGTCAAAGATTTTGAAAGATTATAATCTTCCTTTAATCTTCAACTTTCAGGACTCCAAATACCAGTGCTGTAGCTTCTGTAGGCTGGAAAAAATATTCCCCCAAATAATAAGAAAAACAATGTATAAACATTTTCCAAACTATTCTATCCACAAAGAATTCCATTTGTAAATGGAATACTCCCTTCTTTGTCTTTGCCTTGGAGCTTGGGGGAATCGCTGTTTGTATTTGTACATTTTCTGAATTTCTACAGTTTACACTTGTTTATGGTACATTGGGGAGTTCAGAGTAACCATTTGCAAATGTTTGAAGATATTCAAAAGAGAATATCCCCCCCTCCTCGATTTTCCAGAGAAATGACATATTCTAAGTAAAATAATCAATGGAAAAAATGTGTACCATGAGTAACCTTTCCGCCCCCACTTTTTCCATCACCCTGGAGCAACAAGTCCATACAACTTCCCACCTTTGTGGCTTCCAGATTTTGGACATGTTTCTAAAACAGGAAGAAAATCTGGGACTCTTTTCCCTGGCTCCAATTCCACACTGCTCCCTTAGCCTCAGCAGCAAGAGCGCCTCCCACTTTTTGTTTTCTCTGGGAGAGCAGGAGGAGGCAGCCGTAGTTGTGGCTTCTTGGAGTTTAATTATTAGTCTGGTTATGGAGCCACAGTCCGGGAAGGATGACCTCAAGGTGGGGGGAGGGGTGCTGACCTCATCAGGAAAGCCCGAAGGGTGGAGGTGACAGGTAACTGTTTGCCAGTCTAGTTTCTCCAGCTGAGAAGTTTGCGAGAGTTGGCTGCCTGGAAAGTCAGGTCCATACATTGGAAGTAGTACTGTGGGTGCGTCCTATGAAGGAAAGGAAAGAGAAGAAAACCTGAGAGCGAGGAGAGGAAATCGATCCCAGTGGGATGTGCTCAGATCCTCTGCCAGACTGGAGATGCTCAGTGTCCCGGTACTTGGTTACGGGCTGTGTGAACTGGCCATGTAATCCCTGACGTTCAAGGTTCGGCTGTCTGTTGGGATATAAAGGGCTGTCCACTGCCTGGTAGGGCTGATTCTCAGAGCCAGAGAGAAACGGCCAGGTTCGCATCACGGACACGTGTGATTGGGGAGGAGCTTTCTGTGATCATTCCAGACCCGTAGAGGAGACTTTTCTGGAATGCACAGGGTCAAGATCGGCCTTAGCCGCGTGTCGTTCAGTGCTGCTGGCTCTATTTTAACCCTTGCAACAAAGGGTGGAAGGAGGGTTTTAATGTGCAAGCATCTGGCTTTTGGATGTTATTTCAATCAGATTACGGTGGGATAGGAAATGATGTATGTGACCAGGTATTTACTTCTTTCAGATGTAGCCGTGACCCAGCAGGGCTGGGACTAGGGTGAGGTGAGAGAGTGCGCAGTGTGCAAACTTTAAAGAACTCAGTCTCAGGGGCGTGTAGGTGCTGTGCTAGTCCTGGCCTGGCTTCCAGGCCTTCCGGCTGATGCGGCTGCTCCCTCAAGCTGGTCTTCTGCTCCCTGGACTTGTCCATGGATGGCCTTCAGAGGCTCCCCCTGGAATCCCAGGGAAGTTTTATATACCTGTGCACAGAGGCATTTTCCCGGGAGGAGAGGTCTGTAGATTTTGGCTTCAGAAGTAGTATGCCTGATACCTCTAAAGGATTATTTTATATTATCACGGAGCCATATCTGAGCTGGAATTTTTCTTGTCGCTCTGAGGAGGCCGATTTAATGGTTAAAGTTTCCCTTAAAACAGAATTATTTGTAGCAGTTTTTGCCATGGGCCTAATATTGCAGACCACTGCTGTAGCTACGTGGCGTAGCACTTGCCTCCGGAAGATGGCCTTAGTGACAAAAGGCAAAAGACTCTAGACCTTCGTATCCCGTGAGTGCAAGAAAAGGTAAGCAAGAAAAGAAACAAGCTAGAAATTCCCCAGCCCCTAGACTTTTGAAGTTTCTACTGTAGAGGGTGACGCTGTCCTTCAAGCTTCTACCCTGCTTTCGGGGCCGAGGGAGCAGAATGGCTAGCGCCCAGGAAGTGGACGGCTCCGTAAATACCAAGGCATTGTGGAGCTGTGTCTGGAAGCACTGCGCATTTTCCCCAGCTCCTTAGCCTGCTTCTTCACCTGGAGAGAGCGTGCTTGGAGAGGGGAAAGCATTCGATCACCTATTAACAAGCCATTGCTCTGAAAGGCACTGGAAAGAAACTCCCTGTCTGATTTCCAACCAGTCATTCCCTTGCCAGCCTGAGCGGCTGCCTGGGCATCATGGTTCAACCACTTACACCTACCCTCACGCAGACAAGCGTTAAGTAGAGAGGCAGAGGTGTTTGAGGACCAAAATACACTACAGCCCGGGACACTTACCTCATGTAGTGAAACACGTCCACCCCCAGCGTGCTGCCTTTTCCAGAGTCTCTTGTCAAAGAGATTGTGCCAGAGGGACAGAGGAGGCCATTCTGTTTCCCTTCACCCCATCCTGCACAGAATTATTGTGTATTCTTCAGTTGCCGGTCGAAATGGGTAGCACTTCATACGTGAATGTGTGTTAAGGTAATGCATTCTGCATGTGTAAACTTTTTGTGTTTAATGCCTCAAAAGCATAAAAGGAATCCATTTCAGAGAAACAAATAAATTAGCCTTAAAAGATAAATGATGTAATGCTGGCATCATTTAACAGGGTCCCATTCTCATGGAAAAGGGGTAAATGCCATCTCAGACGCCAGCTCTAAATGTCAACCGCATAGAGCTCTTCTCCAAATTCGTGGATTTCTACATTCTGCCTGACAAACAAGTGGGGTGGGGTCCGGACTGAGAACGTGAGGCCATCCACAAAGAGGGAGAAAACACACACACACAGATTATTTCAAGGGTCATTTAAAATACGAACAACCAAAACTAGAAATCAGCCTCTCATGCTTTAGAATAGCTCCTGAGTGCAGGACACATTCTTAGATAGGAAACCAGTCAAGTTGCCCACAATGTCTTTTAACTCTTTGCTCCCCGTACTGAGCTATGGGCATAAGCAACAGCTTGTGTGTTGCAGTTTTACCAAGTTTCCCCAGTGCCTTTCCTGAATAGGGAGAAGGGAACTGCCTTTCCACGGAGCCGCGGGGTCCAGACTGTGACGAATCAAAGCTACCCAGCGCTCCCCAGCCTCATTCCACTCAGCTCTCGGCTGTGCTGCTGGATGTCTCATCATTTCCCCCCTTTGAACCTCCGGTGTGTTGTCTCTCGTTGATAGCAAGCTGTGTTTTGTTTCGGGTAAAAAGGGAGGTAAGAATGTGACTGATAGCATTCACGGAACAGGAGGGAGAGACACACTTTATGGACTCATTTGATATGAACCATTGACCTAACATCCCAAAAATGCAATTAAAAATATATCTCTCTCTCTCATTTGCATGGCTTATTTCCCCAGACATGTTTTTGGTATTGAAAATGAATGGTATTCCCATACAACATGTGTCTCAATTTGTAATGATATCCTCCTTGCAGCTGGCTGAGTCCTCGAAGTGTTTCTAAAACGTTACTGTCTTAAATATGAGCCAACCTACACTAACAAATTATCTAGAAGCAAAGTGGCTAAGCTGCATTTGGTGAGAGAAAGGGAAACCCTATATTTCATCCTTCAACTCTTGTTTTGGAAATTCAGCTTGTAACGTGATCTTTTTCTAAGGAAATCTACACACGCACACTTTAAAAATTGTGCAGATTGGGTGTTGTGGGAGCAAGAACGATCAGGTTTAAGTTTCTCTGCAAAGTTCTGCGTCCCATCAACAAGCCCTTTTGATATTTTAAACCCATATTTAGAGTAATTTCAAGATATTTGGAGCACATGTGGTTAAATGTAAAACTTTGTCATGATTTGCTAGATGCTTATACTTTAAATATTTATAAGCCATTTTTAAGTACTTTATCCAAAAGCTTTCTCCCCCTGGAATACTATAATTGAGTGGTATCTGAGCATCGTTATATGGAGAAGACACGGGGTGAAGTCACTGCAGCATGCATGCACGTTCTTCCTGCTTTTCTGGTTTTAATTCAAATGCTATTTTTAGTACATGTCGCTTATTTAAAAAATGTATAAAAAAATCATAAACAGGGTTGGTTGTCTGATTTTAAAAAAATTACCCAGCTCTTCCAAAGGTAAAATGTTCAACTTGAGTCGCGTTGTGTCTCGCCTCTTTGTCTTATCCTAGGAGTAATTAGTAACACTTTTCAGTAGAGCGTTGGATCTGAATCTGTGGCCACATGAGTTTAAAGTGTCATATCGTTCCTCTGAAGTGTTTTAGGGGAAATTTATTGGTGGTTAGATTGAACTCTTTATTATTCACCTTTAGCCGTCTCGGAAACTAAGACCTAGGGTTCTGTCTTTATCAGAGGTAGTCTGTCCACTACATATGAAAAAGAGGAGAGAAAAACAAAACAAAACAAACTTTTTCCGCACTCAGAATCCATTTAAGCTTCAGAGGTTATAAATTTCAAACTCACCACAGGCCTCTGGGGCTCACACTCTTTTATGGCTGGCAAAATACAACTTTCTGGTAAGAACGGGGAAAAGAAGGCTTAAAAAGGCTCATAAACTCGCTTGGACATCTCATAGCTCT
The DNA here is from genome assembly GCF_023065955.2 of Ursus arctos. NCBI lineage: Eukaryota > Metazoa > Chordata > Mammalia > Carnivora > Ursidae > Ursus > Ursus arctos. The sequence goes on along the minus strand of NW_026622797.1, from coordinate 51,386,600 downwards.
TACCAAACAGCATTTTCATGAGTTAAGTGTAAATGAGTCAGAAACATATAGATTGAATTTCTTTTAAAATACACATGGGTTTAAAAATTAAGGCCAAAGTGCTTGGCAAAATAAGTTTTGGGTTTAGCCAAACCCCAAATGTTTGAAAAAAATATTTCTACAATTTGCCAAACCAAAAATACATCCAGGTCCCTCCATTCCTCTCATTTAATACGATGGCATCATAAACATGGACTTAATGTCATTTTCACATCCACCAAGGTTTGAGCAACATGAATCCTAAATGTTAATTAAAAAACTATGAAAAATTTTGGAAAAACATTATGGCTCTGCAAATGAAGATGAGGGGCCACCGGTTCAGATTTCTGATTTCGACAGCACTCCTTACTGTCTGATCTTCTGATCAACTTGTTCTCTGTCTCAGCTGTGTATGTGCGTGTGTGTGTGTGTGTGTGTGTGTGGCCTATGCAGAGGAATAATAGCTTTTAAAAAATTCTGTATTGGAGTTCTTAATTTATACTTAATTCATATTTTATAGTCCATAAACTTAATAAATACCCAATCACATCCAAACAGAGGGAGGCAGTCCCCTTTCACTTACTGATAGAGATGGTCTTCATGTCGTTCTCTAGAGAATAAAACATATCCATTTTTAACTAATGATATCTAATATTGACTTTGTGCAGGGACACTTGTCAGGAGATACAGGGAAGGAAGGAAGGAAGGAAGGAAGGAAGGAAGGAAGGAAGGAAGGAAGGAAGGAAAGAAGGAAGGGAGGGGTAGGGAGGGAGGGAAGGAGGGAGAAGGAAGGAAGGGAAAAGACTGCTGTAACCGAGTTTCTAGCTCAGGGCTGGCCCACTGGGGATGCAGGTATTCGCTGAATAAATGAGAAGAGTCCCGGGAGAGCAACAGCAAATGGAATTACCCTGAGAGGGTTCCATAAATCACGTGAGTTCGGGGTCAGGTCCTAAGTCCGGGGAGCAGCCCGGACTGGCATTCGGCAGTGTAAGGCCAGGGAGTGCAATAGGATGTCAAAAGCCACAGAGGCAGAGGCGAGTGAGCCCCGTTAGGGATGACCCCGCCCCCCACCTTTGCCTTGCTGGAGCAAAGCCCTAAGGCAGAGGGAGAGGAGCCCCGGAGGCTGGAGGGGGGCAGTAAATGGGGGAGCAGGAGGTTGTGGGATGGGTGCTCCCTGCGTTAGGCAACGTCACCCCGACCTCGAGCGGAGGAGTGACAGCGTGAAATCAGTGTTGGAGGAAAATTACTTTAGCAGCTGTTCGCAGACTGAAAGGAAGCAAGAGAAAGACTGGCATCACTAAAGCTGGTCGCTGCATTCTGATGACAGGCTAATTACCAGGGGTGGGTGCTAACCGTTGAGGGATGTTATCGCTAGTGCGGGGCGGAGGCGGCCACGTGTGTACTGTAAGCGCATACAGCGTGGTAGCGGCGCCACGGGAGGAGGACCCTTGTGTCCGGCCTGGGCCTCGAGAGGCTTCCCAGTATGTAGTGGGAGCAAGCCTCACCACTGACAGGCCATGTGTACGTCCCGTCGGGGGCGCTGGCCGGCCGCAGAGTGCTGCAGAAACAGGGCCCGGCCAGCCAACCAGGCGTGGCGTGGGCTGTGGGCCGCGGCTCTTGGGCCACGGAGGCAGGCCGTGCGCTCCGGGCGGAGGACGGCCCTGCTGATGAGCACGGAGCCTGCACCGTGGCCTCAGGGACACCCAGACGCTCTGGTCTTGGACGGAGGAGCAGTCCTCACGCTTGGGCGGCCGGCTCTACCTGAGACAGCTTCTGAGATGCCCACGGCAGCTGAACCCCCTCCCCCAGGGCCTGCAGGGCCTGTCAGGGGAGGGGGACAGCTTTTGGAGATGTCCTTCTATCTTTCTTAACTTCCCATGCCATAGACCTTCTTCTGAAGCACCCACGTGTGGTGACAGTGGCTTTCCGGTGGTGAAGGTAGGCAGTGGTGTGGTTTCGTGGCAAAGAACATCTGCTCTGGAGTTCGGCCAGCCTGGGTCCAGATCCCGGCAGAGCCGTTTCGTAGGTGAGGAAGGAAGCGCCTCGTCTCCTCTAGGTCGCCAGTAGCAATCACACTGCTGTGAGGGGTAGGTAAGAAAACATGGACAGCGGGCACATCACAGGTGTCCTAGAGCCGGCAGCTACTGTCCCTATTAGAAAGGCTGCAAGGCCTGGGAGAAGACCATGGGGCTGGAGTGAGAGCTGCTTGGATTTGAAAACTGGCTGTATCGCTTACTAGCTGTGAGAGTTTGGATACGCTTTATAACCTCTTGTGCCTGTACTCTGATCAAATGTGTCCGCTAATATTTATCGAGCACACTCTATACATAGGCAGTGTTCAAATGTTACATGCCCACAACAACCCTAGGGGATACCATTAGTAAACCCATTTTACAGTTGAAGTAACTGACGCACGGAAAGGCTAAGTCTCCTACCCAGTATCATTGGTCAGTCAGCGACAGTGCTGGGATCTGACAGGCGGCTGGATTCCAGAGTCCCCATGCAAAATTGCTGAGCACGTCTCATGCGCAAGGAAAATGAAGATAGTAGCCCCTACCTCAGCGTCATCAGGCTCCGGTGTGGATAACCTGGGTGAAAGTGCCCAGGTGGTACCTGGCATGTAGTAGGTGCTTGCTAAAAGAATTGTCATGGTGGCCCCTGCAGCTCAGAACTTGCTTCCCTTGGATGTGTAATGGAAGGTAAGGAAACGCTTCCATGCTGTCAACCTTGGAGGTTAGGGAAACCATTCCAGAAATTCTAAGATGTCTGGTTCAACTTTTTCAAGTAGAGACTGGGACAAACATGAGCAAATGCCCAAGGTCAGAGTGGCATAGCCAGCATTAGAACCTGAGTCCTCATCTGCCTTTCCTCTCAGTGGGACACAAGATACGACCAAAGCTGCTTGAGTTACATGCCCCGTGCCAAGAGCCAGAGGCATGTTTTTGCCACCCGTGGTATCGCTTCCTCACGTTGGGCAGCTGATCTCGGAGAGGAAATGAGTTGTACGTCAACATCTGGGGTTGGGAGGGTGAAGGGTGCAGGGAAGCAATTATTAACCACACTCTCCCTCTCCTTGGCTGCTTGGGGGTGGGGGTGGGGCGGTGGGGCGTCAGTATGCTTGCTCTGGTTTTGTACAGCGGACTTAGTTTCCACGAATACGAAGCCTCTCCCTCTCTCTCGGTATCTCCGCCTCTCCTTCCCACTCCCTCTACTCATGGCCTGGTTGTAAAGAAGAGATAAAGTGCCAGAAAGACCACCTTTCCAGATCCCGCCTAAAATCCTAAAATTTACTCTTGCACTGTAAACCATAGCTACTTGCCACAGAAAGCTGCTTTTTGCTCTAGGATCTTTTTCTTCTTTTTTTAACCTAGAATGCCTATGTTCAGATAATACAGATACAGAGAAATAACAAACTCAATCTTAATACAATAAACATCTACTTTTTTTTTGTCCAAGGCAGAATTTTTAGAAGGCACATGAACCAGCATTAGCTAGTTTGTGTATCAGATGCTACTTGAATGAAATGTAATTATAATTTCTTATCGAATAACTTCTCAGAGTTCTTGTTTGTAAAGCAAAAGAGCTGGACTGTGTATGTCTCTAGGGCCCCTGAGGGCCCTGACACTGCCACCCCCACTTGTCGGGAGGGAAGGGGAGAGATGAAACCCCGGACTGGGGGAAGCACTCTCTGGACGGGACCGTGGAGCTTGGGGTCATAGGAGCTGGACTCAACCCACTCTGCCCCTTTCTGGCTAGTGACCTTGACCAAGTAAGCTCCTTATCCTTCCTAGGAAAGTTTCCTCGTCTGCAAAATGGGGACAATAATAAATACTTAAGTAGCATTGTTGTTTCAATGAAATAAGTGTATAAGTGAAATAAGTATATAAAATATGCTTGTTTTCAAGTGAAGTAAGTATATAAAAGTGCCTAGGGCAGTATTTGATATACAGTAGGTGCTCACTAAAATTTGGCTTCTTTCTTCGGAAAAAATGCAGCTTTCCCAAACCATAACGGAAGGGCTCAGTCCTAAAAGCCAGGGGCCTAGAGCTCTGGCTCATCGTCAAAATTTCCTGCAGAACATTAGCTATATTATGTAAGGCTCCTTTTTAAAATTTTTCTCTTTCGTGAATGGATGTAGCCACCAGCTCCAGTGTGTTAACAAAAATGTACTCATGAATCCCCGCATGCTTTTAGGAAAGGACCGGACAGGGTCATTTGGTTTGCTTAAACTCCCAGGTTCCAGAAATGATTTGAGGTATTTAAAGAAGATCAGTTGTCCAGGATAAAGAAAAGGACTTGTATGAGTACACAAGATGGGGTTCCCTGGCTGAGGGTTCTTTGTTCCCTAGGAACTTTTAGAGGTTAGCAAGAAATAGCAGTGACCACTTATGAGAATAAACAGGCCTCTCTACCCATTTAACTCATAGAACCAGCCAGTCTAAGAAAACCAAAATTTTAAATTGTCCGACAAAGAATTAAAGACGGAGTTATCCCAGTAGGTGGTCTTATATTGTTGTGATTTTTATTGATTAAAGAATAAAATAGGAGATATTGCTAAAGGAGAAAATTATAAAAAAGAAAAGCAAGGCCCGATGTTTGGCTTAATTTTTTTTTCTGTTAAATATACATGAGCCTTGGCTTATCAGAGCCGCGGGGAGGGCAGTGCCCTGGCGATGAGGTTGTTGTTTAACTGAAGCTCACCCTCGGCTCCCACACCTCTCTTCCCACCACTGGTCATGTCCCATGGCAATCAAACCAGGAAGGGGAAGGGATGTTTTTCAGTGACTTTCACCAACAAATGAGCCGTAAGAAAAGAGGTGCCATCCACTTCATAAATGAAAACCGTTTCTTGGTAAAAGCCGTTTCAAAACTTCACGAAGCAATGGTTGATGGGGGATAGAAGGAACCATTTTTTGGCAAAACCTCACCAAGCTGCAGTCTTTTCTGGAAGGGCACGCCGTGGAGACCACTATCTGGCATCACACTTGGGTTTATCAGCTAACGCAGGTGACTGTGCTCATTGACCGCAGGGCCCTACTCTTGTGAGTGTCCCAGAATAGCTGCGGCTACCTGAGAGCAGTTCAGTCCTCAGGGACTCATTATTGTCCCAGATAAACAGCGTGGCCGAAGCCAGCACGTAATGGCTGTATTTAACCGTGATAAGTGATGGGCCGACGTGCCCGAGTGAGCGGCATCACTGCAGGGCTCCGGTCGATGGACAAAGGCCAGTCGGCTCAGCAGTGGGCATTTCTTGCACATCGTAGAGTTGATGGCACAGAGTTGTAGACTCTGGGAGTAAATATGGCAGACACGGGGAGCTTGCCTTCTGAACAGGTAAGACACGACCGACACCCAGGATTTTGATTATGCTAATAACAAAGGTATTTGAGGAAAGGAAGAATAAAAGTTTGGAAAATGGATTAGATAAATCGAGGCAGGCTTCCCAGCAGAGGTGGGACTCTTGTACCATGGAGGGACCAGCTTGCAAATGTTGGGATAGAGGATAAGACAAACATTTTTCTCTGGACACACATTTACTTTTGGGAGTGGTTGAGTAGAAATTATAAAATTTCCTTTTGAACACACCCAGTGTAAATCTTAGACTGTAAAAGACAAAGAAGAAAAGGTGAGAATGGTCGTATTTTGACAGTATCAACATTGAAAAAATTTATTAGTACTCAGGCACATTTTTTGTTCTCTGTAGTTCTCTGAAAATTCTTGTGTGGTAAAGGGGGGTGAGCAACTCAATCACATTCTTAGCAATGCTTTCCTGATGTATAAAAGGAAAAGAGGTGGTTCAGTCAGTTAAGCGTCCAACTCTTGATCTCAGCTCAAGTCTTGATCTCAGGGTTGTGAGGTCAAGCCCTACATTGGGCTCCACACTTGGTGTGGAGCCTACTTATATAAAAAGGAAAAAAGAAAAGAAAAGTGCTAGGCAGGCAGATGGAAACCATGCATTGTGGAGCCGGTCTTCAAACACGGTCCATGCATGGTATATGGGATGGGCTGTGTGCGTGTGCTAGTCCATGTAACAGGACCCTGGGTTGTCCTGCCTTGAGATGAACCCCCAACTCACAGGAAAACCCAAATGTGAGGCACAAGAATAGCCACTTCTCCAGAATTCCCTGCATTAAGGGACACTCCAGAATTCTCTGCCAGAGAGCTGTGTGTGTGTGTGTGTGTGTGTGTGTGTGTGTGTGTTTAAAAGGAGTCTCTGAAACTTTGGGCTTTGGAGTTCAGAAATTAATAGTCTTCCTTATGTTATGTTCAAGTTTATAATCCTGCATGATTGACACTGGCTTTGGTCCAAAAATCCTACAGTCACAGAACTTGAGAGCTGGAAGATAGGATAGAAAATCTCACTGAGGCACCCATTTCACAGAAGAAGAATCAAGGCTGGGGGAGGTTAAGGAAGGGGACAGGCTGGACTGTAACTTGTGTCTCTGTCTCATTTATCATAGTAATTTCCCCTTTGTTCAGATCAAGAAATTGAGACTGGACGGGTTTCCCCTAAGATCCCTCTGCTCGGCAAGGGCGAAGTAGGAAGTGGCTCGGGCTCTGGAGCTCCCTCACGATCGCTTTCCCCAACTGCAAACTTGTTTCCTCCTCCCTCTTGAGTTTCATACTCTGCATACAGGTCACTTCAGGAGGGTGAAGCCCAAGCTTGGTTCTTCAATGTCATTGATTCCAGTCTGTTCCCTGTCTCCAACAAGGGGGCCGCTCTGAACCGGTCAGAGTCACGGGAACAAATGAGGATGACCTCTCTCCCACCCCGTTCTCGAACGTTACCAGCAGACAGGGACTTGTACTGCCACCATCTGGCCTTTGTGGGTGTCCCAGACATGGCAAGTATGTGGCGAGAGGGAAGGAAACAGCACAAATTGTCTACTTTGCCATTCTCTTAAAATAAGCTCGGTGTGAGGAGGCTTTCAGAGCAGCAGGAATGGGGCTGCAAAAAATAGAGTGTGGTGCAGCTGCACCCTTTAGAACTTGGGGGGAAAACACATATTATTTACCAGACAATAATAGATACCAGAGAATAATAATGATTATTATAGTGTTTGGGATGGCAAACGCTGTAGTTAAGGTTCCAGAATGGCTCTCATTATAATCCCGTTTTCCCAGTCCCTTATGAAAGCCTTGAAATTTTCTCCAAGTAGGCTGATGCTGTCCATGTTTGGCCTTTGTCCAAAGGTGATTTGAATATAAAGAAACTCACTTGAGAAATATTCCTCTTTTTGAGGTCATGATTACATTAAAGAAAAAAAAGCCACATCCTTGAAAAAGCAATTACGGCATTCTTAAGGAAGTCATTCAAAATGGCGGTGTTTCCCAGTCACTGGAAGAAAGCATTAAATGTTTCTTTTTTTTCCTTTTCCTTTTTAAAGAAAGGATTCAGAGGCCCCCTCTGACTATAAGATTTGGTCACTCTTGGTCCCAAGCCCAGAGGTGGGGACGGTTTTCCTCCCTCCACAGCAAGCTCCAGGCTGTGCTCCCTAAATGGAAAAGAACTGCCCCAGAAGAAGCTACACTTGTGTCTTTGGATCCATTTGTAATTTCTGAGGCTCCTTTCCAATTCTTTATGACCTCTCATTTGATAGTGGCTCTGGATTTTTATTTCTGTATCCCTTCTTGCCATTATTTCATTCTCAAAAAAAAAAAAGAAAGAAAGAAAGAAGGAAAGGAGAGAGAGACAAGAAAGAACTAAAAATGAGCTCTTTATTCAGAGATAAATATCCACATTTCCAAATCTGACCACGCCAAATGAAAAGGTTTCCATGGCCTTGTAATTCCACCCCCATTGCATATTTGTGGTGTTTTGCATTTTCACTTTGGTTATTTAATATACATATTAAATACACACGGATCTGGTGATTTAATGTGATTTGGGGAACTCAGGCATTTCCTGTCATGCACATTCAGATTTTCAGACCTTGTTTTTGGCTGATCATTATTATCGTTACCATTAACACCAGGACTTGGAGAGCAGGGTTTAAAGCACAAGCTTGTATTTAGTCCTCCCAACGGGCATTTTGACCTCCTCATACTTGTGCTGAATTCATGCTACAGACACCCTGAGCAAGTGTGCACGTCTCTTTGTGGCCTCTTTTTCTTCATCTATAACATGCGGAAATTATATCATCTCTGGGGTCCCTTCAAGTTTTCAATTCTATCACCTCTGTGTAATTATTTGTTCGTTCTTCTAGGAATAATCTCAACAGTTGTAAAGATGTTTACGAGTCCTCTGTCATCACCTCATGTTAGATTTTACCCATTCCCATCTTTTTTTTTTTTTAAGATTTTTTTTTAAGATTTTTTATTTATTTATTCGACAGAGGTAGAGACAGCCAGCGAGAGAGGGAACACAAGCAGGGGGAGTGGGAGAGGAAGAAGCAGGCTCATAGCCGAGGAGCCTGATGTGGGGCTCGATCCCATAACGCCAGGATCATGCCCTGAGCTGAAGGCAGATGCTTTTAACCACTGTGCCACCCAGGCGCCCCACCAATTCCCATTTCTGACATCCTCACGTTTCAGCAGGAAAGAAAAGGGGTTGTTTTGAGGGAATGAGGGACGGGAGCTGCTTGACCCTCATTCACTTGACATCCGTGTGTCTAGCGGAACTGGGGGCTGGGTGCGGCGATGTGGGCCAAACAGACACGGCCCCAAACCTCAGGGACTTTACAGTTTGGTTGGCCGACTTCTAAGTGGCTGTTTACTAGGAGTCACTGAGTGTCCTCAGGAGGTTATATTTCAGACCAGTAGGGACGGAGAGGCAGAGCCTAACATCTGCGGTAAAAGCTGGGGTGGGCCTTCTCCGGAGATTGGCTTTCCTGGTGAGCCATCCCGTTTGGAGCCTCCGCCCTGGCATCCCGAGGCCCTGGTGGTGTCGTGTCTCCCAGTCTCGTGCTGCTGTTCGGTTTGGAGGTCGAGCGATGGGCATGGCTCACCGTTGTCAGGCAAGACCCAGGGGAGGGGCGTTTCTTCCAGCGCGGTCGCCTCTGCGGGCCACCTCTGAAGAGGGGCCTGTGTGTCCGCGGTAACGTTCACGTGCTGCAGAGTGACTCTGGGCTTTCCTCCTTCGCAGCCAACGCCAGAGCTGTTACGTGGAGTGCAGGGGTGAGGTCTGGAGCTCCAGGGCCCCCTGCTGACCTTGCCTCGCTTTGGGGTGACCTTGGGCAATTCGAAAGAGCTGCCAGCTGGGCGTGCAGGACGGTGGAGGGCGAAGGTTGCCTGGTGGCAGGGGGTGCTGTCGTGGTCTTGGGGGGAGCGCGTGGCACGCCGGCTCCATGTGGTATTCCAAGGAGCGAGTCGGGTTTCATTTCCTCGCACAAAGCTGGCAGGGCGGACCCTGAGCAGAACTGTGAATTAAAGACACGTCAAAGTCATGCTGTGCTGCTCTCGTGGGGACTCGTCGGAGGTCGGGCCTGCGCGCCTCTGACTCCTGCCTGGGTTCTCCCGCTCGGGGTGGGGGTGGGATTTGATCCCGTGGACTCTGACGGCCCCTTCTTCTCTTTCTCCAGGAACGCTCACGCACAGGGTACCTTGCGCGGCGAGAGGGCGCAGAGCAAACCATGTCCCGCCATCCAGTGACACCAGCTGGTCAGCTCACCACCCCCTCTGGCTAAAACTCAAACAAATAAAGCCGCTTCCTGTCATTAAGCATCTCAGAGGAAGCAGCCCTCCCTCGGTGGCCTCCAGCCCAGAGAAGCCAGCACGTCTTGGACCTACCCCGCGGCCCAGCCTTCCCGCGGCCCAGCCTTCCCGCGGCCACCGTCTCTGCTTCTCCCCAGAGGAACTTAGGGATTTCGCCCCTGGTTTTAGACAAACAAAACACCGACAAGCCACAAGGACCAACGTAGGTATTCTCCCCGCTCCATCTTCAAGGCTCGGAGGGTGAGGCTGGAAGATGATACGAATTTGAAAACAAAAATCTTTTTTTAGTCATTTTAAAAACTGCTGTGGTTTTGCTGCTACACTAAGAATTGTGATTTGCATTGTACGGTTTTGGACCTATACTGTTCACGTTTTGAAGGCGGAGAGGGATCGTACTGGAGTCCCAACACTTCGGCGTCGTCTCTGTCCTGCCCAGGATGCACTTTTAAATGAAGAGTTAGAATATTTTATTGGCTAATATACTTTTCTTGTTATTTTTACAAAGGCCACCTTTATCCTTTTTAATGCCATATTTTCAGTGTTACACTTTTATGGCTTTTAATTTTCGATTTGACAGATGTAAGAAGCAGCATGAATAGTTTATACTGTGGTTTTTCAGAGACTGAATGCCAAGAGAACTCGGTAAATGTTTATTCTTCTCAGCTTTCTCTTTAAATTCTCCTAAATAGCGCCCCATTTGGGAACAGAGCAAGAGTGTTGAACTGAAGACCAAAATGCCCTCAAGGTGTAAAATAATCCGAGGGGGACTATTTGCTGGGCGTCACGAAAGACTTGGATGAAATTTCAACCCTGACGGTTTTCGGCGGTCCAGGAAGTCAGTGAAGCAATCTCTCTATACGCAGAGTCCTTTCATGATAATTAGAATGGTATGGACGAACCAGTGAAAACAAGAGGGAAAGTGAGAAAGATCACCCATGATTCTGTTTCACTGTTTGCTTTCTCCTGTCATGGTTAAGAGAAATGTGCAATCCGATCCTCAGTCAGTGGGTGGAGGATAACAGGGTAGATTCTCTTGTGTGCACTTGTACAGTTGTAGCTGCGAGTCCGGAAGTCCTGCAGAGCATGTGTACCGACGCTGAGTCGGTGAGACAGTCGTGGAGTAGCCCATTCTGACGAGTACAGGAAAAAAAAAAAAAAAAAGCAAAAAAAGAGAAAAAATAAGAAAAAAATCAAAAAAAGAAGAAAACTAAAAAAAAAAAATCAAATCACCTTGTGATTCAGTGTATCTGTTTACTAACTCAGATAAAGCAATTGTTCCCCCTTGAGGGGTCCAGGTGCCCCCGCCCACTCAGCGGCCGCGGGAGGCAGGAGGGGTGGCAGGCGGCGGGCGGGTGAGGCCAGGACAGCGTCGTGCTGGCCTTGAAGCACCGCGGCCCGTGGACGCCGTGTACATACTGTATTTCTATATTCTCCTTTGTACAGTCACGTAACAAGTCAAGCTACTGTTTTACAGGTGCTCCTTATTTATTAGAGCTGTGAGAGCTTGGGGGACACACCTGGCGAGCGAGCTCGCTTTTTAAAAATGAAATTGGGGGGCAGGGGAAGGGAGGCGGGAGGGAGGGGAAGCTCGAAAGCCCAGGGAGAGATTTATAAAAGAGAACACAAGGAAAACTTCCAGCAACAAATTAAACAAACCCCAACACCAACCCCCCCAACTCGCCCGCAGGAAGCAGCAGCCCCTCCCCTGGGTGCTCACTTCCCTGCGGGGCTCCCAACATTCTCCTCTCTCCCTGACTGGTGTCAGCTTCATCAAACAAAAATAAATCTCTAAGAAAAAAATGCACTTACATGTGCTTATTTTGCTTTTCTCATTATTATGACTATTGTTGTTATTTTCCTTGTTACAGAACGTGCTCATTTCTCCACCCCCACCCCGGGAAAAATTTTTCAAAAAATAAAGTTAGTACGTTTTAAAGGAGGCTGAGATATAGGGGTGACGTTGGCCTTGCCGACCTGCTGTGTATCATGCTTGTGTACAAACAAGGGCCCACTGGCCTGTTCGAGGGTCTGCTTCCCCTGCATGCCCTTTGCTGACAACACGAAGGGACGTGCGCGGTGAGGTCCTGGGCCTGTAGACTGTGTATCCCTCCCACCTGCCCTCCCAGTCCCGATCAGGGTTGGCTTTTTGTTCGTTTGTTTGTTTCTGGCTCCAAGGAGCACCATCCAGGGGTTGCAGACCTCCCCTGCGGGCTTCATTCCCACCAGGACACCATCTCAACCCTCAGGGCTGGGAGATGTTTTTCCTTCAACTTGACCTGAATGGATGGGTCAATCTGGTTTCTCCTTGGTACCTGAATTAAACATTGGAGAACTTCTAAGGTGGATAGTACGTTAGTACCTAGTTCTAGCCTGTGTCACCCCGTCTCATCCTCTTATTCTGCTTGTGAAAAAAACTGAAGCCTAGAGAGGTGAACTGACTTGCTGAGTCCCACACGGGCGTGATTCAACTTATCAAAAAAACGTAGGCACTCTCAGCGGTTTCTTCTATGAGACCTTCCTGGGAGTGGATTCTGGAGGATAAGTTTCTTTCTCTCATGGAAGCAGGGACTCTCGCAGGTTCCTGGTGTGGGCTATGTTTACGACGACAGCTCTGTCCGAGCTCTGTAGGCCCAGCTGAGGACGTGCCAGGAGCCGGGACACCCAGCTGTGGTGGTCTGGTGCAGAGTCCCAGATAGGATTATTCATCTGGACTTGGCCGTAGAGACAATCATCCAGGATGCTGATTTTGCTTTTGTCGTAGTCCAAGATTGTTCAGCAAACATTTTGACCCTTCTAGACACAAAAGATACCTTTGTTCCAACATGGAAAGATTTCATACTATCTCATTAGACATAAGCACACCTTTCCCCTTCCCTTCCTTCTCCTAATCTCAGTGTTCCCTAAATACAAAATCCTCCCGGGCTATCAAACTGTCTATAAAGAGAAATAGAAATCGTAATGTCAATAGTTACTAGCACGTACTGAGTGTAGGTACACACTGGCCTCATTTGATCCTCAGAGTAACCCTACGAGGACGGTCTTGTTATTTTCCCTTTATTATAAAACAAGAGCCAGAAGCTCAGTGAGTTTAATAATTGCCCAAGGTCACACGGCCAGTGAGTTGCAGAATGGGATTCAAATCCATGAGGTTTGGAGCCAGAGCTCAGGCCACGCGTTCAATCTGGACAGAAACTGATGACGTCTTCCTGAAGAGTCATTTTGACTTCCTGTAAGTTTGGCAGTGATTGGGTTTTGTTCCAAAGTGGCCCTCATTTTAAACTAAGCCAGAGGGTTGAGCGTTTATGGCTACTGGCTACCAAACCTGATCGGGCGTGGGGAGGTGCTTTCTGAGAAATGAGTCAGGCAGTGTCTTCCTTGTTGGTTGTCAAACCCCACATGGAACCCGGGGCCCCATGTCTGATGCTAAGGGGAGACAGGAAGAAGAATCAAGTTCGCAGCCCCTTGCCCTGGTCGCTTACAGGTGATGGGAAGATGGCTCTGTGGAAAAGATGGACCACTTCTCGATCTCACCAGGAAACCCTTTGGATGTTTTCCAAGGTTTATGTAATTGCGCATCTGGAGGCCAAGGTCACAGCTTTGCAAAGCTGCCCTCCGCTTGCCCTGTAGGTGCTCCCTAGATGATGCGAGGAGAGCTTGAGCCGTGAGCAGGCCCACAGGTGTCAGCTCGTGCTGCCTCCATGACGGGGCCGAAGGCCAGAGCCCAGGCCCAGGTACAAAGGCACTTAAGATGGATAATGCTTCCCTCCCTTCCTTGGCTTCTCCTCCACCCCAGGAGCCAGAGTCCTAGCGTCCTTGACCAGCTACAGCAGGGCCTCACCCTGGGCCATGTCACACCCTGGTTACAAGTCCTGAGTGGTTCCCTACAGAAGCAAAGGCAAGGGCTAGTAGGACAAGTGGAGCCCTTCGGCCTCAGCTCCCGCTGGCCTCGCCAGGGCTGCCTGCTCTCCGCCAGGGCAGCAGGCACTGCTTCCCGGTGCCCCTGCTCTTCGCCCGTCCTTGGTCTTTGCACATCGAGGTGTCTCTGCCCCGAATGTCTTTCTCTAATCTTTCCTGGGCAATTTCTACAACTCATCAGGACTCATACTGTTCTTCATGTCATCGGGGCTCCTCGACGTAGTCCCCTGTGGTCCACCTAACTGCATTGTTGAACTATTGTCCACCCTTGGAAGAGAAAATGGGGTCTGAGTTGGGGCACGAGTCCAGCCTGATGATGGAAGAGGTCAGGATAAGCCCGACAACCGGAGCTCGTGTGCAGTGAACACAGGAAGCCGCAGAGTTTCATTTTGTTTCTGGTGCTCACGGGAGGGGGGCGTCAGCCTCACCCCTGCTTCAGCCCATGGGGCAGCACACCTCTGGGCTTCTTCTGAATGCAGGGATCTAGACAAGAGAACAAGACTCCGTCACGGCTCCGGGGTTTCTGTGCTGTGCAGGGATTCCAGGTGGCAGAACTACGAAGCTTTTTAGTCAGGAGAGCCTTAGAGATGAGATAACGTCTAAGTGTGACCCTTGGACACTCTTATAGGTGGGAAGTTAGGCTTCAGTATCCAGAAAGGGCCTCTTAGTCCGTCGTGCTGACTGTGGCTGAAATGAACAGCTGCCACCAGTCTGTGTCATTGTTCTAGTGAAAGGGGCCCTCCGCCGAGACAGGTGTCCCTCTGGGCACGGCCCTGGGTGGGCTTTCCACACATTCACTTGTTTGAGTCTCATGACAGCCTTGTGAGGGCTGCACCGCTGTTATCATCATTCCCGTTTCATAGCCGGGGAAACTGAGGCATGTAGATCTGGGGGCTTCCTGTCCAGGTGCTACACACAGTAAGAGGCAGGGCTCAGCCGCGGGCCCCAGCGTCCACACCGCCCATTGTGCTGGCCAGCCGCCTCACCAGGGCCTAGGACGCCCGATGGCTCAGCCCACAGGGCAGAGTTCAGGTCATTGAGTTGGTGCCTACACCATGAGATTGAGACATCGTTGACCTTTCTGTCAGGAGAGGGGGAAACATCTCCTTCTACTATTCCTGACACCTGGTTTTGAACAACATCAAAAATACAACTGTCAGTGTGTCTGTAGGTGAAGTTTGAGGGAGATGGGGGCGGGGTGCAGGGTGGGACAGTTCCAGCAGCTCAGAGAGAGGGAGAGAGAGGGGAGAGGGAGAGGCACTTTGGCAGCCATGTTACATTTCTGGGGCAGGGAGAAAGGGGACACTGGGCCAGAGGCTGTTTTCCATTCCCCATGGTGCCGATGCTTTGAGCCCTAAGCTGGGCCTTCTCCCCCGCTGCTTGTGTAGATGGGCAACGGGGTGTCCCACCAGAGCAGTGGCAGAGCTGTCAGGGCCACACGGGGCTGCGTCACTCTGCACAGACTGTAGGGGGCTGAATCCAAGCCCCACAGTCACTTCTGGGCTGGGCCACTGGATCCCTGGTCGACTAAGCCGACTGAGCGAATGGACAGAAACACGGACAACCTCCCCATGCCAGACGCCACGACAGGGGAGGTCACTCAGACGATCTCAGGCAATTGTCACAAAACTGCATGCTCTATGTGCAATCCCCATTTCTGGCTCAGGAAGACACCGTCCAGGAAGACGAAGCGATGGGCTTCGGGCACTGAGCTAGTGAGTGCTAGAGCCCAGATTGGGACCCTCTGTGCCCTCGTGCCTGCTCTTTCGACAGCACCACAGCTGCAGAAATATCAGCGCCAACTCGGGTCATAGCGCAGTCTGAATCTGAATGGGCCGACGGAATGCAGGCCTGCTGCTGTCTTTGCAGCCTGCTTCCAGGCCTCTGGGAACGGTCATGCTCTTTCCTCACCCGTTCCTCACGTGCGGGGCTGGGCCAAACCAAGAAGGAGTGAAGTCCATTCCTGATTTTAATGGACGTGTATCCAATGCGTACGAAATGGCATTAAGTTGCCTCATTTTATTTATGCCTCACAACAACCCTGTGAGAAGGATACTGATGTTATTCCCATTTTATAGATGAGGAAACGGAGCGCACAGAGGCTAAGTAAGGGTGAAGCCCGCAAGTGCATTCGCTCAGCCTGATACCAGAGCCCACATTTGACCTGCACACTCCCCATGTAAGCCTCCCTCTTACGGATGGATCGATGCCTGCATGCGTGAATCAAAGCTCACTGAATTGATGTATGTGTGGCCCGATTTTACACCAGCCACTTTCACGTATGTCATCTCATCTTTGAGATCAAGCCTGAAAATGACATAGAGGAGCCCAAAAGTGACTCCGATCTCCCGAGTTACAGGAGAAGTCAACTGCCCACACCTTCTCACCTCACCTCCAGGGGACTCCTGTTCCGAAGGAGAGCGCTTCTTTCCAAACCTGCAGCCTCCTCCTCCAACACACAGGCGTGTCGAGGGGGTTCACTCCACAACTCTTTACGGAGCTTGCTTCCACTATCTGCTTTGTTCCACCAGCCCGGGAGCAGGGACCGGGGCTCAGTTACGTTGCATTCCAGCACTCAGCCAGGGAAGGACCGAGGGTTTGGTGTGTAGACCGTGGTGGCTGTGCCTTCCATGGTCCACTGTGGGGGCGCCGGTAGTTGAGTCCCTCCGCTCTCCTCCACACGCTCTGTGTCCCCTTTCCCATTTCCCGCTCTGGGCTTCCCTCCAGAGCTTCTGCAGGCCAGGCTGTTGGGAAGCCCTGGTGTCTGAGAGGCAGGTGGGGGGCCACCACGCAGCCCAGGGCCACAGGAGCATGCTGTCTCGCCGGGAGGACACCTGGTCTTGAGGACAACAAGGAAAGCCCTCAGTCATTTCCCCTCTGCGACTCCTCATGCAAGCACATCCTATCCCATTTAAATGTCCCATAGAAGGTAATTTCTGATATTTGAAACACTTGAAAAAAGATTTGTGTCAGAAAGGCACATGAGAGGGTCTCCTGGGTGGCGCCGTCGGTTGACTGTCCGACTCTTGCTTTCGACTCAAGTTGTGCTCTCAGGGTCGTGAGATCGAGCCCCGTGTGGGGCTCTGTGCTCAGCTTGGAGTCGGCTTGAGAGTCTGTCTGTCTCTCTCTCTCCCTCTGCCCCCCCCCACTCTATCTCAAATAAATAAATACATCTTAAAAAAAAAAAAGACAATAGGCACACGTGGGCGAGTGAGCTCTGAAGCCGTGCCCTTTGATCTTGGTAATAAAAGGGAGGGTGGCACCTGAAGTGTATTTAGCCAGAACCTTTAGACTATGTGGTAATTCCCCCCCTTCTGTCTAGGTGTATGTATACAAAAAGGAAAGATTATCACAAAATAAAAACAATGGAAACAACTATAGGTAGAAAGAAGAGTTTTATAAAGCAACAGCACCCTTTTAATTTCACGCTCCCAGCACCCCCAAACCTCTACCTGCACCCAGACCTTCCTGCCCCGCCTCCCCGTTTGGTTGAGTGTCTCCTTCACATGCAGTAGCTGGATTAGGGCTCAGGACCAAAGGCCAGGCATGCAAGAAGGTACTTTTATACTTACTGATTCTTTAAAAAGGAGTTTGTTTTCACGAAACTTTAAATCACTTTTTTTTCCTTTCTTTCTCTTTTTTTAATTTTTTTTTTTTTTTTTTTTTTTTTTTTTTTTTTTTTTTAGCTTTTTAGCCTAACTGCTACACATTTTATCCCTGTTCTTTGTGAAATGCTAATCCAGCCCGGGGTTTTCGTTTTCCGGGTGTAATTTTTCAGAAATTGTATATCTGCATAGCAACCCAGCAAGGGCTGCCTATGTCACGGTATCACATGTCAGAAAGATGAAAAGGACTCCAAATCTAAGCTCTCTACAAACTTGGCCCTCCAATCCTGCAGCAGAGAGCTCGCTGGCCTTAATATAAATGGCAGGAGAGCCATTTCAGGGCCAGAGAGGTGCAAACTTTTATCTTGTTGATGACAGAAAACGACACATGACCTCAGCTCCGCTCGGTGGGGACGATCAAACCAGAAACAAAGGCCGTATTTTCCTCTGCTCTCGTCCCTGCTGTCAGCTTCCAAGTGCAACCTGAGCCCGGATTCCGAACCCAGTGTCCAGATTAGAGATTGTTGACTCAGATTTAGTGGTGAAACGTGAGCCCGACTCTGTTGATGGCAGGCCTTGAAGGAGCAAGTTTACTTAAGCCAAGAGAGAGATTGTGTGTCAGACGAGAGCCTGGCTTCTCTTTATCACAAACTTCCTGATCTGCCTCTGCTTTAATAGTTTCCACCACCACCACCAAAAGAGAGACAGAGAGAGACAAAGAGAGAGAGAGACCCAGAGACAGAGAGGAGAGAGAGGAAGCACCGCCCCAGCCCCATCTTCTCAGTGTCATAAATCAGGAAATTAACAAGTGTGTAACTGGCCTTCGCCACAGTCAAAGACAACGAGCTTTTGTGTTTCTTACTGGTGGCCAGCACTTAACAAAATCAATGGAGAGCTCTACTCAGAAAGGATGAAAAATGGGGGCTTGATCTTACCGTTTAAAGGATATTTCCCAATACTCAGGCACATGGCTTTTACAAGGCTCCAACATGGCTTAGAAACTTGCCTTCTCAGTCCGAAGGAAGGTCATTAAGAGAAATCATTACATCGCTTTCCCTGTCTCTGTCTCTCTCTCTCCATTTTTACTTTGGCACCCTCCCGGCTTTTCCTTGGCTTCTGATTTCATCCCTCTTTTAGATTCTCTGTGCCTTCAGTAATTTATGTGCAAGATATTTTCCCAACCTCCAAATGTTTTTCCATTTGGCAAACCATGTCTCTAAGCTTCCACACAATGTAACTGCAGAGTCCATTTATACTAGAAAACATAAGCTTGGTTAATGGAAAAGCCTACCAAGCCAGTGTCAGTGACCCCGGGTGCCTGGGCCGCAGCGCAGACGGAGTCTCCAGGCCACCCCGGGGATGCAGGGGGGCTGAGTGTTGGGGAGGAGTGTCTTTTCCAGGTTGCCACAGATGCTTGGCTTCTACCCTCCTTGTCTCCAAAAAGGAAAGAATTCCTTCCAAGCCTCTCTCTCGTATAGTTTTTGGAAGCTTCAGGGCACCATATGGAGAATCATTTCATGATTCTCCTGATGGCTTTTACGTGAGCAGCTATAAATTGGATGGTTTCCTTCAGGTCTGATATCCCTATAGTACCTGCTATGGATTGTTGGGAATAGGCACTGAGTAGGGTAGTCCCGTGCTGTTCTTGATGGAAAAGAAAACCCAGAACCCCTTTGGTAGGAGACACTGTTACTTTGGGAAGTGAAAACTGGGGAGGGGGTGGGCTGGGGTGGGGCATACATTTCCAGTTGGTCATTAGGGTGCTTTGCCCCTATGACTTTTTCTTTCCCAAGTCATGGATTGAAGACTGGGGCAGAAGTTGAGGCTAATGCCTCTTCCCTGATGCAGTGCTCACTGGCTTCTCCCCAGGGCTCTTAATAAGCCAAGCCAGGCTGGGCTGCTCCGTGAGATACAACTTGGGGGGGGGGGGGCTAGGATGTGGGACTTACGTCCAGTCACTCACCGACCATATCTAGACAGCATTTTGGCCTCTGAAATATGGACTCTAGTCACTGAGATTCGGCACCTTTTCTTCCCAAACAGTTGCAATGCAATGATTCAAACTCCCTGCATCTTACGTTTTTAAACAGTGGCTCGTGAGGTGATGGACCCGATGTTCTGTTGATGTAATAAGCAAATCAAAGGCAAAAAGAATCATTCAAATAAGGATAAGACTGCAAGCATGTCTTTTTAGGGTGTTTATTATGCTTGGATAGCATTTCCTTAACTCACTGAATTTCTTCAGCCCTCTAGGTCAGTGCTGGTAGGGCAGAGAGGTTGGTTAATATATTCTACCGAACCATCAATGTGTGAGGAATCAAGCCCTTAAAGTGTTTCCCAAGCATGTCTTTAGGAAAGAAAGAGAAGGAAAAAAAGAAAGAAAGAAAGAAAGAAAGAAAGAAAGAAAGAAAGAAAGAAAGAAAGAAAAAGAAAAGAGAAAAAAAAGCCATAAAAATCATAATACTGAAGATTGGTTGGCGCTAGAAACTCATTCACTCGGATGTATTTTTAGGCTTTTGTTTATCTTTCTTGATTGATAAAGTAATTATCAAAATGCGTTAGAAAATAATAGCCAACTGGTGAGAAAAGGAACAGTTGGGGGAAGCAAAGCAATGGAGGAGAAGCGTCCACAGACTGTACTCCAGGCTTTCCAACGAAACCCCATGAAAATGCTTCTCTTTTGCCTTTCCCTTCTTTGCGAGGGGGAGCTGGCCGAAGCCCCTCCCTCCCAGTCACACCATATCTGATGAACTCCCCCAGAAAGGCTGCCCTCGGCTTCCCTTCTCTGAGTTCCCCTCCTCCTTTCCCCACCTTTCTCTATCCCTCTCCACTCCGAAGTCTGCCACAGGCCAACCAGAACCCCAGCAGATATTTGTGTTCCATGCGCCAAATGGGAACCTGAAGGATCAACCAAATCCCAGCCCCGCTGAGAGGTGGAACCAGGCCATCTGACATTAGAAACACAGAACATCAGTCCGTCCAGCAGGCCGGGTCTTCCAGGGAGCAGAAGGAGGGCTAGATAATTAGCTGGCACAGACTGCATATTGGCCCATTGCTCTGCCTTCTGAAAAGCACACAGAGGTCTTTCACGGAGGCTCGGGGAGGTTGGGCGAGACCCTCCATGAGTCTCCTGCCCCAGCTGGCAGTCCTGGCCCACGGCGGCCTTCCTTCATGCCAGAGCACCATGTGGCCACCCTGACTGTGGCTCCTGGCACAGGAATGAGCAGGAGATTAAGGACCACTACCGTTGGTAGCTTGGAAGTGCCATGTGGCTCAGTAGACATCCCTGCCCACCCCCCCACACGCACTATTGCAGGACCAAATAAGAAAATGGACAGAGTCTGGGGGTACAGATGGAAGATCTAGTTTCTGTTTCAGTTCCACAATTTACCATTGTGTATGGTTGGCTGGATTGGTTTTTAAGTCTCCGAGGCTTGGTTTCTCCAACAGTGATATGGAGATGATGATACCTACTTTTGGGGTTCCTCCCAGGATGAAATGATAGCGTGTATGCTAGCTCTGGCCTGTTTTGCCCCAGGCCCAGTGCGCACCTTTCCCTGCTCCGCCCTGTCCAGCGGGGACCCGACCCTGGCTGAATTCAAGCAGTGGGAACATAGGACGAGTTATCTCTTTCCCTCTCTCTGCCTCCAGTAGCTTCTCCAGTGGCAACCTCCTTTCCTCCCTGACTCCAGTGCCCTCTGGAAAGCCTCCTCCCTTCATGCCTTCAGCCGCAGGTTACCTCGCTGTTCCCTGCACATCTAGGCCGCTCACCGTCACCTGTGCGGCCAGTCCCCTTCACTGAGTCGCCTTGCATGACAGTGTCTGCGGGGCTGTGTTCCTGCTGGGACCTTGGCTGGTAGAGTGGGCAAATGTGCCAACAGGTCCCCCGCCTGCATGGAAACAGGCCCCCTGAAGATGTCCTTCCACAAAGGGGGGGGGGGCAGGGCTCCTCCCCTGGCTCTTCTCCCCGGAGGCATCAGATCTGGGACTTGACCCACAAAGTCAGGATCTTCCTGGGCCAGTGGCCAATCCGAAATGATTTCTAGAGAGTTTCCTCAACTTGGGGAATTACGAAGACAGAAAAAAAAAAAAAAAAACCAGGTAAAGAATTATGTATGTTTCTATCACAAATTCATTTAAAATATATACCGTAATAAAAAAATATATCCAGCGGCCTCCTGGTATGCCTTCCATTTACTCTCTGCCGAGGAACACATAGGTGATGGGGCCGGGTCTGCCTCGGCTCCTCTAGGTTTGCTGACCTTTCTGTGTCTCCCGCTGTTCCGCACCAGCTAGCGTTTTCCTGTGGCCCAGCCTCCTCCGCTGTCCTGAGCGGGTGTAGACTTGTGTCATTGCACTACCGCAAAGGGCGGTCTCTGCGGAGCTGCCTTGGTTTCTGTTCTGCCCCCGGGGCTCGCTCTCTCGGGCGCCTCCCGCCTTCTGGCTCTGCTGGGCTGCGGGGTGGGAGAAGCTGGAACCCCCTTTTGGCAGGAAGAGTGACTTCCTCATTGAGGTCAGGATTGAAAATGAATTTCCCCATCGGGCAGAAAGAAGGAGGCCCGCACTTCACTTCTGCGTCCCGTTCTTAATTGGCCGCCCCTCCCCTGCCCGTGGCCGCTCCGGAGCAGGACGGTCCGCTTAACCGTTTCCTGCCCGACACCGGCAAGGCCGCAGAGGCCCGCGGGAGCTCTACAGCGCTTTCGACGTCAGCATTCGACCCCGTGGGCCATCGCTGGCTGGGTAGTGAGCTCTTTGTGCCAGCCGTGCCCCTGCCCTAGGGCGACGAGTCCGTGCCCAAGGTGACCCTCGGGAGCAGGAAAGCTGAGTCCGGACGGAGAGGGGCTGCGGCTGAGGAAGACAGGAGCATACTTCGCACATCTTTCTCACCCCCACCCCCATTGGCAGCATTTTGTTATTTCATCTCAGACAGGCCTTGAAAGACATGCTTTACAGGGAAGGCCTCTCTCCTCTCCTTTTCTAGAATTCAAGTCATTCTGATTAAAGTCACCAAGCAACACGGGAGCATTTTAAACATATCCCGCACGACCTTTGGCACTAAAGCGCGGAGTCGGGGAGTCCTCGGGCTGGTACATCTGTGCTCCCCACGCCTTCTGGAAGGCACTGCTGCGACTTCGGAGTCGCCCCTCTCTCACAGATTCCTAAATCCTAACAGTTTAGAGCCGGAATGGACTTACCGTTCATGTGTTTCCGTGCACCCACTGGGGCGCACCGGGGAGCCGGGGAAGGCTGAGTGGGTTGGCGGATGGCTTGTGAGCGGCAGAACCCAGATGGGAACCCGGGTCTTCGTGGACTCTCAATCCACCGGCCCTCAGGGCAATGAAAACTGACTGCAGGTCCGGTAGCCTTGAGGGGGGAGGGGTGCTCCACGCAAGTGAAGCTCGGAGATGAATGGCGCACTGGCAAATGTGTAACTGCGGGTTCTCCGCGGGAGACACGTGTGCATATACGTACACGAGTGGGATGTAAACTGTGCTGATATTAAGGGTGAGTAGCACACCATTTTCAAATAACAAAATATGCAACACTCTTCGTTATAAATTCCATAGACCTAATCGATTGTCTCAGAATTCTTTTGTTGATTTTTGCTGAATTCTCGCACCTATACTTGGTTGCAACCGCTGAATGGGTGCTCGGGGGTATTTTCCCGTATGTTTCAACATGAGACAAAAGTGCAGCCACAGACATAGCTTGGAACTTTGCTCATTCATCAATGACATGAGTGACTTCTTTTCTACATCAGGTAATGCTTTTTAAATACCGCGAAACTATTTCCTCAAATTTTTGTGCTATCCACAATGTAACAGCCGTAGATATGACAATGCTTTTAAGATTAATTCTCATTATTAACATCTTCCATCACTTTCTTAAGTCTAAACAATTAAGAGAATAATAAATCCAGCCCTGATTTCTAGCATATGTTGATTTCCATGGTGTAAATTTGGGAGGGGTGCAAAAAGTGGTTTTATTAAAGTATGGAGACAGGACCCGTGGGCAGAAAGAGCTGCTGTATGGTGTAAATATTTTCAGCACAAGCAATTGCAAGCTAAGAAAGTGATGCCGCTGAACTTGGAGTTGGCAAGACCCCACACAGTGGCACCTTGTTATACAGTATTTCCACTATTTAGATGTAATAGGTATAAATAACATCAGGAGGATAGATAATAGTATAATGTGATAAAATATTGAGACGTGATAAGTTCGGGCATCTATTAATTTTGTTTTTAACAAAACGTGTGTTTAACAAAATATTCCTGGAGATGGAGAATTGGCTCCAGGGAGCTGATAGGAGGAGCCCCCAGCCCACACCCACAGAAGACGGATGGGATGGGGCTCTGCTTCTCGGTTTCTGCCCAAGGCCACTGGGCTGAGGCGAGGGCCACTGGGCATATGGGTAAGAAGGCTGGGGCGGAACTCAGGCTGAGGGGTACAGGGTGGATTTAAGAACATGGATCAGACTCCAGGGAGTAAGTAACTCAAGGTGGGTTTTTTTGGTATATCTTTCCAAAAGCTACCAAAAGTAAACAGTTTAAAATATTAGATAGTCAAGGAAATTGAAAGGATAAAGGGAGAAAGAGGAGAAAAATAGGAAGGAGAATAAGGACTACTTTTTAAAATGCCTTTCATTAAGAAAGTGATTTGCTGACACGAAGTCCCAGGCCTGCACTTGCGGCCATCCCCAGCATGGCCACACGTGTGCCGGGCCGGATGGTCCCGGCCCTGCCCATGGGCCCTCCCTCGGTGAGGACCTGACCTCTTACTGCTTTGGAAGGAGAGGATGAGATTACCAGAGCTTTGGATCCATTTTTGGATCAAATGAAAACGGCAGGCTAATCCTTAGTGTGCTGCTCTCCTCTTACAGATGCTGGCCTCGCTGTCGGGGCGGGGCTTCAGGTCTCTAGGCGCCCCGGCCCCAGGACGGCGGCTGAAAGTCACAAGCGGCTCCCGGTGTGGGCAGAGCCCCTCCTGACCTCCGTCGGCGGCGCCCTTTGTGCACCTGGTGAATCCATCTTCCCAGACAGCTCCAGCGTCCCTTTCCCTGTGGAGCCTTCAGGGATGACGTCCCCAGGCAGTTTCCCCCTCTCTCTTCCCTTCTGCCCCAGCATTTGTGTCACTCACTATATCTTTTTGTTCGCTGGTCCATGTTCCCAACAGGACTGTGTGCTCTTGGAGGGGAAGAGCCTTCTCTCATCAGCGCCAGGTGCATAATAGGTTCTCGATGAATCTTACACACTGGATCACCTTGGTCAGTGATTCTCAAACGTGTGTGTATGCGAATGACCTGAAGAATAGGTTCAGGGGCGCCTGGGTGGTTAAGCATCCAGCTCTTGATTTGGCTCAGGCCATGATCTCAGGGTCCTGGGATCAGGCCGGGGCAGGCTCTGTGCTCAGGCGGGAGTCTGCCTGAGGCTTCTCTCTCCCTCTGCCCCTCCCCCAACTTGTGCGTGTGTGCACTCTCCCTCTCCCTCTCAAATAAATAAATCTTAAAAAACAAGAAGAATGAGTTCAAACACAGATTCTCAGACCTCAGATGAGCAATTGTGAAATGGTCTTTAATTAAAGATCAGGTGATTTTGATGCACATACGTTCACAAACCACACTTAAGAAATATGGAGTTGTTCAAACTTTTCATTTTATAGGTGGGGAAACAGAGGGCTGGAGATGCAGTGACCTGCTTCAGGTTGCTTAGCTACTTAGTGCAATGGGACACCACGGTGCTCCGAGATAGAACTGTCTTAAATTCTTATGAAGTGAATTAAGCAAATCACGGCCACCCTGATGATTACTATTAGGAACATTAAAAATACTTCGAGCTAAAATAATCGCACACCACATCTTAAAACAGTGACGAGACTCTCCGCAGTCAGATGCCCCTACCATAAGTATACCCGTATGGATGTTAGAAGGTACCTCTCTTCCTCTTACGAGCAGTGTCTCCTTAGACGTTGAAGTGTTTTCTTGCTGACGTAAGAACAAGTCCCTAAATGATTTCTGCCTCTAAAGTGTCATTTGCCTCCATGGCCGTCACAAGAGGCCATTTGGCACAAGCTCTATTTCCAGCAGGTGTCCCCTGTCCACGTTCTGAGGCTCAGCTGGTGGCAGCAGACACAGGGCCCCAAAGTAGATCCAGTGTTCAGGTGTCTGGTTCATGCCTATTTTTACGAGCAAAGCCTTGTTTCATCTGTCAGTTGTTTGGCGAGTGCCATGCAGGCTGGTTACTGCCTGGGTCAGCAGGTGCCATCTAGAGGGCCCTGTGACTGCCACCGTGATTTGACGGGAGCGAGGCAGCCCGGGCCCTGAGGAAGCTCTGCAGTGACCCACTGAGGGTTACACCCCAAGCAGCCCTGGCACTTTGGGTTTAGAGGAGGCAGTTGCCAGGGGAGCCCGGAAAGGACAGTAGAAGATCTGGCTGGTTCCTAACATTCAGCTTCCTTTGTTGGTGTGACTGATAGGAAATGAGCAGGAACTCTGCTTCTCGGCCACAAGGTGTCAGTAGTGGGCTGGCCAGGTGCTAGCTCTGTGCGCAGCCCCAGGAGGAAGCTCCCGCAGTTGCCCTTTGAAGTTTCCTTGTTTGGAGAAGTGCCTTTCTTACTAGTAGTGGCACACTGATGAAGTTACCAAAAGACCCTCCCTTGGTCTTGCCTGTGGATTGACCACAGGCCTCTATCAGCCTGCGGAAGAGCAAAGCCGCCGTCGCAGGGCGTCTTGACCAAGCCCAAGCTGCACCTGGAAGAGGTCTTCGCAGGTGGGGATGGGGGGTGATGGTGCAGAGAGCAAGGAAGGACAGAGTGTGGAGACAGAAGAGAGTAGGACGATTATTTTTTAAAAAGCTGGACGTGAGTTCTGGCTTGTTTGCTTACTAGCTGTGAATTTGGAGTCTGGATTTGCTTCCTTATCTGTAAAGTGCTATATTCCCCATTTTTCAAATGGCAGTGGTCACAGGATTGTTATGTGGATCAAGTGACACAAAATGACTTGCAAACGATGAGGTCTACTACCTGCACGTGGGTGCCATTGTTGGGGCTGCTCTTTGGCCGGAGCTGTGTCACACAGCTTCCCCCGGGCTGGAGGGACAGACACCCAAGCCGGAGAGGGGGCCGGCTCTTCTCTGTGTGGGTCACCGGAGTCCCCTGCATGAGCTGCCGCCATAAACTCCTGATCTGGCCTGATAGAGTCATCTTCCAACAAGATTCTTCCTGGATGCCTTTCCATGGCTTGTGTCCAAGCAGAAAGCTGGCAACAGCCTCTCACTCTTCCTTCCTCACTGAGCCTGCTTTTCCATATTGGAAGAAGATGAAATGCACATTTCAGAATGTAAGTTTTTCCTGCAGGACACTATCCCCAATGGTGGAGTGATGGAGAAAAATATTAGATGAAGTCAGGGGATAACTGAGTAACATACTGATTTATAAACTCATGGAATGAAATGAAGGCGTTTTTTCCACTGGTGGGGTTATTATGTCCTACCTGGCCAGATCCCAGGGTTGAATAAGCTTTGGTTCCTGAGCAATAGAAATAGCAGGAACCGATTTTCTCCAATCCTCCTCTTTCAAAAACACAGAGCTCAGCTGAGGCTGAAATACAACCAGTCATAGGCCCAACTCAGGACTCTCTTGCTCACCGTGTTATTGGGGTGAACAGGGACCGAGGCCCAGATCCCATCACCCGGGGATGGTGGCAAAGAAGAGGTGAGGCTGTGCTGTGAACTTTTCCTGTGGCCCATCCCTTGGTGGGAATAAACAACCCTAGAAATATCCCATGAAAAACTCTGGTGGGATTTCAATTGATAAGTTATATATCAATTTATGGAAAACGGCACCTTTATGGTATAGAATTATTCCTTCCCTGAACATGGCACTTCTTTCCATTTATTCCATTTCTCTTTTATATCTTTCAATAAAAAAATTTGTTTCTTTGTAAAGACCTTGCACATTTTAAGTTAGATTCATTCCTAGATAAATTATAGCTTTTTCTTGCTATTGTGATGGTATCATTAAAAATATCTACATTTTCTAATTGTTGCTGGTACATAGAAAAGTGTGTGTGTGTGTGTGTGTGTGTGTGTATTGATAGCAATTGACTGAAGCCTTATTAGTTCTATAGATTGTCAATTGTTTTGGATTTTGTGTGTAAATGATGACATCAAATAAGGCCAGTATTAGTGTTTCCTTTTTGATCCTAATATGTTTTATTTCTTTTTGTTTTCTTACAGTGCTGACCAGCCTTTGAGGTCATCCTGCAGACAGTGATTTGTTTAGGATTTGGGGGTATAAGTCCATAAGTGAGATTAGTTTATAATTTTCCTTTCACTCGCAGTTCTCTGCCCCTAAAATACAAGGGCTGGCACCTAAGAAGCCATTGAAGGTCATAAACACAAAGGTTATTGCCTTTAGAAAAGAAGGAGATGGTTAAGAATAGAGAAGCAAGGAGAGGGAATGGTCACCGTGCTGGAGAGGAGCGGGGGGGGGGGAGTTTGGGATAATTCAAAGTGAACCCCCAGCCTACCAAACAGCTGAAAGAACTTACCGCACTTTACTGTTGAGTTCTTCCCCACACATCCCTTAGGATGGGGGGGGGAAAGAGAGACACATTTCATGCAGAGACCCCTCCATGCTGCTTAAGAGACTTGACTGCAGAATAAGAGCCCTGTATCCCACGTGCAGGGGCGGACACTTAGTTTTGCTTCCTCAGTCTTCCTTCCTCCCTTCCTCAGATGACAGGACACTTTCTTCCTTTAGAGAATTGCTCCTCCATGCCTATGTCATCGGTTCTGATGAGGCCACCAGTCCCTGTAAGCTGCCTCATGCCCCGCAGCAAGGGTGGGTGTGTGGCCCCAGCTTGGCCTGCTCTCTGGTCCTAACGATCAGCGTACATAGTGGACAGGAGACTCAAGCAGGTCTCATCAGAGTCCTTCATGAGATGAAACGTGCTGCTGGTGTTAGTGGATCTCCCCTTCCTTCCTCTCCGATCCTGAGCTGGCAGGGGTGAGTCTGGAACTGCCTCTGGCCGTTTCCCTTTCTTCTGTCCTCCCCTCTGGAAGGAGTTTCTTTTCTTTTCTTTTCTTTTCTTTTCTTTTCTTTTCTTTTCTTTCTTTCTTTCTTTTTTTAATTTTTTAAAATTTATGTATTTGAGGGGGGAGAGGCTGAGGGAGAAGGAGAAACAGACTCCCCGCTGCGTGTGGAGCCTGATGCAGGGCTCGATTCCAGGACCCTGAGATCATGACCTGAGCCAAAGGCAGACTCTTAACTGACTGAGCCACCCAGGCGCCCCTGGACAGAGTTTCTTGAAGGAAGAATGAAATCAACACAAAGAGAGAAGCTGAGATGGAAAATAAAGAAATGGTCCTGCTGCTGGATTTTGAGTCCCTAGCTCCACCCCCATCCCATCCAGTTAGATAAGCTGAATGTGACCCCCCCTTTTGGCTTACACTACTTGGAGTTGCACCCCCTGACTCACTCATGAAATCTGCTGAATGAGGTCAGGAGCAAGGGTAGCGAGCTGCCTCTGTATTCTCGTGTTCTTGGTACAAACCCCTCTTGCAGTCCGTGTACACTCAGGTGTCCTTTTGGTCATTGCTTGTTGTGTTTAGAAGAGGGTGATACCTTGCAGGGGGCCCTCCCTCAGGTTGGCCACTGTTGCCAGGAATTATTTTATAAAGGAATGGGCTGGGGGATCCACTTTCCAGTGAGGGGGAGCCTTGTCTGCCACAGAATGTCCCCACTTCCCGACCTGCCACGGGTCCAGGCACGCTGGTGTGCAGCCGGGCTGAATGTCCAATCGAGCCCACTATGTGCAGAAGACCCAGGCAAGACCACGAGGGCCAAGGCAGAAGTTCAAACTACAAAATGATGATTTCCGTTCATTTTTTTCTTGTGACACTCAGTGTGGTTTTAAAGTTGAGTGATTTATCTAAAGCCAAAGAACAAGTTTTCTTGAAAATACCTTAATTTTTTCCTGATAATAAAACATGCAAACAAGGCTAAAAACGGCAATAAAAATTGAGCAAATAACGATAATCTAAAATCCCATCACCCACAAATCAGCACCCTTTACATTTTTGTGTGTATCTCTCCCGGACTTATTTCCATCCAAGAGCAGGCTTAGAAGCTGAATCTGGATCCGAATTGAGGTCTCCTGGTGTCTTCTAAGAATATTTGATTTTATTTATTATGACATGTTTCAAATATATGATAAGTATAGAAAAGGATGGTACAAAAATCTATGAACCAAAGGCCCACATAACAAAAGTTAGCATTTCTATATTTACTTCAATAAATTTTGGACATCCCCACCCATCCCTTTGCTCTCCCCGGAGAGCATAACCAATTTCCTGAAGTTGAGAGTCTCTTTCCCATATGTGTTTTATACTCTTTTAATGTATGTGTGCATGCTTGAATTAAATACGGTATCATTTTTGTGTTCGTTTATATCGGTATGTATATCTCCTCCGACTTTCTTTATAGCACTCACCATTCTATTTCTGGCATTTATTCACACCGATACATCTATATCATTTTAGTTACTGTATAGTATTCCATTAAATGACTATATCAGAATTCATTCATCCATTCCCTTGTTGATAGACTTGGGGTTGTTATTATTTTTGCTACTCCAGTGTCACCATGAATGATTTGTTCTCCCTGTGGATGTCTGTGAGAACTTCTAGAAGCGGAATTTAGATGCTGTACTACAGGCATATTTCCAACTTCATTAGATATGGCCATATTGCCTCTAAAATAGTTGCACGGTCTGAACTGGATGTAGGTACTAGCCCCCCAGATCCACACGTGCTACTTGGATTTGGGTTGGCATGAGTCTAGCTACAACTTGTGCTGTCCCATCTGTCTTGGGGCCAGGAGGCTGTGGCTGCCTCCACCACGGCCATGGATCAGGAGTCTACTCGCAGGCATAAAGTGACAACGCTCGCCTTACAATGTTTGTAAAGGCAGCTTCAATGGTCCCTTGCATTGCCACGTGTACGCCCTTTGCAGTGCGCCTCTCTCACCCCTCCCATCCAGAGGCCTGGTTCCACTTCCTTGAATCTGAACCTCGTGACTTCTTTGACCAAGAGAATGTGTAGGAGTAACTCTGTGTGACTTCCGAGCCTCAGCCTCTTGTCCCCCTTTTTGCAATATGATGCTGCCATGTCAGGAAGCCCAGGCTGGCCTCCTCCAGGGTGAACAGTCCCATGAAGAGAGACGCCCTGCCATCCGCAGGCAGCGATTGCCCGACACGTGAGCGTGGCCACCTTGGACCAGTCAGTCCCAAGTGAGCCCCAGGTAAGCCAGCAGATGACTGCAGCTATGGGAATCACCCCTGGCAAGACCAACAGAATGCCTCCCCCAAAGCCAGCCCAAACTGCTTGTGAAAAGAAGTGGCTGTTGGTTTAAGTCATTAAGTTTCGGGGGGCGTTGGTCCCCTGGCCATAGACTACTGAAGCAGTGCCTCTCCCACGCCATGCTGCGTATTTCTTGCCTCTCAGCTTCTGCTGCAGGGTTTTCTATCACTACTGAGATGCAAGACACTAGGGGAGCCACTTGATGCCCAAACAGACAGAATCCAGAAATGGCAACTGGCACACCGGGACCAGTGGAAGATGGGAGTCCGACACCAAATCCTTCTCCCTTTGCCCCTGGGAAGGACCGTTTGAGGATGGGTGGTATCGTATGGTCTCTCTGAGACACTCTGCAGGACGCACAGAGCCGTGGCCAGCTGGGCAACGTACCTCCTTGTCTTTGGTCTCTTGCCCTAACTCTTGCTTATCTTCTTTCTGCTTCCCTGGAATTCCATTCTGCAATCAAATCTTAGCCTATGAGCTTTTGCTCAGCCTCTGTTTTCTAGGAATGTGGGCAGAGACAGTTCCAAGAGGGGCTCTAAGAAGCAGCCCCTCAGGGTGGGATTTTGGAGTTGAATTGCCCCCCTGTCTGAAGGCAAAGGGCTTGCATTGCTGGTGGTAAGCGGGCTGGAAAAACCCCTGGTGTGCCCCGGTGTGCTGAGGCTTTCGCCGGCGGTTAAGATCCATGAAGTGGAGGTGGAAGGTGGGGCGCTGGTGTGGCCACGTGCCAAGATGAGGGATATGCCTGTGGTTTCCAAACTGCTCCATGTTAAAATTATGTGGGAAGTTTTAAAATAACCCCCTGCTTAGGTCCCACCCCATACCTATGAAATGAAACTGTCTATAGGTGGAAACCAGGTGTCAGTATTTTTAGAAGATCAGCAGGTGATTCTTATATGCAGCACAATTTAGGAACCGCTGGGATATGCACTTGCCGTGGCTTTTGATTGGTAGAATGAGGTAACTGGAAGGATTGTGGTAGGTGTTGGCTATTATTGATGGCATTGTGACGCTTCATGAAATAGTGTTGAGGACAGCTTACTGCCCATCGAAAGCCTATTGGGAAAGCCAGAGCTCCTCTGGGGCAGCCCGTAACCTTTATGTCCTGTATCTATGGGACAAACCATGGTGAAAATCAGCCCCCAGGTCTGATAATAATAGTAGCAGAGCTACGAAGTATACTGAATGTGTAGCCTTGGGTCTCTCACGTCAAGTTCACAGCCCTAAAAGTGAAAAAGAGCCAAACTATGGAAAGAGCCCAGATGTCCATCGACAGATGAAAGGCTAAAGAAGATGTGATATATACAATGGAATATTACTCAGCCATCAAAAATGAAATCTTGCGGGGCGCCTGGGTGGCACAGTGGTTAAGCGCCTGCCTTTGGCTCAGGGCGTGATCCCGGCGTTATGGGATCGAGCCCCACATCAGGCTCCTCCGCTATGAGCCTGCTTCTTCCTCTCCCGCTCCCCCCTGCTTGTGTTCCCTCTCTCGCTGGCTGTCTCTATCTCTGTCGAATAAATAAATTTAAAAAATCTTTAAAAAAAAATGAAATCTTGCCATTTGCAATGACATCGATTAAACTAGAGGGTATTATGAAAAATGAAATAAGTCAGTCAGAGAAAGACAATTATCATATGATTTCACTGGATATGTGGAATTTAAAAAACAAGGCAGAGGATCAGAGTGGAAGAGAGGAAAAAAATGAAACGAGATGAAACCAGAGAGGGAGACAAACCATAAGAGACTCTTAATCTCAGGAAACAGACTGAGGGTTGCTGGAGAGGAGGGTGGTGGGGGGAATAGGGTGGCTGGGTGGATGAACATTGGGGAGGGTATGTGTTGTGGTAAGCTCTGTGTGTTGTGTAAGACTGGTGAATCACAGACCTGTACCCCTGAAACAAATAATACATTATATGTTAATAAAAATAAGAATGCCAAAGGAGGAGATTGGTGGAGGGCTTTTAACATTATGTGTAAAGCTTAAATTTTCAAAATTTATTATGTAATTAAGCTTTAATTCATTTACTCTTGGGAAAAATATTTCGTTGGAATTTTCAAAAAAAAGAAAAGAAAAGAGTGGAACCCTGAGACTTGGGATACAGACACTGATTGCAAGCATCTAAGAGGCTTCATGACCAATTCTCCTTAACTCTCCAGGCCGGCTGCAGCAGGCCTCTCTTACGTGATGTAGAAAAACAGCTTCCCAGGCGTCTGGAGACAATGTAAAGACATCCTCCAAAGCCTCACCAGATGGTACGTGTACTCTTCAAGATCTGCTCCCTGATCCCACCCCAACCCCTACTGTCTCCAGGTCAATAGTCAGACTGAGGTCTCAGCATTAAATGAGGAAATACGGTCCTGGCTTCAGGGGGAAAATCCTTACACGCTGAGGTTTGCAGGACCTGACTCATGTCTGCTGGCAGAAACAGTATGCGCTCATGTGAAATGAGTCTTGAGCCGGTGGACTGAGGAAGAGGGACAGCAGGCTAGATAAGGAAGACTTGATTGCCATGGCTCTGTGTCTCAGGATTCAATATTCAGGCAAGGCTGTTCATCCTAATAGTTCGTTCGAAAGTTAGATACCACAATGGTCTACGGTAAAGGATGGGGCAAATCTATTGCTGCGCTGCGTGTGTGTGTGTGTGTGTGTGTGTGCGCGCGCGCGCGCTCACTCCTGCTGAGAAGGTGTTTTATCCTTGGCTTCCTTCAGGTGGGCCAGGTGGCAAAAAATAAAATCTCCGTCCATTTTCGTGCTTGGCATCTCGGCAGCTTTTTAGAGGCTTGTATCCTAAGTCCCTGAAAGAAGTAAAAAGGGTCCACCTGGTCTGAGGCCTGGACTGTGAGAGGTGGGTATTGCCTAAGACACAGGCCCAATCACAAGACCAGACCACCCAGCCTTGGGTCCTTGTGGAGGCACCAAAGGTTTTACAGGGAGGCAGGGGCTCCTGCCAGCCCAGCATGTGGTCTGGTTTGCCCCAGGAAGGTGCCTTGAGCCTTTCTGTCATGTGGCCATAGAGCAAAGGCGTTCGAGGAATCAGCGAGATGTTTGTTGTGTGCGGAGCACCCAGGGCTGAACCTGGCTCAAAAGAAGAGCCAGTTTGTTGCCTTTTTCTTGCCTGCTTTCAGCCAGAGTTAGACAACTACTTTCCCAGGCCCTGAGTTTCCTAAGGCCCTGCCCAGAAGTTTCCTCCAAGCTCCCATTGCACACTGCTGGTCCAGTGAAAACCCCCAGCTGGGAACTGGCTCATGTCAAGAAACCTGCCTGTTAGAGGAGACACCGCCCAGCTGCATAATCAAACATTAGGAGCCCAAATGAGAAATTGCTGCTTGGAATCACATCCAAAGCCTCAACTAGCTCTGCAAGTCATAAATCATATTATGTTCTCCAAGAACAGTGGGTCATGAGGACCTCCAGGCACCCCCCACACTAGCTGTTTCAAGCAGCAGTCAGTGCGAGCAATGAGAAAGGAAGGCAACAGCCAGCCCATCAGGTTCAAAACCTCCCTGCCCCAGGGGGGAGGGATTCTGTGTCAGAAAGAAGGGGACAGAACCCCAGTGTGCTTGGTCTTCGCCTTTCCCAAAGCCCAGGCCTCCTTCTGGCCCCCTCACCAGACAGACGCCCATTGGGGATTCTTGGAGTTTTACAGAATGCTTCCTAACGTGTCTAATTTTAATGAAGAAATCTTTCATCTGCCATTCTGTTTCCAGGAGACAAGTTTGGAAGGAATTTTCACAAGTCACTAAGGCCCTCGGAAGAGTATTTGCTGGTGGAGAATGTAAGGCTGAGAGGCACGCACAGAGGTGTTCTCACTGGGGTGGGGGTGGAGGCGGCAAGAGGGGGAGATAAAACCCCAAGTAAAAAATACTCCAATAGCCAAGTGTGGGAAGGATGCAGAGGTGCAACCGAAGGGGGAAAGTGACTGGAACTGTCTAAGGAAAAATTCAGCCAGAAAACACAAAGTCCCTCCGGGGGAAAACACTATGCGGCTCTAAGACACGCTGGGACCTTGAGGACTCGTGGGAGCGGGTGGGCAAGAGCGGGTGGGCGGGGAGAGAAAGGGCGGGAGGGAAACCGCCATCACCGGCCGGAAAGAGGGAGGGACGCTCTGCGCATGCGCAACACACACACACACACACACACACACACACACACACACGCACACGCACACGCACACGCACACGCACACGCACACGCGCTCTCTCTCTCTCTCTCTCTCTCTCTCTCTCTCTCTCCACACACACGCTCTCTCTCACATTCTCTTTTTCCCGGGAAGCTCTTCAAATCCGTCTCCTCTGAGCTTTTTGAGGCAAAAGGAGAAAATCAGCAAACAAAACAAACAGCGGAACTGTGCCGTGGAGCGCTGTGGAGCGGGAACAGCGGGGCTGCTGGGTGGGCGTCCGTGAGTGGAGGGGCGGTGCTCGCGCACGGCGCTGGCGCCCTGGAGGTGGTGCTGCATGATAGCGTCCGCGGCTTGTTCTCCTGCCTCCCGGACGCCTTTCCCCCAGCACCTCTTGCCCCGTGTTGTGCGTGGGGGGGAGAGCTTCCCTTGCCCCCTTCCTGAGGGGCTCCCGCAGCGCTTCCTGTCGGCGGCAAGACACACTCAACCGCGACACCACCTCCCCGTCCGCGGGGGCCGTGGCGCCATCTTGGTAGGAGGCCGAGGCCGCCGCCGGCGTGTTCAGCACCGCTCGGGGCTTCTGGGCGGTTCCCAGGCCCCACGGGAAGAGGGATGGGTGAACAGGTGTGAACTTGTACCGAGGACATTTGGCCGAGGAGGCTGTGGGGGATTTACACCCAGCGGGAGCCAAGGGGTCGGTGGGGAGACGCAGTTCATGGGCTACTCTCCGTGCCCTGGGCCGAGATGCCAAGCGAGAGTCGTGGGGGCTAATGGAAGCGGTTTGGTTGAGAGAAAGCAGCTCTCCTGGATCACTAACTCACTGGAAAGCCTCCTTCAAGGCTGAGAAGCAGGCAGACCTGGGGACGGCGGTGACTTAGCGAAGCCTTTACAAGCCCGTGAATTTATTCTCGGTGGACGTGCCAGTGGGTTTCCTGCAGCTGGTGATGAACAAAGAAGCCGTTTCCTACCTCTCCCATTCACAGTCCATACAGGCACCAAATGAAGGAGAAGGGGAGCGGCGGGCTAACATGACTGAAATATTTGGATAAAAACATCAGCCTGAACTGCACAAAATGGCATTTTCAGCGTGCTTCTGTTTACCTGGTTTCTGCTAACAAGATACTACTTGTCGATGCAAAATTTTAAGGATGTTATCTTCAGCCTGGAGAGAAAGAAACTGTAATTTGCAGCTTTTGCTAAGAGTGATAACCTTATTAAGTAATGGGATTCACTGATTAACTGCTGCTAACAAAAACATCATTGCCAAACCTGTTAGTCTGAAACCAGCATCGGAGCTACTGTTGGGAGCCCCTGCTCCACCTCCCGATCCCAGGGGATTTTAGAGAAATATTTCTCATTTAAATAACCTTTGCCTTTCGATATTTTTTATTGCTACCACTAACAGGTTAACAGTAAGTTAGGAGCCACTCCTAGATGGATATCGAATCAACCTTGGTGAAGAGTTCAAGGAGAAAAGCAATTCTGCTTTAAAAATGCTTTTTTTATGAAAGGGGTAATGGGAAAACGTGCAAGTTCATTGAGCACTAAAATGAATGGAAGTTCTTAGAGATCAGAAGGCAAGATCTGTCCGTGCTCAATGTGTATAATGGCTCTTTAGATTCCTACAGTGGAAATTCTCTCTTCTGGTAACTTGCCTGAGAAAATCAACTCCATTTTGATCGTAAAGACTACTCTCCCTCATGGATTCTTTGGACAGGCCCATGAGGTAGGTGGTCATCTCAGTCTCCGCCATCTAAGCTCAGGATTCTCAAGACCACGAAAAAGAGAGTCTAGTTATAAATGGCTTATTCTCCTGCTAAGGCACAGATCCACGGGCTCTTGGAGAGAGCCGGGGTAGGTGTGGGGGCACGTGGGCCTCAGCTAGTCCAACTCCCTGGTATCTGGAAGGGAAAGCATGCCCAGTGGCCTCAGTTGGTCAGTGAGAAAGTCAGGGCTAACCCCCAGGTGTGCCTTCTGGTCCAATCTATCTTCTGTCTCTTAAGAAACGGAATAAGGCAGGGGCCGTGCGTGCACATACACACGTTGAGTTGAGCACATGCCTGTACAGCAGCTTCCAGGCTGACCATGCGCGCCAGCTGTACTGTTTCGTCCTTCAGTGTTGGCTGCTTATGTCACACAACTGCTGTAACCCAGGGAGAGATGCCTCTCTTCATCATGGTGTTCCCTCCTTCGTTTCCAGGTCTGTAAGTGCTGAGGTTGCCAAACCTATGTTCACATCTGACAGAAAAACCTAGCACATTCACTTTGGGATTTCTTCCCCGGTTGGACCTTTTATAATTAGGATACTATATTTGGTACAACAACAAGAAAAAGCTGGTAACGGAAGTTGGGTTTTCAGAGCTTGTGTCCAACTGTTAGAGGAAAGCAGGCTCAGAGAAGGGCCCTTAGGACCAGAGTGTGTGAGGGCACCTGTAGGTGGGTTTTGGGGGGTGGCTCAGGGACTTCACAGACATGTGAGAAAGGCTACCTAGTTTGGATCTGTGCCGGGGGTGGGGGTGGAGGTGAATTTGGGAATGGTTTTGTTTGAGACAGGGCAAGTAGCAAGGTTAATATTTTCAGAATTTATTAAGTTGTAAGCAAACCAAGGGCAAATAGTGAGAGAAGGCTTTGGGGGTCTGTGCCCCCAATCCTTCTCAAGAGCTGTCCCCAGGTCTTCCTCTGGCCTTACCCAGCCACAGAAAGCTCTGGCATGGGAGGACCCCTCCCTGCCCCTGAATTTGTTTCATTGAGAACCATCCTGCCTTTGTGAAGGATCCTTCCATAGCACCAGGGACAGGATGGTGGCCTCTGAGAGAGAATTGGCAGGTCAGGGTGAGAGCAGGATCAAAACGCAGGAACAATCATGAGCCCCTAACAGCGAGAGTCACAACCAGCCCACTGGAGTAAACAGCTGGAATAGGTTTCCAGGTTCAACTGACACTGTTCGGGAGGCTTTTACAAGCACTGTTACTTATTTCAGTCCTCCCGAGTACCACTGGAGGCAGCCCTCCTCTTGTCCCTGATTACTAACCAGGAAGGAAATGCTAGAGGAGAGACTGGTCCAAGATGACCCTGGGCAGACACCCGGTACTTGGCGCTCTGATCAAATCTCACGTTCCTTCCCTGCATTCGGCTGCGGCCTTGTACTTACCAGAATCGGAAGGTCAGGGAGACAGGAGGTGTAGTCAATAAAGAACCCTGGGCTCCTGTGACAAGTCACTCCCGGCCAGCTCGGTGCCGGTGCCGGTGCCGCCAACGGAGGTGCTGCAGGCAGCTGTGAATCAGGACTTTTCGGCCTTGGCTGTCAAAAGACCTCCATCTGAAAGGCTTTTCCTTGCTATCCTCCTGTGGGAATTAGGTCTAATGAAATAATAATGAACGTAGGGAAGCTGATCAAAGAAAAGATACACAGTCTCACGTAAATTCCATTCTTTATTAAAATACAGAGATACTTTTTACAGCGTGAACAGAAAATACTGCATTGTCTTGGAATCTTAAGATTTAGAAATTTTATTGAATCACGCTCAGGCCCACGATACACTGTACTAGAAAAAAAATACTGCATCAAAAATGAAAGCAAAAGCACCCCAAAATATTAAAATCATTAAGGCCAGTAGTGTTTATTTAATGAAACTACATATCTGACTATAGTGTACCTACCGGTCACTATTTAAAGGAATATATTAAAAATAGATCTCTAAATAATGAAAGAATTGACCCAAAGGATAAAGCTCACACAAATAACAAAAAGGCTTTGAAAAATTAAAAGCACATTTCAATACGGTGCTTATATATAATTGTCTATTTGTTAAAACACTGTATATTGTAAAAAATGAGCACATCGACCCACTCCCAAAGAGCATGCTTGCTTGGAGCCTGCTTATTGCAAATGAGAGATCTGTAATATATGCAGTAAGAATACATATATGTTTATACACAGATAATTATCTGTATGAACAGCATGTGATGCAATTAACCTAGAGGATAAATAACTTTAATAAACTACATTTTGAGGCACATGAGGAATAAAATTCATGTTCTTTCTAAGTTATGGACACAGCATCTTTTCTCCCCCCTGTTTTTTGTACCTTAGTGTAATGCTTATTTGCATTTAACCTAGTTATCTTATGTTTGCATGCTTTGCAAACTGAATTACAGAACCAAATTGCCTATTACAATTTACCATTATGTGACACAATTACATAGGTACACTTTGAAGGGAGAGGATTGTCCCGATATTAGGAAACACTGATTACATCATGCTTACAAAGAGCAAAAATTAAGGATAGGCTCTTTCCCAGGTGACAGAGTTTACTGCTCTTTCTCTCCAGTGTAAATGCTGTTTCCCATTACAATGAGTTTTATTCATTGATTTCTGGTCTGCAAAATTAGATCCATTGAAATTAAAAAAAAAAAAAAGAAAGAAAGCTAGGCCCTAAAACTACACCATTTCCTAAGCTCAAAGCTCGACACTCTCCAAGCACTTCTAAATAAAGCATGGAATTGAAGTAATGTTCCAGAATTCCATTATGTCCACAAAAAGTGAAAGCACAATGAATTTTCAAGTATTTAGAGTATCTGCAATACATATACCAGGCCTTCCTTGCACACACACGTGCCTCGGCATGAGCAAATGATGCATAAACTTTCACTGGATGACCTTTATCTCAAATTGCCAAACCCAATCATAAATACACACATGAATATGCATACACACACCCTTTTGAAATCTTTAATTAGAAGGGAGGAAGACCATCTAGGTAGAGAAAAGACAATGCAATCAACCCTATTTTTCTTTTACCGAGATGGGGAGATGACCTGCTTGTACCCTTGGTTTCTAGCTCTTCCATGCAGTGCATTGTTAAGAACAGAAGCTTTACCAGGTAAAGGGTTCAGCTGCCACTCTCCCAGGTGGAGAGAGATCAGAAAGACTCCTGAGTGGGCACAGCAGGGTAGAGAAGTAGAATAAAGAGGTGGAAACATGAGATTAACTGAGCCTGAGTTGAAAGAATCTGACAATAAACCCCTCTACTTACAAAACAAAAGGCATAACATTTCAGTCATCATCATTCAATCTTGAAAGCTTGGAGAACATGGATTTCCACTTGCTCAGATGCCCTTGTTATTTAGCAAGAGCCTTGTCAGATAATTACAGCCTGGCCTAGCTAGGAAAACGCAAACCTTTTGGCCCAGTGACGCTTTTACAATGGCACTTAATTAACAAAAAGTTAACAAAAAGTTTTCGCTGTTAGTGTAAAGAAAAAATGGCAACAGAAGACAGTTATCGTGAAATGACTTTGTTTCACCCATTTTTATTTAGTTTCATTGTGTGTGTATAGAATAAAAAGCAAGTTTATCTGCAAATGTACGTAAAGGAGAAAATCTTCATATTAATAAAATTATGTCTAGGTATATGCAAGAGAGAAACACTGTAATCAACCAATGTCTATAAAATGGAAATATTTGCTATATAAAGCAACTGATCTTTCAACATTTCTGGAGGATGAGATGAGCTCATTTTTTTTAATCCTCAAGTGATCAAAGATATAGCTGGAAGATGACAGCAAATTAAATATTGTGGTTCGAATATGATGGATAATGAAAGAAATTAAAATCCTCCAAATTCTCACACTTAGGCAGAAACACTTTCAGATCCCGTGGTGGAAACAAGTTTGATTTCTAGAAAGACCTGAGGGCATGTGATTGTGCTGGATAAAGGCCAGGAATAGAGCATCCCCTTTCCAGAATTTTGCTGCCTTTCTCTCTCTTCTAAACCACATTTGCCTTTGAGAAATATATCATCATCTTTCCCTACTCAGACTTACTATTGTACACTTCTCAGCAGACTTGTAAATGTCCAAAAACAAAACCTTACCCCCAAAATGCTTCAGAGATAGGTCATTGTGCCTCATCTTTGATCCGGGCTGGCCCTCCTCATTTACACTGAGGAACTAGCCTGGCTTTGGTCACAGGGGGTACAGTCAGTGTTAAGTGGGTCTGGACAAAGCTACATGTTCCATAGAGAGCTGTGGAATGATCGGAATTGCTAATGGATGTCAGAGTGACTCCATGCAGATTGCAGGAGGCATCATGGCTGGGAGAAACAACTCCTGCTTCTCAAGATGTATGTCAGATTGTCTCTAGGTCACTTGGCTCTTGACCTTCAGGACTGAATGAGGAGGAATCCCCAGAGGGATGGGCGTTTGGGCCCGTGCTTGAGGAAGGTTGATGAATTGTATTAGGGAGATGTCAGGGTGAGTCACAGAATGAAGCATTTAAAAAGGATAGGACTCAAATAAAAATAAAAGTTAAAGGAACAAGATTCTTATTCCCAAACTCAAGGATAGACCGAGAGGGCTAGACCTTGAGAAATGGAAAGAGCAAGTGGAGATCAGGCCGAGAACATGACAGAGCCAAGGAATGCTGTAGGCCGGTAGTGAGAGGACAGTGGAAGGCAGGCAAGGGTCAGGACTGCTGAGCCAGGAAGGGAAGAGACTACCTGTTAATTCTTTATTTCTCTCTCCACCCCCGTCTCCTTCCCAAAAGCATTTGAGCTAGTGGAATGGAGAAAAACAGAAAGGGGGAAGCAAGGAATCACAGAGACAGACAAGAAGGAGGGAAGGGAAGGGAAGATGAATGAGAGAAAGGGTAGAAATGAATGAGAAAGGACGGCAAAATCATGCTTATGTGGCTTTGAGGAAGAGTTATGTGGCCATGAGAGAAGAGGATAAGAAAATATCTAGTGGAGGTCAGACAGGGGAGAAGCAGAAACTACAAGTCATAAAACACAAGAGTGAGGAGCCAGCGGCCGCACTGGTCTTTGCTGAGAGTAACTACTGTCACTGCCTTTAAAGGTCACCTGGATGCCCCTTCCTTTTGCGGCTGAGACGGGGGTATGGGATGGGTAGCTTAGAGAGCTTGTTTGTTTTGCGCTGCCCCATCGTCTGCCCTCAGAGTTATGTGGGACCCATGGGGCATGACATGGAGAAGGTTCTACACCGGAGAGGAGCTGTCCAGGTGTTCCTAACGTTTCTTCCAATTCCTCTGGGATTTGGCGGCTCTAGCTATAAAAGCAGGGTCTGTATATTTGCATACGCTCACGATACCCTGAGTTTACCATGCCCAAAGATACAGCGAGAAGATTACTTTAAAACGAACACGGTGTGATACAGCCAGGTGATGCTCCCCTTCAAAGTCGTATGCATTGCAGCTCCTTATACCAATGCCTGCCTGATATATTTAAGGTAAGACATGAATTGTGGCTGTTTTTGTTCGAAGTTTTGGACCAACTGAGGAAACACTCAAGGAAAAGACAAACTAATGAGTATGGAGAGACGCCATTTAAAATCTCAAATGGATTAACTATGTTGTTCGCCAGACACCACCCCAGTGGCTTTGGCTGGTTCCAAAAAAAAAAAAAAAGAAATCCGCTCCCAAGGGACGACGGTACAATTCCAACCACACTTTGAAAGGAAAGTGTTCTGGCCTCTAAAGATGACCCCAGAAGAGATGAACTAAAAAATACCTGGGCAGTGACAACATCCTTGGAACACGTGCCCAGGCTTTTAAAGGCAGTTTCCTTGAAGGTGGAACGCTCTAAGTTTTGGTGTGGTTATGAAAAAAAATCAGTCCTATGATTCTGTTCTATGTAACCACTTGGGAAAAGAGAGAAGCCCCAGATATTTCTGAATCTGCTCTCAAGGACAGAGATGGGTAAAGCAGGCAGAGGACAAGGGAAGGGTCTCTTCTATTCATCTCCTTCAGGCTTGCTGCCATCTGCACGTATGACAGAGTGGCTTGTGCGGGAGGCCCAGTTTGGCAGACCTGCCCTCTCTAAGGTGAGTGAGGTCCTGGGAGTGCAGGGGTCATGGAAAGAACTCCCTGGCCCTCCCAGAGAGATGTTTACCTCCCTGTGCAAGTTTACGCATAGATGGAAACCCTATTTGTAAGAGGCGTGGTGGATTGTGAAGGAGCAGGAAAAGATGTTTTAAAAGTAAAGCTGTAAATACTACTCTCTAATGCTTGCAATAGACCACAAGGCCAATTGGAATGTGAGATCTTAAGACAAAGGGAGGCAAGTGAAATGCAAGTTGGTGACTGGGGAGGTTGGGAAAGCCAGGAAATAAAAGGCTGCATGCTCTGCTTTGGCCATTCTCCTTTCAATAAAGATAACAGGCTTCAAAGAGAAATTAGTGGCTTCTCGACAAAAATATGCAAACTAGTCACGCATGCATGCATTCATTCAGTTCATTAACAAGGTGCCTTTTATATGGCAAGTGCTATGTAAGGTGCTAGCTAGTATCTACTTTTTCCAAGCACCAAGATTTAAATATTTTCAGAGAATCTGCTCCGTAATCCAGAATTTTACCTAAGTAAGGTACATAAACTACATGTTTAGTTTAGTTTGGGGTCTGATTTCTAAATCATTGCTAGATAGTTCTTCTGATTAAGACAAAATGCTCTAGAAAGCAAAATCTCCTTTTGCGATCCATTCTCAAACATCCCCCAATTTCCACTTCCAGTTGCATGAACTCACAAATACACGCTCACTCGTGCATGCACACGCAAGCACGAAATGTGACTTGGGCCTGGGGCCATAACTGTGTCACTCTTTCATACCTTCACGACAGACCATGTTTACTTTTCTGTCATCAATTATAACATTTTTATCTAAACCAAAGCTTTCTTAGTTCATCATATCACTAATGAGTACAATTAAGAGGCCCTCAGCATCTCATAGCATTTTTTTCAGTTAACGAAGCACACGGCCTTATAGATTGATTCACACGAGCCTACGTAACTCACATGCTTATGTGACCACAGCCAGCTTTACAGCTGCACTCTAGATTCTCCCAGGATACCCTTTGTGTGTGTGAGGCCACAGGAATTTTGCTAGTTTCAGGACAGGGCTGATGAATCGGATGGCCATGACCTGGCTAAGTTCTACATTTATATAAAGTGTCCGCTCTATCCTCATGTAGCAGAGCTGGGATCTACTTGCCGGTGTCGATTTGTATTATAGGTGTGGTTACTGCATGGACGAGCTCTGTTTTAAAAAGAGAAAGATTGCAGAGTTGGCTTCATCTCAAATGTCTGTGTGTGATTCACAGACATCTGTGTCTCCCTGAGAAATAACTTTTTCACAACCAGAGCTGTCCAACAGAGAAGCCACTTCCTATGGGAGTGAACACCCCCTAATGAGAAGTAGTTGGGCACAGCCGCTTCTCAGGGCTGTGGGGAAGGCGATCCAGCACTGGGTGGGGAGGCAGAGCCCTCCTGAGATTTGAGGATGCTACATGTATGATGGAGGCGGCATCAGTCATACGGGTGACGGTGGAAGGGCACTCCATTCGGGTCTGCTCTTTCACAGTGAGTGGTTCGGAAAAGCAAGGTGCAGGGTGTGTTCCAGAGTAGGATCTAGTAAAGACGTTGCTGTTGGCCTTTTGAATCCAGCATCAGTGCGTGGAACCAACTCTAAGGCTCAGGTCAGCGGAGCGACAGAGCAGAGCACGGTGGGCCGGCAGCCCAGAGCCAGTCTGAGTGGTATACTGAGACCCTGTGGACAGAAAGCTGCTGCTGTCCCCACAATGCCTGACGTCATTATTTGATCAACTGCTGAGCCAGCTCTTCGCCTTTAGATGTGTCTCCACCCCTCTCCTGCCCACATCCTCTTAATATCGACTCTGGGTACGGCTTCCTCACCTGGAGGAAGGTGTCATTCTTGA
This sequence comes from Ursus arctos, assembly GCF_023065955.2. NCBI lineage: Eukaryota > Metazoa > Chordata > Mammalia > Carnivora > Ursidae > Ursus > Ursus arctos. Next base: position 51,342,209 of record NW_026622797.1, on the reverse strand, counting down.
GTTCTGCTTTCTATCTTTTCCTCTGGAGGAACTCAAACTCAGTGCTGAGTGAGGAGAACCGCCCTCAGGCTTTGTATGTAGGATTTGAAAAGCACAGGTCTGGGGCCCTGCTTGAGAAAGCAGGGAGTGAAGAAGAGCAAATCTTCCTCTAAAAATGTGCTTTTGCCCAGAACTTCTTCTAAGGGGAATTTCCTGAAGTCTGAGAGAGCCAGAGTGAATGTTCTTCTTAAGTACCGCGTTTTGGTGAAGTCCATGTGTGATAATACCACTGTAACCACAAAGGAATTTACCACAGGAAGTATCCCAGCTGTTGCTTATTAGCATTAGAACAAATTACACAAAGCAAATTGTTAGCAGACATGTTTCCATAATATTTAACTGGTGGCAATAAATAAGAGAGATTCTCTTTCAAGTAAATGTTAGATTTTCAAAAATCCAGCTTCCAATTGTCCATGAAGGAATCATCTTCGATTAGGGTAACCACTGGAGGGAAGGACTCTTTGGAAGCTGAGGCGCCCAGTGCTCTTCCCTCGACAGCACAGCCTGCAGTGGTGCTGGAAGCTGAGGGGCTGTGTGTGAGTGCAGCGGGGCCTGGGCCCTGGGGTCACATCACAAGACGGAAACAGGAATGACGGCATCTCCAGACGTCTGACCATCTGCTGGATTCACCTCTGGGGTTCTCGAGTGGCCTTCTCATGCCACCGGGGATAGAGGACATGGCAAGACCACAGCAGAGCTGGGCAACCACTCAGTTCTTGGAGTGTGTTTATGACAAAAAATAAACCACATCCACCAACAGGCTTTCTTTCACCCCTCTCCTTAACAAAACATTGCAGCTTTAAAAAGACCTAAAAAGGTCATCTACTCCCTCACAATCCCATGTCTTGTTATCTGAGGTTTTAAAAAAAAGGTGAGTCCAACCTCTTCATCCTGAAACCCCGCTAGGGAAGAACTGAAGAAGTGCCCTGTCAGAGCATTCGTCACCTGCTCACATGTACGAAAACCTGGCTAGGGAGAAATAAAGCAGAATATTTCCATCTTTCAAGACCTTCTGACAATGACTAAACCCAAGTCCTTGGTCACCTCTGGGCATTTCCAACTATCTTCAGAGATATGACAAAATTCTCCTCGAGCAATCTCAAAAAATAATTTAAAAATGATTTTAATTTTAAAAAGTAAGAAAGATTCCATACAGCACATAAATACAAAAATAGGTTATTGCAGCTTCAAGGGTTGGGACTGTGAGAGGAGGTGCTCTTTTACTGTTTTCCTAAGAAATTCATAGTTGTGTCTTCTGTCTCTCACCGGTATCCTTCTCAAGCAAAACAACCTTAGCTCAGGACTCCTTCCCAATAAATTCAAATAGCGTATTTGGTTCTCCTGAGGAGCTCTTCGCTCCTTCTTCCTGATGAAAGAAAAAAACCTTGGCAGCCCTGCTGAAGAGAAATGGTGGGAGCCTGGTGAACGCTCTGGTGGGCACTAAACAAGGCGCTCAAGACGTCTGTTCCCTGCCCCGGGGGCTCCCCGGCTAGGTGTCCCGCCTCAGTCCCAGGGAGCCCTGGCTGGATGGTGGGGGCTACTCCCCGCCTGAGGGAGGCCGGCCGGGAACCCGCACTGTCCCCAGCTGCCTCCAGGGCGCCCCCTGCTGGCAGTCGAGGAGATACCTCGTCCTAACAGCGGAGAGCGGGTTCTGCTTCCAAGTTCTCAACTGGGGAGGCATTTTAAAAGGAGCAAACGCAAGAGCTGACGCGCTCTCAGTCTCTTCCTTAGGCCCTTCCAACCACTGTATTAGGAAACACACACACACCCTACATCTTTTACCTGATGTCTTCACAAAGGAATTCCTGTACTTACGAAATACTTAAAAGGATTTAGGCAATAGAATTGTCTCTAGATTTTTTTTTTAACTGTTTAAGAGACACGGGGATTGGAAATGTCTGGACATGCACACACACACTCATCCACTCTCATTTGGAACGATGCAGAACTATAGCATTATTCACCAGCACCTGAAGCAAAGCTACCGCAACGGAATGACAAGTACCAGATCTGTACCAGTGTGGGGCTCCTGAAATACGCTCGCGTGTGAACGAGTGACACACGTGGCCTGACTCTTGAAGGTCCATTTAGAGGAAATGGCCTGGCATGCTTTACATTTGCTGTGCTATTTAGCTGCCTGGTTTGACAAGATTTTTGAAAGGGGTGAAAATTAATTATAATTGCAGTATTGCTACAATAATTTGGTTGGCTAATTGCATTTCAGTGCAAAAACAGGCAAGGAGGAATTTCCTCCCTGGGTTATTTTCTGATATGGCAGCATTCATTTTAAGAGTAATGAGATTTTTAAAAAGTCAAACCTTAAATATCATGGCTTCAGCAATCTGTCCTGCTTAAAGTTTAATGCAAAATGAGATCGCACCTCCGTGAGAGCAGTTACACGTGAACATGGATCCAGTTTTCTCCCAGACTTGAGATGAGAAAATCTCTCTCCCCCAAAAACTTACTCCAAGTATCTCTCTGACATTGTTTGGGGATGATTTTAATTTGGGGGTACCAACAGTCATGCTTTTGTAGTGAGGGAGGCACTGGCGAGGGTGGGTGGGAAGGTTTCAAAGTTTCTCAACAAGGTATACGTTGATGGAAGAGGCACGACAACTTTCAGAGGACTGAGCAAAAACAGCGGCTGGGTTGTCATGGGGTTTTCTGGATCTCACCACTTTCAAACTGGCAGTTCCGAATACATCAACTAGCCAGGGCCTTTTGAGGGAACTTATCTAACTCCAGACCAGGCCCGAGCACTTACAATGAACAAACCTTGAGGGCCAGAGTCATTTGATCACTTTGGAATCTTGGAAGATTGTCCCAAGCCTGATTCAGGGTAGTATTGTCAGGTGCCGAAAGCAACCGACACTAAACCCTTCCGCAACCTGATGACTCAAGCTCAGTTCGGTGAGCAGGTTTAGGACATTGTCCTCCTTCCCGTCTCTGTCATGCTGTAAGTCCAGCCACCGTTCGTGTGTCTAAAAAAGGATTTTGCTAGGATGGGCTTTCTCAAATATTGCTCATCAAAGTGGGTCTAACAGCATGGCATGGAATCTTTCTTATGGTCTTCCTCTAAGTTCTGACTGATTTATAGATCAATATGCAAATCTAGCCTGGCTAGCCTCAAGGTTGTGCAGCTCCTGGCCTGCACAACGGCACCTCGTGGAGGGGGAGGGGGAGGAAATCCCCCCCATATACCCCCCTGCTCCGTTCATCACCTGAAATCCCCTGCTCTGCTGCATCCCAGAGAAAGGTGTGCTTTTTCTAATTTGCATTTGGGCCAAGGGAGGCCCTGAGTTTTCTTTGCTCCTCACCCTCCCAGAGACTGCAGAGTCTACTATTCATCTCCTCACCTCTAACACTGCGGATGTTTTTAAGGAAGACGATATGCCCGTGGCAAAAGTGAATTCATTTTGAAAATACGTTTCCTCTTTAGCGAGGGAGGACGAATAAAAGAAAGAGGGAAAGAGAGAATGGAGAAGGATAAAAAGAAGAATGGAAATGAGGTTGCCCTCTGCCTCGTAAACTGGGGACTCGTTGTCCTTCCTTGGACACAGCTGCAAAGGGGTGAAAAATCAATTTTTTCCTATTACTCCACGGTGAGGAAGGAAAACCATTTGTAAATGGAATTAAACCCAATAACAGCATGTCTGTGTATTTGTTGAGAACTAGAAAAATTAGCCAGCGGTACAACTACATAATCCAGCAATGTAAAGAGAAACCCACACTCTCCCATTTCAAAGCTTATCTGAGACATTTTTCTTCTTTTTTAAAGAAACACCCATGGCTAAATGTCACTAAGACTCTTCAGCGTGCCAACACATCAACACCCCAGTAAGGACTCTGAAAGGGAAGGAACTCCGAAGCCCCATCTGGGAAGAACATACTTCCAAAATTTTTGTCTTTGCTGCTTGTGCATCTCAGTCAGTCAATACTGACTGGATATGAACGAGAACGTTCTAGAAGATAGTTTCTTCCCCAAGCTGCAATCTGTGGTGCTGTCGAAGAAGTTCCCCATGTCTGTGTAGGCTAGATCTTGTTCACGGAGACCCTAACCCATGCACTGAGTACTAAATCAGCAGGCTACTGCTGGGAGGGTCCTGAAACTTCATTAGCAGTCTGCCCTCTAGTGGGGCAACACAGTACTTCAAATAACTAGGAAGAGGAAAGATTTTTTTCTTCTCTTTCAGAGAGCAAAAGAATTCAAGTTTTCCAGATAGTGCAAAGTGAGGAGGCATGTTTCCTCAGAAGACAGCTTCCAGAACTGAATTAAGCAAGGCTCACGATGACAGGTCCCCGGGGCAGAGTTAAAGACAGGTGGTGCTACGGTGGAGTCCCAGTAGAGACCAAGGTCTTTCTTCTCACAGCCTTGGAACCATCCAGGGTTTTCCTTGGGCAGTAGCATTGGGTTCCCTGCTCGCTCATCATAAAAACAGGATCCAGTCTCAGAGCAACCAACCTATCAGGAATGCTAAAATAATAGGCTCTTCCATTATTTTTGGCAAATCATTAACACAGAGGAGCCTTTCAAAAGGGCCATGTTGAATTTTTTAAAAGGCAGAAATGCACAAGTTTTATAAAAAGACCCAGTCTTTGCAGCTGTTATTTTTCAGGAGAGAATCCATTTTGTGGTGGTGGCTGGACGCTGGTAAGGCCGAAGATGATCTTGAGACCTGCTGTCTGGACTTCGCTTCTATCTTTTTAAAAAACTTCAGAATTTGGCTTGCTTCAGTTTGTCAATATGGTGGCAGAGTTTCAGCGCGGGTCCCAGTTTCAGACCCAAGTACTTCATGACCATATCACTCTTCAGCAACAAGAGGGCATTGCCATCAATCTCCTGGTGGAACAGGATCAGAAAAAAGAAAATCCGGAAGATGGTCAGATTAATCAAACAATGGCTATAGTTAACACGGAGTCAGGGGATGAGGTAAGGGAACGTGGATTCACTCAGGCACACATTCTCTTAGTCCCCAGGCAATATCTTCTTTTACAAAATAAATTAAAGCAAACAAATACTATGTGTTCCTCTTCCCATAATCTCCCTGAGGTCATATGAGACACTGGGTCTTTCATATCCTTGCTCCCCTGATAGAAGGAACCAAACATAAACCCCAGTTATGTTCCCAATATCCCCCATGTGATGTTTATCTCCTTATCTGCTCTAGGGCTAAAGGGGCAAAAAGTTTGCAGTGGACATTATGTTTGTGTCCCCCACCCAAATTCAAATGTTGAAATCCTAACCCCCCATGTGATGGTATTTGGAGGTGGGGACTTTGGGAGGTAAGGCGGTCATGAAGGTGGAGCCCTCAGGAATAGGGTTAGTATCCTTATACAGCAAGATGGCAGTCTGCAACACGGAAGGGGGCTTCTCACCCTGATCTTGGACTTCCGGCCTCCAGAGCTGAGGAATACATTGCTCCTGTTCATAAGCCAGCCGGTCTGTGGCACTTTGTTATAGTAGCCTGAACAGACTAAGACAGAGTGCCATCCATAGACCCTGAAACTAACAGTTACCCAGTTACCCTTCCATTTCAGGTGCCGGCATGAGGCCTTGGTATTCCGCCCATAACCCTACTCTCTTGTTTCTTTTCTTGGTAAGCCCACCGACCTTGAGCTGATTACCAAATTGCTAATTACACTTGATGAGGGATTTCAGGTGTTTGGCCCTGTTAATAATACCAGGTGGCATACAGCTAAATAATGCACCTGCTTCATCTCAGCGTTTAGCACGAAGAACTACTAAGGGGATGCCAATCCCTTGAGGTCGTGGTATTGTTCCCATTTGTCTCTGAAAACGGTAACCCTCCAGAATCATGTCGAATTCATGAACCTAGTAAGGCTCGGTTTCCTCACTCACCTATACTGTTATTTTCATGTCACAAGAGACAAAGGGTAGATAGTTTGAGTGCTCAGGTCGGGGGGAAGAGGCAGTTACAGGACTCATACAACTATGCAAGGGCCCCTGCCCCTCTCGTGCACGTAGCCAGCCAGCCAGAAGCACCCACTCTGTATCACTCACTCTCTGTGTCATTGGCAAAATGGCAAAGTGGACAAATCTCATCTGTGGGCCTAATCTCTCCTCACCCCACCTCCTAGACTTCCACCATCCCCTACCGCTCTGGAAGAGAGCCAGACTCCTCCCGCTCAGATCTGTCTCCACACAACCCAGTCTGGGGTCCTTGCTTTCAAGGCCCCGTTGTCCAGGGATGTCAAATATATCCCTCATGAAATGTGAGTGTCAGGCGAGAGGAGGAGTCTCCCCAGATCTGAGAATATGGTTTCTATGACACAATCACCAAATAAAAGTGCGAGACAGGAGGAGAATATGGTGGTAACCGTGGTAGGCCAGAATGGCGCTCCCTCTCTTCCCCCCAAGATGTCTAGGTCCTGCTCCCTGAAACTGTATGTTAGGTTACCCGGCAAAAGACAATTAAGGTTGCTAATGAGCTGGCTTTAAAATAGGGGGAATATCCCGGACTGCTGGGTGGGAGAGACGGCGTAATCACTTGGATCCTTGAAAGTGGAAGAAGAAATCAGAAGAGAGAACCGGAGTTGGCAGGCTGGGGAGGACTCGCCTGATGCCGCTGGCTTTGAGGACAAGGGCCGAGCCATCCAGGGCCAAGAAATGAGGGCGGATCCCGATGCTGGAAAAGGCAGGGAAACGAATTCTCCCTAGAGTTTCTAGAAAGGAATTGTCAGCCCTGCCGATGCCTTGACCTCAGCCCACTGAGACCCCAGTCAGACTTGTGACCCCCCCCAAACGCAAGATAATAAATGTGTTGTTCTAAGCTAGATGTTTGTGGGAACTGGTGAGAGCAGCAATAGAAGACTGACATAGTAGGCTTGGCAGATGAAGTATTATTACCTGTTTTTTTTTTTCATTTGCTGTCTTTATATATTTCAGACTCTCCTAAATAGTTTTAAGAATACGTGTAAACTGAAGGCTAACTACGAGCCAGGCACCGTGCTGAACACTTAACGTGCATTTTCTCATCGAATCCTCCAAGCGGCTTAGGAATCGGCACGATTACAGCTCGCCCGGCATATTGCAGGTGTGCTATAAACGTTTGTTGAATGCACAGACGGCCGGACGGATGGGCAGGGAAACAGGCACTGCTAATACAGGCCAAAAGGAGGGAACAGATGGGACAAAGATCCCTTCTTGAAAACAAAACTAAGCGGTGGCTCCGCTCGGAGAAGCCTGTGGCTCCACCTGGCCTCCCGTGAGCGGTGCCCCAGCACTCAGCTTAGACGGCTCCCTGACCCTCAGCCCTTTTCCCACACGTCCCCCAGCCCCCCAACCCCCTCCCCCGCTCCCAGGCCAGGCCCACCATGTGCCTACGTGCTTTCTGAAGAGCTCCACGTGCGGACCCAGAGCCTGAGGGTCAGCGTCTTTCACGAACCAGACCACATCCTCCACGGTCCAGGTGGAAGGGTTCCTGCTCCTCAGCCGCCTGGCGTCCTGCCCGTCGGGGGAAGGGCTCGAGGCTGGGTGGGTGGGCACAGAGAAGGACATGAGACACGGGGACCAGGGCCTCCCTGCCTCCCCGGGCCGCCTGCTCCCACCTGGCCCTGAGTCCAAGGCCGTGGCCTGGGTGACCTTCTGCGACAGAGAAAGGCTGGGAGTGGCTGCTCTCGTCAGGAGCCTGGAGCCCGGGAGGCCACTTCTGGAGGCAGGGCCTCCCATCCGTGCACAAGTCCTCTGTTCTCCCAGGGAGTAACGTGCTAGAAAACGGATCTCCTTCAACAGCCTGAGATTCCCATCCACGTTCGAGTTGTAAAACCCCCTCCCGCTCAGCCCTCTCTCAGGGAGCCCTGGGCCTCCTGTCGCCGGGTCCTGTGACCAGAGGAAGCCTGCTAAGATCCATGTCCAGCAGGCCCCGACAGTGCCGGGAGGCCAGAAGGAATGCAGATCCTCTCTGCCTCCACCGGGGACGCTGAAGCAACGGGGACGTGGCAGAATCGAGGTGCATTTGCGTCCTTGTTCTGGGTCTCTGCCAACAATGCTTGGAACCCCTGTCTGTGAAGGACCGTCCCCCGCTCTGCACGAGCAGAAAAGAGGCGTCGTCTTACCGCTCCAGGCGCGCACCGAGTGCCTCCCGGCCGCCTGCTCGTCAGAGCGCTTGTTCCACCAGCGCACCGGCCGGGGAAGCCCTCGGCAGCAGAGGGCCTAAGCCTGCGCCTGGTGCCCAGCTGGCCCGCGGTGACTGATGGCCGCGTGAGCTGCACTGTCGCATAAATGCGTCTCCCCCATGGCGGGTTAAAAGGTGCAGGACAAGTGAAGGAGGAGGAAAGTAGTGAATCAGACGCCTGGCTCTATTTAGGGACTGACTTTTTTGGTATGTCCCAGACCAACTCATCCTCCTTCCCCCACACCAGCTTCTTCTCCTGCCCCTCAGGTTTCTGAAACCAGTGACGTCTCTACTTCTACCTCTGTCTCTAGCGTCCCTTATTCGCTCCCACAGTCAATGATTCTAAAGCTCTTAGAAGGATGACTCTCATACCAGATCCACCTTTCCGCTCTGCTTCCCCTAGCTGGGAACCTCTGACCCAAACCCCTGCAATGGTTTTCTATTGGCATCCTCGCCCTCGGATCTCTTCCCTCTAGAGCAAAACTGTCTACTGCCTCAACGCTTTCCCTAGACCCAGCTCTGTCTGTGCCCCTAATGAATGTCCCTTGCCTATGCACTGACTCCAGAGTCCACAGTCTAGCTCAAGGTCAAGGACTCTCTTTGGTTTTAATAATATCTTCCCTTCTGAGACAGAGAGGAAGAGCTTTGGTGCCAGAGAGACCTAGGGACAAACCCTGGAGCTGCCGTTGCTAGCATTTTGACCGTGACTCAGCTCATTAGCTGTAAAATGGCAACGCTGTCCTCCAGGAAGGGCATGTGTCAGGACTGAAATGGGATTAGGCCCAGTCCTAGAGCTACCATGCATCAGGTGCTCCCCAGAGGGAAGGAGGCGCCCTGCCTGCCTCCACTGCCCTCCTGCACATTCCCATCCAGGCACGCCGACCAAGCATCTCCCCAGCTTCCCTTCTCCATCTTTAGCCCGTGCTTTTTGCTTTCCTCTAGAAGCATTTACCCTCCTGCCTTTCCATAGACATTCCAGCAGCCATCGAAGCCCAGGCAGACCCTTCCCAGGCAGCGTGTCTGTATCCTGCCATCTGGATGTCACCTTCCTCTGCTTTTAACCCCCATACCTGTGTTCAAAGATGCTTTCCGCAATTGCCTTATGCTGCAAGTATGCATGTCTGTAACCTCCAGTTAGGTTTAAGTTTCCTGAGGATGATCACTTTCATCCCCCCACCCCGCCCCTACCCCATTCATTCCGTAAACATCTACTGAGCGTCTCTTCTGTACCAGGTCCAGGGCAAAGTGGTGAAAAACGGGATCCTCTCATTACGGGATTTATAATCATCGATGCCTCTACAATTCTAAGTAAATGTGTTTGTAAATATGGGCTCAATATACTTTGTAGAAACGGCATAAATAACTTATACAAAAGCCTTGAGCAGGTTAATTCTTAATCTTATTTTCAGGCCAGAAGAAAGCGGAGGCTCTGAACAATGAAGCAGTTTCCCTACAGAATAATTCTACGTTCAGAAGCCTCGGCTTCCATTTCCCTCCTCCGGTCCCAGGGTGCGGTGGTTCCCTGCTATCTCTTTCTTGCTCCTCTTTTTAATGTGCTTGAGAAGGGCACAGTTCTCCATTAGTGCTGAGCGAAGTACAGCATCGCATTTCCAAGTCTGCCCTAAAATCATAATGGTCTGCTTGAGAATTGGATTTACTTTGAGATTTCCCCTGCCTTTTCCTTGCTGGACCTGGAAGGGTCCCCTAAGGTGGGTTGGCACGGGGCGTTCTGCCGGGAAACTGTTAATGCACCCCGGAGCCTTCTGAATGCTGATGAATGCTTATTAGAGATGATTTCACTGCATTTAAAGACATCTGCACTCAACATGGGGACGAGGAATCAGGGAAATCACGGGAATCGCGTTTGCCTTGGAATCCGCCCCGTCAGAGCTTTGGCGCTAATCGGGGTGATAATAGATGCTCTGATTACAAAGGCTGGAAGTCTTTTGGTGCCAAGAATGATTTTAGAGTGATCAGAGCAGGGGTCAAATCAAGTTTCTTGTATCTGACAGGAAGGAAGAACACCAGACTGATTCAGGGCATCGTCCCCGGGGAGCCTAAGCTCCTTGAGCAAGGTCAGGGCACTACTCTGCCACAGGGGCCACAGAGGGGTGGGGGTGGGGCTGAGCTGGAGGCTGGGCTCATCTTTGCAGAGGAGGCTTTCCAGGTGAGGCTGTGGAGGGAGGCGGCCCAGTTGGAAAGCGGCTCCGCTCCTGGTGCCCGGAGCTTGCTGTGGGCATTTTTCACTTTTCCAGGATGCAACGGCACCAGCCGGGCCTGGCTTGGGAGCCTGTCTGAGGGGCCTCCTAGCCATACAAGACAGAGCAGCACGAAGCCCGTCACACCTTGGGAGTTGCTCAAGATCCAAAGCACATAAACTCGCTGTAGAAGGAAGAGAAATGGAACTTTCTAGTGGCAGGTTTGTAAAGCCTCTGCAGTGGTGTGTGCTTACGAAGATAATAAATATGCTAGCCCCCCTTCAGGGACTGGGAAGGTGTCGGGAAGACAGATGGGTCCAGCCTGACACAGCCAGGCCAGGCAGAGGCGACCAGACAGCCCTAAGACGTGATGGATGTGAAAAGAATCTTGCTCCTAAAGGACCAGGGTGTGCAAAGTGCTCACCAAATGGCTTTCTGGGAAGGCAGCGTTCTCCGGCTCAGGGAACTTTGTGTATGTCGTGCGCCTTCCCCGGAGCTGCCAGAGACAGGGAGGAGTGACACCCAGTCGTGAATGGGTGCGTCACTGAAGATGGCGGCAGTTGTTTCTAGAGTGGATCTCACACGCACCAGGAACAGGGTGCCGGTGAATCCGTGCTCAGAGCAACCCCAGGCGTTGTCACAGCCCAGGTCCTCGCACAGCTGTCTCTGAGTCTCTGTGTCTCACACATGCCCACAACCACATACATAATCTCCTTTCATCCATTCATAATTCAAAGAAGACTTTTTAGCTAACGGTAGAGTCATGTGGAAAAATGGAATGAGCAATGAGCTGGGAGTCAAAACTCCCTACCACCCACCAGCTATGTAAGTATCTTTGTGCTTCTCAGGTGTGAAATGAGGGAGTTGGGAAGAATCTCTAAGGTTCCTTCCATCTCTAATGCTGTTTTGGTCCCTTTATGCCACAGGCTGTCCCATACAACATCAAGGGAGTTGCCTTCTTACGCATCAGAGAGCCTCATCAGTGTGTCCCCGTGCAAAGCACACTGACTGAAGAGCCAGCAGCCAGGCTTGTAGTCCCTTCCTGGCCCCGATCATTCTCAGTGGGCTTTGGTTTCATGTTGTTTCTCAAGAGTATTTTAAGAATCAAGTGAGTATGTGGCTTTGGCTGGAGCCTGAGGAAAAGCATCTCGAAGGGAAGCCCATCAGTCTCCAAAAGGGAGCCCTCAGTGTCCTTCCTCTGGCTGCCCGTGAAGCCCCTTGGCCCTCTCAGCCTCTCTAGCAGCTGGGTCTAGTTGGGAGGGGATGCGGGTGAAGGCATGGGGAGGCTAGGTGTGTTCCCAGCTCCTCCTAGCGACCTGGTCCCTGTAGAGTGCATCCCTCCTGGAAATGAGGCCATGTGGAGTGTATGAGGTGCCCAGGCTAGCTGGGCAACATCGGGTAGTTTAAAATGGTGTTGTTTTTCTTTATTTCTATTGTAAGAATTTTCAGGACTCCATGAGATAAGAAAGATAGGACATAGAAGAGAGCCTGACCAATCCTCAAATTTAAGTCAGGTTTTTCTTTTTTCCCCCCTCCAAAGATTTATTTATTTATTTTAGAGAAAGAGTGTGTGCGAGTGGGGAGAGGGGCAGAGGGGCAGCCAACTCTCACTGAGCAGGGAGCCAGAGACATGCAGGGCTTGACACAGGGCTCGATCTCCTGACTTCCTGATCAGGAGATCAGGACCTGAGCTGAAACCAAGAATCCAATGCTTAACCGACTGAGCCACTTCAGGCGCCCCTCAAGACCAGCTGATGTGCTGTATGAGAAGAGAGGGTGCCCCTAGAGACAAGGAGAGACCACAGGCCTGAAGTGAGGCCAAACTGGGCTGGCTCCTTCTTTTACCACCACAGACACTGTGACCTCTGGGCAAGCGATTTGACCTCTGCCTGGAAGCTTCCAGCCACTCCTCCCCACCGTCTCTCCCCCGTCAACTCCTGTCCAGCTGGCTCCACTGTCACTTCTCAGGGAAGCCTTTCCCACCTCCCTGGAGAAGGCTCCGTGACCCCTCCCTAGCTGACTCAGAGCTTCCACACTTTTCCTTTGAAGCAATAGTCGCAGTTGTCATTAACTTTGTGCAATACTGTCAACGTTTGTCTCTGTGGAATTGCACACTGTCAGGGAGCAGGCCCCCCATATGTCTTGCTCACAGCTCCATCCTTAGACCTGAGAGGAGCCCCCAGCATAGTACCTGCTGGCTGAGCAAAATCTCTCCGAGTCTTAGTTGCCTCACCTGTCAAACATCTACCTTGTTGTGAGGATTAAATGCGATAATGTGAAGCATTTAACAGTAAGAATTCATCAAAAGGCAGTAGCTATTCTTCTAATTGTTATTATATGTCATTCTATAATGGCCAATAGATTTGTCTTCCTGAAGTCCATGGCCATCAACTTACTTTCCTCTTCAGAAACATCTGGCTCCCACGGACTGAAGCCCAATCAGTCTGACAAGGACCCCAAATCTCCCAGTGTGATTTCCCTCAGCATTTCTGCACAAACTCTCTTCTTTCCCCAGAATGAATAAGCCCTCGCCATGCCTTCGCTCACTTCAACTCCTTCACATGCAGCATGGGCCCCATTCTCCTTTTTCTGAGTGGGTGGCCTCTGTCCATCACCCAACACTTCACCCAATGAAGCAAACTCTAATCCATTTGGGTGGTAATAATGTCATATTGACTTTGTTTCTTGATTCTGAAGCTTGGACCTAATTGTGGTTGGGAATTTTATAGCATGGCCTATTTAATGCAAAAGTTAGGAAGCTTTTTTTATCCAAAACTTTATAGTTCTTGGTGCTTATATCTTGGATGAGAGACGGGGAAGAGCTCTTGAATTTTAACCCAAGTGTCAGGAAAAACCAGGGAAATGTGTCCTATGAATACATCCCCTCAGAGCCACTGGAAGAGGCCACAGGTATGATATATCAAGACAGCAGGAGGCCAGAGAAAATGCTCACAGGAGAGAGAAGGCAGAGAAGTTTGTCATGTCGTCCAGCCCTACCTTCCTGCCTGCAGCCCCATGCAGTTTTCTGGCTTCTGTAGTTTTAAACTATCTTGATTAGCACCACAGGGGAAAATCCATTTTTAGGTCCCTTCTAGGGTTTATGACTTGGGTCAAAACTTCCTAAAGAGGTACCGTTTCTTAACACCAACTACTTACTTGGAATGCAATTCCAGAGCAATACGGAGCAGTTCCTTGGGCAGAGGGAAAACTTACTAAGCCACCAGAGGGCCCGCAGCGAGGGCCCAGACTGGCAGCCAGGTGATAAACGGGCAAGGAAGCCAATGGTTTTCTCTCCTACTTTAATACACTGCCACTCAATTCAGCATGGCTTGTCTCTGTGGGTTCCAAATGTGTTTAACTGTGCAAACTTGGTTCGAGCAAAGCATATGCAGAACCCCACTCTGCAAATGTGCAGAGGACCTGGCTAAAGAGGATGGGGTGTTGGAGTCCTGTCCCTAGCCCCTAGAATTTCAGAGGGACCCCCTGAAGCCCACTGAACATAGTTTGAAAATCCCTGGGGTAGTTTTGAAAGACTCAGGCTTTGGAACCAGTTAAAGTCAAATCCTGGCTCAACACTTGAATGACCTTATCTTGATCCTCACTTTCTTTATCAGTACATTATATACAATAATACCCACTGTAATAATATACACATACTATAACACTAAATTATAAAAGTCATAAATACTGTATGGAAAGTGCCTGGCTCATAGCAGGTGCTCAATAAATAGCTATTTAGTAAATGCCTCAAACAAGCAGCCCCTTTTCTGGGACTGTGGAGGACTCAGAGATGAGCAAGGGACTTCACAAAGCTGAGGGTCTCATTCCTACTATGGGACAGGAAGGAGGAAGTACTAGAGATGAGGGAACAAAGTGTTACAGAAGGAAATTGAGGGAACGAACATTTCTAATCGGGAGTTATGGTTGAGACTGTCGGTTGCCTCCCCAATATCTTTTTTCCACTTCTTCCCTTGTAACGGAATCCCCGACTTCTAGCTGGGATCATGGTTGCTTAGAATGAAACCATATTTCCCAGTTTCCCTTGCAGCTGGTGGCCACATGACTATGTTCTGGCCAATGAGACGTAAGCAAAGCAGAAACCTCTTTCAGAGAGGTCGGCACTGCCCTCTGTCCCCTTATTCTCCCCCCCCCCCCCCGGCCTTTTCTCCACCATACCGCTAGAATGAGCATAGCTGGCTGGCTTTCTGGTATCTGTGGTTCCATTTAGCACACTGGTTAAAAGAATCTCTGGAGCATTCGAGAGTTAATGTACCTACAAAGGGTGAATAATTTTATTTTTCTTCAGTGTAACACAGAGGCTCAACAATGAACTTCAGCTGCTACACCCTGCATCAGCTTTACTCTGAGGAAGCTGGGTGGTTGCGTGATTTTTGAATATCCCACAGCCCAAAGGGGTCCTGCTAATTATGAACAACTCTAATTTGCTGGGTATCAAAGTTCTCACTAATATTTCTAAGTTGTTTAAGAGACAGTATTCAGGATACAGTTAGTGATTTGCTTGGAGTGGAAGGTAGCGGGCACTGGTGGGCTCCATCTCCTGATTTTACCCAAGATCCTAAGAGAAAGAAGTCCTGAGTGAGTGGGGCTCTCCCAGGGAGCAGCCAGAGCTCTAACAGAGAGGGCTCTCTCAGAGCTAGTTCCTGGGGAGGGTCTGGGCCTTTCCTCAAGGCAGACTCCTCAGATAGCTAATCAGGGTGTCATTCCAGGATAACAAAGGGCTGGCTGGGGTGGAGATGAAAATGAAGGACAAGAGGGTTGTTGAAGCTGGGATGGGAGGATATCCCAGGGCTCCTCTACAAAGAGGCAACAAGGGACTAGTGGAGGGAAGCTACCTTGAGATCCCTTTCAGGGGTCCAAGGTTCCCTTCATCTAGGGCCACCACATAGACTGGGATGGAGCAGACTTTTCTTCAGCTAGTGATAGAAGTTCTCTTCATCAAAATCATGCCTTCTTCTTACTGCTTGAATCCTACATGTGGGACCTAGGGAAGGCCTGATACTCCATGAACTTGAATGGAAGAGAGAGTAAATATCTCCTTTTGAAAAAGTCTTAACACTCTTAGGATTATGAGTCAATTCAATCAGGTGATGTCCTATGATCACTGCCCTGAGAAAATGGGAATTGGGTTGAGGAGAAGAGGTTGAAAGGAAGAGACGTGTGAAGGGCAGAGGGACACCAAGATGAGGGTTTTGACAACCAGGGGCAACATGAAGGCACTGGCATCATGATAGGGGCACAGAGATAATGAATATTTGCTGAACTACTCTACCCAGATGTTACACAAACTCTGGGGATAAGCCTAGGAAAAACTGGGCCCCCTCATTTATTTCAAGATGTTGATTTATTCCAGATCTTTTTCTCTTCTCTTGTTCTTAATAATCAGGTGGAACAATGTCTCTCCTTTTTGGAAAATGGGCTCTGCCCACTCAAATCTTCTGCCTGGCTGATGACTCTATGTGACAATATTGGGGAGTAGTCTGCAGGGTGCCTCTACATTTGGCTAGAGTCCCCATGGCTGAGGAGTTTTGTGCTCTGCCCCTCAGAACTGCCTTTCCCGCCAGTGCTTCCTGTCCACCTTTCTATCCTCAGCCAGGGGAGGCTTGTGTGGGACAGGGGAGGACCTTGAGGGGAGCATCTGGAGGATGTTGGATCAATCATACAAAATAGCTCACCACTGTGGCTTCTCAGGGCTACTGGTAGAGAGATCCAAGGCTCAGAACAAAAATGTGGTTTGCCAGAGAAGACAGCCAACCCACTGGGAGGCTCCAGAGAGGCAAGATGAAGACTCCCTGACTCCTCGGCATGGGGCCTCCTCTCTTCAGCAGTTTTCAGGTGTAGAGCTGCTGGGCTGTGATCTGCTGAGAGGTGTGCTCACATGATCTGTGACTGCTAATGTACATTGGGCTCTTGACATATCCTCGGTCTTATACTAAATACACATATGAACTTATTTAATCCTCCCAACAAACCTATGAAGTAGATGCTACTGTTATCATTCCATTTTACAGGTGAGGAAACTGAGGCACAGAGCAGTTCAGACTTGCAAAAGGTCATACGGTCAGGAAGTGGTAGGTCCAGGATTCTAGCCCAGTATGTCTGGCTCAACAGTCCATGTGACTATCTACTATGCTCTACAACATTTGTTCATTAACGCAATACTGAAGCTTGAAAATGATTTAAAAAAAAAACATAATTCACAATGAATACCAAGCTATCCCCAGAATGAGAGCATTTTCATGCACTGAATCCCGAAATGGGTGAGACAGAGGTGGTATTACAACCAGCACTG
This sequence comes from Ursus arctos, assembly GCF_023065955.2. Classification (NCBI taxonomy): domain Eukaryota; kingdom Metazoa; phylum Chordata; class Mammalia; order Carnivora; family Ursidae; genus Ursus; species Ursus arctos. The sequence goes on along the minus strand of NW_026622797.1, from coordinate 51,325,527 downwards.
TGGAAATATTTAACTCTGGTTCTGCCCATGTATTTGTATCCTGCAAATGTCACCCACTATGCAAGAGAAGATGCTTTACTGACATCTCGTTCCTCTTTTCCCTGGCACAGAATCGATCAACACCTTTCAGATTCCCTCAGAGTTAAGTGTGGCAAAATGGCCAGCTCTTGCCAGTGAAATGCGAGTGGAAGTGAAGTGCATCATCCAGGCTCTAGGGAAGAGTGTGCGCCCTCCCTGCTTACTCTTTCCCTTTCTACCCGCTAGGTGTTGGGGACATGGAGGCCACAGGGGATAGCAGGGCCCCAAAATAGACAAGGCCTAAGTCCCTGAATTGGGATGCATCTACCAACTGAGAGCGCCCACCTTGAACTCTTGAACAAAAGATAAATTTCTATTGCATTTGAGCTACTGTACATTTTGGAGTCGGCTTACTCCTACAGCCTAGCCTACTCTAATATACCACTTCCTTTACTGTGGTCAAAGGTTGAAGTTAGCTGCCTTTAAGAATAACAAAAACCCATGAAAGAGCTTCTAATTTCCCAGTGTTCCCATGTTCAGACAGCACGGTTCCCCCCCACCCCACCCCCGTACCCCTACATGCAGTGATCCCGGAGCAAGGGCCGAGGAGGTTCAAACAGGGGGAGGCCAGAGCATGCATTACATTACCACATCTGTTTCCTTCAAGAGAGGTCCCGTTTCTCTTGGGGCTGGAGCCTGGGGGCCTCAGCCCAGGTGCCAAGGGGCCTCCAGAGGACATGGGGCTGGAACGGAGACCACTGGCAGTGGTGGCCAGGCCTCCCCCGAGATGGCCATCTCCAGAGTTCTGCCTCTTGCAGTACAGCGAGGAGGAGGTGGGCAGGGAGCCCCTGTGGTTAAAGGCGGAGGCGGAGGGGTCCACGCTGTAGCGGTTCATGCCTGTGGGGTTCGCCAGGCACTCCTCAGTGGTGACTGTTTTTGCTAAGCAAGAAGGCAGGACAGAGAAGCAGAGATCAGAGAGCAAGTCAAGAGGCTACCTGACAGTCTTGACAAATGTTTCCCCAGCAGCACGGGTACCACTATCTGTGGGGATGAGAGATGGGGAAGAATGGACCCCACATCATAATCCCAAATAGTTCACCCCTCAACAGACCAAGACACTTGCCTCACCAACAAAGCATATTATAGTAAGGATGGGAGACGTGCCCCTCTGTGTTCAGAGGGAAAAGTGATTATTTTGGTTATCTATGACTTGGAAGTAAAATTCAAAGGTCTTTCTCCTTCCATGGTGTTGCCCCTCAAGCAGTCTCTACCAGCTTGTCTGAATCTCCCTGCTTTCTTTTCTCTTTGTCCACCAACACTGTCCTCTTCACCTGGCCCTTTAGAGAGATCAAGCAGGAGTCACAATGTCCCTGAGTTAAAGAAACAATTTGACCTGGGTGGTGACACAGGAGAAATGGTGCTTCCTCCCCACACTTTCAGAATGCATGAAGGTACTGCCCCTCCTCCAAAGCTAATAAACTGGGGACACAAATGCTGATCTGGTCAACCCCATGGTCCTCCCTATCACCTGCAGATGAGAGATAAAGAGCCAATCAAAAGTGTAGGGGCAGTAAAGGACCTGAAAAGTCAGCCAACCTCATCATCAGCTCCCCTTTGCCCAAATAAACCATGACTTTCTACACTTTTAAAGCTCAATCTCAGCCTGTTGAACTCTGTCTGTGACCTATACCTAGGACCAAAAGGTGTGGGTGTTTTGTTTTATTTTTAAGGACAAAGTTCAGGGGAATTATAGGGATAGAAAGAGGAAGAAAAATATCCTAGGAATTCCTTCTCTTCAGTCCCTCCCATCCCAGACTATATCATATGTGCCTAGTCCCATCAATCATCATGTCTGTACCACATACGGTACGATCTTGATATCCACAAAGAGAATGTGCTAGAGTAACAAACCCGGTGGACCCTTCAGGGCTGACGATGGGGAAACACATCTGAGGCCACAAAGTCCAGATGTCTTCTTCATGTATGAATTCCTCCTTTAATGTAGATATTGAAAGATTAAGACTTGATTTTATTAGGAAAGCTAGCAATTATTCTCACAGATTGGGGATAAATATGGAACTTGCCTGGAAATAAAAGCCATTGCTTATGGGATGTCACCAAAGCAGTGCCTAGAGCAAAATTTATAGCTGTAAATACTTACATTTAAAAAGAGGAAAGATCTCAAATTGATAACCTAATCTTTCAGGATAAGATAGTGCGGGGGGGGGGGGGGGGGGGGGGGGGGGACGGGACATGACAAACTATACCTGAAACAAGCAGAAGGAAGGAAATAAAGATTAAAGCAGAAATTAAGTAAAGACTAGAAAAACAATGGGGAAAATCAATGCAACCAAAGCTGACCTTTTGAAAAAAATCAACAAAACTGACAAACTTTAGTTAGATTGGCCTAGGAAAAAAGAAAAGAGTTAAATTACTAGAATCAGAAATGAAAGAGATGACATTACTACCAATCTTATAGAAACAAAATGGATCATTAAGGATTATTATGGACAATCATATGCCAATAAATTAGGTAACTTAGAAGAAACGAGCAAATTACCAAAACTGACTAAAAAAACAAAAATAGACCTATAACAAGTAAAGAGAATGAATTAGTAATCAAAAACTACTCACAAAGAAATCCCAGGCCCAGACGTTTTCATGAGTGGATTCTACCGAGCATTTAAAGAAAAATTAAAACCAATTCTTTATAAGCAAACTAATATAAGGAAGGGATACTTCCCAACCCATTCTATGAGGCCACTATTACCCTGACACCAAAACCAGACAAAAGCATCTCAAGAATAGAAAACTACAGATAAATATTTCCTATGAATACGGATGCAAATATCCTCAACAAAATGGTAGCAGATCAAATCCAGTGACATATAGCATGACTTATACACTGTGACCAAGTAGGATTTATCCCAGGAAAGCAAGGTTGGTTTAACAGTCAAAAAAACACTCAACACACTAGGAATAGAAGGGAGCTTTCTCAACTGGAGAAAGGGCATCTACAAAAAACCTACAGCTAACACCATAGTGAGGGTGAAAGACTGGATGCTTTCCTCCTAAGATCAAGAAAAAGACAAGAATGCTTATTCTCATCCCTTCTATTCAACATTTTACTGGAAGTTCCAGCCAGGGCAATTAGGTAAGAAAATGAAAGAAAAGGCATCAAGATGGGGAGGAAGAAATAAAACTATCTCTCGTATGTAGAAAATCCTAAAGAATCCATTAAAGCATTATTGGAACTAATAAATGAGTTTAGCAAGGGTGCAGGATGCAAGATCAATATATAAATATCAACTGTGCTTCAGATTAAAGAATCTGAAAATGAAGTTAAGAAAACAATTTCAGGGGCGCCTGGGTGGCTCAGTCATTAAGCGTCTGCCTTCGGCCCAGGGCGTGATCCCAGGGTCCTGGGATCAAGTCCTGCATCGGGCTCCCTGCTCCACTGGGAAGCCTGATTCTTCCTCCCCCACTCCCCCTGCTTGTGTTCTCTCTCTCGCTGGCTGTCTCTCTCTGTCAAATAAATAAATAAAATCTTAAAAAAAAAAAAAGAAAAAAAAAGAAAACAATTTCATTTATAATAGCATTAAATAGAATAAAAAGTGGAGGAATAAATTTAACAAAAGAAGTGTAAAACTGAAAACTGCAAAACACTGTTGAAAGAAAGTAAAGCTCTAAATAAATGGGGGAAAATCCCATGTTCATGAATCAAAAGACTGAATTTGTTAAGATGGCAATACTCCCTAAATTGATCCACAGAGTCAATGTAACTGTTGTCAGTATCTCAGCTGACTTCTTCATAGAAATTGACAAGCTGATTCTAAAACTCTTGTGATTTTCAAGCGACCAAAATGAACCGAAACAATCATGAGAAAAGAACAAAATAGAGCCTTCACACTTCCCAATTCCAAAGCTGACTACAAAGCAACAATAATGAAGACAGTGTGATATTGGAATAAGAACAGGCATGCAGATCAATGGAATAGAATCGAGAGTTCAAAAATAAACTGATGTGTCTATGTTCCGCTAATTCTCCACAAGGTGCCAAAATCATTCCGTGGGGAAAGAAACATCTTTTCAACAACCGGTGTTGGAGAACTGGGTGTCATTGGACCCTTACTTCATACCATATGCAAAAATTCACTCAATACGGGCCAAAGACCTAAATGTAAGAGCAAAAAGTTATAAAACTCTTAGAAGGAAACAAGAATAAATCTTCACGACCTTGGATTTGGCAAGATATTCTTATATTTGGCGCCAAAAGCATGAGCAACCCAAGAAAAATTAGGTAAAGCGGACTTTATCAAAATGTAAAACTTCTGTGCTTTGAAAGATAGCATCACAAAAGTGAAAAGATTACCCACGGAATGGGAGAAAATACTTGCAAATCATATATGTCATCAGGGACTTGTTTTCAGAGTAACTCAATAATAAAAAGACAACCTAATTTAAAGATGGGCAACGGACTTGACTAGACCTTTCTCCAAAGAGGATATACAAATGGCCAATAAACACACGAAAACATGTTCCCCATCATTAGTCATTGGGGAACGTAAATCAAAACCACAAAGAAGTATAACTTCCCACTCACTAGGACGGTTATAATAAAAAGTCAGATAATAACACACGTCGATAATGCTGTAGAGAGACTGGAACCCTAATGTAAAATGGTGCAAACTCTTTGGATAACAGTTTGGCTCTTCCTCAAATGGTTCAAACTGGAATCACTCTATGACCCAGCAATTCCACTCCTAGGTATCTACCCAAGAGAAATGAACATATAGGTCCACACAAAAACTGATACATGAACAATTACAGAAGCACTATTCATAATAGCCCAAAGGTGGAAATAACCCCAAAGGCAATCAGCTGATGAATGCGTCCACAAAAGGAGGCACATCCACACAATGGAATATTACTCGGGCATGAAAAGAAATGAATACTGATACTGCCACAGCATGAATGAGCCTTGAAATATTCTGCTAAGTGAAAGAAGCCGGTCACAAAAGGCCACGGATGAAGTGATTCCGCTTATATGAAATGTCCAGGATCGGCAACTCTATAGAGACAGAAAGTAGATTAGCGGTTGCTGACGGCAGTGGTGCGGGGGGAGGGGGAGAGGGAGCTAGCTAAAGGGCATTGCTTTTTGAGGTATTGAAAGTGTTCTACTATTGTGGCTGCACATTTCTGTGACCATACTAGAAACCAGTGTGTTGCACTCTTGTATGACATACGAATCACAGCTCAATAAAGCTGTTTAAACAACTCATTGCAGAAGCCTGGTGTTAGGTGTGAACACGTTCTCAAGAGTGTTGTTATATGGGCAAGTGTGGCCAATGCTGCTTTGGCCACCACGACACGAGTAAGCTGAGCAGCCTCAGTATACGCATGCTCTGTGCTTCCTGCGTCGTGGCCCGGGGAGTGCTGCCAGATGTCTTCAGGAACCTGGAACGCCACACCTTCACCTTGATGACCTCGACTCATCTCTTCCGTCTGAATCAGAAGACCCCAGTAGGACAACTCTAAAAGGACCAGGCTACAGAGCTACCTACAAGGCTGCCTCCTGAATGGAGCGAGAAAGAGGAAGACAAACACCAAGCACCTACCATGGGCTAGCTCCATTCTAAGCCAGTTAGCAGTAAGGCTGTCGTTGTGTTCCTTTTATTGGAAAGTTCTCAGTATCTGATATACTAATCCTTTCTGTGTCCCTAGTGGCAGGTGCCTTGGTATATGTGAGGAAGCTACTCATAGTGTCCGGCATACAGAAGGCACTCAATAAATACTTATTGAGTAGACATTTGGGCCACTGTTAGCCATTACACAGAATATACATTACAATTCAGATTATAAAGGTCCATATATAAATTCTTCATGTAGATGCATGATAAACAATGATACAAAAGATTTTATTTTGGATATTAAATATTTTAAATCAAGATTAAATATGTCTATGTAGTTCTGATAGTGGTAAGGTCGAGAATGCAGATAATTCTCCAATCTGCACTATAGCTGGAAAATACAGATGCGGATGAAAGATCGTCCTCCTATGACGCCGTGCAGAAATGGGAACAAGGGAACATGGACTTTATTGGTTTAAAAACTGCTGACGACCATGGCTGAGATCAAAGGTAATAAAAGCCAGCTTCTGGGCTAGGATCCAAACGAATTCATCAAAAAGTAAAGCCGACTTGAGAGACCATCAGGCAATAGCCCCAGCACAGGATGCACCAGTTATTCCAGAAGCAGCGGGGTGAACAACCATGGAGACAGATCCGCAAGCCCCCCACCGTGGCTCTGCACAGCCTGTAGCTCCCAGGAAGCCTGGGAGTGAGCGGCGGGTTCAGGTGCACACACTAGGGTGCCGTTCAGAATTGATGAGACACAGCTGCACAAACCTGGTGAAAACAGTCTTTTCCTCACCTTTATAAATAGGGGTGCTGACACTCACATCATACCGAAGGGTACAAATGACTGATACAATGCAGGCCATCATCATTCACCCACAGGACTGAAAAGGGCCTGCACAGAACAACCAGCCCAGCATTTCCCCAAGTGTTAGGTGTGTCCCATTGGTGGGTCAGTGCACGATTTTAGGTGGGACTTTGGTGTATTCATTTCCTAAGGCTACAGAAAATACCATAAACTTAGTGGCCTAGAACAGGAGAAATGCATTCTCTCATAGTTCTGGAGGCTACACGTATGAAATCAAGGTGTCGGCAGGGCCACGTTCTTTCCTTCTTTCTTCTTTCTTTTTTTTTTTCTTTTTAGATTTATTTATTATTTATTTTGGAGAGAGAGAGTGGGGGGAAGAACAGAGGGAGAGAGAAATTCAAGCAGATTCCACACTGAGCGTGGAGCCCAATGTGGGGCTCGATCTCACAACCTGAGCCGAAACCAAGAGTTGGGTGCTTACTGACTGTGCCACCCAGGTGCCCCAGGGCTATGTTCTTTCTTAAGGCTCAAGGGTAGTATTCTTCCTTGTCTCTGCCTAGTTGCTGGTGGTAGCCAATGATCTTTCACTGTGGATAGATCCCTCCTATCTGCCTCTATTGTCACATGGCATCTTTCCTGTGCCTCTGTGTCTGTGTTCAAATGTGTTAGGAAGACATCAGTCATTGGATTCGGGCCCCTAGTCCAGTATGACCTCATCTTGATTACACCTGCAAACACCTTCTTTCTTGCTTGCTTGCTTTCTTGCTTTCTTTCTTTTAGAGAGAGAGAGAGTGGGGTGGGGAGCAGAAGGAGAGAGAAAATCTTAAGCAGGCTCCCTGCTGGGTGCAGAGCCCGACATGGAGCTCTATCCCACGACCCCAAGATCGTGACCTGAGCCGAAATCAAGAGTCGGATGCTTAACCATCTGAGCCACTCAAGATCCCCAAAAGACCCTATTTCTAAAGAAAGTTCTATTCACAGGCACTGAAAGTTAGGACTTGAACATGTATCTTTTTGTACATGTATCTTTTTCACAGCAACAGGTGAACATTATTTTTTATAGTCATGTATTTTAGTGTATAGCAATAAAATATAATTAGCCCATCAAACTATGATTTCACTGATACGATATAAAAAGTGACTAACAGCTACAGTTAAAAGAAATGAATGTGTTTAAAGGAATATCTTGAGTAAACACTTTTACAATTGTTATATGGACACAGCAAAAATTGTGAAAGGTGGTGTATTAACACTGGAAAGCACTGAGTTAGTACCAACCCCTCTTTCAGGCTGGGTGGTAAATAAGGAAAATAAATGAGCCTCTTATTTAAAAGCTTCCTGCAAGAGATTTTACAATCCCCCTCACAATTAGCTCATGGTACTGCAAATCTCATTGTCTAAAAGTTTCTGCTTACATCTAACCCAATTCCTCTTGCGTTAGTTGAAAGGATGACTGCTGGATACATCGCCTTTATACTATTCAAAACTATGAGGTCATCAACATACAGGGAGAGAACTTGTGGGTATGCGGAACTCTTAGTAACTAAGACTGTCATCGTGTGACGCATGGATTGTTGGTTACCTAAAACCATTATTTCAAGTCTGTAAAAAGAAGGACCAAATCCGAACCTGACGCTTCTCTGCGGTTTTGCGGCTGCCTGGTGAGTGAACAGCAGATGGGGCCAGCAGCCCTGGGATCGCCCGCACGAGCGCCCCCGCAGATCCAAGTCCTGCCCACAGACTCACGGCCACCCGCAGGACTGGCAGGTTAAGACGCTCCCGCTCCTTTCTCCCTGATTCTTAGAAAATCGCTTCTCATCTGCAGTGAGCTTGTCACCCTGGCACCTCTCATTCATTAAACACGAGGATCCAACCCAGCCTCCATTGAAGGCCACGTGATCTCTGTGGAGAACATCAGCTCAGCAAAGTGGGATAAGGGAGAGGGGTCTTCTGCACTCTCTTCTCTAACCTGCCTCTATCCACGAGACAAAGGCTGCTGCTTGGAAAATCATTACATCTTTCCTCCAGGAAAAGGAATCATCTGCCCTTGTCCTATCGCAGGAGCAGGCTTGAATAGAAAGGCAAACACAGCAAGGGCACCATCCAAGACGTCCGCCGCGTTTTGGGGTTTAATGTCTTGGGAACTTTAGGAGAGCCTGATGTTCCTTTTCCACCCTTGCTGATCTGTGAACTACGTGTTCCCGCAGTCGCTATATAGAAAGCCTGCCCATTAGTGAAGCCAAAGAACACTCTGAAGGGTTCAAACCCACTCGAGCCTCAAGGGATAGCCATTTGCTTCTGAATTTGAACTGTGTCTAAGCCTCCCTGTCTGGGAAACAAACTGGAGAGTCAGGCGTGGGTGGGCGCCCCCTCCTCCCTCACCTCTGCAGAGGCTTCCAGGTCGCCTGTACTACACAGCCCCACTCCTGCAGCAGCTCGGGAGGGTCAGGCAAGAGCACCTGGGATGTAGAGAAGGTCTGAAGAGAAGCAGGAAGAGACAGAGGGACAGGAAGAAGAAAGCCAGGAGCGGAGAGAGAAAGTGCCAAGGCAGCGAGAGCAGCAGAGAGAGGACAAAGGGCTCACATGTATAAAAGTGCAGACACTCCTGATGGAGTTTTAGCTCAGGCTGGGGTTGACCCGCTGGCATTTAGGACACAAGACCGAACTGCTCACAGTTAAGTGAACTTGGCCTGTTTATTGTATCAAAAAAGTGGAGCTGGCACTTTTCTTGGGTTCTTTAACCAAATGAAGCCCTGAAAAGCAACAATACCGCCATCTGCAAAATTATTCTCAAATAATACCTATTCATGCAATAATAACCCCCAAATTCCAGAGTCTTAGAAACTATTCTTTTTCAGTACACACAGTTCTTTCCACCCCCTCTTTCACGGAGGCGCGCGCGCGCACACACACACACACACACACGCACGCACACACCCTCCACTCCCCACCTTATTTCCCCACATCAGTCATAACTTCTCAATTGAAGGAACAGCTGCGGCACACAGTGAACCCTTTCTCTAATCATCACGGCCACCTTCCCCCTGGCTGGGAGCCACTGCCTTTCTCTGGATGGATTGCCAGCCAGTCTGCCCAGGCCAGCGTGCCACACAACCCTGCCCAGGCTGGCAAGGAAGGCAAACCACTGGATCAGTGTCCAGAGTGCTCCGTGTGTGAACAGCCTGGCTCGGCTCCTTGAAGAGAGGGCAGCTCCCCAGATCCCAGCTCTGAGACCCAGATTCGGAAAGGAAGTAGCACCGTGGGCCCCATACACTGCCGCTCCAAGAGCTGGGGAAGGACTATTTCCCAATGCCCCGCCAGGTGCCACCCCCTAGGGGGTGCAGCCAGTGAGCTCTGCGCAGCAGAGCGAGACCTGCGAGGAGAGAAGCAGAAGGGGGCAGGAGGGAGGAGACCCCGGGAAACAATAGCAGGTCCCCAGTAGGGCTGCCCTTCCCCTGTGGAGGGGCCATCGTTTCCTACCGTGGGCGGCCGCACGCTCCGGGGTGCCCAGCACGTGCTCAGTGCTGCTGTGGGAGGCAGAGGACCTCAAAGGACTCCTCCGTGGCAGAAATCAGCAGATTTCCTCTCTGCCCTCGAGGCTGCCTGTCACTGAGGCTCTAGTGGAGGTTTGCGGACTTTCTTTGCTCAGGCTCAGTCCCGCCCTTGTTCTTGCTCAGATAAGCTCACCGCGTTTTCCCTCAGGGCCCTCTGTGGCCTCCTGTCCCAGCCTTCCCGGTTCAAAGGGCACCAGGCCACACCACCTAGGAGGCTTAGCATTTCATTCGCTTCAATTAAATTTTCCATTAACTTGGTCTCTGGCCAGTATAGATTTTTCCCTTTAAGCTTGTCTCTAAGTTCAGATCACTCAGCCCTCAGAATCAACCTTATGACTCCCCTCTGGTCCATTTAAGTACATTTATATATTTTCTCCCCTAATGAGATGCACAGAAACCAGCCATAATTTTACTGCCTGACACCTGAACTTCGGCAGCCCTCTCAAGTGTTCCTGGTTTGCCTCAGACTTTGCTCTAAGTCTATGGGTTGATTTCCTCCTGTGGAAATTTTGCCCAAAGTCAGCCGTTTGGGATAATGAATGCCCTTCCAGTCTCAAGAGGAGAGCAGGTTCCAGAACACTTTCCATATGGTCTTGCAGTGTTACCACACCTCTACCCCGGGTTCTTAGGGTAACTCCTAACAGGTGGGAGAGGACGTAGGTAGGGGGTCACCTTCCGCAGTCATGCTCTGTTTCCTCAACGCCCCCACATTAGTCTTTCTAGAACTTCAGAGAAATTAAAAGTGGTCCTCAATCAGGAAAATGTTGGAGTCACCAGAATAGAGGACACCTTGTAAGTTTTGGTTCTAAACGGACATCCTTTCAGTATGGCTCATGATACTTTCCAGTATTCCTAACGCTAGTAAAGCAAGCTGCCCTATTGTGAGATGCTCTGTGGAGAGGCCCATACGGCAAGAAACCAACAGCTCATGGGCAACCAACAAGCACACGAATAAGCTAGGATGCGAATCTTTTTCTAGCTGAGCGTCAAGATGCAGCCTGGTGTGGGACCCAGAGCCAGGGGACCCAGTTAAGCTGCACCTCAACTCCTGATTCGCAGAAACTGAGATAATAAACGTTATTTTAAGCCACTAAGTTTTGGGGTAACTTGTCACACAGCAATAGATAACTAATACAGATGGGAAAAGGGCATTTGCTTCTTTTCTCTTGACTCCGCATGTCCGTTTGGAAATGCCAACGACTCATTCAGTCGCAGCTAGGAAGTATCTGCCGTAGAATGACCTGTTCAATTCTCCGCCAGAAAGTTTATGGGATTTTTTTCAGCAGACGGTTTACTTCTTATGTTTGAGAACCAGACACTACCCAGGAATAGGAGAGAGTTGATGAAGTTTATCTCAGAGTGTTATATAACAGCTTAATGGGAACATTCATGCATTTAACAAGAATTATTGAATACCTGTGCTTCCTCAGTAGCTATAGGACTCAAAAGAGAACATAAGCCTTGCGGTGCAAAGAGGTTCAAGGATTACTGAACATTGAAAAAATCTATTTTAAACTCCACGCAACTCAGGCCTTTTTCATGAGGTTATCTTTTTCGCCTTTAGCTCAATATTTTTTTAGATTTTATTTTTGTAAGTAATCTCGACACCCCACAAGGGGCTCAAACTCACAACTCTGAGATCAAGAGTCACATACTCTACTGACTGAGCTAGCCAGGCATCCCTAGCTCAGTGTCTTAAAATATATACAGATATTATAATTCAATGAATGACATAATTGGAAACACAATAAATAGATTTTCCTAAATGAACTCATATTGAAGCTCACGGGCAGAACTAAGATTGGTCCCATCCTGGCAAGCACTCCCCATCTTACGCTGTAGGAGCTCTGGCTGGGCTTCCCCTGGACCCAGCTGTCTGAAAATATAGGAAGGCCTGTGGATTTGCTGCAGGCCTGATGGACACTCCTCTTTGAACCTTTCCATCGAAACTTTCTCAGAGGATTCTTGACACCTGAGCTTGGTACTGATACTTTGTTCTCTTCCCCAAAGACTCTCTTTCCAACACTCGGCTTGAGAACAGAACAGCTCATTTTGTTCACATGGTCTCCTGCTGTGATGGGGCAAGCACAACTCTGAGATACTCCAATCACTGGCCTGCACTGGGGGACGAGTGGCTGCAAGGGAATCTGGTGTAACACACCTTCCTTCATTTGTTTGTTTGTTTGTTTGTTGCCTCCATCATTCCACGTATTATTTAAAATACCAGGTCAAGGGGCGCCTGGGTGGCTCAGTTGTTTAAGCATCCACGTCTTGATTTCACTTAGGTCACGATCTCTGGGTCCTGAGTTCAAGCCCCGCATCGGGCTCCAGGCTCAGTGGACAGCCTGCTTGAGATTCTCTCCCTCTCCCTCTGCCCCGCCCCCCCCACGCACTTGCTCACACCCTCTCTCTCTCAAAATAAATGAATACATCTTTAAAATAAAATACCAGGTCAAATTATTCCTAATGGCTGGTGGAGCAGGCCACTCTGTGTGGGTTTTGTAAAGATGAGAGGTCTCTCCTGGTGTCTGGAGTGATGGGCTCTGCCTGTCTTGTGGATGTCACCCAGCCAGGATGTACCCAGAGCCCAGGGACAAGGATGAAACACTCCTTGGGGCCAAGATAGGAAACCCAGGAGGAGAAAAAAGAGTTGATGCACTTGGAGTTCAGTTTCTGCATAGATTTTGCTCAATGGGGGTTGGGGCTTATTCTGTTCTTTTACATCTTTGTGAGATGAAATGACACAGGCGTACCACAAGTCATTTGTGAGTACCCATTGTGTGCAGTCGGGCTTCTGAGCTTGGGGTGGGGGTGGGGGGGTACAGATGTACACCCTCCCCAGCAAGTGTAGGGTAATAGGACCCTACCGACAACTGGCTTGGGAGGAAAGCAAAGGGTCAGAGAAGGGAAGACCTGGGCTCAGCTTCCTCCCCACTGTGGCCTTCCTGTGTGGCTCTGAACAAGTGGCCTTGACCTTGAGGGCCTCAGTGCATCCCAAATGGAAAAGCTCACTAAATGTTTGTGGACTGACTAAATGGATGTTTCTATGTAATATAACTCATGGCACTTGATGAACTCTCTTTCCTTTTAGAAATAAATAATCTTTCGGAAAGATAGGTTTTCCCTGCGTACTCATTCTCTGTAGAGCTATCGTATTAGATGAACTTGTAGTTCAACAAGGAAGCCGCTTCGATTTCTACAGGCTGGGGACATAGGTTCAACCATAATGGAGAGCTCTGTGAATATCTGTTACACCACTCGTTTCCTGGTGCCTGGCTCGAAGACCACCAGCCAAGGACGAACACATCAAGCTTCAAGAACAAATGTCCTTCTTCATCTCCCAGCCCTACCATCTGTGCATCGAAAAAGCTACTCGAGAAAAAGTAAACAGTTTGTTCCCATCGTGTTAAAACTTCAAAAGGCAGGAAACCAATCACTAAGTTAGATCTCGCAGAAGAGTTCAGCTATCACGTCTGTGGTTTCCAGAGATCTCCCCTCCTCTTGGTGAGCGGACGACTTGTTCTGTTGTGTTGCACAGAAGTCAAGTCATAAATATCTGCCGCAGACTCGTTACCTCTCAGGCTCTGCCGGGTTACTACGCGGCCCTGCCCCCACGTCTATCCAGCGAGGAGATGAGAGCTGGACCCAGATTCTTGCAATATAAGGCAAAATTACGTGCCACCGAGGATGTGTAAACTAGGGGCTGGGAGAGCAGAGGGACATCTCGAGATTCGGGGAAGCCTAAAGGACGGCAGGGACCCTGCTGTGGAAGGTGTCCAAGGCCTGTCGTCGTTCTTGGCTTTCTTTCACCCTTCTCACCAGTGCAGCAAACCTCCTCTTTCTCGCCTGGATTTGCATACCTGCCACCTCGCCTGACCACTCCGCCCTCTCCTCTCCAAGGGCACCGGATCATCTTCGGTGGCAACACTTGTACGGGGGGAGGAGGGCATCGTCCTCGTGCAAATAGACTTATTTTACTGAAAACCCGAAATAAATTCTCCATTTCCCTAGGCGAGCAGGACTCTGCCAGCCCACGCTTCGTCCCTCAAAGTGTGGCCGCCGACCCGCAGCAGCGCCGACCCACCTGCGCGCCTGTTCCACGGGGCCTCTCTGGCCCGCGCCAGCCCCGCGGCCGCATCTGCGCTTTAACAGGACGCCAGCTGGCTCCGGAGCACATTAAAGCTTGGAAAACACTGGCTAACGTTTATCTATAATTGAGGGCTTTTCTTTTCAATATTCAAAGGGAAGGTAAAATTTCCCTGTGATCGTCGCATGGCTTCTGATAGAACCACAAACGTTTTCAAAGCCATGTTTCCGCCTGCATCCCCCTGAAGCACCCAGGCTGCCCTACTGCCTAAAACACACACCACGTGGCTGTCAGGTAACAGAATTAAAGGGAAATGACCGGAGTTCCTGATTTCGAGCCAGGAACTTTACCTTCCAGACTGGATTCGGGCAGCTGAGCAGGTAGTCTGGTTTTCCCCAGACATAGGAGAAAGATCACAGGAAAGCTCTGAGGAAGGGATGCGGAAGGTGCCCTCTCTGTTCCAGCGTGAGCCGCTCTGTCTTGGTATCCTCGCTCTCACCTCCGGGGGGCCCTTGCTGGGGCTCCTGGGGCACCTGCTGCCCAGAGCTAGCCTCTGCCACCTCCAGCTGTGACATCCCCCTCCTCCTTCTCCTCTGGGTTACCGGTTGCCCCTCATGGCCCTCACAAGCGGGCATCTGCACTTGTCACCAGTAACGGGGAGATCACTACCATTCAAGCAGCCCCTTCTACTTCCATGGCTTTGACTTTTCAAAGTTCCTTACGAATACAACCCACCTGACCCCTAAGGGAGCTATCTTGTAAGAGTTTCACCTGGCTCTCCAGCTGCCAAGCTCTCTACCTGGCAGAGTGGTCCTTAAATCCACGCTTCTCAAACTATAATGTGTCTTCAAAACACCTGGGGTCTCTTGTTGGCGAGTGTGGAGGGAGCCTCTGAACTTCTGCCTTTCTCAGCTGATGAGGGTGCTCCTGATCAGAGTTTGAGTGGCAAGACCTTACGTTTAATTAAATCTACCACCAGAACCACCAAGAACAAATCCACGTGACCTGCTGTCATATACCGGATCAGAAAACGATGTCTTCCCCCAAAACATCCATTTTTTTTTTACCACAAACCTCGTTTCTTTGATAGCTCTTTACATGTCATGGTTTTTCCTTTTCTTATCGTCTGATTAACTGTCTTCTGGAAATGCTCTAATGAGCGTTGACAAACCCTGCAACTGTGTGGCTCAAGCCTACTAGATTACAGCTTTAACCGAGCAGCACTGGGGCAGAGAACCACCTGGGCAAATGAGCTCAAGATTGTGCAGTCATGTTTAGGAACGACGTGGTCCTCTGGAGGGATCTGGACTCTACAATCAACAAAGGCCTCCATCGTTGCCTCTTATACGTGCCCTTTTTGCCACAATAGTGGAAAAGGGGGTGATAAGCTAAATCTTCATTTGAAGTGATAATAATTTGATGTGTTACCCTTTAAGGGAAATTTGACAAGGCAATCCTAAAGAGGCGATGTCTCGATCTAAAGGCAAACTCTCCACTGGTGTCATTTTAGGCTCCATGGCACACTGGTGGGAAAGACATGTGGCAAGAGGCCACTTAGAGGCTACTGCTTCTTGCACTTTCCCTGAGGCTCCCAGACACGTGAGACCTACTGCACTCGGTTCCGCAGCACCTAGGGCACGCGCAGCAATGTCCACAAGGTTGGGTGATTTGGAGCAATTCATTTTTTCAAATCAGCCATGGGCTAGGGAAGGGCTCATGAAGACAATTCGAGTCATTGCTTCCTGAGCCAGGCCAATTAGGAAGGAAAGCAGCTTTTGGGTAGAAATAACCATCTCAGTCAAGGGAAGAAGTGAGGCAGCGACACTTCTCCCAGGAAAACTCTGGAACTTCCTCCAGCATGGTGAGCTTGGGAGAGAATACGGTAGAAACCAAGGCAAGAGTTTCCTTAATAATCACTTTAGGAAAGTTGAAGGGGGGCTCCTGGGACAGGATGTTAAAATGAAACCATTTTAGTTTCAGTTTTGGCTGAGGCTGCAAGACAACAGATCCCCCAAGGTAAAGTGAAGTGAGCAGCTATTGCGAAAGAGAGAGAGAGAGAGAGAGAGAGAGAGAGAGAAAGAAAGAAAGAAAGAAAGAAAGAAAGAAAGAAAGAAAGAAAGGAGAAAGAAAGAAAGGAGAAAGAAAGAAAGAAAGAAAGAAAGAAAGAAAGAAAGGAGAAAGAAAGAAAGAAAGAAAGAAAGAAAGGAGAAAGAAAGAAAGAAAGGAGAAAGAAAGAAAGAAAGAAAGAAAGAAAGAAAGAAAGAAGAAAGAAAGAAAGAAAGAAAGGAGAAAGAAAGAAAGAAAGAAAGAAAGAAGAAAGAAAGAAAGAAAGAAAGAAAGGAGAAAGAAAGAAAGAAAGAAAGGAGAAAGAAAGAAAGAAAGAAAGGAGAAAGAAAGAAAGAAAGAAGAAAGAAAGAAAGGAGAAAGAAAGAAAGGAGAAAGAAAGAAAGAAAGAAAGAAAGAAAGAAGAAAGAAAGAAAGAAAGAAAGGAGAAAGAAAGAAAGAAAGAAAGAAAGAAAGAAAGAAATAAGAAAGAAAGAAAGAAAGAAAGAAGAAAGAAAGAAAGAAAGAAAGGAGAAAGAAAGAAAGAAAGAAAGAAAGAAAGAAAGAAAGAAGAAAGAAAGGAGAAAGAAAGAAAGAAAGAAAGAAAGAAAGAAAGAAGAAAGAAAGAAAAAGAAAAGATGGTGGAAAGCTAGTTTTATACCTATAGGTGACACCTACATCCAGCCTGCAAAAGAAATGCAGACGTTGAGAACAGATTGACTAGAAGAGGATTATGGAGAGAACTGTCTAGTGTATTCCCAAGGGCTTCAATGTGGCCATGAGACTAGCTTGATATCTGTCCCTGGAGCTTGAGAGACACAATGATTATTGTTTGATTCCCACGGGAAATCCAAAAGCCTGGCTACTCCAATGGCAGAACAAAGGAAGGTGCTTGCAAGGTGCAGCCTCCGTGCCCAGAGTTTGTTTGGGCAAAGGGTTGTGGTGTTTGTCAGGGACCAGATGTGGGCCATCAGAAGAGAGATCTAAAGTGAGATCTTTGGGGCGCCTGGGTGGCTCAGTTGGTTAAGCATCTGACTCTTGATTTCAGCTCAGCTCATGATCTCAGGGTTGTGAGATGGAGCCCCGTGTGGAGCCTGCTTGGGATTCTCTCTCTCCCTCTCCCTCAGCCCCTCTTCTCCTCCCTCCCTACTCTCTAAAAAAGAGTAAGATCGTCTTAGATTCTTTCTGTGGGACTGTCTGGTGGCACAAGGGGGCCTCTGCAGAAGGAAGCTAGAGATTTACCTGCAGATGTGGGGCTGTGGCAGGAATTGTAAGTGACCAGGTAACCGGTCAGAGAAGAACTGAGTTTGTCCATGCCAGGGAAAGTGCAGGCGAGAGATGGCAGGATCACCTAAGTGCCCATGTAAGAGCCCAGAGGATGTAAAATCAGCTTTAAACACCTGCCAGAACTTGGGAGTAGGATGCCAACTCACAGCAGGATTAGTCAGGTAAAAACTCCTGCCTCTTGCCTCTCCTCCTTCCCTCACTCTAGTCACAAAGGATTCGAAATCATTATTAGCTAGATATGGGAGGAGGCAAAAACACAAGGTTAGGTGTGAGGTGGAGAGAAGCCAACTGGCCTGAAGCAGGTCTGAACTGGGAATGGGGAGTAGTTATATCTTTGAGTGAAATTTAAAGTTTGATTATTACACCGCTCTAGATATATTAATTATTGACTAGAGAATGTTTTGTTACCTGAAAAGACCAAGAAAAGTTACAAGATCTGTCCAAAATTTCATCCATGGATAGGAATGTAGTGGTCCCACAGGATATATTTAAAGAAGAAAGAGAGACATGAATTATGGGGCTTTATGATTATGTCCTATGGGTCATTGCTTGTTCAGTGTAACAGTGATCAGTGGATTGCTAGTAAAATCAGACCATTCTGCCAGTCTCATTACCAGATTCACTAGAAGACACATTAGCTTTAGGATATGTTCCCGAGTCAGCTAAGGCTTACAAGAGAGGCCGGAGTCATGCTGTCGGAACCAGAAGGAGCACTGTGCACGAGCAACCCCGACACCTTATTTAGGAAATGGAGGCCCGGAGAGAAGAAAAGATTTTCCCAAGCTTGCACATATAGAGATATCAAAAACAAACAAAACAAAACAAAAACAAAACCCACAAATGTATATAGTATCTGCTCACATAGACTATATTTAATTACGTAGCTTTCATTGTAAAGGCCAAATTTTTCCTGTTTCCCAGGTCTCAGAGAGATTAATGTAAAATTGTAAACAGGGTTCTTGACAGTATCTTAAAAAAAAAAATCTATGCTAAGAATCTAGATTTATCCTTCCCTGCTGTCCTCTTAAGCTTAAAATATAGCCACTCTTACTATAACATCTTTCTGTTGAAGGCTCTCAGCCTATCTGTAAGCACATACCTGCAGATGTATTCATTTTCCATTATCTGTAGTGGTCACTCAATACCTCAAAAACTTTCCCAAGCTCGTGTATTTGTGTTATCACAACACAAGGTCTCACACGGTGCTTGGAATCGAAGAGTGTTCAACAAATGTTTGTAGAATGACATAATGACTAGATTCCAGTTTCACCGGCTCTGTTCTCTTTTTATATCAACAATACTGCTTCCAGAGAAAGAAAAGAGGCAACATCTCTGTGGGAACCTGGAATCCAGAGCCTAGAGTCACGTTCAACTTTTTTATAAGTCCATACCTCAGGGCTGCTAAGCGGAGCTATCTAGCCCCTTGGGCACACCACGTGTGGCCCTTCTGTGCCCTTACTGACCTTGCCACCGGCTTTTCCACGCTGAGCTACTCTGCAACAAAAGGCCCTCAGCCCCTGGATCACTTTCCATCCTGTGATGAGAAAGAAACACTAACTCTTACTGGAAAACCTATTTGATTACCGGCCTGGTCAAATCCCAGCAAGAGACACTGTTTATTGACATGGGTGGGTACCTGAGGCCCCCAGGCAAGACCAACATAATCTATTTCTTAGCCGGAGTTTCTTCAGGATTTGTTCCTTAGTGCCGTAGTCTTTCAATGACTCAACAATGATGGATAAGTGCCCAAAAGTCTAAATTAGAGGAGAGTGAAGAAAATAATTCATGATACGTGATGTGGTCTCGTTGTCTAAATTCTAGTAACATAAGCCTGAAAGCTATAACATCAGCTCTCAGTAGCTGGAGCAATCCCTTCCCTCTGCAGCCTGGGTGGGGACTGTCTAGGTACCCTCAGTCCCGCCGGCCCTGACCCCTCCCGGGGTGGGGGTGGGGGGCAGAGAGGCAGCCTGGGAGCCTCCAGCAGGAGCACTCTCAGGAGCTCCCAGGAGGGCAGGGACACCTGGGACCACCTCAGGCACAGGGAAGACAGACGGACAAAGCCTACCTGACTCCATCCTGCCTTCCTTCTTCTCCTGGGCTTCCCCGGAGCCACTGGAGCCCCTGGGGAAGGGCTGGTGGCTGAAGAGGTCATCACACAAGAGGCTTCGGCACAGCTTGGCGAGGAAGCGGAGCACGTACCCGACGCTGTTCACCACAGGCAGGCTCCGCAGGTGCTGCTTGCCATCGAACGATGCCGAGACTGCAAAGCCACAGAGACCGCAACTTAGAGTGGGACACAAGAGAGCCACAGGTCCACGGAGGAGGTTTCTGTCTGTTCAGTTGTGCTTTGTTTTGGTTTTCGTTTTTAAAGATTATTTATTTATTTATTTGACAGAGACAGCCAGCGAGAGAGGGAACACAAGCAGGGGGAGTAGGAGAGGAAGAAGCAGGCTCCCAGCGGAGGAGCCCGATGTGGGGCTCGATCCCACAACCCGGGATCACGCCCTGAGCCGAAGGCAGACGCCCAACAACACTGCCTCCCAGGCGCCCCCAGTTGTGCTTTGTTTTTAACTAAGCTTTATTCGGATCTCACTCCATGCCTTCTTTGTGTTCCAGGATCTCCTCCGGGAGCCCACCCCGGGTTTTGGGTTTCGTTGTCATGTCTCCTTAGTCTCCTCTGGTTTGGGACTGGTTCCCAGTCTTGCCTTGTTTTGCATAATTTTGACAGTTTTGAAGAGTACTGGTCAGGTATTTTGTAAAATGTCCCTCAGTTTGGGTTTGTCTGATGTTTTTCTCATGATCTGACTGGGGTTAAGGTTTTGGGGGGAAGAAGTGAAGTGCCCCTCTCATCGCATCGGATCGGGGTGCGTGATGTCCACATGACATCACTGGGTTGTCAGCCTTCATCACTTGGCCAGATGGGGTTTGCCGTATTTCTCCACAGTACTTTCCATATTCCATTCCTTGGAACAAGTCAAAAGCTCGTGCCCACACTCAAGGGCAGTGGAGGGATTAAGTTCTACCTCCTGAGGAGGGAAGAGTCTCTTTATCATCTGGAATTCTTCTAAAAGAAAGAACTGTTCGTCCTTCCGTCCGTCCTTCCTTCCTTCCTTCCTTCCATGATTTATTGATATTGGTTTAGACACAATATATTTATTTTGTACTGTAGGTTATCCAATACTGTGTTATTTATTTTTCTGCTCAAATTGTTCCATCTTCTGTCTTTGGGACTTTCAGTGTCCTGTGTCCCTATGACATGCCCCCATTTTTTTAAAGCAACTTTTTGGTTACTGAAACTTCAATATGTTTCAGATTCATCTTGTATTTTCCCTGTCCCTGCCTTAATATCAGCCATTTCTCCAACAGCCCCGGTTCCTTGTTACTAAAGAGTGATATTTAGAAACCAAGCTTTGGGCCCTGGCTATGTTCATTGCTACTGGGGTGTCAGTAGCTCTGAGTCTTTTCAGTGGAGAGAGCTAAGAAATATATGCATGTATACAATCCTGTTACGATTGTGTCTCTGTCTATACACACACACATACAGGGAGAGATGCATAGAGCTAGGTCAATCAATAGATTTATAGGTAGGTCCAGATCTAGGTAGATAGATAGATCCAAATAAGCCTGAGTTCATGCTGAGGTCTCTAGCTCTGCTCCAGCATCACAGAATTCAGGGTTCTTTCTCTCTTCTGGGGAGGAGTCTTTAAAAAGAACAATAATCTCTCCATAGTGATTCTAGGTGAACTTCGATGTCTACAGGGTTACCAGAATTTAGAAGAAACATGTTTCTTCCAGCATGTTCCTTCCTGTAATTGTCCTCGCAGCCTCTCTCACCCCATGAAGCTCCCTCACTGTGAGGAACACAGGAGCAGACCCTAAGAGGACATTTCGCTCCCACCCAGGCCTCAGCCACTCATTGTCAACACCTAGAGTGCAGCCCTGTTTTTCATGTTTCATCTCCCAAAGACAGGCACACGGCAGGGCCTGGGGCGGGGGCAATGCCAGAGCTACTTTTGATCTTAGAACTAAAACAAAACAAAATATTTTAATTAGGAATCGAAAGAATCCATTTTTTGTGTGTATAGCTCTTTATAGTTTGACAAGAGCATTCATATCCATCACCTCATTCAGGCCTCCTGACTATCCTGTGGGGACAGTAGACAAGAGGTTATTATCCCATGTTACAGATGAGGAAACTGAGAGGAGGGCGTAGCAGTTTTTCCAGCTCATGTGGCTTCTAAGTGGCACTTGCCTGTGACGTTAATACTCCGGGTGACTCTGTTTGGGAGAGCCGGCAGAGAGCTGCCCACAGGCTCGCTAAGGGGTTTATCCTAGCCACTCAGACACTCTGGAAACTGCCTCTTAGTGTGAGCATTGCTGTTGACCTCCAATATCTTAGAAGACCAAGTGTGATGAAACTGAACCCACAGCAGGAGAGTCGGGTCATCGGTGTGTCCCATAGATCAGTGTGCATACGCTCCCGGAGGTGCCTGGAAGGGCCATCTCTAGAAGCAGATGTGGCATTTGTGACACCACAGGGTCTCCCCCTCTCGGATAGTGTGGCTCAGGCAGAGCACGAGGGTTATGGGGTACGACAATACTGCTCCTTTAGCCTTCGGGGTGGCCCTGGGCGCACCCATGGCAGTCTGGTTCCTTTAGCCCACTGTGCCGGCAGCAACGTCACCATTTTCTGTGTTGTCCATGGGGATGTTTGGAAAACAGTGCCTTAATGATTAGGCTCTAAGCACAGAGTGGGAGAGTCTAACTATTTCTCCTTGAGACCCTCCCTGAGCCATCTTGGTGCTACCCCAGCCTCGCCGAGCTTCCTATCACCATCAGGAAGTTGTGGTCCATATATACAATGGAATATTACTCAGCTATCAGAAAGAACGAATTCTCAACATTTGCTGCAACATGGACGGCACTGGAGGAGATAATGCTAAGTGAAATAAGTCAAGCAGAGAAAGACAATTATCATATGATTTCTCTCATCTATGGAACATAAGAACTAGGAAGATTGGTAGGGGAAGAAAGGGATAAAGAAAGGGGGGGTAATCAGAAGGGGGAATGAAGCATGAGAGACTATGGACTATGAGAAACAAACTGAGGGCTTCAGAGGGGCAGGGGGTGGGGGAATGGGATAGACTGGTGATGGGTAGTAAGGAGGGCACGTATTGCATGGTGCACTGGGTGTTATACGCAACTAATGAATCATCGAGCCTTACATCGGAAACCGGGGATGTACTGTATGGTGACTAACATAATATAATAAAAAAACATTAAAAAAAAAAAAGGAATGTGAAAGACCACGTTGCCACTTTGCAACCTCAAGGAGGCTGCACGAGGAGTCCCCCAGTGCTACTGCATTCTCCAAGACACTAAGACCAAGTGCTCAGCTCTGGACCCCCTGGGAATCCCTCGGCCAAGGGAAAGTTGGCAGCAGGGCTCTGCCCAGGCTTGTGCTGGTGCTGGGCACCAGCTTGCCACTGCTGAGGCCCCTGAGGCCACAGAAAGGCTGAGCAGGAGAGCAGGAAATATGGGGCTGGCTCTCCCAGCTTAGGGAGAGGGGCCGCAACAAACTCAGTTAGATGAGATTTGCTCAAGACGGTGGGCACACAGTACAGGAGGAGCTTTCTCTTAGCACCGTGTCTGTGTCTTGAGCCCTGCTACTCAGCAAGGAAAAGGACGAGGCCTTCAACCTAGAGGGGCAGCCCAAGTTTAAGAACCTAGCTCTCAGACAAAAATTAAGAGAAGAATGGCCAGTGAGCTCTCAGAAGGCTTGACAACAAGACCCTCCTCCTGGCCTCTCTCGGTGCAGTACCTCTTCCTCCTGTCTCTGCTTCTGCGAAACTTTCTTAAAAGTCACCCTGGGTCAGACACACACACCTGGACCTTGCCAAGTTCTATTTTAATCGGTTACCAGCAAGTCAGACCCAGCTTCCTGCTCAGACAGAGCTCCAGAAGGTGGGTAGAACCAATCACAGCTGGGGAAGCTGTGTTTGGACAACCTCCCCACCTCCCAGCCCTGGGGATCTAGGGTTAAATAAAATGCCCACTGACATTAGAGGCCCCTCCTCCCCTCCCCTCTCTTAGAGAGCTGGTAGGGTCATCTGCATCACCCCCATGGCTGGGGAATCTTCTCCTTATTCCCTGGGGCTATGGAGGCCATGCCCTTGATGCTGGGCCAAAGAAGACACTAGTCTGTCCCCTCAGAGTCAGGACATCTTGCAAAGACCTGGTGCTCTAGGGCTTAAGGGCACGTGGTGACAACAATTCTGTAGAGAGGGTATGGTGGAAAGAGCCTCTACAGGCAAACATTGGAAGGGGGCAGAGCTCCCAACTCTGCCTCTCACCTGGGGTGATGCTGCCATTCCCCATGGAAGCTGCTGGGGTGGGGCTGAAACTGGAGGACTGTGGTGACAACGGGAGAAGGGACTGACCCTGAAGCATCTTTTTAAAAAGACAACAACCCAGCCCTTGAGAGGCGCTTGGGACATGAGTTTCCCCACCGCCCTGCATGGCGATAGGTGCCATGGAGAAAGAATGAGGCAGAGTGAAGGAGAATAGATAGTTCCCAGGGTGGATATTTTAGACAAGGTGGTCAGAATAGGGCTCCTGGATAAGGCACCATTTGAGTGGAAACCTGAAGAAAGTCCAGGAGCAAGCCACACATGGATAGCTGAGGGAAGAGCATTCCAGACGGAATAGCAGGTACAAAGACCCCGAGGCAGGAGCATGGTGGGAGATAGCAGAGGGAACGGTAAGAAGGTCCATAGCTGCGGCAGAGAGGACTCAAGAGAAGTGACCAGGAAATCAAAGAGGTAGCCAAGGCCAGGTCCCTTAGAGCCTCTGGGTCCTCGTAAGGATGTGGGCCTTCTCTTTGAGTGACAAGAGAACCACTGAGTGTGTAGGACGGGGGGCGGGGGCATGATCTGACTTCGATTTTTAAAGAACCACAGTGGCTGCTGTGAGTGGTGAAACATGGCTGGATTCTAGATATATTTTGAAGTTAGAGCAATAGGATTTGCTGATGAGCCGCAAGTGAGGGGTAGTGAAAGAGGATTCAGAATTTCAGTCTTCTTGTCCACATCAGGAAGCATCGTCTCCTCAAGCCTAGAAAAAGGCCTCCAGCGCACAGGCTCATTTAAGGCCCCTGGAACCCAGCAGATGGAAGTCAGACCTCGGCCATAACCACTGTCCCCTCAAGCCTGATTATGCCTTGTTTCCTCTTTAGAAAGACACCCACGCCCTCCTCATACAACCCACCTCAGGGCCTTACCTGACACCATCTCGCCACCATAGCCCTGTTTGACCAGGGAGAAGACCAGCTTCTGCTGGTGGGCACAGTCGATGCACGCTTGCACGGCCTGCTGCAAGACCGCCGATGGCCTCTCGGGCCCGAAGTGCTCGGGGAGCTGCTGCACCTTCCTCCTCTCCAGGTACGGCCCTGCATTGGCTTGCTTGTTGATGTAGAGGCAGACTGTGGAAACAGAGACGCACTGCCCTCAGCATCGGTCGCATCAGACCAGGGGGCTGTTCCTGTGTGCATGGGGGATGCCTCAGCCGTGCCCCCTTGGCCCTCACCTTGGGAAAGCTGAAAGAAACAAAGGTGGGACTGATTTCGTCCCAACTTGAGGAGTACAAGAGGCAAAAGAGCCAATCACCCCCAACTTCCAGGGCTCGCTCTCAAGTGAACCTCTTGGCTGGAAGCAGAGAGGCAGGTGGGTCCCCTCCGATGTACTCAAATCAGAATTGCAGACAACTATGGAGGTCTATGTGGACCGTGTGTATAAAGTGTTTCCATACTGGGCATGTACACATACAAAATCTTCCGTCCTCCTCCAAAGGAGCTGTTAAGCTACACGTAAAGTTTGCCTTTTTTTTTTTGTTAACTTTCAGTGAATAAAACAATTAAGATGATGCTGATTACTCCAAAGACTATATACTCAATGAAGTTCTAAAGGGAGCGCTATTCATAATCTGAGAGATATCAAATACTCAGCTGCCCATTTAGGTGAGCCCCACCAATGGTCTCCACACCTTTGAAGTCATATACCCAGTCAGTATATCTGAGCACATGCCCCAAAATGTGTTTATTTATTTATAGGTTATATATGTTCTCGACTGTTTTAATATATTGCATACATTTTAAAACATAACCAAGAAATACAAATTTTTAAAGGATGAGATACAAATAAATATTAATGGTAGGTGTCACATTTTCTTCCCTATGGCAATGACTCCTCATCTATCCCACCCCCACCCCAATCCCAGGGTATGAGGATCTTACCTTGGGGGCCATAGGGGCAAAGAAGTGTTCAAAAGGGACTTGAAGAAGAGACCAATAGGACATGGGAGGGATTAAACAATAACAACAAAGGTGAAGAAAGTTAGTTTTTATTGAGCACCTACTCTATTCCAGGCACTTTGCATACTTTATCTTGTTTGATTCTCAAGACAAGCCTGGGAGTGGGATATGATTACTTCCTTCACTAATGAAGAAACTAATGAAGAAATGAGGCTTAACGGTTCAATGGCAGCTCTAAAGTCTAAAGTGTAATTAGGGGTGCAAAAGGGATTTGGACTGAAGTCTTTCTGATGCCAAAACCTGTGCTCTTTCCACTCCACTTCTCTTGTACTCATCCCAGATGATTAAGGAAATCTAGTCAATAAGGAACCTTCATGCCGGGCACTGTGCTAGGTAGGCCCTACAGATTCACAGGGTCCCTGGCTTCACAGAGCTTGGGGCCCCTCTAGGAAGGCGGAGCTTCTCAGAGCACTACAGGAAGCCATGTGGGACTGGCACTTCAAGACACACTGGGGAGGTGCTTCACTTCCCTGGTCAGTGAAGGCCATCTGGATATGGTATGCCTGAACTGATATGCAAGGGACAAGAAGGGTGACCAGGGAGAAGATCATTCCAGATAGAGGGAAGGCAATATGCTGAAATCCTATGGGGGGCTCTAGAGACTGAGAGGAGAGCAATGAACTGCAGGGCTCTGTTGGCCACATAAACAAATTTGGTTTTTACCTAAGAGCAAATGGGAGGGAAACTGAAGGGATTCAAGTGGGTTGGGAGTTGGGGTGGCTTGTGATGAGGGGGACAGTGTGTGTGTGTGTGTGTGTGTGTGTGTGAGAGAGAGAGAGAGAGAGAAAGAGAGAGGCTATCCTACTGCTGGTACTCTTATGATAGAAATGTTTGTTGGTGGACACCCCATAAGCAAGACTGGAGTGAATTCTACTCTGACTGGACTGGACACACCAGGCGGGATTAAGGGAGGTTAGGGCCCTTAAGAGATCTTAGCACAAACACAGGGACAGAAACACTTCAAGGTAAGCAGGCTCACGCTTGGTGCAAAGTAAACGTGGCTCTGAAAAGAAAACAATGGGCCACCAAAACACCCTTTCTAGTCCCACCCCAAGGCAACCAGCTGCATCTGAGATGCATTGAAAATCAAGTTTCAAGTAATCCTATCTGTGAGACACTTCAGCAAATGTTCTCAGAGAATTTGGTTGTCCTCCGGCTGTCCAGCTAACAACTAAATCCTTCATTAGAGCTATCTCAGTGGCAGCTCTCCAGTTCACAAAATAACTGCTAGATGGAGGGCTGGCCATCACAGCTTTAGAGGTCATTCAGCTGACCTACCTGTGAGAGCCTGTGGGGCCGCCAAGCTGGGTATGGTGGCTGCATCCTGAGGGATGGAGCTGAGGTCGGGCTCCGGTGTGCTTCGCGGAGGTGAGAGGGCTAAAGGAGTCATAAGAACCCGAGACTTGAGCTGCAAGACAGAGCCCGTTTGGTCAAGGAAAATCTGGAAATGCTCTCTCCACTTGCCCCCATTTTTTCCTGGACATCGGGGTAACCATTGCTACTCTCATGTTTCCACATCTTTCTATTGTGCAGCTAAGGGGCTGAACTTCAGATTCAAGTTCATGAACAAGATTCATTTTTGGGGTCAAATTCAGAGATCAGCTCTGTACTCCGCCCTTACAGTAGAGCCACCCAGAAAACGACTGTGTCAGGCAATGAGTGTGGGAACACAAGAGGTATGAACAGTTGCAACCTATGAGCCCTCTGAGTGCAGAATGCAGGGAGAGGACAGTTCCCAGGCTGCTAATCCCTAGAAGCCTGTGGACAGGGCCTTCCCAACATCTATCCAGAGACTGATTCCGAAGCTCTTCTCACTCTGTGCTGAGCTTTCAGCTCACAAAAATCACTGGATCCTGCTGGAAAAGAGAGCAGAAACCATTCCTCCAAGGGGCTGTCATACTGTTCAGTGTTTATTTCCTACAGCAGAAACTGTCAAGGACAGCCCGACTGTGGACATGAGTGTATTCTCTTGTGGTGAGAAGCAGCCACCTCGAAGG
Source organism: Ursus arctos (assembly GCF_023065955.2). Classification (NCBI taxonomy): domain Eukaryota; kingdom Metazoa; phylum Chordata; class Mammalia; order Carnivora; family Ursidae; genus Ursus; species Ursus arctos. The sequence continues at coordinate 51,297,729 of NW_026622797.1, read as the reverse complement.
ACTCCTTTGAAATCACAAATGAGGAGCTGAAATTTGCTGTTACAGAATAAGATGGAGATGACTGGTCGATTGATTATGTCAATGCCAACAAGTCACTCTCCGTACCAAGGTTTGACAAAAAATTGTCTAATCCTTGTTCTCCACCAAAAAATAGTGAGTAATTCAGTCACTTCACCTCTTCACCATTGACCTGTGTCTGTTCTCTACTCCAGACCAATGAAATCATTCTCTGGGGGTGGGACCAAGGCACCAGGAGTTTTAGAAGGTACTCAGATGATTCCAATACATAGTTAAGGTTGATGCCATTGCTCAGCTGCTCTTCAAATTTAAGGCGCAATCAGTCACCTTGGGGGTACTATTAAAATATAGATTCTGATTCAGGAAGTCTGGGGTGGGGCCTGAGATTCTGCATTTCTAACAAGCTTCTAGGCAGTGCTGGTGCTGCTAGTCCGTGGACCACACTTTGAGTAGCAAGGGTGTGTGTTCTGTTGTTAATATATATGCAGATTCCACCCATAAATGCAGACCCCACCCCAGGCTTCCTGGGGGAAAATCTAAAGGGAGACTTAATTTGAGAATCATCAATACAGAGTGGATATTTAAGGCCATGATAATGGGTGAGATCATCAGAGAATAACAGAAGGAGTATAGATGGAGAAGAGAAAAATTCGAGCACTGAGCGCTACAAGACTACAACATGAAGAGTCTTGGAGAGACAAGAATGAACCAGCAAAAGAAACCAGGAAGGACATCCAGTGGGGTAGAAAGAAAATTGGGAGAGTGTGGACTTGTGGGAGCCAAATGGAAAAAGTGTTTCATGAAGGAGAGAGTGGTCAGCCATGTCAAAAGCTCTGATCACAAGCAAGACTAGAAGTGGTCATTAGATGGAGCAACTTCTCAGCAAGAGAGATGGCGGTGCAGGGGGTGGGATGAGAACCTGATTGGAATTAGCTCAAGAAATAATGGGAAGGGAAGCATTGGGATCAGGAGTTAAAGTCAGCTCTTTCAAGGAGGCTTGTCTGAAAGGGGAGCCGAAAATTAGCCATAGCAAGAAGGAAAAGTTGGATCAAATAATTTTTACCCCACAATGAGATATCACCTCACACCCATTAGGATAGCGACTATCGAAAACAAAAATAAAAAATAATAAGTGTTGGCGAGGATGTGGAGAAATCGGAACCCTTGTGCACCGCTGGCAGGAATGTAAAATGGTGCAGTATAGCAGTTCCTCAAGAAATTTAAAACAGAATTACCCAACAATTCCACTTCCAGGTCTCTATCCAAAAGAATTGAAAGCAGAATCTCCAAGAGGTGTTGGTACACTCATGCCCATAGCAGCACTATTCAAAATAGTCTGCAAGGAAGCAACTACCAATGTTTGTTGACAGATGACTGGGTAAACATAGATGTTATATACACACAAGGGAATATTACTCAGCCTTAAAAAGGAAGGGACTTGTGGCACATGCTACAAGATGGAGGAGACTTGAAAATATTTGCTAAGTGAAATAAGCCAGTCACAAAAAGACAAATATTGCACGATTCCACTAATTTAAGGTACCTAGACTAGTCAACTTCATTGAAACAGAAAGTAGAATAGTGTTTTCCGGGGGCTGGAAGGAGGAGGGAGTGGGGCGTTGGGGATAGAGTTTCTGTTTTGCAAGGTGAAGTTCTGGAGATCGAATGCACAACGTGAGCATACTCACTACTGAGCTGTACACTTAGAAATGGTTATGATGGTACACTTTATGCCATGTGTCTTTTACCACAATTAAAATATTTTAAAAAATCTTTTAAGATTTTTTTTCTTTGAAATGGGAGAGATATGCTTTAATACTGATGGAAATAATCCAGCAGAGAGGGAAAGAAGGATGATCCAGGGGACTGCTTGGAGAGCTGGCGGCATCAGGACTTTGAGTAGGTGAGAGAGGATGAGATTTAGTGAATGGAGGTGGGTGGGTGGGAGGGCTGTGTCAAGGCCGAGAGAAACACGGATCTTTCATCTATTTTATTGCAAAGCAGAGTACAAGGGCCCGGATTGGCGGGGGTGGTGGATGTGGAGATGGGAACTTACAAAAGGTCTCTTCTGACGGCTTCTAGTTTCCCCGTGATGCCAGAAGCCTGGGTGTGAGGATGGAGGAAGGCGTGTGCATGAACTAGGAGGGGGGACAGGTGGGGGAATAGGGTGTGGCTGCTGAGTGACATTGAGGGCGAAGTGGGAAGTGTGGAAATGAATTTAAATTCATTGAAACGAATTTAAAATGAGATCAGTCAAAAGTGAGCCCCCAGCTTGCACAGGGCTGTATGGGTGCAGAATCTGGGGCTCTGGCAAGAGATCCTATGTTAGTCAGAAGCTACAGTTAACAGAGCTTTCATCTTCTTCTGTGTTTAGCATTTGAAAAATTAAAGGGCCCACCATGTAGCTATGCTCTGCTAAATACTATAAAAATAATCTAAAAGAAACCTCAGTGGTGGGAAGGAGGGGACCAGAAACCTGCTGTGACGCGTCACCACGACTTTGCCGTGGTTCCCTCACCTGCCAAGTGTGACGAGGGCTACAATTACCCTGCCTGTTCTCCCAGGTCATGCACCAAGGGTCCCTCTGACAGTCCTTCTAGAAATGATATGCTGCCCTGCATGCCCTGCATGGAGAGGCTGGTGGTGGCAGTCCCCAAGGACTGTGGGCAGCGGGCTCTAGAAGGACCTTAGCTAAATCCTCCATTACCAGCTTAAAGCCCTCCAACCAACATACAGATATGATGTTGGTGGGGAAAAAGCAAGATTTGGCAAGTCATCATTTTTCCCTCTGTGGTCTTTAAGTAAATCCCACGAAGATCCTCGTGGTCTTTCCCTAGAAGGATGATGGTGTGACAATGCTAATGATGGTGAGCATAGCGATGGCAGCTAAGACTTAGATTGCCTGACACTGTTTACTGTTCATATAAGCGTCATAACAACCCTAACATCAAATGTTTGCTCACTATTTTAATATTTATTAGAAAAGGATATGTTCGGGGCGCCTGGGTGGCACAGCGGTTAAGCGCCTGCCTTCGGCTCAGGGCGTGATCCTGGCGTTATGGGATCAAGCCCCACATCAGGCTCTTCCGCTATGAGCCTGCTTCTTCCTCTCCCACTCCCCCTGCTTGTGTTCCCTCTCTCGCTGGCTCTCTATCTCTGTCGAATAAATAAATAAAATCTTAAAAAAAAAAAAAAAGGATCTGTTCGTTGAACCCACCTCCAAGGAAGTAATACAATTATAGTTGGCTGTTACCTCTGCCCATCATTTCCGCTCAGATAAAGCAATTGAAGGAATTAGAATAAGTCAGCTGGTTGCAGGGCAAACCTTGGGCATTCATCCAACCTCTAAAACAACCGCTGGGACTTTTGAACAAAGAAGAAATCTCATGCAACTGTGGGTGGTATATGACTTTTTAAAAATTCGTCTTGGTAAGAGAATAAATCATCAGGAGGAATACTTCGATCTAGCATTTTGAATTTCTATCTCATTGCCTGATACAAAGGGAAAAAAACTGGCCTAGGAAAGGGAGTCACATATGATTTTAGAGGGGTCCTAAAATAGAAATGAGCCCAGTGGCTAGGAATGTCCTTTGGTGTGATGTGGGGCCCCTCTGTCAGTGCCTCTCCTATGTGTGGAATGAGGAGCTCCCTGTATGCCCCAGCATATCCAAGCTATTCTCTGCCAGGACATTTGTCTTTGTCACTGCTGGGGTATTTTTAAAATTGTTTTTTGTTGTTATTGTTCTTGTGTTTTGTTTTTTAAACGAACACAATAAAACAAAATGCTCCTATCTTGGTTTCTAATACCACTCTTCAATAAAAGGAACAAGGGCTCCTTGGAGAAACGGTTGATTCAAGGACAAGGGCAGGAAATATACAAGATGAGCCTGGGGCATCTTGTCCCAGAAAGTAAGAACGTACTAAACACACACACACAATGATGAGGGTAGGTCATAGGAACAAGGAGTCAACTGAAAGAACTTCCAATGTCCAAATCTGGAGCAACATGAGCAACGATTAATGAGTAATGGATTATGATTCAAAGTATACAATAAATATCCATGACTCCACACTGACATAAATGAATACTTGACTAAGTAAATACATGGAGGAGAATAGACCAAGCTCTTATGCATAAATATTCCAAATAGTTTATTGTGGAGCAAAACTTCCCACTCCCTAAGTGTGAGCTCCACACAGTGACTTCCTTCCAAAAAGGACAGGATGGAAATGGGAGAAAGGTAACTTTACAGTGGAGAAACCCATCAAACGCCACCTCAGGCAGGTGATCAAGGTCACCATCCACAGTCATAAGCCACATTGATAGTACGCACCCTTGATATGGCATGATGGGAATGATACCTTACTTCTGGAATCTTCTTTCCCAAAACCCATAACCCCAGTCTAATCATTAAAAAAAAAAATCAGACAAACCCAAGTTATAAACATTTTAAAAAACATCTGACCCATACTACTCAAAACTGCCAATGTCATCAAAAACAAGGGAAGTCTGAGAAATTTTCACAGCCCAGAGGAGCCTAAGGAGACAAGATGACTAAATGTTAATAAGATATCCTGGCTAGATCCTGGAACAGAATAGGGAAAAACTAATGAATCTGAATAAAATATGGACATGATTTAATAATGATGTATTATTATTGGTTCATTAGTTGAAACAAATCCATCATAGTAATGTAAAATGTTAATAATAGAGGAAAGTAGGTATGGAGTATACAAGAATTCTCTGTTTTACCTTTGCAACTCCCCTGTAAATCTAAACCTATTCTAAAATATAGCTTAATTTTAAAGTATTAACAACAGGATCTGGCAGAATAAACTAGGTAAAATGGAAGGCAAGAAGGGAGACGAAGCTTCTTTCTTGGAAGTCTAAGACTGGAGAGAGATTAGGTGTCCGGGATGCCATGCTCTGACGTCTAGTGGAGCTAGTCCTTGGCCTTCAAAGCTAACAGCCCTGTACAGATGCTGGCAAAGTCGGCACCTTCGCCTGAAATTCAAAACCTCAAACCTGGGTGTGGTGACTCCTCACCCAGGGCGTGGCTGCCAGTAGCTGCCTGAGGGGCTGTGCTCTGCTGGGGTCGAGTATCCTGGTGGGTGAAGTAGAAGAGGAAAAGTCGGTCCCTGCCAGCTGGCATCTCCACCAAAGGGGGCTGGGGAATGTGGCAGCAGCTCATCTTTCTTTTCCATTTACAAATCCAAAATAAGGGCCCAGAGAGTTTCTTGCTCCAGCTGTCTTTCAGGGAAGACCTTCTCTAAGACATTTGCTAGAGAACCACTGGAAAGAGTTGGGGAAGGGGAGGGTTTGTTTGCAAACTGAGATGTGTGGCCAGGGGCCACTAATGGAGAAGGGGTTAGCTGATGTAAAAATTGAAGTATTTTTCTAAAAATATGCAAGTGTGGCAGAAACAGAAGTGTTAACTGAATGACGTTTCACACATTGATAGCAAGAGATTGGTAATCCGGGGACAGAGAATATGGTTGAGGGAGCGTGATGGGTAGAGACTGCCTGCACATCAGCAGAGATGAAGCAACAACGCAAAATTTTAAAATAAGTTCGGGGTGGTAGTGGGCACATACACTGGAACACTAGCTTTTGAATCTGGGCTCCAAGCCCTGCTCAGCCATGCAGCATGAGGAGCTCTTATTCCCTAGGATTGGGGAGCCTGCCTTTCCTTACCTGTGTGAGGGTAATAATATCCCCTCGCAGGGATGTGGCAAAATTTAAATGTAAACACTAGCATAGGGCTAGTGCAAAGTGAGGACTCCATAAATACGCATTCTCACTATTGCTGATGGTATCGGGGGAGGGCAGGACGAGACGGAGAGCACCCATATTCCCTCACCTGGGACATGAGCACTGAGAACTGGTAATATTTCAGTCATCAGCTATCCCTCGCTGACACCCAACAGGGGACTGGCTGGAACACAGGGCTCAGAGACAGGACTGGGGTTTGGATCCTGAGTCTGCCGCCAGCTCACATGGGACTCTGAGCAACTCATTCAGTGCTTCTGGGCTTTATCTTCCAAAGCCATTAGATTGGGTAGATGGCTGGTTTCTAAATTCTCTTCCGACCCATCATATGTATATGCCCTGTATTAGACTACTTCCAGAAACATTAAAGCATTTGAGACAAAACCAGTGTCCGTGCCACAGTTTGAACGTTGATTAGAAGAAATGTGCCATCCTAAATTTCTTTGGAATTCTATTTCCAGAAATATAGAAAACTAGGTTCTATGGATTGATTGAAAACAGCCACAAATAATGGATAAAATGTAAGATTAATGAAAGTATAGAGGAGCAGACAATATATAAAGAATTATCAGGCCAGGGGCACCTGGGTGGCTCAGTAGGTTAGGCATCCAACTCTTGATTTCGGCTCAGGTCATGATCTCAGGGTCGTGGAATCGAGCCCCGCATTAGGTTCCATGCTCACCGTGGTATCTTCTTATCCTTCTCCCTCTGCTCCTGCCCCACTCTCTCTCTCTCAAATAAATAAATAAAGTCTTAAAAAAATTATCAGTCCAAAATATAAGTGGAATCTAGGCCTTGGGAATTGGCATGGAGCTCAGGGCACATCCAAAGGGCTATGACCTCAGGGAAGGGAGAGTCGGTTGTAAACTTGCCCCACCCAACCCCCCACCCCAGCAGACAATAAGGAAAGCTGCCTTAATGTTGGGGTAGGAGAGTGTGCAGATCCCTGAAAAGATACTGCCACAAGCCAGAGAGTAATACAATAGAGAACAGAGTGCTTAATTTGCAACGAGTAGAAAAAAAATTAAATACTTAAAAAAAAAAATCCCAAAGAAGGCAGGAAAGATAGGTAAAAGGAACACAGAATGAGTGAAACAAATAGAATACACAAACTACGATACATATTTACACCCAAATTTGTCAGTAATTTCTTTAAACATAGATGGCCTAAATGCCTAGTTAGAAAACAAAGATTATTATTATACTGGACATTAAGGGTTGAAATATGTCCTCCAGGGGCGCCTGGGTGGCTCAGTCTTTAAGCGTCTGCCTTCGGCTCAGGGCGTGATCCCAGAGTCCTGGGATCAAGCCCCACGTCAGGCTCCTCCGCTGGGAGCCTGCTTCTTCCTCCCCCACTTCCCCTGCCTGTGTTCCCTCTCTTGCTGGCTGTCTCTCTGTCAAATAAATAAATAAATAAATAAATAAATAAATAAATAAATATCTTAAAAAAAGAAGAAAGAAAGAAAGAAAGAAAGAAAGAAAGAAAGAAAGAAAGAAAGAAAGAAGAAAGAAAGAAAGATGTCCTCCAAAATAATGTTGAAGCCCTAACCCCCAGGACCTGTGAATGTGACCTTATTTGGAAATCAGATCTTTGCTGATAATCAAGTTAAAATGAGGTCATTAGGGTGAGCCCTAATCCAATATCACTGTGTCCCTATAAAAGGAGAAATTTGGACAGAGATGGACAAGTATAGAGGGAAGACAATATGAAGACACACGAAGGACCCCATCTATGAACCAAGGCATAGACCTTGATCTTGGACTTCTAGCCTCCAGGACTGTGAGACAATGCATTTCTGTTGTTTCAGCCCCCTAGTCTGTGTACTTGGTGACAGCAGCCCTAGGAACCTAATATGCCATATTTAAAAAAAAAAAAATCGTGTTCGCCCTCCCTTTTTTCCCCTTCCCACCCTTATTTGAGGACAGTTTTGTTCCTGTCCCTGCCACAGCTTCTCTTGGAGGCACATTCTTCCTTTAGACTCACACTCTTTCTCCACACCAAACTCCCTCAGGGTTCTGAGGAGATGCTGTGAGGAGCAGAATTAGGGAAAATTGAATACATCACTGTGTTTAACCTCAGACTTTAGTCAAAAACTTGCCTGTTGGAAATGCAAATCAGCTCCAACAACAAGAAGTTTGTAGCCAATGACCTAATTCCATTCCTAGGAGTCAGCCTGTTTCTGGGTCCACCCATACCTTTTTCTCCCTGCACTTGGAGGAAAGATCAAACACCTAAGGGATGGAGGGGCCACTATAGTACTTTGGCCTTGAGGCCTGCTTTGGCAACATGCCCCTCGGTTAAATCTGAGATGCTAGCTAAGCTTTCTTTGAACTAAAACTTCTCTAGGAAAATAAAATTACCCCAATACAATAAACTGCCTACGTGACAATGAAAACAGAAGGGGATGCTTGAAGGTGGAATGGAAACAGGCCGGCTCCCTAATGTCTTTCAGAGGTGCAATCGGGATGGGATAGGGTAAGGAAGCTGGAACTTTCTCCCACCATCTCTGTGCTGGGTTCATATTCTCCTCTGGACCCAGAGAGCCCCTGGGACTGGTGAAGAGCAGAGGTAAGAGGAGGGGGGCTGCTGCTTTGCTGAGGGCAGGAAAGAATGGCTTAGTTTCCTCCTGATAGAGGGAAGCTGAGAGAGGAGACGATGAACCCAGGACTCCAGGGTACCAGGAGAGAGAAGAAAGAAAAGAGAAAACACAAAACACCATCACTGGATGAGTGAAATTCAGAAAAATGGATCTACCCGTGAGAATTACTTAATGGAATGCTGTCCACTATGCCCTGTGATCCCAATAATCTTTAGTAGAGACCACACATTTAGTAGAGACCAAGCAATGCATGGTGTGATTGGGTTTCTTACAGAAACTGGTGAGGAGGCCAAATTCTCCACATCAGCAGGCGTGGGGTCGGCCCCGTCGATGGGACAGGAAACAGGGCCCATCCAGGTACAGGATTGTGTGCTTGGCAGAACTCAGAGCAGCGGGAAGCTGGGGCTGCCTTATACTGGGCCACAAGGGAGGACTTACATTTTCAGGAATATTGTTTGTTAAACACAGCGATCGCTGAACATTGAAGTAGATATACTTACAGAGTATTAATTTAAAATATGTCAAAAACAAAGGTAATCGATACTCAAAACTCATCACTTTCTAATTATTTTGTTATCACGCCCCTAAGGGCGGACAGAGGTAGGAGGGTGGGGCCACACATCTCTGACCAATGCCATGCTCGGGGCTGTCGTCATGATGCCTTAGAAACAGGACAGGCTGGGAATATTTATGCCTTGGAAACTGTCGAATGCTACAAATTAAGGCTGAATTTACTCTTTTGTTGACTTACAGACTTAAGAAAGTGATGGAGAAAACGTTAAAAACACAAATTAAACTTAAAAGTGTGCCTTGGCTCCAGTTATTACACCATGAATAACACAAAAAACTGAACTATTTTTGGTTTTCACTATCATCCAATTCAGTGAAGAAGTTAATCACATTCTCAACAAAGGAGCAAAATTCCAACATACCACTTCGCTGTTTCCCTTTCTTTTACTTCTTAACATGATTGAAAATATCAACTAGCATTCACGTTGGCGTCACACTCAATGCCGGTGGGGGGACATGAGCCAGCACACCCCTGCCTCCCACCCACCACTGAGCCTCAACCTTGGCCGTTGCTCCAGCCCTGGGGTTGGGGGTGGAGAGTCCCAGAAAACCGCAGGACAGACAGTCCCTACCCTGATGCTGTACACCGTTCAGCCTAAGGGAATGGCTCCTGCCTCGTTGTGCTTGTGTAATGATCTTCCCCATGGGAAAATGGGGTTGCAAGAGGCATGCCATGCCCCCCATCAGCGAGGGGGGGCCGCGAAGATCAGCACAGGAAGGCTTATTAGACAGCTCTTCTCCCCTTGCGCACGATTTCGTGCTGCATTTGACGTACACAAGTATGACTCTGAGACAATACGAGATCTGGACGATCAAAGAAGCGCGGAAGCCAATTCAACAGTTCTAATGAAAACACATTTTAAAACGAGGCTTCAAGCACGTGGTGGAACAAATAAAACCCTTTCTACTTAAGTTCGAACATTCTCTTAATTGAGATTTTTGTGAATTTGACTTCCTTGTTACACAATGCCAAGAACACATACTCTCTGGGTGGGGGCAGGGAGGTGGGGAGAAACGGATGGCAATAAAAAAGAGGGAATAAGACAGAATGTGGCATTACTTATGCTTACTAGAAAATCACTCGCTTTATAGAGTGAATTTTCTAGTTCACAGAACACTGTTCTTTAGGACGCCTGCGTGGCCCAGTCAGTTAAGCGTCTGCCTTCGGCTCAGGTCATGATCCCCGGGTTCTGGGATCGAGTACCATATCGGGCTCCTTGCTCGGTGGGGACCCTGCTTCTCCCTCTCCCTCTGCCTGCTGCTCCCCCTGCTTATGCTCTCTCTGACGAATAAATAAATAAAATCTTAAAAAAAAAAAGACTTCTTTAAGAACTTAGCAGAGGCTGCTGGTTATCCCCAAATACCCATGCCCCCTTCTTTCTTTATTAGTGGGATCCTTGAATTTTATCTGGCCACCTGAGCACCCAGCACTGCATTTCCCCATCTCCTTTGGTGCTCAGTGTGGCCAAGGGACTAGGTTCCGGCCAGTGAGATCCAAGCATTTAAGGGGTGCATGCAGCTTTGAGGGTTGAGTTCTTAAATGGGAAGGCCTGCCTCCACTACCTCTGCCCCCATCCCACTGGCTAGACTGTGCAGTAGTGGGAACCGGAGGGGCCATTTTCGAGCATGAGGTAGAGACTTGGCGTTAAGAGTGGGAGAGCAGGGGCGCCTGGGTGGCGCAGTCTGGTTAAGTGTCTGACTCTTGATTTCGGCTCAGGTCATGATCTCAGGGTCCTGGGATGAGCCCCATGTTATGTGGGGCTGCGTGCTCTCCCACTCCCCCTGTCCCTCCCTCTGCTCATACTCTCTCTCTCTAAAATAAATAAATCTTAAAAAAAAAAAAAAAAAAGAGTAGCAGAGCAACAACAGAGAAGGAGCCTGAGTCCCAACACCATGGAGGCATCCTATCATCCTCAGATGGGCTTCCCAGACTTCAACATGAGAGCGAAGTTAGCTTCTGCCTTCTTTGAGCCGCTGTTGTTTGGCCTCTGTTACAGCAGCCGCGCTTGTATTCTGAATGACCCAATTACCAACATGTTAGAACATGTTAACCATTTGTTTTTAATATTTTAGGGATGCTATTCTTTCTAAGCATGTTACACTTTTCTAAGCTCATTAAACCGAGCAGACAGAACATAATGTACTCTTTTATGGGAAGTGTAAATGGGAAAGCATAATTACTATTCTGAACAATAATACAAACAGATTGCCAAGGTCTAGAGGGCTGCTGGCCCGTCAGTAAGTGGACTCAGGCTGTGGGACTCGGTTCATTCATACCTAATTCCTGCCGTTTTCCTGACTCCCGTCACTATCAGGGACCAAATAAGAAAATACACACAAAATGCTTTGTCCCAGAGCCTCAAATACAGAAATGCTCAATGAATGTTATATAAGACTGTCACTGCTATATTGTTGTTGTTGTTACTACCATGTAGAGGGGACAGCTATTTTTAAAACCCAGCACCTTTTTCTTCCTGCTTCAATCATAATCCCAACCATAAAGGCACAAAAGCTGGAAATCGCACTATTCAGTGACATTTTAATCCGCGGCATCTACAGAATGGAAGCTAGAGTTTCTCCTCGATGTAGACTCTATCTCTTTAAAACAGCCTTGATGGGGACACCTGGGTGGCTCAGTCGGTTAAGCGTCTGCCTTTGGCTCACATCATGATCCCAGGGTCCTGGGATTGAGTCCCGCATCAGGTTCCCCGCTTGGCCAGGAGCCTGCTTCTCCCTCTCCCTCTGCCACTCCCCCTGCTTGTGCTCTCTCACTCTCTCTGTGTCAAATAAATAAATAAGATCTTTAAAAAAAAATCGTAATGGTCTTTTTAGTCACGAGATACAAGGAAAACCTATCTGTTGACCTTGCGCTGTCTGAACTAAACCAACAGCAGACGCTTCAAACTGAGAGGTAAACTCTGTTCCATAATGAAGAGTCGGGCTGTTTTCATGGCAGTCAGTGTATAGCTCTTCAGAGAAAATACGACGTGAAGAGGTTTTTGCTTCCTTCGACTGGGGTGAGAAGGGGGCATAAGGCCATCAAAGGATGTTCTCACAGCAGTGAGCATGCCCCAGCAATGTGGCTGCAGGCCTGGGCCAAGGGGACACGGGCAGATGGGCCTGGGAGGAGGCATGACCTATGAACTCTGCGGCGCTGACATCTGACTACCAGTCGATTTCTTCCTTTTCTCCCTGTAATTCACTGATATTATTCTCAAGACCCAGAGAAGGGGTTACTATCACAGCCTGTGTTTGCTGTGCTTGGGGCTTAAACGGAGAGGCTTGTGCCCATACTTAGACCAGAGAGAATTTCCACATGTGACTGACACAGAGGTGATTGGCAGGGCAGTTTGGGAGAGCACCAGGCAAGAAGTGACAAATGGCAACCAGCATAGACCTCGACGCAGTCAGCACAACCAGGCTTCCTCAGAATCTCCTGGAAAAGAGCCTTCCGAAGACTCAAACACTGATTATTTTATTATGACAATATTGTTAGTATAAGTATATCATAATGATGCTACTATTGATGTAACAATGGCTAATATTTTATAATATTGATCATGTTATTGTACTTTAATTGTTCTATATTATTAATAAAATACCATTTAGTTATAACAAAAATTCTTATTATGCTTATTCCATGTCCAGCTGTGTGTGCATTTTTCTTCCCCAAAATACCTTCCCCTTCAAATCGAAGGCCATTACATCGCTATAATTGAGCTTGTAAGAAATGTACCTACGAAAAAGGTAAATAGACTCTGAAGGAGGGTTTGGAAGAATTTTCTTAGTAGTAAAATACAAGATCTTTAAGGGTAGACCAAGTAATATCTTATTTCACTTGCTCAGGATTTCTTTTTTAACTTCTCTCTCCCCAACTGCATCTCAGATAGTTAAAATTGCCAAATTAGTGACCATTTGGTAAAAGAAATGAAACCGTACAGTTTCCTTGCTGGCTTCTCCACAATTAAAACCTTTTCATTAATGGTAAAATGGAGCTTCTGGGTCTCAGAACTTCTCCAAATGAAACTGGAGAGACCTAATAGGTTGCAAATGTATTTTGCCAAGTAAGGACATTTTTTAAATTGCCAAATCCTGACAACATACAATATTTAATAAAACGCTCTTTAAAATTCCCAAATCGTGACAATGTATGACCCTTATATAAAATAAATTTTAACACCAAAATAGTAGGGAGCAGATATTTCAGAATAAAGGATGATCCTTTGGGTGGAATCATTTTAGCTTTATGAAGATTTTCACATGGTTCTTATTTTTCTTGCGTCACCACGAGGGAGTCAGCCCTGCCAGCAGACGGCACCTGGTTTGGAGCCGTTCCCGAACACCAAACCCATGGCTTGGGGAGCTGTCTGGGAGCTGCTGGCCTGAGATAACTGCCACACATTTCCCCAAATACGTGGAAGGTGAACACGAGGAGGAGCTGGGGCCTGTTGTCCCTGTGAGGGGCGTGGGCACGAGACCCGCCTGCCGCGTGCAGGACCTGGATTATCAGCTAACCGCCCCCAAAAGCTTTCTTCCTGCCCCGAGGTGTCTCTACATGTTAGGAGCCCTGAAAACTGCCCCTTTTAGGACACAGGACAATTGCCAAGTCGGGTTCATTCCATGGACTGAATTTCCATTTTTCCTGGCCCCAGAAATGCTGTGTCTGCCGGTAATTTTCATTCTTGGGTCACAGCTCCCAGGAGAGTAGGAGGAAAGGCCAACTAGGAGAGAGAAGTTTTCAGTGTGTTTCCTCAGATCCTGGATTTGCTCCCTGGCTCTACAACTTCCTGTTGATAGAAGGCTGGCCAGCTCCGGCCTTCCAAACGCAAGTCCCACATCTCAGCAACCGCACAGGTAGCCGAGCTGGGAAGACCCGCCCTGAGCCCGCTTCAGAGGCACAATTCTGAAGCTGACGTGCCCATGAGAAAAGGGAGGCTCTCTTTGTTAGAAAAATAACCAGTGACAGAAGACTTTACTTCAGTAGATGGCTAAGTAAAAGCTTCTTTTACTAAAGCCCGTGACCCCCAAATAACTTGGAGTCACCTTCCCCCCACCTACCATTTTTATTTTCCAGCAGTTGGAGGAACTGCAGAGAACCAAAGGGATAAAGGTTGAATTCATTACCAATTCTTCCGGAAGCTTTGTCTTTCTGCTGACCTGAAATAATTTCCATACATTTTCCTAAATATATGGGAGTTAATTGCCAATTTGCATTTTGGTGTGAATATTCAGATCTCAAGATGGAAACATAAGCTCTTTATTTCAAGAAAAAATAAATGAAGGAGAACTTCTGAAGCTCATTTTTAATGCCCAAAAGGCTCGTGGAGAACAAACTCAATAGTCTTCCTTCTCCAGTAGCCTCTTCAAAAACCTTTTGGAGGAGAAGCGCTCCCTCCTCCGGTTCAGATTGCTTTATGCGATTGCAATTACATCAGAGAACCCCCCCCCCCCCCCCCCCCCCCCCCGCCACTCCAAACTGGGAAGTCCTCAAAGGGTCACCGGATTTGAATTCTGCCTGACGTGCCTCCTTGGAGCCAAGCTTGACGTCAGCACTTTTTAATCAGCAGGAAACTACGAATTAACACCCTGAATTTTCGTCACAAGCCCCCTTTGGAGGCTCTGTTTGGGAAACCGCTCCTGTCCTTTGACACTGGCCTTTATTAATTTAAATGTCTCAGGACCATCATCTGCTTCTACTACTGAAATAAATGACGAAGGAGTTCTGGAACGTGGCCTTGCGCGCCGCCCTAGGAGGCCCGGTTAGGGGAAAACTCGGCGTCCGAAACACGAATTTAGATGCGAGCCTTAATAATGGGTGTGGAGCTCCGACCCTAACATCTGCTCGCCTCCCATCTTTCCCCGCGCGGTGCAATTTGCTTTCTCCACTTGTAAAAAGGCACACGACAGGGACAGCATGCATTGGCGCCGGCGTGGAACGAGGCGGCCCTGTCCGCGCCGCGCTTCCCCGAGAGAAGCTCATTCTCGGCCCGTCGCTCCCCGCTCCCAGCCTTTCCTCAGCCCGTGGACGTCTGCCCAAGCACCCGGGCGGCCCGGCGTCGCTGTGGAGAAAGGGGATGATGGAGCCGTACCTTGTACCCAGGCTTCCGCCCTCTTTTCTTTGGGATCTTCACCGCCGGCAGAGCGCCCGCCGAAGCGGAGTAAAGGTTATGCACCGCCATCTTCATGGGTGTTGCGTGCAGCGGGGGTCGGCCTCGCTTTCTCCCCGGGATCCTCTGAGACTGCATGTCTGCCGGTGCCAGTCTTACAGAAGGAAGTGACAAATCGCCCACACGCAGCAGAGGTGCTGAGAATTAGTCCAGACACAAAGCAAAACAAAAACAGAAGGATTTGTTTGGTTTGCAAGGCAAACATGTATCCAGTTTGGTGTTTTTGGCCATACCTATCCTTTCCTGGACGGCAAGACCAAACACGGGAGAGCCAGGCACCACGAGGAGTTTTTACAGTGCTGTTGGGCTTCTGGTGTAATTTCCAGGAGGGCAGAGTTCCACAGGGCTGTGATGAAGTAGGGAAGATGCTGGCTAGGGGGGAGAGGACAATAGATTCCCAGATCCAAACACAGCTGAAAGTGTCACCAGCAACGAGACTTCGTCAATGTGTGTCTCAATTTCCCCAGTTTAACTTTGAAGTGATATAATAATAGTATTAAATAAATACAACCCTCCTTTCACATTCACTCCTGTCCCTTTGGTTGGGTTATAAATGGTTATGACCTTTATTTTTCCTGTGAAAGAAATGTAACAATACAAATCAATTGTATTCAAGTTATGTCCCTTGGGACACCTGGGTGGCTCAGTTGGTTAAGCGTCCAACTCTTGATTTCGGCTCAGGTCATGATCTCAGGGTTGTGAGATCGAGCCTGCATGGGGCTCCCACGCTGGGCATGGAGCCGCTTAAGAGTCTCTCTCTCTCCCTCTCCCTCTCTCTCTCCGTCTCTAAAAGAAAACAAGTATGTCTCTTGATCAAAATGTGGAGAGAGATTTACATACAGAGATGTTCACTTTAACATGATTTAGAATTGCAAAAATAAAATGGATAGAGCCCAAATAACAAGCATTAGGGGAATAGTTCATATATCTACAGAATAAAACAATCAACTAGTTAAAAGCCTTTAACAATACGATTTCAATAACATGAGGTTGAGTGAAAAAGCATCTCATAAATTGCACATAAAAATTGTCACCACTACACAAAAATTTATGTGGTGAAAAAGTGAAAGGAGACATGCTAACATGCTACCAATGGCAGAGAGGGTGGGACTGTGGGTAGTTGTTCACTATGGACACATCCTTTCCCCCATGCAGATACCCCACATACGATAATATTCATAGCATTAAAAATATTAATAACGAGCTCCTTCAGGTAGAGTTGCCTAAATCTTGGAGGAAGAGGCAGTTGATGGACTCCAACCCAGAGAACACAGCGGTATCATGAGCTCAGGGGTCAGATTTCCTTGAATGCTCAGGATTGTGACAAGTAGGACAGAACATTAGACCCTACTGCAGGAGGGATGTTTGGTGACAAAATTTATTTCTGGGTATGAGTGGTAGCCACCGTGGAAACGAGAAGCTTTTGCTCAAAAGGCTTCACAGAGTTGGGAAAGGCGATGGAAGTAGTCCCCACTTCTGGGGGCAGCACCGCAGGAAACACGTTGCTTTGCTCAAGAAGGAAAATATCAAATATCTGAAAACATGACAGGGAAAATTGGGGGCATCTTTTACAAATGTCAGTTCACTTTGTTAATTCTCTGAATATTAACAGTATTCTCTCAATAATCTTAATCGCTCTTGGAACTATCACACCTAGTACATAGAATTTTAAAGCATAAATTTGTTGTTAAGTATTTCAGGTAGATAGACAAGCCGTTGAGAATGTCAGTTTTCCCTGTTTTTGTGTAAGAAAAATACCCCCTCTCATTGATTCTAAGATGCATGGTGTATCACTCATTAACATCTCTGAAATCACAACGCACCCTAAAGTGCCGTAAGCACACCAGAATTCCATAAGGAACAATTTTTCTTTCTTATGGTACATGAAACAGTGAGGTGTGCTATTATCAAGGGCATCTTACAGTCGATGAATCACGATCAATGAAGATAAACCCATCAACATGTGAACAAAGTTATCATTCCATTCTAGACTTGATGTCAGTACTCCACAGCGCCAACAAATATCCCAAACACTCATTTTCAAGAAAGAGGCTTCATGAAACATCAAAAACACACCAAAATTATTTCAGTAGCATTTTTGCTGTGCAGAACTTGATCTGAGTCCCATTCTGAACTATCATGATCAAGTTCCTGCTTCTGCATTATTAGTTATCTTTACGTATTTGGGAAACAGGATTTTTTCTAGTCTAGGACCTATTTTTCTACCCTTCTACTTTGCTTCTAGTGAGGAGGTCAGCAACGTGTCTAACATTAAGATCAAAAGTCAGTAAGAGAAAACCCAGGACCAGGGTAAGGCATTGAATCTCTTTGTTCCTGCAGGTGAAGGTATATTCGGCTGCAGTCCTTCCCTGGTAAATCGTGATTCTCGGCTAACTTAGATTCTCCCTCACAAAAGTCTTCTTGTTGAATAGGTTCTGGGAAGTAAAGGAAGGGTAACTAATTAGGATATTATCCTACGAATTTGTACCACTCAAAATTACACTGAACTATCCCCACATTTCTCAGTATGTTAGAAAAAAATATTTCCTAGAAAAATAGTCATCTTCTAAACTGGGCTTTTCTGTTGTTCTACTTCTCTGTCTCTACTGTAAGAGGGAAACAGGACTTGGGCTACTTTCTACGTCCTTGCTTCTGTAGAAGTACATCTGTCTCAGGATATGAAGGACCTTTCCCGAAAACTGAATCTGATTAATGAATTTCATGCTAGTGGAGCAACAACGAACCATCATTGGTGGCATACGAAGCACAATAATTGGGGAGACACTTGGAGGTAGGTCAGCCACGGATCAAGAAGGTACTATTTTCCCATTCCTTCTCACAGAGCAATACAATTTTAATACACAAGTAAATGCAATGTTAAGTAACAAGACAGAGACTTTGAAAAACCGAAGAGCTTATTTTAATTATGGGGGATTCTCTGAAAGCCTCCTTATAATGATTTTAAAGAGTTGGGGAGAAATGCTTACAAAGTGGTATTTTAATAACAGACCCAGACACTTTGGAAATGTGTGACAAATTATGACAAAATTCAGGGTCCCCAAAAATCTCCCTTTCCAAAACTAAGACACAAACCTCAAAATAAATAAATAAATAAATAAAAATAGTAAGGATTAATACTGAGAATAAGGAAGGATCCCAATCTTGGAATACAGTGGAAAGAAGAAGATGAGAATTTTTTTTTTTAGGGAGAACATAACCACAGAAGAAAGACAATGACGTTTATCAGATTTTTAATGAAAAGAGCTAAACTAATAGAAAAGGAAAATACTCAAAAATATACTAAGAGGCTATCTTCCATAATGAAGAGGTTCTCTGTGTCTAAGAAAAGTTCTTTAAGAATACACAACAACAACAACAAATCCTAATGAAAATGATACACTCAAAGGCAAAAGGAAAAAATCTCTAAGCACTTCAGCAGAATAGATCATTTATAATGGGAAAAATAAAAAAGCTAGCTCTCTATAGCACCATTAGCCAGAAAAATAATGGAGTCACCATAGTGGCTTTTTTTTCCAGGGTGTTTATAGTTGCCACAATTCCTCTCACCACAGGGCCTCTGCATATGTAGTTCCCTTTGCCTGGAATGCTCTCTTACTTCTCCATTCGTTTACTCCTCTCATTCTTCATCAGTTAGGTCACAGAAGCTTGTCCTGACCTCTCATTTGATTTCCTAAGCCTCGAGTTCCTCAACTGTGACACGAACCCTCTGCAAATACAGCATCCACCATGGAACTCAGACAAGGGAAGCAGGTAGGAACACGAAGACAACACCACCTGCTGTACCCCTGGCCTAGTAGCCACCTTCCTTCCGCTGTATCCATGACACGGTAGTAGGCTGACTTGTTTGCTTGCGGAGGATAAAACGGCAGACCCTTCACAGTTCCTCATGAAATTCAATAAGAAGTAGAAGGGCTTTCGTGAAGAAAATAATATTTTTAAAAATCCTACTTATGCCCTAAAATAAGACTCAAATAAGTAAAAAAGATTATGCTGTTATTAGGCAGATGGATACTTCTAAAATATAATTATCACCTAAATCATTCTATAAATTGAAAACAATCACATTTAAAATCCGAACGGACTTAAGGAAATGAAGACAACACAAAGGCTGGAGGGGGGGGGAGGGGCTTGTCTTCCCAGTTTCTAAAATGTATTATGAAACTATAACAATGACAGCAGTATGGTACAGAGATACGCAATCACATCGATGGAAAAGTTAGTCCAGAAATTAAACCCATATTAAGTTTCCATTTGCTTGAAATCTAGGGTCACATGTCATGCCAGTACAGGAAAGCTCAACAAATGACCTGTGGAAAACAGACACTTAGAAATAAATACAATTTCAGCTATATTTGAGCAAAATTAATTCTAGAGATATCAAAGACTAAAACATACTTTAAAAAAAACAAGAAGTACTGTAGACAATAAATGTCAACATTTTATTTATTTATTTATTTATTTATTTATTTATTTATTTTTAAAGATTTCATTTATTTATTTGTTTGAGAGAGAGAGTGGGGTGGTAGGGGCAGAGGGAGAAGCAGGCTCACCGCTGAGCAGGGAGCCCATCTCAGGGCTCGATCCCAGGACCCTGAGATTGTGACCTGAGCTGAAGGCAGAAGCTTAATCGACTGCCACCCAGGCACCCCTATTTACGTATTTATGAAGAAGATTTTATTTATTTATTTATTTGGGGGAGCAGAGGGAGAGGGACAAGCAGACTCTGCACCAAGCGTGGAGCCCGATCCCACGACCCTGAGCTCATGACTTGAGCCTAAATCAAAGTCAGAGGCTTAACCGACTGAGCCACCCAGGTGCCCCAAAGATCAACATTTTAATACTCTTGGGATGTGACCGGACTTTCTAAGAACGTTGAAAAACTCAGGAAACAGAAATGGAAAGATTAATACGCATGACTATGTAGAACTCGAATGTTTTCATACAGTGAAAGTAAAATATGAAGAAGGGTAAAAACAAATGAAAATCTGAAGGAACTATTTGTTACATATGGGACCAACGAAAGGTTACTACAAAAAACTCCTTCAAGGGGCACCTAGGTGATGCAGTTGGTTAAGCATCGGACTCTTGGTTTGGGCTCAGGTCATGATCTCAGTCCAGGGATCAGGCCCCAAATTGGGCTCCGAGCTCAGCGCAGTCTGCTTGCCCCTCTCCCTCTGCTCCTCCTCCCCACCACTCTCTCTCTCTCTGTCTCTAAAATAAATAAAATCTTTTTAAAAAACACCTTCAAATTATTAAAATACGAATAAACACTGAAATAGAAAAAATGGGCAAAAGACACAGATAATTCAGAGAGAGAGAAAGGAAGGAAACAAGGAAGAAAGAGAGGGAGGGAAGGGGGAGGGAGGGAAGGGAGGGCAATAAGTCGTCAATTGTCAAAAGAAAAGATTCTAAACTTTACTGGTAACCTCCCCCAAAAGCACATTGAGATATCATTTATCGCTGATCAGATTGCTAAATGTGAGTAACCCAACCAATAGTTCATGTTGGTGAGGGTGGAGGAACAGACATTCCTATTTACTATTGGTGGGGGTGGAAACTGGCTAACCTTTCTGAAGGACGATGGAAAATCACTTAAGAACTTTCACTTGCACACTTCCTAATCCAGCTGTATTACTCCTAAGGCTTTATCCTAAGAGGATAATCTGAGAAGAACACAAAAACACATGACCAAGGATGTTCTTTGCACATTGTTTGTAACAGTGAAATACTGAAAGCAATCAAAATGTCTCTCGAACCATTTTAGTTAAGTAAATTATTTCACATTCATAAAATGGATATTTTATGAATAAAATATTTCACATTCATAACTTGTAAATTTAAATATGTGTATACGTATCCATATGCTCCTAGCATATGTAGTATGATTCTATTCATATATTTTTTATGTATATAGATACAGATAAGTCTGCATGTATTAGGCACGGAAAGAGGTCTTGGAAAGATAATCATCAAAAGGCTGATGGTAGTTGTCTCTGGGTGGAAAGATATTGAAAGATGTGTTTGCTGTCTTTGTACCATTCTGTGTTGTCTGAATTTTTAAAACCATAGGCAGAAAAACACTATAAATAGAAAAATAAACAACGAGTGAATAATTGTCATTGTCTGGGAGGGTTTTTTTGTTGTTTTGTTTTGTTTTGTTGTTTGTTTGTTTTTTGAAACTTGTGCTTCTTTAGATGGCCTTTTGTTTTCTTGTTTTCTCTTGGTTTTGGCTCCTGAGCTACAGAACTTCACTGGCCACTGCTTTAACATCCTAAACAAACCGTGACCAAACAACAACAACAGTGAAGGACTTCATCACCAAAAAAGAATGGAAAAGGTTATTTCAGAGCTAGTGAGAATGCCGTAAAGAAGGGGCAGCTGGCTGGCTCATCTGGTAGAGCATGCAGCCCTGCTCTCCAGGTTGAGCTTGAGCCCCTCATTGGGTGTAGAGATTACTTAGAATGTCATGAACAGATGGTGGACAGGGAGAGAGAACCAGCTCTCAAGAAAGAAGCAGCTCACTGCCTGCCCCCTCCTTGATACCACCTCCCTCCAGGCCCTTCCACTGAGGGACCAGGTGGCAGTTGGGTTACTGCCCTCCCCCGACGATTTCCCTCATCTCCAAAGACCTTAAAAGTCCTCAAATGCTGTCCAAAGACATCCTTTCCATGGACTCATGATCTGATACAACCAAACATGTACATCACCTGAGAACTCTCAAAATCCTGGAAGTAGGACATGATACTTCTGAATTTCTCTGCTTTCAATTGCAGACTTCAGCAAATACAGACTGCCTTAGTTCAGGTCAGATTGGAAGCCATCTTGGAGCAAAGAGCTTTAGTGAACATAAAAGATTCTGTCCCTAGAACAGCCTCATCACCAAGTCTATAAATCTTCAAGTTATAAACCTTTCAGCAGTTGTCAAATCGTGGCCTGACATATTAAATCAAGTGATTTACTGCTGGTTTCCTAAATCTCCCTCTTCTTATCAAAACAAGGCTTGGCTGGAAATATTACAGCTGAACCAAGAGAAACGAAGATCTGGCCTATGAACATGGGAATGATATTTTACCTGTTAGCCTTGCAAATCTAATTCATATAAACCTAGGTGCTGGCTAACAGTGCCTCATCAAGGTAAAGATCAAGGAATTACCAAATCCAAACCAGACACCAATCACGTGGCCCCAGTGAGTCACCTGACTCAATCCTGAGACATGTATTCATGCACTCACTCTTTCATTCACTCCTTCGTGTATTAATTCAGCCAACAAATATCTGTTAAATATCTCTTAAATCTGTCAACAGACCGTCCAGTCTTGGCGTAAGTCTCACATGTCAGGCCCCACGCAGAATTGGACCCTCACGGAGACTGGTGTCCTGTGTGGCCTCGGAACGTAAGGGCAGGAGCGGAGATTTCAGTTGAGCGTCAAATACTGTGTGAGGCACTTGGAGTACAGATGAGAATAAATAAAACACACCTCCTAAGATACTCACTGTGGAGAGCAGGTAAGTTAAGAGGGGATAACAATATGCGGGAGAGATGGTGTAACAGAGGTTTCATGTGAAATGCTAGGAGAACACCAAGGAGGAGAGGTTGGAAGGAGTGGTGGCAGGAGAAGCCCACACACGTAACATCCGAGCTAGGATAAGGGAGAAGCAGGCTCCCCGGCTGGCAGAGAGCCCGACACAGGGCTCGGTCTCAGAGCCCTGAGATCATGACCTCAGCTGATGGCAGATGCTTAACCAACAAAGCCACCCAGGCATCCCAAAATGGAACTTCTTAATACACATTTTCCCCAATTCTGACACAAAAATTGGGCCAAGAAAGAAACAACAATTGTTGGAGAGGATGTGGAGAAAGGGGATCCCTCCTAAATTCTTGGTGGGAATGCAAGTTGGTACAGCCACTCTGGAAAACAGTGTGGAGGTCCCTTAAAAAGTTAAAAATTGAGCTACCCTATGATCCAGCCATTGCACTACTGGGTGTTTACCCCAAAGATACAGACGTAGTGAAGAGAAGGGCCATATGCACCCCAATGTTCATAGCAGCAACGTCCACAATAGCTAAATCGTGGAAGGAGCCGAGATGCCCTTCAACAGATGACTGGATTAAGAAGTTGTGGTCCATATATACAATGGAATATTACTCAGCTATCAGAAAGAACGAGTTCTCGGGGCGCCTGGGTGGCATAGCGGTTAAGCGTCTGCCTTCGGCTCAGGGCGTGATCCCCGTGTTACGGGATCGAGCCCCACATCAGGCTCCTCCACTATGAGCCTGCTTCTTCCTCTCCCACTCCCCCTGCTTGTGTTCCCTCTCTCGCTGGCTGTCTCTATCTCTGTCAAATAAATAAATAAAATCTTAAAAAAAAAGAAAGAACGAGTTCTCAACATTTGCTACAACATGGACGGCACTGGAGGAGATAATGCTAAGTGAAATAAGTCAAGCAGAGAAAGACAACTATCATATGATTTCTCTCATCTTTGGAACATAAGAACTAGGATGATCGGTAGGGGAAGAAAGGGATAAAGAAAGGGGGGGTAATCAGAAGGGGGAATGAAGCATGAGAGACTACGGGCTCTGAGAAACAAACTGAGGGCTTCAGAGGGGAAGGGGGTGGTGGAATGGGATAGGCTGGTGATGGGTAGTAAGGAGGGCACGTATTGCATGGTGCACTGGGTGTTATACACAACTAATGAATCATCGAGCCTTACATCGGAAACCAGGGATGTACTGTAGGGTGACTAACATAATATAATAAAAAATCATTAAAAAAAAAATTGGGCCAACAAAAGCCAAAGCCAATGTCCATGTGTACTCACTCCCAGCACTCACATTTTGCTTTCTGATGCCATTCTCCACTTTAAATAAAACCAAAAACTCCTTAAAGATAGCCAGTTCCATATCTTGGGGACAGAGAAAGGTTAGGATTAGCTTGAAATGTCTTATTATTACCAGAACAAGGATGATTTTAAGAATACCAGCAATGATGCTAAGAGGACAAAGAAGCAAGTTATAACAATTTATGAATCAATAACAACAATGACAACAGCAATGGTAATATGATGAATTGAAATAATTGTGAAAAGCTAGGAGTTCTTTGTGATAATCAGAAACCTGAGATAAAGTGCACTAAACTCTAGCTGCAATCATTTTACTATAATAGAAGGATGAATAGAATAACATATAATTAATTTTTGTTGATTTTTTAAAATATGGGAGAGCTTATCCATAGGTATTTTATTCCATTAATTACATAGCAATATGCCTTGTCTCTACCTTGAAATAGACAGGGGTGAGTACAAAGAAACTGTAAATAAGACAACTTGTCCTGGGAAAATAGGAACTGACCCAGGAACAAAAGGGACTGCTTAGTCCCAGTTGTCCCACAAAATAACCAGGTAGAAAGCCAGTTCCACAGGATGTTCAAAGTGATGAGTCTGTTAAGTGTCTTGAGAGTAGTTGTAATGTGCAGACTTGTTCCCTCAACCCCCCGAAAAGAAGCTTCTAGATGTGCCTAGCACATGTAGGGAGACTTCAAAACATCGGTGTCTCCTCCACGGGTGGAGCTCCCAACTCTGCTGTGGGGTACGGTGCTGGTGGGGATTGGGGGGGCAGCAGGCAGGGGTGGGGGCTTCCTGCCTCCTGTAAGCAGCCATCTGAGGTGAGGACAGACTCTAAAAGTCTCTCAAATCCATTCCACCCTTGGCTGAACTTATAAAGCCCCTCCCCTC
This sequence comes from Ursus arctos, assembly GCF_023065955.2. Taxonomy (NCBI): domain Eukaryota; kingdom Metazoa; phylum Chordata; class Mammalia; order Carnivora; family Ursidae; genus Ursus; species Ursus arctos. Next base: position 51,272,851 of record NW_026622797.1, on the reverse strand, counting down.
CGTCACCCAGTAAGGGTGCAGCAGCCAGGGTGACAGAGAGCCAAGATTCGCATATTTAAGGGGCGGGAGGAAAGATGCAGCAGGCAAGAGCAGAGAATATGCACAGGGAAGTGGGGGAAACACCATTCCAATCTGCAGGATTTGGACAAACTTTGGAGCATTGGAGACATGAGAGATGGGCACACCAGAGACACGAACAATTCACTGGCAGGGTAGCCGCTCAGCTGGAGCCTGAATCTACCTATTTTCTGGGACCTGCCTGTCCCCTCAGCTGGCCTGAGAAGAGAGGAGCTGCTTTTAACTCCAGCACCCCCATCTGGGTCCAGGGGGCCTGGAGCGGCTCCTCGGAAGGTGATCGTCAGAGAGCACGGGGAAGCAGGTGCCAGGCCCGGGAGGGACCAGTCGCCACCTCCTCGTTTCAGATGCCATGTCTTTCCTTTAATCAAGTCCCGCACACTGACAGGCCTCCCCCACTTCAGGAGACGTCCCTCCAGAAGACAGCCCTCTGGAGATCCGGGAGGCTGGCCCTGGGCCTGTCTTCTTCAGCTCCGTCCCTCACCCTGCCCTTGCAATTCTCTATGTGACAGAGGCTGACCCCCGAAGTGGTTTTCCAAGGCTGCCGTGGCAGCCGGCTGCTGGCTGGATTGCCCAATGGGAGGTGCTTGTCTGAGCTTGAAGGGTGGTGGTTGGCGGGGGTGAAGCCAGAGAATCTAACACCCCCTCGTTTGCTTCGCTGAGTCTCTGCCCGGAACTTCTCCCCCGTGGTAACCTGGCCCGCGCCCTGCAAATACCACCGCTTCCCTCTGCCCCTCCAGCCCCGGGGTGGACGTGACCACGGAGACTGTGGCTAACTGTCCAGTCTCCTGCTTTGGCTCTTTCACCACCATTCCCCTGCATTAAATACTCAGTGTCTTATTTTTTTTTTTAAAGATTTTATTTATTTATTTGACAGACAGAGACAGCCAGCGAGAGAGGGAACACAAGCAGGGGAGTGAGAGAGGAAGAAGCAGGCTCCTAGCGGAGGAGCCTGATGCGGGGCTCGATCCCAGAGCGCCAGGATCAGGCCCTGAGCCAAAGGCAGACGCTTAACGACTGCGCCACCCAGGCGCCCCTCAGTGTCTTAAATAGGAAAGAGATTTCCTAGTTAGACCCCGACAGACAAACTGGGAGAAGGATGGCATCTGCCTGCCCTATAGTCAGGTCAGTTAATGACCAGACAGAATGGAAACTGTCTGAAAAAAGCCTCGTTTGAGAATTGCCAATTTTTTCTGCTCTCTCGAAGGGTGGAGTCTGTCTACCTGCGGCCACACCTGGGGCCATGCCTACATGCAGACCCATGGGTTGTGAGAAGCAGCTGGGGGAGGGAGGAGAGAGGATGCCTTCTGCCATGGCTGTGGGCAGCAGAATCGTGGCTATATGAAATGAGAGCAGATGATCTTCAAGGTAAAGGTTGACATTTACACAGTCGCGTGTAGAGCGTGCTATTCCACGGCGGCTGAGCAAGACACATAAACATATACACACATAAGCATGCATACATGCTTCTACATGCATAAATACCTCTGGAAAAGTTTAAAATGGTAGCAGTCCTCTCTCAGAGGTGGGGGTGTAGGAGGGCTGGGGTCTAGGGACTGGAGAGCGAAAGGGACTTTCCACCTTTTGTATCTGGTGTGTATTCAAAATAGAAAAACAAATTCAATGTACAACCTCTTAATCCAGAGAAGAGAGCGTGGCCCTGCCATCTGTAGACACTGGTCGGCCGGGGCCAGCTGCACCAGCATGAAGGACGGGGGATGGGCCCGGGGCTCAGACATGTGGGTGTGGCACTCATCACATGGCCATGCTTGTGTGCATTTGCACAGGACACCACAACCCCAAATAACCCCGAAGACTTGACCGATCAGATCCCCAAGCACTTGCGTGGGTGTTCATAGTGCATAAAGCATAGTATTAGGTGTGGTGGAGATGACTCCAGGCTTACAAGCCTGGCCTCCAGGCCTGGCTCTGCTCCTAATCAGCTGAGTGATGGAGACAAGTCGCTCAACCTCTCTGGGCCTCTGCACAGGTTTAGATCTCTGACCTCCCTGTTGAGCGAAACTGACAGATTGCATCAGGGAAGAGGCAGCAAGCCCTTGTTCAATTCAGACAGTTTCTTACCTACAAAGACAGTAAAAGCAAGAGGAGTACCGACTCCCCGGTGTCCCTTGTCCCACAGGACAACACAGAAACAAAAGGGGCCGGATGACTGCTTTATGAGGGGTGCGGCCGGGGAGCCACCAGGCTGCAGAGAGCAGTCTGAGAGTCTGCAGCTGTGCCCTGAAGGAGAGCCGAGCGGGAGCCACACAGCTCATCGGCCCCTGGGGGCAATGAGAAATTGTCCTACAACAGCCTCCCGGGCAGGTGCGGAATGGCAGGTGATCTGGAAGCGGCCCTTCACGAGCCTCCCGTGCTGTCCCGCTCTGGGAGGGATTCCTCCTGGATTCATAGGGATTCTGCCAAGACTTAGATCAGCTGCGCTCCAGCCTTGCCTGCATGGCCTGCGTGGCCTACGTGGAGATGTGCAGAGGCTCCGAGGCGCCATGGTGGAGCCAGCCCTCTACGTTCCCGTCCAGCTTGGAGAAGCTTGCCACTTCGAAGGGGAGAAGGGATAGCTGTACGTAATCTGCCGGGAGGACAGCTCTGAAGCAATGCATATCCTCAGGGTGAGGACCGAAGGGCCTAGAACGTCTGGAGAGAAGGTGTCCTATGGGGCTGAGGTTCTCGGGGCCGCAGGATAATGAAGGGAAAGCCAGAGCTTGGGGTCTGCCAGCTCCTCTCCACCCCACCCTCACCAGGTCCTTGCAGCCTAGCACTCCCTGAGGGATCTTGTGCACCCTCTTCCCTTGCTACTAACCCTAGAGGACATCCAAGCTGAAGGGCTGCCCTGTGTGCAGCCCCTGGAGATTACCCCTGTTACCTACCCCCTTCCAGAAGGCTTTCAGGGGATTGAACGTAATAATGAAAGTGGCCTGCTTCCTATCTGAATGAGAGGTAGGAGAACTCAAGGTAAGTCAGTCACGAAGGTTCTCCTCGGACACCCCTACCTTGGCGTCTCCACTCACGGTTTTCTTTAAGGCTGGAGTCAGGAAAGTGGTGTTACCTGATCTTTGCTCAGCTTTTCAAGAGAGCTCTATCTCTATCCTCTCTTCAGAAAGCATCAGCCTCTGTGTGAAATGTGAAGCCTTTCCCCTTGGCTAGCTGGAAAGGAATCACCTTCAAAGACTTGTGTGTCTCAAGGCAGTGGCTTCCTAAAGCGTCCCTCCCCACTGCCCCTCTGCCTGGACAGAATGTTTCTTTCTTTCTTTCTTTCTTTTTTTAAGATTTTATTTATTTATTTGACAGAGAGAGAGACAGCCAGCGAGAGAGGGAACACAGGCAGGGGGAGTGGGAGAGGAAGAAGCAGGCTCCCAGCGGAGGAGCCTGATGCGGGGCTCGATCCCAGGACTCTGGGACACTTAACGACTGAGCCACACAGGTACCCCAGGACAGAATGTTTCTGTTCTACATCCTCCTCTGTGGCTGTGACTGAACAATTTCTACCATAGCACCTGCGACATGGCATTCCACTTATTTCTATACTTGTCTGTCTCTCCCAATATACTTGAGCACCTTGAAGGACACTGTGTCTGGACCAATGTAGTCTATTTCAGCATCTGGCACATCTTAGGGACTTAACACATGTTTATCAAATAAATGAATGAATGAATGAATGAATGATCAGCCTCCCAACCCCTCTTCCCACACTCCTCTCATTCCCCAGCCCTGAGGCATCAGGATCCAGCCCAGGGCACTTGCCTCCACCAGGCTCAGCCCAAGAGCTGCTATCCACCGAGGCCACTCCACCAAGACACGGCACCGCGCGCTGCCAAGATGGGCCTTCACCTACTTCATGTCTATTAGTTTTCCCAACAATGCTGTGAGATAGGCATTACTGTCCTTGGAGTACAGTTGAGGCTCTGAGGCCCAGAGAAGTTGCATGAGAGGGCCCATTAGTGGGCAGAACTCACATTCCACGCCAGGGCTCCTTGCACAAATCCCTCCAGCTGCCTCCCGGGTCAGCCTTGGGTAACATATAAGGAGCCGCCAATGGGACTCTTTTGGGGGACAGGAGGGAAACCTGACCCTTCAAGCCACACCTTCACATCTTCTGGGGTGTAAAGAAGAGGCACTGATACTAACTGAAAGCCGAGGTGGTGAAGACAGCCCAATCAACTTGCTGAGGCCTCGATGACGGGATGGAGAGAAGAGCCCATTTATTGAATCAGCACCTGCGACATATAGACCAACCCAAGTATTTCTAAAGGCCTGTTAAAGAGTAGTCGCAGGTAGAGTAGCGCAGAGCTTGCTGGAAGGTGCTCGTCTCTACTAGGAGCTGGAGCCAGCGGCTTTCTGTCAGTCTCCGAACTCACGTCCTACAGTGGAAGGAAAGGCCCTTTTGAGAGCAGCTACAAGTATTTTTTTCTTTCTTTCTTTTCTTTTTTTTTTGCAAACCACTATTTCCTGTTTTGTTCTCTATTTATACTTTACATTTAGTTTTGAGAAAGCACTGGTGGTTTGGTGTTTTGGTTGTTTCTAGTTCGGTCTTTATCTACAAAGCCAACTCTCTTTTTGAAATGATTTTCTGTAATGTAAACCAACAGCAGACCTAGATTCTTTTCCAATACTTTGCTAAGAAAAATTCTTCAAGCTTTAGCAATAAAACAATAAGCCTCAAATAGCACAAGTCACAGCTCTCTGAGTCAATACCTCGTGGAATGGGAGTCCATTCTTGAGGCAGTAACTTTCCAACACAAACACTTTCACACAGGTGTCCAGGCACGTAGTTGTTTATACCGAAGCACAGAAATGTGCCGTAATATCTTCATTGTGATACTCTCTGCAAAACTTTGACGTGCCCAAGACACGCGGTTAGTGCTATGTAATGAGTGTAGCGACTCGGTGTTTGCCCTCAAAGAACGCACTGTCTGAGAACACTGCACACGTTGGACCCATGTATGAAGGCACAGAGGTCAGCAGAGAACAAATATGAAAACAAGCCAGGAATTAGCACCCTCACCTCTTGCCCAAGTCAAAGAGAGATGCCTTTTCAACGTGAAAGGCAAGAAACAGCAAGTGCAGATTATCTTGAACTGGATTTTATTCCTCTGTGTTTGGTAACTGAGAGCCTTGCTTCCCCAATAGGAAGGACCAGACTCCTGCGGTTGAGGGGTCAGTGAGGGGAGCAGGCGGTCAGGGGCCAGCAAGCAAGGATGAGGAGAGCCGGCTTTGAGGGACAGTGGGAGGGAAGTCGAGTGGCAGTGTGACTCTGGGCCTCAGTGTCCTGACCTGGCAAATGGAGACAGCAGGACTCGCCAGGATCACACCAACCACCAGGCTGCCATGAGGATCCGAAGAGAAAATGACCGTGAGAATCCAGGATAATCTGCAAAGCCCTACGTGACATAAATTACCGCTGTTGCCAGACAAATAATTCTTTTCTTTTGTTCCCTCTTCAAAGAACAGATTGTCAATAGGAACTCTGTTTCCCAACTGACTTGCTCATGGGGTCCCCAAAGACAGCACACAATAGAAGGCCTCATTTTTATCTACCACACCGAAGAAACACGCCCCAATGCATCCAGAGAACGCCATGTTCCTCGTCGCTTCCTGCGGGGCATCATAGAGTCCTGTCTCCCATCTAGATTAGACCCCCCTCATGGGGGTGCAGCTGCTGCTGACAGCCTGGTGTTGGGAGGTTCCACGGCTCTCTAGAAAGCCAGGAGGCTGAGAGGTGGGGTGGGTCACCGTCTGTCACCTGCACACACAGTCAGTGCACACCGGTTCGCTCTCCCCCTTTATTTCACAAAGAAAAATCCCAAGGGCTTCAAACATCAGGAGTGCAAACTATCACCAGGGCTGTGAAGAGAAGAAGGGAGGGGAGGGCTGGAACAAGGGGTACCGGAAACCTTGCCCCAGCGTTTTTTTTCTCACTTAAAGAAAGGACAACGAACTGCTGTCCTCATTGGCTTCTGACCACCAGGGATCACAAAGTCTTCTCAGTTATCCTGTGAAGTGTGGTCCCAGCATCATCCTGTCATGGACACAGCAAGCAGGCTGCTGCTTCTCTGACCCACGTCCCCGGATGGCCACCCTTACACAGACCGGTGGCCCCCCGGGCTTCACGGCACCAGAAGACCAGGGCCGAAAAGCAACTTCTTAGGCCCTTAAAAGGGAACCACTAGCCAGAAATGGACTCTTCCCACCTGTCTCATTTGACAGATATTTTCTGGGCACCTTCTGTGTGCCAGGTCCTGTGCAGAACCCACTGGGAACATGAAGATGAGCCCAGAACGATTCCTTCCGCAGACACTCTCAGGAGGGAAGGGAAACAGCATACAGATCACTGCGTCCCCTTGACTTCCAGCCCTTCCCCACGTGCAGCCCCCCACACCCACCGGCATGCACATGCCCACATGTCCCCTTCCGGGGGAGCCCCACAGCTGAATCCTCCTTGCCTGTGTTGTCAACACATGGCTTCCGGGTCTCAGTCTCCCCCCGGGATAGCTCTGAGCCTGGTGACCCTTGCAGGTCACCAGAGAAGGTGAAGCCGTCACAGCACACACTCAGTCCAGACAAGGTGGGCTGGGCAGTGACCACAAAGACAGAGCCTCTGTCGACCAGGCCTACCAGCTGATCGCGAAACAGCCAAGTCTTCCTTGGGCAATCCCATCTCCCCCCGGAGCACCCCACCCTTGGACACACAGACTTCCCAGTCGCTCCAGTCCACGTGGGCTACTTGCCTCACACCTGCACCCCTTGCTTCCAGTGCTGTCTCTGGTGGACACAGCTGTGCAGAGGGCCCTGCTGACAGGACCAACAAGGCAACAAACAGTAGGTGAATAAACAAATGACCTAATAAAGCACATATACCTGGAGACATTATTTTGTTAGAGTCTCCCTACAAGCCTTTAAGGCAGGTATTACTAGGCACCCCCATTATACGGATGAAGAGTCTGTCAGATCTACACGGATGAGGGCTCAGAAGGGCTCCATGTCTTGTCAGAGGTCACACAGCTAAGCCCAGGCCAGCCTGTCTCTACCAGCAGGTGGTTAGCAAGACGTTAGCTGCTGAGACCCGAGGAGTGTCATCTCCCAAGGCTTTTGTTTCTGGCTGGGAGATGCTGCATTTTAAAAGCTGACTCCTCCAGACTGGAAGCCAAGCACACACCCTGAGACAAGTGGGTGAGGTGATGAGCGCTGTATCTGGACTGGGTAAAAGTTTCTGCGGCCTTTTGGGGCCTCGCACACAGTGAATCCTCAGCAAATAATGATTCGATTGATGAAAAGAAAGGGAGGTAGGGGTGCATTACAACAATGCACTTGTGGTGTTCCACTTCTTGGTTGCTCAAGGAAAGGTCAAAAAAGGAAAAACTAACCACTCTTTTGTCCTGCTTCTCTCCAGTGACTTAGCAGTCAGCATAATTTTCCAAACCCTCTCCCCTCTCCAAAGATCTCCTGAGGCCATGTAACAACAGTTAAATCAATTCTTAATTAGCTTTCAAAGTTTACCTTTTGAAAATCTGAATATATGAATATTTATTGAATACTTACTAGGTGCAAGGCATTTGTGCCAGGCCCTGGAGACAAGGGGCAGCAGGACAAGCATGCAAACTGAGAAATGCTCGCAGCCTACAGGCATGCCGAATCTAGGACACACCTTTCATACTTAACCGGAGGAGGCAGGAAGAAAAGTCTCAGCAGAAGTCAAAACACAGAAGGGGCTGACAGTCACCAAAAGCACTAAAGAATGCAGGGAGGTGTCATTGGCTTAATTTTTCTTTTTCGAAGCAAGAAGAACAAGGATAGAATTAACCCACTGCTCAAAATAGGCCGGGGAGTTCACAAGAGGCAGTGAGATGCCAGAAACTATTTGTTTCTATGTGCTTAGCACCAAAAAGGAAAGGATCTCAAATTGGAAGCCACGAGCAGGGCAGAGGGGGAGGCAGGGATATCGACAAGCCGTGTATCACTTCGATGAGCTCAGATGTCTCCAGGCTCAGACAAAACATCCCCTTGAGTGAAGCAGGAGTTTACACAGAGGGTCTCAGAGCTGAGGCTGGAAATTTCCAAGAATCATGGTTGGGAGAGAAGCACTAGGGGAACGGAGGGGCATATTTTATCCCAATTTTCAAAACAGGTTGGATTCTGGATGTGGAAATCAATACGCTCTTACGGAAGAAAGTGGTCATCACTAATACTGGAACACTGGCTTTCTGAGAGCAAATTCCCTTTACATTTAAGGCTTACCCTAGCTAGAGGTACTTGCGAGAGGGGGTGGAAATCAGAGGAATGCCATCGCCATGGCCTGTGTTGCTTACCACAAAGTATTTGACACAATTTCCCAAGATTATTTCATGGATCAAATAGTTCACATGAGCAGAAGCATAATACTTTTGGGGAAAATCATAAGTAAGTTTCCAAGTTGCCTGAGTAATGAGAGCACCAATCCGCTGATTGTCTCTAATGGTACACCGCAGGTGTCTACCTTCTGCTGTATTCTCCCTGGTGACACGGCTGAAGACTTAGAAGACAGGCCTAACGAGTACGCAGATGACACAGGTCTAGGAGGGACAGCTACTGCCACAGATTACAGAATTGAGGTTCAAAATGTTTTCATTGGATGGACCAAATCAGGCAAACGAAAGTTCACAAGGATAAACAGCTAACACCTTATGCACAGATGTACAGGAGAGATTTGACAGGAAACGGTTCCTGTGTGAAAAAGATCTAGGAATTTTAGTTAATTACAAGTCTTATTTAGACTGCGGGGTGGCCCATTTTAGCAAGAAACTCACGGGGATATAGATCGCACAGCATCCAGATCGGGGGAAACCACAACCCTGTTGTCTGTAGAGCATCTGGAGTTTTACACTTGTTTCCAGGCCAAGAATTAAAGGAAATATTGTGTCCAAAAGGGAGGAGAATGGGGCAGATGGGGACTTTCCTTTGTGGAGCAGTTGAAATAACAGAGGACATTTGGCCTGGAGAAGAGACCAATTATTCCAAGGCAGAGGCAGGATAATCCTGTCCTAGGAGGGCAGCCTCCTAGATGGTGCCTGGTGATCCCCATCCCCTGGGTAGTGCATTCTCACCCTGAGCCAAGAATTTAAATTGGGAACGCCTGGGTGGCTCAGTCAGTTAAGCATCTGCCTTCGGCTCAGGTCATGATCCCGGGGTCCTGGGATTGAGCCCCACATCGGGCTCCTTGCTCAGCGGGAAGCCTGCCTCTCCCTCTCCTTGCAGCTCCCCCCGCTTGTACTCTCTCTGTGTGTCTCTGACAAATAAATAAATAAAATCTTAAAAAGAAAGAATTTAAATTGTTAATTAAAAAGATGACTCAGAATTCTCATCTATGTAAGACCCGGTCTAACTCAAAAGCAGGAAAGCAACAGTTAAAGTTCTTCCTTACATCAGCAGCAAGACCGAGATACCACGTCGCAGCCCGTGGCTACCTATTGCACAGACCAGGAAGCCCCTGCGCCCACCTGAGACAGGACCAGTAAGTGTTGAATCACTGCGAGACCAAACAGATAGGTTTGTCCTCACTGCTTCCAGGATCATGTCTTTCTCACCATGAATCCAACGGAACCATGTTCTTTATGCTTTCAGCAGTTCTATCACTTCTTGATAGGCTGAGTTGCACCTTGCTACCTGGGACAAATTCCAAACCCTAAGAAGCCCAATTAAGTAAGGACATTGGAGCCTATTAAAATAAGGAGGTCAGTAGACAAACAGAAAAATATCGTACCCATCCCAAACATCAATCCCTTTTACTCTGGTCTTATGATCAGTTTCTTGTGTTACATTTCATAATAGATTTTCAAAAAGTATCTTTGCTATGGGACCTGAAGGGTCGAGGTAGTCAATCAGGATGAGACCCAAGTGTGATCACAGCAGAGAGGCTGGCACGAAGAGGGTGCTCCGTGGATGCTTATTGAATTGGTCTGCATGGGATTGGATTGACTTGAACAGATTTACATCGAAGCCCGAAGGATGAGGCATTTAATAAACCTTCATCCAATTGAGCAGGTTGGCAAAGTAAATCGTGGTAAATCCGTATCCTGGAATCTTTAGGAAGACTAATTCCCTGGTTCCCGGGCAGGCCGGGGGTGGGGGGCACGTTGAGGCTTCTCTCTGTGTACTAACAGGGACGTCTTCAGGATTTATTTTTCCATTAGGAAACATGAAGTAGCCGAGAGTGTGTACACTTATCTCAGTAGCGTGTTATCTGAATGTATACTGAAAAAGCATCTATGTTTCAGAGCATATTTTTAGTTTATTGATTAAAGTCTACTTGAGTACACCAAACAGATTGCTGCATACTTAAAACTTTATTCTTTGATAACCTAGTGAATAGTATATTGGCTTCCTAGTGCTATCATAATTATCACAAATGTGGTGGATTAGACCAACAGAAATTTATTCTCGCACAGTTCAGGAGGCTAGAGGTCTGAAGTTAAGATTTCAAGCAAGATTGATTCCTTCTTGGGGCCATGAGGAGAAGCTGAGAATCTGTTGCCTGCCTCTTTCTAGGTTCCGGTGATTGCCAGAAATCCTTGGCCTTCCCTGGCTGGCCTCTTGCTCCATTGTCATATGTCTTCATCCCTCTCTGTGGTCTCTGTATCTCTCCATGGCCTCCTCATAATGACTCTAGTCATTGGATTTAGGGCCCACCCTAATCCAGGATGACCTCATCTTAACTAATTCCATGTGAAAAATCCTAATTCCAAATAAAGTCACATTCTGGGATTCCAAATGGGCATGAATTTTGAGGAGACACTATTCAATCTAGTACAAGTAGTATGCATCAACCTTTCATTTTTTAAAAAGTTTTACTCATTTATTGGAGAAAAAGAGTGTGAATGAGAGAGAGGGCACAAGCCTGGGGGGAGAGGCAGAGGGAGGAGCAGACTCCCTGATGAGCAGGGAGCCCGAAGCAGGCCTTGATCCCAGGACCCTGAGATCATGACCTGAGCTGAAGGCAGACGCTTAACTGACTGAGCCACCCAGGTGCCCCTGCATCAACCTTTCAATTAGGGGGAATACTGTCTTTTACCTTATCAGCTGTGGTAGTGTGTTAACTCAAATACGAATTTCTATAGAAGTCTTTTGCTATCATCTAAAGGCATTTTGCAGGGCACCTGGGTGGCTCAGTCAGTTAAGCATCAGACTCTCAGTCTCAGCTCAGGTCATGATCTCAGGGTCTGTGGATGGAGCCTGACGTCAGGCTCCCTGCTCAGCAGGGAGTCTGCTTGAGGATTCTCTCCCTCTCCCTTTGCCCGCCTCCCAGCTTGCACACGTGTGTGCTCTCTCTCTCTCAAATAAAAATAAATAAATCTTTAAAAAGTAATAACAAAATAAAGGCATTTCTTCCTATATCCTCTGGGAAGATGAAGAAAATGAGATAGCCCTTCTTGTAATATTACTCTATGTGTTTTACCCCAGGTTAATTTGTGCAAATAAAGTTTTCCGTTTAAATTCACATTTTCCAAATAAAAATATTTGTTTTAATTGAGGTATAATTTACATACAGTGAAATGCACAGGTCTTCTGGGTACAATTAAATGAGGTTTAATGAATGTATACACTAACGTAACTCATACTCCTATCAAATATAGATTATTTTTGTCACCCTAGAAAATTCCTTTATGCCTCTTTCCAGTCAACCCCACTCCTTCAAAGGCAACCACTGTTCTGATTTCTATCACCATACATTAGTTTTCTCTGTTCTTGAGCTTCATATAACGGAATCATACAATTTGTACTCTTCTGCAGCTGGCTTCATTAGTTCATAAACCTATTTTTGCATATACCAGAAGTTTATTTCTTTGTATTGCTGACTAGTATCCCATTGGATAACTACACCACAGTCTGTTCATCCATTCACCTGTTGATAGCTATTTGGATTGTTTCTAGTTTTAAGCTATTTTGAAAAAATCCGCTAGAGACATTCAGGTATGAGGCCTTTGTGGACATACGTTTTCATTTTCTGGAATAAATCCCTAGGAGTGGAATTATTGGGTCATAGTTGAGGTTTCTGTCTCACTTTGTAAGCAACTGCCAAACAATTTCCTGCTGGTCGCACCGTCTTCATTGCACCAGCCGCGTAGAAGAGGGCCAGGGGCTCCATATCCTCACCAACAGGGGTGCTGTCAGTCTCTCACTTTACCTGTTCTACCAGGTGCAATTTAACTTACGTTTCCTAGATGAGTAAAGATGCTGAACAATTTTTTTATGTGTATATTGGCCAATCGTATATCTTCTGTTTAAAGTGCCTGTTCAAGTTCATTGCACAAATATTTATTATTGGGTTGTTAGCCTTTTTTATTATTGAACTGTCGAAGTTCTTTATCTATTTTGGATCCAATTCCTTTGCTAAATATATATGTACTACAAAACTTCCCCAGTCCATGGCTTGCCTAGTCACTCTCTAAATCACGTCTTCTAATAAGCAAAAGGTTTTTCAAAAGACTCCACCAAAAAATTGCTAGAACTGAGACAGGGATTCAGCAACGTCACAGGATATAAAATCAACATACAGAAATTGATTGCATTTCTATACACCAATAATGAAGCAGCAGAAAGAGAAATCAAGGAATTGATCCCATTTACAATTGCACCAAAACCTATAAGACACCTAGGAATAAACCTCACCAAAGAGGTTTATTCCTGTACTCTGAAAACTATAGTACACTTATGAAAGAAATTGAAGAAGACACAAAGAAGTGGAAAAACATTCCATGCTCATGAATTGGAAGAAAAAATATTGTTAAAATGTCTATACTACCCAAAGCAATCTACACATTCAATGTAATCCCGATCAAAATAACACCAGCATTTTTCACAGAACTAGAACAAATAATCCTAAAATTTGAATGGAACCACAAAAGATTTAGTGATTCAACACAAGTATAACACCCAGGGCTCATCACAAGTGCCCTGCTTAATGCCCAACCCCCGTTTACCCCATCCCCCACCCACCTCCCTCCAGCAACCCCTTTTGTTCTGTATAGTTAGGAGTCTTTAATGGTTTGCTTCCCTCTCAGTTTTCATCTTACTTTATTTTTCCTTCTCTTCCCCTATGTTCAACTGCTTTTTTGTTTCGTTTTGTTTTGTTTTCTTTTAAAGAGTTTATTTATTTGTCAGAGAGAGAGCAACAGAGAGCACAAGCAGGGGGAGCAGCAGAGGGAGAAGCAGGCTCCCCGCTGAGCAGGGAGCCCAGTGTGGGACTTGATCTATAGGGATACAGAGACAACAAGACAACAGAGACGGATGGAGGCCATGTGACAATGCAGGAAGAGTTTGGGGTGATGTTGGACTGCTAGCTAGGGAATGCCAAGAAATCACTAAATTCTACTCCTGAAACCAATACTACACTCTTTGTCAATTAACTTGAATTTAAATAAACTAAACTAAACTAAAATCCCACCATGTAAAAATCAGAAAAAAAAAAAAAGCCTATGATTTAATCAAATTAACTATTGTGTTTGGTGTGAGATAAGGTTTAGGATTCATTCTTCCTACACACAGATATCTATCACCCAGCACAATTTGTTGAAAAGACTTTTCTCTCTCCATTGAATTACTTTGGTGCCTTTGTCAAAACCAACTAACCATATGAGTTTTAGTTTCTATCTGGACTATTTATTCTATTTTATTGACATATTTGTCTATCTTTATGTCAATACCAAACTCTTGTGGTTACTATAACTTTATAGTAAGTCTTAAAATCAAGTAATGTGAGTCCTCCAACTTAATTTTCCTTTTTCATGGTTATTTCATAATTTACATTTGAATTTCCACTTAAGTGCCAAGAACCCCCTGACAGTCAATTTGGGGAGAATTGAAATTTGAGTCTTATAATCCATAGACATAGTGTATCTCAGTGTATTGGTTTTTCTCAGAAACGTTTTGTAGTTTTTGGTGTAGATATCATGCACATGTTTTATTAAATTTATTACTAAGTATATTTTGCTTTTTGATGCTATTGGAATGGTACTTTCACTTTATTTTCCAGTTGTTGCTTTTACATAGAAATACATTTGTACATTGACTTTGTCTTCTGCTACGAAACTACTTCTAAATGACCAGACCTCTCGAGGCTTTTTGTACACACCTTTAGATTTTCTGTATACACAATCTGATCTGTGAATTAAAAATTCTATTTCTTTCCTATCTTTTTGCCTTTTAATTTTTAAATTTCTTTTTCTTGGCTTGCTATAGTGGTATGAACCTCTGGGATAATGCTGAACACAAATGATGAAAGAGAACATCCTGGCTTGTTCCTGATCTTGGGGAAAATTTTTCCAATGTTCTATCTTTAAGGGTGGTATTATCTTTAGGCATTCACACGATGCCCTTTATCAGACTGAGAAAGTTTCTTCTGTTTTTAGTTTCCTAGCCATTGTTTTGTTTTGTTGTCATGAATGGACATTAAATTTTGTAAAATGCTTTGTCTCCATCTATTGAGATGTTCATATAGTTTCTATCTTTTATTCTGTTATTGCGAGGAATATTGGTTTATAATGTTCTTTTCTTATAATATCTTTGTCAAGGTTAGAAACAGGTATGATGAATGGCCTCAAAAAACAAGATGGGAAGTCATCTCTCCTCTTCTGTTTTTTCAAAGAACTTGTGTGAGACTGGTATTATTTCTTAAATATTTGATAGAATTCACCAGTAAAGTCATCTAAGTCTGAAGTTCAAGGTTGTTAATTATAAATTCAATACATTTAAAAGATAGAGAACTATTTTGGTTTTCTATTTCATCTCACATCAAATTTGATAAGTTGTGTTTTTTGAAGAGTTTGTTTGTTGAACCTATTAGCATAAATTGTTCATAATACTTCTGTATTATCATTTTAATATCTGTAGAGATGTCCTCTCTGCATTCCTCTATGATAATTGGCACTTTTCTTTCTTTTTCTTAATCAATCCTATTAGAGAGTATCAATAGCATTAATCTTTTTAAAGGACCAACTTTTGGTTTTGCTAATATTTCTCTACTATCTGGTTTTTAGTCCATTGATTTTTGTTTTTAACTTGACTGTTTCCTTAATTCTACATACTTATACTTACTATGGGTTTAATTTGCTCTTCTTTTTCTAGCTTCTTAAGGTGGAAATTTAAGTACTTGATTTTAGACCTTTCTTCTTTTTCTGATATGAATATTTAAAACATATTCAGTTTTCCCTCCTTTGCCTTGTGGTCCTCTGCCCTATTCCTTATGTTCCACGTATAAGTAAAACCATAATGGGAAGAAATCAGAGAGGAAGACAAACCATGAGACACTCTGGACTCCAGGAAACAACAGAGGGTTACAGAAGGAAGGGGGGTGGGGGGATGGGGTCACCGGGTGATGGGTATTAAGGAGGGCATGTGTTGTGATGAGCACTGGGTGTTACACACAACTAATAAATCGTTGAACACTACATCAAAAACTAATGATGTAATATATGTTGGCTAACTGAACATAATAATAAAAATAAATTTAAAAAAATAAAAATAAAAACAAATTCCTGTCTAAGCACTCCTTTAACCACATCGAACAACTTTGAGTATGTTAGGTTCCTTCTTTTCATTTTCATCAGTTTAAAGTATTTTCTAATTTCTCTTATAATTTCTTCTTTGATTCAAGGATTATTTGCTGGCTTGTTGTTAATTTTCACATATTTGCCATTTTCCTGATATGTTTCTGTTATTGACTTTTAGAACATTCTGTATGCTCTCAATCCTTCAAAATTTATTGAAACTTGTCTTATGGACCAGCTCTTGTTCTATCTTGGTGAATGTTCCACATATATTTGGAAAGAATGAGTATCCTGCAGTTGTAGGATACAGCGTTCTAGAAATACTAATTAGGTTAAGTTGGTTGATGGTGCTGTTTAAATCCTCTATATTCTTACAAATTTTTGTCTAGTTGTTCTACCAATTACTGAAAGTATGTATTAAAATCTGCAACTCTAATTATGAATCTAGCTGTAAAATTATGAATTTGTCTATTTTTCCCTTTAATTCTGATGGCTTTTGCTACATGTATTTTGAAGCTTTGTTATTATGGTGCAAATACATTTAAGATTTTAATATTTTCTTGATGATTTGACTCTTATCATTATGAGTGTCCCTTTTTATTTCTGATAAAACTCCTTGTCTTTAAGTCTACTTCATATGATATTAATATAGTCACTCCATCTTTCTCATGATTAATGTTTGCATGGTTTCTCTTATTGATCTTTTACTTGTAACTTATGCTCAGTTTTTATATTTAAAATGTATCTCTTGTAGCCAGCAGAGTTAAGTTTTTTGATTTATGCAATCTGTCAATTACTGCTTTTAAATTGAACTGTTTGGTCCATTTGTATTCATGTATTTATTTAAGATTTTATTTATTTATTTGACAGAGAGAGCACAAGCAGGGGGAGAAGCAGAGGGAGATGGAGGAGCAGTCTCCCCGCGGAGCAGAGAGCCCAGCGCGGGACTCGATCCTAGGACTCTGGGATCATGACCTGAGCCTAAGGCAGATGCTTAACCGACTGAGCCATCCAGGCGCCCTGGTCCATTTGTATTTAATGTAATTATTGAAAGAGTTGACTTTGAGCCTACCATTTAGCTATTTGCTCACTATTGTCTTTGATTTCTCTTTTCCTGCCTTCTTTTGTATTAATTGAGTGGGTTTTTTTAAAAATTCCATTTTATCTCTGCTTTTGGCTTCTTGGCTTCTTGCTTTTTTTCTTAGTTGTGCTCTTAGAGGTGTTTCTTAGTTTCTCAGTTCTTAGTTTCTTTCTTAGTTGTGTTCAAGTTCACTTCTCCGTCGTTCTTCAATGGCTACTCTGTTTTTAAGCCTATCCAGTGATTATTTTTTATGTCTTGTATTTTATTTTTCAGTCCTAGAATTTCAGTTCCACTTATTTTTATTTTTAGAGTTTCCATTTTTCTTCTGAAATACCCATCTCTTTTCCTAAAATTATTTAACATGTTTATAATAGTTAACTTAAAGTACTTAACTGATAATTCCAACGCCTGGGCCATCTGTAGATGTTCCTATTGTCTGCATTTTTTCTCGATCATGAGTAACATTTCCCGGTTTCTTTACATGTGTCTCTTTTTTTAAATTATACTCCAGGGGCCCCTGGGTGGCTCAGTCAGTTAAGCGGCCAAATCTTGGTTTCAGCTCAGGTTACGATCCCATGGGTCGTGAGATCAAGCCCTGAGTCCGGCTCTGTGCTCAGTGGGACTCTGCTTGGATACCATCTCCGTCTGCCCCCACTTGTGCCTGTGCGTGGGCACACGTGCACAGTCTCTCTTTCTCAAATAAATAAATCTTGGGGGACCTGGGTGGCTCAGATGGTTGAGCGTCTGCCTTCAGCTCAGATCATGTCCCAGGGTCCTGGGATGGAGCCCCGCATGGGGAGCCTGCTTCTCCCTCTACCCCTCCCCCTGATTGTGCTCACTCTCTCTCTGTCAAATAAATAAATAAAATCTTAAATAAATAAATAACATAAACAAATCTTGAAAATAAATAAATAAATAAAGCTGTACTCCAGGAATTGTGTATAGAAAAAGAGTGGCAAATGGAACACATCTACCCAGAGTTGAGTTGACCTGGCACTGAGCTGCCCCTTTATTCAGACCAAGTTTACCTTCGATCTGCCCAACTCCTAGCCAGTGTCCTCTATTCTTTGTTTACCTTTGAATTCAACACTTACAGGGCTCCCAGAATCTGAAAACCAGGAGAATGTCTGAAAGTACATGATTTTTCTCTGCCCACCAGCCCCTCCACCACTGGTGCTGTCTCAGCAAAATTCAGAAAGAAGAGGATGAATTTGTGGTGGTTTTGCGTATTTTTTATGTATGTATGTCTGTGCCACTTGTTAATTTATTGCTTCTGAGCAACATATCCATCTTTCTTTGCCCTACTCTGTGATCCTGGGGTGATTCTACAGACTTCATTTCTCCTTTGCCAGTTGGCTTGATGTGAGGCCCTGTCAACAGACGGCATTGGAGAGACCTTGCAAATCTGGAAGAGAAAGAAGGGACTTTTTCTTCTTCCAGTGTTTTGTTTTTCTACTTGGTGGCAAATGGATCCGCACGCAGGGGCCCTGGCAGTGGTTCGCGGAGAGGAGGATGGTCCTTGGTTCAGCCGCAAACAGTCTCTGATGCATGTCAACACACTGTTTCCACAGAGGTCTGAATCTCAGCCTTGCAGGGCCTTTCCCCTGAGTCTAAGTTCCTTAATTACTTTTCTGTCAGCTTTATGGGTAGTTACTCTTTCTGTAGTTACTACTTGAGAGTTCTCTTTTATCTCTTTCAGTAGTTAGCCACTTTTCATGTAGTTAGCGATTCTTCATATTAAATCTTCCTTATTCAAATTTCGCCCGTGGCTAATGTCTACTGACTGAACTCAAGGGTCTTTCAGATTCCGATCCCTCCCACCAGCACACGCTGTATATAAAGCCTGACTGATTTCTCTTTGTCGGTTCTCTGTCTTCTGCAGGTCTACTCCATTCCAGGCCCGGGTCACACCTTCCATGGTCCCCAGGCAGCACTATCTTTGCACACACTATTCCCAACTCCTGCAATCCCTTCCCCACCTTCCTTGCTCAAAGTCATCCTTCCAACTGGGCATCTCCATCTGGGAAATCCCGCCCCCGCTCCTACATCTGCCTGTCTCTGCCCCTTCTGCAAGTGTGGAAGCTAGAGTTTTCTGCTATACTTGGGAAGGACTCATTTCTCTCTGGAATATAGTTCATCAGGATTTCTTTGCACCCACCACTTTTTGCGAGTCCCATTGCAAAGTATTGTTCTTTCCCATGCCCAAAGGTTTTCACATCCTTCTACCTCCTAACTAGAAGCAGAGACCTCTAGGCACGCTTTCACATGCAAAGAAAATTTCTGGATGGCTACACGGTTATAGTGCTAAGAACTGAGAAATGTGGAAAGGGAGTGAGCACATAAAAGAAAGAAATTCTTACTTTTTACTATAGTCTTCATGAATTCATTCATTTAGTCAATAAATATTTATTGAGCACCTACTATGTGCCACTGTTTCAGGCACTAAGAATATAGTAGAAACAACAACATAAGGTCGTGGAACTTACATTCTCTCAAAGAACTTATGTTCTAGTAGGAAGAGGCAGGCAACAGGTAAACAAATATATAATAAGCCAGGTGATGATAAATGCTATAAGATGAAATCAGGTTAAGGGAGCTAAAGCATGATGGCGGTGACGATGTTATTTCATAGTGATGGTCTGGGAAGACCTTTCTCATTAAAGAATATTTGGGCAGAGACCTCAAGGAGCTTGGAGAAAGAGCAGCAGGGATATGCAGGTGAAGGACGTTCCAGGCAGAGAAGAAAGCAACTACAAGAGCCCTGTGGCAGGTGTGCACTGGGTGTGTGACAAGACAGTAAGGACATGGGACACAGCGCGACTGGGGGAAGGAGGGTGGGAGCTGAGATAAGGCAGAGAGTGGGGGGCCAGAGCATGTAGTGTCCTGTAGGCCACTTAGGATTACTGGCTCTTTCTCTGAGCCTGGCAGAGAAATGATCTGACCCACATTTTGAAAGACTCACCCGAGTTGCTGTGAGGAGAACACAACTTTGTAGGTTCTGTGCTAATTCACTAATTTTCATTGTAAACATGAATGTGTGTGTGTACAACTTGTACAACTTGAAAAAAATACTTTAAAAATAAATAAATAACCCCAGCAGCCTGCTACAAAATTAAGTCCTGCCAGAATGCCTACAGTTGCCTGAGGCCAGGCCCCACGGGAAGGCAAGATGGAGTCTGGGACTCCACCTCTCAATGTTAATTTCCACCTTTCAGACTCAAGGTACCCAAAGGGGAGTCCGGAGAAGATAGGAGACGATGTGGGCCAGATGCAAACTGCAATTTGTTCAAGCATCCCAAACAGACCTAATATATGGAATAATATTAATAATAGTAATAATTATTATTATATCGTATAATTAAATATAAAAATAACAAATATATAAAAATAAAAATTACGTTATAATAATGATAATAATGATTATTATTGGAATAATTATATTTGGAATCAAATCATAGTACTTTATACTATCCCTATGTATATGTGTATACGTGTACATGTCTGCACACACACATATGCACGTACACATCCATCTAATTTTAAAAATTAGCTAGCTCTGTAAACTCCTGCTACCAGAAGGTATTATCCAATTGTCCCTTTTCTTTTTCTTATCCTTTAAAGGGAAAACTTGTGGTGAAACTGGAGTTCTTGAGGCCGCCACGAGCTGAGCTAGACACACAGCCCTTTCCTGGGAGGAGACCCTGAGGAGTGAGAGCCAGCACCAGCTCTCTGTGTGGTGGGGCAGGGTGGGCATGGTCCAAGCATGGGCTGGGAATCAAGTTCATTTTTCCCACCCATCCCATTTCTAGATTCCCCACACTCACTGCCCCTACATGCCTTGGTGTCTGCTTGCACACGCTGTCCCGTTGCTGGAGATGACTGATGGCAAATTCTTCTTAATCTTGAGTTGAACTCTGCCTCCCAGAAACTTCTTTCCTCAGGCCTCACCTCTTACCCTCTGGATGGGAAAGTCCATTCTCCCCTTCCTACGGAAGAATAAGTCTTTATGTTTCTAGAGGAGGATCGAGACAAGACACATTTTCAGCCTGCCTTTCTCACCTCACCTCTCTCTGATCCGGAATGAGGACAGGCTCTCACTGATTTACAGACAGAGCTGTCCAGCCTCCTAGAGTCCCTTCCCACTGCCATCTCTGCCCTGGCACATCCTTCCACAAGGCTCATTGCCCCCTGAGACTCCCCGCCTAGTCCAGCAGAGAGGGCCCTTCCCTGCCTGCATTCCCATGGCACTCTGTGGCACTCCCATAGCCCCCCTCCAATGCGCGGGAGTCCTGTGTGACTGGCCTGGCTCACTGCTCTGTACCCCCAGTCAGACTGAGAGCTTCTCTTAGGCAGGAACCGCCAGGCCTCTCACAGGGGTGAGCATATAGCTGACACTGAATAAAAATGTGTTGAGAGTGATTAATTAACAAATGAAATCAACCTGGGCACTTGCCCATTTTTACATGACTAGAATCCCACATTACTTTTTTGCAAGTCGTATCAAAGATGAAGAAAAAAGAAAAGAAGATGTCTAGGCATGTTTTCCCAACTCAAAGGACTGTATTAGCTACTTTTTGGAACAAAAAATAGTCCCTCCCCATTTCCTCCCCATTTCCCCAAGGACAGAGGCCCCGGCCTTCCCTTAAACAGCTTGTAGAGGAAAAAGAGAACAGAATTCATTGAATGGCACTTGTCACATGCCAAGCCCTGACAAGGAGCCTTTCACTGATCACCATGCTGATTTCTCTTAATCCCTTCACAGGGCAGCCTCCCTGTTCCCATCTCACAGAAGAGGATTTGGGTGCCCTGTAAGCTGCCCAGGGTCTGTGACACCACAAATAGGACTGCGGAGATGTGTGCTTGACCCTAGAGTGCTTCTCTTCCACAAGACAGTATGTGTCTGGAAAGGAAAAACGGAGGAAGGAGGGAGCAGAAATGAACGAAGAGAAATAATGGGAAAGTGGAGGCAGCTAGAGACACTGGGTTAAAAGAGAAAAGGAATGGTAGCTGGAGGAGGGTGTAAGGTCAGAGAGAGGTTTCTCTTCCCCTTCACCTTCTTCTCCTTCCTCCTCCTTCCTCCGCTACTTCTTCCTCTTCACCTCCTCTCTTCCCCTTCACCTTCTTCTCCTTCCTCCTCCTTCCTCCGCTACTTCTTCCTCTTCACCTCCTCTCTTCCCCTTCACCTTCTTCTCCTTCCTTCCTCCTTCCTCCGCTACTTCTTCCTCCTCTTCCTCCTCCTTCTTTAAATCTGTCTTTTATATAGAAGAGACCTAAGTGCGTTGCAGGCAAAGCGGAGCAAGACAGAGCGGTGGCTCTGGTGTTGGAGAGAAAGAGCGGAGTAGATGAAGGTCTTGGAGAAGATGTCTGAGTTGGAGTTGGGACACGAGTAGATGGCTTAACCTGGAAGAGGCGAGAGGGATTTTGCTTTCTCAGATTCATCTGGAAGGACAGGAGGGAGGCAGACTAACATTTGTTAAGTGACAACTAGAGCCTGAGCAAGGGCTTTGCACCATCAGCTCAGTCTGTCCTCGCGATCGGCTTGTGCTGTAAGCCTTAGTGTCTGGCTTGCGGGTGAGGAGGCAGTGGGCATCAGGACAGAAGCGAGGCCTCAGCAGGCATGAGGGAGAGCTCGAGGATGGAGAGCGGAGGGCTGTGGGAAACGCATGGCGCTGCTGGTGTGGGTATCACCATCAAAACCACGTGGCCGCCATGTGTGGCCCTTTACAGAAAATGTTTGCTGACCCCTCTAGTACTCCATCAGCTCCCTGAGAAGTAGGACCACATCTTACTCTTTTTTCTATTACAGGAAAGTGCCTAAAATACAGGGAGGTCAATAGATATTAAGAAAATATGAATAAATAAGAAAACAGCAGATAGCACCTTTTCCAACAGCATGCTATTCTCACTCATTGTGAGGCAGATTGGGATTGTGGCTTTTTTAAAGCAGTGTATCCTGCCATTTTGATACCTTCAGTTAAAAAAACAAAGGTGTGGGATGGAGCACTGCAGGGATATTTAATACAGCACCTTGAAATTCTGACACTGGACTGATTTTATGGGCCCTGATGTTTCTGTTAGATGCAAGCTGTCAAACTACACCTGAAAACCCCAATTATGCCCAGACCCAGCCAAAGCCACATTTTCAACTTGACTCTGTTCTTCTAAACTATAAATTTTCCAACTCAGCTCAGTGAAGAGTGACATAAAGTTTCACATATGCGTGAGCTATTTTATAGGCCCTCAGATCTAAGAGCACATGGCAGCTGTAATGCTGGCAATGAGACCTGATGAGAAATCAGTCTGGTTCTGAAATATCATTTTCCTAATTATAGTAAGAACAATGGCATTGAAATGGACAGACATTATCTCCAGGGAGAACCAGGACTGGTGGGGGGGATCAGAGAGCATGAGAGCCCAGGGACTCGTGGAGAAGGCCACGGTTATCTGATAGATAACCATATTTATTTCCATCAGCCTCAAGAATGTCTAAGGATGTGCTCCTTTTCTTTCCTTTCCTCATGGAATAGAATACGATTTATCACAGGGCCAAGTGACACAACAGAGAGTCCCAAGCCTACCACCTTCTCTACTTCTCCCAGGCAGCTTTTAAGTTCGAGAGCCCCCTCTCAGCTCCAGAAGGAAAGACAGTCAAGTGAGATTTTGTTCCTATTAGACAATGAACAGAGGCTCTGCTGACACTCCATGCACTAAATGACATAATCGTATTAGCTTCAATTTATTGTGTATTCCCTGCAGGCCAGGCGATATACGAAGCATTGGACACAGCTCATTTGCTCCTAATGGCAACCTGTGACCCAGGTGCTAATGTCTGCATTCTCATGGTGGGAAGGTTGAGGCTCAGAGAGGTGAAAAGAGGCAGCGTAACCACTGAGGCAGTGACAGGGCTGGAAGGCAGAGCCTAGGCTGTCTGGGCACCAATGGTGTGCCACAGAGCCTCGTGTGTGAGGCGGAAGCTGTCCTCAGAGTTTGCCCTAATTGAGAAGAAAACACAATCACACACACACACATGCACACACACACCAGTGAAACCCCAACTTAAGGAAGCAGGGGATTGAGGTGCAGACCTGAGTGGCCCTCCAAGAGTAAAGACAAGGGCTGGAGGAAAGCTAGAAGGCTTTCTGGAAGAAGTGATCCTTGGAGGACAGGAGACCCATTTCTGGCCCCGGTGAAGATTCACCTGACTTTGCCTGTCTGCTTGGCCAGAGGCAGTGTCTTGCCCATCAGAGGGTCTCAAGGATTATCGGTCAAGTTGACACCACTAATTGGTGTCTACTTCTCCACGAACACAGTGAGACTCAGTTACCACCATCCAGGGCATAACTGGGGGCTTCTGTCCCCTCTCGCTGGCTTCCACTGGGCCCACGGCTCTGCACCTTGCCTTCCTGGCCTTAGTACTGGGCCTCCAAAGCTGGCGCTCACTTCCCTGGCTTTCAGTGTAAGTCCCCACCCTAGCCTGGCAGTGGGCCCTTTACCTCCCATGAGTCCCACCACCTTCCACTGAAGCTCCCTCTCCCCCCGCCCCGCCCCGCAGCGCCAGGACTGCAGGTGAAAGAAATGGGAAGGAGGGCAGCACTGATAGACCCTGCCATTTCCAAGGCTGCATAAGTGACCGAGGGCATTTGCCATGGCTTTCTTGTGCTTCTTGGCTCTTTGTGCCTGTGGTGCCAGTAACCACGCAGGGCTCTGGGCTCCACCTCGTAAAAATCAACCGGTCTGTCTGATGGCAAGGAGGGGGCTCCTTCTACTCGGGGGCTTAGATCCTCCTGTGCAGTAAATACGACCTGGCAGCAGGGGATGGAGAGGAGGGAAATTTAAATGAGTCTTAGGGGATTGGAAAATTATTTGATGACACGTTCCTAAGCTTTTTCTGCCTAATACCCATAAATTTCAGGGGTCATGTACGCTAACAGCTTTTGATTTATGATGTTCTTATTCTTGCATTGTATTTAAGCCAAATTGTGAAAAGGTAGCAAGAGTAAAAAGAGCCTTTTAAAAATGCTTTGGGATTCATCATCGGGTCAAGCCATTTCTGTCCATCTTTGCCACTGCTCTGTTAAAACCAGGGCTGTGGGTGCTGACAGCCGAGTAGCTAATTGGCGTTGGACGCCAGCCCACCAGGAGTCCTCCTCTTCTCAGAAACTTTTTGTTGCTATTCCCCAGCCCCTGCCACCAGTAAGACCTTTTCGTGGCTGCTGAGGGCAAAGAAGGAAAGCACACTTTGGGTAAATTTTGTGGGGCCAGGTCTCACTCCGCTGCCACAGCACAGAGATATTCCCAAGGCCTCTCATTAAATGCCTACAGCCGACGGATACGCTCCTGTTTCATTGCCCAGGGGTTGCAAAGCTCCCCGCTAATGCTGAACACAAATTAACAAAACGCTGTGTCAGCCTTTCTTGTCCCATTACAACGTTATTGTCATATTTATTAGCACAGCTCCCTGCAGGACACTGGCAGAATATCTAAAAAGTGAGTGAAGCCCTCTCCGAGGCTAGATGGGGAAAAAGCTTTGCCTTCTGCCTGCGGCACACGTCAACTTTGCAATTCGGGCTCGCAGCAGCTCCCCTCCCAAGACAAGCTGCCGGTGTTCTCGTGCTGGATGGGGACGGTCCCTCGAACTGTAATTATCTTCCACTCATGCTACTGTGAAATGACTAGGTTGTTCACCGCTTTTATTTCAAAGAACGGTTCTTTATTCGTTTACCAAAATGTAACAACCTACAGCACTACCATGAATTAATTACAGACTGAGGGGAAAACAAACACAAACTTCACCCATCACATTGTTCTAAATCATATTAGCCTAGTTGCTTGATCTGCAGAATTAAGTTTACTTTTGCATGTCTCCCTCAATTCCTCCCCTCCCACTTTGTGTCCGCCTGGCTGCCTGCGTCCGTGCTCATCTGTGGGAGACATACTGTACCCCGAGTAACAGGAAGGTTGAAAGAGGGAGAAAACAAAACAGTTCTTCGCAATATCTGATAAGCAAGGAAAGACATGTACTATTACAATTTTGTTCTTGGCAACAACAGGAACATATATCCTGATACCTTCCTTCTTTCCCCTTGCCCACTAGAAAAATATTCTCAAGCCATGCCGCAGGAGACGGGTAAGAATCTAAATACTATGTATAAAGGGGGGCACAGAGGCAGTCTGTGTGGAGAATCAAGGGCAGTGATGTGTAAGCAATGTCTTGAAAGACACATAAAATTTCATCACCTAGAGAAGTGAGGGAAGAGAATTCCAGGATTCAGGAATAGAAAGTGAAAAAACACAGAGCCTTCGAGAATCTGTGGGGAAGGGCAAAGGGCTCACATGGTTTTTTCACTTCTATTTTTGCATGTGTTTTATGATATGTATAACACATTAATGTATTAGTATGTATATGGTCTATGATACATACATTGGGGATGAGCACTCGAGGACTTATTTATAATGGGGAACACAGTTCAAACATTTGGCAACCATTGATGTAAGCAAGGGAATCTGTTGGAGATTTCTAAGCAATTGAGTGGCTAGAGCGTGTGGGTGTCTTACAAGGATAACCTTGTGCAATGCATTGGGGGATGGGAAGGGGGCTTCAGGAAGAAAGGTGGAGCTGGAGGCCATGGCTATGGTCCAGGTGGAGGGTGCTGGTGAGGACCTGAGCAAGGCCAACAGAGGGTGGAGGGGAAAAAAGGAGGAAGTGCAGGAAACTCTTTTGGAAAAGTAACATCAATTAGGACTTCCGGTTGGAAGGCATGGGGTAAGGAAAGTTTGGGATTCTGAAACTATTATCTTGGAGGGGTAGCTGTGATAGCTTTCATGAAGACAGAATAAAGGAGAAGATGTGGGGAAGGGGACAAATGAGAAGTCCAGCTTTGGAAATGTTGAGTTTAGGGTGCCTGTGGAACATGTGAGTGGAGATGGCCATTGAAAGAGTTGAAATTCCAGCCTGGAACCCGGGGAGCTAGCCAAGCAAGACTTTGGGTACGTAACCCCCTCATGTGGGGACCCATCTCCTTTTCTGTCCATATATCCTTCAGTCCATCTAGAATACACAAGGAGCACCTCTCTATGGAGGCCCCATGCTCCCGTGGTCAGCAGGCAAGGGCGGCTAACAAGCAGAGGCTATTTCTGGGCTGATAAGGCTGAGCCCTGGCACTAGCTACTTGGCCATTGGCCTCTGTCCTGCAGGCTCACACAACAACCTTGATACCATCACTACTATCAGGCGAGGAACCCAAAGCCAAGGGCACTCATTCTCACTCCTCACTACAGACCTCGCCACACTGCCTGCCACATCACCAGGACCCAGAATCCTCTGGAAATCTTCAGGCAGGGGCACTGGATATGGACAGATAGTTGCCAACCATCCCCCTGAGGAAAACCATCAGTCCCTAGGCAAGGCAGCTCTTTTCGTGCTTTCTCTCAACACCTGGGACATCAACCAAAACCGTGACAGGTCAGAGTCAAACTCAATTCACACCATCAAATATGACTGAGGAAAGTGTTTGAATTTTACGTTATAAGCAAATATTTTCAAGCTTCCCCATGCTCAAGCATCACTCATTGCTCATCCTCAAGTCAGGGATTTTAGGAAAACATTTGGGGCCTGTTGGCAATGACTGTGGCCAAGAATTTGAGAATGCAAGATTTTTGTCCCAATCCAGTTACTGTCATTGATCCTAGAGCAAGACATTCAACTAGGGCACCTCAATCTCTTTGCAACGAAGCCTAACTACCTCACATAGATGCAGCACTCTGGACGTCAGTTTGAAAATTCAGGCCACAATAATTATTACTCATTTTCAACAGGTTAAGCTCTCAAGAATTAGAGGAAAATTCCAGATTGAAGAGTTCATGAAAATCTAGTTAAAATGATGGAAGTAAGGTTAGCAATTTTTACTCCAATAGAAGAATCTGGATCCTCAAGACTCTCCCTCCCAGCAAGTGCACAGAGCATATTAGGATGTCTGCTGACCACGAGGGCCATCTTAGCCTCACTGGGAGAGGTGGAACGCACCGTGAGAGCCCTTAGCAAGCATCAGCCCTGGGCTGCTAGCCCACCTCTGTCAACACAGCACTCCTTGTTGAATTTCAGCAATTTTATGGGCTTTGGGAACTTGCACTGCTGGGGCAGGAGGAGACAGGAGGAGATTTCAGTTGTCATTTAAAAAGGATTTGGAGACATCAGAACACCTACTCTGTCCCCTGAGGGGAGAGTTAGAACTTTTGTGAAGTACATCCCTTGGCTCTCTGGAGTGGGCACAGCAGAAATGTGACTGACCTAACATTAAAAAAATGTAAGTATTTACTAAATCATAAGAAACCATTATGAGGTACATTTACCATCGATAACTTATGGGGAAATACATGAAAACTGTCAGATGAAATCTTAAGACAAATATTGTTATACACTAAATTGCATAATTCATCGGCATCCCACAGCTGGCTGCCATGCTTACTGTCAGTGCCTTGGGCTGCCCACAGTTCTACAGCGGCAGAATTCCTCAAAATGTGTATGTTGAAGGTTTAACCCCCACTGTGATTGCATTTGGAGATAGAGCCTTTGAAAAGGTAAAGAAGGTTGGGGTTCCTGCATGGCACAGTCAGTTAAGCATTGAACTCTCAGTCCCAGCTCAGATCATGATCTCAGGGTTGTGAGACGGAGCCCTGACTCCAGCTCTGCGCTCAATGCAGAGTCTGCTTAGGTTTCTCTCTCCCTCCCCCTCTGCCCCTCCCCCCACTCACGTGTTCTCTCCCTTTCTCTCTCTTCTCAAATAAATACATTTTTAAAAGGTAATGAAGGTTATATGAGGTCATAAGGGTGGGGCCCTGATCCAATAGGACTGGTGTCCATGTAAGGAGAGACACCAGAGGAGCAAACACGCAGAGGAAAGACCATGTAAAGATGCAGTAAGTAGGTAAGCATTTACAAGCCAAGGAGAGCGGCCTCAAGAAAAAATTAAACAGCTAAAACCTTGAACTTGTACTTCTAGACTCCAGAATGGTGAGAAAATAAATTTCTGTTGTTTAAGCCACCCAGCATCTGGGATTTTCTTATGGCAGTCCTACCAACTAATACAGACACACATTTTCTTCTCTAGCATGGGAAACAGATCACCTCTGTTTTCATCTTATAAATACATGATCAAAATAAATACAACTTGTTCTTAGGAGCTTGCTTTTCTTTTATCGCCTTTTGTGCTTCTTGTTATTCTTCATATTACTTCTGAATCAACCTACCCCTACTCCTCTCTCTAGTCCTACCATGGCTCATCATTATGGCGTGGAAGCTTCCATCCTCTCTCACACAGCAAGAGAGGTGAGGGCAATAACTGGTGGCACTGATAATGTAGTACTTTGTGTAAGCTGAGGGCTGCCTAGAATGCTCTAATCCAAAGGCATGCACCTAAGGAAAAACATGTGTCTTCCTCCACCCACTGAGGTGCCCATCACTGGTTTTCTGTTCTGCAATGACACTTTAAGCCAAAGAAGCCAGAGATGAAACTGTTGACCTCAAGATTTTTATCCTGTTTCTGGGGGCAGTTTGGACACAAATTTAGACTGGACAGTGGGTAAGTGAAATTGATGGTGCCACATACCATCATCTACACAAGCATGGCCCAGAGGGGGACATGAAAATGTCTAGCTGCCTTCATGGCCATGAGACATGGACTGATCATAGCTCCTATGATGTCATAGCGTATACATCACATCTGAGTTCCTTGTCACCACTGAGCCAGACTTAACATTAGATAGTGAGACAGCGTATCAGTGACCCTGACTTTCAGGGCAGACATTCTCTCACTAGAGAATGAGCCTGCTGTGACATACGATCCCACGTGGGAGCCCGCAGGGAGCCTGAACTGCAGCTATAGAACTGTGGGCAGCCCAAGACACTGACAGTAAACATGGCAGCCAGCTGTGGGATGCTGGGAAATGGCCACTCCTGAGACGGCAGCCAGAAATCTAGAGGATAGCTCAAACTTCCTCAGAATTAGAGTCACCAACAGGGACACTCACTGAAAGCTGCTCTGCAAACCAAAGGATAACTTCAAGAGACATTATGGGAAGGACGTAGAGGGCCATGTCATTATGGATGAATGAGCAACACCAGCTGGGCTATTAGCCCTAACCCCTGGACTAGAGACACGGACAGCCTAGGGCTCAAAGCCGTGCTTACCAAATCAGATCCCGTAGATACAACCTCTGCGAAATTCATTACATCTGAATACCTCCTATGATGGCTAATTTTATGTGTCAAGTTGACTAAACCACGGGGTGCTCAGATACCTGGTCAAACTTTATTCTGAGTGTATCTGTGAAGATGTTTTTAGATGAGGTTAACATTTGAATCAGTAGACTAAGTAAAGCAGTAAAGCACCTTAATGCGGGTGGGCCTCGTCCAATGAGTTAAAAACCTGAATAGGATAAAAAAAACTGAGTACGAGGGATCTCCTCCTGCCTGATGGCCTTTGAGCTAGGATGTCAGCTTTTTTCCTGCCTTTGGAGTCAAACTGAAACATCAGCTCCTCTTGGGTCTCAAGTCCGCCAGCTTTTGGACTGGAACCACGCCATTGGTCCTCCTGGGTCTCCAGCTTGCTGACTACAGATGTTGGGAGTTCTCAGCCTCCGTAATCATGTGACCCAATTCCTTACAATATCTATCTATCTATCTATCTATCTATCTATCATCTATCTATCTATCCCATTGGTCCTGTTTCTCTGGAGAACCCTGACTAATACACCTCTTATACCACATTTACTCGAAACTTATTAAATCTTTAAATGGCTTATTGAAATAAATACTTAAGTCCAACTTTAGTCATATTTATAAATTCAAATCAAATATTCTTTGTTAGAGATATAAATATATAAACTAACTGTAAAATTAAATATGCACTTATTAAGAGTCCCCCTGAAAACACATACTTCTGACAGTAACTATATATGGAACAAAACTTCTCTCATTTCGATTCCTAGCAAATGGAGATCAAATATATATATATATTTTAAGATTTATTTTTCAAGATTTATTTTATGAGCCAAAATCAAGAGTTGAATGCTTAACCAACTGAGCCACCCAGGTACCCCAAGATCAACTATATTTTATAGTGAATCTTACCCTCTTTTTTAAAGTGGAAAATCTTGGGGTGCCTGGGTGGCTCAGTCAGTTAAGTGTCTGCCTTTGGCAGAGGTCCATGATCCCAGGGTCCTGGGATCAAGCCCTGCATCATGCTCCCTGCTGAGGGACATTGCTTGTCCTTCTCCCTCTACCCTCCCCCCCACCAACTCATGTTCTCTCTCTCTCTCTTAAATAAATAAATAAATAAATAAATAAAATCTTTAAAGAAATAAAATGGAAAATCTTTCTCTCTTAGGCATAAAAAATAATCCACAATACATACTACAAGAGAAAGAATGCCATGCACATGTGTTTTGGTTATCAGTACGTTTAAAACTATTCCAAAATGCGTGGCTTATTATGTCTCACCATTTCATGGGTCAGGAATTCAGGAAAGGCTGGACTGGACAGTTTGGCTCTGATCTGTGCAGCATCAGCTAGGGAGGCTGGGATGGAAGGATCCACTTCCAAGGTGGTTTCTTCATCTACACGTCTAGTAGCTCCATGTTTCTTGCCTCTTTCTCTCCCCCTCTCCCCTGCCCCCACCCTGATATCTTTTTGTTCAGGGCCTTCCACAGAGCTTTGGCTCCTAGCAGCATGGCGGCCTTGGGGCAATCTACCCTTCTGTGGTGGCTCAGGGCTCCAAAAGAGCATTCTGAGTCCCAGGTGGAACCGGGAGACTCCTGTTGTCAGTCCTGGAACATTACTTCAGCCACATGCTATGAACCAAGCAAGTCACTTGGAACAGCTCAGAGTCAAGGAGAGCAGTATTAGACCCCACAGCCTCATGGAAGGAATGTCAAAGAATCTGTGGCCATGTTTATTCCTCTACCCCATTCTTATGTACTCAACAAGGAGAAAGTTCGCAGACACGGGATTTCCATATCACAGATAAAAGTATATACCGTATATCCAAACTGATGCAGGAGCCAGGCACGCTGGAGCAAAGGTTTGGCTTTGGCTTTGAAATCAGTTATAGAACTTACTAGATGACCTTGAGGCACTGAAACTCACTGCTTAAATTCACTGCATCTTGAAGTTTTGTCTGTGAAGTAGAATAATGATACATTCCAGGACTATTGTCTGGATAACTAGCACAAAGCCTACGTCATCATGGTCCCTCGGTAACTGTTAATGCTTTTAAGCAAACCCAGAGAATACTATGCATAATCTGAAAGAGAATGAAACATGATAGACAAGGTCTTCTCAGGCTCAAAGCTACAGTTTTTCGAGGAAATCCGCTTTAAGCATCTTCGTAGAATGTGAAAGTTACCCCCGAATTTCTGCCATGATATTTGAAATGGCTCCACTTAGCAATCATGTAGGGAACTGGCAAAACGGCACCATCTTTCTTAAACTATAATTAATCAGGCATTTGGGGAGGTAGGAGAAAGTGAAATTCATGGCAGGTTGGCATGCTCTCATCCACAGGTGCTCAGCGGTGGTGGCAACACTCCCCGCAGAGGGGCATTTTGGAAATGTGTTGGATATGGTTTTACCTGGCACGATGTTGGGGGCGGGGTGAGCATTCCTGTACTTGGAGGGCAGAGACCAGGGATGCTGGACAAACGGAGCTGTCCCACAGAATGAAGCCCTGTCTCATCATATGGTCACATGAGTGAAAACCTGGTTTTTGTGAACCTAGAGTTAACTTCATTTTACATATAAACATATTTCTACTTAGCTATAATATATACTTAAATTTCCAGGAATGCAAATAATACACAAATCAAGGGAAGACTGTTCTCTATTTTGTTCAGGATTCCAAGAGTTGTTTACCATTTTGGAGAATCACCTCATTGGCAGCAGGACCAGCTTGTGTTATCCGAGTCACCAATAGCACTGTTTGATTGCCCCAAGGCTTCATTGGAGACGGCGGACGTCAAGCACCTGACCACTTCATTATGGCGTCCAGAGCAGGGCACCTGCACCGGAAGTAATTATTAATTACTTTGCCTTTATTCCTCTTTATATTTCAGGTATGACATTACACTGGTTTTTCTTAGATTGTGGATGTGGGTGGGCTGTATTATCTGGGAACTTCACTCTGGGATTGTAAACAGGGCATTAAAAATATTTGTAATAAAAATAAGGGTTGAGTCTGACAGGACTGAAAGCCTACTGCTTTAAAAGAAGTTCGTGGTGGATCAAAAATGCCTTTCCAAGTGGAAACACCAGGGAATCATTTCCTTTCTGGAACCTGCTGGACCTGGGAACAGCCCAGTGGGCTGAGCAGGAGCAGCTGGCTTGGAGGCATGAAAGAGCTCTTTTTCTTCAGCCCTCACAGGTGAAAAGACATGGATGCCCCACTGGCTTTTCAACACTGAAGGAAAGACTCAGCAGACCTCACATGGCCATGTGACCCTCCACAAGTTATTGAACGTAAGCCTCAATTTCCCTACCTGTGTAATGGAGATAAAAATAGCCCTCATATTGACTTCCTGTGTGGTTTATGTCAGATAAATACGATAAAGCATGTTAAGTGCTTCTCTCGGCATCCCCAAGCATATCATGCTCAATAAATGGGAACATGTATTTGTTACTATTTGTACAGCACTTTACAATTTACAAAGCCCTTTTCCATATACTGTTGCCTTTGAACATTATATACATTAACCCAAATAACCTTCCCAAAAACTTCTGAAGTATTACATCCCATGATCTGATAAAGTTGAGGCGACACCAAAGATTGTGTGTGTTCTTTCCACAACACCGTGCATCGCCACCCATGCTGACATTATCATTCATGCAATCACACATGCAACAAATATTCATCGAACACTTGCCACATTCAAAGTACTGGGGCTCAGCAGTGGGGACTGACAGGGAATATCGTTCCCAGGGAGGAAGGGAAGCCCTGGGTTGCCACCATACTTGCCCTGGGTCACACTGGTGACCACTCAACTGGCTTTTCCCACTCAGAATCCATGCTACCCCATTGATATTTATTCTCTACTTCTCTGAGGACAAAAGTACCCCCAGGAGGAAGTTCCTGAAGGAGGAAGCTAGGGAAAGTTCCAGAGGGAAAAATGCCCTTGCTCACAATTGAAGTTTCCAACAATGGAAGAGGGGGCAGCCTCTAGAGAATGGAGGCTGTGCTGTCTACGTCCTTCGCAGACACTAGGGAAGAGTCTGAGGCTTGCCATGGAAGGAAGGCCTTTACAATCCATACAGATCTAGGAGTCACTTCAAAACCACTTCTGAGAGTATAGGTTTTTGCTTTTAACTTGTCCCTTCAAATGTCAGATGTTTTTCCCTCAAGTTCATTAGTTTGGTTCTATTTTAACCTTCCAGTTTCCACAGAGAAGTGAACTGGCTTGAACATGGTCTGGAACTTAAGTGATTCCATGGTCCCAATGTAAATTCTTCTTATTCCATCCTAAATCTGTATTCTCAGGGAAGACAAAGAAAACCCCTGGAAATTGAAAATCTACCAAGTATACAAGCAGAATACAGGAAATCGTGGCCAAAGGAGCCCTTGATTTGCTTGACTTTGTCCAGGAAGCTGTGGAACCCATACCATCCACTGTTAGAAATCTCCAAGGACCAGCCAGGTCCTTGGTCCCACGGAATTTTTTTTCCTCAGGTATGAAAATGTTAAATATAGTCCATAAAAACGGTGACCTCACCTGTGCCCAGAAATATATTCTTAAATGATTATATTTCCAGTTTATTCCACCTCACTCTGGTCTCAAGCCCATTAGTAGTAACTCAGCACTTGACCTTAGCAGAGATTGGGGCTGATTTGGAAACATGTGTGAGACAAATTTTTCTGAATGTCCTTTTTCCTTAACTCTGCTAACAGAGAATTTCAGACCCTTTATTTGTTACCAGGTTCATAACAAATGACTTCTAACTGAAAGGGAGGGCAAGAGAAAGAAAAGACCAGTCCTCTATACTATCACAGATCACTGGCTTCCACACGTTGTCATACTCATCACACCCAACTTGACTTCGTAACTTCAATTCCCTGGAGAGAGTTTATATTCACCTGGTCTCATTAAGGCAACACACAACTGTACAGGTCTCGCTGTGGGAGCAATTAACCGTCCATATCAGGCACCAACATCACTGCACCATACAGTTTGCCCTCGTTATTATGTCAAGTACTTAATATTAATTATGTTACAAACAGTCAAAACAAGTGCTATATTTTCATACTGTGGGCAGTGATTTCAGACATTAGAACTAGTTGTGGTTTTTTCCCCACTATTTCTATGCTTTGTAATTTGTGCACCCAAACATAAAGCTATCTACAGCTACCCACTTGAAGCATTTTTACAAACGAGCTCGTAAGAGGGATACATCAAATATGCCGGAGCATCTCATGGCATCCGAAAGGGATTATATTATATTGTATTATATTATATTATATTATATTATATTATATTATATTATATTATATTATTATGTTATGTTATGTTATGTTATGTTATATTATATTCCCAACATAAGTGGAAGTGCACAGATGGCCATGTACTATATTGACCCCCAAATCTCATGGCAAACTCCCCCAGCACAGGCAACAATGGCAACAACATGAACCAATGACGCACATTCTTAAGACTGAAAAATGACCGAAATCTGTTCCCAGAGTGGCATTCTTTACTGATCAATAAGCCCAATGCCTCACGTGACATTTTTGAGTTATTCTCTTTGGGTTGAACAGCATATCTTAATAGCTAATTGTTAGATGAATTCTTGCTATCACCATAATTTCCCAATAGCAAGGGTACCAAATCCCAAAGGAATGTGAAGAAAAGCAGTTAGCTTCTTTTTCAAAGGCCGTAAAGAATGATGGGGCGCCTGGGTGGCTCTGTCAGTAAGTGTCTGCCTTCAGCTCAGGTCATGATCTCAGGGTACTGGGATCAAGCCCTGTATCGGGCTCCCTGCTTGGTGGGGGTTCTGCTTCTCCCTCTGACCTTCTCCCCTGCTCATGCTCTCTCTCTGTCTCAAATAAATAAGTAAAATCTTTAAAAAAAAAAAAAAAAGAATGAGAAAAATTCCTATCGGCTTGTAATAGTTTAGAAATGCTTAGGCCCAAAGGAATTGTTTCTTACATGACCTCCAAATCCTGTCTCCAAAACAAAAAGCATGAATTCGCCAAAGGTGGCTTTCACCTTGTGGTTTTCTCTTCAGTTCTTCCTTTCCTTGTTCACAGTTGCCTGTCAAACAGGATTAAAATCCTGCCACCAGCCCCAGGCCAGCTTGCCGGCTGCATCCAGGGCAGACCCTCAGATCTGGCCTCTGTGATCTTAACATTGGTCTGGCGGCAGGGCTCAGGCCCAGCTCCGGGCACGAAGGAAAAACAGACTCCTTCGTGTTTGACCCTGGTTTTCTCATCAGAACAATGATGTCCCAGGATGACTTGTGGACAAATGTGAAAGGAAAAAGAGAAAACCTTTCCTTCCATCCAAAAGGAAACAACCCAGCAGGTCTATAAGATGACAGCCGCATGCTGCTGTTGGCCATCACAGAGTCCCTTCCGAACTGCACCAGCAGACAGAGGAGGGAGAGAGATGGTCAAGTACTTGTTGGAAGGGGCATGGAAAAGGCTCTCTCCTTTGGGTTTGATCCCAGTACCTCTTTGTTAAGTGCCATTTTCCGATGGCTGGACTGGGACCCAATGAGGGTAGTTCTTTGCTCTGCCCGCCCAGTGTTTGTTCCCAAGTTTAATACCCATCTTCATGAAAAGCTGCATGTTTCTTTAGGATTAATTTCAAGCCATATGTTTCTGTTTTGAAACTATGACGGCTTTTGCTCTGTAATGATCAGCACACAGAGAGAAAAAGGGCAAAGGCTTTTGTTACCAAATATTTAGCTCCCAAAAGTTGAGTCACTATCACGGGGCTAACCAGCCAACGTCACCACCTCGCAAAGCACAGCATTGACACTATTTTTCCCTGGCACATCAATTTTCTCATAACAGCCAACTCCACTGTTTCTGTATTGTACGCCGTATGAGGAAAGCAAAGCCATCACTCCTCAGCCAAGCCCCTTCCTCAAAGGGCTGGCACAGCCTGCCTGCACGAGTAGGCAAACATTCTTGAAAAGTAGCCACACTGGGACCAAGTTCCATTTATCCGCTCAATCAAGGCAGATGCTGAAAAAGAAATGCGCACGTGCTTCCCCACAAATGAAAATTTACGTGGAACATGGCTGAGTTGGTGGGTGAGTCCGGAGAAGTTCATATGGTTCTGTGCCACCAGATTCTCTCTAAAACACAACTGGTCCAAGAGTAACAACAGCCATTGCAGGGAAGCCTACTGTGTGGATCTCTGAATATATTCCCATTATTCCAGTGTGTCACGGAGACTCAGTGGAATGTTTTTCAGCTTAATACCAAGTGAGAACTGCCACCGGGTAATAAATTCCTTTCTGTCCTAAAATAGGAGTCCACGAGGTAATCACTGCAAGAAGCAAAAGGTGTTTTTCTTTTTTTTTAAGATTTTATTTATTTATTTGACACAGAGAGACAGCCAGCGAGAGAGGGAACACAAGCAGGAGGAGTGGGAGAGGAGGAAGCAGGTTCCCAGCAGAGCAAGGAGCCTGATGTGGGGCTCGATCCCAGGACCCTGGGATCATGCCCTGAGCCAAAGGCAGACACTTAACAACTGAGTCACCCAGGCGCCCCAGCAAGAGGTGTTTTATCTCCTTGGTGGTGGAAAAGTGCCTCTTTTGATTGAAAAGTGCCGATTTATTCCAAAATGCACAAATTCTGCTTGCTGCTCATGTCCATCCCACCCTCCCGAAGGATGGTCTTGACTGTGTCGACGCTGCGAGATGAACCCAGCAACAAACTTCATCACCCACCTGTCATCCTAGCCAGGCTCTTGGCTGAGGGAAGCAGAAGCCCACTGATGCTACCATTGGAAGGACCCAGAAGGAGGAGAGAGAGGTCTGACTTCTGGAGGAGGGATTTGCACTCAGGGCCACTTGCCTTCTAGCCACTGTGACCAAATAGCAGCAACCGTCATCAGGCTGCCCCTGAACGTCACCCACCAGTGACCAGCAGCACAGAGGAGTGAGTGTGTGTGTGTGGGGGGGTTCGCTGTGGAGCCAGCTGCTCAGTCCACCCAATGCTCCTATACCTCTTCAGACATTAATATGTGGAGGTCAGAGGAAGCCAAATTTCAACCAGCCATGAGCATAGCCAAAATGGCCCTCTATCTGCAGCTCCTCTTATCTGAGTCTCTAGCCAAATCTCAACATCTGACAAACCGCAGGTGAGAGTTTGCAGAAATATTAGGGAAGGGCCCTTGCCAGAACTGAAACCGAGATGAATACAACAATGACAAGCACTTAGGACGTAGCGGGCTTGCAACCAGAGCCCTTCAACCTAGTACGCGCGGACCAACAAATGCAGGATTCGCCACCGCGATTTATAGTAGAGATGCTGCAGAGACTTAGAGCAGAGACTAGCGTGCGCTCGTGCAAATGCAGAGGGTTTTGGGGGGGAAAGGTGGAAAACCACAATGAAGAAAGAGGAAGTGACAGATTCCCATGCAATCCCAACATTCTGAGCCACTCCTTCAATCTCAGAAATTTTACCATGATTTGGGTGATCCGAAGGGTCTTTGAACCACATTAGAAAATGTCACAATAGATGTCTGAATTAAAATCCAGTAGATTTGCCAAAAGACTGATTGTTTAAAATTGGCAGCATTCCAGAGAACTTACTAGGCTGCATACTGCCCGGGGCTGAGAGAATTGCTAATTCCAGAGAAAGTTAATTATCACCTTATTGATAAAGGGGTAATTTTTAAAGCTTATGCTGTGGCTTTTGTGACTCATTAATTAAAATTTAGAGTCATTTACTAGACACAGCGGTGGCTGCTGTTACATTATATATGTACCAAACCATTTGATTTTTCTCCCGAGGGCTGTTATTAATCCCCCTCATCTCCCCTCACCTGTCTGCCTTCGGACGCAACAAAAAACAGTAAAAACGTGTAAATCTCAAACCAGCCTTTGGGGAGCTGGCTGAATTAAGATGTCCAAGGGGGCACTTAAACAAAGCTCCCTCCTTGCTAGGTCAAGTGCGCCCATCCCCACGAGGCAGCACGGATGCTAGCAGGGACGGCTTTCACAAACTTCGGCTCCAAAATGCTAGGCGGAATGTCATGCCCTTGGGTGGTGAGATGGGAAGAGAGCCCTCCTCTCTTTTCTCTTCTCTCCCTCGCCGACCCCGAGTCAAAGCCGGAGGCTCGGTGGAAGAGAAGCGGCGCACGCGGAAACCCTAGGGGCTTATCATGGGAAGCCCCCCGGCGGGCTCGCTACGCGCGGGCTGCGGCGGGCACGCCCCGGCTACCTGGCGTCAGCGCGCGGCCGAGGCTGCCGGGGGCACCGACGGGGGGAGCGACGCCCCGCCGAGCTCCACGCGGGAGCCCCCGGGAGCCCGCTCCCAGCTTCCGCCCGCCCCACCCTCGGCGGGACCCGAGCGTGTCGGTGTCTGCGTGTGCGATGCGTCCCCCGGCCGCGCCGAACCGCCCACCGATCTGCAAAACAGCCTGAAACGGAACCTCCCCCCCCACCCCGGCCCCCAGCCTACGAAGGGTTATTCCTCTCTGAGCGTTCCTTCTTTGGATTGCAGGGAACTTCAGTACTGTTGCCTTAAATGTGTTGCAAATCTTTGAGCTCCACAATTGAGATTGAAACGTAAATAAATCCACTACGTTAGGAGAGGCTGGATGCCATCTGCTTGTGATTTTCACATCATTTCAAGTAAAAAAAAAAAAAAAAAGTTTAAATTCGATCTTTGTGCTTTGGGGCATCGCTCGAATTTTTAGAATAAGCCAATACGACTTCACGTTGAAAAAGTCATGACTTTCTTGAATTTTCAATAGAAAAGTTCTCACGGCAGGATGACAACGCGACAGCACGTGGGGTCGACTTGCTTCCTAGCAGCTGGTCTGCTTGTCCTACCTGCTGCTTGAGAGCCCTGCGACCCTGGCCCCCAGAAGCCAAGAACCAGAAAGTGAAACTGCTTCTGCTGGTTTCACTTGCCTTGAAAACACACCACCAAAAGCAAATAAGTGACCGAAAGCGATTTACTCTTGTTTCTCTTACTGTTTTCTTTTCTATGATCACTCATTTACTTTTTTTTTTTTTTTTGGCGGCAAAATAAAAGTCATTTTGGTGACACAAAGAAATTGAAACTTCTTCAACAGAAGAACTGGGTTTTTTGTGGGATTTGCTTTTGTGATTCTACAAAGCAAGCAGACTGATAGATTTGCAAAAACATCACAGAGACTGTCCACATACACGGTTTAGAGAGCTGAAGAAAACGTATTCACATTAAAAAAAAAATCTGTTTAAACACGGATGTTTAAAAGGTAAAGACCTGGAACCCCAAACAACTTCCCTAAAACTGAAGTTTCTGTGTTAACGTTTTATTTGAGTTGAGCTAATCACTATTCTCTTTCTAGGTAATCTTCACCCGGCTGCTGTTGCTCAGTTAAGTGCCCCCCTCATTTTGTCAGGCTAGTTCTACCAAGCAACACACACACAAAATGGTCCACACAAATATTGTGCCCCTACACAGTTCACTTTACCAGACTGCAAATTCCTTCATAGTTATTTTTATGCTTTCATTCCAAATATTCTATTTTATGTTTTTTAAGTCTTGAGAAAAAAAACAACTATGTCTCTCACTCTTCAAAAAAATGGTTCCTCTGGTTGAAAAGAAAGAAACACACAAGAGTATACAACGTCTCCATTCCGAAGCACCTGGAACACTTTCTCAAGTACCACAGTGTCTGAGACCAACCAAAAGCCACTTTCTCAGAAAGGTACTGATTGTCTGACCCTCTTGAGGACCGTCACAGAATCTGAAGACAACTCCACGAGGCACCTCTCCATTACTATTTCGGGTAGCAGAAAGAACTTGGACTTAGCACCTCAACTATCCGTCAGATGACTTCCACACAGCTGACGCCACCCTCACACTGTCCTGTTCTACTCAGCAAGCAACCGAGACAGGAGGCTTCGTGCCGCCGGGGTCCAGTCACACAACACCCCACCTGTATTTGAACTTGGGAAAACTGATCCTGACACTCCATAGACACCTGGTTTCCCCCCCGCAAAACTAACCAGTACCAGCTACTAGCAGTAAATAGTATTCTCATCTATTTGGTAAATTGATAAATTAAGACAAACAGCACAAAGACATGTACAATATTCCACCCAGGATATAAATAATAAAATTCAGTTTTAAAAAGTACTCTTGCAAGTTCACAACACATCAATTTTAATAATTAAATTTTAGTAAATATGTTTATCCCCAGACATATCACACTTTTTTTGAATTAAAACAAAACAAAAGCGAAGCAAAATCATCACGCAAAAAAGTTAAACAGTTATTTGAGTTCACATCTGGGGAAATAAACAACTTTCTACATCTTCCAATGCAGAGTTAAAGAGTCATGACTGTGTAGGTACCCCGAATTTATAAACTGTATAATTCTAGGCTACAACTTCCTCTCTGAGATCTGGTAAAGAAATCAAACATTTTTGTTCTGAGCAGGAGGAGCTGACGTTACCTTCTGGCGTCAGTGGTTTGAGTGCAGGACACTCGGGCATCGCCACAGAGATAGGCATGCAAGCCAGATACACCAACACAGGTCACCTGTCATGCTGACGGTAGAAAGAGAAGGATCCCGTGTCAAGGGCACACCCTCCGATTGTGCATCTCCCTTACCTACGGCTTGTTCACCAGAGCCCTGATCAGGTTCTCGACCAGGCCGGGAATGTTGACTCAGAAGACAGATGACTTTCGGTACATGCAAACGAGTAATACAAAAGCTAATCTTCTACCCGTGTGTTAGTAGCTCACAGTTAGTCTCCAGCAGCCCTGCTCTCCGGCTGCAAACATCTCATTAGACTAATGCATTCAGCACAGGCAGAAAACTCGATTTACCATAGCTACAGCAATGAATTTCCATTACGATGACAGCTTCAACCACATCATGTCCGGAAAACCAGCCAACCACTGGCTTTTAAAGAACACACACATTTTACATGCAGAAAACGAGGCGTGCGTGCATGTGTGTGTGTGTGTGTGTGTGTGTGTGTGTGTGTGTGTTTCGTGTTTCCTTCCTCTTAGCAGCCCAACTCAGAGAAATGTGCGGTGTAGCTTTTTGCCGACATGAGCTGCAAGGTAATGACACTTCTGTTTCTTTGGTAGTTACGTCCTTGGAATAACCTGAATTATGTCACAATTGTCAGAATGGGTGTTTCCAACATTTCGGTTTTCATTACCCCTCCTCTGTTGCCATAGAAACCAGACTGTAACATCATCTCTTTGTCCCAGTCCTGCAGCAGCGTGGGCCAGTGCCGGGCTTGTAAGATACTGGGGAACTGAAGGAGTAAATGTTTGACTTTGAACAAATAAAACAACAACAAAAAATTATTCTAATAACATCGCTGTGCGGGCGAGACTGTGTTTGCCGGAAGAGTGTTGCCTCTGCAGGTGGACACACCGCGGTCATGCATATTGACACGACAGCCGCACACGGCACACGTGGGCAGTGCATGCAGCTCGGACTTGGGCTCCAGATCTGTGTGTAGGCGCAGAAGCATGTCTCCACTTGCGACCGTGATCAGGGCCCACGTGGCCTCGAAGGGTCCTCATGCAGGAGAAAGGCTACTATTCAGCCTTCATGCCCCATTGTCTTCTTTGTGGCAAATCAATTTATGCCAGTAAAGGGACTTGTTTTCCTTTTTTTTTTAGTAAAGTGGAGCAAGACTCCCCGTCACCCATTTCATTCGGCCCATTCTGGAGTATTATTCCCAAGTATTTCCTGCAAGATGAAACATCCATTCAACAAATAAGCCACCCACAGGCTTACTCTGGGGGATGAGCAACAAGCAAATTTAGCAAATGTTTAGGACTAACCATGAACTAGGGCCAATTAAGGCTTAGGCCACAACTTCGACAGTTACTGAGAGTGACAAAAAAGAAATTGCAATTTGGGGTTTTTCTGAATATATATGCAGAGTCACATTAGAACGAAATAAGAAATCTCTCTCCTCGAATTATGAACACAGAAAAAAATTAAAATTTTTTGGAGTCAAAGCATTGTATTCATTGAGCAAGAAATAGGGGTTCCTGGGTGGCTCAGTCAGTTAAGCATCTGCCTTCAGCTCAGGTCATGATCCTAGCGGTCCTGGGATCAAGTCCTGCTTAGGGCTCCCTGCTCAGTGGGGAGCCTGCTTCTCCCTCTTCCTCTGCTCCTTCCCCCACTTGTGCTCTCTTTCTCTTGTTTGCTCTCTCTCTAATTGAATAAATAAAATCTTTTTTTAAAAAAGAAAGAAATTAGCTACTTTAGTTCATGTCATCATCTAATTTTGCTGTTTTGGTTTGTGTGAGAGATGGCAAGTTTGATAATTTTTCATTTTGGTCATTTAATATAAGCTGATTTCATTAAAGGCGGAGGAAGAAGAGGAGGAGGGAAGGAGAGGAAGAGGAGGAAAGAAAACAGGACCCAGTGGATGAATTCAATTGCCAGCTTCTCTGTCCCAGTGGTTGTGTGTATTACGCCCATGGCCTTAAGCACAACCCCACAGTACGATCCGCAAAGTGCCTCAAGTGGTCTGGGACGCTAGACCAGTGTTGGCTTTAAAATGTTTCTTCAGATAAATAAAATAAATCTTTCTTAAATAATCAATTATTTCTCAA
This sequence comes from Ursus arctos, assembly GCF_023065955.2. Taxonomy (NCBI): domain Eukaryota; kingdom Metazoa; phylum Chordata; class Mammalia; order Carnivora; family Ursidae; genus Ursus; species Ursus arctos. Next base: position 51,229,355 of record NW_026622797.1, on the reverse strand, counting down.
ATCCTGTAAAAGGAAGAAAGGGAGGAAGGGAGGGAGGGAGGGACGGAGGGAGGAAGGAAGGAAGGAAGGAAGGAAGGAAGGAAGGAAGGAAGGAAGGAATGAATTAGCTTGGCCGAATCCGCCCAACAGAAAGGAGTTTCTAGTGTTCCTACCCAGCTCTGTGAGAACCTGTGATTCTGATCCTTGAAGCCCACGCTTCTTCACCTCCTCCCACACGTGCTGTTGTGGCCTGACCTTAAGTTGAGTGTGTCTGGGACACAGGCACTGGCATCACAGGTCGACTGTGCAGTGAGGCTTGAAATGGAAGTTAACTAAAAGATGGCTTGCTTAAAAAATGATAGGTGGATAGAGATAATTGATAGATAGATAATTGATAGATGGATATCTACTGGAATTTCTTTTTTTAATGCGCCAGGACTTTGGCCTCAAGAAAAGAAATCCATGTTTCTAAAAATCCAAATGTTTTTAATGTTCCCCAAATGTTCTAAAAATCTAAAATGTTTTTAATTCCAAGAAAAAATTAAGTTAAACATGTAAGGGAAAAGAAATTGGTTGGGATGGCTCCATACAAGCTAAGGGGTATGTTAAGCGGCAAAGGGGCCCCTCCAGCTAACACACCTCTCAGGCTTGTACAGCTCTGGGCTGCGATCAGGACGCTTGGTGAGCCGCGTTGTTAATTTTCTTTGGCGCCGCGGTTACATGTCCATCTCAGACCACAGGCAGCACGCTCCACTCTTGCCACACAAATGCTACCGGGGTGGCAGCTAGCGACAGGCGGCCGGAGGGAGCAGGTTCGTTTGGAGGCATCCCAAATGCAAACCTACTCAGAGTCCTATCCATTTGAAGAGGAATCCCTGTCAGCTGCTGGTAAAGAGTGTGGTTCCGACCCAAGCATCAGTTGGCGAGAGCTGTGTCCTGGAGAAGGGAGACGGTGCTACTGCAAACACCAGCCATATCAGCATAATCATAGCTGACCTTTACTGGGGAAATACCATGCGGGAGCCTTTTTCATATGTTGCCTCTTTTGTAACAACCCTATGAAGTGAGTATTATGAGGGCCATCCCCATTTTATAGATAAGGAAACTGAGACAGGGATGCTAAGAAGTTGCCCACACAGCTCAGAAGTGCTGGATAGAGGATTGGCCCAGCCAGTCTGTCCCCAAAGACACATAATTAATCATTTGGCCACATAGCCTCCTGGCACTGCACCTGGTCCAGCTCTGCCATTAACCCAAAGACACTGGTCCAATCACTGTCCTTCAACAGCACAGGGGGACAGGGTAGGGGACTAGATCTTCTTTGTGGTTTCTAATGGGGCTGACATTCTACAGTCCGATGAACTGCTTTATCTGCAGGGCTAGAACAGACCAATGTTTTGGGTTGGAGGCGAACTCAGTTGTAGTTGTGGCTATGACCGTGACGACTAAGAGACAAAATGCACCCTCTCTCTCAGTAGAATAAGACCTGGCAAACCAGTGCTACGGAATGCCAATTTGGGATGGAGGGAGTGGGAGAGAGCACGGAGGAAAGAACAGGGTGGTCATAAAGGCTGAGATTCCAATCCTGAAGTCGCAAAGGGAGACCAGTCTCCCACAGGCAGTGGCCACAAGACTTTGCTTCCCATCATTCAACACCGACTTTTCCCTAAGTGTTCGAGAGTTTCGGAAGTTTCAGGGTTATGAAAGTCACGAGGCTTATGTCACCATTTTGCCAAAGCAGAAATCGAGGCAGCAAATGATCAACTTGATGAGTCAGACAAGAGAGGCATAAAAAGTGGACGTCAGACTCCTTGGCTCCTCCAACCTGAGTCTTTTTCAACCCAAAGCCCTGCCTTCCATAGGCCAGATCTTAGTCTAAACAATACTTAGCAGGGATCTTTCGAAATTAAAAACAAAACTATTCTTCGTAGTGAAGGCAAACAGGAAATAACCTCAATGTCCAATAAAAAGAGATGGCTTAATGGGAGACCTGGCTGGCTCAGTCGGGGGAGCATGTGACTCAGTCTCATGGTTGTGAGTTCGAGCCCCACGTTGGGTATAGAGATAACTTATATATAAAATCTTTAAAAAGAGAGAGAGAGAGATTACTTAAGTAAGTGTATCATGTGTCTACACCATAGATTATACAATGTAACTACCAAAAAGGATGTCATAGAAGACCATTGAATGATATGAAAAAGTGTTTTCAATATAAAATCGCTAAAAAAACCTGTAGGTTACAAAATAATATGCAGAATAGAATCTTACTTAGAAAAATAATAATAATTTGCAAAACGCTGGAGATATGTTAACAGTCATGTTCTCTTAGTGATAGGATTATGAGTACTTTTGTATCTTCTTAATCTTCCTTTTTTATATTTTCTATGAAGGAAGAGCTACTTTTTGGTGATAAGAAAAAGTTATGTGAATGAATGGATTAGCAATGGAATTTCTCTTATCACCTCTGCAAACATATTTGCTTATGATTCTCAAAAGTCTTAAGTCTCAAGTTTCTTTTTTAAGCAATCAAAGCAAAATAAAACCTTTGCCTGGTGGCTGTAGGCCACATTCAGCCATGGCCTGAAGGCAGTGTTTCAAGCATGAGGACTGCCCCCACCTCGCTCAAGCTGTCCTTGCCGTCCTCCACGCTGGGCCTTACCATTTCCCAACACCTTCAAGCCACACTGGGTACTCAGCACAGCCGATACAAAATCAGGGGCAGCCTCCCTACCCTTCCCCACCCAAGGGCTCCTACAGTCTGTGGGGTCCTCTCCAAGCTGGTAATACTCAGTCTTGTTCGAGTAAAGCCACGTGCTAAAGACACCAGAGGTCGGGGAGGGGGGAGGTGATGGAATAAAGTGAAAACCACTCCTGTCCAAGGAAAGAGTGACTCATTCAAGTTCTCCTGGGCCTAAAACATGGTTCCTTTCAGGTGGGGCCTCCTCTCGTTGTGGCTCTGGGCCTGTGGCCCTGGCTGATATTCAGGGATTGACTTAGTGGAAATATTTGTCTCAAGGTCTGGCCGTTTGGGTAGCAGCAAGCCCAGAGACCCTCATCCCAGGGGCAGTGTCTGTTAACAGGGGTGTTATGGTGAGGGCATGTGTTGACAGCTGGGAGAGCCGAGGCGCACAACAGCAGGAGCTTTCTCTTTGGTCACTGGGCCATATATTCCAAGATGGCAGGGCACCAGTCTTCCCTCCCCTCTATCTATAGCACGTTCTACAGTCAACAAAGAATTACTGCTGGTGAAGAAAAGAAACTGGGGGTTAAAGACAGGAACCTAATCTTGGCCAATATTAGTATAAGCTTTTAGACACTATTCCTTTTCCCTGATAAAAGTGATTGACCTTGGATGTCTGTCATTGGAAAAAAAATCCTGATTTGTTAAAATCGAAAGGATGATTTCTATTTCCTATCTTCCTCCTCCTTTATACTTTTAAAATGTGTACTCTTCAGATCACCTCTGCTTGGAGCCTTGTTTGTTTGAAACTAATTAACTTTTTTTTAAAGATTTATTTATTTATTTGAGAGAGAGCATGAGGGAAAGCACCTGAGTAGGGAGGCAGGGAGAAGGGCAGCGCCTGATGCAGGGCTTGATCCCACGACCCTGAGATCATGACCTGATCATGACCCGAGCCGAAATCAAGAGTCAGACATCCACCTGATGGTGGATGGACTAAGCCACCCAGGCACCCTGGGGCCCAATTTCTATAGAAAGATGTGTACACACACGTGCACGTGTGTATGTGTATGTATGTGTGTGTATGTGTGCGTGCACACATGTAAAGTAGAAAGGACATGGCAGGGGCAGAGCCAAGAGAGTCTACTTTTTTAAAAAATTTAATTTAGATATTTTCTATTAGGGCTGCCTGCACTTTCAGTTTCTAAAATAAAGTCATGGATCACCCAAGGCTCTGTCCCCCTGTATCGTTTTTTCTTAAGATTTTATTTGTTTATTTCACAGAGAGACAGCACAAGCAGGGGGAGTGGCAGGCAGACGGAGGGGGAGAAGCAGGCTCCCCATTGAGCAGAGAGCCCAGAACCCTGAGATCATGACCTGAGCCAAAGGCAGACGCTTAAGCAACTGAGCCACCCAGGTGCCCTGTCACCCTTTATTTGAGGGAAGATCTCCAAGATGGGGCTCTTAGTTACTAAAATTTGAATCTGAATGCAGATGATATGCAGTCTGAAATTTTTCACTCTCTTTAATAAAAAAAGCAGCTGGTTGGTGAAGAAAAAGCAACTGGTTGATGAATTCCTCTTAACAATAACCAACTTTAGGGGCGCCTGGCTGGCTCAGTCGTTAAGCATCTGCCTTCGACCCAGGGCGTGATCCCAAGGTCCTGGGATCAAGCCCCACATCGTGTTCCCTGCTCCACTGGGTGCCTGCTTCTCCCTCTCCCACTCCCCCTGCTTGTGTTCCCTCTCTCGCTGTCTCTCTCTGTCAAATAAATAAAATCTTTAAATAATAATAATAATAATAACCAACTTTAGTGTGGACCATGTCTCTGGTAAGTTCATTTGGGGTGGAAGCCGAACCCCAAAACTGGGTCTGGGCCAAGAGAAAGGAAGACTGTAAGTAACAGTAAAAACAACTTAAACTGGCTTAAAAAGAAAAATCATTCATTGGCAGAGTGTCCACTGAGCTTTAGGGGAGGGTGGTCCAACAACTCAGTGATGTCACCAAAGAAATGGTCTGAACGAATCATCCTATGCCTGGCTTCCCTCATGGTCACAATACGGCTGCCAGTTGCTTTCAGGCTGCCATTCTTTCCCACTGACATCCAACACAAGGGAGAGTGTCTCCAGGTACTTTTCCACAGAGGAGCTAGGAAGTTTCTTTCCTAGAGTCTCCTGCCAATATCTCTCTCATCTCATGGGGACCACACCCCATCCTGGAACCAACCAGTGCCACCAGGACATGCTGATTGGCATAAGTCCACCTTTGGAAGGAGAGGAGTTCTGCTTTCCCCCAGGCAAATGAGTTATTTAAGAAAGGGCTAGATGCCTAAATAATTGCAGTACTCTTAGCAAAAAGGAAGAGAGATGGATGCTAAAAGACCAAAACTGGCAAGAAGCTACAGACTAATAGAAGCTGGGGAGGGGGAGATCTGGAAGAAGAGAAGAGGGCAGGGCGAGGGTGGGGAGGAATGGTAGGATGCTGTGTGTTGCGCCTGTGACCCTCCCCTCTATAGCGCTCTCAGACACATATCTTTAGGAAAGACAGAGGAATCGTGAAGTGCTTGATGTGGTTGAATTTCTTCTAGAAACTGTTGAACAGGCTGAGTTTTGCATCCTGGGTCAATGCAGGTGAAACCAAATAGCACATGAGAAGCCAGGGGCCAAGACCAAAAGGATTTAAGAACTATCAAGCCTGGGTGAGTAGGTAGCCATACCAGGAGGACTCTGGACTCTCCCAGGATGTGCAAATCGGGAATTTAAAAGGCAGAAAGGCAGCCAGCTGATAAAGGAGCTAGAGCCACATAAGTGGAGTGTGTATTTAGCTATACTGTGTCCTTTAATAAAGGGGAGGAGTCTTCAGGAGAGGAAGACTTGACTGGAATTGGGACTCTCCATATGAGTTATTTAAGAGAATACTGTGATTGCCTCAATCTGGTTTGCAGTCTGCCCCTGGGCTGCGTGTGTGTGTACATGTGCGTGGGGGTGTGTGTGTGCGTGCATGTGTGTGTGTGCATACGCATGTAGTGTGGTATGGAGTAGAAGTCAAGAGCCAAGCCCTGCCTGAAGGGAATTGTGGGAGGGTCGGTTCTGGACTCTTGGACCATGTCGGGGGCACAGGCAAGCCTCGGGAAAATGGCCAGCGGGGAACTGAAGGAGCTGGTGAGCAAGCATCACACAGCTTGGGGCTCAAGGGACACAGAGGGGACTCAGGTAGCAACAGGACAAGGCAGCACCATCTAAAACTGGGCGCTTTACTGACCTTCCAGTGGCCGAGACCAGGAATGACCTCTTTGGACTAAGAACAAAACCCAGAGAGTTTGAGGAACTCCCCGGAGAGAGATACCCCATTTTCCCAGATTGCAAGAAGGGGTACAGCCCATATGTATGAACCTTAAAGGAGACAGAAATAGCAAAAATTTACAAGAAATGTACAAGTTTTATGTGAAGCTCAGTGGCTCAGAGCAGGGATTCTGGCTCGATCATGTCTGTGATGGTGGTCAAGAAACCCATATACCAAGGGTGGTAAGAGAAACATGATGTCAGGTCTAGCTCGTCCTTTACTCTTCCCCAGTGTCCTCTACGGCTTGGTTCAGGAGTATTTGAAGATGGACAAATCATCACAGGGCAGTTGGTAGTAGTGTTTCATTCCAGAATAATGATGAGGAGAAATTCTAGAATGAAAGTTATCAATGGACCTAGCGAATTGTCCATCCTAGAGGAATGTCTCCAAAGGAAAAAATAAAACTAGGAGGTAAGGTAATGTTTGGACATAATGAAAGTGTTACAGTGCTGGTGGATAATTTGGGGATAAATTTAAGAAAGTTACTTGGAAAACCAAGTGAACAAATAAAAAAGAGAGTGAGACTTATTAACTCAGAGAAAGAGAAAACATAACCATAGTCCCCCATATAGCTCAACTCTAAATGATATATACATTTTCAAAATAATGTTATCACTAAGTATTGGTTTCACTAACTTTATTGGGAGGATGGAGGGAGGAAAAGGTGAGATGAGATTTTCAACTAAACCCACACCTCCGGAAGTAAGAAATCAATAGGCTATATCTAAAACAATACTAATTGCTTTACAATTCGTGACACACTTGTGAACATCTAATATCCTAGCCTGACCTCTGAATGAGTGGGGAAGAGGTTCCTTGAAAGCAGAGGCTGTGTCTGATTTATCGGTGGACCCTGATCTGAGACAAATAACATGAGCCACCATGTGCCGAGCACACGCCTTGTCCTAAGCAGGGATTTTCTCATCAACGTGGCACTTCCTGAGCTATCTAGCATATCAGATGCTCACAGAGTCTGGACTCGGAATGTCCTCCTAACTTACAGGTGAAAGGATGGGGAATCTTCACTCATTCATTCATTCCTCAACTATGTAATGATTACCTTTCGAGTGTCAGGCACTGTTCTAGGCTCAGCTTGAGAAACAGGCCAAAATGTCTACCCTCAGGGAGCTTACTTCCTACTGCAGAGAGATAGACAATCAGCAAGATAAATAAGTAAAGTAGGTACATGTTAAATGGGGATGAGCGCTAAGGAGAAACGCTCGAGCAGGGAAGAGGGGTGGAGAGCGCCAGAGTGATGGTGAGGAGGAAGAGAATTGTGATTAAGAAGAGTCTGCTGGAGGCAACGATGTATGAAGACCTGAAAGCAGGGAGTGGGGCAGAGCCCCAGTGAGATTCAACTCCTCCACTGGGATGCATGGTGGAAAGAAGGGGAGCAGGGGGATCGCTCGGGGGCACCGTCACCCACTGCATGTTGGCAAAGGAGCCTCGGGCAAGTTACCTAACCTCTGTCTGGGCCCCTCAGGGTAGGCGTAATGGAAGTTACGTTGAAGAAGGGATATGAAGGTTTCCGAGACTGACTTATTTGCTCTCTTCTGGACTTCTGTGATGTTATCAGAGAAACTTCACCGATCCACTCAATCCCCAAACACACCATCTCCCTCCCATCCCCCATTATATAGCATCATACAATAAGGTGAAGGGCCGTCTATATGGATCGACATCAGTACGTATGGCTTAAAACGTCAGGTGTAGTCATCACCTTTTTTGGCTTTGGGGATATAACTGACTTACAACACTGGGTAAGGTTAAGGGGTACACCATGTTGGTCTGCTACATCTATCTACCTGCAAAAGTGCTTACCACCAGAGCTTGAGCTGACACCTCTATCATGTCACAGAGTTCTTTCTTCTGCTGCTTTTTTTTTTTTTTGAGGTGAGAACATTTAAGACCTAATCTCTTAGCAACTTTGAAGTTACCTTTCTAAAAAGTCACTATTGCTTCCATTTTGGTTCTACAGTGGTCTCAAGCTGTACATCAGCCAACTGACACTTATCCAGAGCTGTCGTATGTCAGACCGTGCTAGGCACAGGGGGACAAACACAGCCTTTTGTACCATGGGCCTCGCAGTCCCAGACACCAGCAAAAACACTCCTTTCCGTCTGAGCTCTGAGGCCAGACTGCTTGGATTCAGATCTTGACCTTGTCACTCAGGTGAGTAACCTTTGCCAGATTACTTAGCTTCTGTGGGCTTCAGTTTCCCCATTTGTAAAATGGGAGTAAAAACAGGTTACTTGTAAGGATGACATAAACTAATATTTAAAGTGCCTACAAGAGTGGCTGGGATGTCATAAGCTCCCAATGGATGCTAGCTTTTAAAATCACATAGGTAGCTTATAACTTTTTTTAAGACTTTATTTATTTATTTGAGAGATAGAACACAAACGGGGTGGGGGAGGGGCAGAGGGAGAGGGAGACGCAGACTCCCCACTGAGCAGGGGGCCCAACTCGGAGCTCGCCTCGATTCCAGGACCTATAAGATCTTGACCTGAGCCCAAGGCAGATGCTTAACCTACTGAGCTGCCCAGGCACCCCGCTTATAATATTTTTAAAGACATTTATAATATCTAGTTTTCACAGAGGTTCTAGATGGGACAGAGCTAACACTCACAGTCTGATCTGAGGAATTCGATATATTAGATTATTGATTGGAGATGTTGCTTCTTTTCTATATAAACATTTTAGTGCCATGATTTTCCTCTTTAGCTGCAACCCACAAATTAGATATAATAAATTTTCATTTTTATATTGTGCAAAGTATTTTTAAATTTGTCTTGAGGCTTCTTTTTTTTTTTTTTTTTTTTTTTGGTCCATGGATTATATAAAAGTGTATTGTTTAATTTCTGATTATTTGGGGATTTTCCAGATATCTTACAGTTACTGATTTCTAGTTTAATTCCATTGTGCTCCAAGAACATACTTTGTGAGAGTTTCTTTTCTTTTTTTTTTTAACCTTTCTTCCTGCCCTCTGCCTCTGAGCCCAGCAGGAGTGCCCTGCATGCTCTCTGGGCAGCCCCACCACTCTTGCCCACATGCTGCACTGCCCAGGAGCCAAGAAGAGATTTCCATTTTTAAACGTTTGTCACGGTTTTCTTTATGGGCCAGGATGCGGTCTATCTTGGTAACTATCCTGCGTGCAATTGACAAGAATGTGTGTTCTGCTATTGTCGAGTACAGTATTTTGTAAATGTCACTTAGGTCAACTTGGTTAATGATATTATTCAGATCTTCTATGTCTACTGATTTTTCCTCCTTCTTCTATGAATCATTGAAGTCTCCATCTCTAATTAAATTTGTCTCTCTCCTTTCGGTTCTAGCAGTTTTTGCTTTGTGGGTTTTTTTTTTTTAATGATTTTTTATTATATTATGTTAGTCACCATACAGTACATCCCCGGTTTCCGATGTAAGGCTCGATGATTCATTAGTTGCGTATAACACCCAGTGCACCATGCAATATGTGCCCTCCTTACTACCCATCACCGGTCTATCCCATTCCCCCACCCTCCTCCCCTCTGAGGCCCTCAGTTTGTTTCTCATAGTCCATAGTCTCTCATGTTTCATTCCCCCCTCTGATTACCCCCCCTTTCTTTATCCCTTTCCTCCCCTACTGATCATCCTAGTTCTTATGTTCCATAGATGAGAGAAATCATATGATAGTTGTCTTTCTCTGCTTGACTTATTTCACTTAGCATTATCTCCTCCAGTGCCGTCCATGTTGCAGCAAATGTTGAGAATTCGTTCTTTCTGATAGCTGAGTAATATTCCATTGTATATATGGACCACAACTTCTTAATCCAGTCATCTGTTGAAGGGCATCTCGGCTCCTTCCACGATTTAGCTATTGTGGACATTGTTGCTATGAACATTGGGGTGCTGCTTTGTGGGTTTTTTAAAGCACTGTTCGGTATATACACATTTAGGATTATTAGGTCTTTTTGGAGGATTAATCTCTTTATCATTATACAATGTCGCCATTTATCCTCAAAAATATTCCTTATTCTGAAGTCTACTTTTTCAAATATTAATATAATACAGCTACTCTAGCCTCTTTCGGTTTGCATGGGATTTATTTTTCATCCTTTAAGCCATAATGAATCTATGTTCTTATATTTTAAGTGAGACAATATCAAATGGTCTAATATACACGCAATTGGAACACCAGAAGGAGAAGAGAGAGAGAATGAGGCAGAAGAAATATTGGAAGAACTAAGAACTAATGGCTGAGAATTTCCCAAAGTTCATGAGAGACGCCAAACCACAAATCCAAGAAGTCCAGAAACTTGAAGCAGAAAACAAACAAAAACATTACACCTAGGTATATCATTTTTAAATTGCTGAAAATAAAATATTAAAGGGAAATCTCGAAGGCAGCCAAAGATAAAGGCATACATATCACATTCCCTAAGGAAGGCAGGAGACTCACAGAGTCATCAGAAACACCATTCTCGTGCCCTTTTGGAAGATCATCAGTCCAAAAAGAAAAAAAAAAAAAAGAAAAAAAGAAATCTAAAACTGACTTCACCCAACTTATAGCAACCTACTCTGCAGCAATCTTAAAACTTTTAATAGCATGCCCTTTGACCTCCAAGGTACAGAGCAGTGCCTTATTCAAAGTAAACCAGGAAAACAACTCCCTCTACACAAGGACACTCATTGACTTCTTCATCGATCTGCCTCCCCTGCCTGCAGAACCTGCCAGTGATGTCAGGGCTGTTGTCCCCAGCGCAGGGAACATTTATCAGAGGGGGACTGCAGAAAAGCAGTGTATTTGTAGGCACACTCAACTTTGGGGAAGAAAGAGAGTGAACATATTGCCAGGTGGGAATGACCCACCCAAACTCCCTGAAACGGCCTGGAGGCAGGGGGAAGGGGACTTTACTGCACCCTGCTTTCGTAAGCAGCAGAGAGACCACCCAGGCAGAGACGGGCAGGTATAACCCCAGGCTGCTGGCGCCGTCCTCTGGACCAGCTTTGGCACCTGTACCCTGGTTTCCCTGGTCCTCTCAGAGAGAAAAAAACCAAAGCAACAGAAATAAAACATCAAAAAAGACAGAAAAGAAGCAAACAACAATAGCAAACCAAGTAGGGAAAACTATCAGGACACAGTATCAGAATGAAAATGAGTATGTGTTTGCTAAAGGAACATTAGACGTATGATGGTAGACAGAGGAAAATTGAAAAATAAAATGCAAACCATGACACAGAGTAATTAAAGGATGGGAAACAGATGTGAGTGTGTGTAAGGAGGAGAAGAGGAAATGAAGAGCAGAAAGAAAACGCCACTCGGCTACGGGAGGGCGAGCGGGTCTTGCGGTGCAGGGTTGACTCCCATATGCATGATGGCTACCGGTCAGCAGAGGGTGCCAAGGAAGGAGGCAGAAGAAAGGGGGTTGGTGCCCATGGACACAGGTGATGAAATTTAACAGGCTTCTCCTGGCAATCTCCTTCTCCCTTAAACCCATTGAGAAAAAAAAATTATTAATGTGCTCACACGGTACCAAGCAGCTGACGACTGAGATGACTTGCAGGTCCTGAAGAGCAGCGCAAGCCTCAAATGTCTGTAGAGGTGTGCGGAGGGGTGCTAAGCCCTCGGCTGCTGCTGCGGCTCTCAGCGGGATCAAGGCTTCCTCACTTTGCTAAATAACTTCATTTTTAAGGACAGAATCTAATTCATTTTCCGAACAACTACCTCAGAAGCCCCAAACTGCCCTGGCAGTCACAGCAGGGAGACTCCCTCCCTGCAGTCAATTCTCCATCCCATATGCTCACAGGCCAAATTTCGCACCTCCAACATGCTATATATTTCGGAGAGACTAAGAAATCATATCCCCAACATAGTGATTCAAAGGCTCTCACTGTGGCAAAAAGGGCCATCTGAACTTAGGCTCGGGAGGGGGTCAGACAATCTGTCCTAACCCAGCAGGGCATGACGACCCTGACTACCAGGGGAGTGTTGTTGCAGCCTGAACACTCTCTCCCGCGGGGCCAGGGACGCTGGGAGATCACATGCCCTAATAGCCTCTTTTCACACTGGACTTAGCAGCTACTGGAAAGGTGATGGTTCTCTGGAAATGACAGAATGATCAAGTCCTTCTTCTCCATGAATCAATGGAGGGACTGGGTTTTCTCACTTGCTTGCATGATTTCCTATTACTAAATAGAATATTACAATCTTATAAGAGGGACGCCTGGGTGGCTCAGTCAGTGAAGTGTCTGCCTTCGGCTTAGGTCATGATCCCAGGGTCCTGGGACTGAGTCCCGTACTGGGTTCCTTGCTCCGTGGGGAGTCTGCTTCTCCCTCTCCCTCTGCCTACCATCCTGCCTGCTTGTGCTCTCTCTCTCTGTCAAATAAATAAATAGAATCTTTAAAAATAAATAAATAAAATATTATGAAAGTGGCACCTGGGTGGCTCAGTCGGTTAAGCATCCGACTCTCGATTTAGGCTCAGGTCATGATCTCAGGCTTGTGAGATGGAGTCCCGCACTGGGCTGCACACTGCATGTGGATTCTCTCTCTCTCTCTCTCTCCTTCTGCTCCTCCCACTGCCCCCCGGCCCTAGCTTGTGCACATATACTCTCTCTCTTAAAAAAAAAAAAAATCTTATGAGAATGATAAGGTGACCAAAATCTGAGTTTGAGACTCTTCAGTGACTATGCTCCCTTAGAAAGAAATAGGCAAGGTATTATTTTGAATCCTCAGATTTCAATTGTGTGTGACACAACATTAGAGTTTTATTGTCCGAGTAAGGGGATACAGTGTGGGAAGGGAGAGTTTTATGAGACCCAAATTACTATGAACATTTACCACACATGTTATTAAATTTTTACCTCAAATCCTCCAAATGTCTGCCCTTGTTTTTCTTTCCTGGACCAATTCCCAGCTCCCCATTGAACTCGGGTGCCACGTGGGTTTGACAAGTCTGTGGAGAATTGTTCACCGTCCTGGTCCACCTGCAGTGAGAGAAGGCAAGTGGGTCTCTGCCCTGGTGAAAACAAGGACCCCTCCCCGAGGCTCCTGTAGAGAGGAAAGCACCTCTCCTACTGGGAGATCAGCTGGCCTCTCAGACCAAGCTTAGTTGTCCAACAGGAACATCGAGCTCTCCCATGAAGTCAGTACTTCCTGGTTCTAGAAGCTTCCTGACCAAAACTCCAGCCTGACAGCCACACTCTTGTCTATTGATGTGTTGATGGTATCCCTAAAGGGTCATCTCTCAGATACCAATGAATGTACCTTTCCTCAACAGGGTTTCCTCGGTGTATGGGTTGAATTGTGTCCCCCCACCGAAAAAGATATGTGGAAATCCTAACCCCCAGTACCTCAGAACATGACCTTATTTGAGATAGGGTCTTTACAGAGGGTGGACTCTCATCTAATATGACTGGTATCCTAATTAAAAGGAAAAATTTGGACAGAGAGGCAGACATACACAGAGGAAAACAAAATGTGAAGAGACACATCTACAAACCAAGGAAAGATCCTGGCTCTCCTTCATAGCCCTCAGAACTAAATAACCTGCTGACACCTTGATTCTGGAAATCAAGCCTCCAGAACTGTGAGACACTTCTGTTGCTTAAGCCATCTGGTCTGTGGTTCTTTGTCACAGCAGTCCCAGGAAACCCATGTTCTTGTCTTCCTGTGCTCCCAGACCAAGCCGGTCAGGACCAAGGGAGAGCCTATCTGCATCTGAGCCCGTTTGATTTTGGATGGCATTTCACGGTGGAATAAGGGAAAAGAGCTCGACAAGGGCCAAGCAGTGTTACCAGGAATATTGTAAGGGCTTTGGTTCCTTACAGGGCAATGAGTCTCTTGACCCAAAACCAAAAAAAGTGGACACATAGACTGTGTGTGTGTGTGTGTGTGTGTGTGTGTGTGTGCGCGTGTGTCCCATTTCCATAGCAGAGTGGGTGTGGAATGGTTACCCAGGAGTAAGGTCCCATAGGGCCTTATTCGAGGTGGTGTATCATGATTTCCATAACCTGCCCCACCGAACAGTTCCTATTCAGCATGGACTCCGGTCAGAAAGCAAACTTCTATGCCAAAATAGCAAAATACAGATTTGCCCATAAAAATAAATTAACATAAAAACATTAAACTCCTTGAAAGGAAAGGTTGCACTATGGGCGGCAGCTGTAGCCGAATGAATGCCATGATTAGAAGGATAAATTTCTTCTTTCTAAAATCTGTTAAGAAAGCTGATGGCTTTGGGGGGTGGGGGGAGTGTACTTGTGTTTAACTGAAATAAAGAAGTCGGATTTTTTTTAACTAGATATATATCTATATAGATATATATGGTAAGTATTGCCCCAAATATCCAAGTATGTGCCAAATACTGCGTAGGACACACTTACACTCCATCATTTGCTGTTTATTCAAAATTCAGGTGGACCCGGGTGTTCTCGCGTGTGCGTCGCAGCCGGCACCCCTGCTCCGGGTCGCCCCGCGGGTCGGAGACCCCGCAGACCAGTGTGCTGCACGTCCTAACGAGGAGCAGGGGTTCTGTTAGCGGAGGGAAGCTGTATCCCCCCTGCTCTAGCCAGAGGCCCTGAACGCTCACTGGGCCACCTCTGAAGCGTGAACGTAGGTAGCTGTGCCCCTCCCCCAGGGTGGCCTGGGGACAGGGGGAGGGCCCCGCAGGGGGCAGGGCGCCAGCTCTGTGCATCTGAGAGACCAAACGTGCAAGCGGCGGGGACTCCCTTTGGCGTCCAGGGGTCCGAGGAGAGCAGCTCAGGGCCGGGAGCGGGCACGGGGGATGTGCTCGGCGAAACAGACGAGGCCCGAGGCCGCCCTGGGTTCCGGAGGGCCTGGGACCTGGCCCTGCGGCAGAGCTCCGGCCACTCTGCTGGCGCCCGCAGGCTACAGGAAGGGGCACCGGATATCCCCCGGCCTGCCCGCCGGCCCGGCCCTCCTCGGCCGCCTCACGCCCCCTGGCGGCCACAGCTGGCTCGCCCGCTCCCGCCGCAGCCCGGCCTGGGCACTGAGCACCTGCACTGGGGAGTTGGGTGTGGGGGCAGTTGGGAGGAGATGGGGGGGGGGGGGCGGGGGGTGGACTGAGTCTTGGGGGAGCTCGTCCCTCCCGGGGGCAGGGAAGAAGAAAGTGACCATTTCCACCGAAGGCACCTCTCTCAGTGTCTTCACAGGCTAGGAACAGCTGAGATTTCCCCAAAGCAGTCTACCTACCTGGCCACCCACATCTGCTGGCAGAACTAAGCCCGCATTTGCATGCCCCCCCAGGGAAGATCCTCATTTCTCCTGAGGGCATCTTTGCCCGTCTCCTCTGCAGGGATTCGGAAGTTTAATGCCTTGCCCGCCCCACCAGTTGGATCACCTTGACTATGTGTGATAGGAGAATCCCATCTTTTCAAATAGAAGACTTGCCAAGCCTGCTAGCCCACCCTGGAGATCTGGAACCCGCCAGCCTTCACAGTCATGTGAGCCTTAAAATAAACTGTAAATAAACTCCTTAAAATATATCTAAAGCTAGGTAGACAGCTAGATACAGATATAGGTTTATTAATAGATAGAGATGTAGGCTTACTAATAGAATGCATAGGTGTAGATATTTCTCTTGGCTGTACCTCCAGAGCACTCTGATGAATGCAGCAGCCCCAGCTCAGGCCAGACCCCTCGCTCACCCACTTCACAACTTGGTTCCGGCAATACCCCTCTTCTGTCTTACCGGTTTGTCCTCTCCAGTAGATGATTTCCTCCTGCATAAAACATACTGTTGTTTCATCTTTTAAAAAGTCTTACTTTGGAAATCTTTCTTAGACGTTCTCTTCCAGCTACTATTCCATTTCTCTGATCTCCTTTGCAACAACATGCCTCCAAAGAGTCGTCTGTGCTCTCTGTCCCTAATTTCTCTCATCCCATCCTCTTTGTTTGCCTTTTCATTGTGAAATTGACACAAAGACAAAAAGGTGGAGTGGGGGGTAAAAACAAAAGCGGAAAGCTTAATGACTTATCCAAAACAGACACCCTTGCTATCCCCATCCAGGTCGAGAAAGAGCACATTAGCAAGAGAGCAGAAGCCTTCCTCATGCCCCCTCTCACTTCTGACCCCGTTCTGCCTCCAAAGGTAACCATCATCCTGACTTTTATGTAAACTACTTCCTTGATTGATTTGGCTGTTTTACCATCTAGGCATGCATCCCTAATTATCGGACTTCAGTTTTACCTGTTTCTTGAACTTGAAATAATGGGATAATGAAAAATGCCTTCTGTGTTTGGCTTCTTTCACTCAATATTCTGTTGGTAAAATTCACCCATGTTGACATACGTAATGGCATTTCATTTGTCTTCATTACCTCATACCATCCCATTGCATTAGTTATCTACTGCTGTGTAACAAATTACCCCAAAACTTAGCAGCTGGAAACCAACGTTTATTATATCGCCTACGTTCTGAGAGTCAGGAATCCTTTGTGGTTTACCTGGGGGCTCTGGCTTACAGTCTCTCAAGTCATTACAGTCCAGCTACTGCCAGAGGCTGTAATCTCTGGAGCCTTAACTCGTGCTGAAGGATCCACTTCCAAAATCACTCACATGGCTGTTGACAAGAGATCAGGTCCTAGCCATGTGGGCCTCTCCGTAGGAGTGCTCATGACAGATTCCCCAGAGCGAATGGTCTGAGAGAGAATATGGGAGTGAGAACTCTCACGATGGAAGCTGCAATGATGTTAGGACCGAGTCTCGGACGTGACACACCCTCACTGTTGCTTGTGCTGTTGATCACAGAGACCGAGCTGGTCCAGTGTGGGAGGGGACCAGCCCAGGATGTGAGCAGCAAGCAGGCGGCAGGGGTCACTGGGGACCATCTCAGAGGCTGCCCATCACAACGTTGTATAATCATAGAAAAATTGATTTACGCAGTCTATCATCAATCCACATGTGGGATGTTTCTAGTTTAGGAGTGTTATGAGTAGAGCTTCTACGAGCATTCTTCGTACATGTCCGCTGGTGCATATGTGCGTGCATTGCTGTCGGCTAAATAGCTGAAAGTAGGATTACTGTGTCCCTGCCCACGCATAACTTCAACTTTGGTAACTAATGGCAAACTGCTTCACAAAGCAATCTACAAATTTGTATTTTTACCAGGAGCAGATGAGATTTTAAGGTGCTACGTGTTTACCACTTGGGGTTGCCAATCCTTCAACTTCTGCGTTCTGGTGAACATGTAGTCATATCTCACTGTGGTTTTAATTTGCATTTCCCTGGTGGTAAAGAACTTGAACAGCTTTTCACGGATTGGTTTTGCCCTTCGGATATAGTGTTTTGGGAAGTAGAGTAGTCATGGAGACACGGCACTCAGATCCTCCTTCAAGGAAGGTCATGCTGCCTAGCGGCAGGGGGTGTGGCCGGCAGACAGCCTCCGGCCAACAGTTCCTCCAGCGCTGGCCTTGATACAGAGACCACCTTACCAAGGTCATGCTCTCTCTGAGGAGCCGTGCTCACTGCGCAGGGCAGGACTATAAAGACGCAGCGTCTTCAGCCTGGCACGGGACATACAATGAACAATATTCAGTCCCGAGCACCCTCCGGGGATGGCCCAGGCTTTGCTAGAACTAGGTCAAAGTTCAGCTCTTTTCTCTGCCCCATCCTGCTTCCTCCCTCTTTGGTTCACAATAAACATCTGACACCACAAACCCCTTCTCAGTGTCAGCTTGTGAAGGACCTAATCTGTGACACAAAGTGTCTTTTTAAGCCTATTGCCAATTTCCCCATTGAGCTTTTTTTTTTTTTTTTTTTGTCTTACCGATTTATAGGAGTCTTTTGTTCAATATGGATTCAAGTGCTTTGTCAATTGTGTGTGTGGCGAATATCTTCTCCCACGCTAGGGCTTCCATTTTTTATTTCTTTATTGTGTCTTTGAAGAACAAAAGTCCTTCATTTGGATGTAATTCAATTTCTCAATTTTTTTTTCCTTTTTAGACATGCTCTTTGTATCCTACCCTAAGGTCATAAATGTCTCCTATATTCTACAAGCTTTTATCGTTTTGCCTTTCAAATTGAGACTTCCAAGCCACCTGGAATCAATTGTTGCATAAGGAATGAGGCGGGGGCCATGCATCGTCTCCCGCCACCCTGAATGGGTATCCCATTGTCCCAGCACCATATTTTGAAAATGCCTTCCTTTCCTTCACTGTACTGCAAACCGAACCTGTCACGTACACCAGGTGTGTGAGTCTGTCCACAGGTGCGAGTGTGTTTCCGGATCTCCGTTCTGTATCACTGGCCTCTTTGCTTTCATCCCGAGAGCACACTGCCCTCATTCGCATTCCTTCTCGGGCCCACTTGGAATGGGGTTTTGTCTCCAGCTGTTCCCCTGCACTTGCTCTCGGGGAGATCAGCAATACCTCCTCCTGGCTAACGCCAATGTTCATCTCACTTCCTTCCCAGCAGCAGGTGACACCAGAGGGACCCTTCTCCTGACCAGTGTCTTCCAGGTCTCGCCCCACTCTTGGTTTTCCTGCGACTACACCGTGTGCTCCTTCTCTGCCTCCTCCGCCCTTGCCTCTTCTGCCCCCCAATCTGGTAATGTCACTCCCCCTCGGGGCCCAGACCTCTGCCCTTGTTTCTTTGGGGGTCTCATTCAGCATGTTAATGCCATATAACCCCAAATTTATATTCCTAACTAGACTTTGTTGGCAAACTCCAGACTCATACAACAAGCTGCCTCCCTAACTTTTCCATTTGAAGAATCTCAAACTAACATATCCGAGCCGGACTCTAATCTTTGCCCCCAGATCTGTTCCACATCTTGCCCTTACCTTCTCAGCTGAGGGCGACTCCATCCTCCCACTTGCTCAGGTACGTTCTTGGAAGCCTCCTTCCTCCTCTCTTTCTCTCTTCACAGCACATCCGATTCATTAGGAAATCCTGCCAGTTTTACCTTCAGATCCAGCCGCCGCACCCTCCCCCACAACTGCCACGCTGTCAGAGCCTCCAGACGGACAAAGCCCCTGGTGCCTTGTAACGTGGGTAAAAATTCCAGGGAGATTTCTGCGACAACCTTCTCACTGGGTCTCCCTGCTTCAGCCCCTCTCTCCTTAGCCTGGTTTTGGTTTTGGTTTTAAATACAACAGCCAGAGGGATCCTTTTAAGACACGAGCAGATCCCATCGCTCCCCTGCTCAAAAGCCCGCCATGGCTCCCACCTCACTCAGAGTAGAAGCCGGTGTCCTTCCAAGGACCCACGAGGCCCAGCCTGCTGTGACTTCGTTTTCTCTCCCCTGATTCACTCTGGTGCAGCCCCTGGCCTCACTCTGCCCACAGGCCAGGCCACTCCCGTCTGACAGCCGGTGCCCGGAGCACTCTGCCCCAAGCACCTGCATCACTCACTTCTTCACCCCTTCAAGCCTTGGCCCGGTGTCAGCTTTGAGAGGAGACTCGGTCTCGACCCTGAAAACTGAAATCTGTCGTCCTGCTACCTTCTTTGCCTTTCTCTATTCCTTTTTTCCACTACTTCACCAGCCTCCAACGTACTATTTACACCGCTTATCGATGATATTTATTATAAGTTCATTCTTTTCCCCCTTGTAGAGGGTAGGGCAGGGATCTTTTCTGCTCTGTGTTCCAAGCACCTGGACCAGGAAACAAGAGTCCCTCCCTGCAGCCCCAGGTCCGTGGAGCCGCCCGCCCCACCCCGGCCAGTACCTCAGCGACGGGGCTGCCGATGCCCGCCCTGCCCTAGGGAGCCTCGCGCGCGGCGGCAGGTGTGCAGCCCCCTGTCCGGAAGCGCGCCCACGTCCCCGCTCCAGGTCGGCCCCCCGCTGGGACAGGTCACTTCTCTTCTCTGGGTCTTCCCTTCTCGGTCTCTCCCTCACACCCACGCCCGGCCCTCCGTGGGTGAAGCAGGCTGTGCCGTTTACTCCAGCCTCGAGCTGCAGAGGGGGCATCGCCCAAGTTCCCAGCGCCTCGGCGCATCCCGTCCCTCACCTGCCGCGGCGGTGCCGCCCCACGGCCGGAGCTCCCGCACCAAGGCCCAGGGATTTCGTTTCCGGCCCTAGTTCCAGCTTCTGTGGACGGCTTGGGAGGTAGGCACTCGGTTCACGTTATAAGTGCCCTCGTACCAAATGCAAAGTCAACTTGACAAATCATAGTGGGATGGAGGAAGGCTC
Organism: Ursus arctos; assembly: GCF_023065955.2. Lineage (NCBI taxonomy): Eukaryota > Metazoa > Chordata > Mammalia > Carnivora > Ursidae > Ursus > Ursus arctos. The sequence goes on along the minus strand of NW_026622797.1, from coordinate 51,209,219 downwards.
TTTCAAGATTTTGTTTTGCTCGCTCTAAAAATTTTTCTTAACATTCTAAATTCTATTCAAAACTCCGTTTTAGTATTACCAAACCCAAACTCCCGTCTGAAATGGGCTGCTCCTGACGTGTCACTCCTGACATTTAGGGAGATACCCTGTCATTAAGTCAGCCGCCTTGAAAGATGTGGGGGCTTTCAGTGTATAAAGAAATAATGCAGTGAATCATAACACTATAGTTTCATCTCCAATTCTCAAAAGCACTTTGCTGAAAATCACATTAATCCTTATAATTTCCATGATAATAGGCCCAGATCAGTGTTCTGTGAGTAGGGGGTGGTTACAAGGGCAAGAGCTCCTTGGGATGGTGGGAAAAGGGGTAACTGCACAGTTCTGAACCAGGAGTGGCTTATGGAGTGAGCAGCAACTCCAAGACACTTGGAAGGGGTGCCTTGCCTCCCTTCAGCTGGGGGGGCCCCTCCGGGTGCTCCCCCTTCTATGTTGTCACATCAAGAAGAGAAACTGCAGGCTTTTGGAGAAACTTGCAAAGTGATGTCCGGCACAGCCAGTGACTGAAATCCTAAGAATGTGGCAGAGAATCAAGAAATTAAAAAGCTGGAGAGAAACTAACATATAACACTGTATGTTAATTACACTGGAATTCTTTGAAAAAGCTGGAGAAATTTTGGATGTGATTATAAAATAAGTAGACTAATTTTACAAAGATATAGATGCAGACTAATGTATAATGAGGGAGGCTTATAGTTATCCTGGTAATATTGGATGTCTCAAATGCAGTTTAATGATCAAGATTTTTAGAGTCTCTCATTGAATTTTAGTCACATGCCTAATTCTTGATCAAAATGTCTATCAGCAAATTTGATTACCCTTCCCATTCACTACATCATCTCTGGGCAACTTTTCACAGCCAAAACCAAAAATAAATCTTCCCTCATGATCATAGGTGCCAGGATGACTGTTCAGAATATTCCAGAGGTTCCTCAATTTTAACCAAAGGTCCAAAGACTCCCTGTAAGTAGAGGTACTATGTATTTTGAATTCCAACTTTTGAGAGACAATTTTCCATGGGGATCTCATGTTTCTGCACAGCTTGTGAGCAGAGGCACAGAGCTTTTGTTCCAGACTTTTTCTGTGTCTGTAGGAAACTAGCTTGGAAGAGAGACTATCTCCCTCTCGGACACCTTCGCTTGTATATCCCTTGAAAGACTGGGCTTCCTGAGCTACAAGTTCCTCAGCAGTGACGCAAGCACACTGCCTGTACAGCATCTGCCCGGGCTGCTCTGCGTAGCCCCTGTGCACTCAGGAGACGAGGAGCAGCTGGGGAACGTGAAGCTCACGCAGCCTGCGGTGCCTCTGACCCAGGACTCTCCTGGCTTTTGCTAACATCCGTGACACTGTGGCGGGTTAACTTGTCAGCCTGCACACAGCGCTGTAATTCTCAGACCCTTCATAGTGCTTGATACCAACCACCGCCCAAATTTAAATTTTATAGAAAAAAGGATTTTTTGTCCTAATTTCCCACCTCTCTCAAGCAAACGATCTAATACAATTCCGGCACAATGAAGAAGTATGGATTGTCTTCTGGAGTTTGCTGCAAAGGGACCTAGTATTTCCAGCTAGAAAACCAAGAAGTAAATATAATATATTAAAGGATACATGTAAGAAAGACAGAGGTTAGATAGGTCCAAAAAAGAGTAAAGGGGAAGGAGGTAATCCTAGAAGGTGGAAATAGAAATAAATTACAAAGCATGTCTTTAATTTTGGTTCAGTCCCACAAGCTAAACCATTCTTTGCTAATGAAAAGTATAGCCCTATCGCCCTCTACCGGAATCAGGCTGGAAACTACAGGGAAATAGTTCGAAGTTGCTTTTTATGGAAACTGCTCACATCTCTGTTATTTATTGCTACCGTTTTCCAGATTTTAAAGTGTAAACTTCAGGTGTTCGGAAAGATAAAGGAACAGCTCCCTTTGCATATGCAGCCTGACAGGTTAATGCTGAACCACCTAGTGCTGAAAAGAGTTGTCAATCCTTCCCTTACTTACCTTTCATTTGTAGCAGCCAGATTACAGGGACCTCTCACAGCTGCAGCCTTGGCTGGACGTCCCAGCAGGTAGTCCCTAGCACTTTGGCCTCTACCAGCCTCACTCCCACTCCATGGATGACATCTGCTTAGAACTCTTCCCTCATCTATTAACCCCATCACGAAACCTACTCAGTTCCATCTTAGAAAGTATCACTTTGCTCCTGGGACCTGCAGTAGGCCTAGACACTCCCAGCAGAGTGGCATCACACTGTGAATTCAAATAGTGAGTGCCAAAGGTCCAAACCTTCATTTTAGTTTAAATGCCACCCTATTTATACCTAAAAGCAACATATCCAAATGTTTTGATCATGCACTGAAATCAGAAAAAAATTATAATGTACCAATAAATGTATTTATTTATGAATTATAGAAGTGTACAATTGTACAATATATTATGTACATTATAAAACACACAAAAATAGAAATTTCAAAGGATGAGAGTAAATACAAATAACCATTTTAACATTTTCCCAAAAGACTGATTATCTTCATACCCCAGGGATATAACACACCCCCACCTGAAACCACAGTCCTATAGCATGCCAGTGATCGCTGTATTTGGATTTTTAGCTCAGGTTACAGAAAAATGTACAAGATCACAGCTTTTTAAAGTTTTGCAAAATAGCCCTAGTATCTAGTTTAAATGTGTGAAGATGTTTGATGCTAACTTAAGACATATTTGGACTGATCACGACACAGCTCATGAAATGTTACTTTATGGTTCACTGATAGCTGTTTCATTTTAAGGCAAATTAAATTGGGGATGTCATGGAGTTGAGTAAGAATATTTGGGGAGAAAAAATGCCTTAAAGAAATACTTAAACATAAAGGATGAGTATTTGCTTATTAAAAAAATAAAGAGCCAACAGGTAGCATCTAAAAAAAAAAAAAATTCCTCCGCCTACAGTGGAAAAGATGTTAAAAAAAAAAAAAAAGCATTCCAAATAATGGCCATTAGCTAATGCAAATGGATTAGAATGGATTGCCACACATCTGCCTGTCCACTACCAGAGAGTCCTTAAGAACATGAATTCTTTTATTTCTATAGCCCCAGTATCCAGTCATAGACCCGGGCACACAGAAACTCAGTGAATATACGATGATGAACCGCCACTCAAAAAATATGTAGCGTGCTGAATCACATTTGAACTAATCGTTGCTAAAGAACACTCCAGCATCTGGTTTTGATTTGTTGAAGCAAATTACTAGATAGACGTCATGGTCAATGATGCACTCAGAGAGCTTCTTCACGTTCCTCAACATCCTCCCACCCCCTTTCCCCGTCAGTCCTTTGGCATCCCCCTACCCCTGTCGCTTGCACCTGAGGTATGAGCTTCCCGCCATGCAGTGGAGTGCAGCCAGACAGTCTCGTCCTTCTCCCCCCTTCAGTGCAAGCTGGGAGAACTAGAAAAGTATCGTTCTCTACAGAGAACTTTGTTCAAAGCGCTTAGTTTTAAAAAATATTCATGAACACTTAAAAATTTTAAGACAGGACTCGAACATCTGACTTCCGAGATTGAGATACACACATGACAAACACCATGGGGCCTCAATCAGAAGTTTTATAACACTAAAATTTACAACTGCTAGTTTCCACTGTGGTCTCCTCATGGAAGAGTTATCTTTTAATAGGTACTTCACCAATATAAAGAAATTAAAATATTACACAATTTAAGTAACTTAATTTCATAAATGACTAGTTTCGTTTTGTGTACACACACTGAATGTTTTCATCTATGTGTTCGTTCATTCTGTTGACAAAATGTCAGTTTCTTGGTGAAAACAAAACTGAAACTACACTATGTTTCCATTTAGATTAAATGCAAACCAGGGTTAGTCACCAAATCTTGATCAAGAGAAGAAGGGATACGGAGTTAGAGATCTGCTGTAGATGGGAACCATAAACTGAAGGCTCAGTTCTTTCACTATTGCAATATGGAAAGAGTTTTGTTTGTTTGGTTTTTAACCTAAGGTTATAATTAGAGGGTAATGTACTTACGTGGTTGGGAAGTACGTATGTATCACACAAAGGGCAAAGGAAAACAGACTGGTGGGATTTTCTAGGGTCAAGGTGATGCTGTTTTTTTTATTTAAGCACTGTGGTGAGTTACTGGGCTGTGAAATCATCCTCTCTGGAGTCTTAAACACAGAAAGCCAGTTGTTTGAAAGAATAAAACCTCAGACAAAATATCCACTAAAATAGAAATACTTTTCTTGAAAATTATCTTTCAAGAAAACCAAGACATGTGCACATTACATTGTTTGGTTTGCTCACACGTTTCCCTGAACCCCTCCTTTTGCTTGTTGCTACAGCCTGGCCTCACTCCCATCTGTCGCGTTTAGGGGACCAGCAGCCGTCTCACGTGACACTGGAGCTTCCCAAAAACACCTGACTCAAAAATTGAACCCACCCTCTACTTGTAAAATAAAACAAATCATCAGTGGCACTACTGCCTGCCAAGGAAGGGTCTCACTAACACCTTTACCAAAAAAAAAAAAAAAAGTGATGGAATTTCCAGTGAAGAAACTTGCTTTGAGTATATTATAGAAATCATATCCTAAATTTAGAACCAGAAAAACCATTTGTGTTTTTGGTAATTTTCAAATTTTATTTCCAACTACTGCAGTAACAAAATACCAGTGATAATTCTGCATGGAATGTGGCAACCTTTTAAATCAATAAGGTCACAAGTAAGTATTCCAACAGTACTTTGGCCTACAGAGATTTTTATAGGAGAGGATTATTACAATCAGTCCTATAATATTACAGACATATGCTTCCTCAGTATCTCGTAATAAAAATATTCGTTTTACCTCCATGATTCATCATGTATACATTTCTACTCTTTATAAGCACTATCCTTCTGGGTTGTAACGTGTGAGGGGGAAATTCCTCCCACACATGGGTTTTTCTATACCATACAGAAGTGGCGATCACTTCAGCAGTAATGGACATTATTAAATTTTTAGTTGAAAATAAAAGAGTGAATTATCCTATTATATCCTTTCTCTGGAAGTAAAAAGACACACACCATTACAAACATAAAATGAGTCAAACTTCTATTTTATTGACAGGAGTCCAAAATGAGTACAAAAAAATGCCTCCTTTGCATGTTATGTATTTTTTTTCCTTAAAAGGCTTCTGAGTCAGGTAGATTAAAAGCTAAGAATGTATTTCAGCTTTTATAGAGAACCTTTTAAAAAAGGTTTAATAACATGAGTCACCAACGTCAGAGAACATATGGTCCCACAATCATTTTTAGACCTATAGCTTATAAAAAGAATTAGATCCTGCACTGATCTGCTAAAATAGAGGCTTAAAAATGTTTTAAGCCATTGAAAGCCATTTTCATCATCTGTCTGATAACTCTGGGCAATTAAGAAAAGGAAAATCTCCAAATGTAGCCGTCTATATTATGTGGAATGTGACAGAATGCCAACTTACGACCGAGACAGGTAAAAATAAAAAGTTTAAAGCTATGAATGGAGCTGTTATAGTCTTGTATCACTGCAAAATGTCAATAAATGAATGACTGAGCTTATCAAAAGAGTAAAACTCGAGCAGATGTTACTTAAAACATATGTGTGGTATTTATCGTATTTTAATGTTTGCTGAAAACTAAAGCTAAACAAGAAAAATTGCTCACTTATAGATTGGTTTTCATGTACCTTTACTTTTACTGGGACCATAAATTGATCAGATAATACATAGCCCACACTTCTGGAACAGTTATAACAAAGGGTTTATTATCATTTGCCGATGAAATAAATGCACCATCCCACATTTGAAAGGCTGTAACGAGCCTTAAGCGTTTCTCAGACTGTACCAAGGCATCACCATTGCCTAGTTATATTATGCACCCATTTCTAGTAAAGAACTAACAGCTCCCTCAACATCAGTTCTGCACTGTTTCTGGTTTATTAGACACTTCCAAAATAGCAGAAACTTCCAAATACTGTGGTCCATTCATAGTACTGCTTAGTCATCACCTTCCTCCTCTTCTTCCTCCTCCTCGAAGCTATCTTCAAAGCCCTCGCTGTCCTCCTGGTCTTCATCCCCCTCTATTGCTGTATCCCACTGTGGGTGATTTTCTGGTACAGGCTTAGCCTCATGAACTTCCAACTATAAAGAAGAATTAAATGCAGACATCAGAAATTTTGGGAGGAAAAATGGAGGAAATATCTGATAAAGAAAACGTTTTCTTTGCCCACAGCAATTATACAGAAATAGACTTTATGGCTGTTAATTCTAAGTTTAACACATTTATTTACAATAGACATTCATCCCAGAAATAAAAAGGTAATCTATTAACATGCAAATGTACTTAAATTTCTAATATTGTTTAACATCTTAATTCTATAGAAGCTATACTATTTATTCCGTATAATGAAAGATTAATAATTGTGATTCTTGGGGTGCCTGGGTGGCTCAGGCGGTTAAGCATCTGCCTTAGGCTTAGTCCTGGGATTGAGTCCTATGCCAGGCTCTCTGCTCAGCAGGTAGCCTGCTTCTCCCTCTCCCCCGCCTGTGCATCCTTTCTCTCTCTCTGACAAATAAATAAATAAAATCTTAAAAAAATAATAATTGTGATTCTTGAGCAAGCACACTGAGTTATGCCTTAGTAAGCCTTATGTCTTAATACGTCTGCTGAGAGAAGAAAAACTCAAGTGTGACTTTCAAAAAGGTCTTTTGCAGCCCCCATACTCATGAAGTAAAATGCTATAGACAATGGAAAGAAATGCGGTACCCTCATGGGAACAACCAGGCCTGCCTTTCCCAGTTCCCTTTACTTTGGGACCCCAGTACACAGTGCAACAACACTTCAGCACAATGTTTACACAAAAGAAGGCCTTTTATAAAAACCTCAAGTGAAACTGGTAAGCACTGACAGGAACGTGCTTCAAATGACACTTACACAAAGTGTATAAGATGATAAAAAAAAAAAAATTAATCTCAGAAATTAATAAACACTCCAACAGAATCTGTGGGAAAATACATGTACTTTTCTTAAAAAAAAAAAAAAAAAGAACCCAATTGGTGAGGCCCTGTAAAGTCATAATTATAGCACAGTAAGAGTATCACTTAAGTAATTTATATTTAACATTCTAAGTCATTCTAATAATTTATATTCAAGGTTCTCTTTAAAGAAGTATGCTCCTTTAACTCAACAACTTAAGTTTATTATTGAAAGAGCAGGCCACTGAGTGTATCATATACAAAGTATGAGAAGACATCTTTTTCCCTCTGTTACTCTACATTTCAGAACTAGAAATGCTTTCCTAGTATATTATGAACTTATTTAAAAAGGCAACCATATTTATTGAAGAGTCACTATTCTTACCTTTAAGGGTTTAATCTGATCCAAACCCATATAGGAGTCTGATCTCAGAAACACTGTATACTGATAATTTCCAGGCTTGCCTGGTGCAGGAAACTTCAGTTCTACCTAGAAGAAAAAAAAAACAGCACTTAAAATCCGTATTTTGAGAAATGGAAGAAACAACATTATCTAGATCTTTTATATTCTTTAATAATAAACTAGTAAATGTGTTTCCCTGAGTTCTATGAGCCATTCTAGAAAATTATCAGACACAAGGAGGGGATCATGGGAACACCAATTCATAGCCAGCTGGTGAGAAGTACAGGTGATAACTTGAGACTTGCAATGGCATCTGAAGCACGTTGGGGTGGGGGGGGTGGTCTTACGGAACTGAGCTCTTACCCTGTGGGATCTGATGCTAACTCCGGATAAACAGTGCCAGCACTGAGTTAAGTTGCAGGACACTCAGCTGGTGTGACAGAGAATTCCCTGCTGTGGGGAAAAACCCACACACCTGGTGTCAAAAGTGTTGTGAGTGTGACAGTTATGTGAGTAAATGAGAAACACACAGGAGAAGTGAGTCTTCCCTAACAAAACAAATGAATAAACAAATAAAAAAACAGAATCTGACCTATAAATACAGAGAAGAAACTGATGGTTGCCAGAGGGAATGTTGGGGGCAGGGGGTGAGGGGATGAGCAAAATGGGTGAAGGGGAGTGGGAAATATAGGCTTCCAGTTATGGACTGAATGATTCATGTAAACAAAAGGTACAGCATAGAAAATATCGTCAGTAATATCGTAGTAGCATTGTATGGTGACAGACAGGAGCTATACTCATTGTGAACACAGTATAACATCTATAGAAGTTGAATCACTGTTATATACCTGAAATTAATGTAACATTGTATGTCAGCTATACTCAAATAAAAAACATACGTCAACTACACTCAAATAAAATTTTTAAAAATATGCCCAGGCCTTAAAAGGTTCTCAAGAAGATACTTATTTTCTATTAAATCATAAACTTCATATACAAAGAGTTACAAACTCTTAAAAATTTCAATTCCAGGGAAAGGAAGATGGCAGGGGAGTAGGAGGACCCTAAGGCTCACATCATACCATGAATACAACTAGATAACTATCAAATCATCCTAAATACCCCAGACATCGAACTGAAGACTGCCAGAACAAACTCCACAGCAAAGGGCTGTGAGGAGAGAGAGGAGAGGCCATGTCGAAGAAGGTAGGAAGTGTGGAGACACGTTTGGAAGAGAAATGGATGTCATGGCCACTGTGGTAGGGAGGGAGCTGCAGCTAAGGGCAAGAGACAAACTAGCACACAGGGGAGTAGACGGGGAAAAGGAATTCCTGTAGCAACTGGCTTGGAAAGCAAGAGGGCCCAAATTTCGTGAGTTCTTGCAACCAGCAGGGCTTAAGGCCTGGAGTTTTAAATGTCAGCATGCTTGGCTCTGGGAGAGCTCAGATGGCACTAGGGCTGCTCTTAGAGAAAAGGCAGGGCAAACAGTCCATGGACATACAGCATGGAAACAGTGACCTGAAAAGTGCATGGGGCACACTGTGGGGAGGGTATTTGCTCATCTCAGAGGGTATCACAGAGAGACAGTGTTCACAGAGAGACCCCTGGCTGGGGCCATTACCCCCACCCCCACCCCTCAGCATAAGACAGGGCCACCTGCAGGAAGCAGCAAAGTGCTGATACTCACTACCTCACTTGCTTACACCAAGCCCCCAACAACTGCATGCCAGTGGAACCACCCCTCCCAGTCACACCTGCCTCAGTCCCAGCACAGTGGGCCCCAAGTTTGGCAGGGCCTCAGTTCCCACAGTGGTGGCAACAGGACTCGTTCCACAAGTAGACCAGAACACACCTAGTTAAAACTCACCACATTCAGGCCAGGGACCAAATACTGCCCACCAACAGGCAAAGGGACCCTCTGCAGACAACTGGCCTGAAAGATAAAGCAGCCAGAACACAAAAGCAAAGCCCACACGGCACACGCTGGAGACACTCTCTGAAGCACCAGGCCCTAGGGAACAAGGGACACTACACTGCAGAGCATTAAGAACCCCCTCTAGATAAAGCCATTATTCTCAAGAACAGGAGACACAGCTGACTTCCCTACAAAGAGAAACAGGCACAGAGACTTAAAATGAAGACAGAGGAATCTCTCCCCAAATGAAAGAACAGGACAAGGCCACGGCAGGAGATCTAAGCAAAACAGACATAAGTAACATGCCTAATAGAGAACCTAATGCAATGCTCATAAGGATACTCACTGGGCTTGAGTAAAGAGTGGAGGACATCAGTGACACCATTAACACAGAGATAAGGAAAAATACAGCAGAGATAAGGAGCTCAATAAACAAAGTGAGGCACACTTGATGGAATGAATGGCAGGGTGGAAGAAGCAGAGGAACACATTAATAACCCAGGATACTAAAGAAAACAAAACAACAGATCAATGAAACCAAGAGTTGGTTCTTAAAAAAAAAAAATCAATAAAACCGATAAACCTCTACCTAGTTATCAAGAAAAAAAGAGAAAAGACACAAATAAATAAAATCACAAAAGAGAGAGGAGAAATAACCACCACCACCAGAGAAATACAATTATAAGAGATTATTATGAAAAACTATATGCCAACAAACTGGACAACCCGGAAGAAATGGATAAATTCCTAGAAACATATAACCTACCAAAACTAAAACAGGAAGAAATAGAAAACTTGAACAGCATGATAACCAGCAAATTGAATCAGTAATCACAAAACTTCCAAAAAACAAAAGTCCAGGACCAGATGGCTTCACAGGAGAACTCTACCAAACATTTAAAGAAGAGTTAATACCTATTCTCAAACCATTCCAAAAAATAGAAAAGGAAGGAAAACTTTCAAATTCATTCTATGAGGACAGCATTACCCTCATATCAAAACCAAATAAAAATAACACAAAAAAAGAAAACTACAGGCCAATAACCCTTATGAAAAGAGATGCAAAAATCCTCAATAAAATACTAGCAAACGAATCCAACAATACATTAAAAAAATCATTCACCATGATGAAGTGGGATTTATTCTTGGGTTGCAAGGTTGGTTCAAAATGCACAAATCAATGTGATACATCACATCAATAAGAGAAAGGATAAAAATCATATGATCATTCCAACAGACACAGAATGTCATCCAATAGACAAGCCCTGTGTTGGGCTCCATGCTGGGTGTGGAGCCTACTTAAAACAAAACAAAACAAAACAAAACAAAACCAAAAACACCCTCAGTTAAGTAAGTGTAGAGGGAACACATCTCAACATAATAAAGGCCATCCATGGGGCGCCTGGGTGGCAGAGCGGTTAAGCGTCTGCCTTTGGCTCAGGGCATGATCCCAACGTTATGGGATCGAGCCCCACATCAGGCTCCTCTGCTGTGAGCCTGCTTCTTCCTCTCCCACTCCCCCTGCTTGTGTTCCCTCTCTCGCTGGCTGTCTCTATCTCTGTTGAATAAATAAATAAAATCTTTAAAAAATAAAAAAATAAAGGCCATCCATATATGCAAAACCTCAGTGCTAGCATCATCAGTGGGGTAAAACTGACAGCCTTTCCCCTAAGGTAAAGAACAAGGCAAGGATGTCCACTCTCACCACTTTTATTCAACATAGTACTGGAAGTCCTAGCCACAGCAATCAGACAACAGAAAGAAATAAAAGGCATCCCAACTGGTAAGAAAGAAATAAAAGACATCCAAATCGGTCAGAAAGAAAGAAATCTTTCAGTATGTGCAGATCACATGATACTATACACAGAAAACCCAAACAACTCCACCAAAAAACTGCGAGAACTCATAAAGTCTCGGGCTACAAAATCAATGTATAGAAATCTGTTACATTTCTATAAACCAATAATGAAGCAGCAGAAAGAGAAATTAAGGAATCAATCCCATTTACAATTGTACCAAAAACAGTAAGATACCTAGGAATAAATCTAACTAAAGAGGTTTATTCCTGTACTCTGAAAACTATAAAACACTGATGAAAGAAGCTGAAGACACAAAGAAATGGAAAGACATTCGGGCTCATGGACTGGAAGAACAAATATTGTTAAAATGTCTATATTACCCAAAGCAATCTACACATTCAATGCAATACCTACCAAAACACCAACAGCATTTTTCCAGAACCGGAACAAATAATCCTAAAATTTGCATGGAACCACAAAAGATCCTGAATAGTCAAAGTTATGTTGAAAAAGAAAAGCAAAGCTGGAGGCATCACAATTCCAGAGTTCAAGTTATTAAAAAACTGAAGTTATCAAAACAGTATGGTGCTGGCACAAAAACAGACACATAGAACAATGGAACAGAACAGAAAATCCGGAAATTAAACCCACAACTGTATGATCAATTAATCTTCAACAAAGCAGGAAAGACTATCTGGTGGGAAAAAGACAGTCTCTTCAACAAATGGTTTTGGGAAAACTGGACAGCAACATGCCCAGAAGAACCTGGACCACTTTCTTACACCATATATAAAAATAAATTCAAATGGATTAAAGACCTAAATATGAGACTTGAAACCACAAAAATCCTAGAAGACAGGCAATATCTTCTTTGTCACTGGCCATTTCAACTCTTTTCTAGATATGTTTCCTGAGGCAAGGGAAACAAAAGCAAAAATAAACTATTGGGACATTATCACAATAAAAAAAGCTTCTGCACAGTGAACAGTCAACAAAACCTATGGAATGGGAGAAGATATATGCAAATGATATCTCTGATAAAGGGTTAGTATCCAGTGGGGCCCCTGGGTGGTTCAAGTGGTTGAGTGTCCAACTCTACATTTTGGCTCAGATCATGCTCTCAGGGTCATGGGACTGAGCTCTGTGTCAGGCTCCTCACTCAAACAGGAATCTGCTTCTCTCCCTTTCCCTCTGCCCCTCCTCCTGCTCTCTCACCCTCTCTCTCTCTCTTAAATCTTCAAAAAAAGGGGTTAGTATCCAAATATATAAAGAACTTATAAAACTCAATACCAAAAAAACAAGTAATCCAATTAAATGGGCAGAAGACATGAACAGACATTTCTTCAAAAGACATACACGTGGCCAACAGACACATGAAAAGATCCTTAACATGACTTATCAGGGACACACAGGTCAAAACTACGAGATATCATCTCACACCTGTGAGAATGGCTAAAATAAAAAACACAAGAAACAACCAGTGTTGGCAAGGATGTGAAGAAAACAGAACCCTCTTGCACTGCTGGTGGGGAATGCAAACTGGTGCAGCCAATGAAAAAAACAGCACTGAGGTTCTTCAAAAAGTCAAAAACAGAAGTACCCTATGATCCAGCAATCTCATTACTGGGTATTTACCCAAAACGTACAAAAAACACTAATTCAGGGGCACCTGGATGGCTAGTCAGTTGAGCATCCAACTCTTGGTTTCGGCTCGCGTCATGGTCTCAGGATCCTAGGATTAAGCCCCAGGTTGGGCTCTGTGCTCAATGGGGAGTCTGCTTGAAATTCTCTCTCCCTCTCCCTATGCCCCTCCCTCTGCTCTTCCTCTCTGTAAAATAAATAAATCTTAAAAAAAAAAAAAAAAACCCACTAACTCAAGGAGATACATGCACTCCTATGTTTATAGCACCATTATTTACAATTGCCAAATTATGGAAGCAGACCAAATATCCACCAACCAATGAATGGATAAAGATGTGGTATATACATAAAATGGACTATTCAGCCATAAAAAAAGAATGAAATCTTGCCATTTGCAATGACATGGATGGAGCTAGAGAGTATTATGCTAAGTGAAATAAATCAGTCAGAGGGAGACAAACTGTAAGATTTCACTCATATGTGAAATTTAAGGAACAAATGAGCAAAGGGGGTGAGAGAGAGAGAGAGAGAGACTACTGAAGAAACAGACACTCGACTATAGAGAACCAATGGTTACCAGAGGGGAGGTGGGCAGGGAATGGGTGAAAAAGGTGATGGGGATTAAGAAGTGCACTTGTGATGAGCACCAGTGATTAAAATAAAAACTTATAGAAAAAGTTTCGTTTCCACTTAGACAAAGAAAGAATAAGTTATTAAGATGGCATTTGGATGTTCTGGTGATCTGCCCCCAATCTCCAAAATCCAGATTTTGTAGGTAAGATTATATATTAAAACAAACAAACTAGGAAAAAGAAACTAGAAACATGGGAATAGCATTTTTTAAAATTAATCTCATAGTTTGACCTAAGTATACCACAAAACCCAGAAATCATAAAAGAAAAAATTATTAAATCACACTACCAAAAAAACCCAAATAAATAATGTTTGTATTTCTGCTTGGAAAAAACAACTGTAATAGTAAAACAAACTGGGGAGCAATATTTGCAACAAATACCACGAAGAGATAATATTTACAAGAACAATTCCCAAAACCAATGAAAAGACCAAAAACCCAACAAAAATGAACAATGGTCACAAACAGACATAAAAAGAAGTACAATTCAAATACACTGAAAGATGTTCAGTTTCACTCTTAAGAGAGATACAAAATTTAAACTACACTGAGTATAACCAGCACCGTAAAAAGTGATTCAGGCAAGAATCATCAATGTGTACTAAAATGAGTGGATAAAAGACTAGTACAGAACAAGATACTAACAGTGCCCAAGAATTGCCCAAAAGATTAGAGGAAAAAAATACCTTTTATAGTAGAGAAAAGCCTTACTTAAATGTTCAACCATGGTATCACTAATGTGGGGCAACTGATATACTGTGCCCCATAAGAAGATTCTATCACTTATGTAGTATTTCTGCCAAAATATATTTAAGATGAATATAATCATGAGTAACCAATGAGACAAAATAAAACTGAAGGATATTCTACAAAATGTTTGGCCTGGACTCTTCAAAGATATTGATGGCATGAAAAATTTAAAACAAAAACATCAAGAAGAGTTCTAGAATAAAGAAGAATGACAACCAAATGCAATGCATGATCCTTGAATGGATCCTGAATTTAAAAAAAAAAAAAAAAAACTGTAACAGACATTAGTGAAATATTTAAGGAAATCTGAATATGGACTGCACATTAGATAAATACTGTGTGAATGTTAAATTTCCTGAATATAGTAATTTTATTGTGCTTATGTAGGAGACAGCCCTTGTTCGTAGGACATGTTTAAGAATTTAGGGTTACAATGTCATGATGTCTATAGGCACACATGCAGAGAAAGATATTAAATTATCTTAAACATAAGGCAAAATGTTAATTGATCAGTGCAGATGAAGGATCTACGGGAGGTTCATGATAGCGTGCTTGCAACATTTTTATAGGTTTGAAACTTTTTAAAAGATCAGAGGGAAAAAAAAACACTAAGATGCCATTTTCACCTTTCTGATTAGCAGTGACATTCAAAATGTCTGATACACTGAGAGATAAAGGGCATTCTTAAAACATTCATTCTCCCTATGGAGAAATAAGTATCTAGCGATGCCTACCCAAATTACAAATATACACAGCCTCTGATTAATTCTAACTCTGTATCCTGTAAATATGTTTGTACATGTGCAAAATGACATGAGGTTATTCACTGCAGCAAAAGAAATAATTTGGAAGTCCATTAAATTGTCGAGTGCTAAATAAATAACCACATAAGAGTATCATACAGCTGTAAAAACAAATGAGGAAGGTTTTTCTATAATAACTTGGAACAAATTCCAAGTTACATCATTGAGAGAAAAAGGTAAGGTGTATGCTGTTTTATAGGTAAAACCAGAGAAAATACACATGTGTATTTGCTTGTAATTTACATACAGTATCACATGAAGAATACATAAAAATCTGATAACATTGATGGCCTCCAGGAAGGTAAAGGGGTGACTGAGACACAGGGATGTTTCAATGGGTGCACTTTTGTATATCTTCTGAAATATTAACTAGGTGAATTTATTATCTGTTCAAAACTAGGTAAAACTGAAATTTTAAAAAATAGTAATAAAACTGCTCTACCCAAGAAATACCCTTAAGTTAGCACTAACTCTAAGTGTCAAATAAACAACAACAAACTACTTATACATTTACTACTTGGTTATAAAGGGGGGGAAAATACTTCTGGATTAAAAATCAACATCACAAACTATCCTGAAATTTTAAAAAACCTTGCTCTTGTCTACCAAATCCAGGCAGAAAGAACCTTTCTAGAGAAGCAGCATGAAAAAAAATCAAGAAAAACAAGATAAACAGATAAAATATGTTCATAACAATGATATATTAGTGATGTCATTAACAATGAATAATGCCATGTAATCAAAAATTCCATTCTAAAAATCTAATTACCAGTTCTTAAATTTGTTTTTAAGACCAAAGATATTTATCTTAGCACTAATCCAATGAGGATAAAAATCATAAATCTTTGTAAAATATAATTAAATTCTGGACAGGAGAACAAAAGGCATATGTTCTTGGAACTAACAGTGAAAACTCCCAAAAATAAGTTGAAAACAAGTTTTTAACACTGATCAAGTTGCCTACCTTTAACAATACTGTATAAATGTCCAGTCAGCTACTCCCAAAACACCAGAGAACAGTTATAAAATGTGCCTTAACAAATAAAATACAATAAGCCAAATATGATAAACTGATTTCTAATAAAGACTTTATGAAGCAGCATGATGGTGAGATGCCATATATTTGTAAAAACTGAAATAATATTGTTGGATAATTACCTCTTCTGTATCTTTTAGTGTACACACATGATATGGCATAGATATTAACGTCTGTTCCTTCCTATCTGCAATATAAAGCCACCACCATTCTTGTTTTTCCTGCAAAAGAAAAAAAAAAAAAGAGTTTATGTTTTCAGAAGGAACTAGAGAAACTGTTTTGCCTTGTCTCCTTTTAGAGGTATTGTTCTGGTTTTATCACTGCAGTATTTCCAGCACAGAGACAGTGCCTGGTACAAAATAGATATTTAATATTTACTGAACAAATAAATCATTCTTAACCATTTGTAGATCTGCTGTCCAAAAGAATTCTGCATGTAATTTGGGGGTTTCAAATGGCCCCTTAAAAAACCCTAATGATGGGCCTCTGTATAAAAACCCCTGTATTAACGTTAAATGACAAAAGATAGCCTAAAAAATAAAACATTATAAACTACTACAATATCATCTAGCAAATCATCTTAGTAATCTTACCTAGTAATAAGCAAAAGCCAGAAAGTAGGAGTGGAAGGGACTTGGACAACCGAATCAGAAATCATTAAAACATATTACTCATAAGAGAGCATCTCAGATTTAAGAGTCTCTCTATACCTTTCACTGCACACGATTTTAATAAGTGCAGCATTTTTAGTAGCACCTCATAAAAGATTAGGAATAGAAAAAGAGCTCAGTAAAGAAACTGCCACCAGGGGCACCTGGGTGGCTCAGTCGTTAAGCGTCTGCCTTTGGCTCAGGTCATGATCCCAAGATCCTGGGATAGAGCCTCACATCAGCCACCACCCCCACCCCCCACATCAGCCCCGCATTGGGGCTCCCTGCTCAGCGGGAAGCCTGTTTCTCCCCCCCACACCCCCTGCTTTTTTTCCCTCCTTCGCTGTCAAATAAATAAATAAATAAATTCTTTAAAAAAAATAAGAAAAAGAAAAAGAAACTGCCACCAGAATGTACAATGACAGCAGGAAGAATTGACAGGAGACAGAAAAGTATTTAAAAAAAAAAAAGAAAAAGCAGCCCAAGCAGTCCGGAACCACCAAGCTTCAGTGCGCTCAGCGAGTAGTCCTGTACAGGACACATCAGTAACTGCTTAGTCACCTCTTGGTATCCACTGCTTAAGAACTGGTCAGGGAAGAAAGCTTTCTAAAAAGGCTTAAAGAAAAATGTTTTGGAGCTAAAAAATAAAACAAACTCTAAGATATTCTAAATACTCAACCAAAACAATACTAGACTGTTCTAAATTTTCAATTATCCAAAAGAAAGTTAAAAAAAAATAACTTGTTACTGAAAACAGTATCATAGGGAAAATGTCTTTTTAAGCAAAAATCACTTGCACTTTCTATTTTATTTTAACCACAAGACATTAAAATTTGATTATCTTTCTAAGAATGCTACACTAAGGTCAACTAAAAACTCTTGTAAACTACAAAGCACTACAACATTAATAAGCAGAATAAATAAATCACGAGTACATGATTAATCTAACTTCTGCTTAACCCAAGGGGACTACCACAACAGGTGTATGTGTGTGTGTGTGTGTGTGTGTGTGTGCTGCACATACAAAGTGGGTAAAAACATAATGGACTCGAAGCGGGCCAGAGCCTGAGTCACAACTACTCAACTCTGCCATTGTAACATGAACAGAATGAGTGTGACGGTGCTCCAGTAAAACTTCATTCATAAAACAGGCAGGGAGGCAGACTTGTCTGCAGGCTGTAGTTTGCCGATGCCCGTTTTAAAGCCACACAGATCTGGACTGTTTCACCTCTCTTCAAATCTCACTTTTCTTCTCTGTTAAATGATGAGTGCCTACCTCAGGCCGTGCTCTGAAGATGAACTGAGATAATATAAGCAAAAGATACATCAGAATGTCTAGCACATTGATCGTGATAAATGATAATCATGGGGGTGCCCGGGCGGCTCAGTCATTAAGTGTCTGCCTTCGGCTCAGGTCATGATCCCAGGGTCCTGGTCCCTGCTCAGCAGGGAGCCTGCTTCTCCCTCTCCCTATGCCCCTCCCCCCGACTGTGCAAGAGCGAGCGCCTGCGCACCCGCTCTCTGTCACTTAAATAATCCTAAACAAATGATAATCATGATTATCAATGAAATGAGGTAGACACCTCAATCATTTATGTGGTTCTGACATTTCACTGTCAGAAATCTCATTACCGACACATATATGTAATGGAAGAAGCACAGGGATATGTTCCAGAATGTGCAATTCTTTACCTCACCACTAAGAGAATGCCTTTCCTTCTGCTCTCCCAGGTTACTTGATTAAAATGAGATTCATTCAAGAATATTTATTAAGAAGCTAATGAATATCAATCCCTGGCATTGTACCTGTGCCTAGACTCTTTGATGCACATAGTGAAAGTGGAAAATACACTGTAGCATCAGTTATTTGCACTTTCAACACAACAGTTTTTCTGTTGTGTGAGATTCCTTACCATTCTTACCATACTAAGTGTAATGAATGAGTTTCAGTAACATGTAAGTCAATTATAATCATAAAACTTTAAGCAATTTAAGTGGGTAGTGTGGTTGTTAGTAAGTTCAGTAGGTACACGGGAACGCAGACAGGTAGATGTCAGGAAAATCCTAAATAAATGTTATCTGATAAATGGTACTTTGAGATGTTTACAGTGCAGTTGTAGCTTAAATTAGAAAAAGGCATTTTCAAGGCTACAATGTTCTAAGGCAGTGAATGGATGTTTTGCTTATTAACTAAGCATGGTCTAAAATGAACTGTCTGTTATAAGGGTACAAATTATGCAGTTTATAACATCCCATGGCACTTTTAAAACCAATCAATGAGTGGAATTTACTCGCTTGATTTCGGGAGCCTTGATTTCGGGGTTGGCAGGCTACCACTGCAATGGGCAAAATGCCCTTAACAGATGGGCCTGCGCTCGGGACGTGCCAGAAGATCAGCAAGCGCATTAACATGGAATCCTGGGCTGACTTCTTTCCAAGTCCAAACAACAGTCTGTGCAGAGCCATTCATTTATTATTAGGAAAGCCAAATTACTTGGGAATTTGCCTTCAGCAGCCCCCAGCAACTCTGGATTGACGTTCTAAAGCAGAAAGCAGATTTATACATGAAATCACCTGCCAAACATGAGTGCTGAGCAGAAGGTTCTATGGCAAAGCTGTGAGGCAGTCTGTGGAACAGCTTCCCTGAACTAAGAGGCAACCAGTTCCTGACCTCTGGCCATACACAGAGTCACTGCAAAAGCAAATCCCAAATTTGGAAGACAAAAAACTCAAGGAGATCAACAGTTGAGCAGGCCACAACCACAAACTGAACAAAGACAAGAGAACAAACAGCACTGATCAATCTGTCCTGAGCTTAGGGATCAGCCCCTCTCAACTCTTACTGAACTTAGCTGGTCCCACAGCCACGGGCTGGCCTATTCCCATGGACTGCAGCAATTATGAGGGCCAGAGCAAGTATAGTGGCTCCAAGTGGCCAGTATAGGACCATCGAGAAAACCCATGGGAAAAATATTTAAGAACTTTTTTCATCCTATTCAAAACTTTTTTTTAAAGATTTTATTTATTTGTCAGAGAGAGAGCGCGTGCACGCGCGCGCACAAGCAGGGGGAGCAGCAGGCAGAGGGAGAAGCAGGCTCCCTGCTGAGCAAGGAGCCCAACACGGTACTTGATCCCAGGACCCCGGGATCATGACCCGAGCCGAAGGTAGACACCCAACGACTGAGCCACTCAGGCGAGGACAAAATATGCATTTGTCTGAAGGACTGCCTGAAATCATCATTCAGCACAACCTTCAGTCATCCAGGCACAGAAAAGACAGAAGCCCAGGAAACCAAAGAAATCCTTAAAAAGTTAACAACCTTCCCATTAAATGACACATTCACTAAATCTAATTCATACTGAAATGTATCCTTCAAAATGTTGCCTATCAAAAATAGACCATCTTTAGCACATTTGAGCCAGTATACACCATAGAGGGATAAGAGGCAACTGAAAAATACTTGAAGAGAAAGTAAATGGAGTAAGGAAAACACTGAGCCATGAATAACTCACCTCAGGAAAGTAAAGACTATAAACAGGATGTGTTATCTTTGATTTGGTTTCCAGGAGAGCTCTCTCCTTTCGCTGTATACTTTGTTGTAATTCTTGCCACTCCTAGCAAAGTAAAAATCAAACACTTGAAATCAAGTATGTTTTCAATTGTTCTCACTGTTCCATCTTCTTCCAGCTATTATTCCTGACAATGCTAACTATGGCAGAGTTCAGTCCCACAAACGTGATCACTTCCCTGCTCAAAACTGTTACAACGCATCATTTCATAAATCAAATCTAAGTCCTTCAGCAGGAACTACACAGTCATGATCTGACCTGGGCCAATCTCTCCAGCCTCCTGTCACTGCCTATCTCTGAACTTTCTATTCTTGTCACTTCAAACCACCTTGACTTCTCTAAATTCACCAAGCTATTTCACTCCTTCTAATCCATGTTTGGATTTTTGTTTTCTCTTTCTCTAGCCTGGCAAATTCCTACTATTATTCCTTTGGGAGCTGCTAAAGCCTAAACCATGAGCTCCTGAATACCAGAAATTTCCCTCAACTGAGTTGATCACTCCCTCCTCTGTGCTATCACCGTACCTTGCACAAAATGTGCATAATCTCTTTTGTACTTTAATGTTTATTTACAAGTCTGCCTTCCCCACTAGCCTATCATTCAAGGGCAGAAACTGTTTTACATTTGGCTTGCATTCCTCTCATCTAACACAGTCCTTGTAGTGTGACAGATAATGAATAACTGTTTGTATAATTATTTGACAAATGAATGAATGTATTTTTGATATCTAAAGAAACTAGTCTGTCACCTCTACTAATCCTAATACTATACTCAGAAAGGAATATGTCAACTCTTTCTCAACGCACGCCTGGGGAAATAATTTCCTTAATGGGCTTTAGTTTCTTGGCAATCAATTTAATACCTAAAGTACAAAAACAGTCAAGGGCCAGCAACTGCTAAAAAATCATCCTTGTTTTTCCCCACCACTCCCAAGGGCAGGTACATTACAGGCATACCTCATTTAATTGCACTTTGCACATCCGTGCTTCACAAATATTGCGGTTTTCACAAAAACCACAACGCTGTGTTGAGCAAGTCTATTGTTGCCATTTCTCCAACAGCAATTTATTTGCTCACTTTGAGTCTCTGTGTTGCATTTTGGTAATTCTTACAATATTTTAAACTTTTTATTATATTTATTATGGTAATCTGTCATCACTGATCTTTGATGTACTACAATAATTGTTTTGGGACACACGAACCATGTTCACATAAGATGGCAAACTTAATAAATGTATGTGTTCTGACTGCACCACCAACCGGTTGTTCCCCCATCTCTCCCCCTCTCCTTGGGCCTCGCTGAAATACAACAATATTGAAATGAGGCCAATTAATAACCCTACAATGGCCTCTAAGTGTTCAAATGAAAAGGCAGAGCCGCACGTCTCTCTCTTTAAATCGAAAGCTAGAAATCATTCAGCTTAGTGAAGAAGACAAGTTGAAAGCTGAGATAGGCTGAAAGCTAGGCCTCTTGTGCCAAATAGTTAGCCAAGTTGTGAATGCACAGGAAAAATTCCTGAAGGAAATTAAAAGCGCTACTCCAGTGAACAAACAAGTGGTAAGAAAGCAAAACAGGCCTACTGCACATACAAAGAAAGTTTTAGTGGTCTGGACAGAAGATAAAAACCAGCCACAATATTTCTTTAAGCCAAATCTTAATCCAGAGCAAGGACCTGCCTCTTCAATTCTATCAAGGCTAAGAGAGGTGAGGAAGCTGCAGAAGAAAATCTGAAGCTAGCAAATACTGGTTCGTGAGGTTTAGGGAAAGAAGCCGTCTCCATACCAGGAAAGTGCAAGGTGAAGCAGCAGGTGCTGGGGTAGAAGCTACAGCAAGTTAGCCACAAGATCCAGCTAGGAGAATTAATGATGGTGGCTACACTAAGTAACAGATTTGCAGTACTGACAAAAAACAGCCTTCCACTGGAAGAAGATGCCGTCTAGGACTTTCATAGCTAGCGAGAAGTCAATGCCTGGCTTCAAAAGACAGGCTGACTCTCCTGTTAGGAGCTAATGCAGCTGGTGATGTTCATTTGAAGCCACTACTCACCAACCATTCTGAAAATCCTAGGGCCCTTAAGAATTATGCTAAATCCACTCTGCATGTGCTCTCTAAATGGAACAACAAAGCCTGAATGACAGCGCATCTGTTTACAAGTCATGGTTTACTGAATATTTTAAGCCCACTGTTGAGACCAACTACTCAAAAAAAATTTCCTTTCCAAATATTACTGCTCATTGACAATGCACCTGGTCACCCAAGAGCTCTGATGGAGATGCACAGTAAGACTGATGTTGTTTTCATGCCTGCTAACACAACATCCACTCTGCAGCAAATGGATCAAGGCGTAATTATCACTTTCAAGTCTTACTAGTTTAGAAATACATTTTTTTAAGGTGATAGCTGCCACAGATAGTGAGTGACTCCTCTGGTGGATCTGGGCAAAGTATATTGAAAATTTTCTGATTCGCCCTTTAACATGCCATTAAGAACATTTATGTTTCATGGGAAGAGGTCAAAATATCAGTATTCACAGGAGTTTGGAAGAAGCTGATTCCAACCCTCACGGATTACTCGGAGGAGTTCAAGACTCCAGTGGGGGAGGTAACTACAGAAGCGGCAGAAATAGCAAGAGATCTAGAATTAGAGCTGGCGTCTGCAGATGGCACTGACCCGCTGCAATCTCATGAGAAACGTGAGCAGATGAGGAGCTGCTTCTGACGGATGAGCAAAGAAAGTGGTTTCCTGAGATGGAATCTACTCCTGGTGAAGATGCTGTCAAGACTGCTGAACTGACAACAAAGGATTTAAAATATTACAAAAACTTAGTTGACAAAGCAGTGGCAGGGTTTGAGAGGTCTGACTCCACTTCTGAAAGAAGTTCTGTGGTTGAAATGCTATCAAACAGCATCTCATACTACAGAGAAATCATTTGTGAAAGGAACAGTCAATGCAGCAAACTTTGTCATCTTATTTAAAAAACCGCCCCAGCCACCCCAACCTTCAGCAACCACCACTCTGAAGAGTTAACAGCCATCAACACTTAGGCAAGAGCTTCCGCCAGCAAAAAGGTTACGACTCGCTGAAAGCTCAGATGATGGTTAGCATTTTTTAGCAATAAAGAATGTTTTAATTAAGGCATATATATTGTTTGAGACGATGCTATTGCATATGTTATAGACCAGACTACAATATAGTGTAAACATAACTTTTATAATCCACTAGGAAACAAAAAATTAATTGATTCACTTTACCGCGATGTTAGTTTCATTGTGGTGGTCTGGAACTAAGCCTGTAATATCGCCAAGGTATGCCTGCAATTCCTTATACTTTTAGCCTTTGCCCTTCATTTTTTATCCTCTTTTTGGCCTCTACCTGTGCCTCACAGGCTATTTAGGGAACCCTCTTTTCTCTCCTAAACCACAATGGTAACTTTTAGGTCGATGGCCCAGTCAGAAAAAAACAGAACAACACAAACATAAAGGAATGGTTGATCAGTTTACAGTTCATTTGCAGTAAGACTCTAAGGACCCATTATTTGTCCACCAAACCCTCTTTTCTATAGCCCATCCATAAATCAGGTGCAACTTAATACCACACCATGAGATTTTTTTCTATTCTCTCTACCCTCACAATCTTAATAAGTTCCTCAGAGACTCCTCCTTTCCATAATGTCTTATAATACCTCTTGAAACAAGGTGGCATTCTGTAAATGTTAGTCTTCTCCTCAACCAACCTCTTGACATTAGAGTTCACGGTAATGTTTCTTTACTCTAAAAACTACCTGGAACTTTTGAAAGACTCTTACAGTAACGGCTTAAACCATAACCCACCTTTCCTAATTCATTTGCAGACTCAACTCCAATGCTGAAAATTACTGTAAGACACCAAACTGACTTCACCTCAGATCCATATCCTATACTAACAGCAATTTCAGAGTTAAGAAAATTAAGAGGTCCAATCCTTGTTAGAAACTATTTTTCTTTATAATTCTGACCACCACCCCACAAACATATTCTTACAAAATAATAGAACATTATAAAAATATTATTAAGACAAGCACACAAACAAGTAAACAAACGAAAAACAACAAAAACCAAAACTATCAGAGGTATATAATTCAAATTATTTAAACCTATAAGTCTTACTGCTTCATCATCTTTGTTTTGTTTCTCATCTTGCTCTCTGTCAGAGTCTCTGTCGCTACCATCATCTTTTTCACTTTGGGATTCTCTATTGGTTTCTTCTTCTTCAGAATCACTGCCTTTGTCAGAAACTTCTTCTTCGTCTTCCTTTACCACAGCTTCCTAAAACAAAAAAGAAAACCACAGAAGTTCTGAATATCTCAGTGAATTCTGAGTCCCTGAAGCGAACTTATTGTCATTATAATTAAATTAGCTCAAGATTATAATTTCACTATTCGTACAGAATTTTAGAGAATTATAAACACAAGTATTTATAAATACGTGGTAGTCAGACTAAAGACTTTAACATTTGGCTTGTCTAGTGTTAGTTATTTTATTTATTTTTCATGTTTGTAAAATAAAAAAATATTTTATTTTTATTTGTAAAGTACACTACCACAATGGTAACATGGCTCACCTTTCAAAACACCAATTATACAATATATATTTTTTTTATTAAAGATTTATTTACTTATTTGAAGGGAGAGCACACGCACACACGTGGCATGAGCCAGGGGGTGGGGAGGGAGGCAGAGGGAGAGAGAATCTCAAGCCAACTCCCTGTTGAATGATCTCATGACCCTGAGATCACAATCTGAGCTGAAACAAGAGTCGGATACCCAACCAACTGAGCCACCTAGGCACCCCACTTCTACAATCTATTTTATTTGAGATGGTGTAATGGACCGTTCATAGAAAAGTACTGCTTTAAGAATTTAATATTATCTTCTATAGCTGATAGAGTATAATGTAGTAATGAAAGCCAACATCCCAAACAAAATATTTACTAATCCATTTCAAGAAGCGAGAAAAAGAACAGCAAATTAAATATAAAAAAAACCTTAAAGTAAATAATGCAGACCCGAAATCAATTAAAGAGAAGACAGATATACAAAGAGAAACCTAAACAAAACCAAAAGTTGTTTCTTTGAAAAAATTAGTAAAACTGAGACAAGGCTTTTATTAGGCAAGACTGATCAAAGGAAAAAGAGAACACAAATTACCAGTATTAGGAATAAAAGAGACATTACTACAGATCCAAAAGAAATTATAAATAGAGAATATTATGAATAACTTTGTCAATAAACTTGTTAACTTAGAAGAAATGGACAAATTTCTTGAAAAATGTAATTTACTAAAACTGATATAAGGAAAAAAGTAGAATTTGTTAAAGAAATGGACTCTAAAACTAAGCCCTTTTTAAAAACTCCAAGCCCAGATGGCTTCTCTAGGTAGTTCTTCCAAATAAGA
The DNA here is from genome assembly GCF_023065955.2 of Ursus arctos. Classification (NCBI taxonomy): domain Eukaryota; kingdom Metazoa; phylum Chordata; class Mammalia; order Carnivora; family Ursidae; genus Ursus; species Ursus arctos. Next base: position 51,183,534 of record NW_026622797.1, on the reverse strand, counting down.
AACAAACCCAATCTTACACAAACTCTTCCAGGAAAAAGAAAAAAAGAATACTTCCTAACGTGTTTAATGATGCCAGCATAAACCTGATACAAAACCTGGCAAGGGTATTACAAGAAAGAATGACAAAACAATATTCTCTCATAAGAATGGATGTAGGAATCCTAAACAAATATTATCAAATCCAGATAAATATGAAAAAGGATAATATGTTATGATGAAATGAATTTGTTCCAGGAATGCAAGGACAGTTAAAAAAAATTTTTTAATGCTTCAACATAATTCACTACATTACAAAAAGAAGAAAAATCACACCATCACCTCAACAAATGGGAAAATGGCATTTAATAAAATTCAGTATTGCTCATGATAAAAATTCTCAGCAAACCTGATAAAGAATATCTACAAAAACCCTATAGCTAACATCACACTTAATAGTTTGTTCCCTTCCTCCTGGAGATAAGACAAGGGTGACCACCATCCTCACTCCAACCAACATTACACTGAAAGTTTCAGCCAATACAGTAAGACAACAATGAAGAAAAAGCAAAAAAGATTAAAAGGAAAAAAGTAAAACCGTCTTTATTCCCAGAAGGCAGATTGTGTACACAGAAAATCTTTTAAAAAGTACCTACAAATGGTCAGAATTACAGGCATACCAGGGAGATATTCCAGGTTCAGTTCCAGACCACTGCAGTAAAGAGATTGTCACAATAAAGTCAAATGACTTTTTTTGTTTCCTCACTACATATAAAAGTTATGTTTACACCATACTGCAGTATGCTAAGCATGCAAACAGTATTCTGTCTATAAAAATGTGCACACCTTAATTAAAAAAATACTTCATTGCTAAAAAATGCTAACCATCAAATGCGCTTTCAGCAAGTTGTAATCTCTGATCAGAGATCACCATAGCGAATATAATAATACAAAGTTTAAAATATTGAGGGAATTACCAAAATGTCACAGAAACACAAAATGAGCAAATGCTGCGGGAAAAATGGTGATTTGCTCAACACAGGGTTGCCAGGAACCTTCAATTTGTAAAAGATACAGTATCTGCCAGGTGTAAGAAACTGAAGTGCAATAAAACAAGGTATATCCATATTGTCAGTTTAAGACTCCTTAATACAAGGTCAATATTTAGAAGACAACTGTATCTCTATGCACCAGCAATAAACACTGATGAATGGATTTTTTTTTTAATGTTATATGCAACAGCACCAGAAAGTATCAAACACAAAAGGATAAATCTAATGAAAGATGTGCCATACCTTTGTCACTGGGAATTACAAAACACTGCTGAGAAAAAATTAAGGAAGATCCAAATTAATAAAGATAAACCATCATTATGAATAAAAAGACTCAATATTGTGGAGCACCTGAGTGGCCCAGTCGATTAAGTGTCTGCCTTCGGCTCAGGTCATGATCCCAGGTCCTGGGATGGAGCCCCATGTCGGGCTCCCTGCTCAGCAGGGAGTTTCCTTGCTTCTCCCTCTCCCACTCCCCTTTGCTTGTGCTCTCTCGCTCTCTCTCTCAAATAAATAAATTCTTAAAATTTTCGCTAGGCAGAAATGTCAACAGGACTCAAAAGCACTAAGCATAATTAATGAAAGACTTCCTTAAAATTAAGTACCATCAAAAAGCTTCCATTAAGAGAGTCTAAAGGGACTCATATCCAGAATATATAAAGGAATCCTACAAATCTATAAGACAACCCAACAGGGAAAGAGGATATTCAAATGGCTGGTAAGTATATGAAAAGATGCTCACTATCATTAGTTGCCAGGTAAATAAAAACCACACACAGGGATACCACTACAGATCCAGCATAGTGGTTAAAATAAAAAAGAATGGTAAAAGCAAGCATTAGTGAGGATGTGGAACAACTGAACTCATATTTTGCTAGTAGGAACACAGAATAGTACGACTTTGGAAAACAGGCTCTTTCAATGAGCTAACCATACACTTATTTTATGACCCACAATTCCACTGCTAGGTAGGTACATACCCAAGAAAAATGAAATGTCCACAAAATGACATGTACATGAATAAGCACAGCATTTTTATTCAATAACAGGCAAAACGCAGAAACACCCCAAATGTCCACCAACCACAGAACAGACAGACAAACTGTAGTGTACTCATTAGATGGAGTATCACACACACACAAAGAACAGACGGCTGCTACACACAACACGGAGGAGCGTCATGGACATAATGCTGAGTAAAAGCACACAAACAAGTTCCCGCTTACATGAAGTGTAAGAATAAGCAAAACGAATCTCTGGTAATAACAGCCAGAACTGGAGGGTATGGAGGTAGATGGAGGGGTCACTGACTGAGAAGGGACACAAGTGAGCTTTCTGGGGCGCTAAAGCGTTCCATCTTAATCTGGCTATCATACGTACATACATATGTAAAATTTCAGGAGCTATACACATAGGATTTGAACATTTTAGTGTATGTTATAACTCAATAAAGAATGATAATAACAGTAATAAACTTACACTGCCAACAACTCCATTTGCCTGCTTTTGTTTCTGTTGCTTTGACTGTGGTAAGGGCACAGGTGTAGGTTTTTTTTTTAAAGGTTTCTTTTTTTTTGATTTAGCAGTTTTCTTGGGCCCTCTGCCCTTCTGCTGCCACCCTCCTTTTGTCCTGTGCTTATGAGTGTCACCCTGCTGTAAATCAAAACACACACACACACTCAGAAGTTACAGCAATAGTGTCATTGGGAGTCAGAGTAAGTTTTAGATGAAAATGGCTAACTAAATGTTTTCACAAACTGAATTACTCTCCCACAACAATATAAATCAATCAGAGAACTGAACAAAACACTTCCTTCACCAGGAAAGATAGGTAAGAAAAACCAAGTTTTACCCCATCTTCTGCGGGCTGTTCCTCTGCAGCACAGATAGACTGCTCCTTTTCAAATACTTCCTAGAGGCAGAGAGAAGAAAAATATAAATATAGCTTGATAGACTTGTCAATATTTATCTTTCAGATAAAGCAATCTTTCAAAATAGATGACCAATAAGTTTTTTAACTGGTGACAATTGGTGGGGGGAGGGAGAACAGGAGACTTTTCGCAATTACTAAATGATGTGTGCAAATTCAGCAATTACTGAATGACACTTCAGAAGTTACCTCCTGAAGTATCGCACATCTGTCTTGAATATATTTTGAAAAGTACAGTCTACTTAAATTTACAAATGCAATGACTTAAGATATATAAACTCATTATAAGGTCAGGAATATTTCATAGCTTAAAGTTAACTGTGGAAGGGCGCCTGGCTGGCTCAGTCGGTAGAGTGTGAGACTCCTGATCTCAGGGTTGTGAGTTCAAACCCCATATTGGGGGTAGAGTTTACTTAAGAAAAACACATTTCTTAAATTTTTTAAATTAATTACATATATAAATAAGTAAAAGACCTAAGGTGTGGAACAGTGAGAGAATCCATATAATCTAAAGACATATAATCCATAAGGTCCATAAGTGGACCATATACTCCACTTAGGATCAGAATAGAAGGCATAAATTTAGGATTTAAATTCCAATAAGATTTCAGTGAGAATCTATACTAGAATATAATAAGTGATGTTGGGTTTAATAAACTCCCTGGAATTACTAAAGCCAACAAGTAAAAACAATGATAACTTACGCTTTAAACTGTTAGCCTAATTCAGGGGTCCACAAACTATGACCCATTACCTGGTTTTCAAATAAAGTTTTACTGGAACTCAACTATGCCCATTTGTGAATTCAGTAGTTGCTACAGAAACCATGTGGTCCATAAAACCTAAAACATTTACTAATTGGACCTTTACAGAAGAAGTTTGCGAGTCCCTAGTCTAATTCCACCATCTCTGCTTCACTTCATTTATTAGCTGGGTTCTAACACTAATTACTCTGAGGTTCAGTTCATACAAGTACTTGAAGATAGGATACTTGATTCTTTCCCTTCCTCCTGGGCAATTTTTTTTTTTTCCTACCAACTATCCCAGAAGTGTCAACAGCCCAAGGCCAATTCTTACTCATTTTTCAGGCTGGGAATTCCAAAGCATGTAGGTAATATAAATTTGGATTCTATGCCCAATCCTAGCCACCGACTTTGAAGTTTCCTCTTCTCCCGGGGTGGGGGGGGGGCACTTCTCCTCCACAGTCCATGACACAAATGCTTCCTTACCACTTGCTACCATAAAATCAACATCCAGAGGTTTTAGAGATTGGGTTTAAATGCAGAGTATGTTTCCTGCAAGTATTCCCAGGCCCCAGAGTAAAACAGGCTAAAATCTCCCACTAGTTGAATATGTGGAGTTAAAAACAGCACCGTCAGGGGGGTGCCTGGGGGGCGCCGTCGTTAAGCGTCTGCCTTCGGCTCAGGGCGTGATCCCAGCGTTCTGGGATCGAGCCCCACATCAGGCTTCTCTGCTAGGAGCCTGCATCTTCCTCTCCCACTCCCCCTGCTTGTGTTCCCTCTCTCGCTGGCTCTCTCTCTCTGTCAAATAAATAAATAAAATCTAAAAAAAAAAAAAAAAAAAAGCACCGTCAGGGGCGCCTAGGTGGCTCAGTCATTAAGTGTCTGCCTTTGGCTCGAGCCCCGCATCAGGCTCCTCCTCTATGAGCCTGCTTCTTCCTCTCCCACTCCCCCTGCCTGTGTTCCCTCTCTCACTGGCTATCTCTCTCTCTGTCAAATAAATAAATAAAATCTTTAAAAAAATAAAATAAAAAAATAGCACCGTCGATTAAAAACCAGTTACGACTATAGTTCTAACTTGGGAGGTAATATAATAGTTGACTTGGGAGGTAATACAAATATGTAATAGAAACTAAGAAAAACAAGATATACAGGAAACATATACAATGTGATTGAATTTTATGAAAGGGAATGAGAAAAATTACCAGGGTATATATACATACATACAATGTAAAGGCCCAGGCAGTAAATATGAGCATGGAGAAAGATAGGAAAGGGTATACATAAGACTAAATTCTGGTCGTCTGGGACTGACAAAGGGTTTCCTGAGGGAGGTGGGTGAGAGAAGGAATCCATGATAGTGAAAAAACATCATTTAACCCACAGGTATTCATGCATTAGGGTATCTAAAGTGATAAGCTTCAAAATCAATAATCTCAGAGTGGCAGGACTTTAGGTGACTTTAATCTCTTCCCATACTTTCCTGCATTGCTTGAAGTTTTTCCCCAGACAGCATGAATTTTTCATATAATTAGAAAAAAATATATTTTTCACTATAATTTAAAAAATTAAGAGTAAATTCAGAATTGACCAAGAAGGAATAGGTAATGAAATTTGCAACAATAATCAATAATTAATCTTTGTATAGTACTTTGGAGTTTCAATACTATACTCACATTACCTTATTATTATAATATTTTACAGGGAATTAACAAATCATCACATGAAGAATTAATCTATTTTCCAAGGGTTTTTTGTATGAAAATAAATATAAGAACTTTAACACATAACTTTTTTTTCCCTTTTCACTGGGGTATAGTTGACACACAATGCTACATTAGTTTCAGGTGTACAACATAGTGATTCAACAACTCTGTATGTTATGCTATGTAACCATACAACACTATTAGAATGACCTTAACTATATTCCCTGTGCTATATTTTGAATCCCATGACTTATTCCATAATCAGAAGTCTGCACCTCCTTTTCCCCTTCACCCCTTAACACATAACTTTTTTTTAACACATAACTCTTTTTTTTTTTAATAATGATTTTTTATTATATTATGTTAGTCACCATACAGTACATCCCCGGTTTTCGATGTAAGGCTCGATGATTCATTAGTTAACACATAACTCTTAAAGCATAAAAATAAAGAGAGATTACTTACTGCCATTGTTTGCCTTGTCAACTTAACCAACACTGTAACTAGGGATCCTACTGTGATGTTGTTGCTATCTTCATCATCCAATACTACAAGATGAGAGTAAAAAATCAGAGTAAAAAACTAAAATTCAATTTGGCACTTCAGTATTTCAAATATATTTTAAACTTAATAAAAAATATTTTGACTGTCTACTCTACATAGAACACTCCACTAGATGCCTTCAACAATGCACTCATTTAATCTTTAAAATAGCTCTCTGGAGATTATTTCCACTTTAAAGAAGTGAGGTTCAAAACCAAAGTAAAATGCCTGGGGTCCCATAATGGTTATACTGGCATTGCCAAGTTTCAAACCCTGGTCTTTTAAAACAAAGTATAATGTGAGGGGTACTGTAGCACAGCTTTCTTTCATAGTGATATAAAGATCTGTCACTCTATTAAATCGTGCAAGCCTTGTATTCATAAGATTTTACCTATATGACCAATGCCGGTCTGCCTGTCAGAAATGAAATAATTAGAACTAGTATTCCCAGTCACATTAAATTTATTTTTTAAAGTAAGAACCTCTAAGTTTTGTTTATAGTAAAAAGCACCTTAAAAATTTTTTGCAATTGTTTAACTTTTTACAACCGTATTTGCTACACATATTGCCAAAAGCTAATAAAATAAACAACATTAAAAATAAACATTAAAATAAACATTAATGTTAAAGTTAATAAATAAAATTACTATAACTTATCAAACATATCTTATTCAAATTCATTTTTTCCTACAAATTTTATCTGTAAGAGTTTTCTGCCTACAGATTTTTCTAAGTTTGTTATGTTTATTTTACACAGATTTAGATTCGCATACTCTGGTCTGGAGTACATTAACACACCACCAGCTGGAAAAGAACAGCCTCCAACAAACTATAACTCCTTTCTCCTCCATTACTGGCTGTGAGGTGCAACAGTTGGGCGTCAATAAGGATACAATATTCTGGGGCACCTGGGTGGCTCAGTCAGTTAAGCATCCGACTCTTGATCTCGGCTCAGGTCACAATCTCAGGGTATGGAGATCAAGCCACACATCAGGCTCCACGCTAAGTAAGTATGGAGCCTGCTTAAGATTCTCTCTCCCTCTGCCCCTCCCCACCTCCCCCACCCCCCGCCTCCCACTTCATGCTCTAGGAAAGAAAAAGTAATAATTATTTAAAAAGAAGGATACAATATCTTTTCTTCAATCTGGAAGTCTCCATTATCTCATCTGGGCTACACATTCGTCAACGCTGCACAGCTGTATGTGCATAAGCACTACATGGGAATTAAAAGCTATAACAATATCTACCTGCCATTTCAGGCTTTCAAGTGGAGAAAAATCCTCTAGGAGATTCTACGCAGCCCCTAAGCAATGTGGGAAAGAGATCCACCATCTCTAACACTGGATCATGCAGATGCCCCTTTCCTGCTTCTAAAATTCTTCTCTCCCCCCATTAACTGTATGACTCATATTACACATGTGGATAGCATTGTGAAAATACAATAAATTATCTATACAAGATGCTATGGAATGAAATACATGATGAAGTTTCCCTGTAAGATCACAGGGAAATCCAAACTCCCCAACAAAGCAGTCCCAGTTTTCATTACATGTATCCCACACTCCAGCAAAATTGAAACTAGACTGCAGTTTATCTCACCTCTCATAACACCTCAGTCTTTGAGAGCCATTTATCTCTTTTAAATTCCATTAGAATGCAAACTCAAATAAGGCAGAAGCTTTGTCTTACCACTGCTTCCTCAACACCCCCAAAAATGAGTGGTGCTCAATAATTGTTGAATGAATGAATGGCACAATGTCTGTGTCATTCACTTAACACTTGCCTTACGTTGTTTTTAATCCTATGTTTATGTCCTATTTCCTCAACTAGGCTCTAAACTCTTTAAAGACAGATACTATTTTCCTAACACATCCTTGTATTCTTGGTCCCACAAGAATGTTCTCACAACAGGAACTTAGTAAATGTCAAACTCAGAATAATGTCACAATGAAGGAATGGAGCAGATAATCTCTAATTCTGTCACCACTATAAAACACTACTATTTAGCTATTAAAATGGGCATTCACAGGACAACTGTCACAGGTAGAAAAACCCATGTTTTCACCCTAGCAAACATAAAGATAGAGACGGTTGAGAAAAACACATGAAATGTGGCATAGAACATGGTAATTTCCAAGGCTTACTAAAGTAGATTGGGCTTTACACTAACAATATACTCATCAAGTATCTTTCAGTGCATCTGAAAATCTTTCATTCTTTGAAAAGTTAAGATATTCCTAAAACTTGAACTACAGAACAGAGTCTTCAAGCTCAATCCCATTCTGAGGATAATAAAAGTAAGATTCTGTGGGATTCTGTAAGTGTTTTCAAAACTATTGAGCATATATCATATTCCATCACAGCCAATCTGACAGGAAAACCACAGTTCTGGAAAGTCTAATTACACATTATGATATCAAATGTTTTGAGAACATTAGGCCATATAAATAAAAGCCAATCTATCAAAAGGGAAAAAATGTTCAACAGGGAAACCTCCCACTTACCCTGTGATTTTATATCCATAGTCACATATGGGAAACTCCCAAGGACAGCCATAACCTCTTCATATTTTTCATCTTCAAGGAAGTGCAGTAGATTGTGACGATCTGATTCTTTTAAACTCACCAAATCCTGAATAGTCTTAATTTTGTACTGAATTTTAAAAAAGAGAGAGAGAAAGAAAATAAATCCCAAAGTCACAGAATTTTTCACAAAAAGAAAATTAGCATGTTTCACTAAAACAAAATCCAATAACTTTTAGAAAAATGCTAAGATTATACAGGGTCCCAAGTTAACAATGGTTCTACTTACAATTTTTCAACTTTACAATGCTACAAAAGCAATGCATTCAGTAGAAACCATACTCTGAATTTTCATCTTTTCCAGGACTAATGATATTTGATACAATACTATCATTATGCTGGGGAGCAGCAGCGACCTGTAGCCCCCAGTCAGCCACACAATCACAAGAGTAAACAATCCATACACTTACAACCATCCTCTACCCATACAACCATTCTGTTTTTCACTTTCAGTACAGTATTCAATAAATTACGAGACAGATATTCAACACTTTATTATAAAACAGGCTCTGTGTTAGATGATTTTGCCCAACTGTAGGTTAATGTAAGTGTTTTGCGCATGTTTAAGGTAGGCTAGGCTAAGCTATGATGTTTGGTAGGCTAGGTGTATTAAATGCATTTTCGACTTAGGATATTTTCAACTTACGATCGATGGCTTTATGAGGATGTAACCCCACTGTAAGCTGAGGAAGATCTGCATACACATTTCAAAGCAAAAAATACAACTTTATAGCATTTCATGGCCTTTTATCCAAAGAAATTCAAATTTAGGATTTTTTTAAATTACAAAGTTAATACAGGGTAATTTTTTAAATTTAGAAAAAAGTTAGGAAAAAAAAAACAATAATATTCATAGAATCTTGACCCAACCAAGAACAACTGTCATTTGATATGCTCAGTTTGCTGACCCATATTTTCAATTTTAATGTTAAAAACCTTTAAGAGTATGAATTTATCTCCAAGTATAACTGCACCTTTAAGGTTTTGCTATGCAATATTCTCATTTTTGTTATTTTCTAAATACAGCTGTTATTGCAGTAATATCCATCTAGGCTAAAGGGATACTTAGGAGAGTGTTAATTTCCAGGCATTTGGTACTAGTTATTAATATTTACTTTCACAGAGAGAGATTAGATCATGAGGAATGTAGAATGCCCACTTTTTGATTACACAGTTTTCAATTAAAAATGTGAACAAATTTATAAGGACAATACGATTACCTGAAAGGACAGAGAACTCATATGTGAATCTCTAATACACATTAGTTCTACCTTAATATACTATCAAATCCAATGTCTATCTTCCACCCACTCTGTCTAATGGATACAAAGTAATGTTCAAAATCTCCTATCAGAATTATAATGTTTTTTCTTATATTTCCTCAAGTTTTTTCATTTATACATATTTTGCCACATCTTAAGGCTATCAAATCTTTACTATAGATTGCATTATCTAAATTAGAAGCATCTTTATTTGATCTACTTATGCTATGAAAACTTAATTTTTTTTGTTTCTACTCAACTAATAAACCACTGCCCAACCTTAAAGCCAGGCATGATATGACTGGTAAGCATATAGTGCATTTTTACTTTGTATATTTATTTCTCTTAACATAATATAAAGAACAAAGTCTTAACTGCTAAAATGCACTGACCCCCATAGTAGTAGTAAATTGCACTGACCCCCAAGTAGTAAAATCCCTTACAGTAGGTAAATATTATAAAACACCTCCCTCATCAAGAAAATGCTAACAGAACCACTTTAGGGATAGTTGTAGAGTGTTCAAGACATTCTAAATCTAAAAAATTCATAGTAAACTAACACTTTTCATTCGTGTTACCTTTAAGTAACATGACAAACCGTTTAAAGCTGATTTTAAAGTGGCAAAGAATTACCTTTTTATGATTAGAAACCCTTCTAAGATTGTCCTCTTCAATGTGAGGGAGCTGCAGAAGGGGAGACTTAAACTGCTGAAGGCCCTGCACAGCCATCTGGGAAAGCTTCATGCAGTTTTCTAGGGATGCCAAAGTTGGAGCACGAAACTCCCTTTCTTAGAAAGAACAGGAGCAAAAGAAAAAACAAGGCTGGACTTTTTATATGTTCTGGAGTATACAATTCATCACGAAAACATGACTCATGAATATCGTTAACACCTCAAACTTTAAGATCATAGTGCTGATTTTCCTTTAAAAGTTGTAAGATCCACCATGGAGGTTCCTCAAAAAGTTAAAAATAGAACTACCCTATGACCCAGTAATTGCACTATTACGCATTTACCCAAAGGATACAAAAATACAGATTTGAAGGGATACGTGCACCCCAATGTTTACAGCAGTATTATCAACAATAGCCAAAGTACAGAGAAAGCCCAAATGTCCATCAACTGATGAATGGGTAAAGAAGATGTGGCGTATATATACAAAATGGAGTATTACTCAGCTATCAAAAAGCATGAAATCTTGCCATTTGCAACGACGTGGACAGAGCCAGAGTGTATTATGCCAAGTGAAATAAGTCAGAGAAAGATAAATACCACATGATCTCATTCACATGTGGAATTAAGAAAGAAAACGTGAACATATGGGAAAGGGGGAAAAGTAAAAAAAGGAGAAAGGAGCCATAAGAAACTCTTAATGATAGAGAACAAACTGAGGGTTGATGGAGGAAGGAGGGTGGGGGATGGGCTAGATGGGTGATGGGGATTAAAGAGGGCCCTTGTTGTGATGAGCACTGGGTGTTGTGTGTAAGTGATGAATCACTGAAATCTCCTGAAACCAATGTTATGCTGTATGTTAACTACCTAAAATTAAAATAAGTAAAAAAAGTTGTAAGATACCAAAAATATACAAACATGTTGAAATGCAACAATCATTATCCAGCAACAAGCACTGGTTTTACAGAAAAATTCTTTGCATCACCTCCCAAAACAGTAAATTATCAGTATCAATGACATACTGATACCATGCCAAGAACTGACATCAGCCGTTGTAACAACAAACTACAACCATTATCTCCTTTCTTAAGGGTCTCTCCCTTTCCATTACTGACCACAAACTCCCTCATTCTTTCTTCTTTCCCCTCATTCTTTTTTCCCTTCACGCGAAAAACACTACATGTCAGATGAGTCATTATTACATCACTTAAAGAATTATTTCAGACTCATTGTTAAAATACAGAATAACCTAACACTAAAAATATTCAAAGGAAGGAAAAAGTATCTTAAATCTTTACAAACAGTAAGTGACAATAAACAATAAAACAATAAATTCAAAAACATGAGTTGTGATAAAGACTTTACATAATGGAAAATATAGGCAAGAAGTAAGGAAAACCATGAACAAAAGTGGGAAAGCTGATTCAACATATATAGGCAGAATTACTGCAGGTACTCATAACTCCTAAAACTATGAAGTATAATCCTCAGAAGCTTGCAAGAAAAAGTACAACATCATTAATTACATTTCCACCTCACCTTCACGGCTCCGGGCCATTATTATGAGCTGGCAGATTACATTAACCATTTCTTGAAGCAGGGCAGGGCATTTTTTCAACATAAATTGCTGATCTGCAAAACAACAGAAAACCTGAAACAAATGATTCCACTTTTATAGTTAAAACATCTTTATCAATACTAAATTCAAGTTGTCCCCCAAATATTTCACATGACCTCAGAATTTTACAGGTTGAACACAACAGTTTCTCCTAAGCAGCATGGTCAAAAATCAGTCAGAAAATCCTAGTTCAGATTAGATGTTTAAAAGGCAAATTTTTAATATTATGGTGGCGTGCTTTGTAAGTTAACTCCCTTTTTTGTAATAGTCTTAAACTTAATTCTAATCTTACTACGTTTAAGAACCTTAAGAATCTTCTTCTTGTGCACCTACGTTTCTATAACTATGAGTAAGTCCAAAGATTAAGATTGAGAATAAATGTTAACGCAGAAAGACATGGGGGAGGAAGAGAAAGGAGACAGACTCATTTTTATTGCATGTAATGGTTAACTATATTAAGATCATCCCATTGGGGTTAGCACTCAATCTAAAAAAATATTTGTTCCCTGTTTCTTAATTGAGAAAAAATGGAGATGGTTATCTGTACAGACATTAGGAAAATCAGAATTACTGGTTAATTTGCAACTCCAATAACAATGCCTAAATAGTGATCCTTCATTCCATCACAAGTAACCTATCTTATCACCAATTACCAGCACCAACTGGCCTTGTTTTTGGAGGCATTTGATTATATTATTGGCTTTAAAAAGGGACAGAAGGGGAGGAGCTTCATTCAGAAAGAATATTTATTCCCTAGGGATAATAATTTTCTTTTAAAACTTCAAATGAAGTAATGCAAGTAAAGAAGAAATGAACTCAAATTCATGACATCCCTGGAAACAGCGCTGTTCCAATCCACTGCTTTTCTTTTACATACAGTGAGGTGGCTTCAAGCAATTTGGGAAGCTTTCAATAAAGATTAAATCCTTTATCAGCAACACTGCTGGAGGTGATGGAAGTAGTGGTGGACTTGACTGAGATATTTGTTGTGAAATCCATTTTTTCTTCCCCTGTAAAGCTTGAAAACCTTACAAAATCTTTTTTAAAAAGTCACTAGAAATTACTGTATAATCTGCAACTGAATAAACATTTCTCAGAATATTCTCTCACCTTGAAATACTAAATTTTAATATTTGTCAAAATATGTGACTTACTTTGGATCTTCAAATATTTGTGAATTATGTAGTATGAAGATTTCTTTTTAAAAGGTCCTTGATCAATTATTTGAGCAAAAAAGAACAGGGCCAAAACACTGCACCATGAGGTCTAATTAAATCCACTGCTTTTGTACCATTAAAACCCTGCAGAGGGGCACCTGGGTGGCTCAGTCAGCTAAGCATCCAACTCTTGGTTTCGGCTCAGGTCATCATCTCAGGTTCGTGAGATCAAGCACCACCCGAGGCTCCATCCTCAGCTCCGAGTCTGCTTGAGATTCTTTCCCCCTCCCCCAGCTTGCATGTGCTCTCTAAAATAAATAAGTAAAATTAAAAAAAAAAAAAAAAAAAAAAAACCAAACCCTGTAGATATTAGAATCATACCTTCTTCAAGGGTCTCAGGAATTTTCATTCTAGCAAGATGAGATAGTAAAAGAACTCTGGCTTTCAGGCTATATGGGCAAGTAAGTGGAGGCTCATTCTTCTTTAGATTAATGCTGCCAATTTCTCTGATTAGCTAGAGTAAATAAAATAATTTTTAAAAAATATATACCTAAAAAAGCATTAACTTTAATACCTAAATGCTTGTATCAAGGAATCTGGGAGATAGGCCTAACCTGAGGTATTAGAATATTATCTGTTGGTCTGCTTGTGGCATCTTTATTATACTGAGGATCAAATTCAGAGGCTCCAGCCAAAACCATAATAAGACCTAAGAAAACAAAAGTAATATGAAGGTAAATAAATACATCTGCTCACCTATTAATTTCCTCTCCTATAATACTTCATTAGTCCTACACTGAGGCAGTTTTCCACTTGCACGCAAAGCTTAAAATCATCTGAACTCCACTAACAAGCATTCATTTTCCCATAAAAAAGAAACATTTCACTTTTTAAAATATGTACAATATTACCTATCACAAGTAAATAGAAATATACATCAAATTAAGGGCCCCAAAGCATTGGATGCATTAAAATCAGTTCAAATAGCATCTGCTTCTAGACTTAAGCATGTGTTCTACAGAAACTTTCTACAGAGTAATTATTAAGTATCCCATGTGATCTTAATACCTATTATGTGGGGGAAAAGGTGCTCCATAAACAGGCTAAGAAACAAGGAGTTAAAAAGAGTTTTAGGTTTCTTCACTTCATGACTGCTCAGGGCCTTAAGTAAACTGAAATACTCTGTAATTTACAGAAATTTTTATTTTGGGGGGCACCTGGGTGGCACAGCAGTTAAGCGTCTGCCTTCGGCTCAGGGCGTGATCCCAGAGTCCTGGGATCGAGCCCACATCAGGCTCCTCCGCTGGGAGCCTGCTTCTTCCTCTCCCACTCTCCCTGCCTGTGTTCCCTCTCTCGCTGGCTGTTTCTCTCTCTGTTAAATAAATAAATAAAATCTTCAAAAAAAAAAAAAAAAAATAAGACAGAAATTTTTATTTTGGAACTCTGGAGGGTTTATGGGGAATGTTCTTCGATGTACACGATTCACAGCCACATACACTATTAGCATTACTCTCGTCATCAATCTCATCTTCCAGTAGAAAATACACGCAATGTATTCACAAAAAGCAGGACAGTACAGAGGTTAAGAGCATAGACCCTAGAGTTTCACTCCCTAACTAAATGACCTAGGACAATATTCTTCACCTCTCTATGGGCCTCAGTTTCTTCAGATGTGCCTGGCACACGTAAGCACAGTAGTGGGTGTAAGCTACTAACTACCATCACTACCCTCAAATGTTTTATGAAACAACTACTCCTAAAACAGCTATATAATAAATGACGCCAAAATAAAGTAATCAAGGATACGAAACCAAGCCCACCAGCAGCTAAACAACGCTCTTCCAATGGAACAGTGTAAGGCTAAGTGTCACCCTCAGAAATAAAATAGAAACCAAGCTCACTGATTAAAACACATCATAAATAAGAAACACTTTCATAAAAGGGTTTCTATATTAAAATTTCAATTCAACATAAGAAAGAGTGATATATGTGTGTAAAAGGGAGAGTAGCATCCACTTATTCCTCAGAAATAAAAGATCTGCTCATTCCAAAAATAAAAGATCTATTCACACAGTCACATGATTCTAAGTAGTCTTGCTCATCACCAAAAAAAAATTAATAAAACTGGCAAAGCCAAACTACAGAAAACTCCATTTAGGTTTTGGAATAAAAATGTACTCTACAGTGAGGCACAATTTAAAACTTTTTAAAACTTCTATCTTCCTTTCTTTTTTTCCCAAGGAGGGGAAGCAGGGCTTATCTATGATGTGTCTAAAAGTTCTGCAGAGCAGTGATTCTGAAAGGCAACACTATACATTCCAAGGATAAAATTTATAATGTTAGCTTTATGGAATCAAAGAAAGTATTTTAAACAGAACCTTTTTTTCCACAAAGAAATTCTGAAATAAGACTCTGGGAATGAAATATTCTGGCAGTTTTCTTTCAACACATCCAAGACCTTACTTATTTTATTGAGATTAATACAGTACAACGTACTAATTTAGGGCTTGGGAACCAGACTGCTTGAGTTCGATCCTAATTCTACCACTTACTGTATGTATCCTTAAGCTCAGTTTCCCCATATATAAAATGTGCTAAAAACAGTAGCCAGACTGCTTGAGTTCGATCCTAATTCTACCACTTACTGTATGTATCCTTAAGCTCAGTTTCCCCATATATAAAATGTGCTAAAAACAGTAGCTTACTTATGGGAGCAAAATAAAGATTAAATGAGTTAACGCATACATAATCCCTAGCAATGCCTGGCACACAACAAATACTCAAGAAATATTAGCTAGTATTATTACAAAATTAACACACACGAAGCTTTACCATAAAATTTCTAGGGGAAAAAAATGTATGTATATGTATGTGTGTATGTGTGTGTGTGTGTGTGTGTGTGTGTCTGTGTATGTGTGTGTGTGTATATATATCTCTGAGTAAATGGGAATAACAGAAATACAATACACGTGATAAAGGGTGTTAGCATTCTCCTCCAGCTTCAGTTATATGAAAGAGTATAAAACTGAAATGAAATGTCTCCAGTTGAATATATATCAACTCCACATAAATGACTCAGAAAATAACCTAATATCACAGCTACTTAAATTTACTTACGTTTCATATCCATATTTCGGGTTTTATAAACAAAATATGTATAAATCTGTGTCGTGCGTATTAGAATCTGGTCTCCACTATAGCGTATTGAGCGATACCACCAAGAGCCCTAAAATGCAAATAAAATTAAACAATAAATAGAGCATCAAAACCACAATAAATATTAGGTTTGATACAGAATATGTTTCTGGTCAAATTTTCTAAATGTTCATGAAACAAGTAACAATATCTGAACTTTAGAACAAATGCTTTGTTAGATATTTCAAATTATTTAGCAAGTATTTATGCCGCCCAACACCTAAACACCAACCTACTCATACAATATATGATTAAAACATTTATGGTTCAGTTAGAAACTGAAGACAAAACGGAAACAAAACAACCCATTGCTATAAAAGCACCAAGCTGGTTCCTGACACGGTTCATATTCAATAAATATTTGATAAGTAAGTGCAGGAGCAATTTTACAGTTGATATATACTACTTTCATTCGACAGGATTCCATACAGCTGAATCCTCATACAACAAACCTATGAAGAAGGCAAGACAGGTTAGTTATTAGTCTCACTATGGGACTCAGAGGAACTATAAGACCAGAAAAAAACCACCAGTCACGAAAGAAACAGTAAAATCATAAACTTTATGTTATCTCCATATTGAGGTATTCTGCAATAGTTTTTAAAAATGAGGTTGCTCTATATGTTGTGCCCCAAATATAGGAAGCAAAAAAAGTCACAGAACAATATATACAGTAAGATGACATTTTTTTTTTAAGTGTGTATGTATATACAATCCATAGAAAAATATCTGAAAGGGGTGCCTGGGTGCCTCAGTTTGGTAAGCGTCCAACTCTTGATTTCAGATCAGGTCATGATCTCAGGGTCCTGGGATCTGGCCCTGCATAGGGTTCCCTGCTCATCAGGGAGTCTGCTTGAGATTCTTTCTCTCCCTCTCCCTCTGCCCCACCCCACCAAAAATAAATAATATTTTTAAAAAATATCTGAAAGAGAGATAATCACTGGTGTTCTCCAATGAAGAAGTGAATTTGAGACAGGTGATAAAGGAAGACATTCTCAATTCTAAATACATCTGTATTATTTCAGTTGTGTGTAACTTTTGTATTGGGAGGAGATATACTCTAACATACTCAAATGATATCACCTTTAGAAGACCTTTAAAGTGTAGCTGAATATAAGAGTCTTAAAATTCAAGGATCAATGGAGTTATAGTCTAATAAAAATTGCAATCTTCTAGGGAAACTCCAAAGCACACCACCAATTCCCTTCCCAAAAACTGTTAATAAAAAGAGTTAGAACTTACTACAACAACTGGAAGGATAACCATGAATGCCAATCCATATACAAGTAAAACCTAGAATTGAAAAGAAAATAATTATGGCTTTCACAGGTGAATTATAACATCTAAGAACACTTATTTTTAGGCTTACATGGGGGAGGCACTATCAAAAGCACTCATGTATTATTTCATTTAATCCTAATTTTCAAACTCTATGAGAAAGGTACCATTACTATTTTCCTTTTGCAAACAGAGAACCTGCAACACACACAGGTTACATGACTTGTCCCAGGTCACAGAGCCACTAAGCGATGGAGCCAGGACTGGAATCCAGGCATTTCAACTCTAAAAATTTATGCTTTTATCCACTATAATAAATTACCTTTTAATCTGCTCAGATTACACCAGCAAAACAGCCTTATAAATGATATTTTCCTTCCAGTCAGGTACTTATAGATGCACACCTCAGCAAGTAGTTAGTGTCTTAGAAATAAACAACAGAGCCCTGGTTCCTTATCAAGGAGCAACTTCATAATGTTCTGTTTACAAGTAATTTCCGGCTATTGGTCTTAGATTTTTCTCCTACTACTTGATCCCAAATCAGGTAGCTAACTATCTTTCTCTTCTCCAGTTTTCCCACAGTAATCCTAAGCATGACAGACACTCTTATATATGAAACCATATATCCCTGAATGTAATGAATGTTTGTCAGCCATAAAATAACATTAAACAGCCATTTTCAAAACAAAGTACAGACTATATGAATTTTGTTTTTTACTGCTTCAAAGATAGCTCCTAATCATTTTTAAGAAATGTGAGACAGGGATTATAGACTATATGAATTTTCTTTTTTATTGCTTCAAAGACAGCTCCTAACCACTTGTAAGACATGTGAAATAGGGAAACATCTATTCCTAAACCATAGGTTAAGATGATTCCTGATGTTTTAGGGTTGCAGCATCTATCACCGATTAAAAGTCTGATATCCTGGGGCGTCTGGGTGGCTCAGGTGCTCAGGTGGTTGAGTGTATAACTCTTAGCTTTGGCTCAGGTCATGAGCTCACAGTCATGGGAATGAGCCCCACGTGGGCTCCACACTCCGTGTGGAGTCTGCCTCGATTCTTTCTCCCTCCCCGTGTCCCTCCTCTCCCTCTCTCTCTCAGGTACATAAAATCTTAAAAAAAAAAAAAAAAAAAAAGTCTGATATCCTACTGCCTCCCTAAGTACCATATGGAATATATATAGCATTAATTTAGCATATGTTAACATTATGTTAGCTTGGATAAATGTGAAATGAAGGATAATTTAAATTTTGAGTACTACTTAGGATACCATATAGAACCATAGTTCTCCAAGCCAAGGATAAGACCTGACCCGAAACTGCCAAAAGAAAAGAAATCACAACTTTAAGGTTTTAAAACTACAATTAGAACATACTGCCCAAACAGCAACCTAATAATGAGAACCAATTCTTTTTTCCATTATATAAAAAGTTTTCACAATACACAGTAACATTAAAAACAGCACAGCAGTATTTTGTTATACCTCTCTTTAATATCACTAAGATATATCTAACATATTAAATGTGTCTTATTTACATGCACTCACCAAAATTGAGTTTTTCTGGTCAACTATCCAAGCTGGCAAGGCAATTCCAAAGCTTGTGGCTAAAATAGAAAGAGTATTTCTAAAGAATATCCACTTTCAGTTTTATTATTTAGTTATATCCCAAAATTCGTCCCAATTCCTCCCCACCCCAAAAAAAGCTTTGAGAAAGATTATATTGTGTGTTCCCATTACATAAAAGTTAATGGATTTTTCCAGAAGGGGAGAAAAAAACTCGACCAAAGTACATGAATTTCTTATTAAATCTAAATTCTTTTATATGTCCTGGGTAATGTAAACACTATGAATATACAAGAAAATGTTCAAAGTCAATAAAGAAAAACAGATTGTTTTCATCCAACTTTTATCGACTGCTAGCTGGAAATGATGAATAATTACAGTGATTACTCTTCTCATCAACCCAATCTAAGTTCTATCTTTCAAACTGGTTGCTAGAAAGAAAAATAAAGTAAAAATTAGCTAAAGAGAACTCATTTACATATCTATTTAACTCCTTGAGGTTATAATTTTCCTATTCACAAACTAAGAAAATAAAAATATTCTTTTCAATCTATTAATATTTTCATTATATATATATACACACACACATTAATATATAAACACCACATCACCAGTAATTTTTAATTATTATTTACCATACCTTGAGGGCCATCTGGATTCCCAAACTCCTCCCAATTTTTCCGGGACTCTTCATCAGTTAAACTAGCATTAAAAGAACAAAATTGCAAAATTAGAATGCCACATCTGAAAGGTACTCACATATACAAACTCTATTAACTAACGAACTCATTTCTTACAGATATTAATTTTAGAAAATCAAGAAAAGCCTCTCTGAAATCAGGAAAAAAGAGAGAGAGAAGAAAGCAAGGAGTTCTACAGTAAAGCAAATGAGAACTACTGAGCCTTTATAGAAATTCCTGGTTGGCCCGTGGGTTCTCAAGTTTTGCCAGTTCAAGCTGGAAGATAAAACTTCAAAGGTTACTACATTTTCTGAGAAGGCAAGGAGGATTATAGGTGACTTTTTTTTTTTTTTAAAGATTTTATTTATTTATTCGACAGAGATAGAGACAGCCAGCGAGAGTGGGAACACAAGCAGGGGGAGTGGGAGAGGAAGAAGCAGGCTCATAGCGGAGGAGCCTGATGTGGGGCTCAATCCCATAACGCCGGGATCACGCCCTGAGCCGAAGGCAGACGCTTAACAACTGTGTCACCCAGGCGCCCCTATAGGTGACTTTTTTCTTGTATCCTTATATATATTCCAAAATTTCTTCAATGAGCGTTATTTATACTTTAATAATCATACCTATTTATAAACTTAATACAAATTAATAATAATAATCCCTCCAAAACTGGTACCACATTCTCAAAGAACAAAATGAACACCTGTAAAATTCCATTGCTATAGAAAAGGTCATTTGCATTGTGCTGAGGTCACACTTTTCTTCTAAAACAACGCCAGAAGGACTAGGAAAATATCTGCTAAAGCAACAGCTTCCTAACCCAGCAATATAAAAATGACAGTGATTTATTAAACACGTAAAAAAAAATATAACCCTTGATCTGGGCCATGGCTCAAGGCACAGAATGAGAGTGGTTTTATTCCAGGTCCCAAAATAGATGTTAAAAAAACACTAAGAGAAAATTTCAATTCCTTCAAAAACTTTACAATGTTGTTAAGGAGAGAAGGCAGACACACACAAAATGACCAGTAATATCATAAGAAAGGTATTTTTGAAGACCAAGTGGCAAAAGATTATGTTTATGTCCAAATCTAATTTTAACCTTCCCAGAATATACACACACAGGATACAATGTAGTTTTCAACAAAGCTCCACGTTAAGAGAGAAAATACAGAAGTACCTTTAAAAAATAGCAAAAAATTTCAATGATTTCAACTTTTTTTCATCTAAAACATAATTTCTATTTTTTATTATTTTTTTTAAGTAAGCTTTACACCCAACGTGGGGGCTTTCATTTACAACCTTGAGATCAAGAGTTGCACACTCCACTGTCTGAGCCAGCCAGGTGCCCCCTAATTTTTTTTAATTGAAGTATAACAAACAATATTACATTAGTTTCAGGTGTACAAAATAGAGATTGACAAGTTTATAAGTTATGCCATGCTCACCACTGGTGTCACTACCATCTTTCACTATACAATGCTATCATAATACCATTGACTATATTCCCTATGACTTTTTTTTTTTTTTTTTTTTTTTTTATGTGACAGACAGCCAGCGAGAGAGGGAACACAGCAGGCGAGTGAGAGAGGAAGAAGCAGGCTCCCAGCGGAGGAGCCCGATGTGGGACTCGATCCCGGAACGCCGGGATCACGCCCTGAGCCGAAGGCAGACGCTTTAACGACTGCGCTACCCAGGTGCCCCCTCCATGACTTATTTTTATTCCCTTTTATTCCCGTGACTTATTTTTTCTGTAAAAATCTCTATTTCCTATTCCTCTTTACCCATTTTGCCCATCCTCCCATCCCTTTCCCCTCTGGCAACCTCAGTTTATTCTCTGTATTAATGGATCGGTTTCTGCTTTTTGGTTATTTATTTGTTTTGTTCTTTAAGTTCCACATATACGTGAAATCATATGGTATATCTTTCTCTGCCTTATTTCACTTAGCATAATACCCTCTAGGTCCATCCATGTTGTCACAAATGGCAAGATCACATCCTTTTTTATGGATGAATAACAGTCGTGTGTGTGTGTTTGTGTGTGTGTGTGTGTGTGTGTACCACATCTTCCTTATCCATTCATCTATCAATGGACACTTGGGTTGCTTCCACATCCTGGCTATTGTAAATAATACTGCAATAAACACAGGGGTGCACGTATCTCTTTGAATGAATGTCTTCGCTTTCTTTGGGTAAAAATCCAGTAGTGGAATTACTGGATCACATGGTATTTCTATTTTTAATGTTTTGAGGAACCGCCACACTGTTTTCCACCATGGCTGCACCAATTTACATATCCACCATCAGTGCACAGAAACTTCCACATCCTCACCAACACTTATTTTTCTTTTCGATTGCAGCCATTTTGACAGGTGAAAGGTGATAACTCATTGTGGTTTCGATTTGCATTTCCCTGATGATTAGTGCTGTTGAACATCTTTTCATGTGTTTATTGACCATCTATATGTTGTCTTTGGAAAAATGTCTATTAAGGTCCTCTGCCCATTTTTTAATTGTATTGTTGGTTTCTTGGTGTTGCATTACATAGTTCTTTATATATTTTGGCTATTAACCCCTTATTGAATGTATCGTTTGCAAATATCTTCTCCCATTCAGTAGGTTGCCTTTTTGTTTTATTGGTTTCCTCCACTGTGCAAAAGCTTTTTATTTTGGTGTAATCCCAATAATTCATTTTTGCTTTTGTTTACCTTGCCTTACAATCTTTTTTTAAATCTGTTTAAGTAGGCTCCACGCCCAATGTGGGGCTTCAACTCCCAACCCTGAGATCAAGAGTCACATGCTCTATTGACTGAGCCCGCCAGGCACCCCTGCCTTATGATTTTTATCTAGAAAAATGCTGCTATGGCGGATCTCAAAGAAATTACTGCCTATGTTCTTCTAGGTGGTTTATGGTTTCAGGTCTCATAACTAGGTCTTTAATCTATTTTGAGTTTATTTTTGTGTATGATATAAGAAAGTGGTCCAGTTCCATTTTTTTGCATGTAACTGTCCAGTTCTCCCAGCACCATTTATAAAGAGACTGACTCTCCCCATTGTATATTCTTGCCTCCTTTGTCATAGATTAATTAACCATATAAACACAGGTTTTTATTTCTGGGCGCTCTACCCTGTTCCACCGATCTATGTGTCTATTTTTGTGCCGATATTGTACGTTTAGTTACCATAAGTTTATAGTATATCTTGAAACCTGGAATTGTTATACTTCCAGCTTTGTTCTTCTTCCTCAAGATTGCTTTGGCTATTCAGGGTCTCTTCCATGTAAATTTTAGAATTATTTATTCTACTTCTGTGAAAAATGCTATTGGTATTTTGAATAGGGATTACATGGAATCTGTAGATCTCTTTGGGGAGTACAGACATTTTAAAAATATTAATTCTTCAATTCATGAGCATGGTGAATATCTTTCCATTTGTTTGTGTCATCTTTAATTTTTCATCAGTGTTTTATACTGAGTACAGAGGTCTTTCATCTCCTTAAGTTTATTTCTAGGTATTTTATTCTTTTTAATGCAATTGTAAATGAAATTGTTTTCTTAAATTCTCCTTCTGCTATTTCATTATTAGTGTGTAAAAATGCAACCGATTTCCAGGTATTAGATTTGTACCCTGCGAGGTGCCTGGGTGACTCAGTCATTAAACGTCTGCCTTCAGCCCAGGGTGTGATCCCAGGGTCCTGGGATCGAGCCCCACATCGGGCTCCCTGCTCTGCTGGGAGCCTGCTTCTTCCTCTTCCACTCCCCCTGCTTGTGTTCCCTTGCTCGCTGGCTGTCTCTCTGTCAAATAAATTAAATCTTTAAAAGAAAAAAAAAAGAAAGAAAGATCTGTACCCTGCAACTTCACCGAATTCATTTATTACTTTTAAAAGTATTTTGGTGGTCTTCAGGTTTTCTATGTATAGTATCATGCCAACGGCAAAAGGTTACAGTTTAATTTCCTCCTTTCCAATATGGATGTCTTTTATTCATTTATTTTTTTCTTGTCTGACTGCTGTGGCTAGCACTTCCAGTACTATGTTGAATAAAAGTGGTAAGAATGGACATCCTTGCCTTAGCTCAGTTTTTCACCACTGAGTATGATGTAAGCTGTGGGTGTTTCATATATGGCCTTTATTATGTTGAGGTATGTTCCCTCTAAAACCACTTTGTTGAGAGTTTTATCATAAACAGATGTTGAATTTTGCGAAATGCTTTTTCTGAATCTATTGAGATGATCATCTGATTTTTATTCTTTGTTCTGTTACTGTGGTGTATCGCCCTGACTGATTTCGCAAATACTGAGACATCCTTGCATCCCCAGAATAAATCCTACTTGATTGTGGTGAATGATCCTTTTAATGTACTACTGAATGTGTAATACTCTGTTGAGGATTTCTGCATCTATGTTCATCAGGGATTGAAAATATTTTTAAACTTATCAATTTGGTCATTTATGAAAACAAGTACATAGGCATCTTCAGTCCCTTTCTAACTTTAACTCCACTTATACTATTTGACCTAAGTCCACAGTAAAATACAGAAGCCAACAAAAAGCACTGTAGAGAGGTTGCTAGTTCATAAGGAGGGGTGCTTATGGTGGCTCTTTTTTACTAAGGGAGGGATATTTCTCAAAAAATTTTGCCCTGGTTTCCGTGTACAACTGTCCACTTACCCAGGGCTTTTGCTGTAATTTTTCTCAATATTCTGTCTTCTAATCAGATTCTCTTCCCAAAAATAATTATCTGTCCACTCTACCTTTCTGATGGCACCATGGTAAACTGCTCTGTTCTCTATACAATGCCCTCAGATTTTGCAAAATAAAGCACAGCTCACATCACAGAAGCACTTGATTTTTTTCAAACTGCACACACAACTGATTACCATTCCATTAAGCTGACTTGTGCAACTGGTGTGACAGGTACCATGCTCCATAGTCAATCAAATTAAAGGAACTTTTACCACAAACTTTTTAAAAGTGTAAGAAGGGGCGCCTGGGTGGCACAGCGGTTAAGCGTCTGCCTTCAGCTCAGGGCGTGATCCCGGCATTCTGGGATCGAGCCCCACATCAGGTTCCTCCGCTAGGAGCCTGCTTCTTCCTCTCCCACTCCCCCTGCTTGTGTTCCCTCTCTCGCTGGCTGTCTCTCTCTCTGTCAAATAAATAAATAAAATCTTTAAAAAAAATAAATAAATAAAAAATAAAAGTGTAAGAAAGCAACTAATTTTTGGCTTCTTGTTATATTTACTATACTGAAGTATAATACCATTCCTGAGACTTAAAGTACTTAAAAGTTATATAATTTTAGGGGTGCCTGGGTGGCTCAGATAGTTAAGCGTCTGCCTTCAGCTCATGTCATGATCTCTAGGTCCTGGGATGGAGCCCCACATCAGGCTCCCTGCTCAGCAGGGAGTCTGCTTCTCCCTCTCCCTCTGCCCCTCTCCCTGCTTGTGCCCGCTCTCCTGCTCTCTATCAAATGAATAAATTTAAAAAATCTTAAAAAAAAAGTTATGTCATTTTAGTATAATTCATATATAATACGCTTAAACAATACCAATGATATTAACATAATTTTTTAAAATTCAATGAGTATAAAGTTTCCTAAACATGATTATATCCCTTAACTTTGCAGGTAGGAGGTTGTGTCATAGATCCTATTAAAAATCTGATAAAATCTCTAACCCTTCTGCCCTGGAAAAATGCATAGTTACATATACACATAAATTCTGTATACAGTTTCAGGGGTCCCAGATTTTACATCCTAAGCTGGAGAATGTTTTCATTAAATTATAGGTGAATGACCCTGAGTTGACTACGTAAAGCTAAGTTACATATTCATGCATAGGAACACATGAAAACACATGTGTTTTTTTTTTTAGAAATAGCTTTAAAGTAACATCTACATTGTCCACTTGTTATAAAGTAGCTTAAACATAAGTTTTACACCTGAAAGCCAAATCCCAACTATATCCAAAAGAAACCAGAAGCTATGAACCAGAAAATTCAATCGTTGGTCTAACTCCTCAAAAACAACCAGACCTCCTTTCCTTTAAAAGTTAGAAACTGGTATGAAGAAACAGGAATGACCCAGCTTGTTATTACAATGGGCAAATAAGGGAAGAGAAAATATCCTGAATAGCCAAAGCAAATTCTAAAAAACTTTGCAGTTCAAAGCCTATAAATGCATTCCAAAAGCTGCTTGAGTTATACTTAGGCTATGCTAGAGCTATGCATAGAATGGGAACTTCAATCACCCAGAGCTTATATTTAGTAAAATGTACCTTTATCTAATCCATTTATACTTACACAAGTTACAAGATCTCAAAGTTCTAGGTCCCATAATCATTTTATTCCTTCATTTGTCTGATGGACCATCAACTATTTAAGACATTTTACTTAAAAAACATTCTATAGCTTGATCATATAATTGATTTAAAACCAAAGGCATATATTATTCTTCTGTACTTTTTAGAATAGTGATTACACAACATAAAGAGTCAGATTTCTAGTAACCTGAGAACAAAATCATGAACTTAAGAATGTTACAATACCTGAAAACTGAGGGGAAAAAAACCCAAAGACACTGAAATTAAAACTACCAATTAAACAAGCTTAGCTATCCAACTTCCTCTGGGTATCTTCAGTTCTTCTTAAATTACCTGAAGACAGCAACTGAAGCACTGAAACACTCACGCAATGAGAGTAAATGCTTGGAGAAGACACAGTGAAAAAAGGGGGAGACACCAACTGAAAGACAGAAATCTGGAGGACATCTGCTATGCAGAAAACAAAATGTAGTAAACACTTCAGGAAGTTCCTGAAGGCTATCATAAAATCATATTCATGTATATAACAAGCAACTCAAAAAAAAGAGGGGAGAGGAGACACAGTCAATATACTTTTATTAAGCACAAAATGAGTACTTCCCAATCTTCTATAAGTCATATATCACTTGTACTTGCTATTACATCTGAGTATCCCATTTACTTCTTTTTTTTTTCTTTTAAGATTTTATTTATTTATTTGACAGAGAGAGAGAGAGAGAGAGCGCGTGCGCACAAGCAGGGGGGGCAGCAAGCAAAGGGAGAGGGATAAGCAGGTTCCCCACTAAGCAGGGAGCCCGATGCACGGCACAGGGCAATTTCACAGCTCTGGGATCATGATCTGAGCCAAAGGCAGATGCTTAACCAACTGAGCCACCCAGGCACCCCTCCTATTATTTACTTCTATTTTTAAAATCAGCACAAAATTATACATCACTGAGTCCTCTAAAAATAGATAACATCTTGTCTGTATTTTACTCTTTAACATAAGAGCTGTATGGAGATATGCCTATGAGTCCTGAAGAATCCAGCTAACTTTTATCTCTTGTAATATTAACACTCAAGGAAAAACCACCTCTAATTTTATATATTCTATCTTGTTTCCCAAAAATTAAACTAGTCTTTAGATAGCCTAATGAGACAAGCTACATTACCAAAATAAGAGAAATAGATCTAGTCTAATAAAAGCCTAGAAATGAAAACAAGGTGTAAGTATATCCTCTTCTAATCAGAATGCTTACAAAATAACTCAATTAACATATTACCTACTACTTAACTAACTTCACAGGGCAAAAGCACTACTCTAAGTTGCTTAAAATTCAAGTTTAGTTAAATTAGCAGTTCAGGGTTGTCAGCCAGTTCCATAAATAAAAGACTCAACATATAAGGTCAGCATTTAAAAGCAATGACAACTATTTTAGTCAAATAAAAAACTATCTTTACCACTCCTTAAAATGCGTAATGGGTCCTACTGATACTTACGCTGCGTAAGCTTTTGCTATCCTCATGAACATAACTTCATCACCTCCTTTATCTGGATGATATTTAAGTGACAGCAAACGATATTGTTTCTTAATCTCTGCTACTGTTGCCCCCTAAAAGGAAAGCTTTGTTTTAGTAAAAATAAGCACAATGCTGTAAAAACATAATTCATCCCACTTTGAACTTTAAATATAAACTATTCAATATTTTCAGAAAGAGAAAATGTTTTCATCCTATGTTTGTCCTGTAAGTTTCATCCCATGTATTTTTTAAATAAAAATACTTATTTTGTCCAATACGTTTATTTTATTGAGCACCTCCTAGGTGTTGTGTGGTACACTAGGCACCAATGATTTAAGAATGAAACCACACAATGCCATATTGAAATAAAATAAAAGGATAGTAACATTTAAATATCAAAGAATGATCACAGTAAATTAAGTCTGTCTGAAGAAACTCTCAAATCAAAGGTTAACTTCCTTTCTAAGAAATAATCAGAAGAATATCTGGTTTCATTTGTTTATCAATATTTTAATATTAAACACTTAAGTTTACCTTAGCTATTTCCTAATTAGACTCAATTTCTATTAATAAATTTTTCATATTTATTTTTATGGGATTAAATTGCCCCCCCAAATCTTTTAATCTTAAAAAAATCTCTTGATGACCATGATCATCACAGTAAGAAAAATCAGATGATATGATGTAAATCCTGCTTCTACAAAACAGAAAACTAGAAGACATGTTTTGTATTGGTATTACATGAATAACTGGATAAAGCCATCTACTGAGCAAATACTAGAAGTAAAGAAAGTGGTTTGGGGAAAAAAAAATGGAAAGAGCGCTAGATTCAGTTTGGCTACTAAGAAGTTATGGGACTCCAGACAAGACACAAATTTTCCAGGCCTCGTTTTCTCCACTGGCAAAAAAGGCTAGATGGTCTCTAGCATTCATTTCAGTTCTAACTTTCCACTGATATACCTGAAGACTAATTTTCTATTGGGACCCATCTCAATCAAGTTCAATCAAAAGATTACCTAAGGAGTATATCCAGGGTTAACCTGAATTTCCATTAACAATGAAACAAGTTCTTTGTAAGACATAAAGACTTAACACACTGCGTTAGTATCAACTAACACAGGATCATGAGATTTTTACCATCCAACCAACATAAATGAACCTCCTGGTTTTAACTTTGCATTAAACCAGTCTTATAAAAGTCTTTTTAAAATATACTAACCTCTCATCTCATCTTCAAATATTCTTATATTTAGCAATTTCAAACCAAGCTTTACTAGGATAGAAATTAACATCTAGCTCAAAAAACATTTATACATTAGAATAAAAATGAATTATATATCCAAAGTCTGATTTCTTTAGGCACAACCCAATTCCTTTTAGGATATGGGCTTATGGTATTTTCGTAGGGTCAATAAACTTATGTGCATTGTATGAAAGTACTACTTACAGGATCCAAATTTAATACTTCGTAAGGATTGTATTCTTGATATTCTCGGTCTGTTTTGGAAACTTTGTAGGCAAGGAATAAGAACAATGCCCATCCGGCAAGCAGAACTATTTTCCTGTTTAGGAAAAAAATAAGTGAAGTATAAATAAATATACCTATATGGTTTTCCTTTAAGAGTCTATAAAGACATAATGGCAGATCGAGGCAAAAGACAATCTAAAGTGTCCTACATCACTATGATATTGACTCAATTCTATAATCTCTGGGTTGTAAACTCCTGTCACAACCAGAACAGTATCTTTTTTACCTTTGAATTCTCTAGAATCTAGTAGTCTGCATCTAGAATCTTGCATGTAATACTCCCTCAATTACTCTTTGCAGAATTTTATGTGTAGAACTTAATTCAACTTATTAACTTGTTGGTCTCATTATATTAGATCAAAATATATTAACACTAAGTATTCAGTAAACCATTTACTGTAAAAAAAAAAAAAAAAGCTGCTCTTAACCTAATAATTAGACTTTAAGTAAGATAAACTGCAAAAAATAATGGGTCAATTGTGCAATGATGAATGAATAGCCTTGTTTATAACAGCAAAACTTTAGAAACAAATTAAATATCCATTTATATGGAACTAATTAAATAAACCACTTATAGGAGACTAATAAACCAAGACACAGCCAAATAATTAGCCAATACAGATATAGAAAGATGTACATAATGGGATAAAAAGGGATATAAAGGAATATATAGTTTGGAAAAAAAACCTACTTCTTCTCTCCAATATGTTCTGTTTGTAAAAATATTTAAAAGACTGATACTACCAGTGTTGGAGAGGCTAAAGAAAAAAGGAACACTCATACCCTTCATACTCTGAAGGACTGTCTGGCAATAAGGTATCAAAACCCTAAAGAAGTACATACCCTTTTAACTAAATTTCAAGAAATTTAGAAGAAAATAAACTAGAATTAAGTATATAAAGTATAAAAAGCTGGTTACAGATATATAACAGAACTAATACACAGAATACACAGAAATATTAAGAGAAAACACACACAGAGATGTCCATCAATAGAGTAGTAGACAAATAAATTAAGGGTATTGTAATAAAGTGAAATACCATCTAGCCAATAAACGCAATATATTTGCTGTGGAAGATAATCTACCTTGTATTGTTAAATTAAAACAAGAAAAACAGCTTTCAAAGATATATGTATAATATGCTATTTTTAATAAATAAAAGTTTATTTAAAATATAGAAGGTAAATCATCTTAATAGTGGCTATCTTTAAGTGATGAAATCGAGTAATTTTAATTTTTTTATACTCTTTATATCACACTTTTTATGCTAAGTAAGAACTGTTAAACACATAAAATGAATCATATGAGGCCTCATCAAACAAAATTGGAGTGACCTTTTTTTCAAAGACAGAAAATGTTCCATGTGTTTAAGCTCATTTGGTAGAATCCTAGCTCAAATATGTTTATTTGGAATGAGCCTCTAGGATCAAGTTCCAATCCACCTACTGACCTTTATCACCCAAATTAAAAAAAAACAAAAAACAAAAAAAAACCCATCTCCCAAAGTTCCCTAAGCTTTTCTTTCTTTTTTTTTTTTTTTTAAGATTTTATTTATTTATTTGACAGAGAGACAGCCAGCAGGACAGGGAACACAAGCAGGGGGAGTGGGAGAGGAAGAAGCAGGCTCCCAGCAGAGGAGCCTGATGTGGGGCTCGATCCCAGACCGTTGGGATCACGCCCTGAGCCAAAGGCAGACGCTTAACAACTGAGCCACCCAGGCGCCCCATCCCTAAGCTTTTCTTACCATCATACTTTTGCTCTTGAATATTTCCACCCAGAATTCCCATTTCCGCCCATCCAAACTCTATTCATCCTTCAAGACTCACCTCAAAGCAATCCTTACCCTGTCAAGGTGATCAATGGGGAAATCAGGATTACAGTCAAAAAGAAACAAAAACCATGACTTTTCTCCTCTAACTCACTGCAGGCTCCTTGAGCACGTGGACAGGATCTTACTGAGTTTTTTACTAACCCCAGAGTAGCTTAAACACAGTTGGCATTCACATACCAAATTCTTTCCATCTGGCCAAAATAATGTTCTAATCCTTATTAAGTACTTAATATTGCAAACTGCTTTCCATACAACTTATATCCCCAAAGAGGAAAAGAATGCCCTACGTGGAACACTCCCACTTCCACCAGCTATCGAGGGGAGGTAATTAAGAACATAGGCTCTGGAACAAAACTACCTGAGGTCAAAGCCCAGCTTCACCACTTAATAACTTAGAGATCTTGGAAAGTTGCTTTGTCCTTTACAACTCAGTTTCCAATTTTTAGGGTAGGTTTGAGAATTAAAAGAGATTAGGTATGTAAAGCACCTAGAAGGTACCTCACAGATAGTAAATAATCAATTCCTGTTAGCTGTTCTCAGTACTTCTTACCCAAATCTCAGCCCTGACCTCACTGAGAAGCCTTCTCTGTCTCAAGCCAGGAAGCCCTTCCTCTGCTCTGTCATGGCACCCCTCTCGCAGCCTTACTAAACTCTATTATCATTACTTGTTTATTTGCCAGTATCTCCCACAACCGTTAAGTTGCTGAACCACGTCTATTGGTTAATCACAATATATCAGTTGCTGGTATAATACCTGGCACATAAATAATAGGCACACAATGACTACTTCCTGAATGAATAATGGAAATAATTTACATAGCAATTTTTAACTCAAACCCAAAGTCTGCAATACCTTCAATATGCTACAGAACACTTGAAAATCTACAATCCCACATTTTGTTTTGCCAATGCCCTAAAAAAGCTAAGAAAGCTCAGAAAACAAAGATAAAAGTAAAATTGAAAACCACTAAAACAAGACTTAAAAGCAAAGAAGAGAAAAAGGGAGAGGGATCACAACACTTAGGACATACTATACCCCCACCATGGCAGATGCTCTACATGTTGCACCTGGCTCTCTGAGCCCAAGAATGAAGAGAGGATTAGAGAAGCTCCTAACAGAACCCCCCAGGCTGATGAAAACTGTAACAACCAATAAAACCATGCTTTAATCTCCTGAAAGCCAAAACAAAGGGGGAAACATAACGGATTTCACTGTGATCTACACCCGTTGTTTTAAAAACATTATTTAGGTCCTGTGAAAAGATAAGCATTTTTCCCTACATATAGCATCAGTGATCAACTCCTGAAATCTTGTGTATTTTCTCTAAGCATATTTTAAAGGTCATTTCCAGAAAGAGCATTACACAATGACTGCTTAATTGTGAAGCAATGCTTTAAGTTAAGCAGCACAAAGGTTTTGATGTTTCTGACCTTACCTAAATTGTTATCTCTTACCTATTTAATTCTTCCTTACTTATAAACATCCCTTAATCTGTGATTGCATTTAAGTAAATCAGTTGACTAATCACTGAAGAGAAATTCACAGAGTTGGGTTTTTTCCTTGAAAACTGAGGTTCAGATACCCACAATGTATTGACCAAAACCCAAAAAGGAAGAGATTGGGAGGCCAAAAATATTTGCCTTGCTACCTCATAAAACTTTAAATGAGAAGCAAAAGCAAAGAATAAACAGTGAACATAAAACTACTCTTGTAAACACTAATTTTGCCTTTTAGTTTCACATCAATGAAGAACACTTAACACAAAAGCTAAAATTTCCCTCCCTCTGCAAAGGAAGTAAACTAGGCAAAGTAAAACCTTACAAAGAAAAACCATTTAAACCCCTTGAAGTTACACAGATATGTTGTAAACTATCATGATCATTTAAACCAATATTAAAAAATAAATGGTTCTACTTTTACTAATTCCTCTGCTAGTTCTTCCCCTCCTATCTACTGGAGAGACAGATAGAAGTAATTCACAAGATACAATCCTCCAAAAATGGCAACTCTTTCACCTATCAGATTCATCTATTACCCCCAAACTGGTGACTCAGGGTGAAGACTCTAAGCCAAGGCTCTAAACCATACCCCCCAGTCTCACAAAATTAAATAGGCCTGCTCTCATTAAACATGCTAATGGCCTGTTTAATCAGATTGGCCTGCCAAAATAAAAGGTCCCTGCTCCACCACTTCTAGCTCCAGGACCTTGGTCAAGTTATCTTCCTCTTAATTTCTTCATCTGAGAAAACAGCAAAAACATCTACTTTGAAGTTAATAATAAAATTATGAGATAATACATAAAGCCCTAGCGCAGCATCTGGCATACAGCATGTGCTCAATAAACTTTAATTATCACTATGAAATGCTAACTTGATTATGTCACCTCCCTGCTTCTGATAATCTTTTGAAGATTCCCCCATAGTCTTTAAGGCAAAATTCAAATCCTAACAAAATGCACAAGGTCTTCCTTCAAGATCTGACTTCCCTTTCTCCCTTCCTCCCCCAAGTCAGTAGAACGTTCTCTCTCCTTTGAACTTCTAAATCATTCTGTTTAGAAAGCTCCCAAATTCACATCTTACCCATACTAAGGCTACAATTATTCATCATTATAGCCATATTTTATGTTACCTAGGAAAGAGTGAGCACTAAGTTTTTTTTTTTATTGAAACCAATTACTTACTTTACTGTAGGAATAATATTTGGCTGGGGTTTTAATAATCGTAAACGATACCACATACATCTTCCATATACTTTTCTGATATTCTTTAATCGAATTTGCTCTGTCAAAAAAAATAAATAAGATGATAAGTTAAAGCATTTTTCACAGTGAAGACAAAACCAGTTAATACCACACTAACCTTCATTACCATGCTAAAATTTTACTGGAACATAAAATACTACCTACTCAAATAACCTTTAAGAAAAATTGACAATACACGTTAATTTTTCTGCCACTCAGAACAAATGATCTATGGAAAATTTTGTTCAACTACCACGCAACCATTTTCATGCGAGACTTAAGTAACTTCTAACTGAAAAACGCAAAAACTAACTTGAACCCAAAATATTTAATCACACGATCAGCAATTTCTGAGAAATTCTCTCTTCCTTTCCCTTTTGCTACAGAAGGTACAAGGTATAAAATAGTTGAAACATGCAGCTTATTAAGGAAGCTAAGCAGAAATGGTATTATTCAATCATGAGAGTAATTATGTTAAATTAGAAAAGTCACCCAAACCCATAAGAAGTTAAAATAGGTTCATATAGGAGTTATAAGAAAAGGCATTATTTTAGTCACCAGGAAAAATCTGCAATTCAATTAGAGGAATTAAACCAAAGCCAAAACACCATATATTGTTTTAAGAAACTCACTACCATCACTTGAATAACTTTCCCAAGTTAAAAAAAAAAAAAAAAGTTAAGTTTTTAAATAAAAATGTACCTTTTCACAAAGATGGCATGCAGAAACAAAGGGAAAAACACCCTCGCCCTCCCAAAGCTGAAGCAAAACAAAGGCCAAGAAGGCAGTGCTAAAAGGCAACCACAGCCACAGGGGGGATGCTCTGCATGTCACCCACCCTCTGGTGGCCCAAGACACTCCAAAGGCAGCCCAAATATTTTCCTTGGAAGAGCAACAAGCTTGACCACTATGCCATCATCAAGTTCCCCCTGAGCAATGAGTCAGCCATGAAGAAGATAGAAGACAACAATAACTGTCGTGTTCATTATGGATGTCAAGGCCAACAAGCACCAGATCAAACAGATTATGAAGAAGCTCTACGACACTGACAAGGGCCAAGGTCAACACCCTGATCAGGCCTGATGGGAGAAGAAGGCATATGGTCCACTGGCTCCTGACTATAATGCTTTGGCTGTTGCCAACAAAACTAGATCACTACACTGAGTCCAGCTGGCTAATACTAAATAGAAATTTTTTCACAATACTAGAAACTACAAAACCACAGTCCTTAAATGAGATGTTAGAGAAATAAAAGAACTTTGCATATAACAGAATGTTCCAAAGCCACCATGTAAGAAGTCCAACTGCCCTGTTACCACCATGCTTTGAGGAAAGCATCCACATAGGAGAGGTATGTGGCAGGAGGTATCAGAATCAAGTGTGATGAAGAGGGATCCGTATGTGGGAGGGGGTGGTCACAGCAAAGAAGACTGGTAATATGCAGGGGGATTGATCGAATAAGTTAACACATAAAGGATAACTCAAGTTACACATACGAAAAAATAAAAAATAAGAACAAATCCTATGGTACTGAATTGGAATTAAAGATATTGGTATGAATATCTTTTAATATAGAAATACAGATGTATTCTATATACATACACACACACATACATACACACACACACACACAGCCTACCACAATAAAGGGAGCCTAGGCACAGTGTGTGAGATATCAATAGCAATGAGGACATTAACAGCCAGATCTAGTTTCTAAATACCATTCTCCGCTAACAAGAACAAGGGATTCAAGTATCTTTCCACAAAATATTACAAAAGGGAAAAGAATAATTTTAGAGTGGGAAAATATGGTAGGCTGAACAGCTGCCACCCAAAATGTCCACATCCTAATACCCTGAACCAGTGAATACATTATCTTACATAGCAAAAAAGACTTTACAGATCCGACTAAATTACGATGAGATGGGGAGATGTATCCTATGTTACCTGGATGGGCACAATATAATCACAGGGGTCCTTATAAGGAGGAGGCAGGAGGGTTAAAGACAAAAAAGGTGATGTGACAATGGGAGCAGATGTTGGGAGTGATGTCCTCTGAAGATGGAGGGAGGAGTCATTAAGCCAAGGAACACAGGTTGTCTCTAGAAGCTGGAAAAGGCAAGAAAATAGACTCAACTCTAGAGCCTCCAGGAAGAACCCGTTCTACCAATCCCATAACTAGCCCAGTGAAATTGATTTTGGACTTCCAGCCTCCTGAAGTGTAAGAGAATAAATCTGTGTTGTATTAAGCCAATAAGGTTGTGGTAATTTGTTACAGCAGCAACAGGAAATTAATATAGAAAGCCTGGCAGACATTATCTTAATCAGGTGATCAGTGGACATCAACAGCAATGGGACAAAATGCAATCATATACCATCTGATAGAATGCAGTAAGAAACACACAGAATCAGTTTTGTAAAATTCCTGCCTAAGATATATAACCTGAATCTAATCATGAGAGAACACCAAACAACCCAAATTCAGGTTCATTCTACAAAATAATTGGCCTATAACCTTCAAAGTCAAAAAGCTGAAGAACTGTTCCAGACTGAAGGAGATTAAAGAAACATGTCAACTAAATGTCATCTGTGATTCTGAACTGGATCTCTTGCTATAAAGAACTTCACTGAGACAAAACTTAAATAGGGTCTGAGAATGAAGTGGTAGTAATGTTAATTTTTTTTATTTTCATGCTTAAATTATGGACACTTTTGAAAATATCACTGGTGGTTTTTTAATCTGTGTTTCATTAAATTAAGCCTCCACAGTCTCCCATTTTCAACTATAAAACCAAAGAAATGTTTGATAAGGTTATAAGAACAATGCTGAAGTTTCTATTAACCAGATGGCTTGATCTGTTCAAAGGAATGATATTCTCCCAAGGTCTCTGGCCAAAAAAAAAAAAAATAGACATGTTTTTCAGCCCCGTAGTTTTTCACAATGTGTACATGAACATTCTATGCCTCACTCTTCCAATCCAAAACTTAAATCTTAACTTTTTAGGACAATACTGAAGTCAATCAATAAGTACTACAAGCTATGGTTTACACAGTAACACGCTGGCATTTAGATTTCCAGAACAACTAAATATTCAGAGCACACATTCCAAATCTCTACATGAATGACCTCAAGTGAAAGTAAATGTCACAAGAGAAGTCCTTCCAGGCAGTTTTTTAGAAAACACTTAGGATTTAAAAAAAAAAAAAAAAAGTTCATTTATAAACTTCTAGTTTATAGAATTACTAGTGTCATGGCTAGTAAAAATTATATTAATAATACCATTAACTTATAGTTTTTAAAGAAATTATACACATTTATAGAAAAGGTAAATTACAAAATCATAAAACAATTCTGTGATTTAAAAAACAATATAACATATTATGATTGCTCTCAGCAGCTGAACATAAAGTTTTTATGTCTGTGGAAATAATACACAGGTTTGGGGGAAGGTTATTATGGTTGTGCTTCATAAGCTATACAATGTCTTTGCTAAAATAGTCACAGCCATCTGTCCATGCCAGAATGATCTGCCAGGGTGTACTATAACTGAGTGAACTCTTAGCACCATATTCCTAGAACCCAAAGAGCTGAAAGAATGCTAGCCAGAACTGAAGTCTTCAAACCTGTTTGCCTGATTACAGCAAAAAGAATTTTTAAAAATCATATTATCTAGCTGTAGATTTCTAATTTGGTATCTCAAATTTTTTATCAGAAATCTGGAGTTGCAAAAGATGTCATTTTTGACCTGAAGTTGACACTTTAAAAGTTCCATCACTTTCAAACACACCAATGAAATCGAAAAGCCACAGCAATTTCATAGCGACCATCATCCATTTACAAAACTTCATGAACAAGCCAACACTTCATTCTACTACAGCCACATAATTTTATCCTAATGTAACATATTTTTATCCTGGTAAGTCATTTCTTATAATGCTGACAAATACTCTTAAATTAATTTTTTTATTCCTCATGACTATTAAGTTTTTCCTAACATTTTGAAAATCTTCAAATCTTCAGAAAAGTTGAAAGGATATTACAATGAACAATACCCTTCACCTAAATTCACCAAATGTTAACAACATTTTGCAACTCTTGGCCTTACCTCTAGTTTCCTTTTTTCACCTCCCACTCTTTTTTATCTGAACTATCTTCCTGTAAATTGCAGACATCAAGATGCTTCACCTCTAAAGGCTTTAGCACATACTGCCAAAGAACATCAGTAAAAGTTTATCATACTCAGGTTTGACATCTATAAGCTTTTAGATGTTAAAACTTCCGGCTACTTTTTCTGGTGTTATCAAGACAACATAAATATTATAAGTTGATAAATTACTAAAATTAGAGTAAAATATCTGCTATAATATAACTTACAAGCTTATAAATATCCCATAAATACCAAAACTTATTTTTAAAAATGAAAAGTACATTTTTGCCAATCCAACACAATATTAGACAAAATAGCTTTATCTCCTAATTTAAGTATATTTTGTTAGAACTTGGAAGCACAGATTACCTTGAATCCTTCAATTTATAGACAATATACCCGATATAACCACATTGGCAAAGGCAACCCTTATTGTTAAATCAATTAGACAAAACAAACTTGGTAAAAAAAAAAAAAAAAAGAAAAAAAAAGCAGCATGACTTCATTTTTCAGTTCAAATAAATATATCAATATATATTTTGATATTTTGAAAATTATAAAAATCACTGAGAAATAAATTTTAGAACATGCCTTGTAATATAGATTACTTAAATTAATAAAGCTAAATGATATAGAGAGGACATAATTTATTTAAAAGAAAAAAGTACCACACTTCTCTTTCCAAAATTCAATCACTACTAAAACTATTCCTAAATCCCTCGGGGGTCCAAGAAAATAGTACCAAGAGTCAAAAGGTAATATTCAAGAACCCAAAGAGTCTAAAAGGCATTATACATCAGTTTTCTAGCTACCCAAAGTCCTTCTGCAGCTAGTTGAGAACGTATTACACCTCACCATGATGATACTGGCTCACTCGCTATTGGGACAATTTTGTTCTACTAATTTTAAAAAAACAGGAAAACACATTTTACTGTAATAGTGCAGTTTGGTTCCCAGAATGCTGCAAAATAGGAGAAGCATGAGAATGATAAATTATTAGTGAAAAATTGGGAATCACTGCTCTAGACCACCAAAACTACAGCTCACCTAAATCATCCTAATCTCAAAATAGACTAAGAGAAACTAAACCTTCTGTTATGACCTTAACTTGAATCTGAATAGGTAGCCAAAATGTGTCATTCTCAAGGCCAAGTCAGAACCACTTGGATTTGGGACAGACGGAGAACTGACTGAACACTACTCACCACCACCAATGCACTAATCACAGATGATCTAACTTGGAAGGTTGCAGAAACGTGGGTTCATCTGCCACCTACACCCGAGAAGGAAACCCAGGTAATTTATTAAATACTGTACTGACAGTAAAAACAGAATGTGCGTATGGTCTGGAATGGCTGTAAGTGCATCAGTTGTTCACCCTGGTGATCACACAGCTGACTGGGAGCTGCGTTCACTGCCGCTGCCCTGCATCATGACAGTACTGTACCACGTATCACCAGCGCAGAAAATGACCAGAATTCAAAATTCGAAGCACAGTTTCCACTGAATGTCGATCTCACACTTTACAGCCCCAAAATCGTAAGTTGAACCATTATAACCCAGGACCATCTGTATAATACTTTATAGTATGTGATTTTTTAAATATGCAACTAAAATTTCTCAATTAAACATTTTAAGTAGAAAAGACATCGTATGTAAAAGGATATATAAGTAAGGTGGCCAAAAGACTGTTTTCACCTCATTAAGAAACAGGAGAATTTTATTAAGTCAAGATCTTGTCACTTCTCTGCTTAAAAACCTTCAACAGTTTTCCACTGAACTTAAAATAAAATCCAAGCTTCTTACCCTGGCTTAGAGACAGGCTCTGCACCCCAGCTCCTTCTCTGACTTTATCCCTATTCTCCTAACCCGGCAGACTCCTGCCACTTTGGTCTTCTCTGTTCATGGAATATGCCCGACTCGTTTTTGCCTTAAAGGCTCCTGTGCACAAAGAACCGTTCATCCAGCCAGTAACAGGCTTTTCCCACCCAATTCAGATCCCTGAATGACCGGCTTCCTTATGTCACTCGGTTTGAAGGAACATTCTCAGGAAGACTTTCTCTGAATCACCTACTTTTCTACACAATATATATCACTATCTAATATTTTATTGTTTATATGTAGTATGCCAATCATCTCCCCCACAGCAGGATGTAAGCTTCAAGAGAATAGAGATCCCACCTACGTTGCTTACCCCACATTCCATGGCCTAACACAATGCCTGGCAAACAGTAGGTGCCTAATAAATATTTGGTGAATTCATGAATTTTCTCATTTAGACGTCCCAATAACCCTGGGGATATATATGTATGTATTATACTTAAAAAAAAAAATTGAGGCTCAGAGAGGTTAAGGAACTTGCCTAAAGTTACAAACGGTACAAAGGAATAGCAAATAATCACTAAAGAATTGATACAGGACAAGGAAAACAAAAGTGAAAATAAACTATTGGAATTTAAAAGCTTTTGCACAGCAAAGAAAACCAACAAAAAGGAAATGAAACCTGAATGGGAGAAGATATCTGCAAATGATATATCCAACAAGGGGTTAACATCCAAAATATAAACACAACTCAACAACAAAACTGTAATTCTCTTACAAAAAAATATAGAGATAAATTTTCACGACCTTGGATTTGCCAATGGATTCTTAGATACGACAACAAAAACACAAGCAATAAAAGATAAAATAAACTGGACTTCATCAAAATTAAAAACTTTTGTGCATCATAGGACATAATCAAGAAAGTGAAAAGACAATCTATAGAATGGAAGAAAATAATTTCAAACCATGAATCGAACACCTAAAAGTCAACAAAAAAAGATTAACAACTCAACTTAAAAATGGGCAAAGGATCCAAATGGACATTTCTCCAAAGAACATATACGAATGGCCACCAGACAAATGAAATGACGCTCAACACCATTTAGCCACTAGGGAAATGGAAATCAAAACCACAGTGGAATACCCACTTCATCACATCTACTACAATGGCTATGATTTTTTTTTTAATGAAAAATAAGTGTTGAAGAGGATATACAGAAATTGGAACCCATGTATGCTGCTAGTAGAAATGTAAATGGTGCTGCTACTGTGGCAAACAGTTTGGCAGTTCCTCAAAAAGCTAAAGCTAAAATAGAACAGAATTACCATATGACTTGGCAATTCCACTCCTAGGACCATACCCAAAAGAACTGAAAATAAGGACCTAAACAGATACCTGTATGGCAATGTTCACTACAGCATTATTCACTTAAATAAACAAAGAGGGGAAACAACCCAAGTGTTCATCAACAGGTGAATAAAAATGTGGTATATCCATACAACGGAATATTATTCAGCCATAAGAAAGAAAGAAGTTCTGATACATACTACGACATGGATGAATCCTGAAAACATTATGCTAAGTGAAATAAGCTAGACACAAAAGGACAAATACTGTATGATGCCACTTACATTAAGCATCTAGAATAGGCAAATGTATACAGACAAAGAATAGTTTTTCAGGGGTGAAAGAAAGAATGGGGAGTTACTGCTCAATAGGTAGAGTTTGTTTGGGGTGATCAAAAATGTTGTAAACAGGGGCGCCTGGATGGCACAGCGGTTAGGCGTCTGCCTTTGGCTCAGGGCGTGATCCCGGCGTTATGGGATCGAGCCCCACATTGGGCTCCTCCACTGGGACCCTGCTTCTTCCTCTTCCGCTCCCCCTGCTTGTGTTCCCTGTCTCGCTGGCTGTCTCTATCTCTGTCAAATAAATAAATAATAAAATCTTAAAAAAAAAAATGTTGTAAACAGCAGTGATTGTTGCACAACATTGTAAATGTAATTAATATTACCGAATTGTTCATTTAAAATGGCTAAAACTATAAGTTTTACATTATATACACTTTACCAACAAAAAAATTTTTTTTCATAAAAAAGGGAAAGATTCCACCTCAGTAATATCTCAATTATGTCTCTTATCCTCCTATTGCCACCATCACTGTTCAGGTCCTCATTACCTCCTGTCTGCTTCTTAATCTCTGTTCTTTCTCATTCTATGAGATGTTATTACATTAATTCATATACAGCACAAATGTAAAAATACATTCTAAAATGTCCAAAAATGACATACAGTCAACCAAATCACACATAAACTCTTTAGCTAGGCATATAAGATTCTCCACCATGTGACCTGAGTCAACTTTTTTGGCCTTTTCTCACTTAGTCACTGA
The DNA here is from genome assembly GCF_023065955.2 of Ursus arctos. NCBI lineage: Eukaryota > Metazoa > Chordata > Mammalia > Carnivora > Ursidae > Ursus > Ursus arctos. Next base: position 51,141,298 of record NW_026622797.1, on the reverse strand, counting down.
ATGAATTCTGCTTCAATTGATCTGTACTTTGAATACAGTCCATGCTTTCCAGCCTCTGTACTTTTCCTCACAATTTTTTTTAATTAAAGATTTTATTTTTAAATAATCTCTACACCCAACGTGGGGCTTCAAACTCATGACCCCAAGATCAAGAGTCACATGCTCCACCAACTGAGCCAGCCAGGTGCCCCCCTCATGTGATTATTCTTTGCACTACCACTCCCACCATTCCACCCATTAAATCTTTCTTACCCTTTAACAGTTTAGTCAAAATACCTCTAGATCCCCACTATCATTCCCAACTAGATGCAAATACTTTAGCTAACCTCCACAGACTTGTTTTTACTTTTCTTACAATTCCTTTGTTGTGCTCTGGACATAATAATTCATGTATTTGTCTAATCCTAATCCTCCCACCCTACCTAGATTACAAACTATCTAAACAGGATCATATTTACACTGCATTCATATTCTTATCTTCTGCCCTCCTAGTATAGGCAAACAGTGAAGGCTCAATCGATAACTACTAGATTTAACTAACCAAGCAAAAAACCTAACGCCAAAAAAATCTGGAATCTACATGAGAAAATCCCTTCCATCCATACTGACACAAACACAATTCTCAAAATATAAGGAACACCTTTTTAAGAGAATGAATAACCAACAACACTTTCAAAGAAACAATGTGATGGTGAGATGGTGTAACATTTCTTACCCATAAAGTCTGACAATAGGAAACATTCTTTAAAAGGAAATCCAAGTACAATATAGATATATTTGTTGTGACCTCCTCTATGTCTGAGTAAAAAGTAGGACTAAGGGAACAAACATCTGAGAAAATGAAAACAAGCCTATCTTTTTGTTTTTCAGGTTCTTCCAAGAAAAAGCAAGTATCCAAAATGACCTTTAAATAAAAACAATTGTAAACAATGCATTTACTCATCCAATGTTTGTCACCACATCTACAAAGTCTAAATGTTGTACCATAATTCACACTGCCAAGGTCCCTGCTGGTCCCCTCTACTGTGTAGAACTTAGGTGTATATATAGTACATGTCTGATACCCCTTTCTGTCAGGATAGAACGCAGAGGAGAATGACTTTATTTTAAAATGACTCAAACTGGGGTACCTGGGTGGCTCAGTCGGTTAAGTGTCTGCCTTCCCCTCAGTCATGACGCCAGGGTCCTGGGATGGAGCCCCATGTGTCTCCCTCTCCTGTCCCATGCTCCGCCTCTTGCCCGTACTCTCTCTTGCTATCTCTCTCTCTCTCTCTCTCAAATAAATAAATAAATAATCTTTTAAAAAATATAAATAAAATGACTCAAACTTCTCAGATCAAACTTCTCCCTTCAAGATCTGAAGTCTTAGGAAGGGGCGCCTGGGTGGCACAGCGGTTAAGCGTCTGCCTTCGGCTCAGGGCGTGATCCCGGAGTTATGGGATCGAGCCCCACATCGGGCTCCTCCGCTATAAGCCTACTTCTTCCTCTCCCACTCCCCCTACTGTGTTCCCTCTCTCGCTGGCTGTCTCTATCTCTGTTGAATAAATAAATAAAATCTTTAAAAATAAATAAATAAAGTCTTAGGTAGACTATATGCTCTAAATAAAATATGAACATTCATAAAATATACTCCTGTGAACACAAAACTGGTATTCGCCAGTTTTGTTCTGTTAAAATCCACTCAACAAGAGATTGAGATAATCAACTCTCCTGTAATTAGAAACCTAGATAAATCAATAGATAAGGCCAATATTTCCATTTAAATAAAAATGATCATCCCCATCCTTTTCCCTGCACTCATTCCCAAAACTGATAAAAGTAGATTATTATTGGGCCAATCACCAAACAGCTTTTAAGAGAGGGAGAAATAAGCAAAGACAGAAATAAGTGAAATTCAAAATCTGCACTCCACTCTCTCATTCCCTCCAAGGTACTTTTATATTCCATATAAATAGTCCAAGCTGTCTTAGAATTCTCTTTCTCATCTGCCCATTCCCCTACATTTCAATGGACTTATAATAAGCCTCTGAAATGGACTCCTTCTCCATCTAGTTTTTCCCCACCCAGCAACCACCACCTCCCACCCTCTTCTGACAAATCATTCTCCACACAATGCTCCACAAAAGCAAAACTGACCAAGTCATTACCCTACTTTAAAAACTCCACAGTCTGTCCAATATCTTACAAGATAAAATATAAGCTTCCTAAAATGGCAAAACTGACCATGTCATTACCTTAGAAACTTCCACTGTTTACCCAATAACTTACAAAACAAAGTATAAGCTTTCTAAGATGGCTGATTTACTTTTAAGTGCACATTAAATCTTCACCATTTATTGAACATCTCCATGCTTTTGCATATACTTTCTCCTACATAAGGATATAATTCCCCACTTATCTTTTATGACCTACCTCAAATCACCTCCTCTGCATGAAACACCCAAATCCCCAAACAGAATTATTCATTCCTTCCTTTGTGCTCCCACAGTACTTTCCACTTACCATTTTAATACTTACTATAATGTGTTATATTAATTATAGGAGGCAGTATAAGAGAAATGGCTAACAAGGAAAACTGGAGCATTAAGACAGGTTTGGATCCAACACCCAACCTTCCAATTAGAAGTTATAAGGCTTTAGGTAAGTTGTTTACCTTCTCTAGGGCTTAGTTTTCACATTAATAAACTTGGGATAATATCTGAGTCTAGCTCAAAGTGCTGCTGTGAGTGCTTTCAGCATACCCACCTTGGGGCTAGCAAATATTCAAATGGACATCAGAGCTGAGATGAGGAGAATCACAATCACCTGTCTCAAGCTGGAGGGAGTATAGGGCCTTCCCCACCAAGAGGAAGGACAATGTCTAAAGTCATCCCCACAGGGGCAAAAAGAGAGAGATGCATACACCAAAATGTGTCATTACCTTTGGGTGAAGGGATTACAACAATTTTTGTTCTGTGTGTGCTTTTCTGCACTGTGTATATACAACTTATTAAGAAAAACGTTATACGCACTAAGAAGTCTGATCCATCACCCAGAAGCAGCATCTAGCACAAAGTTAATGCTCTATAAATATCTACTTAATGAAGGAATTTCTACAGTGTGTTGGTTTTGCAAGCACGTTTATACGCATTTATTGCCTTGCTTCTCATAATCACTTCTTACAGGGCATATTATTATTATACCTAGAAAATGAGACCGAATTCAGAAATAACAAAATAGGGACTAGGCTGGAACTTAAAACCAAAACTTCTAACTTTCCAAATTCAGAGTTTTCTTATTCCATTAAGCACTAAAAGTGGACTCCTACTCACATTCCCAAGTCAGAGAGCTGAATCACTTGTGTACTGTTTGAGAAGGGGCATGCAAAGAATAAAGAAATGTAACTTTTTTTTTTAAGTTTCATTAATCCTTTCAAACCATGGGGAAAAAAACTGAGTACAGTATATCTATTTGTTTAATCCTCATTTTAATTCTGTAAAACAAGTAACTCACTGTCTCTATTTTATAGATGAGTAAACTAAAAACATATAAGTTAAATAACTTGCCTAAGATCACACTGTTAGTAAAGTGGCAGATCCAGACAGGCTTCAAAACAAGGCAGTTTTGAAAAAGTAAGATAAGGGGTAAGGTCAAATAAGTTTTAAAAAAATAAGGTCAAACAGCTAAAAAAACAAAAACTTGGAAAAGGTAATAATATAATTTATCTCAATTCAAAGGATCAATAAGCCTTCACCTATGGAACAAATAAAAGCATGTTCTTGATTATCCGAAATTCTAATAATTGCAAGCAGTTTTCTCTTGTCAAATACCACTGTAAACCTGTATTATTAACGTTTTAACAAATATTTTTGGCTCTCAACTACAAGAATTTTACAGCATTGTTCTATAATAAGTGCTTTTAACTATGTAAAACCAAAAGGCTAAGGCATTAGTGATTTTTGTTTTTAGCAAAGAGCACATATAAAAATACACCATCTCACAAAATGACAACTCCAGCAAAAGACCACTGCCAAGGGAGTTCTCCTCCTTGCTAGCTACAATTTACAATCACATAGGGACCTTTTAAAAAACCAATACAAGGCACCCACTCCAGACCAATTAAATCAGAATATCTGGGGGTGGGTAAAAGTGTTTTTAAAAGCTCCCCAAGTGATTCTAATATGGAGCCAGGGTTGAGAACCACTGTTTTAAGGAAATCTAAACCCTCTGTTATTACTTCATCCAGAGCTTTTGTCCATAACGGTCTGAAAAAGTATTCAGTCAACTTATTCAGCCAATTTGCAAACAACCAGGAGAGTAAGATAAATAGGACCCCTCAACTACTACAAGGGGTATTAATTATAAGCGCACTTAGCCCAGTAGATTAGACAAAAAATCAAGACAAAAGAATTCCATCAGTGTTCTGGATAATAGAGTAACTTCAATTAACATATCAAATATGCCAATGAGCAAGTTACTTCTATTTCTCAAACCCGAGATTTTACCATCTGTGAAATGGTGCCATGCTTTCTAATGGACTCGAGTGTCCAATAATTCCAGAAGAGCAACACTGAAACAACTAAACCTTGAAACTAAAAGACCCACATGCATCATCTTTTTAAAAAACCAAACAAAGATTACTTACACTGAACTTTAAAAATGTATAATTACTGGCAAAGAAACCCTTTTCATGCTTTCCTACAGACAGTATCCCTGAAAAGTCAAGATTGCCATAAGAACTCTAAAATTCAAACTCCTATGCCTACATTTTTGTATTTGACTACTTACAGTTTCAAAAGAAAATGAAATAAAATAAGCTTCAAAATCAAAATATTAAAATATCCTGTTGTGTTGATCAAAAATACTACTACAGGTCCACATCCTTTATTCAAAACCCTCGAGGAAATATATATTTCAGAATGTTTAAGATTTCAGAAAGACAGTACAGTGTCCCTACCTTTACAAGCCCTTGAGGGTCTAAAACAGCACCAATAATCAAACCAATATTTCAAATTAATATGCCATATTAATGACTATTTTCTAAGTAAGAAGAATCAAGATTTTAAGTAGCCTCCTGTTGATACAAGTCACCAAATTATTTTGCTGCAAACATCTGAAAAAAAACTTTCAGAGCTTTGGGTGAACCTAATAATTCTAAGATTTCTCTTTGATGCTCAAGACATCGCAAATTGAACTTCAGAAAAAGGTTATTATGACAAAAACATCCTTTTAATAGCAGTGTAATCCTAAAGAAACAACCCCATTATTGTAGATACACAAAAATAGTCCAAGTGGTGTCCACCAATTTTCATGATGATTAGGAAAATAGCATTTAAGTGTCCACCTTAATTTTCACAGTGCAATTGTGGGCAAGACCAAACAAATACATCAACACATGCACATTTACTAAGGCAAGCCTGAAGCAGAGCCAGATGTAAAATAGGGGCAAATCAACACCTTTCTATCTAGCAATATGGAGACAACAGAGGACTTTGAAGCTAAGCAGACCACGAAAGAGAAAGTTACTTAAGCTCTCTAAACTCTGGTTTCTTCACCTAAGGATAGAGATAATAATAATAGTACTACTTCGTTGTATTTTTAAGAGGATTAAATAAAGTAACATTTGAAGGCAATAACTATAGTCACTATTAATTCCCTACTACTTTTCCAAAGACCAACTACATGCTGAAGGATCTCAAGCATAACTTGCCTCTAAGTTTTAAGGCAAATTTCATAATACAAAACCCACCACATATATAGGACTTTCAAATTTCAAAAATCCAGTGTAGATTAAAATGACTAATTTCTGAAATCAGCAGCTTCTCGAGAAACACATTCTAACCAAACCTACCTACTCTCCCAATACCTTTTTGTCTTCCAATCAGTTGCACACACAGGGTTTAGTGAAAATAAACTACTGTACTGAAAAGTGCACTTTTAACTCAAAATTATTAGAATGGCATAGGTTTTGCAAATAAGGGAAACCATTACCGTATTAAGACTTAATCATTTATATACAACCACTGTCCAAAGAACCCAGACAACTTAAATACACTTAGGAAAAAAAGACACAACAGTCCAAAATCCAATTTTCAAAAAATACCCACTGAATAAGAAAACTGGTAACTCTGGGCAGATTTCTGCACCTAATGGATATTTAAACTTACTACCACATGTACTAAAAAATGGAATCCTTTGTTATTTATCCTAAATTCAATTTAATTCCATTATGTAACTCAAGAATTTTACAGAACATTTGAGTCTGTCTTAAAGCATAACAAGTTCTGAGCTGCTTCAATGCCTGTTAAGTCTCCCCCAAACTGAGTATATAACCTGGACAACCGAGACTTCCACCACACCCAACTTCAAAGATGTTTCATCAAGTTCGCATACCTCCTGTGAAACAGAAAGCTTTCCCTAAGTGTTAATACTCAAATCAACTGGTTACTGTTAAATAACCTATTAGGGCCTGGCAGTTCCATCAGCTTTAAGATTATCACTTGTCATATATTCTAGTACAGTCCAACATAAAATGCCTCGAAAAGAATCTATATTATTTTGTGTTCCAATCCCATGTGTTTAATATGAAAAGATTTAGAACTAAAAGCGAATGGACCAGCTAGCTACCTGACAACTACCTGCAAGATGAACTACCTACTAGACGTAATCCTTCATACTTGCACTTTTTCCGCCATAAACAGGAAACTCCAAAGAAAAGGAAATAGAGAACAGCCTATTTTTGCTAAGGGGAATAACGGCATCGCTTCCAGCCCCACGGTGTTAATGAACAAATGAAAAAGCAACAGGGGAAAGGCACGGGGGGAGGGGCGGTTGGTCAGCTCAGTTGGGAGTCCAAAGCATGCCACCCAGCTCATACGGTGCCCAAAACATCTGTAACGACAGCTGCAACAGGGAAACGGGGGTGTGAGGGAAGAGGACCGTGGCTTAGGAGCTCAGAGTTGTGCCTGCATGCTCGGCTTCCTTCTTTGCCAACTCCTCTCTCACCTCCCAGTTCCCATCCTCCCCATCCCATCCTGCTCCCTCCGTATAGAAAAATAACCAATAAAATCAGAGGCAGAGAAGACAAAGAGGCAGGAGGAGGCTGCAAGGAGCGCCCAGAACAATGGGTGAGAGGGAGCGAAGCGAAACTCCTGAAAAAGACAATGAAACGGGGACAGAGAGGAGCCCCGAGAGGAACCGAGGGAACACCGGCGAGCCCGGGCCCCGCCAGCGGCGGACGCCGGGACGCGAGGCTCGGCCGGGCTGGCTGGATCACCCCGGCGCTGGGGGCTGGGCTGGGCGGGGGCGGCGCGGCCCAGAGGGGCCGGCGGGGCCTGCGCGGGTCCGCGGGCAGCTGCCCGCAGGACTCACCGGCATTCTGGTCTCGGGGCCAGAGGTAGTATGTGGCCGGGATCACGATGAGCCCCACGAATGAGGTGAGGAAGTAGAAGAAGGTGTTCCCGCTGTCATCGTACTGGAACTGCTGTCCCGCCATGGCACCCCCCCCCCTCCGCCTCTCTCTTCTCACCACCGCCGCCACGACCCCGCTCTGCGCTCCAGCACCCAGCACCCCGGCCCTGTGTGGCGTAGCTCGGACGCTGCCGCCGCCTCTCCTCCCCGCCCCCACGCTACTCTCACGGACACGCCGCCGCCACCGCCGCTGCCGTCGCCTGCTATCGCGAGAAGAGATAGTTCCCGCCCCGCTCGGTTTTTCCCTCCCTCTGCCTCTCCCCTACACACTCGCTAAGGGAGACGTGGCGCGCGCAGCCGTGGAACTCTGCGAGGTCCCGCCCTTGATCCCGCCCCCAAGTTACAGCCCCGCCCCTTGCGCTCTTGTAGATCTCCCCTAGAGCCCCGCCCGTAGCCTTCACCCCGCCCCCCCCCCCCCCCGCGCTTTCTCCTCCGCGTCCTTTCCCAGCGTCTCACCAGCGGTCGGGGGGGGGGGGAGGGGGGGAGGATCATTTTAGGGGGTCCCAGCAAAGACCCGCGGAACAGTGTGTGCGCGTGGTTCACCTTACTGCTCATGGAGCCGTAGCTATTCCGAGCAGAGCTGAGACTTCCTTGCCTCTTCCTTCTCCCATCCTTACCTCACCTTGCCTGCCCTCTTGCTTATTTAATTTCCCTGGTTGATAACATTTCTTAAGGTTCCAGGTCCGTTCTTCCAGTCCCCACATTTTGAAAACAAGGGTCATTCAGAATTGGGCGGTGCAGGGGGTGGTGGTGAGGGTTTTGTAGCAAAGTAATATTTGCTACCAAAAGACTGAGATCTACCCTGCGCCCATTTTGCAGATGGAGATTCCCCAAGCCAAAAGAGACGGTGATCTATCCATCCCAGACACCAGGTCACCAGTGTTTTCTTCGACCCAGGCGGTAGACTAAGACCTTTATTGCTTTATATCATCTAACCGTCAGTAAACCCCTTGGAATAAATCAAAGCATGCTCGCTCTCCAGATGAGGAAATTGAGGCTCAGAGAGATTGCCTAAAGTCATGCACAGTAAAGAAAGGTCTGCGGATTCAAACTCAGATCACTCTGACACCACAACCAGTGCCGTTGGCCACCACTTCGTCGTGGACCTCAACGTTTCCCTCAGAGCGGCTGGCACTCCTTGCAAGGTGTGGGCATGATCTGTGCTTGGAAAGGGACAGCTAGAGAAGCAGTCGCTCTCGGGAGCCTCTCCCTTGGCTGCCTCTGAGGTCCCAGGGGCCGGAGTCAGCTGAGCTGGGAGAGAGAGGATTGGTACCCTGATCTGGGAATGACCCCCAGGGTCCCACTGCAGCCCAGCCTGAGGCCTATCCCATTGTCTCCATCTCCCCTCTATGGATCAAAGGAAAGACCCACCCGACCTGCTTCACAGAGTAGTTGTGAAGACTAAAGGAAATTATAGTGAAAATGCTTTGACAAATGTAATAAGCAAATACCACACATTACACTATTTTTTAAAACTCATTTTAATACTACAATCGATTTACTAACTTACTTTCAATATGCCTTCCATTGTTGGAAGAGAGATCTGGTCACATGTCTTTTATTTTGCGTCCTCAAAACTAGCATTTATCATAATAGGTAAAGCTTTTCGCAACTAATGAATCATCGAGCTTTACATCGGAAACCGGGGATGCACTGTATGGTGACTAACATAATATAATAAAAAATCATAAAAAAAAAAAGAAGTGAGGACCAAAATAAATAAATAAATAAATAAATAAATAAATAAATAAAAAATAAAAACCCATTCTCCTGTTAAAAAAAATAGGTAAAGCTTTTCTTCATAATGGATTATTTTCACATGTATTGTCTCCTCCCTTTCAAGTGTCCTACCTACCCATTTTGAAAGGAAATTTTTCAAAATCGTCTTCTCTGCATTTCCCTCCTCACTTTTTTCTATATAAAGTTTTCAAAGGCTATATTAGAGGTGAAAAAAATAAAAGGAAAGTGAGGGGAAGAGGATTGAACTATGAAGTCAGCACAGCATTCTGATTATCCCAACGCAGATATGCCCAGAACAATTTGCCTTGCTTCAGAAACAAATTAGCTATAAAACTGACTCAGCTGAAGTGGGTAGGTTCCTGAAGTTTCTTTCGTTTATGTTGAATTTGTTATTAAGTCTTCCCAGGTTTTAATAATGCTGAACAGGTTATTTTTTATTACTCTGATTGTACATTTTACTCAGCATTTGTGCAAAGATAATACATCAGTTTTATAACCTTGTGACAATATAAATTATTGATGATAAATATTCTTCTCACTTTTTTCCGGGAGGAGTAATCTTTTCACTGCAGCTTTTGGGTCATGCATAAGAGTGGCTTGAACAGAACTGAACTATGAAATATTTAGAACAAATCGTATTTATTTGCTAAACTCCAGACTGATCTAAAACATGATTTTTTATAGCAGATTACAGAATGTGAAAGGAGGTGTTGGAAAGATATTAGGGCTTGATTATGCTCAATTCTGAAATCATGAAAACAACTTTAAAGAGGGATTGAGGGCAGTGGTTTGTCCTTTAGTATTGGGAGCAGGTCTGTATTTTCGCTCCTCTCTTGTCATAGGGATCTTCTGTTTTTAAAGATATAAAGACATTTTATCCTAGAACTTAAGGTTACTGAACATAAATAAACTCGGATCACCCAAATATTCTCCAAAGCAAATCTGAACTATACCTTTAATTTATCACAATTTCTGATTCAGCGATATTTTTAAATTAACACAATAGTTTCTTTCAAGAGATCATTTTAATGAAATATTTTGTAATAGTGAATATGGTAGAACCGGATTTTTTTTTTTAAAGATTTTATTTATTTATTCGACAGAGAGAGAGGGAACACAAGCAGGGGGAGTAGGAGAGGAAGAAGCAGGCTCATAGCAGAGGAGCCTGATGTGGGGCTCGATCCCACAACGCCAGGATCACGCCCTGAGCCGAAGGCAGACGCTTAACCGCTGTGCCACCCAGGCGCCCCAGGAACCGGATTTACAAACACATTTTGTTCTCTTTTTTTTTTTTTTTAGATTTTATTTTTATTTATTTGACAGAGAGAGAGACAGCCAGCAAGAGAGGGAACACAGGCAGGGGGAGTGGGAGAGAAAGGAGCAGGCTCCCAGCAGAGGAGCCTGATGTGGGGCTTGATCCTAGGACCCCAGGATCACGCCCTGAGCCGAAGGCAGACACTTAACAACTGAGCCACCCAGGCGCCCCCACATTTTGTTCTTAATCTGACAGCATGTTTTAAAGGGCATTTTGTCTATGTGTCTTTAAATTAATATTTTAATCTACTTCATTACAATTGCTAGATAGATAATTCCTCTCAAGTATAGAAAGCCTAATTATTTTTAGGTACTTCTTAATAATTTACTTTTTCCTTACAGCAAATCTGTCCTTCATTCCAAATCATCCTCATACTGCTGGTGTTGACTTACATTTATATGTACCAAAATACATTTGTGTGGCCATAATCAATAGTATTTAATTTTCCATTTAATGGAATTAGCCTTAAAGAGACTGGAAAGACCCGAAGTATTAGGTAGACACATGCAATTATTTTTAGTCTTTTCTCCCTCCCCCTACCCTACAATAACCTTCACTGCCAAAGGCTAGCAAATCATCTTTAATGTTTTACCTCTTATTATTTTGTTTCAGAGTTAGGATTTTCTTCCATTAGGAGGTAAATCTCAGGTGCCTAGGTGGCTCAGTCGATTAGTGTCCAGCTCTTGATTTCAGCTCATGATCTCAGGCTCATAATCTCAGGGTCAGGAGATTGAGTCCCACATGAGGCTCAGTGCTCAGCAGGGAGTCTGCTTGAGAGTCTCTCCCTCTGCCCCTCCCCACACACGCACGCCCGCAAGCTCTCGCTCTCTCTCTCTCAAATAAATAAATAAATAATTTTTAAAAAGCTAAATCGTTTCTAATACAAATGAGCCAATTCTTTTTTATTTGTCCATAACAGAGATGAAGAGATACCCTCACAGTAATGACAAATCATTAAACATTACATTAAACTTTGTAACCAACGAAGTAACATTTGTATAAGACTTATGATTTACAAAAAGCTTCCACAACATTATTACAGTTAAAATTTCAGATTATGACCTACATGCTGGAACTTTGACTAGATAAAAGGTATCAAACCATTTTAATCCTTTCATTCCCTACCCCTGTAAAGCCCTTAGGATGCAATAAAACCCCAGTCTTACACTTGGAGAGAATGTGAAGGGAGGTGTGGGTTGGAAAGATGTTAAGACTTGATTATGCTCAACTCCAGAATCACAGAAACAATTTTTTTTAAGATTTTATTTATTTATTCAAAGGAGAGAGAGTATGAGTGAGAGAGAGCATGAGTGAGAAAGTGAGAGAGAGCACGACCAGTGGGGAGGGACAGCAGGGAGGGATAGAGTAAGAATAATGTTGACAAGTCCAACATACTCATGAAAAGAGAGGAGCCAAAATATAGACCTACTCCCAATACTTAAGAGAAGCCACGGCTCTCAAATCCTCTTTTAAAATTGTTTTCATGGGGTGCCTGGGTGGCTCAGTGGGTTAAGTGTCTGCCTTTGGCTCAGGTCACGGTCCCGGGGTCGGTCCTGGGATCAAGCCCCACCTCTGTCTCCCTGCTCAGTGGGGAGTCTGCTTCTCCCCCTACCCCTGCTCATGCTCGCTTTCTCTCTCTCTCTCTCTTAAATGAATAAATAAAACCTTTAAAAAAAAGAAGAAGAAGAAATTCAGTCATTCAATATTTAATATCCATAGAGCTCACACACTGTTAGTGTGGGGAATATAAGTGTGAGGAGTTGAAGACAAGAGTCTCCGACCTCTGGAAATTCACCTACAATTTAATGAAGAGGACATGCTATCTCAGTAAGTAGCAAAAAGCAAAGGAAGGAATTGATAAATGCTGTAGAGGTATACTGATAAAAATATTTGCAAAGTGCATAGGAAAGAGGCATTTCTTTTGTCAGAGAACATCAGAGGGCTTCCAGGAAGAGATGGCAATTGAGCTAGGCCTCAAAACTTAAATAGAAATTGAATTTAAAAATCCAGATGGAGTCAGCTCAAAGAACATTTGGAGAACAGCATAAAGTCCAGTCTGTCTGTGAATGAGACTAACAGAGTTGAAAAAATACTTTTAAGTCTAGCTTCCAGGTTACAAGCTACATATTAGCAATATTGCTTTTAAAATGAACTTTGTTAAAGGAGTACATGAGTGGGAGACATTGCAACCCCCTTGGGATGCCTTAAAGAAAGAGAAAAAAAGGAATGGTTTGAACTAGCATGGTTTAAGGACAGTCCTGCAGGAAAAAGAGGGTGAACTAGGTCACCATTTCTATTATTTTCTTCTTTCTTCTCTACCCAGAATATCGCTTCCACTCTTTGATTCCAATCAAATCTTCTTAAGATCGAATACAAAAGTAATGTCCCCAAAAAGACTTCTTTGACATACCTTACCTCACTTGGCTGGCTCTTCTGTTTCACATCCTGTTCCCCTCTCTCCTTCCAGTCTTGCTGCCCACCTCTGTCACGCCTCACATCTGTTCTCTACACAGCAGCCAGGGATCCTTTTTTCCCCCTCCTTTCAACTTTCGATTTTGAAATAATTATAGATTCACAAGAAATTGCAAAAATAGTAGAGAGAGGCCCATGTACCCTTCACTCAGCCTCCTCCAATGGTAATATCTTATATAACTAAAATACAATATCAGAATCAGAAAACTGACATTGGTACCATCTACAGATCTTATTCAGATTTCACCAGTTTTATATACACACACATCTGGGTGTATATGTGTCTAAGATCTTTCAAAACCCTATAAGATCATCTAAAATCCTCTTTTCCTCAAATTCTCCACAGTCTTCCTATCTCACTAGAATGAAAGTCGAGGGTTTGGGTCTGCAAGGTCCTAAGTCATCTGTCCTATGCCCCACCTCTCCAAGTCCATGGCCACCACTGCCCATCCTCATTAACTAACTCCAGCCACACTGGCCTCCTTGTTGTCCTCAGGGCCTTTGTACATAGTTTTTCTGCCTGAAATATTGTTCCCCCAGCTATCCCAGTGGTCCCCTTCGAAGCCCTCATCATGCAGGTCTCTGCTCAAATATTACTTCTTCAGAGAAGCCTTACCTGATCTCCTTATAAAATAGCATGTGGGGCGCCTGGGTGGCTCAGTTGGTTGGGCGACTGACTCTTGATTTCAGCTCAGGTCTTGATCTCAGGGTCATGAGGTCAAGCCCCACGACCCCACGTTGGGCTCCACGCTGGGTGTGGAGCCTACTTAACAACAACAACAACAAAGTAGCATCTTCCTTCATTTTCTATCTCCTTATTTGCTTTTATTTTTCTTCAGGGAATTTCTCGCCAAGTAATATATTCTATATTGATTTATTTATTGAATTTCTTCCCCCACTACTCGACAAAATTATTTTTATTTTTATTTTAGATTTTATTTTTAAGTAATCTCTATACCCAAAGTGGGGTCCAAACCCACAACCATGAGATCAAGAGTCAGACGCTCTACTGGCTGAGCCAGCCAGGTGCCCCTATAATTGTTTTTATTTGTTATATTCTATATGTTCCATTCTCTTACCTGCTATGTAAATTCATGTTAATTGTTACAATCTCAGGAACTGTATTTTCTGCTTAAACTTGAGCAAAAGCCTGGTCAAAATCTTCCATTTAAAACAAGCTTCACTGGGAAGCCTGGGTGGCTCTGTCAGTTAAGTGTCTGCCTTAGGCTCAGGTCATGATCCCAGGGTCCTGGGATCGAGCCCCACATCAGGCTCCCTGCTCAGCGGGGAGCCTTCTTCTCCCGCTGCCTGCCACTTCCCCTGCTTATGCTCTCTCTCTCTCTGACAAATAAACAAATAAAATCTTTAAAAATAAATAAATAAAACACGCTTCACTGACTCTTTTTTCCCTTTTCTTCCTTTCCTGGTTCTCCCCACTTTACCTGGTTCACACTATGGAGCAGCAGTACATGTAGAAAATAGGAAGTAGTGTGTGTTGTGGGATTTGTGCATTTGTATAGAGTGGAGGCTTAGGTCATACAGTTGTGCCCAATTGGTGGGTCTGGGTCACAGCCAGGCCATAGTTGCAGGGGAGACTGGGAAAGTGAGTATTTGGTGAGATGAGAAAATGAGTATCTTCTATGGTGAGATGAAGGTTCTGCCTCACAAGATGGGAGAGTCCCAAACTTTGGAAGGGGTATGGATGCCAGTAAGAATGTCAGTGGTTCATGGAAACTGGCAGTTAAATGGTGAGATCCTATAGCCATTACTTCCTGGGCCGCAGCTGGCATCTGGCTGAGACCCTTAATTGAACTTAGAAGAAGATATTGGAAGTTTGACCTCTCTGGGTTGCTAAGGTTGGCAACCTTTGCTTTGTAGCCTAAGATCAGGGCAAGCAGCTGGCTGGGAGTCTGCTTTGTTGCTGGGCTACGGAAGGGTGAGTGGTTATGGTCACTGTGAGGTCCCCAGCTCTCATGGCTCACTCAGATTAGCACAGACTCGGAATAGCCACCCTTGAGCTGAATGATTAGGAGCCAAGCTGTTTCAGTATCAGTGGGCACTTCTGGTCCACCAAAAGCACATTTCTATGGGTCATCCCTGCCCACACTAACTACTCAGATAGAGAGAGGGAAACTTTGACCTATGCCTAGATTCAACTCTAATTTTAACTTCTGACTCACTGGACAAGTGGGCAAGAGACCCGAAGTGTTAAATAAATGAATAAACTTGCCCTACAGGTTAAGTTGTTGCCTTGCTTTGATAGGTAATGAGACAGACTAGACCTCTACAACAATAGAACTCTAACACATAACCTTTACAGCAACCAATTCGGGAAATCAAAACACAATCTCTTCAGCAATTAGCCTAGAACATAGGGACTAGGTCAACAGCCAGCTTCCCAGTGTTTTGCCCCCATTTTCAAATCGGGCTCAACCAGCCAAATACGCTGCCTAAGCCAATCACACAGGATGACCTACTCTGAGTTCGCTCCTCCATGCCAACAACCTCTAATCAGAGCATATGTGAAGCCCTCCCTTCTTTGCATTCTAAAGCTTCCCCATCCCCCTGCCTGGCTTTAAGTCTCTGCCAAGCACAAGTGATGGTGGCAGAACCCCTTGCTGTGGCGAGCTGGGAAGAAATAGCCTCTGTGTGTTCTCATTTGGACGGTCTTCATTCATTTCCACATTAGGTAAATGCTGAACGAATTACTTTTAGCGGTTGTTAGGTGCCGTATTACACCCATACTAGTAGCCTAGCCTACATGTCTTAATTATCTGCCAATGCCTATATCTCCTCTCACCAAAACCCAGGCACTCTGGAAAAAACAACCAATCAACCTGAGCAGGCAGCTTGCTGCTTGAAATCTGAGGCAGGACTACAGAAATAAAAAGCCTTTTTAGAACATAAGGAATGTACTTTCCTAGCAGGGATTACTGATTTGATCCTTATAATGACTCCTTCTGCATACTTATTTACATGACACTCTCTGTTCACATGCTTAAGAACTTCCAAAACTTGCGCTTTTCAAACCCCTTTTGACCATTATTCACCGCAAGAAAGATACTTTACACCGCGGCTCAGCATATTACCCAAAAAAAGGTCAAAAAAGGGAGCTTAACTCTCACCTGTGCAACATGCTAAGATGTTTTTCTATCTTACACTACACAATTATTCATATTAAATATAAGCAAATATATTTATTTATATATAAAGTGCTTCGCTTCTTTAAAGAAATACTCAACGACCGTGTGGAAGCTTTCAGAAGACGCACAGGGATACTCGATCACCAGAAAACAATTAATGTTCCCTTTGACGGCAAGTGTATTCTCGGACATACTTTGTCTCACTTGTGGTGGGGAATGTCTCATGTAAAGAACTCCTCTGGCACGGTAGTTCTCAAACATCAGTTGTAACAGGATCGCCTGGAAGGCTTGTTAAAACACAGATTGCTAGGCCCCATAACCCAGAGTTTCGGATCCAGACCATCCAGGGGCGGCCTGAAAATTTGCATTTCTCGTGAGTTCCCAGGTGATGCTGATTCTGCTAGTCTGGGAACCACACTGCTCTAATGAATCATCTGTAAATCAAATCACCCTTTTGTGCAATGAATAACCACTTCCTAATTTATCTATTTGTCATATGTCAAGCTTACTGAAGTAAACTTCCTGACTCAAAAGTCAGGCATTAAGGGAGACGGTGTGCTTGCTGGTTCCTTCTTCCAGCCGCTCTGGTGCTCCTTCTCAGAGTTATTTTACCGCTCATTAATTTATTTAACAAATATTTGAGACCCTGTGCCAAGAACTGTGCTCAGCTCTAAATTACAGTCAGCCCGGGCATTTTATAAGAAAACATTTCCCTTTAGAAAGCTGTAGAAGATGCCAAAACTGTTTTTCTATGCTTTTAAACCCAGTGAGTTCCTGATGGGCAAAGATCAGGTGCCCTTCCAGAAATAAGAAAATGATAAAAGCCGGCAAAGGCTACAGGGTTTAGAGCTTCTAATCTGCTGGTCTTTGGAAGCAGTATCTTCCAAATCTCCTCTAGGAGGAGGAAAAGTGCTGGTGAAAATTACAGCTCCCGGGCCCTTGGTGATTCTGACTCAGTGAGCTGCGAATAAAACCTGATTATTGTATTTTTAGCAATTACTCCAGGTAAGTCTTAAAATCAAGTATGGAAAACCCTGTGTTACCTTTGAATATAACATAGACCCTAGAATTATATTAACTGAAAGACGGTATTCACAGTTCAGGGGTCCTCAAACCCAGCTGCATATAAGAACCACTTGGGGAACTTAAGAAATTTCCAATGGCTAGGCCATTCTCTATACCAGTTAGATCAGAATTGTTCTCCCCACCTCCCACTCTGATTCCAGTTGGCAACCATATTTTAGAATGACTACCATCATTTATAAAAGGTAAGCTCCTCTTCATGTTCAAGCACCTTTCAGTCTTTTCCCATGGTAGTTGCCTCCAATCACCATGAAAACCTGCAACCTGCTTAAGTGTTGGGGGCTTAAGTGTTGGGGTAGGTGATACCCCATCAAGTGATTTTGAGGGCTCTTGATCTGCTGACCAGCAGCATATTAGCTTTAGAAAGCTCCGTAGTGAATCAGGAACTCCCCCAAAGCTTGGTGGCTTCAGAGATTCTGCTCAAAGCTATAGACTTGTGCCTCTCAAAGTCTAGTGTGCAGAGCAATCCCCTGGGGACCTGACTAAAATGAAGGTTCTAATTCAGTAAGTCTGGGGTGGGATCTGTGATTCCTCATTTCTTTTAAAAAAATTTTTTTAGAGATGTTATTTATTTATTTTAGAGAGAGGAAAAAAGAGCACAAGTGGGGGGAAGGGTAGAGGGAGAGGGAGAAATGGAACCCCGCAGGGCTCGATCCCAAGACCCCGAAATCATGACCTGAACCAAAGTCAAACAGTTAACTGACTAAGCCACCCGGGCGCCCCTGTGATGCCTCATTTCTAACAAACTCCAGGCAATGCTTATGGGGCTGGACCATGAACTGCACTTTGAGCAGCAAAGCTGTAGATTTTCCCCCAAATCTACTGTCAGTAGATAAAAGCTGCAAAAGCATATAGTGATGGCAAGATAGAAGGGACTGGTGACAGTGACTCCCATGTAGGCAAGGCACTATATATATGCCTACTGAACCTCAAAAAAAAGGCAGTACTTTAGTGAACGAAGGTAGGAAGAACTAGACCAAACTGATGAGATAGATTTGAGACAAACTTAAAGAGTGTGTATAATACTGGAATATATGGCTGGAAGCGTAGATAGAAAAAAGCAGACTAGCTTAGCAGGGAAGAGTTTGGGCTTTCAAATCAGCTTACAGTTCAAAACCCGGCTCTACTGTTTTCTACCTGTATGATCTTCGGCAAATGGCTTAACTTCATCTGTAAAATGGGAACAACTTCTTCGTGTGCTTAGTAAATGAAAGGTGCCCAACCCAGGGCCTGGCAACAGTAGGTCCTCAATAAATGATTGCTACTAGTGTATAAATGTAGCCTAGGGGTCTGGAGGTTCTCCAGATTTCCGTTCATTCATCCAATTTTGATGGCTCTCCCTCCCTGCTCGGCAGGCTGTGGGAAATCCAGCCTCATGGAGAAGTTGCACAAATGACCAGGGGAGCTCTCTCATGTGCCCATTTGGGACTTGCAATTTGTTCTCCCCCATGGCTAAGAAGGTTACAACCCTGCAGGCTCAGACTACAGTGGAATCCAGAGAGGCCATTGCCTAGCCTTCACCAGCACTGTTGACACTGCTGAAATGCTAGAAACTTTGCATCTGATTGTTGAAGTCCATGTCCCCTTGCTCTTGCAAAAAGAATATACCCCAGTATTACTATGTTCCTTGGTGATGGCAGTACAGTGTTCTCTGAGGTTGGGGGTAGGGGAGAGAAGAGCCAGTGGAGAAGTCCACAGAAAGGATTCTTGTGCCAAGAAATCACAGAACCTTCAGTTCATAGACAAAGGCGTTTTCTCCCCAGAGCACACGAACGAAGTGCAGTTCCAAGGTCAATCTCCACTCTCTCCAGAACTGCTCCTATAAACTCCTTGGTGCTCAAGCCTTATTGCTGATAACAGGAACATTTGCTGACTACTTTACATACATTACATTAGTTCATTTCATTCCCGAACTAGAACTGCACCCATTGTCGACATGAGGAAAAGGAGGCTCAGAGAGGTGACGAAATGTGCCCAGGGACACACAGGTGGTAAGCAGTGGAGGTGAGATTGGAATCCAGGCAGTCAGATTCCAGGACAGAGACGCTCCTCTGTGCGTCTGCTCCCTACCCTGCTCCCGGCACCAAGGTTCCCCTTACTTCCCAATGTGCTCCCTCAGCTGCCACCTGGGACCCCCAGTCAATCAGACTCGTCTGTCCATGTCTTCACCCCAATTGTGCACAGGGTTTGAGTGTTTTACCCAGAGGCCTCCTTAGTTCTGATGCATGCAAACAGTTACAAAGTAAAGAAGGCCATCAGGCTCCACTCTCTTAGGGCATCT
The DNA here is from genome assembly GCF_023065955.2 of Ursus arctos. Lineage (NCBI taxonomy): Eukaryota > Metazoa > Chordata > Mammalia > Carnivora > Ursidae > Ursus > Ursus arctos. The sequence continues at coordinate 51,121,815 of NW_026622797.1, read as the reverse complement.
GAATCTTAGGTCTGTTCCAGCAAAGTCACCTGGTGATGGGAATTAAGATGACATTGGTGGGGGGCGCCTGGGTGGCACAGCGGTTAAGCGTCTGCCTTCGGCTCAGGGCGTGATCCCGGCGTTACGAGATCGAGCCCCACATCAGGCTCTTCCGCTATGAGCCTGCTTCTTCCTCTCCCACTCCCCCTGCTTGTGTTCCCTCTCTCACTGGCTGTCTCTATCTCTGTCAAATAAATAAATAAAATCTTTAAAAAAAAAAAAAAAGATGACGTTGGTGGAACCAGTTTGTAAAGGGCTTTGAAGATCAGAATAAGGAATCTGGACTCTAATCTATAGCCAAATTCTAGAACTATATCATTAATATGATGCTGGGGGCTAAGGAGGATTTTTAAAAAGGGTAAAAGGAAGAAAAATCAACCTCAGTTTCATTTGTTCAGGCTGTCAGTGAGTCAGATTTGGGTTCCAAAACTAGTGGTGAGGGCAGTCCCAGGGCTTCAGATAGAGAGTTCCATGTTCAATAAATGAACGTAAGGACAAGTGAAAGCGGTCAGGCTGCCTGATTACCGTCGTACATCCCACGCTGGAGCTGTGGTGACCCACGCCTCACCTGCAGGTGTCAGATGAAGGTGTCCCAAACCGGAATCAGGCAGGAAGACAAAAACAAAGAAAAGAGAGGGGATTGAAGCACACCCCCAAATCCTTGATATCTTAATAGGAATGTAAATCTTTAGGACAAAGTAAAAGATGTGAGGTTTCCCAAAGTATTTGACCATTTCCCGCTTTTAAAAAATGGGCATAGCTAGGGTCTGCAGAAACGCATTTGGGGCAACGCTGGTCTAGTAGGTACAGCAAGGTGGCGGCCACTGATGGAAGACTTCAAGAAGGGCAGCTGCAGTGGACTAGTTGGCGTGGGGGGAGCCAGGGCGTAGGCATTAGAAGGGAAAGGAGAAACAGGGATGAGGGAAGGTGCTCGGCAGCCGGACTCCTTTGTCAGGAAGGGAAGGAACAGGAATGAGAGCTGGACGAAGGGGCACAGGAGAGAGGCGTGTGCGATATTAAGGGCAGATTGATGGTTGGGGTTTTTTTCTTTTTAAATATGGATGACTTCACCATGTCCATATAACATGCTCTCAGCCCTCTGTTTTCTTTCCCTCAGAGGATGTGTCTAGCTGCTTTTCCAGGTGAAACATAGTAGGAGTTACTCCTGCTGCCCTCCTCTCAGGCAGGGCCCCTCCTGGTCAACCAGGAGGTTCCTAGGCCCGCTACGCAGGGGCCTGAGTCCTCAATTTTAGATACAGCTTTATCTTTGATCCCTACAGAAGGTTTAAGCAGTAATTTATCCAAAGGTTCAGGGAAGGGTCCAGAATCGAACTTCACAGAGGATGGGAGATGGGGAGGAGGTTGGCTTAAGGTAAGTATCCTCAGGCCCCTAACCAGACACTTCGCTTCAAGGCACCATTGGCAAACCAAATTCCCAGTGCAGGGTTTCTGAAATCCTACAGTCTCAAAGCCTCTGGCTTTGGCCTTCAATGGCCAAGGAAGGGCCAATCTCTGGTCCCTTGAATGAACAGAAGAATAAATTCTACTACCTGTTCTTCATAGCTCTTACATTCGAGGATGTTGCCAATTCCCTCTGACCTAGGGCATCTAAAATCCAGCACATTTAATCACTTTGAAGAGTGATTTTCAAAACCCGTGTGGTCACTTCAGAAATCCGTCTTTCTCTTACTAACTGCACCCTGACTCTCTATCTGAGCTAATGACTTGGTCTCATTCAGTTAAGAAGGCGAGCGCCTCTTCCCTGTGCCAATTAAGAGGCATGCGATGGCTTCTCACTAATTCCTGGAGTCTGTATGTGAGGGTGTCAGTGTCTGGAAAAGTTAGGGGATGGGAAAAGGTAGGGAGAAGGAAGGAGCCTGTGGGGTGAGTGGAATCAAAGATACAGAAGAAAGGATCATCTGAAGATTTATTTAGGAATGCTAAATGTTTTAAACTCTAATAATTAGCATGGTTTTGTAAATATGCTTGGCAAGAAAAATACATACAATTTATTACCCCGGAGACAAAAATACAAAACTCTAAAAACAGGTACTAGTTCTGAATATACCATCACTAACTTTGTGACCTTGGGCAAGTCACTTTACTTTGCACTTCACAGCTGTGTGTGTTTGGTTTTGTCTACGAATGACATAATATTACACACCTTATCTCTCTCACAGGAATGCCATGGAGGTCAAACCAGATTACATTAAAACACTTATAATTACTTACATTTGCATAGTACTTTATCATCCACAGAGCCCTTCTGCATATATTATTCCATTTGCATGAAAGAGCTTTGAAAAGTTATAAAGCTCTATAAAAGGACAAACCTGGGTTTGAACACCAGCTCCATCTCTCTCTACTTCAATTTTCTCATCAGTAGAAAGGGGATAATGGTAGTATCTACCCCACAGGTTGTTGAGTGACTCAAATAACATGCACACCTAAGCTCAGAGCCGCAGAGGAGAAATATTGACAAAAGTCACTTTGTTCGGGTCCCTGTGCATGTGTCGTCCCCTAAAGGCCTTCCCAGGCCTCTCATCTACAATGGTGCCTCCCTCTCTCATCCCTTTCTAGCTCCTGCCCTTCTTTCTTTTTCTGAGTAACACTTAGCACTCTCTGAGATCACACTCACTTATTTGCTTCCTGCCTGTCTCCTCATTAGAATAGAATCTCCATGAAGACAGAGATGTTGTCTGTTTCTCTGTATCCCCAGCACCTAGACTGCAGTAGGTCCTCAACAACTATTCGTTAAGTGAATGCAGTGAGGTGTTATCATTGTTATTGTTGTCATTCCCTAAGACCCCTCTCACGTTGCCCTTTCTGATACAGCTTCACGCATAGGACAGACAACTCGGCTTAGGGAATGATTCCCACCGCACCCCATCCCCCGCCCACCCCCTTTCTGGAATAACAACTTTTTTGAGATATAATTTACAGACCATAAAATTCATCCTCGTAAAGTGTACTGAATTCAGTGATTTTCATATAGTCACGGAGTTGTGCAACCATCATCACTGTCTAATTTCAGGACTCACCATCACCCCAAAAAGAAATCCTGTATCTAGCAGCAGCCACGGGTATTCTCCCTCATCTCCCCCCAGCCTGTGGCAACCACCATAACCTCCTTTCTGTCTTTCTGAATTTGCCTGTCCTGGATATTTCACAGAAACACAATTACATAACATGGGCTTTTATGACTGGCTTCTTTCCATTTGAACGGTGGTTTCTTTTTTCTTTTTTCCTTTTTTTTTTTAAGATTTTATTTATTTATTTGACAGAGATAGAGACAGCCAGCGAGAGAGGGAACACAAGCAGGGGGAGTGGGAGAGGAAGAAGCAGGCTCATAGCGGAAGAGCCTGATGTGGGGCTCGATCCCATAACGCTGGGATCACGCCCTGAGCCGAAGGCAGATGCTTAACGACTGCGCCACCCAGGCGCCCCTGAACAGTGTTTTCAAGGTTCATCCACGTTGTGGCTTGCATCAGTACTTCATTCCTTTTTAAGGCTGAATAATATTCCAGAATATGCCCATTCCACACGTTTTGTTTATCCAGTCATTGGTTGATGGACATTTGAGTTGTTCTGAATAATGCTGCTATGAACTCTCACGGACAGGTTTTCTGTGTGAGGCGTGCTCTCCGTTCTCTCAGGTGTGTGCCTAGAAGCTGAATGCTAGGTCATCTAGTAACTATGGTAAACATTTTTGAGGAACTGCCAAACTGTTTTCCAAAATGGTTGCACCGTTTACACTCCCCCAGCTTTGGATGGTGGTGACCCAGTGTGAGGGTCACAATTTCTTCACATCCTCATCAACATCTGTTATCATCTGTCTTTTGTATTTTAGTCATTCCGGTGGGCTTGCAGTGGTATCGAATTGTAGGTTTGACTTGCGGGTCCCTAACGACGAATGACGTTGCTCACTTTGTCATAGCCTTATTGGCCATTTGTGTGTCCTCTTTAGAGACGTGTCTATCCAAAACCTTTGCCCTTTTAAATCTCAGGTTATGGGGCGCCTGGGTGGCTCAGTCAGGTAAGCGTCTGCCTTCAGCTCAGGTTATGATCCCAGGGTCCTGGGATTGAGTCCTGTGTCAGGACTGCCTGCTCAGCGGGGAGCCTGCTTCTCCCTCACCTCCTGCCATTCTCCCTGCTTGCTCTCTGTCTCTCTCTCTCTCTCTCTCTCTCTGTCAAATAAACAAATAAAATCTCTTTTAAAAATTGAGTTATTTGTCTTTTTATTGTTGAGTTGTAAAAGTTCTTTATATACTCTGATGAAAGTCCCATATTAGGTATGGGAGATAAAAGTATTGTCTCCCATTCTGTGGGTTGTCTTTTCATTTTTTTGATGGTGTCCTTTGAAGTACAAATGTTTATAGCTCTGATGAAGTCCAATTTATCTATTTTAAATTCACTTTTGGAATTTCTTCTTTTAAGACCAGAGATGATTAGTCTTTGTCCTATTGCTCCAAGAGCTGGCAAGGGTTGATTCTTTCTGAGTATTTTGGCACCAGCTCTGGAACTTTCAATCAGCCTCTTTCTCATGTTCTATGCCTCAGAACGTGCTGTTTCCTCCTTGGAATTCCATCTCTGCCCCATCTTCTCTGCCTACCCAAGTCTTTATTATTCTTCAAGACTTAGCTCAGATATTTCCTCCTCCTCCTTGGGGGTCTCTATTCCTCACCACCGATGGTGTGCAGCTCCGTCTTCTCTCACGGAAGCCATTGCAGGCAGAAGTTTTGTTTTATTGTCTTTGTTATTGGAGAATGGAGTCTAAACTGGTCTGCATTTGAGTTTCAGTCTCATGTCTAGCTGTCCAAACGTGAGCAATGCAGTATTTCTGATCCCTGGTCATTTTTATAAAATGGAAATAATCTGTAAGCATGGGGTCGTTCTAAGCTTGGAGATACCGTAATAAAGATAAACTATTTAGCTTCGTGGATTCTCAGTAAATGGCAGCTGTTGTTTTCAACATTATGTTGTTGTTTTTAGTGTGGAAGCTGTCTATGAGTATCAGGCACATGTTAAGTTCTCCAGGAATGCTAGTTTTCTTATTTTCTAATTCCAACTCAACTATACTCCTTTCAAAGTTTCCAAGGAGTTGTGTTTCTTGAGCCAGAGCCATCCCGGAACATCTAATGAAAATAGTGAAACATCTCCCCAGAAAACGCACATTACCCAACAGCTTGTGTATGAGGTTGGCAGGATTCCTGAACACCTGAAGCCCACCACGGGCCCAGGGACTAAAGGTTAAAAAAGGATTCTTGTTATAGATGTTCATGGCCAGCTCTGCCCAGTTTGTCCTTTTAAAAATGAGCAAGTCTCACCATATCAGCCAGCAATTGCACCCCTTGGCATTGACCCAAATAAGTTGAAAACTTGTGTCCACACAAAAACCTACACACGAATGCCTGAAGCAGCTTTATTCAAAGTGTCAAAACCTGAAAGCAACCAAGATGCCTTTCAGTAGGCGGATAGATAAACTGCGGTACATCCAGACAATAGAATGTTCCTTGATGCTGAAAGGAAGGGAGCTATCAAGCTATGAAAAGACAAGGAAGAAACTTAGATGCATATTACTAAGTGCAAGAAGTCAATCTGAAAAGGCTATGTTCCATATGATTCCAACTATATGATATGCTGGAAAAGGCAAAACTATGGAGACCGTAAAAAGATTCGTGGTTGCCGGCGGTTAGGGAGGGATGAGTGGGCAGAGCATAGAGTTTTAGGGCAGTGAAACTATTCTGTGTGATACTGTAATAGTGGGTACATGTCATCATACATTTGTCAAAATTCATAGGATAGACAACACAGAGATTGAACCCTAATGTAAACTACGGACCTTGGGTGATAATAAGATGTCAGCTCAGGCTCATCAACGCTGACAAATGGACCACTCTGTGTATAGTGGGAGCTGTGCCTATGTGGGTGCCGGGGCTACATGGGAAACCTCCGTACTCTCTATTCAATCTGCTGTGACCTGAAACTGCTCTAAAAAGTAAAGTGTGTTTTTTTAAAAAAGAATGAGCAGCTGACCCTTGAGAGTGATGCCTAGAAGCTGTGTGACCACCTTCCCAGGAAACACCACCAGGAATGTTTCTGAGAGACATGTTTTCTGGAACTTTGGCATGGCTCTCTGCTCTCTGGTGTCATCATGGTCTTCATGGGACACTAAAAATGTCCTTCTCTCTGATGTGGCAAAAACTGCTAAAAGCAAGCAACGACCAGGTTGTTGCCATCTTCCTGAGCGGTTTTATTTTCTAGTATGGGGGGCCACCAGCAGATGGCAATCAAAGAACACAAAACCTAAGCTGATCCTTCAGGAAGCGTTTGCTAGATTTTAGATTGATAAAACGGCAAGTTTAAGGTCAGCAGACCTCTTGGACACCAATTCTCCACAGACTCACAATTTCTTATGCCCCAAACAAACGAGCCATCTTCCATCAGTGACTGAAATAAATGTCTAGCCTCAAAAAAAAAAAAAAAAAAAGGCACCAGGGACAAATTCTGAGATTCTTTAGTGAATCAAATGAGAACTTTGGTTACTCTTTGTGAAGATGAATTAGAAGAATTTATTGTTTTTATTTAGACATTATCCCCGCTTACACTGTGAGCAGGGATAAATGTTCACTGGTGTGTAAAAATGGCTATTTGTGTAAATTATTTTCCAGTGATAAAGGACATACAGCTGTAGTAGGACAGAGCTGCAAAATCAGGAGTTTGCTTGAAACAATCCAACATGGGGAGGGAGGGGCGGTGGTGGAAGGAGGTGGAATGGGCCTGGGGGCGGGAGGTGTTCTTACCAAAATGAGCATTTTAGAACGGGTTGTACAACAACAGGAATTTCTTCTTTCCTCCTTTTTGCTGTTTGCTTCTGGAGATGTACTAGTGAGTGGATTCTCAATAAAACCAAACGTTCTCAATAATGTGACTATTAAGCATGGAAGACTTTGTCCTTGTTGGTAAATTCTGACTTGTATGCTTTCCATCTTTTAAAATCACCGAGAGTCCACAGAGAGAGTTGCAGTGTGGTAGAGCCTGCAAAATATGAATATTGCTAATTTGTCTGTTAAGTTGAGGCAAAGAAAATCTCAGTTTCTAGTTTACAGTTCAGGCATATTTCATGGCATAATAAAACCCCCTTATACATGGCAATACACTGTAAAGAACGATTAACCGGTTTTGTTTTGTTTATTGACAATATGAAAAAAGCCTCATGGAGTATGTAAAAAAAAAATGAACAGTGGACCTAGAGAGTTTGGGGAGAATACTCAATGTTTAAGAAGAAGCTGTAAGCAGTAAATAATACTTTTTGGACTCTTACTATGTATTAAGCAATATTATCCCAAACAGATAAATTAGCCTCATATTTACAGGTGGGGGAACCAAAGTTCAGAGACACTCATCATGTGTCAAGCTGACACATCTGGTGAGTAGCTGAGCTGGGATTTGAACCCAGGCCTCTGGGTAAATGTAAGCATTTCCCTACACTGTGACTGTTGGCCTTATTGTAAAAGGTGATATCAAACATTTGAAACCTTCTAGCATATTCAGAAATTTAACCAAATCACCTGGGGAAGTTGTTAAAGATTGAGAGTCCAGGTCATACCCCTAGAGATTCTAATTCAGAAGATTGGGGATGGGCAGGGAAATTCAAATCAAAACCACACTGAGATACCACCTTACGCCAGTTAGAATGGCAAAAATAGACAAGGCAAGAAACAACAATTGTTGGAGAGGATGTGGAGAAAGGGGATCCCTCCTACATTGTTGGTGGGAATGCAAGTTGGTACAGCCACTCTGGAAAACAGTGTGGAGGTCCCTTAAAAAGTTAAAAATTGAGTTACCCTATGATCCAGCCATTGCACTACTGGGTGTTTACCCCAAAGATACAGACGTAGTGAAGAGGAGGGCCATATGCACTCCAATGTTCATAGCAGCAATGTCCACAATAGCTAAATCGTGGAAGGAGCCGAGATGCCCTTCAACAGATGACTGGATTAAGAAGTTGTGGTCCATATATACAATGGAATATTACTCAGCTATCAGAAAGAACGAGTTCTCAACATTTGCTGCAACATGGACGGCACTGGAGGAGATAATGCTAAGTGAAATAAGTCAAGCAGAGAAAGACAATTACCATACGATTTCTCTCATCTATGGAACATAAGAACTAGGAAGATCGGTAGGGGAAGAAAGGGATAAAGAAAGGGGGGGTAATCAGAAGGGGGAATGAAACATGAGAGACTATGGACTATGAGAAACAAACTGAGGGCCTCAGAGGGGAGGGGGTGGGGGAATGGGATAGGCCGGTGATGGGTAGTAAGGAGGGCACGTATTGCATGGTGCACTGGGTGTTATACGCAACTAATGAATCATCGGACTTTACATCAGAAACCGGGGATGTACTGTATGGTGACTAACATAATATAATAAAAAATAATTTAAAAAAAAAAAAGAAGATTGGGGATGGGGACCCTGGAATCTGACTTTTTAACAAGCACCCCACAGTGGTTCTGCTGCAGGTAATCTTCTGACTTCAAACACAGAAAATACAGGCCCAACCCAGTGTATTTTAATTTTCATGAGCAAAGAACCCTTTGAGAATCTGATGAAAGCCCTGAACCATTGGGTTTTGTTTTGTTTTGTTTTGTTTTCAGAAAAATACACATTTTATACCCCAAATTTCTCATATGATTTTAAGGGGTTCGTGGACACTTTGAACCCAAGAACGCTCATCTTCCAACATGTCCCAGTGAAAAGCGACCTGATTAAAAGCCCCTTCCATCTCTCCACCAAGAGATGTCACTCTTCAGCCTCAAACAGCCTCCCCCAAATCTCCAGTTTTTTCCTTTTTCCTTTCTCCTCAACTACAAAGGGAAGAGTTTCCCCGGAAAATGAGTTTTCTTTTTGGGAAGGAGCTTCCCCTTGTAAACAGAGCAGACTCTGGTGCTTCAAAAACTTGAGCTGAGATGGAAGGATAGTGTTGTCCACAATCACGATGAAAGCCGATCTGGAAATAAAGATGTGATTAAAACCTACCAGTAGGGACCACGGATTAATATAGGAATAAGCTGTCTTGTGAAGGGTCATGAAATTTATTTTCCCAAAAGCCCCTTCTCTAAACTCTTTTCAATCCCTAGGTTTTCTCATAAGTCTCCATGTCGAAGGCAGTTTTTGCATCTTTGAATGAGTCAAGATTTACGGAGCCATCACTGGAAACATGTACATAAATAACATTGACACACAGTCCTCACACATTTACCTTTAATAGGTCTGGAGTCTGTAAAATAGGCAGGGTGTAAGAAGAGTATATAGTTCTCTCTCTAGGGCTGAGGTCTAGATAAACCCACGGCTGGAAGTCAGCTGTGTCTGCGACACTCTGATATTGCACATAAGTTAAATGTTTATTTTTCTGGGGAGAGAGTCCATGCCTTTCATCGATTTCTTAAAGAAATCTCTGACTAAAATTTAAAAAGCCATCATTTATGGAAAGAATCTTATTTCACAAGGGCTAGACAAGTAAACAGGGTGAGCAGAGCCAAGAGGTTCAGCTTTGGTGAGCGTCTTCTTCAGACATAAAGTGGTAGACAACATTGTATATGTCCTATATATACACAACAGTGTCAGAGTGCAGACTCTAATTATGGCTTGGATTTGGGGCACTCTGCGAGAAGGTCCACTCACCCAGAAACATGTCTTCCTTGGTATGAAGACAGGAGCACCTGACTGGGATCAGGAAGACCTGAATCAGTGACCAGGAAGATTATGCTCACCTCTCTGACTCCTAATATATTTGTAAGTCAGGAATAATCCTTTGTAATTTGTCAGGTTATTGGAAGGCAGGCATGAGATACCATATACACAGAGCCCGCAGGACAGTGTTTGGCACTGGCGGACCCTCAGAAGGGTTTGTCTTTGTCCCTGTTCCTCACCACACTAAGATCCCCCCCCCCCAATGACAGAGATGCCGAGTACAAACTATGTGCTGCTTAGATGGGGCTGCACTTGTCAGACTGACTAGAGTCCGGTCTGGCAAACCTGAAGGAAAACCAGTTTCCTTTAGGAATTCGCACTTTCCAGTCTCCCCTCCAGCTCTGTTGCGAAGGTAAACAAGGACCTGAGGCACAGAACATGTCCAAGGGTCAAGGGAGTTACAAGGGGTGAGAAGACACCATCCCTGTCCTTCGGGTTGCTGGACCCTAGCAGGGAAGACATTACGAAAAATAAGTTAGCAGACGCCATAGGGCACGGGACACTAACAACGTGCCTATAAGCACACATACTCTACACACCTGAAAACAGGTTACACTAGAAAGGACAAAGCCACATGGGGTTGATTTAGGAAACAGCCATGAAGAAAATGATCACTGAGCCGTAGTTTTTCAGTGCAGGAAGGGATATGATATGGCCGAACAAAAGAGAGAAGCTACGAAAGGAGGAGAGAGTGCCACAGGGGCTGGCTTAGGGGGGAGGTGGGCATGGTACAGATTTGCTGGGCAGCAGGGGAAGCCATGCTGGAGGGCCTGTGGAAAGATGACAGCAGCTAGGTGTGGGGGAAGGGAGGCAGCTAATTGGTAGAGACCCTTGAGACCCATGATTAGGAGTTTTAATTTAATTCAAGAGGCAATTGGAGCTATTGTGGGCTTGTAAGAAGGGGAATGATATGATAAAAATGATACTTGAGGACAATGGTTCTTGCTGCTGTGAGCAGGGTGGATTAGATGAAGGAGCCCCGGGCAGGGAGCTGATCTGAGGGTATTTCAGGAATCCAGGGTTACAGGGGCATGGCCTAGAGCAGGGCTCTGGGAATGGGATAGAAGGAGCAGACCTGCAATATGTTATGGAGGATAAATATCTGCTCTTTTTAGAACCAAACACTGGGTTAGGTACTGGGATACCCTGCGGAAGAGGCACAGCAGTTGGGATGGAGAGAGACAATTAATAATATGGTGAGATAAGTCTTATGATCACTGAAGCAAAGAAATATGAGAGTGCAGAGCAGGAATGGCACCTGAGTTGTGGGGAGGGATGTAGGTGGTCAGGAAAGCCTTCCCTGAGGAAGTAGTATTTAAATTGGGAACTTAATGAAGAAACAGGCTTTAACTGAGTGAAAAATCATTGGGAGACGTGTTCCAGGCAGGAAGCCCCAGGATGAACAGTAGCAGTGGTGCCAGGGGGGAAAGGCAAGAATGGTTTCCCAAAAAATTCAAGAGAGTAAGCAGCGTGGGACCAGACCAAGAAGGGCCTTGAGTCTTCATACGGACTGTGAACTTTATCCTAATGGCAGTGAGAGGCCAGAAGAGAGGTATGGTTTGTTTTCATTCTAGAAAAATCTCTCTGGCTATGTTGTGGGAGAAAAGGATTAGGTATGGTGGAAGTTAGGATGAGAGGCTTGCCATAGTCTAAAGGGAGAGATGATTAGGAAGTAGTGATGGAGACAGGTAAATATTTAGGATATAGAATTTATGAGATGTAGGGCGCCTGGGGGCTCAGTCAGTTAAGCCTCCAACTCTTGATTTCAGCTCAGGTCATGATCTCAGGACCATGAGATCAAGCCCGTGTCAGGCTCCGCACTAGGCATGGAGCCTGTTGGAGATTCTCTTTCTTCCTCTCCCTCGTCCCTCCTGCTTGTAGCATTTGTAGAATCCTCAGAAGGGTATTGCCTCAACAATGCAGAATGACTATTACCCCTGAACTAAATGCTATTCTAGTTTATTCTATAGCCTTTTAAATGTAAGGCCCAAAAGAATCAAATGATTTCCAAGTAACTTAAGTGTATTTCAGAATAATGTTGAAGAATATTTATAAAAATTCAAAAATATCCATCACCCAACAAGGTAAAGTCCACAATGTCTGCCATCCAATCAAACATGAACAAAGAAGCAAGAAAATATGCACCATTGTGCAGAGACAGCAATCAATTAATTGAAGCTAATCCAGACCTGGTATAGATGTTGGAATTAGCAGATGGTATTAAAATGCTATTTTCCATAAGTTCAAAACGTTAAGTAGAAACATGGAAGATTTTTTTTTTTACCAGCTGCTGCAAAAGGCTTTATTTTTTCCATTTGGTCCATGGCTTGAGAGAGGGCTCCAGAGTGGTTGAAAAGATGCCTAATGGCTGCAGGAAGAGGCTCAGGCAGAAGCACTGGCATCAGGGGGATACCAGAGGGGCCCCTCAAAGGCTGCTGGGCTCCAGAGCCTCTTAGTCATGCTTGAGGGTAAGCCTTTCAAAGAGATACTCACCCAGCCCAGCCTGGGGGCCAGCCACCCTGCAGAGGTTAGACAGGTGATTGTCCATCTTCTTGATGAGTTTCACCTCCTCATCCAGGAAGTGGTTCTCTAGGAAGTCACAGAGATGGGGGTCTGCATGGGCAGAATCCAGAGCATGCAGATCCAAAAGGGCCTTGTACAGGTTCTTCTCTGGAGCCAGGGCAGCTTCCATGGCGTCCAGGGTTTTACCCCACTCATCGTAGGATGGCTTCTGCGCATCTTGGAAGAGGGCACTGCTGCCGCCATGGTTTTGCATCTTCAAGAGATGCTCAGCACCCTCTCACTTCTCCTCAGCCAACTTGTAGAATAAGGGGCCCATGCCCTCCAGAACCACATCTTTGCAGTCAAAATAGAAGCCCAGAGAGAGGTGGGTGTAGGAGGCCCACAGATGCATGCTGACCAGGTGGTGGACGGTGGCCTCCACCTCAGTGGAATAGTCCTGACAAATCTGGGAGCTCATGGTTGATCTGTAATAAGGAGCTAAGCTCAAAATAAGGTATTGGCTGGACCTGGAGGCAGAAGGTGGCCAAGAAGATGGCTCCAAAAGTTGCAACTAGAAAAATGTTTGGAGGGTGGTTAGAGGCTGGTAGAAGGGGCATCCCTGGATCTGTTGCATCCAAATGCTGTTGAAGCAAGAGACAGATCTGTGGGACTGCTGGGTGCACTGCCAGAAGATATTTTTAAAAAACCCAAATCTAGAGACAAAAGCTACAATGTCTGAGATAAAATATACGCTGGATGAGATTAATAGCAGATTAAACATTGCCAGTTAGTGCGATTGAAGAAAATATCCAAAATGAAATACAGAGAGAGAAAAGAAATGTAAAATCGAACAGTGCATCAGTGATCTGTGGGACAACTTAAAGCAGTTTTGTATACATACTATATTAATATACAACAATTAATACAGGCAACTTTACATAATATGAATATATTATATTGTATTTATATTAAATACTGATACGTAAGGATTAACATAATAATTTGAGCCTCCAAAGAAAGGGAAGGAGAACAGAAAGACATTTGGAGAAATAATGGCTGAAAATCTTCCAAAATTTGTTGAAAACTATAAACTCAGGTCCAAGGAATTAAAAAATCCCAAGCACAAGAAACATGAAGAAAACTACTCTGAGGCTCGTCACAATCAAATTACTTTCAATACCTTAGAAGCAGGAAAGGAAAAAAATACACATTATATATAGAAAGGAACTATTAAAATGAGAACAGATTTTTCATTGGCAGTAAAACAGTGGAACAACACTTTAAAAAAAAAAAACACAAAACCTGTTGGCCCAGAATTCTATACCCAGCAAAAATATCTTTCAAAAAACAAAACAAAACAAAATAAAATGCTTTTAGACAGAGAAAAGCTGAAAGAATTCATCACCAGAAGAACTACACTGCAGAGGACCCACTGTTCTAGTACTAAGTTAGACCCACTATAAGAGCAAATACTTTATATAATATGAGGCCTCTGTTCTGGCTGGTGGAAATACAAACTACTCCCAGCCCTGCGTGAGCTTTGAGCATTTGATCATCCTCTGTTTTTAGAGTGGTTTATTTCCAGGCCTTGGGGAGTTTCCACTTATATATGCCCAGATCAGTACTCAGCCAAAGACTCAAAGGAACTCCTGTGTAGCTCTCTGTTCACTTCCCTCTACTCTTGTATTCTATCCCTCAGATTTGCCAAACCCGGATGTCTGCCTTTCAACTCAGCAAGATCATCAGGCTCTGTTTAGTTTCTTTTTTCTTGCCTAGGAAATTGTCTGGGGCCTAGAAATTGCCTCCAGACAATGAGCTATAGTACTGATAAGTCTTCCCTTGTTTCTTACCTTCTCTCAGGGATTACAGTCTTGCATGACTTGTTGTCCAATGTCTGGACACCATTGTTTCAAATGTGTTATCTGGTTTTCTAGTAGTTTATGGTAGAAGGGACATTCGTGTAGCATTTAATCCTTCATAGACTGAAACAAAAATCTTTCAGGTTAATTTTAACTCTCCCAATTGTCACTGTGCTCATTGCCTTTGGGATCTAGTCCTTGCCAAGTAAAATGCAACTCCAGTCTACATAATTTAAGGGAAAAAATATTTGCTCTACCAGGAGTGGAACCTGAATGAAAGAAGGGCAGGAGGAAAGCAGAGAGAGAAGTCAGGATGTTACCCATGTTTCTGACTTGGGTGTTGAAGAGACAGTTGTGCCATTTAAACAACATGAGTAGAATTTGGGCATGTTGACTTTGAAGATTTGATGGACAATACTTAGCTCTTGGGAGAAAAATCTGGGCTGGGCTGGAAAACCACATTCCACTGTTATCATTGTACAGGTAACAGTTCAAGCTTGGGAAATAAATGCAATTGGGAAAAGAGATTATATAAAGGAAAAGATAAGCAGGCCAAGGGCAGAATTGTGGGTAATGGCAATATTTTGGAATATAAAAATAAAAAGAAAGAGGTGTACAAGAAAGAGACTGACAAACTTTGGAAGACTTAGAAGAAAATTTGGAGGAGAGGGGAAAAAGAATGATCAGCTTTGTGAATGAAACAAAGATAGTACTGAAAATTGACCACTTGTCCTGGCAGTTACGAGTTCAGCGGCCTTTGCAAGAGAAATGTCAGTAGATGATGCGAGGCTGGAGCAAGTTGAGGAGTGAAAAGATAGAGAAAGTGAAGACCATGAATGTAGGTGACTCTGAAAATTGGATGAGAAGGGAGGGAAGGAGATATAGTCACAGCTGTGGGAGATGGAGGGTCTCAGAGAGATACATACAGTTTCTCTTTTTCTTTTTAATTAAAGAAAACTGGAGTTGTTCATGGCATGAAGGAGAAGTCTGAAAGAATTGGAAAGAGAGAAGATGCGTGATGAAGGGAAGACTCACAGGAGACCAAAGGAGGAAGAAATCAAGTACTCAAGGAACCTGGTGATGACTGCTTCCCACATAGTGAAACAATATTTTGTAAGGAAAGTAATCATGGATATTCTCTCTTCCCTCCCCCTCCTGCAACCCTTTTCCTACTCTCCAAAAAATATGCATGATTTATATACTCTGTACGTTTGGACGGTTACACAGCAGGTTTCCTTAAGGCAGAATGGCTTCTACATCAGAGTGCAGGACCCAACACTCCCATGTGTCCCTTTAAGGTCATTGGCTAGGGAAGTCATGGGACAAAAATCCAGCCATCTGTTGTAAGTCAAGGAGTGTTTTGAGACCTGTTTAATGTATTCTGTCAAGGAAAGTCTCATGAGCTCAGTCATTCAGTGACTATTCCTTGGGCATTAGACACTGCTGTGGAGAAAGAAGCCCCTGCCCTTGAGGAGTCTACCACCCAGGTGTGGAGGGGACAGACATGCTCGAGACACTGAACTGATGATGCTAACCATGGGTGCTGAACAGCACACAATATGGATACTGTGGGATCTCCACGATCGTAGGTGGGTTGGGAAAGGCTTCTCAGAGAGGCCAGGCTTGAGCTGGATCCTGGAAAGGGTTTTATAGACTGGGACTTCATGTGAACAAATGCACCGAGTTTGCGTTCTGTTTTGTGTTAAATATGGTGCCCTTAAAAGGCAGTCATGCATCCTGTCCGACCATGGCTGAGGGTCCAGAAGTGGGAAGAGGTAATGCTGGAACCGTAGTTGCCATTTCTCAAGATGAGGGCAGAAGGCAAGGCTGACACCAATGACTGAAAGCACCTATACTCCTAACTGTCACCAGTAGCTGAAAACCATAATCGGGTAAGTGTTGTCCAGCACCTATTGGAAAGAAACCACTAAGAGATGTTTTTCTAAAGTTATCTCAATTTGCTCACGAAGGCAAGAATTGGGGTTTAAGGAAAATGAAATCCTTTAAAAATGGGCATTTTAGAGCTTTTTACTTTTTGTGTCAAATTGCCGCTGGGATGAAAAAATTGTGGGGGGAATGACATCAGTGCTCTATGTCTTGATTGTGGTGTTTCTATGGGGGCAAACATTTGTCCAAACCCACTGAATTGCACACTTAAATGGGTGTATTTTATTGTGTGTGAAGTATACCTCAAAAAAGTTGATTTTTAAAAAGGAATTCGCACAATAAAAAATATCAGAGTGAATCTACGAATACGAACGTACCTACGATCCATCCATGCATCAGTGCCCCAGCCCTTTCTTCCTTTCAGCTGAGCAATACCATTTTGGAAACAGTTTAGGACTTTCGGGGAGTAAGCTGGAAAAGAAAAAGATTTTGAGTTACTAAAGTGACTGGAAACAAAATTTTCCAATTAACTATTATGACTATTAACCAGCCAGCATGGGTTTCCATAATCAATGATCCCAGAGGTTTTTATGACTTTCATTTTTCTTTTGCCCTGAAACATGTTCTTCAGGAAGCCAAGCATGGGATGTGCTGTAGGGTGTGAGAGGCATGACTTACTGGGTGTAGTTACCTCCCTAAACGTTGTATTAGGGGCACAGATACCCTTAAACTTGTTAGAATTTTAGAATCTCTCTTTTCCAACCTATAAGTGTATGTGTTTGTTGTATTTTTAAGAGTATCCTGTTCTGGGACGTCTGGGTGGCTCAGTCGGTTAGCGTCTGCCTTCAGCTCAGGCCATGATCTCAGGGTCCTGGGATGGAGTTCTGCATCAGGCTCCTTGCTCAGTGGGGAACCTGCTTCTCCCTCTCCCCTCTGCTCATGCTTTCTCTTTCACTCTCTCTCTCTCAAATAAATAAACACAATCTTAAAAAAAAACAAAACCTGAAGTTAAATCAAAGCCCTTCTCTGCTGAAAATCCTTCAAAGCTCTCCTTCTCATTCAGAGTAAAACCCAACGTCCCCTCAATGCCCCCAAGGTCCAACATTATCTACCCACCTACCTCCTATTCCAGCCTCGTTCTGCTCAACCACACTGGCAGGCACCTTCCCACCAGACGACCTCCTTCACCGTGTGTCCCCTTGCCTGGGGGGCTCTTCCTTGAGGTTCCCACTCGGCTTGCTCCTCCCTTCGCCAGGCCCCCTGCTCAGAGTCACCTTCAAGCAGAAGCCTTTCCTGACTGACCCGGGATAGCACCTTCCCGTCCTTCATTCCTGTCCTTGTCCCTTGCTTTCCTTTTCCCGTAGCACTTTTCACCATCTGCCATCCAGCGTTCCTGTTCAGTATTGTTTATCTCCCCACCGGCGTGTCAGCTCCACCAGCGCAGGACTCTAGAGGGTTTTGCTCATGCCGAACTCCCAGCCCCCGGTGCAGCGCATGGCACGTGGTGCACGCTCGGTAAGTGTCTGGGAGAATGAATGACGGAAGGAGGCCCAGTGGGAGGACTGGCAGCAGAGGAGTGACTGTATGCCTGTCGTAGAAAGATCCGTCTCAAGGAGGCTGAGACTGAAGCAGGGAGATGGGCAAGAGGTATGTAAGGTCTTGCCACAGAAAAGGACTAGATTCTAGAGACAGAAAAAAAACAGAGATCAAAAGAGCGTCTACAGACTGACTTGAGATGAGAGTAAGCGATAAGGAATAAATTCAGTCGGACCCAGCAAATATTTAGTAAGTATTTGCCAGAGGCAAGGGATCACGGGAGGGAGGATGAGGGCATAATGGGACAGACTGTGTGCCAAGAGGGTTACAGTCCATGAGTCAAGGGCACGAAAGAAGTTTGGTGCACGTGCTGGGAAAGCAGAAGAGGAAAATATTTGGTTTCCGCCAGTGAAGGAAATTGGAGATGTCACGGAGGAGGGGATCTTTAAACTGGGTCTTGAAAAATGGGTAGGATTTCAAAGGCAAAGACTGGAAAAAGGCAGTGATAAGATAGGTTTTGGATTTCTCTATTTCTCCCACCACGTCGCTTGGGATGGAGCTGCTAATGACTTGAGAAATAGTTCCTTCTGCACCCGGTAAGAAAACATCTCAAGCGAGAGGACACAGAATAGCAGAAAGGAAGAGTCCGAATACATCACTACCCCGATCGTTTGGTCCAGAGCAGGCGAACCATACCCATAAGATTTTAAGAAAACACGGACAAAATCACTTCCCTGTTCAGAAGTGTCACAAAGGGAAGAACAACAATCACCCAAGCGACTGACTGTGCTGACTCCTAGACTTCGACCCGAGAGAACACTTTTCTGCCAGGGTGGTATTGTTTTACGGGCAAGTTAAGATCCTTTGTAAGCAGGATTCCTACATAAGGGCTGACGGTCATGGTGGCTTGTAGAGCCTGCCTACATTTTTAATAAAACTGTCAGATTAAGCCATGCCTGGCTGCAGTGTATTATTAATACGAATTCTTAACTGTCAATTAGTTAACTGGCTAGAAGAAAGAACCTGGTTTATAAGATTGTTGCTGATGAATATAGCGCTTTGTTCTCCAGCAAAACATCTGCTGTGGCTATGTAATGAGGAGAAGGGCCCCCTTCTTCTCTCCCCGTAGGAAGTACATGTGCAGCCGAATAAAGGAGCTTATTATACCTGTGAGGGGTCAAAGTCTGTGGGTCTGTGGCTTATGGTATTATGACAGATTACAAAACCACTCCATTATGCTAGTCAATCTGTTTCCAAGCACCTAGCAGGGAGCTGGCCGGGCACTACTGCTCTGAAACAAGATTCTCGTTGGTTTTCTTCCGAAGGTCTTATGACAGGTCAGCTGTTGTTGACACCACCCGACAGCTCACGTGTCAGAGCCTTTCTGTGTGACTTCTGCCTCTGCCCCCGCCAGGCTCTCCTCTGAGTCAGCCTGTGCCTCAGGCCACAACCAGCTCCCAAGAAGAGCTTAAGTGGATTTGAAACCCATGGGCAGCCCCGTTATTTGAGCTAATGAAAGAGAAAAGGAAGCAGAACACTTAAACCCCAGTGTGGGGGCGCCTGGGTGGCACAGCGGTTAAGCGTCTGCCTTCGGCTCAGGGCATGGTCCCGGCGTTCTGGGATCGAGCCCCACATCAGGCTCCTCCACTATGAGCCTGCTTCTTCCTCTCCCACTCCCCCTGCTTGTGTTCCCTCTCTCGCTGGCTGTCTCTATCTCTGTCGAATAAATAAATAAAATCTTAAAAAAAAAAAAATAAACCCCAATGAGTCCTTTGTTTCTGCCTCGCCCTCTCTCCTCTCCTCCCTTGCCATCTCCCCTCATTTTCTCTTCCACTCTTTCCCCAGTTTCTCACCCCCCTTTCTCCTGTTGGCATATGCCTTCTTAGAAGGCATGTTTAGAGAGGAGAGTGGCTAGTTAGAGACCCTCCTCTAAAAGCCTTTGTTTTGAAGTCGGTTGTCACGCATACCTACAAAACCAGTTCACACTCAAGAGGTTGAAAGATAATTTAATATTTCCCGGATGCTCCAAGGGGGTCTAAGGAAACTCAATTGTATTTCCTCAGCAGAATAATAATTGCTCTCACAAGTTTTCCTTCCTTGTGCTTGTTCATTTTCAGTAGTGCCCTGCCCGTGGCTGGATGGTATTGGGGGGGGTGTCAGTGACTGTCTTCATTCCCCCCAACTCCAGCCTCCCTACCTATTTCTGCACCTGTCCAAACAGCTCAGAGTTTACAAAGGGGAAACTCATTGGGGAATGTGACATGCAAATCATAATATTTATAAGACTTAATGAGCAGGAGTAAAATCACAATTTTCCAGGTAAATTATGAAAACCTCACACCAGGGGCTGGGAGGAGTGGCACAGCATCCCTGAGGTGGAGGAAGAGTTTGGCTTTACGGGGAAACCAGCACTCAATGCTGCCCATTCACTGGGGGAAGTCACACGCCTTGGAAGATACAGCTACTTCTATTCAATGAACACTTTTTAACTAACTGTTAAGAACCGAAAATACCTATGCCAAGGCAAGAGATGAGGGGAATCTGGACAGACCTAGGGAACAAATGGTGTCACCCAGAAAGTTTCTGCCATTACAAAAGGGGAAGCAGAAGCTGAGCCCATTATGGGCCTCGTGTCAGTCACATCTACAATGGATTATTTAGTGCTTTTTTTTACCCCGTGTCTCCTAGGTAGCCTTGGAACTCCTATAACCTTCTTTAATGGTTCTATCAGTACAATGCACCATTGGACTGCACTCTTTTTGTAAAAAGACAGCCTGGGTCTGTAAGGTTTTGACCTGGTATGTATAAAGATGGCCTTTGACATGAGCAGAGAAGGGAAACTGGGGAGAGATCCATTGTAGGTGAAAAATGGAGGAACTGATTCCTGCAATATTTGAAACAAGAGCCCGTAGCATAGCACAGGGCACACGGGCTCTGCCATTGGAAACACCTGGATTTGATTCATGGCTTTCACTTACTAGTTGTGTGACCTCGAACAAGATACTGAAGTTTCCTGAGTCTCAGTGTCATCATAGGTAAAAATGAGTATAATATCACCGGAACTACCTTGGGAAAAAAACTGTAAAAAATGCCCAGGGCAAGGTCTAGCATATAATAGGAGCTCAGTAATGGGTAGGTTTTTTTAAAAAGTCATTATTGATTTTGGAACACAGAACTTTAGTGGACTAGGAAGCGTTCTAGGCTTCAAAAGGTGAAGGACTCAGGAGCCATTCCAACGTCTTATATCATAGAACACCACTGCTAAGACTGCATCATGTGCTAATGCGAATACTGTGATCTAGGCAATCTACAAACAACAAAGCCCCTTATGTCTTCCCCCTGTTAGACTACAAGATCTCTCAGAAAAGGGATGGAGTCTTCCTCATCTCTCTGTCCCCAGGGCTTACCATTAAAAGGTATATCACACCTCCCAATACTGCTTGGGCATTTCCTCACTGAGGAATTTAAACTGACATGTGATAGGAAACATTACAAAGGACCATCAGGGTACAGCCCAGGTTTAGGAAAAGTTCTAATTAGAAGCAGTTGCCTTAGGCTGATGAGTCTAGTGTCTTCCTTCCCACATTGATGTTCTTGGAGGTTTCAATCCTGGCAGACGATTCTGAATCTGGTCGACATTATAATTGCACAGCCCATTGCTATTTGAACAATAATCCACAAACCTCCAGCTTGTTTGATTCATTAATTCATATAGTCAACGAATATTCCTCAAGCGTCTACAACATGCCAGATGCTGAGATGCTGGGGATACTCAGGGTGAACAAGATAAGCAGATTCTTACGGAGCTTGGGGGAGGGGAATACCACAGACAACAAACAGTAAAAGATTAAGTCAATAATTTCAGATCATGGTAGGTGCTATGAGGGAAACAAATAAGATGATGGGCTGGAGACAGACTGGTTAGAGGTGGTGCCTCCCTCTGGTAAAGTGCTTCAGAAAGGCTTCCCCTTGGGATGAGGAGCTAGTCCTGAGAAGGGAGAGCATTCCAGGTCAAGGGAACAGGTGAGGGCAGGGGCAGGGCCTCCAAGCAGAGAAGAGCATGTGGAATTGAAGGGGTAGAATGGAAAATAGCTGGGCTGCAGCATGGTGAACGAGAGGACAGTGGTCAGCGAGGAGCCTAGGAGAAGCAGATAGGGTCGAGTCATGAGGGCCATGCAGGCTAAACAAAGTGAGGGGTTTAGGCTGACCACACGGTTCTCAGGATTCTCTCAGAGAGTGTTTGATAGATACTTTCCATTTGTATACATGCTGGCTCTTCTGCAGGGTACTAAGAAGGTGATCTGGATCTCTACAAACCCCATTATACTCTGAGCAACTACTCTTAAGTCAGTCTCTGACAACCCCTTTCAGCCACAGGTCCTACGTTCTCAAGACTGAATATGAAGACTGAATTGGAAGCAGCCCTCCCTAGGAATATTTCTATCGAGTATAATCTTTTGATATTTCATTTTTGTGTCAACTTTAATTTTTATAGCATACCTAAACAAAGAGACACTTGAATGGGTACCTTTCAACACTTGAGAATGCAGAAGAAGAAGAATAGTGAACCAAATCCATGAAAAGAAAGTAAAGAAACAAGTACGGCATGCAAGAGAGTTCTGAGCCTCTTGAATTAATTTATCCAGGGCTGAGGGTGCCCACTGCTCAATAGAGTGTGATTAGAAGGACATTATCAGAGCATTGTACTTAAGAAATACTGGGCGGCTAATTAGTTAACTGGAGAAGCAAGTCAGAAATCTAATGATAAATTTATATTAAAAGTATTTTTATTTTCTAGTTTAATCGGGTTTTCACTTTTATTGTTTTACGTGGGTGGAGCTCTTTAAGTCAGAAAATTAATATCTTAAAAGCACAAATGCATATGTGCTATTGTTATTGATTTTTTCCAAATACAAGAAAGAGAATTTTTTTTTTTTCTGTAAGCACTGGAGTCTTATTTCTCCTTGTTATTCTCTGAGAGAGGCTAGGCAGCATTACACAGGAGGAAGAATTTTGGGCCATGGGTCAAAGACCGGCTTCCTAACTGCTGTGGGTAAGCCATTTCAACTCTCTGAGCCTCAGCTTTCCCTGCAGAGGATATTTTTTTTTTAAAGATTTTATTTATTTATTCGACAGAGATAGAGACAGCCAGCGAGAGAGGGAACACAAGCAGAGGGAGCGGGAGAGAAAGAAGCAGGCTCACAGCGGAGGAGCCTGATGTGGGGCTCGATCCCACAACACCGGGATCACGCCCTGAGCCGAAGGCAGACGCTTAACCGCTGTGCCACCCAGGCGCCCCTCCCTGCAGAGGATATTAAACCAACTACTGGGGAGTCTCTTGACCTTCTAGCTCTAAGGGTCTATGATTTTAGGAAGCAAAGAGATGTTTCTGAGAAAGGATGGAGGAAATCTATTACAAGATGAGGGAAGCAAGAAGAGACAGACTGTAAGAAAAACGAAGTAAGGCTTGAAAAAACAAGAGTCTGGAATGTACTCTAGTCAACCCGCTCCTAGTTAAACATCAGCAATGCTAAATTAACTGTTCTGGGCTTTTTCTCGTTTCTCCTATGCATCTGCTGGTATAAGTGCAAATGGGCACTACAGTCCATTGGAGAAAGGCAGGAGCTGGACGAGCAGGCGTGATCGTTAGCATAAGGAGCCCGCAAGCCATCCAGATGTGGGGGTAGATTTCCCCCCTCACATGACAACTTGACCCTGAAGTCCAAAAGGTTAAGAGGGATCTTTACTCTGTGTAAGCTGCTCCCAAGACTCAATTCAAAAGTATACCAGCTGTTTAATGTATCCAGCATCATCTCTTACACACTTAGCAATATGCTTCATGAAGGATTTCAACATGATGAGAAAGCACCAAAGATAATCTGATAGGAAAAACTTAGAAAAACTTCTTGGTTCTAAATCAAGTCTTATATTTTTCTGTCTAAACTGATTAGGATTCATTTCAGGTCAAGTTACCCTTCAAAATATATCTGTGGGCTTTTCGTAAGTATCCAGACACCAGACCTAGAGAAAGAATATTCTTGTTGAGCATAGTAAATAGAATTCACAACCTCATCTCCAGCCTCATCTCCAGTGGCTGAGAAGATGGTGTCACTTAGATTCACTCATCTCTCCAACAAACCAGGCCCTGAACTCATGTGGGAGGGGGCAGGTGAGTAAACAGCAATTACAACACTTGCTGATGGGGGGTGGTACAAGGTGCTGAGGGAATGCATTGGAGGACATTGCAAATGACCTATGAGGGTGACTTGGACCAGGATGGTGGCAGTGGAAAGGGAGAGAAGTAGATAGACTTGAGATATATGTTGGAGGAAAAACTGACAAGAATGGGTAATGCACCCCATAAGAAACCCAGGGGAAAGGGTGTGGTTCTAGTTTGAGTAAGTGTGTGAGCACTGGTACCCATTTACTGAGATGGAAAACCAGAAATTCAGTTTTGGACATGTTATCTAGCAAGCTGTAACTCTTAAATTGAGCTATAACTGCTCTAAGGGATACCTGCATTTTAAAGAAGAAAGCTCTCAAGAATCAAAAAGGGTGAAGCTAGGGGCCCCTGTGGTTCACTCGTTAAGCGTCTGCCTTTAGCTCAGGTCATGATCCCAGCGTTCTGGGATCGAGCCCCGCATCGGGCTCCCTGCTCGGCTGGGGGCCTGCTTCTCCCTCTCCCACTCCCCCTGCTTGTGTTCCCTCTCTCGCTGCCTCTCTACGTCAAATAAATAAATAAATAAAATCTTAAAAAAAAAAGGGTGAAGCTAGCTAGAGAGATAGATTGGCGGGCAGTCGGGTTGTCCTTTTTAGTTTCGGGGGGTTTTTTCATTGCATTTGTTTTTAGTTGAAATATAACTGACATATATATAACATTTCAGTTTTTCAAGTGTACAACATAATGATTCAGTATTTGTATTATTGTGAAATTTACCACAATAAATCAAGTTAACATCTGTCCCCACACATAGTTACATAATTATTTTTCTTGTGATGACAACTTTTAAGGTCTACTCTTAGCACCTTCCAAACATACAATGCCGTATTATTAACTGTAATCACCACGCTGTATATTACATCCCCAGGACTTATTTACGGATTGTCATTTTTTTTTGTTTGTTAAAGATTTTATTTATTTAGTTGACAGAGATAGAGACAGCCAGCGAGAGAAGGAACACCCCCCAGGGGGAGTGGGAGAGGAAGAAGCAGGCTCCCAGCGGAGGAGCCCGATGTGGGACTCGATCCCGGAACGCTGGGATCACGCCCTGAGCCGAAGGCAGACGCTTTAACGACTGCGCCACAGAGGCGCCCCCGGATTGTCATTTTTGAAGCAAGAATTACCTACTCTGCCTATGGATAAGGCCAGTTGGGGCATAATGACCACATTTTATGGAGATGAGCACAGGATCCAGGACAAAGTGTTCTTAAAAATTTTTTTCTTTCGGCCCTGGTGCCGGGAACATGAGATTTGGTAGAGAATTTCCTCTGAGTTGCTCCTGAGTACATCTTGACCCAAAAGGCTGTGTCACCCACAATGGCTTATGAGAAAGTGACCGCCATTCCCTTCCCGAAGCACCACCTCACCTCCTGCCCCAAACCCAAGCACCTTGAGGCAGGGAACAGCTCAAGCTTCCACACAGCTGCCAGTCTCTGCCTCTGGAAAAGGAGTTCAATTCATCTCGAAACCAGGGAGAAGAAAGAGAAGCTGGGATTGGTAGAATTTCGTATTCACAAAGGAGAACAAGGAAGAGAAAGAGACGATATGGTCTATCTGAAGCCGGGTTTTCTGATCCGATTCTCGCTCTCTACCAAAGTTATCCAAGCCCAGTGGTTCCAAACCCATCCCGCAGAGCACCTTGCAAAAAATCCCCAGCCTCACTTCAAAAGAATTTGGACATAAAAAAGTTCTTCATGATTTGTTTTCCGCACGTGTGAATACCTACCATTCACTTAGCATTTAAAAATTCTGAGTGGGGGGAGGTACCTTGGTGGCTCAGTCAGTTAGGCGGCTGCCTTGGCTTGGGTCATGATCCCAGCGTGTTGGGATCGAGCCCCACGTCCGGCTCCCTGCTCCGCGGGGAGTCTGCTTCTCTCTCCCCAGCTCTTGTGCTCTCTCTCCCCTGCTCTTGTGCTCTCTCTCGCTCTCACAAAATAAATAAATCTTTAAAAAAAAAAAAAAAAAGGGGGTTTTTTTGAGCAGGGCTCCTGGCTGTTTCAGTTGGTGGACCATGAGACTCTTGATCTTGGGGTCATGAGTTTGAGCCCCACGTTGGGCAAAGAGATTACTTAAACAAACAAATAAAATGACTCAAAACATTGTTTAAAAATGAATGTTTTGAGTTACACCACCAGCTCTCTGAAGAAGCTTTTTATTGGTCTCCACTTATTTTACTGACGTTAGAATATGCGGCCACCAAGTAAACGTGGTTATTGTTGTATTACCTAGAAGACCAGTTAATCTAGAGGAAAATCATCATGCTTTTATAGTCAGCTTCGCTCTTCATATAAAATTAAAACAGCCAAAGAAACAATAACCGCCCTATTAAAAAGGTTATACAATTTAAAATTTTGAATAAAATGCAATTGCCTATTTTCAATTAAGTTCCAGTCTCCATTATCTCTAAATTCGTAATTCCTGGTCTTCTCACTTGGGACCTGCCTAGTTCCTGGCCTGGGCGCTAGACCACCTCCCTGGCACTGTCTTTAGATCAGAAACTCTTTGAGGTCAGGCCCATATCCCTTGGGTCACTGCTGGAACCCCGGTGCCTGGCGCACGGCCTGCCTCTCTTAGGGAACCAGAAACACTCTTCAGTGAATGAATGAGTGGACACAATCCAGCACCAGCCCCTTAGGACAAACTGAATCTGGTTGGATTATTTCTGAAGTGCTGGAAGGAGATAGAATTTAAGCAGTAAATGCGGATCAAAGCAGAGGGAAGGGAGCCAACACCAGAGGAGTATCAAATGTACTTTGTTTTGGTTTCCCCCCACCCCGAGGGATTTTTTTGAGGCGAAAAATAAGAGATAAAAGGAAAGTTCGGGCCGGCGGGATCAGGAATTTCTCCGAAATTCAGGTTGTGAACAGGGTCAAGAACAAAGCAGGGGTCCCAGATATCCTTCGTGTTGCTGCTGGTCGGTCATGTGACATACGGGCACGTCCCCCAGCTTAAAGATTAGACTTGGTCCCCAGTGAAACTTTCTTGAAACCAGACTCTTTGTGGGATGAGCTTAAAAATTTCAAAATAATTTGATAACAAAAATCTTTATAGGGAATTATACTGTAGTTAGAGGAACCTTAGCTAAGGCCGCATTCCCCGAAACATAGTTTTAAATTTTTCCTAATAACTTACATGGGGGATTAGTAAGGTTTTGTGGAAGGGGAAAAAAGTGTGAGTAGAACAAATGTTAAGCAGATTTCTTTCTTGTAGCAATTCTCAGAGCCTTTAATATATTAATGTACATTATGAGTCTCCAAAAGAATGTATGTGTGTGTCCCTGTGTCCGTGTGTGTGTGTCCCTGTGTCCGTGTGTGTGTGTGTCCCTGTGTCCGTGTGCGTGTGTGTGTCCCTGTGTCCGTGTGTGTGTATGTCCCTGTGTCCGTGTGCGTGTGTGTGTCCCTGTGTCCGTGTGCGTGTGTGTCCCTGTGTCCGTGTGCGTGTGTGTCCCTGTGTCCATGTGCGTGTGTGTCCCTGTGTCCATGTGTGTGTGTGTGTCCCTGTGTCCGTGTGTGTGTGTCCCTGTGTCTGTGTGTGTGTGTGTGTGTCCCTGTGTCCGTGTGTGTGTGTGTCCCTGTGTCCGTGTGTGTGTATGTCCCTGTGTCCGTGTGTGTGTGTGTGTCCCTGTGTCCGTGTGCGTGTGTGTCCCTGTGTCCGTGTGTGTGTGTGTCCCTGTGTCCGTGTGCGTGTGTGTGTCCCTGTGTCCGTGTGTGTGCATGTCCCTGTGTCCGTGTGCGTGTGTGTGTCCCTGTGTCCGTGTGCGTGTGTGTCCCTGTGTCCGTGTGCGTGTGTGTCCCTGTGTCCGTGTGTGTGTGTGTGTGTCCCTGTGTCCGTGTGTGTGTGTCCCTGTGTCTGTGTGTGTGTGTGTGTGTCCCTGTGTCCGTGTGTGTGTGTGTCCCTGTGTCCGTGTGTGTGTGTGTCCCTGTGTCCGTGTGTGTGTGTGTCCCTGTGTCCGTGTGTGTGTGTGTGTGTGTCTGTGTAGCATCTCATAAGACTGGAATTCTGCAGAGTGCTTTCTGGAAAACACTGACTTAGTGAGCAATCCCACCTTCCTCATAAGCACTCTTGTGCTAGAAGAAATTCCCCATCAATGTCAACACTCTTCAGAGATCTTCGTTTACTTTTTGTGTGGCATGGCAAAAGCCCAAATGAAAGCTTTAAGACCTGAAATATATATTTTTCAGTAAGAAAGAAATAGGTGCTTCTCCTAAATTTTGGTGTTCTGCCTATTGCAGCCAGAACTGGTATTATTCCTTTTCTATATATAAACTAGCCCTTTAGTGACCATCACAAACAGAAAAATGTGACAAAACTGCTTTGGGAAAGAACACAAAGTTAGAAACACCATTTACAAAAATGTAACTTTAAAAAATACTTTAAAAATAAAATTTAACCACAAAAACTGAGATACAATGTGATTTCATCATATATATGAAAAGTAGACTTACTCATTTTCATAATTCCTAAGAGTACCATTTTATAATTTGCCTGAGGATTTGATTTTATGTTCCAGTGGCCCCAAAGGTGGCAATATCTGTTTAGAAAAGCCTTTACTGGAATGTGCCGGCAGCTGACTTCTTTCCAGACACTTCCTCATGAAAACAAGATTGCACCCCACATCTGCAGTGTCACTTAATCTCTTGTGCTTCCCAGAGGCTTTAATGAACAGAACTTAGCTTTTCCTTCTCTTCACAATACCAATTTTTTTCTTAGCCAATGACTATAAAATATGCTCTGAAAGAAAACTAAAAATTTTAGAATTTTTCCTTCTTAAAAAGTCAAGACGGTAGATTATCAATGTATTTATACTTCATTTCACCCCAAATATTTTCTCACAAGTTTCCCGCACCTCTCTTAACTTCCTTTTAACAGAAAATTTGTGAATAATATGAGATAAAACTAATAGTGGAACGGGCCTTGTCACGTGTCTTTTAAGAAGTGTTTATCTACCAGGGGGTCTGGGCAGCAGCACAGTGGACTAAGTGTCCGACTCTTGGCTTCGGCCCAGGGCCCTGATCTCAGGGTCGTGAGATCGAGCCCTGCACCTGGTTCTATGCTTTACACCATGTCTGCTTAAGAGTCTCTCTCCTTCTCCCTCTGCCCCTTCCTGCCCCCCACCCTCGTTAGCATGCGCTCACTTGCTCGCTCTCTCTCAAATAAATAAATAAATCTTAAAAAAAAAAAAAAAAGAAGTGTCTGCTACCGCAGTTTGAAACAAACTTTTGGTTCTTATTGATAAAATATTCCATTGAAGCAGCTTCTTACTGGCCACCATCGACTTCTATACTCTGACAGGTGCTTCTCCTCTCTATGGCATGAAGGAATTCAGCGACGAAGGCTGAGACTGTCCTAAAGCCTAGCTGGAGGCCACATCGAGGAAGAGAAGACATGAGCCTACAAGATGAAAATGCCCACACCATCCAGCAGATTGCTTTCTGCAGGGCTATCCTTGCAAAGTGGCACAAGAAAGTGAGGAGTACTGAGCTCTGGGAGCTGCCCTTGATCTTGAGTGACTTGACCCTAGAAGAACTGCCCAAAGAGACCATTTTTTATAAGTCTGAAGGGTGGCTGGATTACAGAGCTGTTGTAGTTCAGAGATGGAGTGTGCTGGTTATAACACCTGTGCTTGCCTTCAAGATTCATTCTCCACCCTTCCCTGCCCTGCTCCGTGCCCAAGGAGACCGACCCCCTCAAATGAGAGGGTGGGAGGAGAGAGCGATGAGGACTTAATCTCTGCCCTCCCTGCTTAGGAGCTGTGTCTCTGTTGGGAGCCGGGAAGTTCCACACCTCTGGCTCCGCTCAGGTGGCCCATCTTTCTTGCTCTAGCTCTCACCAGGCTCCAACACCGATCTTCCTGCCCTTGGCCCCTTTAGCCCTAGGGGACATAATGGCTTCCTGCTGGTGTCGGACTCAAAATCCCTTGTTTATTTCGTCACCCTGCCCGCACCTCTCGAGGTAGCCACTGGGTTCCAGTCTCTTCATCGAACTGTCTGGGGTGAATTCTGTTTCCTGTGGGGAGAATGACTGATAAACCAACTGCCACTCATTTGCAAAATGAAGCTGTTAAAAGAGATCTTGAGTTAATAAAACATATTTTCTTCACCACTTCAGAGTATTGCTTAGGAATCTGGGTTTTGAAGTCATGCGGATCCGTTCTTATTAATTGTGTGATTCTGTGTATGCGCCACCTTTCTAAATACCAGTTTTCTTATCCAGATAATGGAGCTAAAAACAGTATTTAACACATCAGGTTGTCGTTAGGATTAAATGACATAATGTTTGCAAAATACTTAGCACCATGCTTAAAACATCAAAGACTGTCAATAAGTTGGAGTTCTTCTTTTTATTATTATTTATCTTTAAGTATATTTCCATTTTCAAACTGTCTAAGAATGCATCTGTATCTCTCTATTGATTGTTCGTGTTTCTTATTTATGAAATGAAAAGCCAAACACATTGTAGAACATTATTATTATTATTTTACCAATTCGGACATTGGATGCTCGAGGAATTTGTACTGGTAGATTAAGGACCAACAGCAGAGAAAGAAGGGAGTTTGAAGCCTAGCCCTTGGTTACTTATAGGAAGTAGCATTGCTCCTACCAAGTCCCCCGAAACAGATACCTAGCTTTTCACTCTTTTCATACCAGGCTACCACACATTCACCCCATCCTGGGTGAGCAGTATTACACATTATCTTGTCCCTTAGTGCAAAACAGAATTCCTCTGGTGTTGGTTTAATTGGGAATGACCCCAAACTCAAAATAATAGTAGTCTAAGCAAGATCAAAGTTTATTCTTCCTTCACATAAAATCTGAGTGGGCAGTCCTGAGTTGGTAGGGCTCCATGGTGTTAAGGACTCGGGCTTCTTGCTCTGCTGCGCACGGGCCCTTGTCCTTTCTTTCAAGATGGAGCTCCAGCCATTACAACCATATTCCAAGCAGCAGGATGGAGGGAAAGGGGAAAGATAAAGGACTTTGTGAAATAATAGAAAATATATATATTGGTCTCTGCTTTCCAGTTCCTAAGATGGAGCTCCTAGAACTCTTCTAATTTCCTAAATGAAAAGAGCCCTAGAAGCATCTTTTGTTCTAATATTTGGTCTTTGATGCTGGTTCTGGACACACAGCTCCTCAATTGCTTGGAATTTCCTGGGTGTCTTTTGTTCTAATGAAGCAACTCTTGGTGGTCTCCTGAATAGCTTTCGGGATGGGAGCTGGTCACCAGAAAGATCAAGCCATAATTAGAAGCTTGGAATTTTTAATCCTACCCCCTATTCTCTGGGAAGTTTCGGAAAGGGGCTAGAGATTGAGTTACTAATTGATCATATCTGCATGATGACGCCTTCATAAAAATCCCCAAAGTAGAGGGGATCCAGAGAGTTTCTGGGTTGGTAAACACATCCACATGTGAGGAGGGTGATGCACTCCAACTACAAGGGACCGCACTCAGGACCCTTCCGGACCTCTCCCGTGTATCGCCTTATCTGACTGTTCATCTGTATTCTTTATCATATTCTTAATTACATAATAAACTGATGAATATGTGTTTCCCTGAGTTCTGTAAGCCATTCTAGTAAATTATCAAACCCATAAAGAGGGTTGTGAGAACCCCAGTATAGTCAGTCAGTCCGAAATATAGGGAACAACATAGGACTTGTGATTGGCTTCTGAAGTGAGAGGCTGGGGGCAGTTTTGTGGAACTAAGCCCTTAACCTGTGGGATCTGACACTCACTCCAGGTGGTGTGAAATCAAAAGGAAACCAGAAAGCTGTACTGTATCTTTTTGCCCCGTCTCAAACTCTACTCAGATCACAATTTCCAAACCTGAGCAATCAGCAGACTTTGACTGTTGAGATTTCCCATCAGGAAGATTTTTGAGTAAATGTGCAAACAAGATCAGAATTGCAGTACAAGAGTATTAACCTGGTAATGTGTTAAGAGGTCAGGAAAGAAAAAAAAAAGGGGGGGGCGCCTGGGTGGCACAGCGGTTAAGCATCTGCCTTCAGCTCAGGGCGTGATCCTGGCGTTATGGGATCGAGCCCCACATCAGGCTCCTCTGCTATGAGCCTGCTTCTTCCTCTCCCACTCCCCCTGCTTGTGTTCCCTCTCTTGCTGGCTGTCTCTATCTCTGTCAAATAAATAAATAAAATCTTAAAAAAAAAAAAAGAGGCCAGGAAAGAGAGAGAAGGGCGTTGACACCAGTGAGCAGATACCGCAGTGCTAATGACAAGTACAATGGGAATGGAAGCCGGTGACAGGCAGAGATCTACTCCAAAGGGCTGGGAAGTAGATAGTTTTCAGGGGACACAGTGGGAAGGGCTTTAAAGTAGGAGTCTACCAATTCGTCTTTTAAGATAATTATCTTTCAATTTTGTCTTTGTAGATACTTCTTCCTCTGCCACTCCATAGGATTCTGGCAAGGCTGCCAAGTTGCAGGACTCTGCCTTTTGAACAGATGAACAGAGACATGAGTGTGTGTTAGTGGTAGGAGCAGCCAAGCATAGAGCCTTAGGCCCAGACAATCATAGTACTTCATTCTCTTAGGCACGGTGATTGGTTCAGGGATGGGCAACCTCTGCCCCAGTCTGGGCCAACTAGAGCCCTTGTCTGAGGCTTTTCAGTTTGGAGTTGGAGAAGGGGTGTTACTTTTTGGAAGTATGAGAATGAGGACTGCCAGAAGCCTTTTTTCTTTTCTTTTTCTTTTTCTTTTTACTACATGGGGAGCACCTGTCTGCAGTGGGAAAGAATGAAGACAACATAGATAAGTGGACGAAGGGTTCATAGGGCAGCCAGTTGATTTCCTGAGTCCAGTCAAACCAGAAGTGAGATCACTTTCCGGACTTTCCAGCTACGGAATCCAATAAATCTCCTCTTATGCATAAGCTAGTTTGAGTTGGGTTTCTGCCACTTGTAATCAAAACAAGTCTTAACTAAAAAAAAAAAAAAGAAGAAGAAGAAGAAAAATATGTTTTTCCTGTTAGAAATAGACTTAATAAACACTGATGAGTCCACAGCAAATTCAATGAAATGAATGCTTAAGCATGTTGGCATCTAAGACATATTTATTAGCAAACTATGGACAAATCAAAGGTGTTAGGAGAATGTCCAAGGAACCAGTCTTGGTCACGTGTGTTGTTTTGACACTGGTAGTTTTTGCTTTTGAAATTGTAGGAGGAAGAAGAACAGATGCATCGGTCAAGAGAGAAGGAATTGACTGAGAGGCAGTACAAGGAGGTATGGGAACGCAGTGATGGAGAAGGGGACGTGGAGAGATGGCACAGTGCAGTTCCGGTGGTAGTCTGGGAGTGAGGGGGCACGGGTCACAGCCCTGGCTTTGCCACTACGGCTCCATCTACTTGGGCAAACCACTTGACTAGTTGTAATTTCTACACCTGAGAAATAAAGAAGCCTGGAATAAAGGGTGATGAGGGCCCCCTTGGTTTTAACCAAGGTTAACCAAGCCCCTATTTCTGCCAGAAAAATGAAGGAAGCAGGGGAATAGGGTGCTTCACTATTGGATTCACAGCTGTCAAGGGAGTGACCTCGGTTTCCCAAGAGGTCCAGCTTGGGTGTCAGCTGCTCTGACCGACCCACAACAGCCTCAGATCATCCCATGGGCCATTGAGGCTCTGGCTTGTCCCTGGAGGGGTCAAAACATGGTCAACAATTATTGAGCTCGGGATGGAAGTAGATCCTTAGTCAGAGAGGGCAGAACCAACCTAATCTCCCTCTTTCTCCCCACCCTCTTCCTACCCACTGAGGAATCCTGACCCACACTAAATCCTATCCAGAGGAGCATACCTGGAATCCCTCCAAGCTAGCAAGTGCAGCCTGCTTGGCGGAGACCTGAGCAAACCAGTTTCACACAGGAAAATTCAATAGCCTGCTATTATCACAGCCAGGGAGGCAGGGGGGGAGCAGTCCCATCTATCACGGTGGTTTGAGGGAGGAGGAGAAGTGAGAATGGGAAGAAGAGGTAAATAAACAAGCAGGGAAAGGAAGCCTTATAGAAGGTGCTCCTGCCCAAAAATTGGGGCTGAAGGGTACTCCGTGAGTACAAAGGAGTTTTCTTCTAGTTCTTTTAAACTGTGTTCCCCATCTCCACCAAAATGGTCAGCAAGAAGTTTCTCAGTTCTTAGAGTTCTGAAACGACTTGGTACATAGTAGGCACTTAATAAATACTTGCTGAGTAAAAAAAAATCAATGAATGGTTGGACAAATCTGTTGGTCACCATGTTTACTCTCTGGAATATGCTCCATGGAATAGAAGATGTGATAAGGGACCCTTGCAGGCTCAGCTGAGGCTGATAGTCCTCACTGTGGACATCCAGGCAGAGTCATAATGGGTCACATCACACAGAGGGCGTTTCCTTCAGTCAACGAGCAATTGTTAAATAACATGCCCCTTTGGGCCCAGGACCATGTAGATGCTAGTCCTGGACTTCTCCCAACTGAAGGGACAGTGTTAGCCCATATAGAACAATGATATGAACTATATAAATCTTACGTAGGGAAAACTATATAATTGCAATTA
Organism: Ursus arctos; assembly: GCF_023065955.2. Lineage (NCBI taxonomy): Eukaryota > Metazoa > Chordata > Mammalia > Carnivora > Ursidae > Ursus > Ursus arctos. Next base: position 51,087,483 of record NW_026622797.1, on the reverse strand, counting down.
AACTTCAAAGAAAAGAGAGATGAATGGGGCTAAACAGTCCAGAAAAGCTCCATTGAAGTGGGATTTGACCTTGGTGCAGAGAACAGGTGAATGCTCATTCACTTGGGAGGAACTTGGGTTAACATTCTGAACTCTGATCCCACCTGAGTCATCACAGTGCTATTTTCTAGATGCATGGCCAAGCCCCCTTCCAATTTGCCTTCCACGGTCTGCATGGCAGGCGAGATTTCCATCACCATTAGAGCAGAGGGGGGCCTCACAAAGAGCAGTGCAATTTGAGTGCTGATGAGGCCAACAGGTTTGATTCTGAAGGTTATTATTGCTGCCAGGCTGTAACCTAGACATATAAATGTGCTGCTTCAAATGCTCCATCAGGAGAATCGGCTGGGGAGCACTAATCCTAAGTGAAACCATCTTGATTACAAAGGAAGAAACGACAACACCGTATCGTTTAACTGCTGAACTTTACAATGAAACACAAAGCGGCATTAAAGTTCTCTGCCTGTAATGCCATGGTTTAAGCAGTTAATCTTATTTTAGCTGAATGGCATGTTCATTACAGCAAATAAGTAGGTAATATGTGGGATTACTGAAAGGAAAGATAAATTAAGCTAGTTATGGGCATCATGTTGATTTTTTTTTTAACTGTCTGGTTTAACTTGGTATTTTTCAACAGTCAGATCTAATATATACTCACCCAGCAGAGATTAAGTAGATGGGACTCATGCCCAGAAAAGGTATTATATACAGCTTAAGATGCTAGTTTTAAGGGCAGCGATCCATGATACTCAGCACTGCCTCCAGCCTGGAATCTTCAGGGCTTAAACTGGAGGGTTCCTGAATGGTAAAATGGCACTTCTCTCTTTCCATTAAATATGTTTTCACCATTTATGCTTCTCATGGGCAGCTGAAGGACTTTTCTTCAAGGTCTCAAATATCCTTCTGGGTAGACCTGCTACAGACACCTTCCAACATAATGTGTAGTGCAGGATGTATTTCAGCTCATTTACATGGGCTTTCCTCAAGCAAGTATTACTCCTCCTCCAAACACCATTTATTGAACTAGGGGTACGAGAGGGAAGGGAGATATACAGTCCCGGAACTGGAGATTACAATCGAGTCAGGAGAGGAGGGATAATAATCACAAATATAAGGAACCTAGGAAACAACGTGAAAGGGTGTCTAATCAAGCGCCAGTTGCACACTGCAGTCCATGAGGGAAGAAAACGAGGACCTACTGAGCAATATGAAATCCTGGATATTGGTGCAGGCTCTTCGTATACTTATTCTCATTTCATTTGCACAATAATCTTGTGAGGCCAGTATTACCGCCTCCCATTTTCACAGCCCTCCCAAAGTGAAGCCTCAGAGAAATGAATTGCTTGCCCAACTAAGGGGAAAAGCAGGAGTTTAAGCCCAGGTCTGATTGATTCTAAAGCCCTTGCTTTCTCTTTTATGGCAAGCTACTTCCTTAAGAAATATGAAGAGCCAAGAACAGAAGAAAATCCTAAATGATGTAATGAAAGGAATGGAATTGGATCAGAGTCAGAATGTATTTCAGTCCAACTTAAAAACAGCAAAGACAATCCATTCTACTTCCAGAACAGCCTAAAGAAATAACCTTTTCAGCTAATGCAATGACCTTAAAACATTTTGACTCCAAAAATAATCCCCTCTTGACTTTTATGCCATTGTTCTCTTTTCATTCTACTCATTCTTTCATACATATAAATGAATATAGAGAGAGAATATATAGAGAGACATCCCACAGAATATTGTTGTATACAGTCATTATTATTTAAATTTATCCATATATTTTACCCTTTACACCAATCTTTTCTTCCAATGCCTCTGAGTTTTTATCTAGGTTCACTTTACTTCTGCCCGAAGAACTGTTTTTAGTATTTCCTTTAATATGTAGGTCTGCTTGTGAGAACTTTGTCTTTATGTCCAGAGATGCCATTATTTCCCCTTCTAGTTTTGAAGAACATTTTTGGCTGGGCATGTAACTCTAAATTGTCAGTTACTTTCTTTTAGCACTTTGAAAATATTCTATTTGTCTTTCTGGCTTTCATTATTTTTCTTGAGAAACAAGCTATAAGTTTAATTGTTGCTCTTTTAAAGGTAACATATATTTTCTCCAGCTGTTTTATAAGATTTTCTCCCTGGTTTTCATCTGCTATGAATGTGACTAGGTTTATTGGCTTGTTTTAAATTCTGCTTAGGCTTCTTAATTTGTGACATTTTTCACCAGTTTTGAAAATTCTCAGCTACTGTATTGTCAAAAATTGCCTCCATCTCATTTTCTTTCTCCTTTGCTTCAGGGACTCTAACTACATGTGTATTAAATCTCCTTAATGCGTCCTCTATACCTCTTACCTACCCCCTACCCAATCTGTATTTCCAAACTTTTTTCTTTCCATGTTTCCTTCTGGAGCTATTCTTCTAACATATTTTGAATTAACTCTTTAATTATGTCTCATTCGCCATAAAACCCTTCCACTAAGTTAATTTCAGCTACCATATTTTTTTTATTTGGGATTTAGTTCCTTTTTATGGCTTTCATAAAATCTTGTCAATCTTGTTTTTTGTTTTACCTTTTTACCTTTTGTTTTTGAAAACAAAACTATTTTATTTAAAAAAAAAAAAAAGCAGGCTCTGAGAACAGGTTAGTCCGTTCAGGCCCTCAGTGTCCTGGTGGTAATTTGTTCTTCTCAGTGATGTGGACAATGCCTGAACAGTACATCCCGATCCACAGCATTCAGCATGGTTTGCGAGATGGGTTCCAACTTCTGTTCTGGATCTACGTCAGGCCCCCAGAGGGACTCACACACCCCGTATATTGTTTGGAGCGGGTGCTACTGACCACAAAGTTGTCAGTCACCATGGGGCAGCAGATAAGGTCTAGAGAGCAAATGAGGGACTTAAGGGTCTTCAGGTCCAACCCAGTGATGACTGGCTCTGTGTAGTAGGGGCCAAACCATTTTTCATACAAGACGTTGGCCACCATGCTCATGGGGGTATCAGGCTTGATCTGCCAACCCTCCTTCAGCTCATAGAGGTTCAGCCAGAACTTGAGGTGCTGAGCAACAGTCTGGAAATCAGTGGTGAGCCCAGCCAGGCCTATGTACAGCCAATCGCCCACGGGAAAGATCTTCTGGAAGTCCATGGTCACCATCTGGGATTGGATGCCAAAGCGCCTTTTGGCAGCAATGGCCACACAGTTCTTCCCATTCATGGCCATGATGGCCCCTCCATTACAGGACATAATAGACATGATTGCAGTGTACTGGGACCTCCAATTGCCACAATTCCAGTCAACTAGCTAAGGCCCTCACTGCCTGTTTTCCTTCTTTGAAGTATTAAACAAACTGCTGAGCAATTTGCTGTCCGGTAAAAACTTAGAGTTGACAACAAAGAAGCAATCAATGAGTTCTAGTCCCAGTTAGGATATAGAAAGCCTTAAGCACTGCTCCTACAACTGTTTTGCTTTGGGCAGAGTACAGGAGGAAGAGTAGCAGTCAAAAAAGTAAGAGGGAAAAAACTGAAATGTTAACAAAAGCTTAAAGACCAAGTGTGGGCTAGTATGACCGCTTAGAATCTCTGCGGGCCATGGATACAAGGACTCTGCCCCATTTGCCAGCACTTTTCCATAGGCCTCCCTGGGTGTTCGTAAGACAGACTGGGGGCAGATCAGGAGAATTGAAAGAGCCTCCCTCTGGTGAGATGAGCAGATTACAACCAGCTACCACTGGGAGAGAGGCATGAAACCCATGTCCATTTTCCATACAAAGAAAAATTCAACTGTTACTAGAAGAGTGTTACAAAACCTTCCTGTCCCCTGGTCCCAAGAAAAGGTTGGCTGTGGTGGAGGAGGAGGTGAAGCAAAAGCCATCAGATGCTGCAGGAAGGCAGGAAACTCAACTGTCCCCAGAATTCTTAAAAGGAGAGGTCTGCTGCCAGTGAGAGAGGGACAGAAAACTCACTCCCATTTAAGACCTCACTCCATTACAATGCAGAGTCTAACTGCCATGGGGAGAGGGAGGCCCGCCCTAAAACTCAAGAGCCCAGGACCTGCATGAGACTGCCTGCCCCAACCATTAAGCCTTGCACAAAGAAACCAGCCACAGAACTCTATAGCTGAGGAAGGAATAGGACCATGGAGAGAGATCCCATTTGTTGCACAGGTATGCACAGTCTGCTGAAAGCTGAAGGTGAAGTAGGAACACTGAGAAAAACTCTCTGGCATTCCAGGCGACACACCAAACACAAATTAGGAGCAGTCCACCACTGGAGGAATGTGAAACCTATGATATACTGAAGGTAATGACATTAACAATAAAACCCAAACCCAGATCAACAACTACTGGTAGGAGATATTCAGTTCACTCCCTACTAACAATCTGATAGAAAGGTTTGCCCATTTGCAGGTATGAATGTTACTTATCTCAGTTTCTTTTTTTTAATTTTTAAGATTTTATTTATTTGTCAGAGAGAGAGAGGGGACACAAGCCGGGGCAAGGAGCCCAATGTGGGACTTGATCCCAGGACCCTGGGATCATGACCTGGGCCAAAGGCAGGCGCTTAACTGACTGAGCCACCCAGGCATCCCTTTATCTCAGTTTCTACTGTTCTTTTCCATGCAATGTATGGCATTTAACCAAAAATTATAAGACAAATTAAAATTAAATTAAAAAGAGATAAATTAGTCAACAGAACTAGATCCAGAGATGGCCCAGATATTGATACTCTCCAGTAGGAACTTCAAAATAACTGATTAAAATATTAAAGGATATGGGCACATGGGTGGCTCAGTCAGTTAAACAGCCAGCTCTTGGTTTCAGCTCAGGTCATGATCTCAGGTCCTGGGATCGAGCCCTACGTCAGGCTCCACGCTCAGTGGGGAGACTGCTTGAGGATTTGCTCCCTCCCTCTGCCCCTCCCCTCAACTTGTGCTTACGCTCTTGCTCTCAAATAAATAAATCTTTAAAAAAAATAAAATACTGGGATGCTGGATGGTTCAGTCAGTTGAGCAACTGCCTCTTAACTTCAGCTCAGGTCATGATCTCAGAGTTTTGAAACTGAGCCCCATACTGGGTTTCATGCTTAGCAGGGAGTCTGCCTGAGATTCTTTCCCTCTCCCTCTCTCTCTGCCCCTCCCCCTGTTCACTCTCGCTTCCTCTCTCAAATAAATAAATAAAATCTTTTTTAAAAAAAGTAATGATCTAAACTGAAATGCAAAGAGAAAGTCAGAGTAAATATAACAGAAGAGTGCGTCCAATAGAGCTGTGGGACAGTATCATGTCACCTAACAAATCTAACTGGAATCCCAGAAGGAGATGAGAGAGAGAAGAGGGCAGAAGTATATTTGATAGTAGAAAGGCTGAGAATTTTCCAAAGTTAATGAAAGACAACAAAAAGATCCAAGAGGCTCAGATAATCCCAAGGAGAATACAAAGAAAAATACACCTAGACACATCATAATAAAACTGTTGAAAGTCAAAAATTAAGAGGAAATCCTGAAGGTAGCCACAGAACAACAAAAACATTACATGTAGAAGAACAAATATTAGAATTATAGCAGAACTCTCATCAGAAACTCTGAAGCCCTGAAGACAAAGGAGTGATTTCTTTAAAGTATTAGAGAACTTAGATTTCACCACAATACTATCAGGTCACTTGAATTTTTGGTGTTGGTGAGGCTAATCGGGGCAACAAAAACCGGTGGCACTATGGGAACGAGAGTAAATGATAGGGCTTAGATCCAAGGAGCTGGGTGGCCCTGAGAGCCAGAAGTGATATGGATATGCCTCATGAAATAAGACCATCAATAAGCAAGGATCCCAGCTCCAAAAACAGTTTTCCAGAGGCTGACCAGGTCAGAGATTACATTCCCTAAATCACTTCCAGCGGGGTTGGTTACAAGCAAAATTTCTGTACCCATCCAAGCACCTATCCCCGTTGTTTCAAAGATACAGAATGAGTGGTGCAGATTTGGTGACAATAGCCAAACTACAATGGATAGTTCCTATGAGTCCATCTATCGTGGTATTAGGAGACAGGGGAAAAAGTGAACAAAGAATCTCCAGATTCAGAGGACATAAACCTAGGAAGAGCAACCAAAGCAGCTAAACAACCATTTTATGCTGCTCCTGAGATGTCGGGTTGGAGCAAGAAGTCCTGCGAGGATGGTGAACAAAGTGGGCCAACCAGTATAATTTCAAGCAGTTTTAGCCCTTTCATAATATCCATCATTTTCCAAAAGCCTCCCCCCACCCAGTAAATATACCATCTAATACTACCCACTGAATTTGCCACGCATATACAGTTTCAAGACAAGGGACCCCCAGTTCTCCTTTCCCATATAGATTTCCATCCCTAGGTCCCTCCTGTATAAACATTCAAGAATCACAGGGTGAAGGTGTAAGGGGAGAGATTAAATCTGGAGATTCTACTTGCTCACTCACCCTCTTTTCATCCTGTGCTAGCTGTTTGCCCACGCCACAGTAACTAATTCTCCAAACCCATAGGAGAAAAGCAATGAGAGAGAGCATATGTACAAGTGTGGGGGGGTGGGGTGAGAAATGTTGGATTTTGACTGATAAGAGTTCCTGGATTGTACAAAAAAAAACATTGCCTTACCTGGTGAAGAATAGCCAAGATATAAAGAGGATTTGGATTTTAAAAAGTCAAGGTCAAGCCCTTTATATGTCAGCTCCTATTACATTACTGGCAATAGCACTTCAAATGAATGTAGAAAATGAGGTACTAATAGAAGAGAGAAAAGGGAAGACGTAACTTCCCCTCTGGAAACAGGGATAACTGCCAGGCTTTCTGTTGTGGGCGCCTGCCTCTGAAGATACACATTCCAGCGACCAGAGACCTCCTAACTTCTTCTGATTACTCTTCTGCTGAAGTCAAAACAGGGTAAGCTAATAATTTTCAATCCCGCTATCTACATTCTAGTTGTCTACGATTATTCCAGAAATTACAGTTGTTGAATTGTTTTTCACTTCCAATGCTATTGGGCAAATCTTTTGGATACAATTCTGCCACTTCGGTAAGACACTGGAGGATTTACAACAATATCTGGCTAAAATGGCCTTATCATTCCTTTTAAAGGTTTGAAATATTTTGATTGCATTTGGGTACTGGAATAGATTTTTTTTTAATGTGTCTGTTTATCACAGGAAAAAGAGATTTTAAAAATTATTATTGAAAACCTGAATGAATCAGTCATATTATCTCTTAAAAGCTCTCTTTAGTTTCAAGGAGACAAAGAAAATTTCTGGTCATTAAGTATGTTACATATATGACTAGTATTTATTATACCCAATGTAATAGTTTAAAACAAGCAAACTTGGTGGCGTTTTAACTTTTATGTGCTACATGTATAATTCAGCACAGGCCAAAGCCCTTTTTATAATCAATATGATCATTTTGGGGAATTTTTACAAGATAAGCAGAGTAGAAAAACATTTGATTAGGTATTTCAAGTCTCAATTTTGGAACTATCAAACAATGGCTCAGTCATAAGTAAGGAGCTCTATAATGTTCTGCTTCCTTAGTTAAGAAGACAGGAAAAAAATGATACACTTTTTAGAGGGAATCCATGCAGTGGATAGATTAGATCAAGTGATCTTTAGGGATCCATTTGGCTCTAGGATTCTATGACCAGATGACAGCTAAGGTTTCTTCTAGCTCAGAAAACAATATACTTGGAACATAATTTTTTTCTATCTGCAACTGTTAAATAGGTTACTAGTGTAATTTTGCTTTCTTAATTCATTGCTGCTGATGTCTATTATTTATGTGATGCCAACTCTTTGGCGAGGAAAGCAACCCCCACTATATATAACGTTCTGGGAAAACATTTCACTTTATAAGGAGTACACCACAGTAAAAGTACAGTCCAGCTGTGAAACATTAGAAAATGCTGTCCTATTAGAAGTAACATTTACCATCTGAACTCTGGTGTTATTGATTTAGAGTTCCACTTTAAGATAGCTGATGCTAGTTCTACCTCTCAAATCCAACCAAAAAATATACCAAAAGTACATTTTTATTTACAACAAAATTATTAGACGGTGCTTTTAAAGTAGGAACTTAAAATCAATGCCTGAAAAACTGAAACGTAATGTTCAATTATATCTGAAGTTTTAAGAATGCATTTAAAAAATCAAATATGGCTTGGGACACCTGGGTGGCTCAGTCAGTTAACTGTCCAACTCTTGATTTTTGGCTCAGGTCATGATCTCGGGGTTGTGATATCATGCCTAGCATTGGACTCCACGATGAGTGTGGAGCCTGCTTAGGATTCTCTCTCTCCTTCCTTCTCTGCCCCTCCTCCCACCGCTCTCTCTCAAAAAAACAAAACAAAACAAAAAACAAATATGGTACTGCAATTTCCTTAAATTACTTTATTTCAAAGTGTCAAAAACCTAAAGATGATCTTATGCACACACATTTGCTATGTGTCTCAGAATTTACAACTATGCAAAGAATTTTTCAATATAACTAGAAAATGAAGTATTTACACACTTTAGTGTAACGCTTAATACTTATTTTTTAAATCTATTGCTGATGCTATTTCTAAAGAGCAATGACTCAACCAGAAAAATAGTGAAGGTTTTTTCTTTTCTAAAGTGCTTATTAGCAACCATATCCAAAAGCAATGGTTTTTAGAAATACATAACATTGAAAGGTGATCAAAGAGTCACTACTTACAGATTCAAATATGCCATTTTGTAACTCTGCATATGTAAACTGGCTTTATCTGCATTAATGAAAGATTGCTTTCAATGGCTCTCAACTATATGCTTCAAATCAAGACAGTGCTATTAGTACCAGCAGCGTGAACAGTGACAGCAGAATAAACCCCAGCACATCTTAAATGGGTCACAGCAGACTAGAAAAACTGTAACAGTTTTGGGATATGTTACATATCCAAAGATGAGCCTTCTTGTTCACTCTGCATATACAGTAAACATTAAAAAAAAAACTAAAAACACTTTCTTGTCTCATTATAGAGCATTTTATAGCATACAAAGGGATTAAAATTCTTGTACTATTTAACCTAACTCTTACTTCTATATAGAGCAGGCTTCATACTCTCAACATACAAAACAAAGTCTATTTTCACCCAGAAAGCAAGAAGGAATTAACAAATGAAATATCTAACACTAAAAACCTGAGGAAAAAAGCTATGCCCAATTCTGAAATGAAGCTTTAAAAAAAAAAAAAAAGTTGATATAAACATTCCAAAATAGAATTTGCTTTCTGATAGTGAAACATCAGACTTCATTTCCATCATATCATGTTTATCTGTTTAAGTAATTTAGAAAAAAATAAGCATCTACCTAACTGCTTTCTGTTATCAGACTCTAATCTTAACTCACGCCCTCGACATGAACCGTCCAACGGTCTTATAGCATACGTGCCTCAGGTCCTTCCCTATCTATTTTCTGAGCCTTAAGTTTTTTTTATCCTTCCTTTCTCTCCCCTCCAAATATCTCCATATAACCCAAAAGAATCTTCATTTTAAAAAAATCACAGCTTAAATATATTGTGATAATGCCATGTTTGTTTTAAAGTAGTAATTATAAACTGCCAAATAACTTAATGTAATTCACAATGCAAATCCCTAGTAGAAAAAGAATCCATCTTGCCCTGAATATAATACAGCAGTCCAGTGATTTCAAATTACTTATGAAATAAAGGCAAAAATAAGGTGCAAAATACTATTTATAAAAGTTAAGTAAGAAACCAGTTACCATAAATCTTTTTACAAAGATAAATGTAATGTGCCTTCCTGCTTCTAAAAACTGTTAGGGAGGTTTATACTTAGTGGTTTCAAAAATGACTTGAAGGAAACTAGAGATTGAATTACATATTATTTGTAATATATGATATTAAATATATATGTTAACAATAATACTGCAATGGTGAATTTAAATTAATCTTTGGACCTGTTACTTTTGGCAAGTATATTTCTTTTTCCAAAGTCTTTGCTATAACTGATTAATTTTTAAATGTTAGTTTTCAAAAAATTTGCTACTTAAGTACTACATTAATAAGTAGATACCAGAAGTCTCAAATAGTAATAACATGCCTACAAAATAAAACGAAGATTGCTCTTACATCTTTTGTTATTATAACAAATACACTTTAAAATAGATGACATTGGTAGGCCTAGAAATTAAAAATACCCAAACCTTTAAAAAAAGGGATGGAAGAGGAAGGAAAAATGGAAAATTCTTATTTAAAAATAAATCTGAAGTCTTTGCATTTCTTAGGGACTTGACTTGTCGAATCAGTTTATCTTCTTTTGGACCAAGCTGTATCTTCCGCCATTCATCCATGGAATATGATGTTAATTTTCTGTTTTGTAGATTTCAGTTTGAATTTTCTTGAATGTTTGCAAAGCTGGTACTGGACTTGAGACGTTTGGCTAGATAAATCAAAAGTATTATATTTTAACTTAAATTCTCTAAACATAACTATTCATTACTTTTATATAAATTATAGTATTCATCTATTAACTCTGTGTTTGAATCAGAACAGATTCAATCTTCTAAGAATGAAAACCTAAGCCTATCTTCTTCTACCAATCTCAAAAAACATAACTTTGCTTGAAGCCACACATGACTTTGTTGGAAGCAGTACCAAATAAAACAGACATAATTTATATCATCTTGAACATCATAACCTCAAATATGTAATGTAGGTAAGAGTACTCTACTTAAAAAATGGAAGTGCTATAAGGTACAGTAATAAAATGATATATTTAAAAGTCTAAGTTAGAAATCCAAATCTAGATTTCTCTTAAAATAATTGTAATGCCAAAAAACTCTCAAAATAAGTTGAAAAAAATTTAAATGGCTTACAAAGAAAAGTGAGTTGTATTACACACACATGCAGAGACACATACACAAATACATATGGCTGTTAATAAAATATGTACAATCAATTTTGATTATGATGCTAATGGCATTGAGTCATCAGGGTTAATAAAGAAAATCATGCTATTTCACTTGGTAATGTTTGTGCTTATAGTTAAACATGAATATTTCTCATGTTCCAGAGATGAAAAACTGTGCCACAGTAAAAGTATCTTACATTGGATACTAGAAATCTCTCTACTTCACAGGTTTTCAACATGACAGTAGAGGTTGTGATTTAGAAGGTCTGCAGTGGGTCCCAGGCATCTGCTTTTTTGTTTTGCTTTAAAGGTCTGCAGATAATTCTGGTATGTGCTCAAAGATGAAAACCAGTGTTCTCATGAAAAAATGTTCAAAATCATTAGCCATCAAGGAAATTCAAATCAAAACCACACTGAGATACCACCTTACGCCAGTTAGAATGGCAAAAATAGACAAGGCAAGAAACAACAATTGTTGGAGAGGATGTGGAGAAAGGGGATCCCTCCTACATTGTTGGTGGGAATGCAAGTTGGTACAGCCACTCTGGAAAACAGTGTGGAGGTCCCTTAAAAAGTTAAAAATTGAGCTACCCTATGATCCAGCCATTGCACTACTGGGTATTTACCCCAAAGATACAGACGTAGTGAAGAGAAGGGCCATATGCACCCCAATGTTCATAGCAGCAATGTCCACAATAGCTAAATTGTGGAAGGAGCCGAGATGCCCTTCAACAGATGACTGGATTAAGAAGTTGTGGTCCATATATACAATGGAATATTACTCAGCTATCAGAAAGAACGAGTTCTCAACATTTGCTACAACATGGACAGCACTGGAGGAGATAATGCTAAGTGAAATAAGTCAAGCAGAGAAAGACAACTATCATATGATTTCTCTCATCTATGGAACATAAGAACTAGGTTGATCGGTAGGGGAAGAAAGGGATAAAGAAAGGGGGGGGTAATCAGAAGGGGGAATGAAACATGAGAGACTATGGACTATGAGAAACAAACTGAGGACTTCAGAGGGGAGGGGGGTGGGGGAATGGGATAGACCGGTGATGGGTAGTAAGGAGGGCACGTATTGCATGGTGCACTGGGTGTTATACACAACTAATGAATCATCGAGCCTTACATCGGAAACCGGGGATGTACTGTATGGTGACTAACATAATATAATAAAAAATCATTTAAAAAAAAAAAACAAAAAAAAAACAAAAAAAAACAGTGTTCTAGTTTCTATCAGAGTCTCCGCTGGTTTTCACTCTAAGTGCAAGATGACAACATGACTTTCCGGACCAGTGTATTGCTTCAGGCTAAACTAAAGGGCAACTTAACCTAAAAAACAGCCTAAGCTAGAAGTCTACTCTTAAGCCTTCTGTGGACTTGGAAGGCAAACTAAATCAAGAGGGCTTTTTTATTATTATTATGCTGTTTAAAACTACATAATCTAGTTTCTTACTAATTACCTAATTTATTAAACTAACCAGGTGGCAATACCAATGGGTACATATACCTACAACTTCCTTGTTTCCTTATTCTCTGATAAATCCCTACATCTTTCAAAATTCTACCCCTAGAGGTAGACACTAAAAAAATAAAAAATAAAAAATAAAAATACAATTCTACCCAAGAGATCATCTAACGATGAATTCCAAAATCCCTAATGCAGAGTTAGCCTTATTCTCTGGGGTCCAACCGCACTGTATGCCTCTACATTTGTCGTAATAACTGGATTATTGTCAGTGTGTTCTTTGAGGGCATATATTGTGCCTTGCTCCTTTTTTTAATCCCTAATTCCTATCACAGGACTTAACAAATGGGGACATACAAAATTGTAAATAACAATGTCCATGACATAACAGCACAAGAACTGTTTGCTTACACTAGCATTTTCTTAAATTCATAAATCAATTCATAAACAATGCTTCCAGGAAACATTAATAGGTATTATGCAAAAGTGCTATTGTTGGGGCGCCTGGGTGGCTCAGTCATTAAACATCTGCCTTCGGCTCAGGTCATGATCCCAGGGTCCTGGGATCGAGCCCCACATAGGCCTTCTTGCTCAGCAGGGAGCCTGCTTCTCCCTCTCCCACTCCCCCACTTGTGTTCCCTCTCTTGCTGTCTCTCTCTTTGTCAAATAAATAAATAAAATCTTTTAAAAAAAAATTCTGTTGTCAAGTTTGGGGAATGTAATCTTAGAGCTTTTAATTTATATTCAGGTACATATAAAGATCATAAAAAGGAATTTCACAGGACTAGTATTTTAAGGAACACACTCTAGGAAATGCTACCATTAAATATACTGTTCTTTTATTCAATGAGTATTTTTGAGCACCTACTATAGGCCTGGTACTTTCTAGATGCTGGTGATACAGTGATGAACAAAACAAACAAAATCCTTATTCTGATGGAGCTTACAGTTATGTCAACTATAAGAGATAACCAAGTAAGGTAGAAAATAAATGAACAAACAAATAAGGACAAAAAAATAAGGTAGAAAATAATGAAAAAGTTAACTTAAAAAGTGATTAAGTAGCACTAAAGAAAGATAACAGATATAGGAGAATTAAAAGAAGGATGTATTCTTAGGATGGGGGTCATACGAGGTAACTTGGAGTAAGTAATCTTTGACCTAAGACCTGGATGTCAAGGATCCAGTCAAGGAAAGCAGGGAGAGCCACTACAAGAGCTTTGGGAAGGGGGCAGTATGAATGAGTCTGGTGTTTGAAAGGAGCAGAAAGAAGGCCAGGCTGCCTATATACAGCATCATGAGCAAAGAAAGGAGTGGGTACAGAGTAGAAAGGCAGATGGGGGGCCAGGTCACACATAACTTAGAAAAAAGTTTCAATTTTATTCTAGATGCAATAGGAACACATGAAGGGTTTTAAGTGGGAGAAAAGCATAGTAAGATTTGTGTTTAAAAAATTACTCTAGACACTATATAGAGAATGTATTATAGTGGGTCAAAAAAATGGAAGCAGGGATATCAGTTAAGGGACTCCTGCATGGGCAGATAAGAGATGGGATGACTTGGGGCACGGTATTATCAGTGGAGGTAGAGAAAAGATCATTTAAGATACACTTTTTGAAGTAGGGCTGTCAGTACTTGCTGATGGAGTGAAAAGGGGTGGGGAAGAGAACATGGGAATAGGGAAATACAAAAGAAAAGAATTAAGAAATTAAAGATAACAAGGTTTGTGGCTTGTACAAACAGATGAATGGTAGTGATTTAGAAAACAAACATACAAAAACCCTGATCAGAAGCAGTAAATATCTTCCACAGAGTTAAATTTACAAGATAAATAAGATGCTAAACTTTAAAAGTACACCAAGTCCTGAAAAATAAAGTTTCTCAATAGTGAGGTCCCTGCAATACTTTGTTATTATTCTAAATAAGTGCTTTTAGGACTGAGTTATTACCTATTTTACAGAATGCTAGCAATCTTTGGAAAGCTTTACTAAATACCCTCATAATAAAGACTCTCCCTTCTATTAGCTAGCTTTTCAAGGTGACAAAACATTATAAATTCAGTTAAAACTAATCTGCAAGTAACCTTTTTTTAGTTAGATATATTAGAAGTGAAGTTAAATAAACTATGAAGAAGAAAGGCTAGAAACAAATTTTTAAGGGGGGGGGGCGCCTGGGTGGCTCAGTCGGTTAAGCGTCCAACTCTTGATTTTGGCTCAGGTCATGATCTCAGGGTTGTGGGATCGAGCCCCACGTCAGGCTCCATGCTCAGTGCAGAGTCTGCTTGAGATTCTCTCTCCTTCTCACTCTGCCCCTCCCCCTCTTCCTCCCCCTGCTTGTGCTCTCTCTCTGTCTCTCAAATAGGTAAAATCTTAAAAAAAAAAAAAAAAGTTAGAAAGAAAGAAAGAAAAATTAATTTATAAGGGAAAGAATTTTTATTTCATAGGTTCCTAGACCAGGAATAATATTTAAGAGAAAAAAAGCCTACCATTTTTCTACAAAAGACATTCTCTATTTTAAAAACTAAAATTACTCAGGGATAAGCCCATATCTTCATTCTGATAATAAATAAGAAACCATGACACTTGGAAGCCACTCTTCTTCAGCTAGATGGGATTTTCTAGTTAGTGCTTTTTTTGCTCTGCCCTATTTGATGGGGAATACGTGTTGAGCACATGCTGTATGTCAAGTAATGATCTTTAGATGGCTTTCTAGGTGGCTCTGTCATGGCTTCAAAGGGCCTAAGAGCTGTCTACCTCTCCCTACTATGGCCATTTCAAGTCTGCAAAACCTTTGTTACTATTCTGTTGCTGCCAGCCTTATTCCAAGCTTTCTCAATTAAAACTTCCCAAACATACCATGAGTTGACATTCGATTACCTATAACTATATCTCTTCAGTTAGTAAGCATAACTGTAAAGTTTGAAGCAAAGAGCTGTTTTAGCTTAAGAGTTTTCGGAGTATACGTCATTTCTAAAACAGGCCTAAGTGTTTAAAATACAGGTGTTAGCTAAATAAATAAACAGTTGTAAAAAGGAACTTACGTAGAATGAGTTTGCGTTTCTTTTGCTCCGAATGAAGAAAGCTACTAAGGTAAAAGACAACAGGTAGAAAGAGAATGAACACAGAAACAGCGATGACAGGCACTGTGTCACTGCAAGGGACCGAACAATTGAAAGTTCGACTCCAAAGTTTTCGAGTAATGTTCATCTAGAACAACAAATAAAATTATTTTATTTTACATTTAATATGTCTTCAATTCATATGATTGTTTTATTAATAACATAACCAGCATCCAGAATTTAGCTTAATATACATCCCTAAAAAATCTATTGATAGTTGAAGACAATTCCTTTTGCCAGGGAAATTAGCTGGTTCACAGTCATTATATAAGTTTATATCCACACAGAAATTTCATATTCTAAATTCAAACACCATCCAAAGAATGCCACCTTTCATAGATCTCAAACAGGGAACCTGTATCAATATGAATATGGTTAGACCATGCATCATTCACGAAAAAAGATTGAAAAGGGTAATTATGTGAGGTGATGGGTGTGTTAATTAACTCAACTGTGGGAACCCTTATTACAATTTTGTCAATTATACCTCAATAAAACTGCGGGGGGAAGGCTCACAAAAACAAACAAAAATTTTTTTTCTTGTTATATAATGTAATCTCACTGAGCTTGTTGTAATATTTTTAGAATGGAAATAAAAATATCAACTAAATATAGCTTCTCTTCAAGAGATGATATCTATGAAATGTTTAGTACATTACCTAAGATATTATGAAAGATTCATATGGCAAACAATTGTTTAAGTACATAATATCTAATGAGTCATGGAAACTTTATTAGATCATATCTTATTTAGCACCATACACTAAAAACAGACATTTAGGGGCAGCAATACCTCATTTTCACTGAGCTCATGGTTTCTGTCAAACATGCTAAGTGACATAAGGAAACTATCAAATTTAATATAGAGAAATGTTCTTGCCTGAATTTTGTTCAAGATTCGGTTTGCAAGTGGTGCTTTGTATATTTACTGTTAAGTTTTGCTTATTATAAGAAGGATGTTCTAAAACAGGTGGTCATGTTGATTTCCTGTGTAATCCAACGTATGTCAGAGAATCAATATTCATTTTTCTTTATTTTAAAAATCATGAAATAGACTATTATCCTTAAAATATATATTTAGTATTTATTGAGAGCCTACTGGAAGCCAGGTACTAATCCAGACAATAATCCAGACAATAACCGATAGCAAAATCCCCACGGCGCACCCATTTTAAGTTTGACAATAAGTGCTTTTTACATCTTGGATATTAGTGATGCACTATAGTTCTCTGAGCTGTTATTCACATTCAGCATTGTCAAACATTAGGTTTATCAATTTGGACCTTAAACTCTCTTTGAACCAATAATTCCTATTTCCTTTGATGCCTCAAAACTCAGGCACCATAGTCCCATAAAAAGACATGATCGCCATCTAGTGGTGCCCCGCATAAAGGCAGCCTATGCAATGGAGGACAAGGCTTTTTTGTTGACGGATACACATTACTAACAGGCCCACTATATGCTAGGCACTTTTTAAAATACTAAACAGTAAACAAAAAAGGACATGAGGTCCTTGTCTTCATGTGGCTTATATTTTAGTGAGGGGTGACAGACTATAAATAAGTAAACAAATTAAAATTTTCAGGTGATAATAAAGAATAAAAGCAATGGGATAGGAAGTAATTAAGAAATGGTTTCATAAACACATGATAGCAAACCAGAGACTTCTTTAATCAGCAACCAGTGAACAAGAAACTGAAATGTAAACATATAACACCAATGCCTCTGAAAATGACACATATCATCAAACTTAAAAGACCGAACGTACCGAGTTATTAACTTATTTATTATTTGATTAGTGTCCATTTTAGTTTGACAAACCAGGCCATTCTAAAACTTTACTACTTATAACCAGTTACTTCTAGTTGAAGACAACATATGCAGATTCCAATATACCTCTAAAGGGGATAATGATACTAAAGGCACAATCAACGACACTGCAAAATACGTATCATATCAGGAGTAAACTACTTACTGCATCTTCCACATCAATGCATAAATGTGTTCCAGATTCAGCCTTATTCTCAAGTTCATTCATTTTTTGCATTTCATTGTACAAACTACTCAGAGTTTTGTATGCTTCACGACAGTTTTTGCAAACTTCTGAATAATTCCTTAACTGCAGAAGACTGTGAATGTTCCCCTAAAATGTCAAAGGCACATGTGATACAATAAACATTACATCGCTTTAACATAAGCTATTTGCCCTCCTAGAGGACAGGAAGCAATATGGCGCGTTAAAGTGCGAAGCTGTGATGTTAGGTTAGTAAATCACTCTGAGCTTCAGTTTTATCATCTATGATATATTGCTACCACTGCCTATATTATAGGTCTCAAGGACTAGAGACCTGGTATGAAAAGCAAGCATATAGCAAAAACCAGGGTGCCTGCGTGGCAGGGAGTTAAGCGTCCGATTCTTGGCTTTGGCTCAGGTCAGGATCCAGGGTCCTGGGATCAAGCCCTGCGGTGGGCTCCACACTCAGTGTGGAGTCTGCTTGAGATTCTCTCTCTCCCTCTAGCCCTCCCACTCGTGCTGTCTCTCTTTCTCTATAAAATAAATTAAAATCTTTAAAAAAAAAAGAAAGAAAAGAAAGAAAACCACTGTACTAGCCACTGGTAACGGAGAACAATAGCTCAGATGCCAAATTACTAATGCCTACCTCCCAAAAATTTCCTAAATCATCTGGTCATTTACATGCCTGCTCTTACGTAACCTACTCTCACAGAATAAATAAAATATGCCCTTGCCTGGGCTGACTTCAACGCTGAAGTCTGCCTTATTGAGACTGAAAGGACTTTATTAATGGGGAAGAAAAAGGCACCAAAACTACATCTACACTCCACCCTCTTAACCCAAGGCTTGTAATCTAGGCCTCTCCAGTCAACAAAAAGGGACTCATGCCAAAGAATTATATAACCTAACATGAAGGCAGTGGATTTAACATTTAAGATATTGTATTACTGAATCTCAACCTTTTCTACTTCCCGGACTGACATTTGTCTTTTCAAGAACAAGTTTGCTAACCAGTCAGTTCGCATTCTTGCTCTCTATTCCCCTTATTCTTTACCTTATAGCCTAAAGAAACGGTATTAACTGAATATTGGAATGAAAGAGAAAAGGAAAAATTAAAGGAATTAAACGGATGTAGCTCCCACGGTGTTACCCTCACCATTTCTTTTGACAGAGAAACTAAGTCTCCCTAGTTCTGCCACAAGAAATAGCACATGGCCTGTTTTTCACAGAACAATGGTACATTTAGCTAAATGTGTTCAACTAAATAAAGGGTGGCCTAGCCAAATGATAAAAAGCTTTGCAGTGTTTAAAAGGAATGAGGAAGTAGGGTTCTGGGAAGAGGATGACACAGCACGTGCCTTGGGTTCTGACTTCCTTCCTGAAGAGACTCAAGAAAAGAAAGGTCAACCCAGGCACTTGAATAGCACCTAAAATGTAAAGGTGTGACATGCCAGTCTCATCACAGGAAGGTGGTACTGTAATACAAGCTACCATACCAGTCCCAGAGAAACCGACCAGAACTCCTGCCTCTTGTGAACCTCTATCCTCTGCACCCACCCACTGTCCTCTAGATGCAACAGGCTAGAATAATAGCCCTACCTTGCCAGCAGATCCATCCACAAAAAACAGTCTTCCCACAGCCACCAAGACAGCACAGGTTTCCAGAGAAGTCATCTGCAAACACTTACTACCCCAAATGGATCTGGTGTGGAATTTAAAACCACATCTCAGCCCAGTCACTGAGCTTGGAGCCACTTGGTACAGCCCATGTCACCAACTTCACTGCTACCATTGAAAGAGGACTTCCGCCGCCTCCTTTTTGACTCAAACTTTTTAGTTGGGTTTTTCCTTCCCGCCTGTCTCTTGGCTCAAGTGGAAGACCCTGAGGGCAGAGCATCCCCTAATGGGAACCAAAACTACCCCCTGAAGTAATAAGGACTGCTCTGAGCCTGTAAGACTCCACCCGGATTGATTCCATGACAATGATCCATTTGGCCTTCAAAGACTACCTGCAGGTATCCGCCCACCTTTGCCCCACATTTTCCTCATAAACCTGGAAGTAATTCTGGCACTTTGGAGGCAGTGTTGGAGAGGCTAGGCAACCCCCGCCCCCCTTCTTCCCAGGGCTGGCCTCACGGAAATTCCTTTCTTGTTTTACTACCATTCATTTCTCTGCCTTTGGATTTCGTCAGCAGTGAGTGACCAAACCTGGTTTATTTGGGACCCCTGGAGCCAGGTGCTCTTGCACCCCTGCGTCCCAGGTACACCACTATCTCTTTAGCTGGCTCCCTTCCCCTCTCAAACACACACACACACACACACACACACACACACACACACACACACACACACACACACACCCTACCTATAAAACACCGGATATCCCCAGGACTCAGTCTTTGGGCTTCTTTATTATCATTACAGCTTCACTCACTCACATCTGGTCTCATGGCTTTAAATATCATCTGTACCTGATCTGATGATTCTCAGATCTCTATCTCCAGCTCACACTTCTCCCCTGAGCTCCAATTTCATTTATAACACTATCTGACATTTCAGCTTAGATACTTAACAGCTAATTCATATTAACTTGTTCAAAACAGAATTCTTAATCCCCAATCCCTTACAACCAGTCTTTCCTGTGACCCCATCATCCTCTCAGCTACTCAGAGCCAAAAGCCTAGGATAACCCTGGTTCTTCTTCCTTTTCTGATCAGCCTCCACCACTCTCAGGAATTACCCAATCTATCAGCAAGTCCTCTTAGATACACTTCCAAAATATATCCTGAACTGATCTATGTTTCTCCAACACTGCAGCCAGTACCCCAGTCCACACCATCTCTCTCCTCTGACAGCCTCTTAATCAAAGGTTCCTTCTTTCCATTCTTGCCTAGGTTCAACTGAGTTTCTCCACAGGGCAGCCAGAATGCTATTTTAACATGCAACTCATATCATGTCACATTACTGATTTAAATGGCTTCCCATTGTGCTTAAAATTCAATCCATATTTCTTCCTTTGTTCTGCACAGCTCTACACGATTTGGCCTCTGCCTATCTCCCCATATCTCATCCACATATGCTCAATGTGCTCCAGCCAAACAGGCCTTCTTCCTATTCCCTGCACATAGCAAGCTTATTCTCTTCCCCAAGGCCTTTATCCTTGCTTCTAAGGAAAACATTCTTCCCGTGGCTGACTCTGTCTCAAACTTTAGATCATCTCAAAATTCACCTGCTCACAGAGGTACTCCCTGCCCACCCTATCTAAAGTAGTACACTACACTCCTTTTCCAGGACTCATTACTCTTCATTACCTCATTTCTGTGTTATTAATCTTACCCCTACTAGGACATAGTTCATAAGAACAGACATCTTACCTGTCTTGTTTACTCCTCTATCCTCAGTGCCCAGAACACTGCCTCCTTGCACATAATCAGTGCCCAATAAATATTTGTTGAACTGAGTGCATAGCGCCTGCTCGAGGGAACTTTTTAAAGCCAACCTATAGTAACCAAACTCTATATGGAGAGAAAGATTGCTTCCAGCCCTCCCAACCTGGTACAACCATCCTATTACACTGACCACAAAAGCACATAAGAAAGTAAGATGAGCCTAACAATGGACATAAAAAGAAAACAAAACAAAACAAAAAAATTTAAAAAACAAGCAAATAAAATGATTCAAAGGGAAAACAGATTAATAGACAGCAGAGTAAATGCCCTAATAAAAAAGCATTCATTCAGCAAATAGGAGGGAACTTTTACTTATTTTTTTAAAGGTTTTATTTATTTAGTTGACACAGAGAGAAAGAGAGAGCACAAGCAGGGGGAGCAGCAGGCAGAGAGAGAGGGAGAGGCAGGCTCCCTGCTGAGCACGGAGCCTGATGCGGGACTCGATCCCAGGACCTTGGGATCATGACCTGAGCCGAAGGCAGACGCTTAACCGACAGAACCGCCCAGGAGCCCCAGGAGAGAACTTTTAAAAATTAAGCCCAAGGTATGAAATAAATGTCCATGAGCCCATATTGATATAAATAAATGTGGAAGAAGTGGCAAATCTTCCTTACAGAAAGATTTCTAAATAATTTAAGTAAATGCTCACTCCTCCAGGACTTAAGCTTAATTTTCCCACCCCCATTCCTGTTACTTAGTAACTTGGTTCCAAAGAATAGAATATGGAAAGAGGAAGAAAACGGTAACTTTCCATTAAAGAGACGGGGGAAGCACTACCCTGTCCGGGTGATCCTGATAACACCATCAGGAATAAACCATGCTGATAACGTCTATCTCCCGCAGGATGTGATGAGAAAGGTACTTCACTTCTCTAGTGTTCTTCCCCAAAACCCACAGTCCCAGTGTAACCATGAGAGAGAAACATTAGACAAACCCAACCTGAGGGACATTCTATAAAATATTTGACTAGTATTCTTCAAAATTATCAGTCATGAAAAACAGGGAAAGACAAAAATTGTCACAGACCGCAGAAGGCTAAGGGCAGTATAATGGGAAACAGATATTTGGTCTTTGCCCCTGGTTCCTGGCACATAGCTCCTAAAACCTTTGGAATATCCAGAGTAAAAAGAATGCCTCTATATGCTAATGAGATGGCTGGTGGCTGGGGGTCCGTATACAGCTTCAGGATGAAGGCTGGTCACCAGAAAGACCAAAGCATGATTAGGGGGTTGGAACTTTCAGCCCCACTTCTGACTCTAAGGAGGGAAGAGGAGCTGGAGACCGAGTTAATCACCAGGTAACCAATCATGTGTTCATAATGAAACCTTCAGGGGTGCCTGGGTAGCTCAGTTGGTTAAGTGTCCAACTCTTGGTCTCAGCTCAGGTCATGATCTCAGGGTACTAGGATCAAGCCCCGTGTCAGGCTCTGCCCCCAGTGCAGAGTTTGCTTGAGATTCTCCTCTCTTTCTCTGCCCCTCCTGCTTGTCGTCTCTAAAATAAATAAGTCTTTAAAAAAATTAAAATACACACTTTCAATAATTATTACATCACAAAGATTTCTCAATAAATTCCAAAATGTAAACAGGCTACATTTACTGGTCACAATTTCAATAAAACTTGTGCTGTACTAATGCAAATAAACAAAAGAAATCATGTCACTCCTATTAAAAAATAATCTTCCAAAGAACTCTTAAGTCAAAGGACAAAATTAAAATTAGAAATTTAGAAATAAACACAATATAACCCCTTTATATCAGAATCTATTATTGGAAAGGCCAAAGTTATAAACTTTACAATCTGAAAATTATTTTATTGTTGAACAAGAAAAGCTGGAAATAAATTAATTCAAATTCGATTCAAAGAACTGGAAAAGAGACAAAATTAACTGAAAGATTATACGAGGAATTAATAAATGCAAAAGAATAAACAAACACATTAAGAAAAAGAACCCAGAAACTAATAAATAAAACCAAACACAAGTTTTTGGAAAGTTCGGTAAAAACGAACGTACTTTTAACAAGTCTAAAGTAAACTCAAGAGAAGAAAAAACTCACAAAAAAATAGCATTTGGAATAAGAAAGGGAATGT
Organism: Ursus arctos; assembly: GCF_023065955.2. Taxonomy (NCBI): domain Eukaryota; kingdom Metazoa; phylum Chordata; class Mammalia; order Carnivora; family Ursidae; genus Ursus; species Ursus arctos. Next base: position 51,064,419 of record NW_026622797.1, on the reverse strand, counting down.
AACTACATATATGATAGAAATTTTAAGGAGTGACCAGTTACTTGTTATCCTAGAATAGATCCTTAAACAGAAAAAGGACATTACTGGAAAAAGTGCTAAAATCAGAATAAGTCTGACATTTAGTTAACAGCTCTGTACCAATGTTGATTTCTTAGTTTTGACAAATATACCATGGTAACAGAGGCTAACACCTGGGGAAACTGGGTCAGCAATATACAGGAATTCTCTGCGTTACCTATGCAACTTTTCTGTAAGTCTAAAATTATTCCAAAATAAAATATTTTAAAAGAAAGTAACCAGTGAAAATCTGTAGTGGGAGAAGAAAAGATGTCATTCACAATGGCACCAAAAGTGATACAATACTTTGGAATAAACGTCGCAAATGTATAAAACCTCTACAAAATTTAAATAAATCAGTAAGACTATGCTAGAGGACATTTAAAAAATAGAGGATAATGGTGGTTGCTGGGGGCTAGAGGAGGAGGACATGGGGAATCATTGCTTAACGGATACAGAGCTTGAGTTTGAAAAACCGGGGATGGACGGTGGTGGTAGTTGCATAACAATCTGAATATACTTAAGGCCACTGAATAGTACACTTAAAATGCTAACATGGTAAATTTTACATTCTATTTAACCGCAATAAAAAGAGAATATACCATATTCCTAGATAGGAAAGCTCAGTATCATAAACATGTCAATTATTTCCAAATGATAAATCTAAAATGTAATGCAATTGTAATAAAATCTTAAAATGATTGAATTTTTTTTTTACTTGGTTCTACTACAATTCATTTCATCAGGAAGAAAGGGCTGGAGCTATGCCTCACATCTTACACCAAAATAAATTTCAGATAGAGAAAAGATGTTTAAATGCAGAAAATGAAACCATAAAATTACTAAAAGAAATCACAGGAGAGGGCGCCTGAGTGGCTCTGTCGGTTTAGCATCTGCCTTCAGCTCAGGTCATGATCTCAGGGTCCTGGGATCGAGTCCCACATTGGGCTCCCTGCTCAGCCGGGAGCCTGCTTCTCCCTCTCCTCCCCGCTCATGCTCTCTGTCACCATCTCTCTCTCAAATAAATAAAGTCTTTAAAAAAAAAAAAAAAAACCACAGGAGAAATTTTAAAAATAATTGCGAAGTGGGGGAAAACCTTCTAATGTGACACCGAGTCTGCAAGCTATTAAAATTTTTTTGATAAATCTGGTAATATAAAAATTAAAATTTTCCTCATAACAAAAAGAAAAGCACAATAAAAAAAATAAACAGCAAACCAAAAAAAAAATATTTGCAACTAACATCCCAGGAAAAATATTCATTTCCCTAAAACATTCATCAACATTCATTTCCCTAAAACACTTACACCAAAGAGTAACTGGTCAAATAGACTTATACACAAAAATTACCATTTGGAGTTTTACAACATACATTAATTAGTCCACTAAAGTTCTAGTAAAGCATTTCCCAACCTTATTAGAACCCTAAACCTTTTCTTATGGGCCATGTATGAACACCTTGCAGAACATATCTTGGAAACTGCTTATCTAATAGTTCTTACTCTCAGGGAAATTCATAATTCTGTGTCATCACATTGATTAAAGAAATCATATGGGGCGCCTGGGTGGCACAGCGGTTAAACGTCTGCCTTCAGCTCAGGGCGTGATCCCGGCGTTATGGGATCGAGCCCCACATCAGGCTCCTCCGCTAGGAGCCTGCTGCTTCCTCTCCCACTCCCCCTGCTTGTGTTCCCTCTCTCGCTGGCTGTCTCTATCTCTGTTGAATAAAAAAATAAAATCTTTAAAAAAAAAAAAAAGAAGAAATCATATACATCTTTACTAAACATGTTTACATCTATTTGTGGGGATTACTTACTTGTTGAGCAAGTTTCAAATCTAGAATTTTATCAGAGTTCCAATGTCACCCCTCACCACCACCAGGAAAGTTCCAATACCAACATTCAAGGGTCAGAGGTGGAGAAAACAAAAAACAAAAAGAGTAGGTTTCTTTTTTCTTTTTTTTTTTTAAGATTTTATTTTTTAAGTAATCTCTACACCCAATGTGGGGCTTGAATTCACATCCCCAAGATCAAGAGTCACATGGTGTACCAACCCAGCCAGGCACCCCAAGGGTAGGTTTCTTAAAGGCTACCTTTTATATTATAATTCAGTTACCTTACTAAACAGTACCTTTTAAAGTAGGTAAAATATAGTTAAGCAAATATTGAGGCAAAAAATAAGCTGCCTGTAGACAGAAACATATACTGCATTATCTAATACCTTATTGCATAAACAAAGTCAAGATAAATTACTGTCAGAACATTGTGTTTTAATTAAACAATCACATGCCCAAGTTACTGTGTTCATATTCAATATCTCTTCGTACCCTCACTACGAAATACTTGAAGGTAGGTAGGATAGATTTTACCGTTCCCACCTTACAAATAAGAAAATTAAAGTTTTGATGATTTTCCTAAAGGCTAGTAATATTAAGAACTTAGCAGAAATCCAGGTCCACTTACTCTTCTACATTGTGTGTATAAATATCAACAATTAATGCTAAAAAAAATTTGTTGAATTATCTATTATGCATTTGTATAAGGCAGCATTTTATTTATTTATTATTATTTTTTTAAAGATTTTATTTATTCATTTGAGAGAGAGAGACAGAACACAAGCAGGGGGAGAGGCTGAGGCAGAGGGAGAAGCAGATACCCAGCTGAGCAGGGAGCCCGATGCGGGACTCGATCCCAGGACCCTGAGATCATGACCTGAGGCGAAGGCAGACGCTTAACCCACTGAGCCACCCAGGTGTCCCCAAGGCAGCATTTTAATTTCAAGTATCATATAAAAAATACCTGGAGGTTATGCTCAAAGCAGGTCAAGGTTTGATTAAATAGACTGAGGAAGTATTGTGTGCTATTTGATAATTCTTCACTTTTGTTCGTTAAACAATCTGTCAAAAAAACAGAAACGTATGTTAATATATCTCCAGCAACAATTATAAACTGTCATTTATCTCTCAAGCAATCACCTTCTGTTTCAAACTATAGTAATTCTTTATTCAAACAAGCATTATGTGTTCCACATAAGAGAATTTTCCAAATGCATGTTTACCCCTTTTAGTTTCGAAAAGATATTTTTTTACACAACCATTTTCACAAAAATCTTAAAATAATCATGTACTCTCCTCTCTTTATGAAAGCAATACACCAAATAAAATTTAAATTGATTTTTGATATGCTACAAAGTCTTAATCATGAACATCAGCTATCAAATGCTGAGTTAATAAGGGTACTCTCAGTGCTGTTTCGGCATCAAACTGTTTATCCTACATTAATTTAACCTAAATTCATATGCTTTTTGATCTTTTGTGTCAAATTAAGTAGTTCTGTGTCTCTTCCGTCTTCACTTCTATTGCATCTAATGGGGTCACCTTTCTCAATTTGCTCTTTCAAATCCATTGAGTTGTGGGACCAGAGAAACAAGCTGGTAAGAATTTTGCCTAAAATATTGATAAAGGGGCTTTAAGTCAAGTCTAGAAATAAAAAGAATTATTTTACATGTTTAAAATCTAAAATAAATTATATTCCTCTGCAGCTTGATAGTCTTGCTTAACAATAGCTCAAGTTCATTCCTCTTGCTTTCTACGTATCTAGGATGTAGGTACAAGTGCCTGGCTTCATATCCCGAAACTTGTGGTCAGCCATTTCCATCTCACTCCACAAACATCTCTAATCCTGGACAACTTCCGATTACTTTCCCTACTCCCAATTCTGTTTGTAACACGCTATTATAGAAAATTCTAGGGTTATAATTAAGGGACTCAATTCCAATGCTAATCTCAGGGCCACAAAACAATCCTTGTAGACACCCTACCAATTATTCCACAAGGAACATTCCAAGTATTTTCTATTCTCTAGTACCTACTCCACCCTACTCTTGTCCTTAATTTCAATTGATGGCTGTATATTATACCCACTCGGGGCCGTCTAAAATGATCTCTCTCAACTGGGAGTGGAAAGACAGGATAAGAAGCTATTGCAATTATCCAGGAGAAAGGAAGCAATGCAAACAGAAAGAACTGAATGGATTAGAGATAGACCGAACAGGTAGTGAAAGGTACTAGAATACAGCCCCCTCAAAATATGCCTCTTTGGCATATAGACTATTATTTTTTTTTAAGATTTATTTACTTATTTGAGAGAGAGCATGGGGGCAGGGAGTGGGCAAAGGGAGAGGGAGAGGGAGAGGGGGAGAGAGAGAGAGAGAGTCTCACGTAGACTCCACGCTGGACTCAGGGCCAATCTCACAACCCTGAGATCATGACCTGAGCCAAAATCAAGAGTTGGCTGCTTAACCAACTGAGCCACCCGGGCGCCCCTGGTATATTAGCCACTGCCAACCAGCAGAAGCAGGAAAAAAGCTCTAAAAACAGGGAACGCATTTTGTTTTGTAAGTAAAATTTACATTTATAAAGGAAATTTCCATTTGTAAAGATGTCTCCCCTCCAGGTAAAAGGAAGAGGAGGACTCCAACAACTCTAACCAATGGAAAGGCTCTAACTTAAATCTACATAACCAACCTGACTAAACAACCCTGGTTTGTCATATTTTTCCTGATTACCTTTCCATAACTTACCTCTTCCATCCAGAAGTCCCAAACCCCTTTTCTTTTGATTAGCCTAAGATGATGTATAAGTCCAAATTCTAACCATCTCTGGATTACTCCCATATGTCACTCCCATCACTGGGTACTCTAATGAATCCATGCACATCACACATGTTAATAAACTTCTGTCTGTTTTTCTCTTCTTTATCTGTTTTTGGCCAGTCTAATTTACAGAATTCCAGCCAGAGCACCTAAAATGGGTAGAGGAAAGAGGTTTTTTCCCCTCCCCTACAGGAGATACTAGGCTATGACACACTGAAATATGCATGTGCTCTCTCATAATATTAAGAGGCAGGCACGATCATTACCCCCATTCTCTAAATAAGGAACAGAGGCTCAGAGCAATTAAGGAAGTTGCCTATGGCCACAAAACTGGTAAATGAAAACCAGGAAATTCAGTCTGATTCCTGAGCCTGCATTTTAAAACACTGTGAAATAAATAAAATATTCACACCTATATTCTTTTTTTTTTTAAAGATTTTATTTTTAAGTAATCCCTACATCCAATGTGGGGCTCAAACTCACCACCCAGAGATCAAGAGCTGCATGATCTTCTGGCTGAGCCAGCCAGGCGCCCCTCACATCTATATTCTAAACCACTCAAGTTCAATCCTAGGAATCAACAAATACATGCCACCGCTCCTCCTTCCACCACCTATAGATATTTTACACCACGGAGGGATTCAGGCAGTCACTACCAACTGATCAGTATTGGCAACTGACATGAACCTTAAACCTGGTGAGCATGAGGGCATCAACTAACACATTAAAACTCCTTGGTGCAAATCAGAAAAAGACATCCTCTCTGGGTAGATTAATCAAAAAAAGGCACTCCTGCCTCCAGAAGCTGGAATTCAGCCCTGTCCACCCCCTTATGCTCTAGTGCAGGGCTTGGTGTGTACCTGGTATGCATGGCACCCTGCTGATGAACCTATTCCTAGAAACTTTCCCCCTATGAACTCCTATACTCTGCATTCTCCACATCTTTATCTTTTCAAGACTGTAAGTCCCATTCAGAGAAATAAAGTAATATACTGAAGATAACAGATCAAGTTAGTAAGGCACTGAAATACAAAATATACTTTCAGACTTTTAATTAAGTAGTCTCTTCATTATACCACTTTTTCTTTACTATTTGAAAATGTTACTCCATCTGTCAGCTTTCAAAAAGTTCACAAACTAAATTCTTTTTTTAAAAAAGATAACATAAACCCCTCTTAATCCTGGTTTAATGTCACCACATAGTAGCCTTGAATCCTTTTACACATGAGGCAGTATATAATATATAAAAACAAACACAACTACAAATATCCAGAATATTAGTATATTGGCCTAAAAGATTAAACAGGTTTTCTATTTTTGCAGTCGACATTTTGCAGGGAGTAGTGGGAATACAAGTTCATCGGTAGCAATTGCACCTCTATGTTAATGAGCCATGTCATGGCAACTGACACACAGTATAGGGATAAATGTATGTGTGTGTGTGTGTGTGTGTGTGTGTGTGTCCCTGTACTGCCTACAACAGCAGGAAAAAGCACATGAATGTGAGAGAGCAGTGGCAATTTCTTCTCTACACAGTATGTAATTGAAATAATTTCTTTATAAAAAAGTAATTTACAGGATAATTATGGAAAATAAAAACAAACAAAAAAATAATTTATGAAGGAAGCTTCCACTGAACAAAAGAACTTAATCTCTTCTATCTTACTGACGACATTTCTTTTCATTTAAAATAATTTAAAAATTAAACTTAAAGCTAATATAGACTGGTCATCTTGTTAAGTACCCCATTAATGCAGTACCATCAAAATTTTTTCAATGAGCATTAGTCAGTGGTATTATAAAGCACAAAGGAGTTCATTTATACAAAAGGATTTAAAATGTCTTCATTATTAAAGAGTCCTGACTTTCTGATTTAAAACAAAGGAACGCCAGTAAAATTCCTCTTTTATGGTTTTGCAGGAATTGGGAGTATAATGTTATAAGCAGTAAGGAGCTATATATTTTAGAAATTAGTAAGTTAAGGAATATTAGTAATAATAAAGCTTCCTATAAGCACTAAGTGAAGTGGTTATTATGAATTTTCCACATCTCAGATAATCAATGCAGCCTCATCAAGGACAGATTAGCATAGGTTCTTTCTCAATGAGGGCTCAAGCATCAGCTCAAGAGGCATTCTTAAAGGTGTGGAGGATTCAAGTTAAGATACATAGACCTAAATTATCATGGCGGAAATTATTAGCATCTTTAGATAAAGTATTTGGTACCTATTAGGAGTTTGTATAAAGATCTCTGCTGTTTTACAAAACTAGTTTTATAGAAAACAACAGAGACAATCACCAATTTCTGAAAAATAGGGCAAGCTTCAGAAAATATAGTATAAACTGTGAGAACTTTGTACCTGAAGAACATAATTAAGTTTAATGAATACGAAAACAAAGACTTTTTAAATTATAAGATACAAATAAAGTGTGTCTAATGCTTGGTAAATTACCACGTAGATAAAATGAGAAAGAGGGGTTCTGCTTAACTGAACTTTTGGTTAACCATGAAGTTTTAGTATTGACTTTTTTAAAAAAAAGATTATTTTATTTGAGAGACAGAGTAAGTGAGAGAGAGAAAGAGAGATCACGAGCAGGGGGCGGGGCAGAGGGAGAAGCAGACTTCCTGCCAAGGGTGGGGGGAGTCTGATGCAGGGCTGGATCTGATCCCAGGAAGCCAGGATCATGACCTGAGCTAAAGGCAGACGCTTAACTGACTGAGACACTCAGGCACCCCTTAATATTGACTTTTAAAGAACTAAGACACAGTAAGTGAAGGATGATTGAATATGCCTTTCTAAAATATGCCTCTTTGCCTTAAGGATTATTTTGAGCTAAAGTCACTTAAAGAACAGCAAACACAGAGCTTTCTGTGAATTGCCCTTATCTACCTAAAGACAGATCTTCCAAAAGAAACTCAATTATCATAAATCCCTTCCCTGGGAGTTTCATCAACTAGGTAAGATTGACTCTTAATCACAGGAAAGGAGACCAATGGAACAGAATCGAGAGTCCAGGAATAAAACCCAGCCTATACAGTCAACTATGAGCTGAATTCGTAGAAAGAGAATGGTGATTGCCAGGAGCTGGAGGAAATGGGGAGATGTTGGTCAAAGATTACAAACCTCCAGTTTTAAGATGAGTAAGTTTTAGGAATCTGATGTACAGCATGGTGATTAATAGTTAGCAATACTGTCTTATACACTTATATATTTGAAAGTTGCTAAGAGAGTAAATCTTAAACATTCTCACCACAAAAAAGAAATGGTAATTATGTGACACATTACACCTCACACCATGGTGGTAATCACTTTGCAATATAGATCAAATCCATATACTGTATACCTTAAACTTATATGTCAATTATATTTCAATAAAGTTCAAAAAAGAAAAAAAGAGAACCAAAACACTTTACCATAAAACAATCCGTGGTCTCATCAAAGCTTGTGAGCCTGCTAATTATTCAACAGTCAGATGCACAGGATAACCAAGAAGCATGTCAATAATAAGGCTATCCCTATGTCAACAATACACTTTTGAAAACAGCTTTCAAATTCCGTACAGGAGAAATATTGACATATTTCCTTTACTACTTAGCAGTCTCCACAAGAACTAGTTTCCATGTTATTTGTAATGTGAATTGGAAGAGCTAAACTGTTAACATTTAAGTCTCCATCAATTTCCAGAACCTTCTTTCCTACCACGACTAGTATCATTCAAAGACATAGGAATTCTAAAGATAAAAGAGATGGGAGTGGTACATGGATAACACTCTTTTTTTACTGGGTTTCTAGCCTTCCTTTCATCAACTAATAACTGCAGAGACAAGGTGTCAACCCACAGGTAGATCAAGTAGAAAGGAAAGGTGGTTTTTGGCAGTGCATTGATTTTAATAATATTGTTTTAAACAATATTTTAGCTTTTATATTTTTACAGTTTTAATAATCTTTTTTAAGATTTTATTTATTTATTTTAGAGAAAGAGAGAGAGAGGGTAGGGGCAGAGGGGAACAGAGAGGGACAAGTAGACTCCACACTGAGTGTGGAAACCAACACTGACTGGTCTCAATCTTACGACCTTGAGATCATGATCTGAGCCAAAACCAAGAGTCAGGCACTCAACCAACTGAACCACGCAGGTGCCCCTTTAATAATCTTTTTATTTTATTTTTTTATTACGTTGTATTAGTCACCATACAGTACATCATTAGATTTTGATGTAGTGTTCCATGATTCATTGTTTGCATATAACACCCAGTGCTCCATGTGATACATGCTCTCCTTAATACCCATCACAGGACTAACCCATCTCCCCACCCCCCTCCCTTCTAAAATCCTGTTTGCTTCCCGGAGTCCACAGTCTCTCATTAGGAGAAGGAAGGGAAGAGTTAAGGGGAGGAAATCAGAGGGGGAGATGAACAATAATCTTTTAAAAATTTTTTGGTATTTTTATATTTTAAGTAATATTCTTTTTAAAAAATGGCCTCTTAAATTCACTTAAAAAGATTTTTACCAATATAACTAGAGTTCTGCATCTGCTAGTAGAGAGGATGAAAAAATAGTCATTTTATACCAAAAAATACATTCTTACAAAATGGATCACATGTTGGTTTAACTCTCCATTAAAAACAATTTTTTAAAGATATCAGGGTTTTTTTTCGTACTTAGTCATTTTTTCCCTTCACATTTTACCTTTTAGGTGCTAGAATAAATGGATTCCATATTATTCACCATTAAAGATCCTTATTTCTGGCCTCACCCATCAGGTGTATTTGTGAATTTAGTAACTAGATCATCACAAAAAGGTAATGGAGACAAATGGGTTAGTGGCTTGAGTTTAATAATTTCACACGAATTCTGAGAACTGTTTTTCTCTGTATTTAAATAAAAAGGCAAATAACCCAGAAAATTTTTTTGAAAATTTGTATTGTGATTTTCACGTATATACTGTAGAGGAAAAATAATTTTCCCTCTGTTTTTCTAAGTTCTCAGCTGGGGCTCCTATAACAAAAGACACGTAACAGGAGAAAGACAAACAGAAGTTTGTTAACTTGTATCTCTTATATATACATGGCGGACACACAGGAAAAATGAGTAACTCGAAGAGATGGCTTAGAATTCAGGCTTAAATGCCACCTTCAGGGGCGCCTGGGTGGCTCAGTCGTTAAGCATCTGCCCTGGGCTCAGGGTGTGATCCTGGCATTCTGGGATCGAGCCCCACGTCAGGCTCCTCTGCTGGGAGCCTGCTTCTTCCTCTCCCACTCCCCTTGCCTGTGTTCCCTCTCTCACTGGCTGTCTCTCTGTCAAATAAATAAATATAAAAAAATAAAAATTAAAAACAAATGCCACCTTTAGCTAAAAACAAAAAAAGAAGAGTATGAGGGAGTCTAGTCATGAAGTGACCATGAGAAGCATGGTAAACAAATGTAAGGTTTGTTATGTAGATGTCCCTGCCTTTTCCATTTTTAAGATTCATTTGTGATTTAGAGTCATTCGTTTCTTGGTACAGAGAAGGAAATACTCTTACAAATGGAGATTTCCTTTATAACTACAAATTTCCCTTATAAAATGGTTACTTCTACTCTATCTTCAGAGCTTCTCCTGTGTCTGCTGTTTATCAAAATAATCAGCTCAAATGTTTGGGGTGGCATATTCTGGTCTCCTACAGTCATATTTTGGAGTAGTATTTATGAGTTTCCTACAGTACAAAATTACAACAGCCAAGCAAACTTCTGACCAGGCACAATTCCTTTAAAATTATAACATGATATGACTGTTGTCTTCCATTTATTAAAAGAGTAAACATCCCTTGTATTCTTCTACATATTTCTAAAGGTCAATGATTTAAAAAACAAGAAATGAATAGGTAGGAAATACATTTTCTTTTAAGTCCACAAGTAAATGGAAACCTTTATTACCATTCATTAAGAAAATAAAAGAGTGGGGGCGCCTGGGTAGCTCAGTCCAGTAAGCATCCAACTCTTGGTTTCTGCTCAGGTTGTAATCTCAGGGTCCTGAGATCAAGACCCGCGTCCAGCTCTGTACTCAGCATGGAGAGAATTAAGATTCTCTCTCCCTCTCCCTTTGCCCTTCCCCACCTCAAATAAATAAATAAATCTTTAAAAAAAGGAGTGACGATCCCATGAAATTAGTGTTTAATAGATCTGGTTGCTAGAGATGCAATTTCATGAGAACCTGATGCCAGATCACTGCTGAGCGTTTACATTTTCCTAGAAAATGTGCAACTCTATTAAAAATTTTTCCACATTATCAAGTTTTAATTTTATGTAGTATTAATTGCTATTTAGAAAAAAGAGTATTTTACATTATATTTTTAGTAAAAGATTAGGCCTTCCATAACATCAAGCATGTATATAGCATAAATGCACGTTGCTCCTTTCACCTGACCACTTGTCTTGACCAAATTAATTTTAATCAGGAAGTAAGCATTTCATTTGTTCTTCAAAAGAAGTTCAATCAAGGAATATTTTCAAGATAGGTCAGCTCACAGAAAAACAAAGTTATCCTAAGAATTTATTCTAAAGAGTTTTATAATAACCATAGTAAGTAAACGTGCAGTAAAATGTTTTCTTTCTTTCTTTCTTTTTTTAACTGGAAAAGAAAGCTACTTTGAATTAGTGAAGTCTTTGTCACAAAACATCTTTCAAAGAAAAGATGCTTTACTGCTCAAGTATAAAAATTTAGTCGCAACAGTCAAAAGAAGTGAACCCCAATATATATCCCATTTATTCTGATTAATTTTAAATTATTTATAATTGACATATTTTTTCTTTATCAATGGATTTAAGGGTTTAAGAACTCTTTTTTATTTTTTAAGATTTTATTTATTTATTCGACAGAGATAGAGACAGCCAGCGAGAGAGAGAACACAAGCAGGGGGAGTGGGAGACGAAGAAGCAGGCTCCCAGCAGAGGAGCCCGATGTGGGGCTCGATCCCATAACGGCAGGATCACACCCTGAGCCGAAGGCAGATGCTTAACCGCTGTGCCACCCAGGCGCCCCGGTTTAAGAACTCTTAAAAATAGCTCTCTTATATAGGTTAAGCAAACTGTTCGATCATATTTATACTAGAAACTTTTACACCAAAAAAGTAAAGCTTTTGCTCTTAAAAAAAAAAAAAAAAAAAAAAGGTAACTGTCAGCCAAGCCTCTGTTCAAATTACCAGAAAATCTGAATTAATAGAGACAAAATTAAAAGAGTCAATATTCAATACACTAGGATATACGACAAAGAAAAGAAACTTAGCAGGGCTCTTTTTGCCATTTAGTTTTTCCCATATGAACTAAACAAAAAGACAAGTCCTTAATGACTTACAGGTACACAGATTTTTTAATCCTGTGGATTTCTTCTGCCCATGCCCTAATTTATGTTTCCTTTGCTTCTTGCCTAAATTATTTTGTAATAACTTCCTCACTGGTCTCTCTCTTCCTCTTCCAATGGGATTCCATAAAAAGAAAAAATAAAAAGGGTCCTTGTAGTAAAAAAAAAAAAAAAAAAAAAAAAAAGCTACAGATGGTGACTACAGTTACTGTGGTGAGCAATGAGTAATGCACAGTATTGTCGAATCACTAAGTTGCACCTGTGAAACTAATATAACCTTGTAGGTCAACTATACTTCAATAATTTTTTAATGAAACACATAAAAAAAAAAAGCTTGGAAAGTGCTAGGTTAAATGTCAAAAAATATTTTTTTAACCTGTAGTACTTCTTACCGCCTTTAATACTCCACATGTATTGTAAATGTCCAAGATACCGTTATAACCATTTCTTAATAAAATGCTTCTGATAAACTACTGTATCAGGCGAGGTCCTACTTTCCTTTTCCAACTTTACTTTCCACTGTGCTTCCAGACCGTTTTACACCTCCGTGCCTCTGTCCATGATGCCTAGCTCTTGCAGTGTCCTTCCTCTCATCTCTACTTCCTGAAATCAGCCTTAGCCATAAAGGTGTAGGATCAAAAGATACCTCCTCCAGGAAGTCATTTCAAATTCTCCCCAGTTTTCTACTTCCCCCAAGGATTCTATGACTTTATTAAAGCATTTATTTGTCGGCCTTAGATTATCCTATAAACATAACTTTCTCCCTCACTAAATAATAAGGCATGGAAAATAAGAACTGCCTAGTATACAGTTGGTATTCAAAACACAAACTGAAATAGTGGTTTTAATTTTTCTAAAGAGTGCCTGAAAATTGACCTCTTTGTGTTATACAAATACATATAAACTTGCAAAACTGGTAGAACAGTTGTTACCACCTCCCATCACCATCATTTGACAGATTAGAAACATCATAATTATTATATTAAACAATTAACATTTCTTCAACATTATGTGCCAGCCACACAGTTTTTTTCATTTGATCCTAAATGCAATCTTATAAGGTAGGTTCCATTATTATCCCCAATTCATCCCCAAATCAGATGAGGAAACTGAAGGTCCAAGAGGCGAAGATACCAGCCCAAGGTCTGACTGCTACTGAGTCAGGGTTAGGAAGTGACAAAGCTTAGAATCAAGGCCGGATCTGTCTGACTGCAAAGTTCATCCTGTTAACTGCTACACTTTTTTGCCTTTCAATATTTGCCCAAGTAATTCCTACTAATAAACCATGATGCTAATCATAGTTCATTTAAACTTAGTAATAAAAAGTATTATCTGGCTTCAAAGATCTCAAAATTCACTAAAATAAAATCTAACATCTATACTATTGAACCATAACTGCAACATGAAAATGAAAGAATTACTTACTTGCACAATTTGCCTTCTGCCACGTGGAATTAAAAAACTCAGACAGAATCACAACTATCTGCATTCTATCTGCCATTAAGAGACTTCTGGCACAACTATGACTCTCTGACGTATTCTGTAACAACAACAACAAAAAGAAAAATACAATCTGAGTATTTTTAGACTTCCCAAACAACAGCTTTAGGCAAAAAGAAAAAAAAACCTTATAAAAATAACTAAAATATTTATTAAAAGTAGTTTTTAAACATTTTGTTTGATATAATCAAATAATGATGTCATTAATAACAACCATAATAAAACAAAAGCAGCTAAATATTTACCGATACCAGGTTCACTGGCAAGAGAAGAAAATCTTTGCTTCTTAAATAAATACTTGCTTCTACTGAACAATCTCAACCACTCAGGCCCAAGTTGCGTGCATATTTCTTATTTTTTATACATAGGAAAAAATTCTGGAAAGCTTTCATCAAAATGTAGCACTAGTTATCTCTGAATAATGGAAATACGGTGATTTTTCTTTTTCTTTTTTGCCTTTTTTATACTGTCTAAATTTTTCTACAACGAACATACATTATTTACATAACTTCTTTAATCTGGTGAGCAAATGATTACAAAATATTTAAGTTTCATCTTCTGGGAAATTTTTGGTTCAAAATCCTATAAATCACAAGAAAATGGGACACACCAATTTGTACCCAAATAGTTTATACCCACAGAGAATACGCTTTTCACAGATCATTTTAATAATGAAACTCACACGTCACAAAAAAGTAAATCCAAGTTCCTAAATTATTTGATCCTTATTGATTTCTTTTCCCTTTTGCCCCAAGCAAGGAATTAAGCCATGCTGACTCTTCATTCTCTCAGTTATTTAACTCTTACTGCTTACTTACCAGGCACTCTGAGAATCCTGAAATTTTGAGGGTACAGAAAGTATAAGGGAATGCCATAAACACTGGGACTTCAAGAACCTCCCCAGAGGTTAACTACCAAGTCTTGTCAATTCTACTTTCTACATATCTCTGAAATCTATCCATTTCCCCCCTTCACAATGGTCTCCATGTAGCCTAGCCACCATTTCTCACATCACTGCAAGAGTCTCTTAATTCATCTCCCACACCTACTCTTCCCCTCCCCTCCCCATCCCCAGTTCCTTCCACTTTCTCTCATGTAACCAGAATGGTTGTTTAAACTGCAAATCTGATGTCATTCTACAGAATTAAACCTCTCAATAACATCTCCCTGCTTCAACATGGAAGTCTAACACCGTTAACATACCCAATAAGGCCCACATGACCAGGTACCTGCCGACTTCCTCAGGCTCAGATCAGTAGTCTCCTCCTGGCTCATAGTACTTTGAGTTCTTTCTACTGCTTGAACACACCAGACTCAGAGTCTTCACACCTGCTACTTTTTACATGTATACCCTCCCACCCCTGCCCCATAACCTCTCAGATTTTACATTATCAGCTTTAACCACTGACCACTCTACCTACCACTAGCCCTAGTCAAGATCAGCTCCCTTGTTATATGCTTTGGTAGCATCTGGGGTTTTTTACTTTGCAACCCTTATCACACATGAATTAAATAATACTTGTATTATTATATGCTTAATATCTGTTTTCCCTACCAGACAAAAAGCTCTGCTTATTCACAGCTATATCCCTAATAACTACTACTAGCCTGTACATACTAGGTACTCAATAATTTTCTTGAATGAATGCATAAGGAGCATTATTTTCTGATCACTAATAAAATACAGATTATAATGTTATTCTATATTCGGAGTTTCTCCCTATATCCCTAAGACTTTATTTATCAATCTATACTTAAAGTATGTTGAACAGTTCCAGGTACATACGCCTAATCACGAGCACCTTCATAAACATATATATACATCTTTGTATATCTATACCTATCTATACAAATTTTAAACAAACCAAGTAGAATGAAATAGAGCTAAGCAATTCAGAGTTTCGGGGGCCCTAGCAACTTCTCTGAGGATGCTGAACAGCTCAATGACACCACTATCGGTTTATACTAAAAGAAGGAAGTATGACTCCAAGGAAGAGGCAATCAGTTATACCATTCAAGTTTCACAAATCACTGTATTCTTTACCTTCAGTTAATAAAACTTTATGTGGTCCTTATCTCAGTGGCAAGAAAATAGAATTATCAGACAATTCTGTTAGATTAAATGCATTAGCTTGCTGTACCAGAGAAATCACTTGCAAATTTCTACCTTTGATTGTTTTTCTCCTTGTTATACTTCCCTCCTCTCTCAATCAATCCATGGACATGGATTCACCCTGAAGAGATGACAAAGGATATCTTATTCAAAATTCAGCTTATAGGTTTTCTCTGATTAACCCCACCTTGCTCTGTTCCCTCCTTTAACTCGCATCTCCCTTAACCCTTTTGCTGTAAGTCGCCACTGTACAAAATATAACATTCACATTGATGATTTTTTCCTTTTTTCTTTTTCTCAAAATAGGTTTGTTTCCTCAACTACGCTGATAGTTTGAAGCTTGGGCCTTATCCTCCTTTTCCTTCTGTATCGTTTTACCAGCCCAGTATTTAAGAATAACATGTGCTTGCTGATTAAACTGATTTAAAGGAAAGATTGAGTCTATGTGAGTCAAATACATTACTCCCTAGAAATAACAGCCCCCCCATACACACAAAGAACAACCGATTCCTCCAAGTTCACTTCTAAGAAACTCAGAACACTTTTTTTCCATAAGTCCATTATGACACATGATGATTCAATTCCCAAACCAATCCAAGAAAGCCTATTAAATCCATGAAGTACCTCAGAACCGTAGAAATCATGGTTTTGAGCTAGCAAAGCACATCCACCTCTACTGAGGAAAGGAAGGCAAAGAGGTCAAGGTCTAGGATGAATTCGAAAGGAAGGGTTTTTCCTGCCCATTTTTTTTTTTTTTTAAACTCTTTATTCTCTTCCTTTCACAAGGGTGAGGTGAGTCTGGTGCCCAGATCACTGGTAGAATCTGACAGGCACAAATGAGAGGAAGGAAGTTTCTGCTCACCCCCCACCCCCCACCAAGCCTCTTGGGCAATGAGGAATTTATGTGGAAATTCAAACACAGATTGGGTGACGATCATAATACTGTACCACTAGAGTTTGCGTTAATTTTTTAACCTCTTTTTTTTTTTTTTAAGATTTTATTTATTTATTCGACAGAGATAGAGACAGCCAGCGAGAGAGGGAACACAAGCAGGGGGAGTGAGAGAGGAAGAAGCAGGCTCATAGCGGAAGAGCCTGATGTGGGGCTCGATTCCATAACGCCGGGATCACGCCGTGAGCTGAAGGCAGACGCTTAACCGCTGTGCCACCCAGGCGCCCCTTTTTAACCTCTTCTTAATTCCATAGTATCTACACAAATAAGGAAAGCATCCGCTCCCTCAAAAGACCCAAACTTTGCATCATGACTCAATCATCCTGACCACAAAACAACTCACCTAATTGCTCAAAATAGAATATGATGTCATATCATACCTTGCTATAGTGACAGGGATAAGTCTTGGGGTACTTTATTTTTAAATCATAGGAAAATAGATAAGGATATACATCTGCCTTGCTATACTAACAGAAGTATGCCTGAGAAATACTGCATTTCATAAATTTATTTAAACTACGTTAAAATCAAATACAAATGGAGACCAGACTTGAACATTCTCTGATCAGACAAAACCAGTTTAGTCATACAAACAAAAGCTTAATTTAGCTTATTTTGCAAGACAAGTGAGGCTAACTTGACCTGGGCCACTTGTTATCTCTTTGAAAATCATCAACCAGACTTTTGTTACCCAAAATTGATACAAGGTAATTACTAACCAATTCCCTTTATGAAAATTCCTATGAAAAATTTTTAAAAAAGTCCTATATTGTAACCACCTCTGTGAAGAATTAATGCAGTCCCTCTTGCATACATGCACACTGCTTTATAACAATGCATCTCTGAGCTTCATTCCATGTTTTGGTTTGAGTGCTCCCAGTTTGCAAACGGTCTTTTTTGGTGTGTGCACAATGAACTTCTACTAATTGCTACTTCAGTGATTCATTGGTTTTAACTGTTTTTTCCAAACTTGTAAACTAGCTCTTTACAGAAAGATTGACCACATTATTTATTTAATGCAAATAAATTACCTATTTATGTAAAAAAATAGATTTGTTAATATCAGGTTGACTTAAAACAGGACGCAACTCTATAGTTCATATTTTGTCAGATCAACTATGATTTATGAAATAATTTCAATCACATTTTCGTGAGACTACTTGTCCTCTCAATACAAGAGGAACTTTCCCTCCCCACAATCCCAACATGTTTTTCCTTTACAAGGTATATCCAGCCCACACCTCAAGACTCCTACCAGCCCTAACACTCTTATCCTTTACTACTCTAGAGCCTGTAAGTTTCTTATTAGCAGGAATATGTATTCTCACCTTTTTTCCCTCCCTCCCTTCCTCCCTCCCTTTCTTTTTTATTAAACCCCTCACAGGACCTACCATGTGACCAGAAAAGTGTTAAGAGTACCAAAAATGGAGAGCAGATAAACTACCTCCTAAAATTTTAGCTCCCATTTACTGAGAACTCCTACTATGTGTTAGTTTTCGAAGTGCTCCTTTCATCTTATTGATAAGAAAACAGGCACAGAGAATGTAAGTAACTTGCCCAGAATATGCCGGCTAATAGGAACTGGACTCCTGGCTGACCAGCTGCAGACTCTCTTAATTACTAAGATAAACTCTCATATGTTATCTCTTTTAATCTTTGTAACAGTCACATCAGGCAGCTGTTTGTCTCCATTTTGAAGAGGAGTAAACTAAGACTATAAAATAATTAATCCAAGACCGAGCTGCTATAAAGTGGTGGATCTGATACTATCTGGCTACAAAGCCCAAGCCTCCTAATCACTACCACATTATAGTTTCCTCACTCTCCTTGGAGTTTCAGGAAAGGGTCCTTCCTGGGAACACCAAGTAGAGATGGGAAGAAGCTGTGTCGGAGTGGGGTGAGGAGAGTAAAGGAGGGAAAGGAAAAGTAGGGTTAAGGGCGCAGGACCCCCAAGAAAAACAGCCATACCTATTTGCAAACATGTATCAAGAAGATGCCCAACAGCAGCCATGGAGGCAAAACTCCGAACTCCAAGACCTATAATGCCACTCACTCTTCTGATGCCCCAAACTGCAGTCCCAGTCCAACCCTCTTTTCTTACAAAACAGGGAAACTGAGGCCCCTAGAGTACATCCTCCTTTCCCAACCCTCCACGCCGGAGGACCCGGGTGTGCTCCTCTACCCACCCCCACGGCTCGACTGATGTTGTCCATCTTGTTGGCGACCTGTTGGAAGAGGGGGTAGCAGGTCTGACAGAGGCGCACCGGCCGGGCGCTGCGCACTAGACACCCGGTCAGCTCTGCGCTGCTGTTGGCGAAGTCCAGTAACAGCTCCCGACACTCGGGATCCAGATCCGGCAGGTCCGGGGGTAGTGACAGCGGCCCCAGCCTTCCGCCCTGCAGCAGGGTCAGGGACAAGTCCTCCACCTCCAGCAACTGCTGCTCCGACAGGAGGTCGTAGAGGACCCTGTGGGGGCTGCTGACCAAGGCGAGTGCGCCCAGAGCCAGCCCCGACCATAGCAGCGGCACCAGTAGCAGCCGCGGCAGAAGCAACGACCTCCGCCACGCGACTGTCGCGTCCGGACCCATCGCGGGGTTCAGAAACCCCAAGGCACTCACTGCCGCCTCTCCACCCCCAGCCGGTGCTGCTGACCGCCGCCGCTTCCGGCTTCCTCGGGCGCAGGCCGTGAGCAGGGTCACGAGGCGCGCGCGTCATGGCCCCGCCTTCGGCGCGCGGCGCCCCGCCCCATTGGCTGCCGAGAGCCTCTCGCGGCCCTCGGGCCAGCGCGCTTGCGGAAGCGCGCACACACAGGCGGGTTCGCGCTCCCAGCCGGCGACAAGCACCTGACTGAAGGGATGCGAGAGCGAGGGCTGCGTCAGGCTGTGGACCACCAAGCCGAGGCTCGCCCACCCTGCGACTACAGGCGTCCACCACGTCGAACAATTGAATCTCGGGGATCTGGGCCCTCGGTCGCCCACTGCTTTGGGAGTTCCCTGCGTTCTAGAAGTCTGAGTAGTTACTTCACACCGCAGAAAGCCGGACGGCCTCCGCCGTGGGAATTACGAGTGAGTTCCTTGAGAAAGCCTGCTGGCAGGTGCCTTTGCAGCTTTTTACTTAGTGGTTTCTTAGCATAATTTACCCCCTCAACCTATTTGGAAAGAGTAATAACATCTGTTGATTATTTTTGGATAGTGGAGCCTAATGGCTTCCGAGCTTTTTTTCTTTTAACTTGAAACTGTCAATGTCAGCGTTGTCCAATAGTCCTTGTGCGATAATGGAAGAATTCTAGATCTGCATTTTCTAATACGGTAGCCATTAGCCACTTGTGGCAGTTGAGCGGTTGTAACGTAGCTACTGCGACCGAGGAACTTAATTTTAATTGTACTTAAGTGTAAATAACCCCGTCTGGCTCGTGGTGCTGTGTTGGACAGCGCAGGTTCTCTCCCTGTGTAGCCTGGTGCTAGGGTGGCTAATGTCCAGGCTTGCTTGGGACTGAAGGGGTTCTTGGAGTGCAGCACAAACGTGCATCCAGTGCAAAACCCTGGAAAGTCCTGGGCAAACCTCATAGCTGCAAACTCCCAATTTCTGACATGCCCAAGGGAATGGCAGGGGACACTCTCTAACAGTGCTGGATACCATTGCTGGGCTGTAGGATGTAAGCTAATGACCCGGAAAATGGTTTTCTGACAAGTATCTGACGAACAAGTCTGATAGAAAAAATATTTCCTGGCTGTTTTGTATGCTCCCGCTTTCATTTTTGCCTTGTAAATTGCAGAGCTTCTGTACTAACTCCCATTCAGCATATGGTGCTAATTCATGTTTCCAAGGGTTCTTAAAGTTACTTTTTACCCATTCTGTTTGGTTATTGTTTTGTATTCCTAAATTTGCTTGTGATGGCTAAATTTTGTTTCATTTTCTTTACCAAGAAACTGAACTAGTAGGAAACTTGATTTATATAACAATAAATTTATTTTCAGAGAAGAGAAAAATAAGTTGTCTTAATTTTTCTCAAATGTTATCCTGTAACTTTAGGTCTTCCTATGCATTACCATTCTTAAGAGTTATTTCAGGCATCATCATGAGTTCAAACTCTGTGAAAAGTAATGTGGCACAGTCAACAACATTACAAATGCCCATACTCTGACCCAGCAAATCCACTTCTAGGAATTTACTTTAAACATATACTAACCTTTTATAGACATGATTATTAATTACAGTATTATTTGTAAGAGTAAAAGAATGGGTGAAAGAGAATGTTAAAGAAATCATGGGCCCTTTTCCCCCTCCCTTCCCTTCCTGGAACAAAGGGTGTCAGAGCACAGGTAAGAAGAGGAGGACATTGGAGGGTTAGGGGAAAGCATCAGCCTGTTGCAGAGTATTGGATCATGGGTAGGGTAAGAAGAGTTTCTATGCAGGGGAGGGGGCAGCACTGAGTGGGAGTTTGCTTACATTCAGAAGAATTGATCAAGTAAGAAAATATATTAAGGATAATGGGAGTCCAGTTTCTCACTGTCAGAAAAGGGAGTTACAAATATGAAAACAGAAAAGTCAGGGTACCTGGGTGGCTCAGTTAAGCATCTGACTCTTGATTTCAGCTTAGGTCATAATCTCAGGGTTATGAGATTGAGCCCCACCTCGGGCTCCTCTCTGGGCATGGGGCCTACTTCAGATTTTGTCTCTCTCTCTCTCTGTCTTTCCCTCTCCCTCTCTGCCGTTTCCCCCCAAAGAAAAAGAAAAAGAAAAACAGAGAAAAGTAGAATGAACTCTGTAATGCTGGATTAGAATTAGCAATATCAGTGACTGGAAATACATATAAATACAGAAATAAATATAGATGTAAATGTATATATGTGTATATTTATATATATGTGCATGCATGCACTGTGTGTGTGTGTGTGTGTGTGTGTGTGTGTGTGTTTTCCCTGGTTTTGTCCACTGAGAAGGCCTAGTAGCAGGGGCACCCCATTAATAATAATGAGTATATAAAGGGCCCAGATAGTGTCTTCTAAATATTATTCTCCACTAAAGGGAACCAAGAATCCTTGGAGAAATAACTGATTCCACCACTAGGGCAGGAAAAACACAAGTTTAGCCTGGATCATCTTGTTGTGCCAGAAAGCAAGAAAGTGCTCAAAGAATTAATGGGGACATTTCAACAACATACAGAAACCAGCTTGAATAGACTACCACTGGCCAAATCTGGGAAAATTTGAGCATCAAAATAATGATGGTTAACATGTCATAATCCATTGAATAAAACAGGAAATCATGAGCCTATATTGATATATTTAAATAAATGAATAAATTGAATGTTTCATGAGAAATAAGATATTTACATATTTTCAAAGTCACCTCCCCCAAAATACTTACTAATTACAAATGGAAAAAATGAGTAAATTTACAGTGGAAAGAAGTCTATCAGACTCCATGTTAATCAAATGGTCAATATGAATATCATCACAATGGGATAAATAGAAATTATATGCCACCTGATAAAACACAGTTAGAAGATCACAGCATCACTTCTGTTATATTCCTGGCCAAAGATACATAACATGATGCTAATATGAGAAAGCATCAGACAAAGCAAATTAGGGTTCATTCTAAAAAATAGCTAGCCTGGGGTGCCTAGGTCCCTCAGTTAGTTGATCGTCTGCCTTCGACTCTGGTCATGGTCCCAGGGTCCTGGGATCAAACCCTGCATTCGGCTCTCTGCTCAGCAGGAGCCTACTTCTACCTCTCCCTGTCTCTCCCCCTGCTTGTACTCTCTATCAAATAAATAAATAAAAATTTTTAAAAACTTTAAAAAATAGCTAGCCTGTAATCTTCAAAAGCATTATAGCTATAAGAGTCAGGGAAAGATTGAGAAACTGCATCTGACATGAAGGACATTATTGGGATAACTAGTTGTATTTGAATAGGGTCTGAGTATTAGATGATAGTAATGTATAATGTTAATTTCCTGATTTTGATAATTATATTGTGGTCAATGTAAGCAAATATTTTTATTTGTAGAAAATATATAGAAAAGCATTCAAGGGTGATAGGATATCAAGTTAACAACTTACTGGTTCTGGAAAAGAATTATTTGTACTATGCTTACAACTTTTTTATAAACTTGAAATTGTTTCAAACTCTAAAAATATATATTGTAAACACAATTAGGGTACAGCAATGCAGTAGAATTCTATGCATTTGAAATCTTATGTACTAATGTGGAACAATTGCCAAAATAAATGAAAAAAAGTGTCAGAGGAAAAGAATTCTTAATGCTCATGCATGCATATGCACAGACGGTCTCCAGAAGGTTACACAAAAATTGGTCACTTTGGTAAAAGAGGAATTGAGGTGAGGAGTGTGGGAACAGGGCTAGGAGAGACACCGTTCATTATAAACTTGAGTACTTATAAAATTTTGTTCCATAGGTGTATACTTCTTATGAAGTAAAATAATAAAAATTAAAAGAGTTCAATTTGTCATTCATTAGTGGGCTCAGGAGATTTATGAATCCCACAAAACTTGTTTGCAAAATTTTGTATGTATATATATTTTTCTGAGAAGAAAGTTATAGCTTTCATCATACTTTTTTATAGGGATCTCTAATCCAAAAGGTTAACAACCATTGATTTAAAATAAACCTCAATAAATTTTCTTCCTTCAAGTTTGAGTTACATTAAATTTGCTTTTTATCTCAGCTATCTTAGAAAATGTGACACAACAAAGCAAAACAAAAAGCAATAATTCATTGTGGTAGGTACCACAACAAACAAAGATGACTAGAACACAATTGTGCTCTCAAAGAATAAGATATAAAACCAAATGTGTACAATAAAATTAAATATTAAAGGAGATAATACATAAATGTCTTAGAAATATTAAAGATAGAACTAATTGCATCTAGGAGTTTGGAGAAGAGTCAGAAATGTCTCCAAAGAGAAAGCGATTTTTGAGTGGTATTTTATAGAATAAGTAGGAATTCACCTAGTAGCAGCTTCAGAATGTCTCCCTAGGGAGGAGTAAGTGGCAGAAGTCTAGATAGAAACAAGGACTGGAGAAGTTGTCTTAAAGCTGCATCAGTATGGCAAACACTGTTTTGTGGGGTTTTTAAAACGTATTTTGGGGGGGGGCAGAAAGAGAGGGAGAGAATCTCAAGCAGACTCCCCACTGAGGTTGAGTGCAGAGCCAGGTAGCTGGAATTTAGGACCCTGAGATCGTGACCCAAGCTGAAACCTGGAGTCAGATGCTCAACCAACTGAGCCACCCAGGAGCCCCACACTATTTTGTTTCTTAGGGTTACTGGTGGAAATCATGGGGATGGTGATGAAGCCAATCTGCCCACTTACATTCTGTGCTAAAAAAACGTAAATTTTATCCTTTAGGAAAGGGGGATTCATTTGAAGATTTAAGCAGGACAATAATAGAATTATTTGGGCATTTTAGGAACGGAACTCTCACAACAGCGTGGAAAATTTTTTTGCAGTACTAAGACTAATGCATAATTAAAGGAAAAGATGGTAAAGGCCTAAAAGAGGCTGAGGTGGGAGTGGGAGAGAAGAGGGATTAGATTGAAGAGATATTTATGATACAGAAGGAACTAGAATTGATTATGTAGTTCTGGAATGTGAACCAGTGATGGATCCAAGGTTACAAATTTGGGCAACTGGGTGAATGGTGGTGCCATGGACAGAAATAGAGAATACAGGAAGAGTGGGATACATTTGGACTGTGATAGAAACAGTGAATTCAACTGGAATTTTTAGCTTTTGATAGAGACACCCAGGGAGCGTTTTAAATTACACATCTGGTATATGGGAGAGTAGCCTAGGCTAGAGACTAAGAGTTGGGAGTTACTGATGTTTATGTGAAAGCTGAGTGCTTGAAGGTAAAGGAGTCATCCAGAGACTGAGACCCTAAGATTAATTAATGCTTGTTAAAGAAGATTACATTCATGGACGATATACATAGTAGCCCCAAAATTTAAGAATCAGATCAAGGAAAGGTCTCATCTTGAGTGTAAACCTAATAACAAAAGTAATGCCACTGCCTAAATTCAGGTCCTTTGCATCTTTTGCCTACATTATTTCAATAGCAAAGGACAGAGATCAAAGGAAAATGTAAGAAACCCAAAGAAGAGAAAGAGAAATTGACCTGTAGTGCCATCCCAAATTCCTCCAGTAAACTAAAAACATTAATCAATTTTCATGGAAAACTATTAAGAAAATTTACCCCTGTCAGGGCGCCTGGGTGGCTCAGTCAATAAGCAGCTGCCTTTGGCTTGGGTCATGATCCCAGGGTCCTGGGATCAAACCCCGCATTGGGCTCCCTGCTTAGCCGGGAGCCCGTTCTCCCTCTCCCACTCTCCCTGCTTGTGTTCCCTCTCTCGCTGTCTCTCTCTCTCTCTGTCAAATAAAATAAAATCTTAAAAAAAGCAAAAGAAAAGAAAAATACTTTGAAAAAAGAAAAGAAAATTTACCCATGTCAAATCACTGTGCTGTACACCTGAAACTAATGTAAAATCACATCAACTATACTTCAATAAAAAAAGAAGAAAAAGCAATACTATATGCCAATTTAAAAATATTTTTTTAATTTACCCAAAATTTGGAAGTAAAGCAAAAGAGAGTCAGTATGCTAGAACATTGTTCAACAGATTCAAGCAAGGAATAAACCTATGTTTGGCTCTTTACTATTTAATCAGAGCTCAAACACTATGATGTTACATGTTAATGTGCAGATTTCTCTCTGCTAGAAAAGATAACCCTGCAGGTTATGCTTTGATTACCCTGAGGATCATTAACAACTTTTGTATCTAACCTGGCAATTTGATCCTAATAGTCTTTCCTTTTTTCAATGTCTATATCCAGTTTGAGAGACATTAATGAATTCATAAATATTTGAAACATTTTTATTTTGTATTTGTATAAGAGTCATGTTTTTAGGTTTTTGAAAAATTATACTTTAATAGTTATTTCCTTCAGAACATGTGGAATTGGGGGAAAGTAAGGATGTAAGCCAAGAAGATAATCAAAGATGATCAGAGACCCAGGCCAATAACCAGTCTCCCTGCTAACACCTTTTCTCCCCTGTGGTCTGTTCTCACCATTACAGGCAAAATGATCTTTCAAAACCTAAGTTGGATTATGCCACTCTTTATGCTCTGACTCTACCAGTGCCTTACACATCTCGCTCAAAGTTAAAGGCAAAGGCTTTACTATGTCCTAGAAGGATCTACATGATCTGCCACTCCCACCAGCCTGCCCTTTCCCCCTAACCTGCTATAATTTTCTCCCTAGCACTTAATACCATATGTAATCCTATATAGTTGTTTATTTTCTGTCTCCTCCCACTGAAATTTAAGCTCCTTGAGAGCAAAGACGGACTAGAGATAGAGCAGTTTTGTCCACTGCTGTATCTGTAGTGCTTAGAACAATGCTTGGCACTTAATAGATGCTCCATATTTATTGAATATTTATACTTTTTCACTATCCAAAACAATTATTTCACCTTCTCTCCAAAACAATTATCTCACCTTGGAAAGGTTTGTTTTGGATAGTGAAAAAGTGTACATATTATGTAAGTGTAATAAGATTGCCAGGCATTATTGAGATTTGAGATTTGTGGCCATAATTTTAAGTTCTGACCAGTCAACCTAATGATGTGTTCTCTTCAGCAATGATCAGTTGTTCAGGTAAAAGCATAGAGCAACATAAAAGTTGAGCTTAAAATTGTTGGGACATTGACTAGGCCAGTGTGATGAAAGGAGAGATCACCATAGCACTTGTATGTCTCCTCACCTGACCCAGTTTCCCATGCCTTTCCACCTCTCACATCATTCCATTGGATCCTTTGGAACTCACAGTCTATCATCTATAATCTCCCATTTCCTCAACATCTTCTCTAAACAGTCCCTTAGCCCTCTTTGCCGTAACAAAACCTGGCTATCCCTTGATGACCTCACTTCCTCTATGCTTTGTGACCTGTAAAGATTTCATGGAACTTCCTCAAAAGCAACCCCAAGCTGAGGGTAAGTGGAGATCAGGCAGCTTTCCAATTCCCAAGCAGAGTGGTATACTTTGATCTGTTTTACACATTGGTATTTGACGTGAGATTTTTTTAAATTCCACTAGGGCAAAAATAATTTGGAAACCACTGTTTCATTACATTGTTGCAGTGGGCCACTGTCTGCTGTGTACCTGCAATCACCCCATTCCTGAGATTATCCTGATTCTGTCCCATCATCATGTTTTGGTTTATGAGGAGAAGTAATGTGGCTTTTTAGTTAGATCTCTGGACCAAGACTACAGTATAGCATTCAAAGATTCTAGACACTGAGCTCTGTGCTATGACAAGATGGGACTTTTAGGTTGTGGGGGGATGAGTGTATTTTGCCCACAGGAAGGAGTGTCAGTCACATATTTGGGTGAGCTGTAGTAGTCATTAATCATTCACTAACCATTTCCAGTTTTTCTCCTTCTGGCACATAGTAGGATTGCACTTTGCTGTACCCTTAGGTTAGCCATTTGACTTAATTTGGCCAGTAAAATATGAGCAAAAATGACAGGTTGAAGCTTTAGAAATCAATGTATGATTCACCAGGTTTCCCCTCCTCCCCCAGTTCCTCTCACCTTTCTAGATGATAGAAGTTCTGTCAGCCTGTGTGAGAAAGCATGGAACAGAACCTCCAGCTGACCTGTAATGGACATGCAAGTTGAGAAAGAAATAAACCTTCATTGTTTTGTTTTTGTTTTTTAAGATTTATTTATTTGAGAGAGAGAGAGAGAGCGTGAACAGGGGAAGTGGCAGAGGAGGAGGGAGAGAGGGAATCTCAAGCAGACTCCACGCTGAGCACAGAGCCCACCCTGAGATCTCACAACCCTGAGATCATGATTGAGCCGAAACCAAGAGTCAGTTAAGGGTCCTTAACTGACTGAGCCACCCAGGCGCCCCAAACCTTTGTTTTTATAAGCTATTACAATTTAGGAGTTGTTTGTTACCACAGCAAAAAACCTAGTCACATATTTCTTTGCTGATTCTCTCCCCACTATTTTCTCTCGTTCTCTCTTTGGATCTCCTTTTATGTGTTAGACCTTATAGTGAAGATAGTGCTCAACTTCCTCCAATGTCCATTCTCTCCTTCCTTTTTATCCTCTCCTTCCTTTTAATAATTGAACTCTTGAGTTTGAGCAGAGAATATGACCACATATGCAAGACTACATTCCGCAGCCTTCCTCGCAGCTAGATGTGAGCTGAAGTATTACGTATACCTTATGAGTTGTATCTTTATGTTTGTGGTTCTTATTGACCTCCCTCCTGCTAGTTAGAAAACATTAATTAAAACAGCAGCCCTGGATACAGGGATGGATATGGATGCAACATGTTTAGCACAACAGAGCCAGCTGGTCATAATGCAGAGCCATCTATCTTAGGTCATAAAGAAATAAACTTATATGCTATTTAAACCACTGTATTTTGGAGTCTCTTTGTTATAGCAACTTAAGCTTTTTCCTCATACAGTCCTCCTAGACTGTTACTTCAATTTTCTTATCACTGTGTCCTCTCCTATTTTTCCATCTCTTTGTCTTTTTACCTCACTTTCTGGAGATTTCATTAACTTTGTTCTCCAGTGCTTTTTTAAGTTTTTCATTTCTACCATATTCTTAATTTCTAAGAGTTCTTGTTTTATAGATGCTATATCTTTTTTAAAAGGTTTCTTCTTTCTCATAGCCTATTTCCACCAAGTTTTTTTCTCATTTTTTCCTTGGATGTCTGGTGAACTTTGGCTCTCTACTCATAGTTAAGAGAGAGGCACTACAAAGCTAAATGGAAGCTCATGGATAGAGGTATTTGACTATAGGCATTACTGTAGGCCAGTGGTTTTCAGTTGAAAGCAATCTACTCCCCTTCCCCAGGGACA
This sequence comes from Ursus arctos, assembly GCF_023065955.2. Taxonomy (NCBI): domain Eukaryota; kingdom Metazoa; phylum Chordata; class Mammalia; order Carnivora; family Ursidae; genus Ursus; species Ursus arctos. Next base: position 51,035,892 of record NW_026622797.1, on the reverse strand, counting down.
CTGACAATGTCTGGAGACATTTTTTGTTGTCACAGCTGGGGGAGCAGTGCTACTGGTATCTACTGGATAGAGATCAGGAATGCTGCTTAAAATCTTACAATGCACAGAATGGTCATCCAAAACAAAGAATTGAAAGTAGAAAAAGACTGGCAGTGTCTGTATTCAGTTAGTAAACATTTATTTAATCCCCCTATTCTCAGTATAAAAGGCCCCTGCCCTCATACATCCTTATGCCTCTTGGTCCAGACTCCCTCTGCTTCACTCTCCAGAAATTAGAAAACTTTGGGAGTGTTCTGCTGGGTGGGACAGAGCTGTAGGGAGCTTTTGTAAACAGACTTTCAGAATTTTAGCTCCTCCTTACCTACATTTTCAGAGGTACCTCAGGTTCTGTATTTCCCAGGTTACTCGAGAGTTCTATAATGTAATTCACTTGCTTTTTTTCCACTGTAGGCTTAGGATTCAACTTTTCTGGTTTCACTAACTCAGTTGTCACTAGCCCATTTGCTTTTGAGATCCCAATATTTTTATTTTGTTTTCTCACCTCCTGTTGTCTATGTCTTTGTGTGTCTTTTAAAAAATCCTTTTATTGTCATTTTGGTGGGATTTCAGCAAGAAGCAGATCTAATCATGCATTCGACTTGCAATCTTAAATAGCAGTTTCCTCTGTTTTACTTCACTCTTTATTAATTAGAATGTGTCTCTTATGCCCCCCACACCCACCCATTAAGTGATAACCTCATGGAGAATGTGAACTGTGTCCTGTTTATATTTTTATACTTAAGAACCTGGCCTTAGTAGGTACTTAATACATTTGTTACACTGAGTTTATGTAATGCAAATGTACACTGCTTTAAATGCTTTTTCCATTGATAAATCAGTGAAACTTATACTTTTTATTTTCCAAATTCTCTAATATGCAAAAAAACACAGTAAGTTAACTCCTAATGCCCATAAACTTTGCATGCCTGACTAGAATGGCCTGAATACATGGAACATGTAAATCATATTGTTCATTCAGTCTCGTGTATTCACTCTGATGGCCAATCTCATTTCCAAATCTCCCACTATAAAATAGAGTATTTTATGGCATCTGCATTAGAGGATATTTTTAAAACAATGAAGTTTAATCACATTTACCTGACAGGTTATCTGGTTATAAATGTATACTTACATGAATTTTATTAGAACTTCACGTTTGTATCAGTATATTTTTAAATAAATATTTCCTCAATAAAGAATAGAAATTTATATGAATATGTGTGCTCCAGCATTTGTATATTATCAGTCACCAAATTCTGATCACTGAACCCATTTCCTAATATAACAGGAAAATCTGGTGGTTAATTAGATACCTAATACATGATACTGTTTCTCCAATAGCCAGAATTCACAGGTCCAGGAATCAAGGGGTAGAAATGGGAGTGGTAGTACTCATTAGTACCTCTAGTAATCCACTAGCAAAATTTTTGCTTCTTGTTTCCATGGCCTTATGTTCCGCTGGCCTAGAGATCTTTGCTCCAAAGGGAGGAATGCTTCTACCAGACCATACAACAATGATTCCATTGAACTGGAAGTTCATACTGCTGCCTGGCCACTGTGGGTTCCTCATGTGTCTGAATCAACAGCAAAGGAAGGAGTTACTGTGCTACCTGCAGTGATTGATCCTGACTACCAAAGGGAAATTGGACTACTCATCCACTGTAGAGAGAAAGAAGAGTATGTCTGAAATACAGGGGATCCCTCAATATTACCGTGCCCTGTGATTAAGGCCAATGGAAAACTACAACAACCCAGTCCGGACAGAACTACTAATGGCTCAGACTCCTCAAGAATGAAGATTTGGGTCACCCCACCAGGCAAAGAATCATGGCCAGCTAAGGTGCTTGCTGAAGACAAAGGGAATGCGGAATGGATAGTGGAAGAAGGTAGTTTTAAATACCAGCGATGACCATTTGACTAATTATAGAAATGAAGGCTGTAATTGTCATGAGTATTTCTCCTTATTTTGTTATGCATGTATGTATGTGTATCACAAATATCTTTGTTTTCTTCCCTCTTATTTCCTTATCATATAATGTAAGATATACTGAATTTATGTCATAATATTTAAGTATTGTTAATTTTACATCATAGAATTTGGATTATGGGACATCAAGAAGAGTGAACATCACTCAACGATACTAGCTCATCTTCAGGAGAAAGAATTAGTATATTTCTGGTTGTATGTAGGATAGTTGTATCATGTTAGGTGGAATTATGACCTTGTTATTATCATTGTTTAGAAATTAAATTTGGTTTAAGGAGTTGCATATATGGGTTCCAAGTTGACAAGCAGTGGACTTCTGATGGTTAATTTTATGTATCAACTTGACTAGGCCATGGAGTGCCCAACATTTGGTCAGACATTATTCTGGGTTTGTCTCTAAGGGTGTTTCTGGATAAGCTAACATTTGTATGAGTACACTGAATAAAGCAGGTTGCCCTCCCTAATGTGGGTAAGCTTCATTCAATCAGCTGAAGACCTAAATGGAACAAAAAGACTGAGTAAGAGGAAACTCCTCCCTGACTGCTTTGAGCTGGGACATTGATTTTTTCTTCCCCTGCCTTCAAACTTGAACTGCCATATCAGCTCTTCTTGGGTCTTGAGTCTGACAGCTTTGGACTAGACCTTAAATTGTTGGCTCTCCTGGTTCTCAGGCCTTCAGACTCAGAATATAACTACACATCAGCTCTCCTAGGTCTCCAGCTTGCTAACTATAGATCTTGGGTTTTGTCAGCCTCCATAATCATGTTAGGCAATTCCTTATAATCATTCAGTCTCTCCCTCTATCTAGCCAGCTAGCTAGCTCCTGCTCCCTCTCTCTCTCTCCCTCTTTCTTCCTCTCTCACTCTCATTCCATATATATATATATATATATATATATATATATATATATATATATATATCTCCTATTGGTTCTGTTCTCTGGAGAACCCCAACCAACACACATATCTTAATTATAAATAGAAAAGTGATTGTACTATTTAAAAAATCTTAATTGTTCAGTTCTTATTAATAACCATATATTTTATATATCTCTTGATAGTTTCAAAATATGTTTTGTTATTTATTGTTTGTTATCCATTTAATTTGTTGGGATATATAGATTGCTAAAGAAATAAACAAGATGCTATAGAAATAGTATGTCTTTTTTAATATCAAATTTTAAGTATTGTTTGTAAGTAAGTCACATTTACTGTGTACATGACAACAGAAGCAGAAGGAAGAAAATGTTACAAGTAAGGTAAAGTGTATGAATGTTCATGTCTTAGCAAGTGCATGTTCTCCAGTTCACCTATGGCAATGTTTGAGCAAGTACTATTTGTTATCATCCTTCTACTATGCTTCTTGGAGACCTAGGCAATGTCAAATTGTTTGCTTTGTTTCTTTTGTAACCTATTTTATTTTTCTTCCAATTTTAATTCAGCTCAACTGTTCCATTCAAGTAAAGTCATTTTATCTCTCCTGTTCTGATTGACATTTTAATTATCCAGTTTTTAACAGCTGTGTCCACCCCAGCATTTTTATGAAGAATGGAGAACTATGCTTTCTGTATTTGAATAATGAAACTATGGAGAGGGTCATTTTTACCCCCAAAATTAGAGAAAGAAATTACCCACGAACAGAGACTATTCTGCTGCTCTGAGTACCATGGGGGAGATAGTTGCCTATCCATTCCCTTTTATTAGTCTCAACATTTTAAAGACGGTGACAGCTATTTAAACTATTACCTAAGGGGCACCTGGCTGGCTCAGTTGGTAGAGCATGCAACTCTCAATCTTAGGGTTGTGAATTCGAGCCCCATGTTGGGTGTAGAAATTACTAAAAAAAAAAAAAAGATTATGTGATGATAAAATAGTTTAAAAAATAATTACTTGACTTTATAGTAAAGAAATATATATGCATAGATATGCATATATGTGCATATAAATCTTGGACTTGTCGGATCTCATTTTGACTCTTCTGGGGCACCTTGATTGTATTCCTAGATCTTCAGAGACTGCATTCTTTGTGCATTTGATAACAACTGGCTGATGTGATAGAGGCAATAATGTGCCTGTGGGACTAACCAGTAGGCTTCAATCAAGACAGTCTATCTCTTGGATCACTTCTGTTTTCAAGAATCAGAAACCAATTCAAGTTAACTTAAGCAAAAAGTGGAAAACATAAGAATGAAACCAAGGCCATGTCTCAGGGTGGGACTGTAATTACGCATGAGACACTTTCTTTGTTCCGCTCTATGTATCTCTTTAACTACCTAGTCTTCATGTTAGAAAATATGGCTGCACAAACCATTTTATATCTCCTGAATTAAAGATTTCAACTTAAACACAGACCAGATCTCTTACTCCCAATTCCAAATTTTTCAAGTCTGAGTCTCTGCCCAGCCGAAACTGTATTTAATATGAAAGTTAGGGGACATAATTTATTACCATGGCTGCTTGGAGGCTATCCTATGACCATGTAGATAAGGGGAAAAGGGAGAAGTTTGCAGAGAGGGGAGGCTGGATGCCAAACTTAATAGGTGTCCATTACAAGACCCTTCACTTCCCTCCTAATGGAAATTTGATATTAAACAGTAGCCTACTGGCAGGGCACCTGGGTGGCTCAGTTGGTTAAGCGTCTGTCTTCAGCTCAGGTCATGATCCCAGGGTACTGGGACTGAGCCCTATATCAGGCTCCCTGCTCAGCAGGGGAGCCTGCTCCTCTCTCTCCCTCTCTCTCCCTCTGCTGTTCCCCTTGCTTGTGCTCTTTCAAATAAATAAAATCTTTAAAAAAAACAAAAACCAGAAAACAGTAGCTTACTGGAGTCCCTTCAATTCATACCTAAGTATGGTTTCTTAAAATACAGCTCATTATTTGGGCCATTCTCACACAAAGAGACTTAATTGACTGTGGCAAATTTGTTACTAGATTTTGAGCCATCTTCAAATTTAAATATATGTTAATTATCCAGATCAGCTTTGCAGAGATTCAGTTATCACAGTGCCTGAAAGACCAGAATGGACAAATAGTCAGTCACTCAGTGTTTCCAGTGGGTTCCAGCCTGAGATCCCTAGACATCTAAGAGTACGTAAGGAAAGAATTAAAGATCCATAAGCTATTTCCAATATTTAATAAAGTCTAAAAGAAATCATAAACTTAACCTGATACATCAAAAACTTGACACCTAACAAATTTTTCTGTTTTAGAATGTAATTATATCAAGGCAGGCAGTAAACCTATTATTCCATGCTACTTGAGCTCTGGATGGATACACATACACACACACACACAATGGTTCATTAAATAGATTCTGAGTGAATGACTTATATCCCGGGAGAAATGTGACTTTAATAAATGTATATGTGGCCACTATTATTCTGTTTATGTTCTAAAGACTGTAGAAAGAGAAACAAAATTCAAGATTACCAAAGTAAACTTTCCTAGAAATCTATAAACATGAGATAACTAGGCATCTCTAAAATAATAAGGTCTAAAGTAATGACCTCTGGAAAATCCTGCTTTCCTCTTAAAATATATTAAAAATATCATCCAGCCCATTGTTAGAAGATGTATTGATTAGGATAATATAATGCCTTAATGACAGAAATCTGTGGGTGATAAGTTGTTTCCAGAAATGTTCCGCCTTTAGAGCATGAATTTTGGATCCTATGAATGTCAAGACCTTGGATGTTTAGGATTTTCTGCAAGTCCTCACCCCTGTAATGCTCACAAATATTTGGTTATTTCTCTGCTTCATTCCATGATTAGGCCCTCTGGACCCAGATGGAAAGAACAAGATGGTAGGAAAGGTTTCTAAGATACTTATTCCCTACTTGTAGTCCAAATTGTTAGAAATCTTTCATGCCCTAAGCAGTTGTACACATAATTGCCTGAAATCCACTTTGCAGCAAAGCCACTCATCTTCCTATAGCCAAGATATGTCAGTAGGTCATTTTGAGCAGCTTGAACACTTTTCTCACCTCACCAAGGCTCAAACCTCTGCACTAAGTTGCTATTCCATTCTGCCTTTCAGAAAAATATTTACAGTAGACCCTTAAACATTTCTGGTCTAAACTGTACAGATCCAATTATACACAGATTTTTTCAATAAACACAATACTGTAAATGTATTTCCTCCTACGATTATCTTAATATTTTCTTTTTCTCTTTATTGTTATAATATAGCATATAATACACATAACATACAAAATATGTGTTAATCAACTGTTTATGTTACTGGTAAGGCTTCCAGTCAACAGTAGGCTATTAGTAGTTAAGTTCTGGGGGAGTCAAAAGTCATATACAGGGGCACCTGGGTGGCACAGCAGTTAAGTGTCTGCCTTCAGCTCAGGGCGTGATCCCGGCATTATGGGATTGAGCCCCACATCAGGCTCCTCCGCTATGAGCCTGCTTCTTCCTCTCCCACTCCCCCTGCTTGTGTTGCCTCTCTCGCTGACTATCTCTATCCTGTCGAATAAATAAATAAAATCTTAAAAAAAAAAAAAAAGACATATACAGATTTTCCACTGTGCAAGAGTCGGCCCTTGCTGTGTATAACCCCCACGTTGTTCGAGGGCCAACTGTAATCCCGGTTCAAATAAGAAAGCCCATAATTGCAATTTTGTCTTTAAATGTACCCTCTAGAGACAAACCATAAGAGACTCTTAATCATAGGAAACAAACTGAGGGTTGCTGGAGGGGAGGGAGGTGGGAATGGGGTAACTAGGTGATGGACATTAAGGAGGGCACATGATATAATGAGCACTGGGTGTTACATAAAACTGAGGAATCACTGAATTCTGCCTCTGAAACTAACATTATATATTAATTAACTGTATTTAAATTTGAAAAAAAATTTAAAAATGCACCCTCTACTTCAGTCTTGGAAATGATATATCTAAGTTTGGGGGGAAAAAAGTGAAAGATTAGAAGCAATAATGAAGACACAAATTCTAATATGAAGTATTAGGTTTTTAAAGCATTGTTTTAAATATAAAGCTACACAGAAACAGACCCATAAATACAGAGAACAAACTGATGATTGTTGGGCAAATAGGTAAAGCGGAGTGGGAGATACAGGCTTCCAGTTATGGAATGAATAAGTCACAGGATTAAAAGGTACAGCACAGGGAATATAGTCAATGATATTGTAATAGCATTTTATGGTGACAGATGGTAGCTACACTTGTGGTGAGCATAGCATAAGGTATAGACTTATTGAATCATGATGTACATCTGAAACTAATGTAATGTATATCAACTATATTTCTATAATAAATTATAAAGCTACATATTCAAAATTGATTCATATTTTGTGATGGACTAATCATTTCTCAAGTGTGCTTCTTTGTAAGGCTATGAAAGGGGAAAAGTAGGTAGGACATGTATTAATGACTAAGGTTTTCTCACCCTTAAATACTTGGACAGGATGTTCTTTGTAAAGCAAATGTAGTGAAAATTCCCCTTTTCTTCCTTGAAGCTTCTGTGAGTCTTTCTTCTTTAGATAAAATGAGCTTTTTTGAACACATGACAAGAAGGAGTTCAATGTAACAAGCAATCATGGTTTTTTTTTTTCAAAGATTTTATTTATTTATCAGAGAGAGAGAGAAAACTAGCACAAGCAGGGGGAGCAGCAGGCAAAGGGAGAAGCAGGCTCCCTACTGAGCAAGGAACCTGATGCCAGGCTCCATCCCAGGACCCTGGGATCATGACCTGGACTGAAAGCAGACACTTAACCAACTGAGCCACCCAGGCATCCCAGCAATCATGTTATTTTAAAGAGCTCCAGTCCTAGGTTTTTCTCATAGTCTGGGATTGGGAATTTGTTCTTTTTTTTTTTTTTAATAAAGAAAATATGGAAAAGCACATTTGATAATGTACCAAATAAATACCCATGTTCCCACAACCCAGATTTTAACAGTTACTAACATTTTGTCATTTTTTTGAAAGTCATTTCTATTAAAGTATTTTTTAAATTCCCCTTCATTTTTCCTCTAATCCCATTTGCTCCTACTCTCTCCCCAATCCAGACTATGACCCTCATATTGTGTTTTATTAGTATCTATTGCTGCATAACAAATTACCCCAAAACTTAATGGCTTAAAACAACATTTATTTTCTTAACAGTTTCTGTGGATCAGGGATCTTGTGCTTTACATGGACCCTCTGGGTCAGGATCTCTCACAAGGTTGCAATCAAGTTGTTACCCAGGGCTGCAGGTTCAACTAGGGCAGAATCCACTTCAAAATTCACTCAGTGGTTGTGGGCAGGATTCAGCTCCTTGAAAATGGTCAGACTGAGGGCTTTAGTTCCTTCCCGGCTCTTAGCTAAATGCTGCCCTCAGTTCCTTGGCACATGGACTTTTCCATAGAGCAGCTCACAACATGCAGCTCGTTTCATCAGAGCTAGAAGAGCCAGAGCCAACAAGAGAAAAGTCAGAGTTTTTTTATACCTAATCTTGAAAGTGACACCATAAATTCTATTCATTACAAGCAAGTCACTAAGCCCTGGTCAAACTCAAGGGGAGGAGATTATACAAGGCCAGGATTCACTGGGGATCATCTTATGAGTTGACTACCAATGTATGTGTCTTTCTGGCTAATTATTTTATACTTTTCTATGAATATCTATGAATGAACACTTTATAAACATAAAAATGTGCAATGTTTCATATGTTTTCAATTTATGAAAATGATTTCATAATGTGTATATAATTATGTGTCTTCCTTTTTTTCTCTCAATATTGTATTTTTGACATCAATTCATGTTGGTCTGTTTAGATTCTAGTTAGTTCCTTTTAACTACTATTCAGTACTCAGTCTGTGGATTACCTCGTTTTACCTAAAATTCTATTCATTCATTTTCCTGTTAATGGACGTTTGTTTCCTTTTTTGTTTGTTTTGGTGTTACTAATGAAGTGACAACGAGCAACTTTGCATATGTCTCTTTGAGTACATATACAGGAGTTTCTATAAGCCTAGATGTTATTTAAATGTTATAACATACTTCTAAATTGTTTTCCTGAGAGATTATACCTGTTTATACTTATGCCAGTAGTTTAAGAGATTTACCTTTCCCCAATTTGAATGCCAACCCTTAATTGGTGATACATGATATCTCCTTATTGTTTTACTTATTTTTTTCCTAATTACCTGGAAGGTTGAGCATCTTTTCACACGTTGGTGAATCATTTGGATTTCCTAATCCCTTTGATTTCTGTTCACATACTATAGCCATCTTTCTGTTGAGTTATTTGTGCTTTTCATTACATTGATTATATGTTTTCATTACTTTGATTATATGTTTTTTGTCATACAAAAAAACTAACGTCAAATGTCAGTTCTTTGCCTTAATGATTTGTACTTTTTGTGTCTAGTTTAAAAAATTTTAAGGGCGCCTGGGTGACTCAGTTGGTTAAGCATCCAACTCTTGATTTCAGTTCAGGTCATGATCTCAGGGTTATGAGATCAAGCCTGGGCTCCAGGCTCCAGGCCTGGGGCTCTGGGATGAGCCTGGAGCTTAAGATTCTGTCTCTCCCTCTGCTCCTCCCCACTCTCCCTCTCTTTAAAAAAAAAAAAAAAAAAGACGCTTTCTGTGAGCCAAGATCCTAAAGATATTCCCTGTATTTCCTTCAAATGGCTTTAAAGTTTTGTGTTTTTTTATGGGGCTCCTGGGTGACTCAATCGGTTAAACATCCGCTTTTGGCTCAGGTCATGGTCCTGGGATCCAGCCCTGCATCGGTCTTCCTCCTCAGGGGGAGTCTGCTTTTTCCTCTCCCTCTGCTGCTCCCCCTGCTTGTACTCTCTCTCTGTGTCAAATAAATAAAATCTTTTTTAAAAAGTTTTTTTTTTTTTTTACACTTCAGGCTTTAATCTATCTGAAATTTGCTTTTGTGTTGTCTGTGAAGTTGAGATCTTAATTTTATTTTTCTATGCAGAAAGTGAATTGTTCCAACATTATTTATTGTTCATCCTTTTTATCCCTGATTTCAGTATCACTTCTATTATAGATCAAGATTTCCTAAATACATAAGTCTGTTTCTGGGCTTTCTATCCTCCTCAGCTGATTTCTTCAAACATTTCTGAACCAGTATTAAGCTATTTTAATTGCTAAAGCTTTATAATGACTTGATATTTTAAAGAGCAAGTCCTACCTCCTTGTTCATTTCTTTCAGAACTGTTTAGGATATTTTTCGATATTTACTCTTCCATTTGCATTGTAATCACTTTTTCAAGTTGCATAAAAAATTCCACTTGGAATTATGGTACATTTATACATCAAATTGGTATGTTTTGAAATCAAGTTTTCCCAAAGAAGAACATGGTATGTACCTCTATTTTTTTTTAAGTCCTTATGTCCTTTATAATATGTTACAGTTTTCTCCTTAAAGAATGTATATATCTTTTGTTAGATTTATTCCCAGGTACCTTATAGTATATTTACTATAGTGAATGGTCTCCTTTTTCAATTAGTTTTTTAATTGTTTACATAATGCTGATTTATAGAAATGCCATTAATTTTTGTGTTAGTATTATGTCAAGGGAAATTAAATGTCTTCACTAATTTTACAAGTTTGACTATAAATTACCTTAGATTTTCCAAGTGGATTATTATAGCATCTGCAAATAACACTTTTTATTTTTTCTTTTCCTGAGTGGACATTTATCCTTTGTTTTGACCACCCAGCATCTAAACTCCTTTCTATGTTTGAGGAATTTCCCACTTTCTGAGTCTGGTTGTAGGACAAAGACTGGTCCCTCTTTAGGAGCTTAAAATATTCCAAACTTCTTTCCCAGCCTTCCTTACAGCTGAGGAACAAGCAATTAATGATACTGTACTGGTGACAGCAGTGACAGTAAGAGCAGTGTTGGAGCAGAGCTGACATCAGTGTTAGCAGGGGTAGCAGTTGAAGTCAAGTTGCAAGAACAGAAGTGATAATGGTCTATCAATAATGTATAGGCCTCAGTGGTGGCAGCAAAGGATTCCTTGTCAGACATTCCTACAGCATGTTATAGGCACTTCTGGAAACTCAGTCTTAAGCCTGGTTTCTCAGCTATCCCAATGATTCCGTGAGCTGTCAAATATTCTGGTAATAAACTCTTTCTTCTTAGTCAACCAGAGTCAGTATCTATTGCTCTTAACTAAGAATTCTAAGGGATATATTTTGGGTCTTTGAACTTTTATTCTATTTTTTTTTTAAATCTCAGTGGGTTGTCAAGGATTTCCAGTACAGTGTTAAAAAGTAGGAGTAGGGGGCGCCTGGGTGGCTCCGTCGGTTGAGTGTCTGCCTTCAGCTCAGGTCATGATCCCAGGTCGAGCCACCTGTCGGTCCCCTGGTCAGTGGGGAGCCTGCTTCTCCCTCTCCCTCTGTCCCCCCGGGCTCATGCTCTCTCTCACTCTCTCTATTTCAAATAAATAAAATATTTTTTTAAAAAAGTAGAAATGGTAGTATTTAGTATGGCCTTGCTCCTAAATTTAAAAGGAGTGTTTCTGGGGTCTGGCTAGCTTAGTCCATAGAGCATGTAACTCTTGATCTGGGGGTCATGAGTCAGAGCCCCACATTGGGTATGGAGATTACTTATTTAAAAAAAAAAAGGAATGTTTCTGAAGTTTCACCACTCAGCATGCTGTTTGTGTGTTTTTAGCAGATATCAAATAATCAGGTTAGGGAAATTCTCTTCATTAATATTTGGCTGAGAAGTTTTTTAAAATCATGAATGGATCACATTTAGGTCTTTAATCCATTTTGAATTTATTTTTGTGTATGGTGTAAGAAAGTGGTCCACTTTCATTCTTTTGCATGTTGCTGTCCAGTTTTCCCAACACCATTTCTTAAAGAGACTCTTTTTCCCATTGGATATTCTTTCCTGTTTTGTCAAAGATTCATTGACCATATAATTGTAGGTTCATTTCTGGGTTTTCTATTCTGTTCCATTGCTCTGCTTGTCTGTATTTGTGCCAGTATCATACTGTTTTGATCACTGCAGCTTTGTAATATAACTTGAAGTCCAAAATTGTGATGCCTCCAGCTTTGCTTTGCTTTTCCAAGGTGCTCTGGCTATTCAGGATCTTTTGTGGTTCCATATAAATTTTAGGATTTTTGTTCTAGCTCTGTGAAAAATGCTATTGATATTTTGATAGGGATTGCTTTAAATGTGTAGATTTCTTGGGGGCGCCTGGGTGGCACAGTGGTTAAGCGTCTGCCTTCAGCTCAGGGCGTGATCCCGGCGTTATGGGATCGAGCCCCACATCAGGCTCCTCCGCTATGAGCCTGCTTCTTCCTCTCCCACTCCCCCTGCTTGTGTTCCCTCTCTCGCTGGCTGTCTCTATCTCTGTCAAATAAATAAATAAAATCTTTTAAAAAAAATAAATAAATGTGTAGATTTCTTTGGGTAGTATGGACATTTTAACTATATTTATTCTTCCAATCCATGAGCATGGAATGTCTTTGCATTTCTTTGTGTCTTCTTCAATTTTTTTTATCAGTGTTTTATAGTTTTCAGAGTATAGGTCTTTCACCTCTTTGGTTAGGTTTATTCCTAGGTATCTTACTGTTTTTGGTGCAGTTGTAAATGGGATTGATTCCTTGATTTCTCTTTCTGCTGCTTCATTATTGGTGTATATAAATGCAACAGATTTCTGTATGCTGATTTTGTATCCTGCAACTTTACTAAATTCGTGTACCAGTTCTAGCAATTTTTTGGTGGAGTCTTTCAGGTTTTCTATATATAATATCATGTCACCTGCAAATAGAGTGTTACTTCTTCTTTGCCAATTTGGATGCCTTTAATTTCCTTTTGTTGTCTGATTGCTGTGGCTAGGACTTCCAGTACTATGTTAAATAACAGTGGTGAGAGTGGACATCCCTGTCTTGCTCCTGACTGTAGAGGAAAAGCTCTCAAATTCAAAATGGATCAAAGACCTGAATGGGAGACATGAATCCATAAAAATCCTAGAGGAGAACATAGGCAGTAACCTCTTTGATATCAGTCATACCAGCTTCTTTCTAGATATGTCTCCTGAGGCAAGGGAAACAAAAGCAAAAATAAACTGTTGGGACTTCATCAAAATAAAAAGCTTCTTCTGCACAGTGAAGGAAACAATCAACAAAAGTAAAAGGTAACCTACAGAATGGGAGAAGTTATTTGCAAATGACGTATCTGATAAAGGGTTAGTATCCAAAATGTATAAAGAACTTAGGAAACTTTATATCCAAAAAATGAACAATCCAATTTAAAAAATGGGTAGAAGACATGAATAGACATTGCTCCAAAGAAGGCACACAGATGGCCAACATCTCTCATGATCAACATCACTCATCATCAGGGAAATGGACAGGAAAACTGGACAGCAACATGCAAAAGAATGAAACTGGACCACTTTCTTACACCATACTCAAAGATGCTTAACATCACTCATCATCAGGGAAATACAAATCAAAACTACAATGAGATATCACCTCACAACTGTCAGAATAGCTAAAATCAACAGCATAAGAAACAACAGGTATTAGTGAGGATGTGGAGAAAGGGGAACCCTCTTGCACTGTTGGTGGGCATGCAAACTGGTGCAGCTATGCTGGGAAATAGTATGGAGGTTCATCAGAAAGTTAAAAACAGAACTATCTTATGATCCAGCAATTGCACCACTAGTTGTTTACCCAAAGAATACAAAAATACTAATTCAAAAGGATTTATGCATCCCGCCTTTTATAGCAGCATTATCTACAATAACCAAACTATGGAAATAGCCCAAGTGTCCATTGATTGATGAGTGGATAAAGAAGATGTGGTACACACATACACACACACACACACACACACACACACACACACACACAATGGAATATTACCCAGTAATAAGTAAGTAAATTAAGTAAAATAAGTCAGAGAAAGATAATACCGTATGATTTCACTCATGTGGAATTTAAGAAACAAATGAGCAAAGGGAAAAAAGAGAAAGGCAAACCAAGAAACAGACTTTTAACTATAGAGAACAAACTGATGGTTACCAGAGGGGAGAGGGGAGGGAGGATGGGTTAAATAGGTGTTGGGGATTAAGGAGTGCACTTGCTGGGACGAACACTGGGTGATGTATGGAAGTGTTGAATCCCTATATTGTACACCTGAAACTAATATTAAGAGTATTAGTATGTTAACTAACTGGAATTTAAATAAAAACTTAAAAATAAATTAATTTTAAAATTTTTAAGATTTTATTTATTTATGTGAGATAGAGAGCAGGAGCAGGGAGCCGAGGGAGAAGGAGAAACAGACTCCCCACTTATCAGGGAGCCCAAAGTGGGGCTCAATCCCAGGACCCCAGGATTAAGACCTGAGCTGAAGGCAGCTGCTTAACCAACTGAGCCACCCAGGTTCCCCTAAAAAAATTTTTTTTAACAATGAAAAATCTGAAGAAAAAAACCCCCACGAATGAGGATTACATTTTAGCAAATGCTTTTAAATGTATCTTTTGAGGTAATCATGATATTTCTTCTTTAATAGAGTATGTGGTGAATTTAATTAATAGATTTCTAAAGTTATTTTACATTCTTATAAATCCTATTTGATCATTTTTATACGATGTTAGATACAATTTTCTAATGTTTTATGCAATATTTTACATTTGTGTTCATAAGTGAAATTACCTAAAATTTTATTTTCTTCTACTTTGCTTTGGGTGTCAGGATTAGTCTAGCCTCAGAAAAAGAGTTTGGTAGCTTTCCCTCTTTCCTATTCTCTAGGACAATTTGTAAAGATAGATCTTTTCTTTCTTCGTTGGTAAAACTGACCTGGCCTGTGCATTAATCATGTTTTCTATTTTCTGTATTTTATGATTCTGTGATATCTTGGGGCCTACGGACCTGGGGAGGGATTGCCCCTACCAGGATTAGCTAATTCCTAGAGATAACAAGCAATTTGCCTTTGAACTTGTCTTTGATATGCAAACCAAACAATCATGAGTCTTTAAACCCCTCCTTTCATCAGATGCCTGCAGAGATAGTATCCCCCTGCCATAAATGACTTTAGTGCCAGGTACTAGACAACTACGGATTACCTCTTATAGCTCAGAGCCTGCAAAAATTATTCAAACTATCCAATCCTGAATGTGCTCAGTTTGCCTACCATCACTCATCCATTCTTTCTGGCCCATGCTTTCTTTCCCCTTTGCTCTTTCTGCGTCTTGATTATCCCTGGTGCTTTCCTGTCTAGTCCCCCCGTGTGGTGGGCCATGCTTCCTTTTTAACAGATCTGTAAGTATAAAAACCTTTCTTCCGTCATGACAGTAATTTTTCTGTCTTCGTATCTTATCATATCTAATTAAGACAAATCCTGGGTACATTATTTTAAAACAGCCTAGTACTTTTGATGATACCAGAGTTTTTATTAGAGTTTTACCACAGTAAGAGTTTTATTATGCCAATAAAATTTTCTTTTTTAATGTAATTATTATTTTTATCTTTGATATTATTAGCCATATCTTCTGTAAAGTACTTTTTTATGACTTTTCATCCAATAGGTTTATTTATTTATTTATTTTCTTCCAAGATTTTATTTAAGTTCAAGTTAGTTAACATATACTATAGTATTGGTTTCAAGAGTAGAATTTAGTGATTCAGCACTTACATATAATATCCAGTGCTCATCACAACATGTGCCCTGCTTAATAATGCCCATTACCCATTTAGCCCTTCCCCACCCACCCACCTTCCCTCTAGCAACCCTCAGTTCTCTATATTGAGTCTCTTATGGTTTGCTTCCCTCTCTGTTTTTGTCTTATTTTATTTTTCTTCCCCTTCTCCTGTGTTCATCTGTTTTGTTCTTAAATTCCACATATGAGTGAAATCATATGGTATTTGTCTTTGACTGACTTATTTTTCTCAGCATAATACTCTCTAGTTCCATCCATGTTGTTACAGATGGCAAAATTTCATTCTTTTTGATGGCTGAGTAATATTCGTGTGTGTGTGTGTACACACCACATCTTCTTTATCCATTCATCAGTCAGTGGACATTTGGGCTCTTTCCATAATTTGACTATTGTTGATAGTGCTGCCATAAACACTGGGGTGCATGTGCCCCCTCAAATCAGTGTTTTTGTATCTTTTGGATAAATACCTAGTCTTGCAATTGCTGGGTCTATTTTTAACTTTTTGAGGAACCTCCATACTGTTTTCCATAGTGGCTGCACCTTGCCAATAAAGTTTTCTTAACAGTTATTGTTCTAGGTAGTTTTTCTGTTTCTTCTTGAGTTGGTGATTTTTTTTTTTTTTTTTAGAAAATTGGCTATTCAGGGGCGCCTGGGTGGCACAGTGGTTAAGCGTCTGCCTTCGGCTCAGGGCGTGATCCCAGCGTTATGGGATCGAGCCCCACATCAGGCTCCTCTGCTATGAGCCTGCTTCTTCCTCTCCCACTCCCTCTGCTTGTGTTCCCTCTCTCGCTGGCTGTCTCTATCTCTGTCGAATAAATAAATAAAATCTTTAAAAAAAAAAAAAAGAAAATTGGCTATTCAGTTTTCAAACATACTGACAAAATTGATAAAGTGATCCTGATTTTTAAATATTTACAATTTCTATAGTAAGGTTGCCCTTTAAAATTTCTAATATTGTTCACTTAATGCCATTCTCTTATTTTCTCGATTACTTTGTGAAAGGTGCATCTATTTTATTGGTCTTTTCAAACAAGCTGCTGTTTGGTTTTATTGATCATCTTTTATTTTTCTGTTTTCATATTAATTTCTGATTTTATATTTGTTTTTTCTTTTACTCTACTTTCTATGGATTTTTGTAGCTTCTAGAATTGAATGCCTAGTTCATTTATTTTCAGTTTTTCTTATTTTCAAATAAATTCTCCACTCCCCAAATTTCCTTCCATATTGAAAGAACTCAGTGTAATACTCCTGACCTATGTCCACCCTTGCTGCACTGCAAGACAAGGAAGGAGACTTATTTGACTGGTAAATTTTAGAAGAATTCTGAATTCTTCTAAGAACTAAGAACATTTGGCTCAACTCTTCTTCCCTTCCTTTTGAGAGTAAATAACCAGCAAAGAGCATGAGTTCCCTTCTGCTATTGTGTGATGTAACTCTGTAGATAGGATCCCATGTGGGGAGGCCTGCCCACATCCAGTGTCCCTGTATATAAACTCCCAGTTCTGGACCTATGTTGCCCCTTTATGAGTCCTGTTTGTTACTGTTATTCCATGAAAGAATTTTTTTTTTATTCTGCTGAGAACATTGTGCTGATGTATTAAGGGTTGGGGTGGAGGGAAATACTCAAACTCGAATTCAACTCTTTCTCATTGATAGTTAACAACTAAAACCCAAGATAACTAACAAAATGTTCTTCAAAATAGAGCATGTGAACTGATGCTATAAATATAGATAGGCAAATTCCTATACATCTATTCCGCTTTGTAACCAGTTTTACTTAATTTAGCCCTATCATCAGCTGTATGACTCTTAATTATTTAATCCCTCTGAGCCTCAGTTTATTTATCCAAACAAGGGTCAGATGATTTTAAGGCAATTTCAAAATATAATGTTCTATTGGTTCTATAATTTTTCAGTGACTCAGTGATATTTTTTTAAAATTGTAACTGAATGCTATTACTTACAGTTTTGATGAGTATTTTCATCAAAATATATGGCACTATTTTTTTCATGCTTAGTATTAACTTTTTCTGGTGGACCAACCTGGTAGCAGGAAAACAGAAAAGTAGTGAGGCAGACAAAATATATATAGCAGAGGTCCCAGCATGTTGGAGGTAATGGAGGGGAGGCAGCCTGCTGAAGGTCTGGAGCTTGAGAAACCCAGCGGCTTGCTGGGAAATAATGGATTCCCAGAGTCAGGGACTTGACATTTGGTTCCAGGATAAAGGGATGGGTATAGGAGAGAGATTATTTGACCATACTTAGACGCCTAGAATGGACTCCCTTGCCTAGTCCAGCCCCTTAGACTCCTCATATTCTGAGCAAACGGGCTGTAAAAACTAAACCGGAAAAAGCTAAAAGATGTAGTTTTGTTTTTAAAGCTTTTTTTTTTTTAGATTTTATTTATTTGAGAGAGAGAATGAGTGAGGGGAGAGGGAGAGGGAGAAGCAGACTCCCTGAAGAGCAGGGAGCCCAACATGGGACTCAATCCCAGCACCCTGGGATCATGACCTGAGCAGAAGGCAGACGCTCAACCAACTGAGCCACCCAGGTGCCCTATAGTTTTGTTTTTAAAGTTATGTTGTCTTTGAGAAGTTAAGAGCATGAGTCCCCTGAGGCACAGATATCAGTGACTACAGATAGCATCAGGGACTTGCCAGTGACAGATGGGCCAGGAGTCCTAATGATGGCACCAGGGAACTTGCACAGCCAAGCTGCTGCAGAGGCTAGTGGTGGAGACTTGGCAGGCGGCCATGGGATACATTGCCAGAGTGCATCAGAGGGAAAGGATCAGTGCCCCAGGATGGCCCCAGGATGGCCCCAGGACCAGTTCTAGGGGCAACATGCAATATTACATAGTGTGTTTCAGAGGCAGAGGGCCTGGAGCTCTAACAAAGAAATGGTGACTGTGACCATTATTGTGATACACTTCTTACTGCCTGTTTGGAAAACATGAGTTATATTTTTCTGACCCTAGACCTACCCTTCTGCTCATTTCCACATTTTGGAGTTCCCTCTTGCTTCTTTAGACAATCCTTCTCCATTCAGAGGAGCTAATACTAGCCCTTGTATGAGCATTGCATTTCCACTGTACCACGGCACACTCCCCCCCGCCGCCGCCATGATTCTCTGTTTCTCAGTTGTGTATGAATGTTGGGGCTGTGGAGCTGATGTCTTCTATTCTAATATGAATATGCTGCGGGGGCCTGTAAGGGTTAGGGTGAGACCCCAATCTTATGAATACACTTCTCACTTGAAGAGGGCGATCATTTTGGGGGTGAGCCATCTGAGTGAGTATGAGAGTTCAGACAGGAAACTAGAACTCTGGTCAGAATCTAAGGAGGAAGACCCAGCCCCTCTGTCTCAATGTAGATTCCTGGGGCTTTATATAGCACTAAGTACATGCTTGGCTCGTGGAGGTCAAAATGGCATCTGCCATGTGGAGGGAGGATAACCTTCAAAATATTTCTTTTCCTGGGTTTTCCAACCAGTGACATGAGTCTTTATCATGGGTGCAAGTTGTGTCTCAGAAACTGTGTTTATTTCCTTTTTACCTTCCCTCTTGCTGTTTAGGCTTGAGTAAAGTCTTTTTTTAATGTTCTAACCAGATCTCTGCTGTGCTATTGGGAAATAAGAGGACTGGTTTCTCACTCGTGGCCCCTGGAGGTGAAAAATCTGGACTTTATTTAAATGAAATAAGAAAGACAATATTTTTCCTTGAGGCCATTAATATTTTGAAAAAATGTAAGTTAATGTTACCTTTCCAGAGCTATTTGAATTTTAACATTATCACTAACTGTGATATAGATTTTGTCCACTGTTAAAGGAATTTTCAAGCATTGGTAAATCATATGCTGCAGACATTTTTGGAGAGAGGTAACTAGAAATCTATCTGTGGTGGAAATCTGATGTCAGGGCTGCTTTCTGACTCATAGTACCCTAGCTCACATTTTGTGTTCTGCGATCTTTCCCTACTTCTCACTCTCACTCCAACCCCAGTTTAATGGCCTTATATCCTCTAATACCCTTATACCAACCTCGGCACCCACAGATTAGTAAAATTCAACTTCATTTATGCTAGCGACCATCCAAGGTACACATTCCCTCCTGGAAGTTGGAGCCAGTCTTTGATTACCATCCTTGTGGTCAAAGGGGTTTATGGACATGCTTATTCCTTACCATTTGTCCCTCAGAATGAATGGCTGAGGAACTTGATTTTATGAAAGTATAGAAGATGGTGTGTGTCAGAGAGCAAAGAAGGATGGGGCTGGTGTAGGTGGATCAGCATTTCATTTATGCCCAACCCCCATCTCCTTATCTGTCTATACTATAGAGGTTTGGAGGCCAAATACTGCTTTCCCAGATCTTTAACAGTTCAGGATGCCATAATGTCCCAGTTCTGACCCAAGAGAATACTGCTAGGGGGCTTCTGATAAAGCATACATTTTCCTTATTCATAGATGTGGCTGGCATAAGCCTTTTCTTGAGCCCCTTTCTTCTGCCTTGAATACAGACATGATGCAGGAACCATCTTGAGACCAAAGGGAAAAAACTAAGAGATATCATCTGCATGTCATCATCAAACCACTAAAGCAAAGCCAGCAACTGCTAACCTCAGGTCTTCTTATTATGCGAAAAACAAAATCCTAATTGGTAAGGCCCTGAAATTGGCATTTCTGATACTTTGAGCTGAACACAACACTTACTATAAACAGACAATGCTAGGGATTAGAACATTCCTGAGTGAGAAAAGTGTTCTCTTTGGTTTATCTGGCCAAAATCATGCAAATGAAAAGTTGGCTCAGACAGTGAAGATGTGGGGCACCTGGCTGGCTCAATTGGTGGAGCATGTGATTCTTGGTCTCAGGGTCTTGAGTTCAAGCACCACATTGCGCATGGAGCCTACTTAAAAAGTAAAAAATCTTTTAAAAATGAAGATGGTTTGGGCTTTTAGATGTTCATAACCAAGAAATCAGATTTTTTATATCTGGTATCCAGACCAAACAGACCCAAACTGATTAATTCTCAATTAAGATTTTTAAGTCAAAAGACTTTGAACCTTTGAGCTCTGTTTTAAAATATTCTTTTGGATTCCAAATGGCAAGATACCAGGAAGCATTATCATCTATCATGTTTCCTGCCATAGAAAGGAATTTGAACTCAGGGAATTCAGCAGACTTGGATTTCAGTTATGCATTGGCCCCAAGTCCCTGTGTGATCCCCTGAGTGACTTCTCTATTACTCCTCTATACAATTAAGTATCACTGGTAAAAAAAAAAATAAGTTACATGAAAATCTGCTTTGAAAAGGATGATATGTTATCTCCTAAAGAAATACCTGATTCAAACAATGGTCAGAGAGGGTGATGCGACCTTTACAGTGAAGAACTGGGCTGACATCACCTGAACCCACTGATTAATCAATCTGAATTTCACCCAAAACAGGACAAGACATTGTGGACCTCCTGATTTGGTGCAATATGAAAATTACCTCTGATGTATTCTTGCCCCAAAAATACAAAACAAAACAAAACAGAAGAACCTGAATTTATTCAAATCTTTAGCCCTTGCTACTAGTCTTCAGGAAATGTAGGAGAAAGAAAAACAAGTGAAATCTCTGCTCACTGACACATGTAATCTCTGCTAAATGATACCATGAGGAAACAAGCAAGCAAATCCAGAATGTGGAACATTCCTAAGGACAACATGGAAAAAGAAAGAGGGAGAGAAAAGAGAGACTATAGTAAAAGATTTTAAAAGACTTAAAAGCCATAACAAAAACAACAAATTTTTTCTAAGATTTAAGAACCATACAACCAAATACAAGTGTATCTTTTTTTTTTTTTTTAAGATTTTATTTAGGGACGCCTGAGTGGCTCAGTCAGTTAAGCATCTGCCTTCAGCTCAGGTCATGATCCCAGGGCCCTGAGATCGAGTCCCACATCAGGCTCCTTGCTTGGCAAAGAGCCTGCTTCTTCCTCTTCCTGCCACTACCCCTGCTTCTGTGCACTGTCTCTCTCTCTGTCAAATCAATAAATAAAATCTTTAAAATTTTTTTTATTTATTTGGCAGAGAACAAGCAAGGGGAGCAGCAGAGGGAGAGGGAGAAGGAGGCTCCCCACTTAGCAGGGAGCCTGATGCGGGACTCGATCCCAGGACCCTGGGATCATGACTTGTGCCAAAGGCAGACGCTTAACTGACTGAGCCACGCAGGTGCCCCTAAATACAAGTGTATCCTGTTTGGATACTGATTCAAACAAATTAACTATTAAAAAAATAGATAATTAGAGAAATTTTAATATGAACTAGATGTTATATGATATTAGAGAATTGTTTTTCATTAGGTGTGACATTGCCATTTTGACTATGGAATGTCATTTTTGAGACATAGAATGAAGTATTTAGGGATGAAATGACATTTAATGTCTAGGATCCACTTTAAAATATCCTAGCCAAACCAAAAGAGAGATAGGAAACAAGAAGGTAAAATGTGATGCTTATTGGAGTTAGGTGATGGATTCATGGGGGATTATTATACTGGACATTTGTGTACAGTGGGAAATTTTCACGATAAAAGCTACAAAAAAGTATAACATGATGTAGAATGTGACTTATTCAGGTTTGGTATTGTCCACTAAGTGCTAATTTGTATTCATTTTTCTTTTTATTTAGATATAGTATGGGGCGCCTGGGTGGCTCAGTCGGTTAAACGTCCGACTCTTGATTTCAGCTCAGGTCATGATCTCAGGGTTGTGAGATCGAACCCCACCTCAGGCTCCACACTGAGCATGGCGCCTGCTTAAGATTCTCTCTCTCCCTCTGCCCCTCACACCTTCTCTCTCTCCCTCTCTCTCTCTCCTCCCTCTCTTTCCCTTTCCCTCCCTCCATCCCTCTCAAAAATATATATAAGTAAATTTTCAGATTTGCACCAAAGGGATAATGGAATCCCAACAAACCATTCAAAGTACTAGGCTCTTTCTTCACAAACCCTGAGAATGCCCAAGGAGCTTCTTCTAAAGAACAAGCTTGTGTTTACAGAGCACAAAGTAAAGCAAAATCCTATAATCATCTGATGACAGAGAGTAGGGTACACAATTCAGATAATTTGGTCTTTACATGTATATTCTGACCTGAATTGTGCAGTTTGGCTGACTCAAAACTTACAGTGCTTTAATAATTGTACATTCTTCTATCTGCTTTATACCATTTAGACTCAGTCCAAACTGAAATTAGCTAGAGCAGCCATGAGACATTACAGCTGTTTCCGGGACACTGGTTACAATACTAAGATGACCTGTGTGGGTCATGATACTCTGATAAACAGGGAAGACTGAAGAGGACACAGCTGAAAGATCATGAAAGCTTTAAAGATGAGATGAGGTGGTTTGAGGAGAGTGCCCTGTGCCAAAGTGGGGTCACCACAGTTCTACCTCTGGCTCTGACAGTGGCCACAGGAATTATGATGCATTTGCCAGGGCTCCCTTTGTTGACTTGGCATTCCTCATTTTAAGCCTAAGTTATCATTTGGGCCAGATTTGGGTCAAGGCTCTACTGGAGCCAGTAATGGCTCTACCAGGGGGCAAAGTGGAGAAACTTCAAAAGAAGCATATACTGTCCCTGACGAAAGTTGTGGGACATAATGCTGTCTACTCTCACTGGAACACGTGTTCACCTCTTTTTCCTGCAGATGTGCTGTAACTATGTGCTACAAATATTTCATTAATTTCTGTCAAGAGAGACCACCCTCTATTCAGGACACCAAACTGATCCTCCTGACCTGCTTCTCTCAAAGCAGATTTCAGAACTGAGCTCTCCGCATGTCTGCCCTTCCCCCAGTGTTTGACACTTGCATTGGAGAGTCACAAGCAGAGCACTTGGGTTTTCTTTCCTATTATATACTCAGACACAGCCTCCAGCATATACTCATCACACTCCTCAGCCCGGGTTGTTCTCAGTTGCCAAGGAATGGCTGTGAATCTGTTCACACCAGATTCCAGAAAGGCTGGTCCAGAACCACCCTCCTTCTAGGCATGGTTTATAAGCCCAAACTTTGAATCTCAGAGGACAGTCAACAATTCAGCAAATTTCCTGAAAACTCACCCAGGGCAAAGTTCTGGATAAATAGATAGTGGTGGAAGTTGGGGGGAAGAAAATGCTTCTGGCATGTCCTAGGTGTAGGAGAGATAGGGTGTGTGAAAGAAATCCACGTATAATATCAGGACATATAGAAGAGTCTGGAAGATAAGGTAGAAAGATGAGGAGGGAGCAAACTGAAGGCACATCTTGATAGTGGATTCAACAAAGTCTTTCAAAAAGAGCTCAAAGACACAAATGCCACCCTTTGCACTTCCTTGATTACCCTGGAGTGCTTACTCCAAGTAAACAGTGACTTGCTCATCAGGGAGATCTTTATCTTTGATGTCATCTTTTCTTTCTTCTTCTTCTTCTTTTTTTTTTTTTAACTGTTTGGCCCTGGACATCAGCAGAGGCTTCAGTACAGTAGTTCTCCCTTCACTGTTGCTCTAGTGCCTGAAATACCACCATCCCTTGGGCACAAACCTTGTGCCCCAGGTGTTCCTCCATTAAAATTCAAGAACAAATAAATACCAGCCAGGAGTGAATACCAGAGAGGAGTGGGGCTTGCATTCTAAGCTGTTTTCCCCTTGATAAATTGGATTTTTGCCTTAGTTACTATCACCTAGCTAATGCCCAGAGGTTAGGATGGTGGGAGGCAGAGTTTTGTTTAGAGGAAAGAGAAGGAAGATTCTGAATGCTCTCTGGGGCAGGCAGGCAGTGGCTGCCAGTGCCCAACAGAAACCTTCGTCTGCCCTCTGTAGCCACAGAACATGAAACCTCCACTAAAGAGAAAGAGAAGAGGGACACCTGGCTGGCTCAGTTGGTAGAGCATGGGACTCTTGATCTTGAGGCTGAGTTCAAGCCCCACCTTAGGCCTAGAAATACTTTAAAAGAAAGAGAGAAAAAGAAGCCAGGCCACCACCCACCCACACCCCACGCATGCCCCTGACACTGCCCAGGCCACAAGCCCTGAGGATGCACACTTGACCCAAGGGCTCAAAAGGATCTGCTCTCTGAGTCTCATTCTTCCCAGCCATCTCTACCTGAATTCCACCTGCTGCTATGTGATCTCTCCTGTTTTCTGCCTCTTCCAGATTTTCCCTTTCCTCTATATCCTTTCTCGCCCTCTCTCCCATCCTCCTCCCTCTCCCTTACCCTCTCCCTCTCCAGTGTTACAGACCTTTGGGCATGAGGCTCTCCCATACCTTCCTTATATTTATTCTTAAACTTTCATTTTCTTCCACCAGGGGTCGGCTTTGTTTCTTTTTTTCTGAGGCTGATGCGGCTCCCACTGCGCGAGAGATCTTAATCCAAAAACCGTCCCCCTCTTTTGGAGGTGTCGGAGGCGCCGAGGTCAGGCTACAAGCGAGATGCGCCCCTGGGTCGCAGTTACTGTAGTGAGAAGCGAGCTCACCAAGGGGGAGGCCATAGTCCTCTCCACCACCGAAAATGCCCTTTCTCCGCCCCCTTTGAGGCATTTGAGTTGCACCAAGTCTCTAGGGTTGGAAATACCAGGAAGTGTTGGGGGACAAGGTGCGGTCAGGCACCAGGACCGCAATGTAAATGCCTGGATCTGTGCGCACAGTGGCTGCGGTGGGATCCTGGCCAAAGAAAGGACTGCAGGTCACCGCCCACTTCCCCGTTGAGCCAAAGGAGCGGAGGGAGTTAGTCCCGAGTGGGTCTAAGCCAGCGCGTAGTGGGGGGCACGGAGGCGGAGGGATGTAGGGACTGGGGGCTGAGCGTCCCTTCTCGGGGACTGAGACTTGGAGGCCAAGGGCAGGCTTGCTGCCGGCAAGCTCTGTGCCTTCGAACGTCTCCCCAGCTGGCCTGGGTAGTAGGCACGAGCCGCGGAACCCAGGATGGGACATTCATCTCCAAAAGCCTTTTCTGTTCTTCCTCCTGTTTCTTCCTTCCCATTTGTATCCCTCTGGCTGCAAACCAAGAGAGGCGCCCAAATATAAAAGTCAAGTCGAATTAAAAACGAATGGCTGTTTGCTCCCAGCTCTCCCCCACCCCCACCCCTTAAATTTTGTTTAAAAACAACATGGTGACTTCTGGACAAAATTTTCCTGTTTCACCCACACCACAATAGAGATGCAATGAATGCGGCTGGTGAAATGTTTGGCTGTGTCAAATTCAGTCCCGAAGGCTGGCTTGGGCCAGCACTGGGGCTCCGCTTTGTGTTATGTTCACGGAGAAGATATTAATTAAAAGAAATACATGATTAAAAAGTAATGAGTTGAATAAAAATTATCTCAGCTCATTTTCTGATTATGTTAATTGTTAAAAACCCTTCAATCACGACGTTGCAGTCAATGGGCTTTAATGTGAAATTAGTGGGCTCTTGATAACTTACAGTCCAGAATAATCCTGGCGGTTTAGTCATCATTCCTAATAACAAGGATGTTGCTAAGAACAGAAATTTTACATGATTTTGATACATTCAGCCCTTCCCCCATGTGTCATTAAAAAAAAAAAAAAAAAGAAGGCTTAGCCTGCCTGCGATTTCCAACTTCTTCCAACGGATCCACCGCGGCCTTGGCGGACTTGAGTTTGTGATTCGGCCCCTTTCGCTTCCCACGCGCAGCCCCACACTGGTGCGTCCGCGGGTTGCCGGTTGCCGGTTGCTGGTTCCCAGCTCAGCGGCTGGGTGCGCCTTTTCCAGACTGTCTGCGCAGCTTTGCGTCCTGGCGGGGTCAGAGCGCCGCGCCCAGCCGGGGACTGTTCTGGGGGCGAAGAGTGGGGGAGGAAAAGGACAGAATTCTCAGCTACAAGGGCTGGAGGGGCCTCGAGGCTGCTTGGGAACCAGTCGCCAAGCGGCGGGCGAGTAGGACTGTGCGTAAGCGCGTCCAGACAGTCAAGGTGCGCCCCGCAGGGTTGCTGAGCAAGGCAGGCCGAGTTGTTGCGCGTGTGTGTTAGTGTGTGTGCCTCCTGCTTGTGCGCTTTCAGAGCTTTGAATGCCACGAATCTTGAGAACCCAACGAAAGCGCTGAGGGGGCGGAGGGTCAAGCAAGCTAAGGAAAGGTGCCCTACGCCTCAGAGCTAGGGTCGGGGCTCCTGACAAAGTGCCTAAAAGCAGAGTAGGCTCTTAACAGGTTTTTATTGAATCTACATGAGAGTTAATAAATCTATACATGTTACTGATGAGTAAGGACGGCCGGTGGCCCTCCTCGAGCGCCCAGAAGGCTCCCATCCCACCCAGGACCAAACTTAGAGCAGAGGATGGGAGTGAGAAGACGGTTGATACCTGGATGGAGGATGAGGAAGGATGTTTTTCACGTACAACATAAAGATTTTACATTCGCGGTGAGCCGAAGGAAAGAAAAAAATGCCCCAAATGCCCTATGCCCTTTGTGGTTGTTGTTGTTGGCTTCTTGGGAAACAGTGCTGCACAAATTGGGCTTGTGAGGGAGGTGCGGCTCGGAGAGTCGTGGGGTCCTGGACTTTGGATGGGAGTGGGCGATGGGCTGCCTGAGGCGGAAGGAATGGGCTCCCGGTGGTCCCAGACAACCTGGTGCTGGACATCTAGGGAACCCAAAGCTGCCCATTCCAGGTGCTTTGACACCTGGGCCAATAACCATCTGCCATCCAGCTAGAGTTGAAGGTCTTGGGTGCAGATAGGAAGGGATTCAAGCTCCATTTTTTCTCCCAACAGAACTAAGCGTGGGGGGGGGCGCATTCCTCGAATTCTGTCTGAAGTTATATATACATATATAGAGAAGTCTACAGATATTGATGTGCAGAAGTATGTGAGCTGGGCGTGGGGGTCAGTGAGGTGGAGGGTGTGCGCATGTGTACAGATCTGATTCATTCCTAGAGCAGGAGGCTCTGTGGCTCAAGGTGCCTTTTTCAAAGCTTCTACGTTTAAGACTATCTGGTTGGGGTGAGGAATCTGGTGTCACAATCTAGGGTTTTTTGTTTTGTTTTGTTTTGCTTTGTTTTGGGGCGTTTGTTTTGGTTCTTTTGCACCTCTAAAAGAGCAGTTTTCTTTTGCGTTGTTTTCTTTTGCTTGTTTTTTTTTTTTGTTTTTTTTTAATGTTTCCACCATTTCAAGCCCCCGAATTGATGAATCTTCCCTTGGGAATGGAGGGCGAAGGTGTCAGCGACGGACTGGGATGAGTCCCAAGGCTAATTCTTGTTCGACTCTCTATTTGCAATCGCTGTTAGGCTGAGGATCATTTTAATAAATAACAATGAACTGGAATGGCATCTAGAGGGCTTGTCGGCAACATTTAAAAGCCAATAGAGTTTATAATTCTACTCTATCATTTCTTATTGATTAGCGTAATCAAGATAAAAAGCTAGCCGGGCTTGGAGAACTTCAGCAGCATATCATTAAAGATAAGAGTCAGTTAATTCTGGAGCTGGGGTAATGTGGCTGAAATGAAGAGTTCATTTGCATGAGATGCTGAGCCCAGTAACAAGGGGACAAAAATCACTAATTAGGATTGCAGAATGTCGCCCTCTCTGCAAGCACCCTTTCCAGATCCCGGGCAGAGCGGAGATCCACGTTTATGTAAATCTGGGGCAGGGCAGAACACTCTCACTCATTATAGATGGCGATTATCACCCCTGCTCTCTACACCATCTTTTGGGCTGCCAGACCAGGATGGGGATGCGGGTCAGTCGATCAGATCCTCTCCTTCGCTGCCCATCCCTCTCTGCACCCCCACCAGCCGCCGGACCGCAGCTGGTCCACCCCTTTAAGGAGGCAAGTGGGCGAGTGCTTGGTGCCACAGTGAACAAGTCCCGCTGGCCAGTCTTCCCACGGGCTCCGGCCTGGTCGGTGTGGCGGACTGAGGAGGCCCCAGCTCTGGTGCAGTGCCCGCAAGGTGCTAGGTGGTGCGCCGCACAGGCCCAGAGCACAGGCCTGGCGGGAAGCTTGGGGTATTCGCCTGGGCGAGGATCCCCAAAGGAGGCCCTGGCTCTCAGGACGAAAGTCAGTGACCCCCACCCGGATGGCTAACTCTAGTCTCCCCTGCTTGACCTATCATACCCGACGGAGCCAGTCCGTGGGTGCTTGCACATGTGAGAGCAATTGGGAGTGCGTGCACGTGCGTTGTGTAGATCTGGATGTTCGGGCATTTGTGCATGTCTGTGTGATTATGCGTATGCAGGTAAGTTCAGGTCTTGTGTAAACGTGAATGTTTCAGAAGCTTGTTGCGGTGTGAACGTTTTTTCTGCATGTTCGTACACAAGTGAGAAACTTCGTACGCAGTGTATTTCGTGTGTACATATGTGATATTGTGTATGTAGTGTGTGATGTGTCTGTGGCGCAAAGTGGGGGAGGGAGTGACTGCCTGGAGAGGTTCCCCAGAGGGAAAAGCGCAACAGGCTTCAAGAGTGTTTGAGTATCCAGGAATAAAATGCTAGTTGGGCGCTGCTGAAGAGGGGCGTGAGGCGGGGACAGGAGTAGGAATCACCCGAGGCAGGAGGCAGGGGCGCCTTTGAAGCCCTTTGGAGTCGAGGAGAGAAAACGCCATCCTGCCGCACTTGGCCCTCCCTCATCGCCCCTGGAGCGATCAGGAAAAGCAGCTTCACCCCTCGCCCGCTGGAGGTTCCCTCGACCCACTCGGGGGAAATGAAAGTAGACAAAAAGGCGCCCAGATAGGTTTTGTAACGTAATGAGAGAAGTGGACGGAGAGAGGCCGCTGGACGAGGAACGACTGCGCGTTGACACCCAGGCCTCAGCCCTTTCTCGGCCCAAGTTAGTTTGGAATTCACGTCCTCTGCGGTCCTCCCAGTCCAGTGCTGCGGAAAACTCGGGCTGTCGATCTCAAATCCACGGGCACTGGGTCAGTCCCCGCTCTCAAGGTTCCTTCCCGGGAGGGAGGGAAAGAGAGGGGCGCGGCTGCTGGGGCAACCCCTCCCGGAGAGGCCTCGGCCGCGCCTGGAATCCGGCCCAGCATCCCGCTTTACATCGGCCTCTTTAGAACTAACTTTGCCCCTCACT